>NC_072474.1:87636689-88959189 GCF_027574615.1 Eptesicus fuscus | reverse complement strand
TGTGCACCAGGCCTCTACTATTTATATAAATGCAATCTATTCACTACATATTCCCATTTTCTATAAGTTGTTCAAATAATTTACCCAACTTTTGTGTAGCAAAACTGATACAATCATTTCAATTTTTACACAAAGACTCATAGTAATATGCAGAAGTTGTGTGGATGTGTCTCATTGGAAAGTTTAGATAGACTAAATTTTATCTATAATAGAGTCCAGTGCATAGATTTTTGTCTTTGTAAATAATTTCATAGAAAGTTTTGAAACTTGGATGGCTAATAAAGATTAAGTGCCAGCAGACCAATAGTGAAACAACCTACTTCATGAGGCCATGGCTATATGAGGGAGAGAAAAACAACGAAGTTCTAGCACCCAGCTTCATGGTTCATTTCTATGCCCCCAAGTAGTCAGTGCCGGTCACTGCAGCTTTTGCTAATGCTATTGATTATAAAATTGGCATTGTGAACCATGAAGACTTTGCTTGCTATTTTGCCATTCATTTTATTGACTTAGGCAAAAATGAGCATCAATCAGAAGATATTTACTTTGTGCACATTGGAACAAAATACAAAACAAACAAGAAAGCAGTGTTACTTGTCTCTAATATTGTCTGTGCTCTTGTTACCTAGGCTCAAAGACTTCATTCACAAATTCACAACTGTCTATTTGTTTGAGACTAGCAAAATGGTTCCTATTGATCTCAACTCTCTGACTTCAAATAGCCCAATTTGTCTAAATAATACATTTGGCCTTTACTAGCCAAATCACTTCAGCCTCCTCTATACAATGATGAACATCAATTTTATTGAGAAAAAATTGATGTCTTCTAAACATGGATTTTAAACTACAGAGTGAAAGGTATAGATTCCACAACAAAAAATGATTCATACTTATATAACATGATTAAAACTACTGACATGACTTTAAAAGATTGGAAGTACTTTTTTCAGGGCTTTAATCACAAACTTTAGTGACATTTGATCATTTAAAATGGGGAAAGCAAGATATTATGCCAATCAGAATGGTGTAGGCATTGAGTTAAGATTACTTTAAACAATATAAAATGTTTTTATGTAAAAATAATGATTCCATTTTATCTATCCTATATAATAAGAAAGGAATATGCTAATTATCTGTTACGACGTGAGGCTTAACGACCAACTATGTAACGACCGGATCATGGATCTGCAGGAAGGTGGGGCAGCGAACTAGAAGCAGGCGGCAGAGAGCTATAGGAGTGGGCAGGGAAGCAAGCAAGCGGGAGGCGAAGAGCTACAGGAAGGTGGGGCAGCAGGAGGAGAGCTACAGGAGGGCGGAAGAGAGCTACTGGCACACGGATTCATGCTCAAGGCTACTAGTCTACACTAATAAAAGAGAAACATGCAAATTGACCGTACCTCCGCTACACCCACAAGCCACGCCCACCAGCCAATCAGGAGCGAGTATGCAAATTAACCCAACCAAGATGCCTGTGGCCACAGAGCGAGCAGGAGGCTTGGGTTTCCCTGGCAATGGAGAAAACCAAGCTTCCTGCCTGCTCTGGTTGCCCTGGCCTCTGCTCAAGGCTACAAAGTTTCAATTATAGAAGATAAATAAATCCCAACAAAAATGGCTGCGGTCATGGAGCTGGAGAGAGCAGGAGGTTTGGGTTTCCCCAGCGATGGAGGAAGCCAAGCTTCCTGGCCTGCCCTGGCCTCTGCTCAAAGCTACAAAGTTTCAATTATAAAAGATAAATAAATCCCAGATACCAGGGCCTCCACTTGGGTCACTGGGGGGAGTGGCCAGCCTGCAAACCACCACAGGCCCCTCGTCCAGGCCACCCCATGCCCCAAGGGAACTCCCACCCTGATCTGGGACAACCTACAGGGCAAACCAGCCAGCCCCCACCCGTGCACCAGGCCTCTTTCCTATCTAATAAAAGAGTAATATGCAAATTGACCTTCACTCCAACACACAAGTTGGCTGTCCCATGTGGTCAAAGATGGCTGCCCCCATGTGGACACAAGATGGCTGCCACAAGATGGCCAGGAGGGGAGGGCAGTTGGGAGGGACCAGGCCTGCAAGGGAGGGCTGTTGGGGGTGATCAAGCCTGCAGGGGAGGGTAGTTAGGGGGGACCAGGTCTGCAGGGAGGACAGTTTGGGGGGACCAGGCCTGCAGGGGAGGGCAGTTAAGGGCAATAGGGCTGGCAGGAGAGCAGTTAGGCATCAATCAGGCTGGCAGGGGAGTGTTTAGGGGGTGATCAGGCTGGCAGGCACAAGCGGTTAGGGGCAATCAGGAAGGCAGGCAGGTGAGCAGTTGGGAGCCAGCAGTCCTGGATTGTGAGAGGGATGTCCGACTGCCTGTTTAGGCCCGATCCTACTTGGATTGGGCCTAAACAGTTAGTCGGACATCCCTCAAGGGGTCCCAGATTAGAGAGGGTGCAGGCTGGGCTGAGGGACACACCGCCAAACCCCCCCCATGCATGAATTTGTGCACCGGGCCTCTAGTATATATACAAAAGCCTAAGCAACCATCCAACCATTCGACCGTCCGACCAGTAGCTATGACAAGCACTGATCACCAGGGAGCAGACACTCAACGCAGGAGCTGCCAAGCTGTGGTGACTTGGCAGTTGTGGTTCTCAGGTGACACACTCAGAACCAGAGAGGAGGGAGCCTGATTCCAGGATGCGTCATTCGAGAACCACCCTCTTGGAATCTGGGACACCTTGGTGGATGTCAGAGAGCCATTTTCAGCCCAATCCCTGCAGGCCAGGCCAAGGGACCCCACCGGTGCAAGAATCCATGCACCGGGCCTCTAGTTCTATCTAATAAAGAGGGGATGTGCTAATTGACCCTCATGCCTTTGCAAAGATGACAGTGCCCACAGCCAATAAGGAGGGAATATGCTAATTGACTTCCCCACCCTCAAAAATGGCGGTGCCCACAGCCAATAAGGAGGGAATATACTAATTTGAGGGTGAGGCAGCTGCCCAGGACTGCCCAAGGCTCAGGTAACCAGGGCCGGCCAAGGCTTACGCTGTCAGCAGTGGCAGCAGCAGAGGTGTGATGGGGCATTGCCTTCCCCTGATTGCCAGGTTGCCTCCCACCTCTGAGGGCTCCCGGACTGTGAGAGGGCGCAGGCTGGGCTGAGGACCCCCTCTCCAGTGCATGAATTTTCATGCACCAGGCCTCTATTATCTCTATAAAGAGATTTAATGCCAAACTTTCATGATCTACATTCTCACATTGATAAAACTCTCTCAATTGTTATTTTTTTGGAAGTAAATTTAGATTTTTATTCAAAATTAAGGTATACACTTCATCAGAAAAGGCCTCCGTATACAGCAGAATATTTCTGAGAAGAGTTTTCATTATAGTTTTTTTTCTCTGCTGCCCTTTTAGTACAGAGCATCTAGGAGACATGACACTTAGAAAACAGAGCAAAGCTCATTAGTTCTCACACATTAGTCAAAATGAAAATTTCAATATCTTCTTTCAGAATGTGGAGAGATCACTCTCCACAGAACACATCTTGGATCATATCCCTTAAAATATTTAAAATAATTTGCAACTTTATGCTGTTCTAATACATTTTCAAGGGAGAGTCAAATTTAAACCAATGTCTGGATAAAATATATAATCCAAGTCATTGAGGCAAAGTTGTGTGTGTTTTAATCCTTAGGTTATTAACTTACTTTTACTGTCTTCTTAAAATAAAAAAATAAATGTTAACTGGGCCTCTGTGTAAAGTCAATGAAACAATTCACTAAATAAAGAGAATAGATATTGTACAATGAATATATTGATTTGCATGGATTTTAGATTTATTGAAAATAAGAATTATAAAGAAATTATTATAGCATGGATATAAGAAATAAAGTATAATTCATACAACTATAATTTACAACTACATAATTATTACCTTAATAGAAGAGTTTTCTGTTTTCAAATACTGGATAATAAATTATGTATGAAATATTGCATCAATTTGTCCATGGAGTAGTGAGTTTTATGTAGTTGCAATGCAAATAAATTTATTAAGATTGGGACATTACCAAGAGAAGCCTGATGCCTACTAGTATATTAAAGAAAAATAACTTAGAAGGTGGTATTTATTCAATGGTAGAGGGACAATATTCCTTCACATGTGTGTGAGAATATGGCCTGTTGAAGCCTGGGATTCATACCTGAAGAACCCCCTTCACCAGACCTCAATGTAGGACCTTCATTCATATGATCAGAAACACTGTTTTAGAGTTTGGTTCTCACCCTTACAGACTCAGAAAGCTAAAACAACCTTTTAAGTATATGAATTATGGAGGTATCTGTGTGGAAGATACTCATATCACTTAAATGCACTGAGAGCAATGCAAATAACAAAATCTAAACTATTAGTTAAAATGAAAACTATAACTCATTTGAAGAGTACACTTAGGTCATTAATACAGGCAATTATAATCAGAAAGCTGCTTAGAAAACATCGACTCAAAGCAAGATGATCTATGGGATTCAAATAAAATGACATCAAGTTATAGAATGTTATTGATCTCTCAAAACATCCTGTGAATTCTGCAAGATTGTTATTGCCATCATCAACTATCTATATAAAAGACTAAGTGACCATCGCAACCGAAACAACCGAACAGATTACCGAACAGGCTGCATGGGGCAACCAGGCTGGCAGGAGGGTTAGTGAGGGCTGACCAAACGACTGAGCAGCAGGCTGTGTGGGGCAACCAGGCCGGCAGGGGGGCAGTTAGGGGCGACCAGGCCATCGGGAGAGGGGGGAGGCAGTGAGGGGCATTCAGGTTGGCAGGCAGAGGTGGTTAGGGATGATCAGGCTGGCCAAGGGGGGGCAGTTAGGGGTGATCAGGCAGGCAGGCAGGTGAGCAGTTAGGAGCCAGCGGTCCAGGATTGTGAGAGGGATGTCCGACTGCCGGTTTAGGCCCGATCCTAGGGATCGGGCCTAAACCGGCAGTCGGACATCCCCCAAGGGGTCCTGGATTGGAGAGGGTGCAGGCTGGGCTGAGGGAACCCTTCCCCCCGCCCCAAGCACAAATTTTGTGCACCGGGCCTCTAGTTTATTATAAATAAAAATATATAGAAACTTAGAAAGGACACCACATATTTTCATCACTCAGAATTAAAATGTTAAAATTTTAATACATTTTATTCTTAAAAACTTTAATTTATTGATACCTACATTTACATAATTTATATTATACATGTGATATATACATGCATTGTCCCTTTGATTATAAAACATTATAGGTAGAGTCCCTGCTGAAAATCATTGAGTCCCTTCTCTCATTTATGGTATATTGCAAGTTGTTTTCTTGAATCATGCAGAAACTGTCAGAAAGAATGTTCATTTATATGAAAGTACTGAGTGTCTGTTGCCATACTGTCACTGTCAGCTGTTGACTCACTATCTGCTACTGCCCATTTAAAATGTATCCAGGGATATTGACAGCATGCTTACTCAATATAGCAGCCAGAGTATATTTTATAGTTGTAGATACAAACAAATAACATATGAAGAAAATATCACATAAAAGATACCACAACTGGTAACTCATTCTAGAAAGATAAACATAAAAAGTAAGAATTAAGCAAACAAAAGAGAATTTTCACACCTCAAAAAGGAGCTACATGGCAATCAAAAAGACAAGATTGGTATAATAGAAGAATAATCCTTTTTAAAAAATTATTAAATTTATTGGGATGGCACTGATTAATAAAATCATATAGGTTTCACCCTGGCCAGCTAGATCAGTGGTTAGAGCTTCAGCCTGCTCACCAGAGGGTTGCAGGTTCCATTCCCGCCCCCCATTGGGGCATATGTAGGAGGCAACCAATAAATGTGTCTCTCTTACATCCATGTTTCTCTCTCTTTCTCTCTCCCCGCTACCTCCCTCCCTTCCACTCTCTCTAAAAACCAATGGAAAAAATACCAGCACTCCTCACTATATACACATACATATGTGTGTGTGTGTGTGTGTGTGTGTGTGTGTGTATAATGTGTGTGTATGTTTCAAGTGCACAATTCTATAATGCATCATCTATATATTGCATTTTGTGTTTACTACCCAAATCAAATCTACTTTCATCACCATATACAGGGTGTCCCCCAAAAAAGTATACATACTATGTCTGTAGAGTCTATTAATTATTCAAGTGTGCATACACTTTTGGGAGACTCCCTGTATTTGACCCCTTTGCCCTTTACTACCTGCCCCCTTCCCCCTGGCAACCACCATACTGTTGTTTGTGTGTATGAGTTTTTGTTTTGCTGGTTCATTTGTTGCTTTCCATTTTATATCCCACATATGAGTGAAATCATATGGTTCTTGACTATTTCTATCTGACTTATTTCACTTAGCATGATATAATTCTTAGATGGAAGAGGAAAACATAAAAATACATATCTATTATGGATCTAAAATAAAAGCATGATAGCCTAGAATAAACATAATTAAGAAAGGCTTTGGGAAGAGGGAAATTTTTATCTAAATCATAGTGGTCTTGGACAAAAGTTAATGAAGAGGAAAAGGAAGATGTTCCGCTGGGAAGGCTGCTTGCCCAAAGCCACAGACGTGGAAATGGACCAGCCTTGTTTAGGCCATGTCACAAGATCACCTAGAGTATGGCTCATGACAATAGTTGAGGAGAGTTTAAAATTGGGGAACTCTTAATAGTCTGGCTTTAACAATAGGTTTTATCAAAATGATTTTCACAGATTAGCTTTCCTTTAATGGTGTTTTATAAAACACTAGAGGTCCGGTGCATGAAATTTGTGCACGGGGAGGGGAGGTCCCTCAGCCCAGCCTGCACCCTCTCCAATCTGGGAACCATCGGGGGATGTCTGATTGCTGGCTTAGGCCCAATCCCGCACCCTCATCCTGGCCTGCACCCTCTCCCAATCCAGGACCCCTCGGGGGATGTCTGACTAAACCAGCAGTCAGACATCCCTCTCACAATCCGGGACTGCTAGCTCCTAACCACTCACCTGCCTGCCTACCTGATTGCCCCTAACCGCTTCTGCCTGCCTGCTTGATCACCCCCTAATTGCTCCCCTGCCAGCCTGATTGAAACCTAACTGCTCCCCTGCTGACCCGATCACCCCCAACTGCCCTCCCCTGCCAGCCTGATTGCCCCCAACTGCCCTCCCTTGCAGGCCTGGTTGTCCCGAACTGCTCTCCCCTGCTGGCCATCTTGTGAAGACATGGGGGTGGCCATCTTGTGAGGGTGTGAGGGTCAATTTGCATACAACCTCTTTATTATATAGGATTAGTATTCTGATAGATACTACTGCTATCTTCCTTCCCTCCAAAACAATAATATATTGTGCTTGGGAACTTCTTCCTACTAAATGCCCTCATGATAATTTACAGTAAGTATTAGCAAGCTGTAGTTTCTATGAGATTGTGTAGCAAAACATTTTTACACTTCTCCTAGCCAATTTGGGTCAGTGGATAGAGCCTGTGGACCAAAGGGTCCCAGGTTCAATTCTGGTCAAGGGCACGTACCTTGCCCGGGGCCTGGTCAGGGTGTGTTAGGAGGCAACCAGTCGATATGTTTCTCTCACATTGATGTTTCTCTCTGTCTTTCCTTCTCCCACTCTCTCTAAAAAAAAATCAATGGAAAAATATCCTAGGGTGAAGATTAAGAAAAATCAAACAAACATCTTTACATTTATCACTTACGTCACTGAACTCTTTTTCATAAAGTCAATAATTTTTTGGTTTGATAAAACTTGCAAGAGATAGTGGGAATAAGTACATATTTTTTAACAAGCTTGCAGAATGGTGAACATCATCTCTCAGAGGCTGGAACCTGGAGAAGGTAATGTGTGGGGGTGAAGAGAGGAAAAGGGAATTGCATCAGGAAATTGGCAAGGTAGCTAATGTCTTCATACAGGGGTGAGGTGATGAGTATGAGACCTGCATGGTGCAGAGAAAACGATAAGAAAAGGTGCAGTCTGAGGGACAATGAACAAAAGGGTGAGATAAAGGGCTTAAAGAAACCTGTCAGGGCAAAAAGGAAATTCTATGAATGAATATGTAGACACTATGCAGAATAAAAGTAGAATTTATTAATTCAAAGAAATTAGAATGTAGTTAACTAGTAAATGAGAAGATGATCCATGCAAGTTGGGTCATCCATGATATTAATATTTATATATATTTATATATACATGCTATTTACATATGTATAAATCTACCCTATCAATATTGTACATTGATATATATATATATGTATATATATATATATATATATATATATATATATACATTAATAGTATGTAATTTTTAAATGTTTTTGAAGCTTAAGGTCTAGAACCCAAAGGAGATTGTAATATTGAGTTCAGAAGACATAAATTGGAAAAAAAAAAGAAGACATAAACAGAAAAATAGAAATAAAATAATATGACAACCATACTAAAATTTATCATTGATGTGCCTTTCCTAGAAAAAAATGATGCTATGATTAATTTTTCTTGGAGCTCATGATGCAACAACAACAAAAAAGTCAGTTAATTCTCTACCCACGGCCAGTGCCGACTTCCTATGGAATGACTCAGTGAGAGAAGTCAGGCAATAGTCATTTCAATCACCTCCAGATTGATTTATTTTCAATTGCCAGCTCAGTCTGGTGAAAGGTGTTATCGTGGCAGCTTGAGATCCCCAGAGTAAAGCAGAACCTGAGAAGCAGTAATTTAAACTGTTCTACTTGGAGGCCTCTCGACCTAGAGAATCGCCATGGGGTTTCAATGATTGGAGACTCCTCTTTTGTTTATACTAATGCTACTTAGCTTGAGTCTTCTCAGTAGAGTGAAGGGTCCTTATGTAATTTATCTCCATGCCTTTAGTAGGTAAAATGCATAGTGTATTGTCCTTCAGTTACAATAATGTGATACTGGACCATTGTCTTAGTGGCACAAGAAAATATGAGGCATTCGCACAGATGATACTATCAACAATGTGTTCAGCACTTTACCACTTTACAAAGTACTTGTACATTATTTTATCATTTGGTATTAAACAATGCCAACATTATGTTTAAAATTATTAAAAAATGATGGCGTGCCTTTTGGTGACTATGCCAAGCACTACATGGCTAGTTATATGCTTTACACCAGGATTTTACAATCTTGGGTCAGTAGCACCCTGGGTGTCTGCAAGTTCACACATTGTTTTTTTAGATTGTTTATTTCATTTTGTTAATAAACAATATGAACCTACTCTGAATTATCTGAATGATCCTATTATAATGGAATATTTAGAAATTTCAGTTCTTGCCTTAGAATTTGGGTTTGCAATCACATGTTATTTAATAACTAATAACATCTAATATCAAATGCAATGCTTCTCTAACTGGAATTCAAAGGCTGAGTCATCTGTAGATGTTTTCTTAGAATGCTGGATACTTGAAGTACAGGTTTCAGTTTTAGAAAACAGAATCCACTAAAGCTAGCTTAAGCAAAACACACACAACGACAACAACAACAACAACAACAACAACAACAAAACAACTTAGTACAGAGAATTATAAAATGATTTTCAGAATCACTGGGGGGACAAAAAGAACATGTCTCAGTAGGAATGATTCCCAAAGATGCGACAGAAATAAGCAGCAAAGGAAGCTGTCACTGCTCCACCATAAAATGCTGCCTGTGGAGTCAGCAGTCTGATGCCACAGCTACTGGCTCAGAACCACACAACTGTAGCACAGTACACACCGGCAACTGTGCAGTTCATCTCTGTGTGTCCAGGAGACACAGTATTTAGCATGAGACAGGTGTTCAATAAATAGTTATTGAAGAGATGGATGGATATTCTTTCTTCATTGTACTGCTTGAAGCCCACTTTGGCCAATGGCTAAAGGAATTAGGAAAGTTAACAATGTCCACGGAGAAAAGCTGGGTAACAATAATGTAAAATAAATTGTTATAGACCTTTGTAATTACTCAATGTAATTAGAGTTGACCCTTGACCAATGTGGTTTCTAACTGTAGGGATCCACTGAAACATGAATTTTTAAAAATTGACCCAGACAATTCAAACACACCTTGTTCAAGGGTCAACTGGTGGTTGAGAATTTACATGTTTGGAGGGCCAAATTAAGTCATACCTGGATTTTTTTACTGCACAGGTGGTCAGTGTCCCTAGCTCCTTTTGTTCAGGGTGAACTGTAGTCACTATGAAAAAATCATAAACTGTGCAATTTCAGTGGCTCAAGAAGATAGTTTATTTTTCACAGTCAAGTGAAAATTACTGGCAGTGGGAGGAATGGGGCAGCACTGCATTCTGAGGCCAGCGAGTTTGGGAGCAATGGATCAAAATAGCTGAACCTTCTGCAGCTTAGATCAACATTCAGTTGGAGTCTGGGAGGTGAGGGTGCTTATGGTCCAAGCCTTGAAGTGTCCACATAGTTTCTGTTCACTTCCCATTGGCAAGCTTAGTCCTACAGCTCCAGCTGACTAAAGCTGAGACAGCGAATACAGTAGCATTTTTTAATTTTATCTACAAAAGAAATAGAAAATAGATTTTAATGGATATAGCTGATTTGGTGACAATTTAGTACAGAGAATTGTAAAATGAGTTTTATAAAAATTATCATGCCAAATCGTATCATGAATGCTGTTTTTGTGAGCTGTTCATAAATAATATGGACACAATAGTTTATCTGTAAAAGTAGTAATGATAGGACTTCAAGTATTCCTCTGAGACTACAATGTTGGGGCTTCATACATCTCTGAGTAGTAAATAATAGCTCGTGAGATTTATCTTTTTCACACACCAGAACGAGGTTGTTCCCATTGCCCTAAGCATCTAAACATTTCCCAAGGCAAGTGGGTCACCATTGCTGCCCCTTCCTAAATGTGGCATTTTGTGCTTTTTGACAAATAGTGCACTGCTCCTCCACCAATGATCTTGTATTTTATAGAATGTCATTTAATTGGCATGAATGCAAAAATTTTATCTCCTAAGTACGGACCCCTTAAAAATGGAGATTGATGTTTAACCTAAGTAGATGTGTGTGGAAAAATAAAGACATAAAAATTGTGAAGAGATGAAAGAAATGCGAAGGCAGGGGATAGAAGAGACTTAGAAAGGGGGCAAAATCCTGTAGCTGCCCTGCATACATAGTTAGCCTCCTTCTATATGTTTCTATTTTTTATGAGTACCCCGAATTCAGTAAAATTATGTCTGACTATTGCTGGTTTTCTATGATATTATGAAAGATGTCATATGAAAATACAGAAATAAATAAAGAAATTGGAGATGCCATTCCCAAGACTATCACTTGAAGAGGAGACTGAGGAAATTTCCTTTTTGTTTAAGCCATAGAATCTTATCTGTTTTCCTCTAAAAGAAAAGAAAGTTTGCAAATCCCATAGACAAAAGGTTAAATTGCAAAAACTTAATTTTAGTTTTGACCTCTAAGAATATCTTACTTTCTCCTTTGAGCAGTTGAGACTTGGAAATATGATTATCATAATATAAGTTTGGCTATTGCAATATCTTAACTTTATATTGACAATGCATTTCATTTTGTATCACATTTTATCTTTATAGCCCTTACACACAAGTCTCTCTCCCTCATTTTGTATATGTTTCTTAAAAATAATAACATTTCTCCATTACCTCTTTACAAACCAGATAGCTAATGAATGTGTGCTGACGTTGATTAGGTATGCATTTGTACATTTGTCTTGTCATCGGCATGTTGTCAGAAAAACAAGGAGCAAATTAGTGTTCCCACAAACCATATGATTTTTCAAAGAAATTCTTAATGATTTTCACTAAATGTGTTCAAAGCTGCATATTTGCATTCAGTCAGTAATATATCATATCAGATGTAAGAACCACTAACTTTTTATTGTCATGGGCACCTTTTATTTTTTTTTTAAATTTCTTTATTGATTAAGGTATTACATATGTGTCCTTATTCCCCCATTACCCCCACCCCCACCCCCAATGCATGCCCTTACTCCCTGTTGTCTGTGTCCATTGGTTAGGCTCATGGGCACCTTTTAATTCAAACCTCACATGTTAACAAGTGACTGACACAAAGGTTGGGATATTGCGGAGCTACAGAGCCTTTCCCCAGCAGGGATTTGGCTTTTCCTGGGGCTCCTTTAAGGTGTCAGTGTATATATAACATATACTGAATGGATAATAATAATATATAATAATATATACTCATATATCAGTCTTTCATCACCGCTATATCCTAGATTATGGGGAAGTAAATTGCAGAAGATCAAAATCTCTCACCGATATAGCAGTGATAAAAGGCTGAGAATGAGTCTGCACTAGTGGGTTTTCAATTCTAACTGACAAAAGGAATGTAAACCGACAAAGGAAATAAAGCAGCTAGTGATGTGTGCATAGAAAAAATAAAACAGCAAAACGTGATAGAAAGTGGCTGTGGTAGTGTACAGCTTACGCAGAGGAATCAGGGGAGATCTCTCAGGAGGTGGCATTCGTGCTAAGCCCTGAATGACAAAGTTGTCAGCCATGTGAATATCGGGAGGAAGGGCTCTCCGGGGAAAAGCAGGCGTAGAGGCCATGATGACAGAAAGAGCTGGGTTTATTTGCAGACTGAGAAAAGGGGAGTGTGGCTAGAGACTAGAATGAGGGAGAGATGGGAAAAGAAGCCAGGCCCTATCTTTAGTGGCAATTTTCTGGTCTCTCGTGCTAAGTGGGGGGCTTCCAGAGAGAAGACAGCTATCTGGAACTAATTGTGTAGAATATTCTTAGGGATTCTACGTTTGAGTTATTTTTTTTTATTATTTTTTTTTAAATATATTTTATTGATTTTTTACAGAGAGGAAAGGAGAGGGATAGAGAGCTAGAAACATCGATGAGAGAGAAACATCGATCAGCTGCCTCCTGCACACCCCCTACTGGGGATGTGCACGCAACCAAGGTACATGCCCTTGACCGGAATCGAACCTGGGACCTTTCAGTCCGCAGGCCGACACTCTATCCACTGAGCCAAACCGGTTAGGGCAACGTTTGAGTTATTTTTATCTGTAATAATTTTTCCAATTTCTCCCCAATTTGGCTGTAATATTTATTCATTGTAGAAATTTTAGAAAATAGAAAGTATAAAAACTAAGAATCGTTTTAATCCCAAACCACTATGAGACTTTCATCTGTGCACCCGCTTTTCCTAGGTAATTACAATAGGTGCCGGCAAACCCTTTCTCAAAGGGCTGAACAGTCAGGATGTTAGCCTTTGTGGGTCTTGTGATCTCTGTCACAGAGGTGACTCAACTCTGCTGTTATATCCGAAATCAGCTAAAGGCAAATGTAAATGAAGGAGCAAGACTGTGTTTCCAATAAAATTTTATTTGTGGACACTGCAGTTTGAATTTCCGTCAACTTTCATGCATCACCAAATATTGTTCAACCACTTTAGTATGTGGAAGAACATTCTTAGCTGGCTGGTTGTACAAAAACAAGCAACTGGCCAGGTTTGCCAGGGCCATATCGAACCAACCCTTAGTTTAGACACATAGAGTTAGATAAGTAGATATAGCTATATTTGTCTATATACATTGTATGTGTTATTAATAAAGAAATCAGGACCAAACACTATGTAGCTGTTTTGGAAACTATTAACACTCACTAACTTTGATTTCACTCCATGGCAGGTGAAAGGGATCCATTGCCACCTCCTTTGCAGTTAACCAGACCATGTGGCTAGTGGAGGTTACTGGGTTGAGGCACTGAAGTTTGGGGGTGAACCCTAAAGTCTCAGGTTGAGCTGGCAGGGCCACCACATGGAAGCTGAGTAAGGTCCTGAGTCACCACTTGCCATCAAACATTGCTGAACGCACAGCAGATGTTACATGGTTGAGAAATGAATCTTTACCTTGTAAGCCTCAGAGCTTTCGATAGTTGTCATTGCAGCAGAGCCTAATCAGACCAATACAATGTTGCTTGTGTTTGACTTTTAGCCTTTCAGAATGTATTCTGAAAAATCGTCTTTGAAAGCAGCATCTATATGGCAATATAATATGAGGGTCCACTGTAATGTATATAAACAATCATTTAACTCATTTTCAGACTTGAACTATTTTCCAATTTTTGGCCAATATAAATTCAGCTACAATAAAAAAAATCACTTACTTATGAATTTTGAAATTATAATTCTATATAATAAAGAGCTAATATGCAAATGGTCATCACACCCTCACACCATCACAATCCATCACCAGGAGGCTGCGTGGGTCCCGGCGGCTCCACACGGCAACACCGGGGGTCCCTGCGGCTCTATGCAGCAAGGCCTGCCAGGTCACAGAGGCAGGACCCCTGGCTCTGGCCCACCTCTTTGGGGCAATCCATCGAGGAGCCCTGGATGGGTGGGCGGGGCCTACCTCTTTGGAGAGATCGATCATGGGGCTTCCGCACTGTGAGATGGCACAGGCCAGGCTGGAGGACCCCCCTCCCCAAGTGCACGAATTTCATGCACCGGGCCTCTAGTCTATATAATAATAGCCCAGCGTCTGTTTCGGCAGAACAATTGGTCACTATGACATGCACTGATCACCAGGGGGCAGACACTCACTGCAGGAGCTGCCCCCTGGTCGTGAGTGTGCTCTCACAGCTGGAGTGCTGCTCAGCCAGAAGTCAGGCTCATGGCAGGTGAGCACAGCAGCAGTGGCGGGAGCCTCTCTTGCCTCCACGGCAGTGCTAAGGAGCAGTGAGCCAAGTGGTAAGGCGCAAGCAGGCGGGAGGTTAGGAGCGAGGGGTCCCAGATTGGGAGAGGGAGCAGGCCGGGCTGAGGGACCCTCTCCTCCCCCCGTGCACAAATTTCGTGCATCGGGCCTCTAGCCATTGAGATAAAGTGCTGAATGTGTTAAGGATCATTGGTATATATTCCCATATTACTCATTATACAGTTTGGAACATTATAAACTCTTGCTGGCCATATATGTTCCACAAGCATTTTATTATCATTAATCAATATATTTTTTTCTAAATCTTGCTTGATTTTATATGCAAAGTGGTATTGAAGAGGAATATAGGGGGCAACCTGGAGGGGGGTTGGCTAGCAATCTGAATCTGTGCCAGCGACAAGTGTCCTAGTGCACATTCTTGTTAGCTTATGATTAAGTCACTGCCCCTTCCTAAGGCAATAGTGTATTTTACTGGGTGCTCCCAGTTTGCAGGGGCCACGGGCCAGGAATTTAGCAGCGTGGCCGGAGGGAGCTTAGGCTCTACAGCAGTGGCTCTCAACCTGTGGGTCACGACCCACAGGTTGAGAACCGCTAGCAGGGGTGCCTAAGACCATCAGAAAACACAGACATTTACATTACGATTCATTAACACTAGCAAAATTACAGTTATGAAGTAGCAACGAAAATAATTTTATGGTTGGGGGTCACCACAACATGAGGAACTGTATTAAAGGGTCGCGGCATTAGGAAGGTTGAGAACCACTGGTATAAGGGGTTCAGGCTTTGGCTCTTCAAATCCCCTGAGCCAGCAGCATTGCTTTAAATAAAGGATTTTTCCTGAATCTCCGAGTACTCCTTGTGTATTTCCCAGTCACCTGATAAATTCTGTAACAGTATTTCTTTCTATATTTTGTATTTCTTAACTAGTAAGGTTTAATTTTTTCATGTTTTCTGTTAGTCTCTTGCATTTCCTTTTTTAAATTAATAATTTGTTTAGGTCCTTTGCTCCTTCTTCTATTGAGGCATTTATCTATTTCTTAGTGATCAATATTTTTTATCCATAATATTATTTACTTACATTTTGCCTTATTTGCTGCACTTATTACTCTCTTGCCTGCTATTTTACATGTTGTGGTATGCTTTTCCTATTTATGTAGATTTCTTAAAGTAGGTTTAAGTCTGTCAGACTCTTTTTTTTTTATTATTTCCTCATTCACTTCCATGCTTATAATATTCTTTTCCATTCTAAAACAGATTTATGTCTGCTAGTATTTGCTTCTTTCATAGTTTTATTTTTACTAGTTGTGGTAGGCAGAATGATGGCCTCCCAAAGGTGCCCACATCTTAATCCACAAGTCTGTGATGTGTTATCTTATATGGCAAAAGAGACTTTGCAGATGTGACTAAGTAAAAGATCCTGAGATGGGGAAATTATCCTGGATTAGCCAGGTGGGCCCACTGGATCACAAGAGTCCTCACAAGAGGGAGGCAGAGGGTTCAAAGTCAGAGGAAGACAAGTGATGATGAAGGCAGAGGTCGGAGTGATGAGGCCACTAGCTAAGGAATGCAGCATTTAGAAGCAGAATAGCCATGAACAGGTTCTCCTCTACACCTTCCAGGAGGAACACAGCTCTGCTGACAGGATTTTCTCCTAGGAAAGCCCATTTGACACTTCTACCCTCCAGAACTGTAAGATACTACACCTGTGAGGTTTGTGGTTCCTTGTGACAGCAGGCACAGCAAATTAATATACCACCGAAATCCAGTTATTGTCTATAACCAACCACTGTAATTGAATCCACTTGGAAATTATTTTCTGCAGATATAAAAATGAGGTTTATTTTTATAAGAGCTAGGAAATAAGAAGGGTCTCAGAATTTTAAGGTTCTGGGGTGTTTATACCCTGCAGCCCAGATAGACTATTTCAAGGACTTTAAACTCAGTGATATGTAATAAAGACAGAGAGAAGGTACTTTGGGTACTGCTGCCAGGTATTCAAGTCCCAACTTGCTCATCACTGAAGTTCAACTTCAGGATAAAGTACTCTCAGTTGGGGCCATTATGAAGATAACCAGCTGGTTGCTGGCCCTCTGGCATCCTTTCTCCGTTCTTCCTGTGACTGTCAGCTATAGAATTCTATCAAAGGTTACCTACCAAAGGATCTAGACATGCCAGCTAAAAACATCCAGATGATTCTTCTATAAATATGTTTCAAAGTTCAATTTTATTATTTTATATCTGACAGTAATATTGGAATATGTACAGGTTACTGCTATAAGTTTGGTGTCTGTTACTTTTCAACTTTATTGGCTATTTGAATATGGTATTTCTCCCTTCTATTTTGCTTTTTTTTCAGCGGGGGAGGAGGGATTCCTCTCTTACCTATAGTCCTCCATAAATTGAAACATTCTTCCTTAGCAAGGGGGGTTGTTGGCAGTGATTGAGTAGAGCTCTCTAACCAGACTGCGGGTTTGAATCTTCCTCCACCACACATGTGCCTGACACCTTGAGCAGCATATAGTCCCTCTGTGACCCTCGATTTTTTCTTTTATAAAATGGACACAATAATAGGAACTACATTGTAAGAATAATGTGAGGCTTACATTATATATAAGTGTGAAATATTTGGGCAGTGTCAAAATTCACACTTTTAATTTAGCATTTTATTCTTTATTTTTCCTCACGCCCATTTCAAACCTTATCTACACTTCAATGCCCAAACTGATCACAGTTCAAAACTTATTTCGGTCACCACATATTATAACACTCATTTCCACCTGGGAACTTGCATAACTACTATATTAAAAATGAAATGTTGTTACCTCACTGGATTCATAATTACATACTGCTTAATTTTTCACTTTTATTTTTAAATCTTTTTTTCAACTAATGTATGTCTAATAACAAGGAATTGTTAGGATTTCTGATACTCAGTTTCCCCATACCTAAAGTGAATATGCAAACAGTACTTAGAAGCTTTTTTATGAAAACCAAATGAGATAATGTACTAGTATATGAAATGCTCAGAACAATGATGGCCCATAGGAAAAGCTAAATAAATGTTCATGTTTTTACCTGAAATATTATTATGCTAAACACTATAAAATTAACATTACAAAGACTCTACACTGTCTTAAAAGGCCTACTGCCTATGCCTTCCTTATACCACATTCTGAGTTATCAATAGACATCAAATCGGTGACTGTCAAATGCAAAAATGGATTGTGGAAAATTAAGATTTGGATATAGAGTCATCCCGGGAAAATTTCACGTGTGTTTAGACATACGAATGTATATTTACTTTAAATGGAAAAGAATGGGGAATGTGCAAACACCCTGCGTTTTCATGCACACAAACAATTGAGAGGATTTGGGCTGCCTGTCCATGAAGACGATAGAAAACAATAATGGCAACAACAGAGAATACAACAGAGATCTGCACAAGCGACATCTCGAAGCAATCTGAATGAGCACAGGGCGGTAGGGAGTTTATTTGCATGCCCATGCTAGCACTCAGTAACAAATTCAGTAAAAAGGGAGATGGGACAGAACTGAGAGGATTTGTGTGTAAGAGGGAATTTAGCTTGTAAAATATGGAAGAAGTTCCCTTTTCTCATAACGCCATGTGAAAAGCAGAAAATTCTCATAAACTGAGAATATTTGGCAGAAGAATGGTTTGGGAAGAGGCCAGAAAAGAAGTTTCTTGAGATAACAAAGGATATTTCTAAAGTGCATGCTCATTACCAATACCCAGCTATTTTTAGGTGAAGTTTTAACTAGAAGGTCTGCTCCTTTCTAGATATATTTGCCAGTCAAAAGGGAAATCAGAGAGCAATCAGCCTCTGGGAAGTTCCTATTCTTTTTTTTTTTTTAAATCTTCACCCCAGGATATGTTTATTGATTTTGGAAAGTGACAAAGGGAGAGAGAGAGAGAGAGAGAGAGAGAGAGAGAGAGAGAGAGAGAGAGAGAGAGAGAGAGAGACATTGATAGGTTGCCTTCCATACCTGGCCCAACTGGGGATTGAACACACAACCTATATATGTGCCCTGACTGGGAATCAAACAAGAGAAAAGACAAATGACACCACTCCAACTAATTGAGCCACCCTGGTGGCTCCTTTCTTATATATTCCAGTTTATATACCCTCACTTGTGTTGTTAGATTGTTTATGTAATTGCATTACCGTCAGCATCAACCATTTCTTTAGTTAGTTCATTTATTATATATTCCAGTTTATATACCCTCACTTGTGTTGTTAGATTGTTTATGTAATTGCATTACCGTCAGCATCAACCATTTCTTTAGTTAGTTCATTTATTATATATTCCAGTTTATATACCCTCACTTTCTTATATATAAGAAAGTGAGGGCCCCTTTCTTATATATTCCAGTTTATATACCCTCACTTGTGTTGTTAGATTGTTTATGTAATTGCATTACCGTCAGCATCAACCATTTCTTTAGTTAGTTCATTTATTCAACAGACACTGCTTACTATTCTATGGCATGAATTATGCTTGATCTCTGGGAATGTATTAGTGACTAATAATAATAATTATTATTTTTATTATTAATTGCAGTAAACTTTAGGACAAATTTTACAGAGCATTTACTGTGAGTTATGCTGGAAATTGTTCTAAGAATTTGATTCTCACAAGCAAAAAATTACAAGGCAAGTATGATAATAGATCCGACATGTGGAGGAAGAAATGAGGCAGAGCGGTGGGTGACTCTCCCAGTCCATCAGCTAGTACATGTCACAGCTGTGTAACTCCAGTCGGTGCCCTTCACCAGGTAAAGATGCCTCTGAGATGACCACGTGCTCTCAAAAAAACAGCCAGACTGGTGCAGGGGACCAGACAGTTACAATAAAGAGTGACAGATGCTGCACTGAGCTCCATCTAAGGCATTATGAGAACACAGATGAGAGGTAGCCAACCTCGGGAATGAGAACAGGAAAGGGCTCGTCTAAGCTGAAGCCTGAGTCACAAAGTGGAATGATTGGATGTTGGGATGGGCGTTTGAAAGTGATGTGAAGAATGATTTTAAAAAGCAAGTGAGTAAAGAAAAGGCTTTCAAGAAGCAAGTCAATAGTCCATCAGGCTGCAGAGACATTCAGTGGAGAGAGCAAGAGCAGAAAAGCAAAGCAAAGGGAATTCCAGCTAAATAGCAAAAATCAAAGTACAGGTGAGAGAATTTGTCCGTTTCATCAAGGCAAAAACGTGTTAAGAAAATGTCCAACAAGAATAAAATATAATCACCAACTTACACCATACACAAAAATAAACTCAAAATGGATACAGGACTTAAACATAAGACGGGAAACCATAAAAATACTAGAGGAATCCACAGGCAACAAAATCTCAGACATATGCCACAAGAACTTCTTCACTGACACTGCCCCTAGGGCAATGGAAGCTAAAGAGAAAATTAACAAATGGGACTACATCAAAATAAAAAGCTTTTTTACAGCAAAAGAAACCATCAACAAAACAACAAGAAAGCCCACTGCATGGGAAAACATATTTGCAAATGCTATCACTGATAAAGGTTTAATCTCCAACATCTACAGGCAGCTTATGCAACTCAATAAGAGGAAGATAAATGATCCAATAAAAAAATGGGCAACAGACCTAAACAGAATATTTTCAAAAGAAGACAGAAGGAAGGCCAAGAGACACATGAAAACATGTTCAAAGTCACTTATTATCCGAGAGATGCAAATCAAAACAACAATGAGGTACCATCTCACACCTGTCAGAATGGCTATCATCAACAAATCAACAAACAACAAGTGTTGGCGAGGATGCGGAGAAAAAGGAACCCTCGTGCACTGCTGGTGGGAATGCAGACTGGTGCAGCCACTGTGGAGAACAGTATGGAGTTTCCTCAAAAAACTGAAAATGGAACTCCCATTTGACCCAGTAATCCCACTCCTGGGAATATATCCGAAGAAACTAGAAAAACCAATCAGAAAGGATATATGCACCCCTATGTTCATAGCAGCACAATTTACAATAGCTAAGATTTGGAAACAGCCTAGGTGCCCGTCAGCAGATGAGTGGATCGGAAAACTGTGGTACATCTACACAATGGAATACTATGCTGCCATAAAAAAGAAGGAATTCTCATCATTTGCAGCAACCTGGATGGAATTGGAGAACATTATGCTAAGTGAAATAAGCCAGTCAATGAAAGAAAAATACCACATGATCTCACTCATTTAGGGATAGTAAAGAACATTATAAAGTGGTGAACAAAAAGATAGATACAGAGACAGTAAAGCATCAAACAGACTTTCAAAGTACAGGGGGAAAGTTTGGGAAAGGTGGGGGAGTTATGAAATCAAACGAAGGACTTGTATGCATGCATATAAGCATAAACAATGGACGCAAAACTCTGGGGGGGGAGGGCATGTGTGGGTGTGGGGTGGGGGGGGGTAATAGTAAGATATGTACACATATAATACCTCAATAAAAATATTTAAAAAAAAAAAAAAAGAATAAAATATAAGGCATAAGATATGCAAAGAAGAGAAAGTTAGGATCAGATTTATGATATTGAAAATAGACACTACGATGACACAGGAAGGGAAATTAGAAAGCAAAAAAATGTTCTCTAGGAAAGAAAATTATACCACACAAAACAGAAGGATTGTGTGCCATACCGAGGAATCAATCAATAAAAATCATGTAAAAATTATTCTACAGTGAGCATGTAGTGATGAAGGTAGAAAATAATGTTTCCCTTGGGCTTGATATTTGATGGTTTTCTGCTGAGTCTTTCAGCTCTTTAAAAAAATAATTCTAGCCGAGGCCGGTTTGGCTCAGTGGATAGAGCGTCGGCCTGTGGACCCAAAGGTCCCGGCTTCGATTCCGGTCAAGGGCGTGTACCTTGGTTGCGGGCACATCCCCAGTAGGGGGTGTGCAGGAGGCAGCTGATTGATGTTTCTCTCTCATCGATGTTTCTAGCTCTCTATCTCTCTCTCTTCCTCTCTGTAAAAAATCAATAAAATATATTTTAAAAAAAAATAATAATTCTAAAAAGCCTTTGGATTAAAGGTGTGTGACTAAAAGGTGAAAGGCTGGGGCAAGGTAATTTACTAATAATAATGATAAGGGGGAGAGAAAGAACATTAGAAACTAGAGGCCACTAACATTACTGAACTCTGACCACAAGGCAGAGACAACTCGCTGAAAGGCTGGCAAGCGCAGCAGAAGACATGACATGCGGGGCAAACGCGATGCCAGAGATCCAAAAATAGCTGATTGTGGATTTCAGGGTAGAGGTGGGGAAATCATGAATCAGTTTATTCGAAAATATGGCTTTGATGATTACCTACAATTATTTATTTAAATCTGGACCCAAAACAGTGTTTGCCAGATAAGACAGCTGAAATAAGTGAGGATATTCTATGTCAAAGACCCACATTGTAATGCTCAATGGGTGGTGGAGGAAATAAATGATTGTGATAAGGAGAGTGAGGCAAGTCTACCCACGCAATCCTTTATTTTCATGTGTGCCCTGTAAATCCCCTCAAAAGAAAAAAATAACAAATCGGAGAGAAGACAAATGAAAATGATTAAAAGAAGAGAGACGCTATTGTAGGATTAATAAGCTTAGGTACCTGATGCAGATAATAATGTTTTGATAACAACAGACAAACTGAAGATGAGAATATTTAAAATCTACCAAGGGTACTCCAGGGAAGCTGAAACAACAGTCACAGTGCTGAAAAACAAGACAAAGGGAGATGTGATAATAGTGAAGATACTGCAGGGCAGACTGGGCCACTGACAATGCTGGAATTATTTTGAGAGGAAGAAGATGTAAAACTACATTAGTGCAATGCAAATAGGAAAAAAAAAAAGATGAGCATAAACATAGAGGATCTGACAATTATTAGGAAGCAGGATATAGCACATATAATTAAGCATTGCAAGTGCCAATTCGTATTTGCACTTTACAGCTCCCACCAACTGCACGCAGCTCCTTCATTCATGAGTCACTTTAAAGTCCTCATAGAATGGGCAAGGAACCTTAACAACAGGCCTTGTATTTCTCCAGAGAGGATGAAACCGTCAATATCAATGTACCTTATCAGTCTGTGTTTTTGTCTTCAAATGCAGAAGGCAAAACGTGGCACAAACTGGGAGAGATGACCACAAAGCACAGTGGGAAAGCAGCAGCTCTGGCTGTCACAGTCCCTTTGACACCAGACTTTACCACCCTCAGCGGTAAGGCTGGGCCAGTTACTTATCCAATAGGAGCTTCTGTTTTCTTTTCATTTGTGGAAAGAAGAAAACAGAAGTGCAATCTGTATCCAAAGTTATAGTGAGAGTTAAAGAGGTAATACGTGTAAAGTACTTAACACATAGGTGCTGAACTATTTGGGTAGATTCTAGTAGAGGTAGAATTTTAAAATCTATAGACTCAGAAAGGGGGAAAAAGACAACATTAAAATAGTAAATCAAGCCCTGGCCTGTGTGGTTCAGTTGGTTGGAGCTTCGTCCTGTACACTGAAAGGTCTAGGGTTGATTCTGGATCAGGGCATACACCTAAATTTTGAGTTCGATCCCCAGTCAGGGTGAATATGGGGGGCAACCGATTGTTGTTTCTCTCTCTCTCTCTCTCTCTCTCTCTCTCTCTCTCTCTCTCTCTCTTGCTCTCGTTCTCTCTCTCAAATCAATAAACATATCCTCAGGTGAAGATTACAAAAAATAATAAAACAAATAACTTGCAAAGTTTAGAAATGTTTCTATATAGCTACTAGAAATCATTGCAATATGCAATATTTTACAAATGCAAAAAGCACCTCCTAAGCATGGGAAATGTGAGAAGAGGAGACAAAGGAACATACCAAAAGGCATTTGAAGCCACTGGACTATGGAGGGGGAAGGAGAAGGGATAAATCCCAGTTGCAACCCCAGTGTTTATGGGACATTATTAAAAGAACTAGATGCCCGGGGCACGGATTTGTATACCAGTGGGGTCCCTTGGCCTGGCCTGCACCCTCTCGCAATCCAGGACCCTTCAGGAGATGTTGGAGAGCCGGTTTTGGCCCAATCCCCGCAGGCCAGGCTGAGGGACCCCACTGGTGCACAAATCCAAGCATGGGGCCTCTAGTATGCATATAAGATCTTTGGTTAATCTCGTTCCGCCTTCCCCTTACCCTCCCTCCCCCTTCCCTCTGAGACTCATCAGTCTGTTCCATGTTTTCATACTGTGGTTTCCTCTCCTGCATTGAACGTCTGCCCCCTGGTGGTCAGTGTGAGTCATAGCTATCGGCCGCTCGGCTAGTCAGCTGGGTGGCTGGTCACTTAGGCTTTTATATCAATTGATAGCAAAGAGAGCAAAAAAAGATGAGACATATCTTGAATGGATAGCAGAAAGAGTCTAATACTATTCATTTATTCATTCATTTGTTTATTCATGAATTTAATGAATATTTGCTGTGCTGACCATAGTGGAATAGTTAGAACTAACTGGGAAAATAAATTATGTAAAAAAAAAATCACATGGAAGAAATAAATAAATAAATTTGTTTATTTATTTATTTATTTATTTATTTTAATCTTTATTGTTGAAGTATTACATATGTCACCTTTTTTTCTTCAATGACCACTTCTAGTCCATGCCCGCCCCCAACCCCAGGTCTTCACCACACTATTATCTGTGTCCATGGGCTATGCATATATGCATATAACTTCCTCAATTAATCTCTCCCCACCCACCCCCCAGATTCATCAGTGTGTTCCATGCTTCTATGTCTCTGGATCTATTTTGTTCATCAGTTTATTTTGCTCATGAGATTCCACATGAGTGAGATCATGTGATACTTGTCTTTTTCTGACTGCCTTATTTCGTTTAGTGTAATACTCTCCAGCTTCTCTCCATGTTGTCTCAAAGGGTAAGAGATTTTTTTTTTTTTCCCCCCCCCCACTGGGTAGTATTCCATGGTATAAATGTACCACAGCTTTCTTATCCACTCATATACTGATGGGCAATTGGGCTGTTTCCGGATATTAGCTGTTATAAAATGTACTGCTATGAGCATAGGGATGCATGTATTCTTTCTAGTTGGTGTTTTGGGTTTCTTAGGATATATTCCTAGAAGTGGGATGACTGGGTCAAATGGCAGTTCAATTTTTAATTTTTTGAGGAAACGCCATACTGTTCTCCATAGTGGCTGCACCAGTCTGCGTTCCCACCAGCAGTGTTCTGGAGTTCTCTTTTCTCCACATCCTGGCCAGCACTTGTCATTTGTTTGTTTGTTGATGGTAGCCATTCTGACAGGTGTGAGGTGATAACTCACAGTCATTTTTATTTGCATTTCTCTGATGACTAGTGACTTTGAGCATTTTTTCATGTCTCTTTAATGAATTATCTGTACATCCACTTTGGAGAAGTGTCTATTTAGGTTTTTTAAAAAATATATATTTTTTAAAAATATTTTTTATTGATTTCAGAGAGGAATGAAGAGGGAGAGAGATATATTACCAATGAAATCAAGAAAGAAATAAAAAAAAACTTCCTGGAAACAAGTGAAAATGAACACAAACAACCCCAAATCTATGGGACACAGCAAAAGCAGTCCTGATAGGGAAGTTGATAGCATGACAGGCCTCCATAAAAAAAAAAAAATTTTAATAAACTCTATAACCCTAAAAGTTAAAGAATTAAGAAGAGAACAAAAAGAAAAGCTCAGCATAAGTAAAAGGAAGGAAATAAGACAGATTAGAGCAGAAAAAAATGACACAGAGGCTAAGAAAAGCAATACAAAAGATCAATGAAACCAAGAGATGGTTCTTTGAAAAGATAAACAAGATTGATGAACCTTTAACCAGACTTACTAAGAAACAAAGAGAGAGGACCCAAATAAATAAAATCAGAAACGAAAGAGGTGAAGTAACCACTGACACCACAGAAACACAAAGGATTGTACCAAAATACTATGAACAACTATATGCCAACGAACTGGACAATGTGGATGAAATAGACAAATTCCTAGAAAAATACAATCTTCCAAAACTGAACCAGGAAGAATCGGAAAATCTGAATAGGCCAATAACAACAGATGAAATGGAAGCAGTAATCAAAAACCTCCCAGCAAACAAAAATATTGGTCCGGATGGCTTCACAGGGAGTTTCACTAGTACCAAACATCCAAAGAAAAACTAACAACTATCCTCCTCAAACTATTCCCAAAAATCCAAGAGGAACAAACTCTTCTGACCTCTTTTATGAGGCCAGCATTATCCTAATTCCAAAACCAGACAAAAACACTACAAAGAAAGAGAATTACAGGCCAATATCCCTGATGAACATAGACGCCAAAATCCTCAACAAAATATTAATGAATCCACATACATTTATCTGCATCAGATTAGAGTATGATATGTTTGATGGTGATTATAGTAGGATAAGACTCTACATCAAAATATTTTATGGCACTATGTATTTGTCACAACCTCATATGAAAACACCTGGTCTGAGTTTCACAAATTGGAGGGATGGGGGATAGAGAGGAAGGAGAGCTTGGGGGATAGAGAGGAAGGAGAGCGTCACAAAGGTGTTTGATTTGCCTTTGAGCTGCTTTGCACATCCACAATTCATAGCCCGGGAGGAGGAGGGGAACAGAAATGTATGAATCTAACAACAGTTCGCGCTCCTTCTGAACAGTGTCTGAGAGGCCAGCTAGTTATGAATCCTACAAAAATAATCTTTAAACTATTCACATCATGGTAGATGGAAAAGATCTTCAAAAGATATAAATCATGAACATTATAAGAGATTATTATTCACTACTGACCTATGAACTCTACGAAGATCAGACTTTTTCATATGCATCTGTGTATACATAACACTCAGAACAGTGCCTGACACACAAAAAAAGATGGCATTTAATATTTTTGGAACCGAAATATTTGTTTGTGTTTTAATAACCTTGCTTACTTATGCCTTTGCACCTAATACATTAAATCCCAGGGAGAGTTGTTGTTTTTTTCAAGAAATTCCTGGCTGAAATCATATTTTCTCTGCTCTTTCTGTAATAGAAACTTTAAGAAATATTTCTTCAAATTAAAAAAAAAAAAGATTGGACAAAATAAAGACTTGTCAGTTAGGCAACATAGTTGAGCCAATCAAGTTAAATACCACTTTAAGAAATTTTTTTTCCCACCACAGCACAAATAAAGAAGTGAAAAATAAAATAAGCATTACTTTATTTTAAAAGTACTTATAATGTCATGATGACACATAGTTTCTGTATTTATACTGTTGCTATCACTCAGCAAATGGCTGAATACATTAGAAATAGAGCACAATATTATCAATTTTTTTAAAAATAACACAACACAAAAGGTTGCCAAGATACTGAGCTTTTATCATTTCCAAAGCTTGTTTTCCTGGTTACTTTTGTTCTGTCTACCCTCTGTGACAATGTTTGCTGCTTTTGTTAAACCCAATGTTCATTTTTATTGCTGTTGCTTGCTGCTGAGATGCACAAAAGGCTGACAACACTGTGTCTTTGGGCGAAGTTTCTCTATCAGGGTGCAACTTAAGCTTATTTCCTATAACAATTTTTTAAAGTCTATATGGCATCAAGATTTCTTAGCTTCTGCCAAGTTTTTTCCAGACAAAAACTACCCATGCACGGATTTTGTGCACCAGGCCTCTAGTCTATATATAATTCTTCTCATTTATCTAGTAATTGTGCTATGGGGTGGAATTCTCTCTCACAATCCCATGTATTATTTCTATATAATATGTAAAACTGACTGTGTATTGAAATGTTACCAGATAGGAGTTAATACATAGAGGGTTTTATGTTCACACAGACCTCATCTTTTATCAAGGATTTAACAACCTTGAACATAGCCTACTCTACATAATCAAGGGCTGTGCAGCCTAAAAGAGGAATGGACCTAGACAAGTGAATTGCAATGATTATCTCTGGGAAGTGGGATCAGTAGGGAAGAAGGGAAATATTTTTATTATATATCAACATCTATAACTATTTCTATATCATAACAAATATATTTGTGTATGTATACACATATATATGTAATTCTGTTACAGAAATACATATCCTATATAATAAAAGGCTAATATGCAAATTGTCCCCTTGGGAGTTCGACCAGGAGACTGGGAGTTTGGTCACTCGCTATGATGTGCGCTGACCACCAGGGGGCAGCATGGAACATGGCGATCGACCAGCAGTAAGCTGTGGGGTGCTGAGGGAGTGAGGGAAGGAGGAGGCGGTGAGACTGGGAGGCAGGGAACCTGATTTGCCCTGATCACTGGGCAGGCCTAGGGACCCTACCCATGCATGGATTTTGTGCACCAGGCCTCTAGTCTATACATAATTCAAATCAAATGTGCTTTTCTACAGTTTCAATATTTTCTCTAACAAATTGTTTTTATGTTCCAGAAAAATAAGTAATATAATACATGTCAAAGCAATACAGTTTGAAAACTTGTATAATTGTGGTCTAAGGTGCTTTGGAGACAAATCCCCTATTATTGAAGGGAAGCTGGCAAGGAACACTTCCCAAACCAAGAAATACCTCAGCTAGTCTGTGATATATCATTACACACTGCTTTGCTTCCTCCTTCCTCGCATGCCATATGCTAATTCCTATCCTCATGTCTTCCTTCAGTCCTACCATTACAAAACAGTCACCCTTCTTCACTGGAGTGCCCGTCAGCTCTTTCAAGCCTCAGTTCACAAGATGCATGTCCATCATTATTTGATGAGATGACTGTAAATGCCTTTTACTGGAAGCCTGTCCTGAACAGTCCCATTCTATTATTAAATCCTGCACTTAGTTTTAAAAAATGAAGTGCAGAAATTCAAGGTTAGAGAAAACTCAGATTCATCTCAGTATCTGTGTTGCCAAAGTGTGGTGCAGCTGCCAAAAATTAATGCACCTGTGGGCTGCATCCTAGGTCAACTTCATAGAACGGTAGGGCCTAGACCAAGAAAGAGAATGGTGTCACTGTGCTCAAGGATCACATGTTCACTTTTGAAGTTCTGTAACTGCCACTGTGACATATTCAAACACGTTCAGAGAAGAGGAACCAAAATGGTAATGAGCTGGAACTCTGGAGAAAAATGGACATATTTAACCTGAAATAAAGAAGATTTGATGTGTGTGATCTTTTTCTTCATGCATTTGAAAGATTTTCATGTGAAAGAAGAAATAGAAATGTTATTCATGTCTCCAAAAAGGGAAAAGTGTTAGGGCCAGAGGGAGGAAGTGGTAACAGATAGGTTTTCAGCTCAAGATGAAGGACAACTTTCTAATAATTAGAGAAAACGTTGAAACTTATCCTGAAACATAAAAATGGTAAGGAAGACTTTATTCAAGAATTGTAATAGAGGAGAGAGGTTGGGCTCAACTCCAGAGACAGCTGGGGATTGATAGCCAGTGAACAGAGTAAGGGGATCAATGAATGGAAAATTAGTAAGAGGAGACATCAAAATTTGGGGATTCTTATTAACCTGATTTAGTAGTATGCTTACTGAAGGCAGGTCATGATGATTAGATATAAAGGGTGGGGATGAGGAATCTGATCCTCTATCCAGGGGTGATCAGATATCTTGCTAAAGCTGGGCTTGTCAAAAATGGACAAGGAGACCTAGTTGAGAAGAGGTCTAAAAGAAGCCTAACTAAAGCTTAGTCAGGGGAGAGTCTCTGTCAATAATCATAATACTAATAATAGTAACGACATTATATTTTTAAACAAATTACAAAATTGTGGCTGCAGAGGTTAACCCTCCCAAGGTCACTTAGCTAATGAGCAAGGATCCCCACTCAGATGGGTAGGATTCCAGAGCTCCCACCTATTTCTTAGAAGAAGCGGCTTATTCGATGGAGCACTTCTTCTCAGGGTTAGTCTTCAGCTACAGGTTATCTCATCCGTGATATTAGAGAAGAATTCCTGAACTGGACAGGAGGCGAAGTGATTGCTGAGGTATGTTCTAATTTTAAGTGTTTTTCTGATTCGACTCTGATGATTGCTTCACTTTTCAATCTGGGCTAGAAGGAACCTAAACACAGTCTAATCTTTCTGCACATCCTTGCCAGCACTAGTTATTTTTTGTCTTTTAAAAAGTATGTAATAGACTTTCTAACAGGTATGAGATAATATCTCATTGGGGCCAGGATGGTGGCTATAATATTGTATTGCATATTTGGAAGTTGCTCAAATCTTTAAAGTTCTCACCACAAGAAAAAAACATATTGTAATTATGTGTGGTGGTGGATGTTAACTAGACCTAGTGTGATAATCATTTTGCAACATAGATAAACTAGTAATGTCAAATCATGTTATACATCTAAAACTAATATAATGTTATTTGTCAATTCCATCTCAATTAAAAATTACTGTACATGTGCAAACCTAAAAAAATCTAACCTGTCATGGCCAGTGTTTCTCAGTGGTTAGAGCATTGGCCCGAGCACCAAAGGGTTGCAGGTTTGATTCCCAGTCAAGGGCACATACCTGGGTTGCAGGTTCAAGCCCTGCCCTGGTCAGGGCAAGTGCAGGAGGCAACCAATGGATGTGTCTCTCTCACATCGATGTTTTCTCTCTCTCTCTCCCTCTCTTTCTCTCTCTCTCTCTCTCTCTCTCTCTCTCTCTCTCTCTCTCTCTCTCCCTCCCTCCCTCCCTCCTTCCGTCTCTTCCTAAAAATCAATGCAAAAATATCCTCCAGGATTAACAAAAAATATATATATTGCTAACTTAAAACTCTCATTTGAGAAGTGATAAAACTGAAAATAAGGACATAAAGTGAATTTTCCAAGATTATGTAGTAAATTGGTAGCAGAGCAGGGAAATTCCGCTGACTCATGGGCCTGAGATTATGCTTCTCTATTATTTTGTAGTGTTCTAATCCATATCCCACACCTCTTATTGACTATTTTCCTTAAGCAGTATTTTTCACTCTTGCATAAGAAAGTGCGGTGGTTGCCTAACACACCCAATACCAAGGCTGCTTGACCTTTAAGACCCTCAGATGTCTGGTCTTTAACTGTTCTCTGCGTGGTTTACTTTTGTTCAGTGTAAAGAAAGAAGCCATTTGAATGAAAGACTTTTCAACTAAGATATTAACCACGTCATTGCTCCGGGATATTTGTATTTAAAGAAACTGACATGCTAGCCCAAATGAGTCTAGAAGAGGCGTTTCAGTTGGTATGACTTTGTGACTTAAGTGCAAGGAGCTGTTTGGGGATAGGACTATCTCCTGCCTTGCAGTAGTGAAATGGCTCATCCTCCTGCACATGCCCAAGTTACTAACACATGCGCCCTGTTTTCTCCTCACAGCTGGCTCTGGATACATGGAGATGATTTCAGATTTTATATGCTTCTCTAATTCCACTCTACCTAGATTATTTTATTTATTATTTATTTTTTGGATATTATGCTATGAGGGTATGGATAGTTTGGGGCTCCAATCAGCTGTTTAAATAGAATGCTGCTAGAGTTTCCTATGCCAGCTCCTGAGAAGTGAGTGAGCCTGGAGAATTGCACTGTCAGCATAATCAACATTTGCACAAGATACCAAGTAACACCTGCTTATGGGTGTTCACTTTTCTACTAGTATATTGTTGGCCAAGAACCTAAACATCTAGTCCCGATTAAACAAACTCTTTAGGACTGCTTTCCCAAAATGAAGTATGGCCGTTTATAATGCTAATGTATTTAGTTAATTTTAGGGGAAAGAAAGCAACTAAGAACAATGACAATAAGTTTCATTTTTCTGTATTCTGTACCTAATAAATAATTTATTTTGTTTGGGGAAAAATCCAAACACACAGTGCTTGACTGAAGTAAACAAAAATAGTTTGCAAAATGCCTACTTGAAGAATGCAAGCTAACATGTTATTTTTCATTGTAACTCATTATTGCTAATAACCTAAGCAAGAACAAGAATAATACTTAAGAAAAGATTTTACTACATTTAGACAGAAGCTTACAAGTTGTACCTTGTTAAAATATGTGACTCATGGGAGCATGAGATAAATTATGTGATGCTCAATTTCAGAGTGACTTTATTTTTAAAAAAATGTTTATTGTTGAAAGTATTACACATGTCCCCTCTTTTCTCCCATTGACTCCTCATAGCCCACCCCTGCCCCTCCCCAACAATACTTTATATTTTGGATGGGATGATGGAAGACCTATACAGGAGCTTCTTTACTGCCTCAGGGAACTGGTTCTCAAACGTTATAGAGAAACAAGTCAGAAGCATTCTCTATGAACATATAATCAGTATTTCTGAGCTCAATAAGGTAAGTGGACGTGTGCAGAGAATGGGGAAGTCAGGCAGTTGGTCCAGAGTGGAGGTGTATCTCCTGGAGGGTTAGAATTCGCTGGCTCCCATATTATGCTTCCTTCAGGACTGATTAGAGAAAATTAGAAGACTTTATCAAATGCTATGAATGTGCATATTCTGTTATTTTCCAAAAGAATGGAGCACTTGGTAGAAGACCAGCTAGCACATTGGAAAGAACTCTGAGTTTGGGATAAAAGGATAGGCCTAGCTTTGAGCTCCAGCTCTGTCACATTCTAACAGGCAACTTTGACAAAGTGAACTTCTCCCTCTATCCTCCTTAGTTTTTCTCCTATGTTAAAAAAAAGAAAAGGAAAAAAAAAACAGAAAGAAAAAAAGCCAATATCACTTTCTATATTTTATATGGTTTGCTGTGAAAATCAAATGAAATAATATAGGTGAATCATAAATTATAAAGAGTTATGCTAAATTGCTCACTGAATCTTTAAAAGTGCTTACTTTATAAAATGTCGCAGTATTTAAAATAGTTGGTAGTAGAACAGACATGCTTCTTTAGGGACATTTTATTAAAAATAATACTAGTTCCCTCAAGATGCTTGTTGTAATGGCCACACCTACTTTTTCTTGTTTTAAATTCATCCTAAATGTAGTGGTTGGGGGCACTCGTTCTAAATCTAAACTCATGGGTTCAACCCTTAATTCTGCCACTTACTAGAGACCTATGTTAATTCATTTTCCCTTTCACTGTCTATAAGGTTTTTTCCCCTATAAATGGGGATAATAATAGCACTATTTAATCAATAAGGTTAAATGGAGGGTTTAATGATATCATATATGTCACGTGCTCAGTACAATGCTTCACACATAGTAAGGACTCAATACATGTGGTCCATAGTTATTATTTTCACATCAGCCTGGAGAATCAAATAAAGTGGAAACACCTATCTCACCTAAAGCTAACATTCTCTGTGCCTGCCTCCCTCATCCCATTCATTCTTGGTGTGTAAAAAAAATCTTTGCTTGTCTCACACTTACCCTATTTTTCCCTTCCCTTGCGAACATTCATTTCTATGCTTACTGTACACCAGCTTCAAACATCCCGAGCCCTCTCAATGCTCTAGAATATTATTCAGGATGGTTTTTCTATATTTTAGTTGTAATTCCAGTTGGGTCCTGGGAGAGTGTCAGTGTAGTGTCCACTCAAAATGCTTCCTGGGAGAGTGTCAGTGTAGTCTCCACTCATAATGCTGCCTTTTGTGTTGTGATTATTAAAGTCAGGCCTAGATAAAGCTGTGAAGTAAGCAAGTGTGCCTTTAAGTTCTTTGTCCTCTTTATGCATTTCTATGAGGTTAAACATAATGACTACTGTAGAGCATTTAGTTTTGATTGTGTTGGTGAGAGAGATATTTTAGACAATGGGACATTTATTACCCCTATAGAATACTACTAACAATTCTTTCTGCTGTTTATATAGCATAGAAAAATACCTCTCCACAAAATCTAGTGACAAAGATGGTAAGAACTGTTAACAGTACAAAAGCCGAATATTAACCATTGTCACCATACTATTCAATAGAACTTATAGAGAACTGCATGAAAGGCAGATGAATTGTGAATTTGAATTTTCTCACTCTTTTTTTTACTCTTGGAGTGTTCATATTTGCCATAGCTTTGTTATCTCTTATTATATTCCTTAGTTTTATTCTGTCCTTTACTATATCTATATCTATCTCCTATCTAATAAAGAGGAAATATGCTAATTGACCCTCACGCTGTTGCAAAGCTGGCGGCACCCATAGCCAATAAGGAGGAAATATGCTTATTGACTGCCACGCCCTCAAAGATGGCAGTGCCCACAGCCACATGATGGCGGTGCCCAGTGCCCTCAGCCCCACTGGGGCACTTGCCTCTGGAGTCCCCCAGTCCCCTCAGCCCCCCAGCCACCCAGGGCCAGCCCAAGGCTCAGGCAAGCCTTGGATGGTGGCTGTCCAGCCGCCCAGGGCCGCCCGAGGCTCAGGTAACCAAGGCCAGCCGAGGCTTGCACTGCCGGCAGTGGCAGCAGCAGAGGTGTGATGGGGGCATCGCCTTCCCCTGATCACTGGGTCGCCTCCCGCCCCTGAGGCTGAGGGACCCCCACTCTAGTGCATGAATTTTCATACACTGGGCCTCTAGTATCTTACCTAATAAAAGAGAAAAAATGCTAATTGACCGTACCTTCACTACGCCCACAGCCAATCAGAGCGAGTATGCAAATTAACCCAACAAAGATGGCAGTTAATTTGCATATGCAGGCGCAGAGCGGAGTGAAGCCTGCTATGAGGGGAAGGGGGGCGGTGGAGGGAGCTACTCCAGTGGTGCTTCAGACAGAAGTGAGGACGTGCCAGCTCCGGGTGGCCCAGAGCAGGGAGCGGGGACATGCCGGCTCCCAGGCAGTCAGGGAGCGGGGACTTGCCAGCTCTGGGTGGCCGGGAAGCAGGGACATGCCAACTCCTGGGTGGCCGGGGAGTGGGGACTTGCCAGCTCCCGGGCGGCTGGGGAGTGGGGACGTGCTGGCTCCCAGGCACTGGGGAGCGGGGACTTGCCGGCTCCTGGGCAGCTGGGAGTGAAGCCAGGGGCCTATTCTTGCATGAATATCGTGCAATGGGCCTCTAGTATATATATATATATAAAAGCCTAAGTGACTGTTACAACTGGAACAACGAGAACAACTGGTCAACCAGTCCCTATGATGCTCTGACCACCAGGGGCAGACGCCCAATACAGGAGCTGCAACCTGGTGGTCAGTGCACTCCCACAGCCAACCTCCCATGGCCCCTCCCTTCCGCTGGCTGGCCAACCTCCCATAACCCCTCCACCTGGCTAGCAGAACAACCTCCTGTGGCCCCTACCTCTGGCCAGCAGGACAATCTTCCATGGCCCCTCTCCCTGGCCAGCCAACCTCCCGCAGCCCCCCCCCCTCTGGCTGGCCAACTTCCTGTAGCTCCTCTCCCTGGCCATCAGGCCAACCTCCCGTGGCCCATTTCCCTGGCCAGCCAACCTCCTGCGGCACCTCCCCACTGTCAGCCGCCCCCCCTCCCCCAGATAATTTCCAATCAGAGGGATAGCCAGTCAACCTCCCAGGATCCCTCCCTACAACCGGCCGGCTCCCAATAGGCTTCGATCACTGGCCAGGCCAAGGGATCCCACTGGTGCTTCGTGCTCCAGTGGGGTCCCTTGGCCTGGCCTGCGGGATTAGGCCAAAACCAACTCTCCGACATCCCCCGAGGAGTCCCGGATTGCGAGAGGGCACAGGCCAGGCCTAGGGACCCCACTGGTGCACGATCAGGGCCAGAGAGGGAAATGGGAGGTTGGCCAGCCAGGGAAGGACTGTGGGAGGGCTCCAGGGCATGTCTGGCCTGTCTGGCTCAGTCCAGATTGGGCAGACCCCAGCAGCAAGCTAATCTACCGGTTGGAGCATCTGCCTCCTGGTGGTCAGTGCATGTCATAGCAAGCAGTTGAGAGGCCTTAGCATATCATTAGCATATTATGCTTTAATTGGTTGAATGGATGACTGGACACTAAGCATATTGGGCTTTTATTATATAGGATAAGCCCTCTACTATATTCTGTTTTTTGCCATATTTTAAGAAATGATGTAGGGACTTTCTGGTTTTGTATCTTATGTGGGTGAGGAATATGAGAAAATTATCAAGCTGCTCTATAACTAAAAAGTTTTGATGTGTGCATATTACACATTGGGAAAACACATATGGACTTAAATGTTATGAGAGGGCAAGCAGTCCAGGAAGATTGCACATTTTTAAATTAATTGCTAGCACTTTAGATCCTGAAATGCTAATGAAAACATTAACACTTCCCAAGGGTTCAACATTAAAATCAGCATTTCAGTTAAGGACTCTAGCTCTTTCTTATGAGGTGATACTAATAATAGTTAACATTTGTTGAAGGTTTACTATATGCCAAGCACAATTCTCAGCACATTGCATCTATTAACTCATGTAATCTTTATGAAAACACTAGGAGATGTGTACTGTTATAATTATTGCTATTGTGAGAAGAGAAACTGCAGCACAGAGGATTCAGTGGTCTGCGCAGGGATATGTAGCCAGGATCCAGTGTGAGCAGTTTGGTTTGATAGCCTGTGCATTGACCACTATGCAAAATGGCTTTCAGGGGATAGGAGTTATTTTAAAAACAGGAGCAGAGTAACTGCTGGGAGCTTGGATACAGTATTGCAATGATGGGATGAAGCTCATTGTTATAATCTTAATGACTGAAGAATAAGCTTAGTTTTATATAAGACATCAACAAATGAGAACAATAATTGCAAAAAAGGTTCTAAAGTTCTATGATACAAATGTGAGAAGGAATATATATATATATATATATATATATATATATATATATATACACACACACACATATATATATAATACATTATACATATATTATATACTATATGTGTATACAAAGATTAATTACTCTTGCCTGATCAGTATGGCTCATTGGTTGAGAGTCAACCAACGAACCAGGAAGTCATGGTTCAAGTCTGTGGTCAGGGCACATGCCTAGGTTGCAGGCTAGATCCCCAGTAGGGGGCATGCAGAAGGCAGACAATCAATGATTCTCTCTTATCTTGATATTTCTATCTCTCTTTCTCTCTTTCTTCCTCTCTCTGAAAGCAATAAAAACATATCTTTAAAGAGGAAGGAAAAGAGAGAGAGAGAGAGAGAGAGAGAGAGAGAGAGAGAAAGAAATACACAATTTTTTAAATTTACTCTTAAATGGTGGTATTTTTTAACCAATTCCCTTTTTATCTTCTTTTTATATTGTGCCTTTTCTACATTTTACAAAAATGATCAAGTGTTATGCCCATAATAGAAAAGTCATTACAAAGAGAGAGAAAATGATGAACAACGTTTTTATATTTTGGAGAAAGTTTAAATGAGAAAAGTTAAAAGTGTTGATTAGATTTGGCATTTCAAACATAATTGACTTTTTCTAAAGTGATTTCAAAATTATGGCTAATTTGTATTGCTATTTCCGTGGAGGTGAGTTCCTGTAAAGAGAGTGTCTGAATCTCATTTTCAATTCATTCATCTTTTAGTGTACAGTTTTAATATGTGCTTGAGCCCAACATTATATGTAATGATTCTTATATTTTCTATTGAAAGATGTTAATATCAAAGGCTATTATCTCCAGATTTTACTCCCCAAAACCTGGTGCATTTCTTTTAGCAATGTAAGGGATGCAATTTAAATAGATGAAGCACGGCAAGGCAAGGCTTCATCTATATCTAGCTGCCAATAGAATTGGGCAGGATCTGACCCGGTGCCAAGTAGGAGTAAGTTAGCAGCTTCTTTTGAAAGAACATAGCTCAGAGGAAGAAGATCAGTGCCACTCTTCCAGGCAAAATGTCTAAAGGAAAGAAAATCACAAAATAATGAAAAGGAAAACATGATCATTATTTTTTTTATTTTTTATTTTGGCTAAGAAATTCGTGTATTACATAATTTAAGGTAGGAATGAAAAGCAAAGTACCTATACTTTCTGTTAGATTTTTTAATGGAATTCATGCATTTCAGAATAATCAAGGAAAATATCCAGAAATTTCAGGTATCAATATAAAGAAAGAGAGGAATGCAAGTGATCCCTTCATGTCCCTGTTGGATTAAAAAAAAAAAAATGCAAGGCATGAGAAGGAAACTGACACATTTTCACCTATAATGAGTAAAATGAATGAACTTTAAAATGTTGGAAATTATTTGTATAGAAAAGGGACTCATATACTACCTGAGGGCTTAGTGCTGTTATACATTTTTAAAAATAAGGTTCTTAATGCTTAGAATTGTACTTGATTTTATTTTTCATTTACTCAACAAACAGTTCTTGAGCATCTGCTCATAAAATCTGCCTATCTACCAAGTACTCTTCCAGCACAGGGATAAATCTATGTGCACTGCAAATCCCAGCCACTTGTAATTTAATTCTGTGGGTGAGACTGAATTGTTCTTTCAAGGTATCCACTCTTTCATTAATATTGGTTTGACTGTTGTGCATGCCAGGTCTGCTGACTATGAAACAGGTGGCGATACCATGAATTGCTTCAGTATCATGCGGTCACTATTTCACCCTCTGCAGGTCTGACCTCAATGCTGCTGTTCACAACTCGTGAGTCTTAGTTTGTGTCTGACTGAGTTTCTGAAGCTAGTGCAGTAGTCTCCCATGGCTGTTGAAGAACCACCAGCTGCCCTCTATGCTGATGTAAGGAGGTATCTTGATAAAATGAAGTCTGGCCGGATTATAATGTTTGAGAATGCTTTCTTGCCTCATATTGTCTGCCAACACTAAGTCCTGTTAGGCAATATTAGCACTGAAGGAAAGATCTCAGAACAGTCAGATGCAAAGCATAGAGAAATTCTAACTAACTTTTTGGCTGGAGTTGAAACTTAAGCTCTGCCCTGCCTGGGTAGCTCAGTTGGTTCAAGTGTCGTTCCAATATGCCAAGGTTGTTGGTTCGATCCCCAGTCAGGGCACATACAAGGAGCAACCAGTGAATGAATAAATAAGTGGAGCAACAAATTAATGTTTCTCTTTCCCTTCCTCTCTCTCACTCTCAATTAATAAATTTAAAAAAGAAATTTAAACTTATATTGATTCATATTAAATATCAGTTGGCCTTGCCATTGTTTCTTCTGATAAAGATTACTCTCATACTATTAATGTACAGAAATTGTGTTGAAAATTAAGGTTCCATATTGCTTGGTGGAAAAAATATATATAATATTATGTTGCAATATGCTCTGAGGAAAGCAAAAGAAAAATTTAGCAGAATAAATGGTGATATTGGAAAGGATGGCTATTATTTCAGATTGGATAAGTCAAGACATTAAAGGTGAAAATTTTAAATAAATGCTTGGATGGAATAAAGGACGTGAATTAAGAAATAATTCAACAAAGAACTGTTGAACAATGGTAAAAAAAAGTAATTAAGGGTGATGATCTAAAATTTATGCACATATAGTCTGGCATGTAATTTTAAAAGACCTTTCTGTTTCATGATAAAATGTTTTTATTATAAAAAGGATAGGGGTTGAAGGTGGAAATTGCCAAAACTATCAAGTGAGAAGAACATGGACAAGTTGATTCATTTAAATCCCTTAATTTTAAATTTAATATATCTATATTGAAATAAAATGTATATAGAAACAGAGATCCACCCTCTACCCCCAGAATGTCTTTTGTAAGTATGGGACATACATTTTAAGAACAATTCCTAAGGCAGATAGTACAATTTGATAAAGTAATTAAAAAAAACACACACACATGTCCTGCAGGGTAACTATTCTATACAATAAAACACTAATATGCAAATAGACTGAATGGCGAAACAACCGAACAACCGGTTGCTATGATGTGCGCTGACCACCAGGGTGTGTGCGCTGAACATAGCAGGTATTGGCAATAGGCAGCAGAGCGCAGAACATGGCGGGCATTGGCCGCGACGGGATGGTGAAGCAGGTAAGCAGGGACACCAGACCAAGGCAGGGCACCGGTCGCTATCATCAGGGTGAGCCTCTGGTGGTTACTGAAAATTCTTTGCTCCTGCATGCCATGGTCCCGCCCGGCACTTGCACCTTTTGCCGGTGCCGACCTCACTCACACCTGCTGTCGGCGCTGGAGCCATCGCTTGCACCCACTGCTGGCACCTGGAGCTGGCCCCAATAGTTGGGCCCCATTAGTGGGTGCGAGTGGCAGCTGCTGGCCCCAATTTCTCCTAAGGGTTTCTCCACACACCCCCTGCTCCTGAGGGGTGATCGGGGCAGCAGTTGCCACTCACACCCACTGACAGTGCTGGCCACACTTGTACCCGCTGCTGGAGCTGGCCCCAATCACTCTACGCCATCAGCAGGTGCAAGAGGGGCTGGCGCCATCAGTGCGTGGGTGTGGCAGTGGCAGTGGCAATGGCGGGAGCAGATATGCCAGCAGACAGGGAACCAGAGGTCATGGCAAGAGGGGCTGGGCGGGGGTGCAGAGGATGGGCCAAGTCCCACCCCTGTGCCTACAGCAGCTTCACAGCCCACAGTATTTTCAAGGTGCATAGATTTGTGCACTGGGCTGCTAGTGTTTTAATAAATTCAGTACTGACTCTCAACACCTAAAATAAATGACTGTCATAGGTGTCTTGCCTATAAAGAATATTCTAGAAAGACGTATCATCATCAATGTATGAAAGGACTTCATCATAAAATTCCACATTTGTGGAAGAGAAACTATGATGTAGAAGGATTAGCTTTTTCATTTAATTGCTCCATATATTTTTAGGATTTAAAAATTCATTGGAGTTTCCTTTTATGCCTAGAATGAAAAATTCTGGAAGAAATGTTGCCACTACCCTAATAACAAGGAGAAATGGCCAGACAAATAAATCACAAAATAACTTTTCTTAGCTCATCAGGGATCTGCATTCCCAAATCAAACAAGAAGCCTGCAAGACAAGGTGGAACAGGCTCCCCCAAGCCAAAAACAGGACTAGCTTACAGACTGTCAGAGTATGAGAAGACATAGTACCACCACACGCACAAATAAGAAGAAATCTGCTAAAATTTTAATAAATTCTGAAGGCTGTTTTTAGGGAGAGAAATCACATAGAATTCTAGAGCTGTCAGAACAAGAGGAATTTGTACCCACAGGTAGACTCTTATCCATGGACTTCTGCTGGGTGAGAGACAGGAGAGGGTCTCTCTTTTTAAACTTTCTTTTAGCACGTAAGAAGATATTGGCTCTCCCTAAGAAAGTCACAAAGCTCTATCACCTTCTCTCAAAAGCCTTAAATCTCTGAAGGTAGAGCAACAAACTATAACTCCCAGGTGGAGGCAAGTCCATTGTTCCTGGAGGGGAAAACAACCCTCTACCCCAGGGGAAAGGGCACCTAACAGTCCTGAGCGCAGCATCCTGTACCAATACTAGTAGACATCTCCTACATCTTGGGAGAAACAAGGAACTTCCTGTTGCATAAGACATGATAGAGTCACAAGGCACAGTTAGACTGCCTACCATGGAAAAGAGGAGCAGGAATACTGAGAGAACCTTACTGCTGAGGCCACACAGAGCCAACCTAAGACTTAAAAGTGGGCTACCCCAATACCAGATGAGTAAGCACCAAGTACAAGACATTAGAATCCAACCTTGAGGGATGGACAAAACCTATGTAAAAGATCTCCACAGCTATACAGTGATGACTGAAAATAAGAGTGTAAAACAAACTTTGAGACAAACCAACCACCAGTGAATACTGAAGGGCACAAAGAAACTTTGTAAGGTAATGAATGTGCCCTAAATCTTGATGATGGTGGTGGGAAAATGTATGTGAATGTATACCTAAAAAAGAATTTATTTTACTGTCTATAAATTATACCTCCATAATCCTGATTTAAAACAAATGAACAATACAAAGGAACTTATTGGAAAAAATCAAGGGAAAAACCCATGAAAGTCAAGCAAAAGAATGGTTTATTCCTTGGCAACTTTACAGCATATTTTTTATTGTTGACAATGCGGAGTAGTAAAGCTGGGACTTCACTAGAGTAATTCTGAAATATTTATGTACAGACTATCTCTAGAGATATCTGGTAATCAGGAAACTCAGGTTTCACTTCTCAAAATTAAAGTTTAGTCATTTATCTGGCCCTACTCTATCACAATTTCTAAAATTCTGTTATGTCTTGATTTTCTTGGGACTTATCTATTTTTGCCTTTGTTAATGATTAATAACATCTATTTTCCTCTCCAAAGTGTCCCCATTTGACCAATAAATCATATGGTCATCCCACTTAAGTATATATCCTATTAGACACCCAACAGATTTAGGTAGAAGAATGGCTTTCTCCGTTTGGAGTTGCTAAGAAAAAGTGAAGGTCATGTTCAGTTCTCTTGACAGAGAAGGCTTTGTCAGCCTGAAGTTTGCTGTTACAGAAAAGAAAATGTGCAGGGTAATGTACTCAACATCTTTATTATGCTATCTTATATCAATTAACAGTTTGCTAAACACACTACAAATCCTGGTCAGCACTTTTAGCAAGTTAGCTTCTTTTATAAATAAGGAAAGTACACTTCCTCCAGCAGGAGCGCCCACGTTGGTGGGGACTTGGACCCTGAGTGAGCGCATAATGACATCTTCCTGGCTCAGCTTGCATTCAGAAAATCTTCAAGCTAAATCTGGCTCCAGGTTATTATCCTGCTTCATAATCTCAATAAATACTTTCTCTTTTTAATCTCAAAATAAAATACTTAATTTCTCAAAAAAAAAAAAAAAAACACAAAAAAATAAAGAAAGTACACCATTAATGGCTAGAAATTAAATCTGAAACCATATTTAGCACTGACTCTCAGCAGAGCATCAACAGAGAGCCAAAGCAAAAACAAACAAACAAACAAAAAAGATGATGAGGTCAATGATGAGTTCTTCTCCGTGGTTTAATGAGATCAAGTTACAAATTCTTCCCTGTTCTTAGGTCATTGCTCCACCTCCACCAATAAAAAGAAAACACAAATTAGTATGGTAAGTATTGAAACTATTCATTAGAAATTCGATTAAGAGAGTGGCCTGACCCCATTTTATATCTTAGTCTATGCCTTAACCAAATGAAATGAATTGGAACAATTACTGCATTCAAATGAAGCTGCTCTGGACTTCACAGAGAAGATGATAGGACTAGTATTTTGTCTCCATCACCAAATCCAAATACAAAATCCAATGACTAGATTATATGTTGCTTTTGGGGGGTAAGTGATAGTAAATAAGGCAAATTAAACTATTGAAAAAATTAGGAATCAAACTACATTTAAGAAGACTATTATAAAGAAGTTTCTGTATAAATATAAAGATATTCACTCCATTTTCACTGTTTGGGGCTTATTAAACCACATCCGATACTTAACTTATTTTCTCTTCTGAGTCATAATAAATATTATCAGTATGAAAAATTAATTCTCAAAATCCCTGTGAAACATCTGAATATTTCTATTAGTAAATCTAAAATAGCCAGAATTTAAACTGAAATTTGAAGAATTAAACAGCCATTGGTAAAGCAGTTAATACTCAGGATGAGATAGCATAATTTCAGTGTTCAAGTTGAAAACTCCATTTGGGCTCTTTTACTTACTGTTTAGTTATTCTCAGCTGTGAAGTAGGAAAGGCAATATAATTTACCTCAAGAAATAGGTGAGTCATTTTTCAGCAAAGAAAAAATTGTAGTCAGATATTCCAGAAAATTTATTGAGGGAGCAGGACCTTGGAAGAAAAATATAGAGGGGAGATTGCTAAATTATGTGTGACTTCTATGAGAAGCAGACCTTCCTCATCACTCAGACTCTCATACCTGCTTGGTGTTTGGCTTTGTGGGGGAAAAATAAAAATAAAAGTACTTTCTATTCAATATGAGGATGTGTGGGGAAGCACGGGACTTGGTTGGAAAGTCTGTAAGAAGAATTCTCCGAAAGGTCAGGGGACTCTAGAGGGACCTTGCCAAAGGTAGCAGCCCCTGCCTTGACTTTTCCCAACAAGTCCAAGCCTCCAGGTATTTTACTGGAATCTCTATGTTTGGTCTTTAGACCTGACCTTGCAGAAGCATGAAAGATGCTTACCCTGCTGGTAGAATCTAATAGTTAATTTTAGTTCAAGCTGTTGTTACAATAAAAGCCTAAGGAGGCAGGCGAATGGGGCTGTTTGGTTCTGATAGCCAAGCAGCCCCTTAGCCCTCTCTTTCACAGAAGCGTGTGTCAGAGTAATCCATTCACTGTTACTCAGGATCTGCTGGTCAGTCCCGCAGGTGGATCCCTGTGTGAGGACCAAGGAACATAACAAAACGTGACAGAACTCTCAAAAACTAAGATGAAAAAATGAAAGTAACTGCACAGTAAGCTATTGGAGCCCACTTGGGATTTCCAATTCAAGGGAATTGTTTCTCAGCTAAGGAATTCACTCTCTGTTATGCTTCTTAAGAATGTGAGTATATTTTCCATTGGAAAAATAAGCCTATTTCTCAAAGTAAGAAAAAAAATGTTTTTTTTTCTATGTTTGCCTAGGAAGCAAAGGTTTTATATATATTATTAAAATGATTATGTTATGTTAATCAGGAAATTGATTACTTTAAATGAATAGATTACTTAATACTGTTAATAATAATAATATTAATAATATATAATCTTTTAGTTTGAATTTTAAGATTTGCTTTCTCTCCTTATGAAGCAAAATTTTATACTTAAGGTATATGGGAAGCTCTGTCAAATAAGGAAATCATAATTATATTCTATTTATATATTCATATTAATGGATTCTAATATGTTTTCATTTATAACTAATTGTTATAAGTTATAATATTGTGGAATATTGTGTTTTGCAGAAAAGATAAGATTCCATGTCATTTCCATTATAATCAAATCAATAACCATTTTATTTTAAATTTCTTCTCATTTGGAGGTAGTCACTGTTTTGTTATAATACATTTGAAAAAAAAGGTTACAACTTCTGAGGGATTCATAGAAAGGACTCCAATTTAATTTAAGCTATATATCTCTGAGAATAAACTTTCAGATCTTCATCCCCTCAAATTAGATAAAAATTATTAGAACTCTATAGAGTATCTAGATTTATAGAAGTGCTGGCAAGTAAAATTAGGAGAAGAAGAATTTGATTATAGGACTAAATGAACTAAAATAATTATAGTTTTAGTAATTATTATTCTCATAGTAATGTGTTTGTTTGCTTGAATCTTCTAAGAATCTGATTTGTTCATAACAGGACATAAGTCAGTTTCCAATTGTAGTTTTATTAACCAAAACTTTGCTAGAATGTCATGTCTGAAAGAGAGACATGCCAGGACTCTGGATGTCACCAGAAAGCTCTAAGGAATGAAGATTGACTTTGAAGCCGATAAGCTCCTTGGATAAATAGCGTGGTACCTTCCTTAGTCACTTGGTTCATGGCAGTCTTTCCAGGTAAGGAACAAAGGTTACTTTCCTGAGAGATGGCATGAAAAAAGCCTCAAGACACCTGTGGGGACCTCAGCTTGAGGAATGCACCCCAATTCTGTAGGTATTGCAAGCGAAGCCTGATGGCAACGGTGTGGCTTAGCTTCTTTGCCCTGGAGGTAAACTTTCTCATGAAATTCCACCAAAGCATTTTTTTTAAATAGCCTATACAATCAACTGTTATTCTTACTGTGTTCATACAAGTGATCAGGTCAAATTATTACTAGACTTAATACAGTAAGTAAATTAGTCTTTAATAAAAATAAGGGTGGGGGATTATTTTCCCCTCCACACGTGGGAGTCTGTACTTGTTCTTTAATAAATTTCCACCTTTGCTATACCACCTTCTGTCTGTGGATTCATTCTTCAACTCGGCAGACAAAGATATAAAAAATAAATAAATAAAATAAAATAAATAAGGATGATTTAGGAAGAAAAAATGGTTTCAACAGGAAATTATTAGAAAATGTTCTAACTTTTGCCCAATAATATGAAATTTTATAACACAGTTTGTCTCCACCAGATTGCAATCCCTACTTACACCTAGGGAATACCACATCTAGGCACCATTGCCACCTCCTTCTGTTCCCAGGCATTATAGTCCCTCTGACAGAGAGTAAGATCTCTTGGAACTGAGAGAAACCTTTGACCCACCTCAGCACGAAGCAGTTACAGAAGAAATCTGGAGTCCCCTGTCCCTGAAAGAATTCAGAGCCAAGATCCTTGAGGGGGATATAGTAGGCAGTTAGACAGACATGAGCAGAGTAAGGACAATAGGCCAGCTAGAGGAGAGATAGACTCTGAGACATACTTCTCACCACTCCAACTGCTCTGAAGCTAGGAATAGAGGAACTTGTATAGAACTAACCTTTAATCATAACTAATTAGAAAGAATTTATAGTTTTCGTGTAATAGAAGGTATAGAGATAAAGGAAAAAGAAAGTGAAGTAGACAAACTAAAAGGGTATGTGTAAGTTACAGAAGGAATATGTAAATTACAGAAGGTATATATAAATTGTAAAAGCTATGCATAAGTTACAGAGGGTCTGTATAAGTAAAGAAGAACTAGATTTGAAGAAATAAAAATTGCAAAAAGGGATATAAAGAAAGGAATATAACAGGAAGAAAGGAAATTAGTGTAGGAATACTTATGAATAATTATGAAAGTTATAAGAATGTTTATAAAAGTCATAGAAGGTTTATAAAGAGAAATCTTAAAAGGAATTTTAAGTATAATGAATAATAAATTTGATAGATAGAACACCTGAATTAATCTGAAAAGTAATCATATTATTTTAAATCTTAGAATACAAATACTTATATGTAAATAGGGTGTTAAGTTTTTCTGAAAGTTTTCTTTTCAAGGCCTGTATGAAGTAATTAGGGAGGTGACTCAGCTGTGAATTCAGCAAGCAGAACCAATAAGCATGATCAGACCAACCCACCAGGAGTCATAACATCATTTCATCAACATAATCTCATTGCCTGATAATAGCTGTTGTCTCAGACCCCAGGCCTACATGTGGCTACATTCCTCACCCTAGCCCCTTCCCCTTTATAATACTGCCTCCTATACCTTGCTAGAAGGCAAGATGTAATGCTTGTAAGCACCCTGTCTTCTTAGACTAACCATTGCTGTCATTGTAATTCTCTTTATTTTTCTGATAGTCTACATAATCAGAACTGGAGCAGTAAATGTGCTACGAGGACCCTGACATTCCAAAGCAGAAAGTTAGCTGCATCCCTCTGTCTTCTGCATCCAACAAAACAAAAAGGGGGGAGATGTAGGGAGCATGGGTCTTGGTTGGAAAGTCTGTAAGGAGGATTCTCCGAAAGGTCGGGGGCCTCTAGAGGGACCTTGCTGAAGGCAGCAGCCCCTGCCTTGACTTTTCCCAACAAGTCCGAGCCCTTGGGTGCTTTACTGGAATCTCTATGCTTAGTCTTTAGACCAAATCTTGTAGAATCATGTGATTTTTCAAGGATGCTTACCCTGCTGGTAGTATCTAATAGTTAATTTTAGTTCAAGCTGTTGTTACAATAAAAGCCTAAGGAGGCAGGCGAATGGGGCTGTTTGGTTCTGATAGCCAAGCAGCCCCTTAGCCCTCTCTTTCACAGAAACGTGTGTAAGAGTAATCCATTCAACCATCACTCAGGGTCTGCTGGTCAGTCCCAGCAAGAATGCAGGAAATATACCCAATAACTTTATACCATCTCTATTAAAGGACATGACAATATTTGACAAGAGGATCAACATATTTTTCAATAAATAAACCAAATACCAAATATTTAATTTTAACATGAACTGTTCTTAAAATGTCCCCATAAGATTCAGGTAAAATATTCTTTTTATTCTTTAAATAACAGTATAAAATTAACGTGGCTAGACTCACACATATTTGTATAACTTGAATTTGTATATTGGATTGCATTATTTCACTTTGGATTCTTTATTCTATTTTATATGTGTCTTAAATGTTGTACTCTATTGATATATAGAACCCATCTTTGTATAGATGTTTTATCAGCCAAAAAGGATAAATTATAATTTTGAAGACAGTTAAATGCGCTGGTATGGCAAAGGAGAGAAACTTGTATAAATTCCAAGTTGTTAGTGATAGCCAAATCCAAAATCATCAAATTGCAGAATCATGTTCTTGAGGACAAGTAACTGTCTGTTCCATATACCTATGTGGAAACTCTGGCAATGATGGGCAGAGCTGACCCTTATGTGAAAGGACATTAAATCTATTCATTATCTTGGTCATAGAACTCTAATTTCTCTGATAGAAAGAAGAGGTTATCCTCAAGCTCAGCGCATTGTACCTTGGCAAACACTCAATGCCACCATTCTGGTACTGAAATGCAGAAAATTGAACTGAAATGCATTGTTTTCCCCTGGGCAGGATGCAAAGGTGATTTCCCGGGTTCTTGTCCAGGTGGATTCTAAGAATGAAGCCATGGACAAAAGGTGGTATAGGAAAAGGTGGAAATTTATTGGGGAACAAGCACAGATTCCCACGTGAGGAGGGGGAGAGAGACATTCTAAGGCCCTCTTTCCTAAGGTTTATAAAGGCTGCAGTTCTTTTTGTCCTGATATCACCTCTGATTGGTCACGATAGCAGCTTCAGAGCTTAAAGCCCACATGGGGTCCCCCTCTTTCTCTCCCTTTTGTTTTTCTACTCCCTGTGGCTTTCCCCTTTATTCTGTGAATGAGTGTCTTCCTCTCCCCTTATTTTGTAAATGTATAACTTTTGGCAGTTTCTCCCCCCTCCCCCTACCTGCCCTTATTCTGTGAATGTATGCCTTTTGGCAGTTCCTAGTCCCCCAGCTTTGCAGCCCTACGGTTCTCCCCTATGGGTTCCCTAATTCTTAAAACTCCCTAAATCTGCCTATTTTATCCCTAAAAACTCCTTTCAGTACTATAAAGGTTTAAATATATTTCTCTAATACTATCCACTGTGTGAAGTTATGAGAAAGAAGAACTTCATGAATCAATACAAAAGGAGTTCCTAGAGTTACATAATATCAAGCAAAGGAAGACCTAATTCTAAAATATTTGTTAAGCATCCAAATAAATAAATTGATTCCAGATCTTAGAGTAAGAGTTAATTTCTAGGTAGGGAATACATTTCCAACAGTGATCATTGGAATAACTAATTCTCTCCTTCAATTATTAAACCACTAATTAAACAAATATTTGAATAAAAGTAGACTGGTAGGAAAGTTATTGTAGTATTCAGAAGATAGTTGAGTAGGGTGGAGACAGAAAAAAATAACATCCAGTGGTAAGTGAAGTAAAACAGATAGGACATAAGAAGTTTTGGGGAACCAATATCAAGAAGATCTTCCATACTTCTCTTTTGCAAACCTATTTGCAGGTAGTAAAAGACTATGGGAAGCAAGAAGCGTTTAGAAATTATAGTCATGAGTTCAGTTTTAGTCATGTGGAATTTGAAATGCTTCTGGAAAGTCCAAGTGTAAATATCAAGTAAGCAAATAACTGTATGGATCTATAACTCAGAAAAAAACATCTTGTTGGATAAGGATTGAGTCCTGGAAATGGATGTGATCATGTGGGGCAGTTAGGCTAAGAAGGAAAGGAAGTAGGAAAATACATAGGTGTTGAAGGAAAAGGGGGGCAAGAGACAACTATAAGAAGAAAACTAAGAGGTATGTATTATGAAACAAAAGATCTATACTGCCAAGAAATTAAGTCACATAAGTAAATTAAGGTTGCCTCCATTTTCTTAACCACTATAGTTTTATTGAAGTGGTTCTGTGACTTTCAATTCAATAATTTGGATTATAGTGAGCTAAACTGTGAAAAAATATATAGGAAATAGAAGCACTAAGAAGCTCCTGAGAAATAATGTTTTCTCAATTTTAAACATGGAAAAAAGAGGATGGCTGAGATTCAGGAAGGTATTTGAGTTTAGTTGAAGTTCCAAAATACTGGCTATTTTTTTATTTTCTACAGGAAATAAGAGACTTCTGAAACTCTGCTGAGTGTGATGAAGTAGAAGAGGCTGGGAGTCTGGGTAGAATGGAACGACCTGAACTTGTTATTGTGGAAAGTAGAACAATTAGGTGAATGGGGAAATGCCATTTAAAGTTCAAGCAGTGTTTACACTGGCGAACAAAAATTGACAATAGTGTCATTCTAATCTGGTTGTGTATTTTATCTCAGCTGATGGGGAGCATAAGACATTTTGGGGGCTAGCAATCTGAATTTTTTCCAGTAACCTGCTTTCTACTGCACACTATTGCTAGCTGATAATTAACTCCATTTGTGAAAGAATGTAGGAGACTGGCAACTGGACTCTGTACCTAAGTTAATCAATATCCCTAACGCACATTCCTGAAGTCACTGCCCCTTCCTCAATTATCTGGTCTTGCAAGACCTATTTACCTAAATACTCCCATTTACAAGGGCCCTAAACCAAGGATGTAACAGCTTAACTAGAGGGAGGTCATTGGCGCCATCCAGAATGGACATTAGATACAATCTAAGTTAACCATTTAACTGACTCGAGGTGGGCTGTGAGAGTCCACCACAGAAGTTTGGTAGTTAGGAAACAAAGAAACTCAGAAATATATAAGGAGAAAATATCATTGTCTAAGTTGTTCAGGATCTGGATCTTTGAGTGCCCTGAACCAGCAGCGCTGCTTTGAATAAAGTCTTTTCCTGAACCTCGAGTGTCCAGCTGTCTTCTTCCATGCCAATTCTATAACAAGCAATGCTCCCTCACCCAGATGGAGGTGCAGGGAACAGTTCAGTTCATCAAAGAGGCCAAGAGTTTCAGGTTGGGAAGACAGTGACTAAAATATGCAATCTGAGCTGTATACAGAAGGCAGTGAAGAAAGGAGGTAATGAGAAAGAAGATAAATCAGTAAATTAAAAATCTCAGTAAGGCCAAAAAAAGAAAACATTATCATGGAAATGTTTAAACAAAGATTCTGGAAGGGCAGGAAGTTGGGGCTAGGGATTGGAATGTTTCAGTAAATAATTTTGGAAATGGGGGAATTGGGGGTGTTTGCAAGTCCCCATAGTATGACTATATGAAGGTGTCATTAGATGAATGGATGATACTGGAGAACGTGTTATTTTCATTGAAGTGCAGTAGGATTGAAGGAGAATGTGGACCAGACACCAAAGTTTTCACTGTATGCGGATTCCATAAGGTGAGCTAATACTAACCAGAAGAAGGCATGCAGAGCTGCAGAGCTAGGCAGATAAAAAATGGATTTCACTGAGAATCAGTTAATCGGTCTAAATCAGTCTTGAATCTGTGTCTTGTAAATTACTTGCTCAAGAGGACTGCAGAGGAAGCAGTATCCACAGGAGAGCAAATTGGAGAAAGTAGTGGAATGTAATGACTATTAAAATCAAGGCTGAGCCCAATTGGCTTGGCTAGCGTTGAGCATTGACCCATGAATCAGGAGGTCATAGTTGGATTCCTAGTCAGGGCACATGCCCTGGTTGTGGGCTAGATCCCCAGTGTGGGGCATACAGGAGGCAGCCAGCTAGCTGATCAATGATCCTCTCTCATCATTGATGTTTCTATCTCTCTCTCCCTTTCCCTTCCTCTCTGAAATAAATAAAAATATGTTTTAAAAAACCAAAAAACAGAAAGCAGAAACAAAGCATGCTCTGTTGAAAAAATTTGAGGCTGACATCAAAGGGTTAGATGATTGTGCAGTATTCATAGGATATAGAAGAATGTTCAACCTAAAGCATTTGGGTCTAAGTTGCTATATTTAGCCTTTACTTATTTATTCATTTACTTATAAATAATTTGGAATACAGATTAACAGTAAGAGCCAAAATTTACATAACTCACAAAAGCAAAGTAATTATGCAAATTTTTGGAACCTCCTAATGAATGAATAAAAAGTCAGTTTCAGTTGAAAAAGAAAACCAAAACAACTGAAAGGACTTGGGATTTGGGAGAGTGGGAAGGAGAAGGAGAAAAATAAAGCCCAGTTCCTACCATTCTCTGAGAATCCCCTTCAAAACTAATAATGCATTTCAAAAATTATTCTCTGATACATTAAATATACTATGCACAGGGGGCACCCATTTGTTCTATTAAGCTCTGTTTCTTTGAGTGCAAATTCTGCTTTTGAGTTAGTCAGTCTCTCATAAACTTGGATTTTCTTAAATCTGCGGTGATTAAGTTTATTGTAACATTTTTGCAGCATCTACTACTTCTGAACTACATCTTCCTGAAACAGTTGTGGGCGTCACTGGCTGACATCAGCTCTCTGTGTTGACTGTCTTTTCCTAATAGCAGTCATGAATTAGAAATGCTACTTCTCTTCTACTTTCTTCTATTTTATTTGTGGGGAATTCATTGTAGTCTCTTATTTATTGATATTTCTCTTTCTTACTTTCCAACATGATATATACTTATTTATTTTTAAAATGGTTCCATTATTTCTGAGTTTTATAGGTATGGGGGAGGTGCAGAATGAATGCAGTCTATATTGGAATTAGAAATATTAACAAATCTGTACATACACCTGGAAATGATTCATTAGGATGAAAACTAGAGATTTGCCACAGCTACTTTTATTCCCAATAAAAGGTTAAGAAAATGTCATTGCCTAATTAAAGTTATGATTGCTGATTGAAAATTATTATTGGCTAATTAAAATTATTATTGTCCACTTTATATGGTTAGTCAGTTTTTTGATCATATTGTTTTCAGTTTTCTATAATGGGAATAATGGTATGTACTTATTGGTTCCAAACTTCTGATATTTATTTGTAAAATTCTAAGAGCATATTAGTTTATCTACATAATGAAAGCCTAAGCGACCGTTATGGCAGAACCAGAATACAGGTTGCTATGAAGTGAGTGACCACCAGGGGGCAGAAGTTCAATGCAGGGGCTGTCCCTGGTGACCAGTGCACTCCCCAGCTTTTGGCTGAGCTCACAGCTGGCAAGTGCAGCAGCAGTGGCGGTAGCCTCTCCCACCTCCGCAGCAGAGCTAAGAAGCAGTGAGCTGCTTTAGCTGAGTGGTAAAGAGCCTGCCACTAAGGAGCAGTGACCCAAGTGGTAAGGAGCGAGCAGGCAGGTGGTAAGGAGCGAGGGATCCCCGATTGCAAGAGGGATGTCCAACTGCCGGCTTAGGCCCGATCTTAAGCCGGCAGGCAGACATCCCCCAAAGGGTCCCGGATTGTGAGGACTGATAGGAGAAATAAAATTAATACCTGGGTGCATTATAGGGAAACTACAAAAAACACACACACTCAAAAAAAAATACAAGGGCAGAGAACATCTTAAAAGTAGTCAGAAGAAAACTGGCAGGCGGACATCCCCCGAGGGGTCCTAGACTGCAAGAGGGCTCAGGCCGGGCTTTGGGACCCCCCCACTCCAGTGCACAAATTTTGTGCACTGGGCCTCTAGTCTTTAGATATTTGTTTCCCTAATGAATTATACATTTGGTTTCTCTCCAAGTCCATTTAATCTAATAGAATGTCTGGAATCACACTCTATTATAAGATGAAATAAAAGCAACCTAAACTCTAGCAGGAAAACAACTTAATTAATCCATGAATATTAAAAAAAAAGGAAATTGCATCTAAACTTACTAAGCTATGTACAAATCAAAGAAACAAGTATGTAAGATCATATATCTTAGCACAAGCAATATACATCTAGCCCATAAGGTGATAATCTAGATTTGAAATTCTGAAGTAAATATAATGGTTCAGCTTTATGAATCTATAGTTTCAGTATTTGTGTTTTTCTTCTCATAAAGATATATCTATTTTGCTAAAAATATCCCTGTAAGAAGAATTACAAAGCACCATGTCTTTTTTTTAAAGATTTAGCTCACATGGAACTTGGAGCCCCAATGGAGCCCCAGTGAAATGTTGACATTTTTCAAAAGTGAAACTAAAACTAAAGACCACCTAAATGGGGTCATCTAAATCTTGTTATGACAAGAAGGAAACATAAATGCTGAGTATATTTCCAGAGGTTTGTTCAAAAATAAAATTACTGACATGTACTGAATTCTTCCTATATGCAAACATTACATATTTAGCATACATTGCCTTAGAAATGTATGATAAAGGGTAACATTCAGGGGCAGACTTTGGTCTATTCGTGAGAATCAAATCTCAGTGGGAGACCCTTTCTGCCCCAGACCCAGGTAGGTCAACATAGAAATATAGCTAATAACTGAAAGTCACATGTTCCTGGACAGCAGGTATGAGGTGACTAAACCCAAGAAACTGGGAAGTAGCTGCTTAAGCAAACCTACCCCATGCAGTGTGGAAGTCCTCAGTTATTGTCAATAGAGTGTTTGGCTTGTTACCTTTTGTCTTGGTACATATTCCAGCAGTCCCATAGGTTTTGAAATACCAAATAAATTGCAAATGGCATTCATCTCCTTGGAAAGCTGAGATAACTGGTCTTGTTGGAGGGAAAACACATAAAAAGTAAAATACAATACCAAGTTCTAAAGGCCACCAAAGCACACTAGAAAATTATATCAAACCAGTTAGAGACACGCATACTGAGAGGATTAAAGAAAGAAGGCTTGATCATGTAGAGTTGAAATAAGTTTTGAGATGGACCTTGAAAAACCGGAGAATTTTACCTGGCAGGAATAAGATACCCACTTTCCTGGTGGTTAGAAAGGCATAAATGATATCTCCAGAATAAAAGCAAACAGAAAATGTCCACAAATGTCAACAGTACTACAGTGCAGAGATGATATTTTGCAGTATTAAGAGGTTTGTTGGAAGGATAAAATGAGTTAAGCACTTGAAGAACTTCACTAGATGGAATAAACTATACTGAGTAATTTTGTTATATGATGAAAGGGTGTAAGAAAAAAAAAGGGAAATGATCTTTTTACTTACTTTTCTGTAATAGACACTGTACTAGGCTTATCTTCTGCAACCATCTCAAAAAACCTAAGAAGTAGGTGAACTGATGGATAACAACTGAGGCTTAGAAACATTAAATCGTCCAAGGTTAGAGTGTGGATAATGGTATAATTTGCGTTCAAAGGCAAATGTGTTTGCATCTAAAATCTTTTCTTCCTTTATAGCACAGGGGTTTAGAATACTTCTGATTCAAGTCCTATATTTCAATAACATAGGCACACACTATACATATTTATTCTATGTATATGCATATGCATATGTATATGTATATATATATATATATATATATATATATGTGTGTGTGTGTGTGTGTGTGTATATGTAGAGAGATATTTGAAACTCTGCCTGTGAATATATATGTGTTTATAATGCTTGCTGTGAATATATATATATATATATATGTACATATTTCTGTAGATATATGTATATACATGTGTTTACATATGCACACAAACATATATTCACGGTCTGAAGTTCAATTATTCATTTAGCAAATTCTTATTGAATAACAAACATGTGTAGGTAAGTTGAGTGACTTACAATTGTGAACCTAACCCATTTATTCTGTTATCTAACAAGTTATCAAAAACTGGTGACCAAAAAACCTCAATGCTAAACTTTGTGTAACAGAAATCTTTGTCTATTCAAAGATTTAATGTAATTCTAAATGTTCTAAGGTTTTGTTTAATGTATGTATCTTTTAATATCTATTTTATCTTTCAGGTATTTTTGGTAAGAATATAAAACAACATAAACTTTTTTCTATAAAATTGTTTTTTTGCCAACCCTCAATTAAAATTCATAAGAAGGAATACAAAGAAAATTAATGCCAGGGATCCTTCAGAAGTCCATTCCTGTACAATACCCAATTTTTCCCAATTATTACCATTTTTCTTCTTGTACAGAACATCCTGCAACAGTTGCCAAGTACTTTTTAGAATCACAATCACAGAATAAAAGTGAACTTCAGTGATTTTGGCTTGTGTAGGTAGTGTCTTCAGTAGCGGCTCAGAGCATTGATTTGCCCCAATGGAATGTTGTTTCCGGAAAAAGGTGAATGAATCATTTTTATGGGCTAAAAGACTCTCTGCACGTCACCTTGCATTATTAATGGCTGAGTCAATTTTGCTCGCTAGAATTAGAGTTCTTTCTAGTGTAAGGTAAAATGTAAGCAGTTGTCTTATGATTGCCTATATCAGTGGTTGGCAAACTCATCAGTCAACAGAGCCAAATATAAACAGTACAATGATTGAAATTTCTTTTGAGAGCCAAATTTTTTAAACTTAAACTTCTTATAACGCCACTTCTTCAAAATAGACTCTCCCAGGCCGTGGTATTTTGTGGAAGAGCCACACTCAAGGGGCCAAAGAGCCGCATGTGGCTCGCGAGCCGCAGTTTGCCGACCACTGGCCTATATGACCAACAAGTAGTATCATGTAGACACAGAGCATTTTATTTCTCTTTTCCATGTATTTGAATATTTTAATTTCTGTGTAAACTTCTGAAAGATACTTTTAGCAACTGTAATGCAATATTTTAAGACATGGGCTTTGGAGTCAGACACACCTAGATTTGATTCTTGCATCTATCATTTAAGGTTTATATAACCTTTACAATGTTAATATCTCTCAGGCATAAAAAATAAGGAATGAAATTACCTATTTTATTAGAGTTCTTATAAGGATGAAAAAAGAAAATAAAGGTTCTTAGTAAGGTTCTTGGCATGTAGGAAGCTCTTAATAATTGATAATCCTAATACTTTGTCAGACACTTATGTTAAGCAATCAACAGTAAGCATGGCAGCCATTCAAGTTCATAAATTATCATTGCACAAAGATTTGTATTCATTCACTTACTCTTTCAAGTTCAGAGTTACTTTCTATTGTCATATTTCGTGAACAGTTTCTTAATTGGACCACTGCTATATGTGTGGCAATATGCTAAATATTTGGATGCTTTATGATTCCAATCAATAAGGGGTTAAAATACATCTGAAAAGGACAGATCAGGAAACATGAAGCTGTGAATAATGCTAATTATACATAAACATGATGCACACTGTGTGATAGAGAAAGTGAATATATAGGAAATGGAAAAGAATGAAATGAATGAAGATGAAAATTTAATATAGTCAGAAAAGGCTTGATAAAGAAATTAGGAACTTGAGTATAATCTTGAAAGGTAGTTATAATTTCTATAAACAGATGGGGAAAGGTTCATTTCCATAATATGTGAAGGAATAAATACTTTTGTGTCTCACTCACAGAAACTTGGAGTAAAGTACATATGTGTGTGTACACATATAAAGTCACACACATGTGCACACACACACACACACACACACACACACACACAATTCCTCTCTTTCTAATATGGAGACCCAGAAATTGTGTTACTGATTCAAGAACTTAACTCCTAATCAGTGGTACAGCTCAAACAAATTGATGTCTAGGTCACCTGCTCCTGTTCTAGTCCTTTTTTATACTACAACATATAAAGTGAGGAAGCCTTCAAAAGTTCCTTGAGTTATTCTATTTTTTTAATATATTTCTTTATTGATTTCAGAGAGGAAGGGAGAAGGAGAGAGATAGAAACATCAATGATGAGAGCGAATCATTGATGGGCTGCCTCCTGCACAGCCCCCACTGGGGATCAAGCCCGCAACCCAGGCATGCGTCCCTGGGCGGAATTGAACCCAGGACCCTTCAGTCTGAACCGAGCCAGCTGGGGTGATCCTTGAATTATTCTAATGAGATATGGACAATCCTCTCTTATTGCACAATACCATATCCATTATAGATATTAGGACTACTAAGACTTTTCTTATACTCAGCTATCTCAGTGACTACTTTCTGCACCATCAGTTTCAGAAGTGTGCTAGAGCTGGGTCCCCCACATTTAAAAAAGTCAATTGTGTGCATTGCCTCACACATCCACATTCAGTGGTGTCATACTTATAGCTGAAAACAGCCATTGTTGGAATATTTACACCATGGAAACAAGCAAATGCTACAAACTAAGGTGTTTTTTCTTCCTGCACACAATAGTAAATTTTATACAATTTCATTATGAAAATAGATAAAAACATAAAATTATTTTTGTTATATAATTTAACTTTAGAATAGATTGTGATATATAAAGGTCAAAGAAATGTCTTTAAATGAAAGTAGCAAACATAGAGGAATTATGGCTCGGCCCGTGTGGCTCAGTTGTTGAGCGTCAACCCGTGAACCTAGAGGTCAGGTTCGATTCCAGTCAAGGCACATGACTGTGTTGTGGACTCAATACACAGTAGGTGGCATACAGGAGGCAGCAGATCAATGATATTTCTATCCCTCCCTCTTGCTGAAATCAATAAAAACATTTTAAATTGAAAAAAAATAGAGGAATTATTAAGTGTACCAGAAGATTACCTTATAAGTAAAGAGGAACAATATTTTGACATATAATGAGTATGGAATTTGCAATTGTAATAAACTTTGTTAACCAATTAAATAGAAATAACCTACCATGAATGAGTATATTCTATCCCAGAAACACAGGACTATTGCTATTTTAGAAAACTATATCAATCTAATCCGGTGAAATATGAAAATGATGATTACAATAAGTCTTTAACTTCATCAATAGGTTACTGAGACTTAAGCAAAACATCTAACAAGGCCTCCTTAAATGTTGTACTCTAGGCTGTCACTTGTCTCATCTATTGGCTCTGGCAACTTACCTATTTTTTATTCTTTCTATAAGCCTGTCCTTGATGGAGAAAAATGTGTCTCTAGGCTCTCTGAGCTGGTTAACCATATTCTTTATGAATGCACCTCCCTCTACACAGATTTCTTTCCTCTCTTGATCTTCTGCCAAACCCACATAACAAAACTTCTGTTAAGTAGAGCTATTTTCTTTCCTCCAACCCAATACTCCTAAGTATGACCAAGCTGATTGGCTGCACTATAAATTTCTGCTATCCAGCCTTAGCCGTTCTATAATGGGACCTGTTTATTCTTTTTATTTTCATCACTGCCTGACAGTGCAAGCCAGACATTGCAAACAAGAGGTTTGAGGTGTCATTTCAGTGCATAAAAACGTATCCTTGCCTTCACAGTGCTTAATTTTTTAAATGCTTTCCAACATTTTTTAAAAATGGCGATTTTAAATAAAAATCCAGATGCATAAAATAAAAATTAAAAAAAGAAGAAAGAAAAGAAAAGATAAATCTGGCCAGTATAACCTCTTTTAATGCAAGGCTACAATAGGCTAGAACTTCCTTACCACTCTACTGAAATGCCTTTTTTAAAAACTACCAATGAGCTTATTACTGACAAAAAACAAACAACAAAAAGAAAACCTAGTTGTAGTCTCTGTTTTTAATTCATTTCATACCTCTGCAGCATTTTCTAATGATACTCAGTCCCTCAATATCAAAACTCTTGTAAAATATTCACAATAAGATATAAAGACCTTTCTCTTCTTTCTAACAAACATAGGTTACTACTCAACTCACTCCAGGAAATACAAGATTCCAAATGCTTCCATATCATGCTATGGATATACATTCTCATGCTGGTGGAGTATTCCTCTTACATCCCAGTCACCCCTAGTACTCCTCTTAAAAACCTCACTTGTCCAGTCTTCCAAAATTTCTTCTGCAGATGGATGTGGGAATTCCCAAACATGTGCTCTATGAACTATGTTCTGTGAATAACAAAATGTAGTGCACAAATAAATGTGAGAAGATTTTAACCAAAGTGAATCAATTTTGAAATCTGCCAGACCCTTTAAAATGTTAATAATTAAGGAAGCTTTGACTTTAAAGACTCAAACTCTTGCCCAGGCTGATCTGGCTAAGTTGATTGGGCATCGTCCATGCACCAAAAGGTTGCCAGTTCAATTCCTGGTCATGGTATATGCCCAGGCTGTGGGTTCGATCCCCGATGATCTGGGTGAGTGCAGGAAGCAACCAATCGATGCTTCTCTCTCACATCAATCTTTTTTTCTCTCTCACCATCTCCCTTCTTCTCTCTCTAAAATTAATAACACATTTTTTAAAAGACTCAAATTCTAGAACTAGGATCACTAGGTTCAAATCCCAGGGCCACTCTTTCCTTTCTTTGTGGCCATGAGTCACATCCACAATCTCTTTACCAAAGGATTTCTTCAGCTACATCGGTATTCTCTTCAGAACATGCTTTTCTTTCTTCCTTCTTTTCTTTCTTTCTTTCCTTCTTTCTTTCCTTCTTTCTTTCCTTCCTTCCTTCCTTCCTTCCTTCCTTCCTTCCTTCCTTCCTTCCTTCCTTCCTTCCTTCCTTCCTTCCTTCCTTCCTTCCTTTCTGCAAGGTGTGTAGTTAACTAAAAGTTTGCAGCTTCCACAATTTTGGGATCCACTACTCCCTTCCTTCCCCCACTCAAGCCTGTTCTCAGCCAATGTCTAAGCAATGACTGGTGATTGCAGGGGCCTGATGCGGCAGGGATCTCCCTTTTCCGTGGCCAGCACGGAGAGAGATGAAACTGGTTCTTGATAGAGGCGTCCAGGGATTGAGAAATAAAGAGACATAGAAGTAGATGCAAGCTGGGTCCCAGGTGGGTCACTGACCTCCTCTGCTGGAGAGACAGACGACCCCCTGAGCCACGCAGCACATTTATTTATACTCCCATATACAAGGCAGGTTCACTGAAAAACTTAAGATTAAAGGAGTTTGGGAGGGCCCAGGTCTATTTCATTTTCTCTTTTCCTGTGCTAGACTGGTTCCACATCTCAAAGCCCTCTTCCAGAACCTAGACAAAGGTAAGCCAGGAACTGACAACACCCCCGCACTCCTGGGGCGGGGTGCAACTGACATGACTCTCTCAAATATCTTGGGCTTAATCAACAGCAATCTAAAGAATGTCCATGTGTCTTCCCAGGGGGCCCTCTACAGGTGATATTAGAGCTGAGACCGTTCTGCCCAATGTGGAACCCCTCCCATGGCTGACCTTTGCTCTGGGCACTTCATCAGCTTGGTTGACATTTTCTCAGAAGTGTGTAGCAATTGGAGTTTCTTCCTTTACCCTCTCTCCTTCATCGTGTCAGACAGGCATTGTGATCTGAAGCCTCTCTCCCTCTCTTTTTTTCTTCTTTATTCTTTGTAGGTGCCTCCCCCAATAAATAGCATACCCTTCTAATTCTGTCCTGGCATCAGCTTCTGAGAGAACTCAAATTGACATAAGAACCTTTTGACAGTTTGACAATTTTCCTTGTCTGGGACTTCAGCCTCAAGCTAGAAAGGCAGTTTCATATACTGGGAAACAGATGAAGGGTCAGCAGAGCAACATTCATCTGCAATTCTGCTGCTACCAATAATCCTCGTTGACTCTGATCATGTCACTGCCTCCCTGGGGCTTTCTTTTTGTTAAAATGAGAGCATTGGATTAGATAATCTTTAATATTTTCCTTGCTCTTTCTACCTTCACTAAATGTAAAAGGAGAGCAGATACTACAAATGACTTAAGGATAAGTAAAAATAATGGGGAGTGAAAGATAAAGTAAATGGAGACAATATAACCAATGGAAGGACCCAAGAGAAAAGAATCATAATGCCACATTGGCCATTGCAAGCAGTCCCTGGTTTACATTCTGACATTTTTTGTTTAAAAATTTTTGGATCTAGTGTTGATTTAGCTGGTATAGTTAATGGCAGGCGTGCTTTATGCCATGTTATCACTTTTCCAGGAATTTCAGATTGTAAAATCCCTAGGGCTATGGATAAGGTGAAGGTCAGTTTGCTGTGCTTTTCTTTATTCCCCTGTGTGGTCTCCATGGACCCAGCCTACTTTTCCTTCCTCTTAACCTGTTGACATGGCACACCGTTCCTCTTGGGCCTCCCTCCCCTCCCACATTTGCCTCCTCAGTGGTCTATCCTTTTGTGTAGGGAAGTGCAATTAAATAAACTGCAGCCTAACCACAAACACTCTATATCATGTTATCATTGGCATACACTGAAATTGATGAGCACTGCACATGCATATGACAGTGCCTAGATACATAGCCTTCCTAATGTCAATAAATCACTCTGTTCCCAGAAGGAGCCCAATGTTCCCCCCATAACAAGAGATCAATCAACCATTTGGCAATAAACTATTCAATTCAGGAAATGTTCATTTAGATTATTAGGTAGGACTCGTGGCATAAACATAGGCATTATTAGTGATTTTTCTGAAAACATAATGTTATATCCACACAAATGACTTTACCTTTTCTTAAGCAAAAAAGTAGCTTGCAGGATAGTCTATGGCTAATTGAGTGCATTGACAGTATCAACAATATAAATAAAGATGACATTTTTATACTTCTGTAATATTTTTACACTTCACTAATAAAATAAATCCTTTTTATTAATTCAATTCGTCTATTAACTGAAGTAAAGCTTAATTTTTAAATGTAAATTATCCTAATACTGTACAAAGACACTCAAAATTACTCTATAAGATAATGTTTACACATATTTTTTAATAGGGCACTAATTGGGTTGAGAATGACAGAACAATTAGAAATATATATTAAATATTAATAATTTGTAATTTGTTTTTATATTTTTCTTTTTATATTTTTCACAGTTTAAGCATCTTCCATCTTTTTCTCTGGATACTTTTTCCTATAGGAATTATTACCTTAGAATTAATTTTTTAATTCAATGTTTAAAGTCACAAAAGGAAACAAGGACATACTCTAAAGATTTTTTTAAAGAGGGGCTTGTTGCCTAGCCAGTGTGGCTTAGTGGTTGAGTGTTGGACCATGAACCAGAAGGTCATGGTTCAATTCCTGGTCATGTCACATGCCCAGTGGGAGGTGCCTGATATGGGCCCTGATCAGCCCGCGCCCCCTCACCCCAGCCAACCCCACCCCCAATCACCCCCCCCACCTCAATCGGGGGCAGGGCCAGCTGGCCAACTGCCTGTGGCCCCTCCCCCGTGCAGCCCAGCCCGATGGGCCCCCATCAGGGTGGGCTGGGCAGTCCCCACCCATGCACTAATTCGTACACTGGGCCTCTAGTAAAAATATATTTGGGGAAAAAAAGAGGGGCTTATTTACTTTAATATAAGCTGTCTTTTAAATGTCTTCTGAATTTATGTGGTTTGATGTCATCAGTCTCACATTAGCATAAAACAGGAATTCCTTTTAACCTAGCAGAACAACTGACAATGATAGTACTCTACTTTAAAATGACACATTTTCTTCTAAAGTCCCAGTAATGAGTCTGTTTGCTTTTCTTTGACTTCAGAATTATAGAGGACTTATCTATACAATATACAATCTATTCTAAACACACAAAAATGTGCTTTCTGAAACACAAATTAGATCTCTCCATACCCTACTCAAAGCTCTCATTGACTTCTTGTCACTCTTTGAACAACAGCCACCATGTGCATGATGGTACATGATCTGGTTCCTGACTCTATTCCTTATTTCTCACTTTGCTCTAGCACTCTGGATTCCTCCCTGAAACTCCACTTCTGAGTTTTGTGCTTTTTTTGTTTAGCCTGGAATGTGTATAGCATCCCAGTGATGTGGGCACTCGCTCCTTTGTCTTATTCTTGATGTTACTCAAGTGCTATTTTCTCAGCAAGACTATTTCTGAAGACCTTATTTTGAATAGCATCCCGATCATCTAGATAACCTCTTTACCTTTCCCAGATTTATTCATTCTCTTATCACTTTAACTGATATTATATTGCATATCTGTTTGTTTATGTGTTTGCTAGCACAAAGAGTGGTCTGTTTGTACATCACTTCTTTGTTAACATATAGAACATGCATACCTGGAGTAGGCATTCTACCTGAAGTGAAATGACTAAATGAATGAGTAGATGAATTAATGTATGAATGCAATGTGTTCTGCAAAGTTGGTAAGAAAATTTGAGACTTTGATACAACTTACCATTGTCAAGACACTTTTACACCCTGGGACTACTATTCTTAAATTTTAGTAAAATAAAGACAAATTGTTTTCACAAAGTGAAAAAAAAGTGTGAATTTCTTTCTAATTGAATTGCTATGAACTACAAAACACAACAACCTTTGTTTACAAAGCTATTGCCTGACTTCTCACATTTGTAGGTGTAGCTCATAGCACTCCCAGAAAAAGAAGAGGGGAGGGGGGGAAGTGTTGCTAAGGCAGCATTCTGCACAGGCTGTTTATTTAACTTTACCTTCTCTGGGCATCAAAATATTTATCCTATAGTCCTAGTGCCAGTATTAGAGTTCTACAGAGAACCAGAACCCAGAGGATATATATATGAGGATTTGGCTCACACAATTTGCCTTCTGTAAGCTGGCATCCCAGTGGTGTAGTCCAGTCCCTGTCTAATATCCTGAGAACCAGGGGAGCCAATCATACAAGTTCCACTCTGAGAGCAGCAGGGGATGAGATGTCTCACTTTAACATTGAGACAGAAAGACAAATGAATGAATTCCTTTTTCCTCCACCTTTTGTTCTATTTAAAGCATCAATAAACTGGATGATATCCAGCCACATTGGTGAGGACAATTTACTGAGTTCATTGATTCCACACTCATCTTAACACTCACATGGACACATCAAGAAATAATGTTTAATCTGAGCAATCATGACCAGTCTAGTTGACACATAAAATTAATCACCACAGTGTTATTTTTATTTTTCAGTACATTTTTATTGATTTTGGAGAGGAAGGGAGGGGGGAGAGAGAGATAGAAACATCAATGATGAGAGAGAATCATTGATCAGCTGCCTCCTACGCATCCTACACTGGTGATTGAGCCCACAACCCAGGCATGTGCCCTGACCGGGAGTCAAACCATGACCTCCTGGTTCATAGGTCAACACTCAACCACTGAGCCACGCTGGCTGGGCACCACAGTGTTCTTATATGATATCTTATAGATTTCTTATAACTCAAAACTCTATAAAGATAATTTTTTCGAGAATGATTAAGCCTAAATTTAGGCACACTATAATTGAGTGTATATATATATATATATAGATGGAGAGAGAGAGAGACAGAGAGACAGAGACACAGAGACAGAGAGAGAGAGAGACTATATATATATATATATATATATATATATTTAGTGAAAGAAGAATATACAATAACTTCTGATTCCTGATAGAGGCCTCCAGTGTCACACTATTAACAACAATTGTTGTCCCATCTGAATTCTCTCCATAGTGCATACTTGAGCTGCAAACCATAATAGTTCATCCTAAGATGTCTGCTTCTTGATTTAGGGATTGTCTAGTTAATAATTATAAACATGGGATTCAGTGTTAATAGAACTGGCTTCAATTCCCAGTCTTGAAATTAATAGTTATATGATTTTGAGCTATTTATTTAACTTCTCAAAGTTCCAGTTTCCTATTTTTAAAAATCTATACTAATAATAGGCTAGGTGGTCATCACGCCCTCATGCATCATGCCATCATCACAAGATGGCCGTCACAAGATGGCTGTCACAAGATGGCCATCAGGCCATCACAAGATGGCTATGTGCACAGTGGAGGCGGGACCCAGCAGGGGAGGGCAGTTGAGGGCAATTAGGCTGGCAGGGGAGCAGTTAGGCATCAATCAGGCCGGCAGGGGAGCAGTTAGGGGACAATCAGGCAGGCAGACAGGTAAGCGGTTAGGAGCCAGTGGTCCCAGATTGTGAGAAGGATGTCCGGCAACCAGACATCCCCCGAGGGGTTCCAGATTGGAGAGGGTGCAGGCTGGGCTGAGGGACACCCCGCCCCCTGCCCCCGTGCACGAATTTTGTGCACCGGGCCTCTAGAGATGTTAACAACTGTACATATTCCCTATGACTGTTAATAGGTCTTGAAAGTAATAATATTGTGAAATAGTCAATTAAGTACTATGCATGTAGTAATCACACAATAAATGTAAACTAGTATAAAAACAAAAGTGAATATTAGGTACTTATATAATAAAATGATTTAATTTATAATTTGATGTGCTTTTTCAACGTAAGACTTTAACTATTTGATCTTTAGTTGTTAATTCCTAAGAGGGACTTTATTTCCTCTAATATGCTCTATAAGTTGTTGTACCAGATTGCAACTTGTCTATCTTTAGCCATTCTATGGAAACATAGTTCTTTATTCAGTCAATAATAGGCAAGAGTTCTGATGCTTTTAGTAAGAAGAGTCTCTCTTGCTTGACAAAGAGCTTTCCCGTGGGTTAGAGGTATTGCTACCATTGTACTTCCTGTGTAATACCACTAAGCTTTCCCCCAAATTATAAATCAGGGAGTTCCCATTTTATCCTTTCATGCTCCTTGTTTGGGCTGCATGAAGTCTTATACACACAAAACATATTGTCATGAGCTGTTGCTACTGCATCAGATTTACCCAAAGTGTAGTTATGTCTCATACATTTTGAGACTTGGAGATAAAATGTCAATTCTTCAGTGCCAAAGGCACCACCTGAGGCTGTTGTGTGATTCAAGCGTTTTCATCTCCTCCTGCTCTTTTGCTTTGAAATCACTAAGGTTACTTGTAATCAAAGAACAAATATGGTCACTCAAAGGAATTAGTGCTGGTAAATTTATAAGTTACCCCTTATATCTGAATTCACATAGAAGTTATTTTTCATCTTTCTCTGCATGTCACAGAGCTCATCGAAATGAGAAGCACAAATGTTTTCCAAGGCAACTCTACATACAGCTCAAAACTGTGAAATAATGGTGAAAAAAGAAGCCTTTGGTGTATTATCAGTTTCACCCACCTGACTTTTTATTGCACTCAAGATACATCAATACGTGACTAAGTTCTTAATGACATTTTATTAATTGAAGAAGGTTACATCATTTAGGAAAGGATACTTAAATATTCATATTTGAAGAGTGAACATGCAGCATTTAGAAGGACAATTTAATCTGCTTATATTGATGAATAACTACCACATAAATGTCATGGTAAGTTTCAGGGGAATATAAAGATGATGTCTTAGATCAGACTTCCATAACAAAATACCATAAACTGAGTAGCTTTTTAGCAATAGAAATTTATTTCTAATATTTTTGGAGGCTGGAAGTCAGAGATCAGGATGTCAGCATCACCAGCTTCTGGTGAGACCCTCTTCCAGGTAGCTCAATCCTCATTGCATCCTGGTAGGTGGGAAGAGAGCTCTCTGGCTCTCTGACATCTTCCTATAAGGGCATTAATCCCATTATGACAGCTCTACTCTCATGATCCAATTACCCCCTAAAGACCCCACCTCCAATACCATCACTTTGGTATTAGGGTCTAACAATATGAATTTTTTGAGGGGCCCACATAGAGTTATAACAGATGACTTAAAATAGTTGCTGATCTCAAGGATTTCAGTATGGACTTGTAGACAAATAAGATACAACTCTATGGAGTCATAACATTCAAGTATATAAACACTGTGCTAAAACCCCAAATTCACTGCATCAGAAAATCCTCCTGTGTAGGCCTGAGCCCACAATATCCAGTACTCAGTGTGTCAAGGAAATATGTCATATTGAGTAGAAAGCAATCCCTCTTTGCAAATGGTCTTAACATAAGTTAGAAGAAAGGCTAAGGGAAAAAATATTATAACTCAAGGCAAGAGATTACATGTGTAAACCTAAAGTTCTGTTAAATCTCAGTGTTTTCCATATCCATTCCCATGGCTGACAAACTGAGGAAGCAAGGGGAAGAGACTCTTTCAGGCCAGCCCTATTTCCAGAACTATTAGTGTCCCTGTTACCTTGCTAGATTCTCACTAAAGCTCAAATTATTATCTCTCTGGGACTGATCATTGACTCCATCCCCTTCATACATTCTCAGCTCTGTGCTCTACTCTCCTGAGTGATGCCTTTACATGAAGTTTGAATCTTATACAGAGCCTACTTTTATTCTTAGCCTTGACCCTTTCCCTGCATTAATATTTTCTTTCTTCCTTTCTCCTTTGCTACCCTAGTGAAAAATGCTACCCTAGTAAAGAACCTCAGTTGGTCTCCAAAGATAGAATTTAGAAAGAGAAAATGAGTAGAAAGGTTGTCCTAGATGAGGAAAATCTTTTATTAATTGTGAGTACATAAATGTATTGTCAGGTGAACTCCACTGAGAATAGTGGGGTGTATGCAGCCCAGTTCTAATTCCATCAGAATTCTGAGCCTAGATATAATTCTTCTTTCCTCTGTTTGCCAGGAGAACCCCTTGGCAGTGTATGGAAAATGTGTGTATGTGTATGTGTGTGCCTGAACAACAATGAGTTTCTTCATCAGGTAGTCAGATAATGTTTTGCTGTGCGCCTCTGTGCTGACTGTGGGGATTGGATTCAATTGCAAAGTAATAAAAGGGTAGAGAAAGAAATATTACTGTATTAAAGAATAAGCTTTCAAATATATTCCAAAGAACACCATTAGGGGCTTAGGGAAAACCTCATTTTACTTGCCAACTTTTCTAGTGCAGGTCTGGTATATAGCCTGTCTCCTGAGAGGATGGAAAAAGACATGCTGAATACGGCCGAGTGATAATGGGAACACAGAGGAGAAAATGATGACCCTTCTCTTAGCTTTTTGTGTTTAGTAACAATATGAAGTCTAAATAGTAAAGTGTTTGCTGATTTTGTTGGCATCGCAAGTAAAAATATTAAATTAGGTGCTTGCCTAGATTGCCATTTCCAGTTACTTTTATGGATAGACATAAATAGATGATGATGATAGATAGATAGATAGATAGATGATAGATGATAGATAGATAGATAGATAGATAGATAGATAGATAGATACATAGATAGATAGATACATAGATATATAGGTATAGATAGAGCAATGAGGGATATTGATACTATATTTTCATGGGGATTTTTCAGTACTTCATATTGATCTATCTGATTCATAACTGTTCTGTGTATGCTTTCCCTTCTTTCTAATATATAGATATTCCAGCTCTTCTTTCCCCCATCAACTACTTCTCAGGTAACATTTTCCCCATTTGCTTTCTTTCACTTTCATTCTACAGTCTCAGATTTATTTATTGGCTTAATCATCATTCATAGAGAAAAGCGAGAGACATCACAGACAGGGAAAAGAGAGTCAACTAAGGAGAAGAAAAAAAACACACCTTTTTTCCTTGGTTCTAGAAATTTTTAAAACCTTAGGCTTTCTGCAGGACCTTCCAGAAAATAAGTGTGAATAAAACACAAATTATCAATCATATCCCAAGAAAAATTTCACTATTGTCCCCTTAAAGCAAATAAAAACGTTTAGAGACCAAGCATCAAAGACGGTAAGAGAAGCAGATTCAATACCATCAGACATGAGTTTTATTCAAGAGGCCTTCTTCTCTCTCTAAGGAGCACAATTTCCTGTCTCTATCACTACTGGTACAGTGGAATAGGGAACACAGACTTTCCACATCTGGAACTTTCTCTTTTCACATTAACAATTTAAAGCCCATTCTTTCATCTTTTCACTGATCGTTGAGATAATGTGTGACCATTATGTTCTTCTGCAACAATCAGGTTAAGCCATAGTGGCAATTTTGCCTGTTTATGGTACAAATTAAAAAAGTAGTAATCACAGGTGTATGACATTTTTCTTCAAGATTCAATAGAATGTACATTAGAAATGCCAACCAATGACAGTAGTACTCCATGTGTGAATCATAGAAGAGACATTTTGAGTGTATGGCCCTGCTTTTAACACCATCATAAACCAGCAAATCAAAACCCAAATAGCTGCATTGTTATGGCTAATTTCACAGGTTTCTTTCTGATGACTGAACTGAAACCTGAACCCAAGACCCTACTTCCTATGATAAATGCTTTAAGCCATAACAGAAATATCTCTCAAATTTTAAAGTTCTAAAATATAAATGCATTTTGATTTTGCATTTGGTATTTCATGATTTAATCACTTTCTGCAAGAAAGCCTGCAAATGATAAAGAAGCCTGCCAGATAGCTACTCAGGTCTCAGCCAAGACTCCGAGCTCCGGGAAAGGAGAGAGTTCCAGATTCAGGAAGGCGCAGCCCCTTGTGGGCACAGCTTTTCCTAAGGAGATGTGACAAAAAACAAACGTCACAGCACAAGGAAAAGAGTACAGGCTTCTTGATCTTAGCGGGCCAAACAGTATTTGCTGCTTCTAAATTTCCAGGTACTGAAGTACTGTATGTGTTTCTAAGCACTATAGTGAGGTTTAGCTGGTCAAATGTATGGTGATATAACAGAGGCTAGATTTTGGGTGGTGAGCACACAATGGAATATACAGCTGGTGTTTCATAAAATTGAACCCTGAAATTTCTATAGTGTTATTAACTGCTACCCCAACACATTTAATTTAATTTTTAATTTAACAATTAAAATTAAAAATATTATGCTTAATTTAAAATTTAAAAATTTTAAATTTAAAATTTAAAAATTTCTATAGTGTTATTAACTGCTACCCCAACACATTTAATTTAATTTTTAATTTAACAATTAAAATTAAAAATATTATGCTTAATTTAAAATTTAAAAATTTTAAATTTAAAAATTAAAAATTTCTATAGTGTTATTAACTGCTACCCCAACACATTAAATTAATTTTTAATTTAACAATTAAAATTAAAAATAAAATGCTTAATTTAAAATTTAAAAATTAATAAAATAAATTGTCATTGCCAGACATCTCTGGACCAGATGCACCAAATTCCATTCTCCATGTAGGACCAAGAAAATAGCTGGGAGAACAAATCATGAGGATCGCACACAAACTCAAACTCATTTCCTACTTCCCAGTCTCAGGATGGCACTAGCTTGATAAACTCCAGGCTGAGGGAAAACACCTCACGAGGAGGCAGGTTTCTTGCCCAAAGCTACTGGAAATATCCACAGTGGCACAGACTGAAGATGCATATTTACAAGAGAGCATGCACCTGGCTCATGACTGCCACCTTTGCAAGCTTCTACACTTTGTAAGCAGGCTAAGTGTCACCCTCAATGACAGGAGGCTGGGTACATAAATGAATTATCTGCTTAGAAAGGTGACTGCAGAACACAGAAATGAACTTCTTCATGGAAGAGCTCTCTCAACTGAGTTTAAATTCGCCAGTCAGAGATTTAAAACACCTGGAAGAGATTGAGTGGCATCTTGACTAAGCTGCAACCAAGAACATTTTCTCCATCACCTAAAAGGATTTCTCCTCTGGTCTTTGGTATCATTTAAAACCCGAGTTCTGGGAGCATTTTTTTATTCTGGAATAACTGGTTTTAGAAGTGAGGATTGGCTTGTTACCTTAAGTTTAGAAATATGATCATTTTTGTTTGATTAGCTCCTTGAACTATAAAAAAGTGAGGCCCAACTATTTGTTGTTGAACAAACACAGATTCTCAGACCATTACAAGAATTTGACTTATTCCACAACCAGGGCACGCTGTAGCTGCTGATAGACCAGTTTTACCCAAGCATGAAGAATCATTCCAGCTTAGACTGAGGTGAAGACATTGGAGAGGATACATTCTGTGCTTCTGACTCTTCAAATTTTAAGTGAAAAGGTAAAAGAACTTGATTTCTTGAGTATGAACGTGGGCTATATGTTTAGACTTTAATTTCATTCTGAGACGTTCATAGGAATTTGCATTCCAATGTTAGCATCATGACATTGGCCTCTTGGAATATCTGAGTGTTAGTTGCTCTCACTGCAGAATTTCTTATATGTTATATGGCTGGACACATTATTGGATAAAAAATAGAATAGGGAGTATACTCAGGCTTTGAGGTCTGCATGTCCTTGGATTAGGTGTAATTAATACATGATTCTGATCCATTTCAGAACTTGGAAGGCAAACTATTGTCCTTGTGTGAGCCAAAGAAAATCTTTAAGAGAGTAGTCATTAGTATGTGGGAGTGACATCTTGAAAATAAGAGATTGTCAAAACACTCTGCTGATCCCTTCTCTTGAGAGACAATAGCCAAACACTCTTTCTGTTAAACCTCATGTGTTTGTGGGAGTAAAAAGCAGGGCCTCTTTCCCATTTCTGACCTCTCTGAGGAGGGATTTCCCATGAACATTCCTCACTTCTTGCCCTGCCTCCTTCCCTCAATTTTTCTTTTAGAGAATGAATAAGAGCCAAGACCTCTTAGCTCTGTGACACCAGGAAAATTTATTAAACTCCTGTGCCTCCCATTTCTTATATATATATAATGTGAACATGAATAGTTTTTACTTTATTAAGTTACTGTACGTCAAATGTTATATGTAAAGTGGTTAGAAGAGTGCCTGTCTAAACAAAGTACTGTGTTTAAGTATTGATTATTATTTGTTAAATCTGCCTTCAGTTTTCTTTAAATAATACTTTGTTCAAACCATTGGAAACTGCTTTGCTGGCTGAAATGATGGAAATGAGAGACTCATTTTTTCTCTTTGTTTTTAGGCATCAATTTTTAAAAAAATATGTCCTAGTGTGATGTTCCTTGGTTTATTATCGGAACATGAGAATAAGCAACCTATACATTATCCTGGAACATTTATGAGGGGGAAATTATGAGACTATTGAGACTGCACTGTAACTACTCTTCCCTTCTTTACCAAATTTAAACCATCTGAGATGAATATTTGAGAGAGGATTCTACATGTGGAGATATAGGAGCAGGTGTGAAATAAATTCCTGAGAGAATAGTAGAGTAATTAGATTAGGAGAATCTATTTACTATCATCTATTTATCAATGGACAATAAACATATATATAATAATTTTTTAGAACTTCTAAAAATCATTATTAAATTGTTGTAGGAGAAAATTACTTAAGTAAAATAAACATTTTATCCAAATCAATAATTATTACCACAGACAGAGGTAGATATCATCAAAACCATTTCATTTAAATTCAGGCTATGCAAGGAGATCCACCACCACCATTTATTATTTCATATCATGAATGCAATCATGCAATAAAATAAAATGCAATCAATAAATAGTATTTATAAAAAATTTAAATATAAGTAATAAGACGCATGGGTGAGTTGATTTTATTTACATAGACAAAAGCACAGATTGCTTTTAAAAATAAACCAGCATATATATATTGGTTTACAGTATATATATATATACTGTAAAACCCTAATATGCAAGTAGACTCAACAGCGGAACAACCGAACAACTGAACACCTGGTCGCTATGATGTGCACTGACCACCAGGGGGGTGCATGCAGGACATGTCGGGCCTGGGCCGCGGTGGGATGGTGGAGCAGGTGAGCGGGGGCGCCAGACCAAGGCAGGGTACCAGTTGCTGTCATCAGAGCGAGTCTCTGGTGGTTACTGAAAATTCTTTGCTCCCTCTCACACCCACGGTGGCTCCCCGCACCAGTCCCAATCACTCAGCACCATCAGCGGGTGCAAGCAGTGGCTGCCAGCCCCAATCACCCCTGAGGGCTTCTCCACCTCCCCATGCTCCTGAGGGGCGATCAGGGAAGCAGCTGCCACTCACACCCGCTGAAGGCGCTGCCCCCATTTGCACCCACTGCTGATGCTGGCTCCAATCACTCCGCGCTGTTGGGTGGGCGGTGTGAGCGAGGCTGGCACGCTCAGTGTGTGGGAGTGGTGGCAGTGGGAGCAGGGCTGCTGGCAGACAGCAGGAGGGCCTGGGCAGGGGCACAGAGGATGGGCTGAGACCCACCCCTGTGCCCACCACAGCCTCACGGGCCCACAGTTTCTTTCAAGGTGCACGAATTCATGCAGTGGGCCCCTAGTAGAATAAATAAGACCATAAAGTTCCTGCACATTTGATTAACAAAAATTAGTATTTCAATATTGTTTCTAATTTGGAAATAAACATCTAGCAAAAAAAAAAAAGAAAGAAAATGTTTAATTTATTCATATTAGCTACAAAATTTATGAAATGCATATGAATGAAGTTAATAGTAAAGACAGAATCTGAATGAATAAAATCTTATTGAAAGACATAAAACATACTGAACCAATTAAAACCATATCATATTTTTGAACAGGAAGCCTTAATATCATTAATATGCTAATAGCTCCAAATTTAATGAGTAAATGTTAACACAATTCTAATAAAATCCCATTCATTAGAGATGAACTTATGGAAAGGAGAAGGGGGAGTTTGAGAGGGCTTGAAAAAAATACCTTACAGATTATGTGGAGAAATAAATGCCTACAAATCATAAATAAAATTTTGAAAAAAAATAGTGAACAGAAACTTTCTTATTATATACCATAACACAGCATAAAGCCTCTTTACTCAACACACCATTGACATTGAAATGAAAAATAAAGTGAAACAAACTATGCGGTCTCATATAGTATATATGAGAACATAGCATATTAAAATTGTTTAATAAATGCTATAATCAGCATTATCATTTTATCATCATCATCATCATCATAGGATCATAGTTATCTCACACCCTCCCAATACATACTTCTTGGCATTGAGTAAACTCATATCAATATTGTTTGCATGGAATTGAGATGTCAAAGATTTAACCGCATCATATAAGAAAAATGAATCTGGAGTAGTATGTGGGGGTTTGGGATCAGTTGTGATATATTTATAGTTCAGTGAGGTAACATATGTGAAAGCTCTTTGAATATGATAAATTACTTATATGTTATTCTTGACATTAATATCATTTTATATCCTTTAAGGTGAGAGACACACACAGCAGTGATTTGTGGTACTTATGACATATATGGCAAATGTGCTAAATCATTGCTCTGTCTGTAGGAAGAAACAAAAAAAAAAATGTTGCATTTCTACAGGTTTTTCCAAGGTTTTGTCCTTAAGAGGACAGGAAAAGAGCATTAACCTTCTCAAGAACCCAATCACTCAAGGTAAACATCTATGTCTGTTCTCCTAGCTCCTACGAGAAAAACATTTGAGATGAGATTCACATTTACATATTTTACTGTAGGAAACACAGAAGCTCGCAAAAGGTGAATGTATAACCTGAGTGATTTGCCTTGGTTCTGTTACATACTTCCTCATCGAGATGCATTTCTTAGAGGTAAAAAAAAAGAAAAGTGGAATCTGTTTTACTTCTGATGATAAAGTGTCCATTGTTGACTTTGTATAAGCCCTGGAATATTGTTTATAGGCTATGTTCAGGTTTTTCTCTGATCTTAATGGTCCAACGTGTTAAAAAACTTTTTATAGTCTAATTTTCTTTGGATGGTATTTCATTCCTTCTGAAGTTAGAGCTCTAGACTCCTCAGTGTATATTTTAATAGATAGATCCATTATAGTAGCAGGGAGTGGGAAGTAAGGAGGACCTTTATTAGCTGGTCTCCAAGTGTTTAAAGTTTGTAAATATGATATGTACTTGCCATGGCATGTTTTGGGTGTAATAAGAGCTTTTCTTTCCTGTTTTGCTCCTTTTCAACAATGTGAAAAGTCCTAATAGATCAATCATTTTGAAGGCTGCATGTCATCCTATAGGGGCAATATCATGCTGCCATTAAGAAATTAATGCCAAGAAATCTGGCATTTCTATACACCAAAAGTGAACTTACAGAAAGAGAGACTAAAAATACACAATCCCATTTACCATCGCAACAAAAAAATTAAGATACATAGGAATAAACATAACTAAGGAGGTAAAAGACCTGTACTCAGAAAACTACAGGACACTGAAAAAGAGATAGAGGAAGACATAAACAGATGGAAGAACATACCATGTTCATGAATTGGTAGAATCAACATCATTAAAATGTCCATACTACCCAAAGCAATCGATAGATTCAATGCACTCCCCATCAAAATACCAACGGCATATTCCAAAGACCTAGAACAAACTCTCCAAAAATTCATCTGGAATAAAAAAAGACCCCGAATAGCTGCAACAATCCTGAGAAAGAAGAACAAAGTAGGTGGGATCTCAATACCAGATATTAAGCTGTATTACAAAGCCACTGTTCTCAAAACTGCTTGGAACTGGCACAAGAACAGACATATAGATCAATGGAATAGAGTAGAGAACCCAGAAATTGACCCAAACCACGATGCTCAATTAATATTTGAAAAGGAGGCAAGAACATACAATGGAGTCAAGACAATCTCTCCAATAAATGGTGCTGGGAAAATTGGACAGATACATGCAAAAAATGAAACTAGATCAGCAACTTACACCATACACAATAATAAACTCAAAATGGATAAAGGACTTAAACATAAGATGGGAAACCATAAAAATACTAGAGGAATCCACAGCAAAATCTCAGACATATGCCAAAGCAATTTCTTCACCGATACAGCTCCTAGGGCAATGGAAACTAAAGAGAAAATAAACACATGAGACTACATCAAAATAAAAAACTTTTGCACAGCAAAAGAAACTATCAACAAAACAACAAGAAGGCCAACTGCATGGGAGAACATATTTGCCAACAATATCTCCAATAAGGGTTTAATCTCCAACATTTACAGGGAACTCATACAACTTAACAAAAGGAAAATAAACAACCCAATCAAAAAATGGGCAATGGACCTAAACAGACACTTTTTGAAAGAAGACATAAGGAAGGCCAAGAGACATATGAAAACATGCTCAAAGTCACTAATCATCTGAGAGATGCAAATCAAAATGACAATGCAGTACCATCTCACACTTGTCAGAATGGCTAACATCAACAGATCAACAAATGACAAGTGCTGGCGAGGATGAGGAGAAAAAGGAACCTTCATGCACTGCTGGTGGGAATGCAGGCTGGTGTAGCCACTGTGGAGAGCAGTATGGAGTTTCCTCAAAAACTAAAAATGGAACTCCCATTTGACCCAGTGATCCCACTTCTAGGAATATATCCCAAGAAACTAGAAACACCAATCAGAAAGGATATATGCACTCCTATGTTCACAGCAGCACAGTTTACCATAGCTAAGATTTGGAAACAGCCTAAGTGCCCATCAGCAAATGAGTGGATGACAAACTGTGGTACATCTACACAATGGAATACTACGCTGCGGTAAGAAAGAAGGAATTCTTACCATTTGCAACAGCATGGATGGACCTGGAGAGCATTATGCTAAGTGAAATAAGCCAATCAGAGAAAGATAAATATCACATAATCTCACTCATTTATGGAAAATAATGAAAAACATAAACTGATGAATAGGAACAGATCCAGAAAGAGAACTGAGCATCAGGTATAATAACCCTGCTGAGAGAATTGAGCATCAGGTATAATATTTTACACAGCACAATGTTTATTTGGTTACGGGAAATCATTACCAATATCTTTGCAAACTTAGATCCAGAAACAGAGAAGCATCAATCAGACTGTCAAACCTCAGAGGGAAGGTAGGGGAGGGTGGGGGTAACAGGGAGAGATCAACTAAATGACTTGTAAGCATGCATATAAGCCTAACCAATGAACACAGACAACAGGGGAGTGAGGGCATGAGTGAGGGGGTGGGGGACAATGGAGAGATAAGGACACATATGTAATACCTTAATCAATAAAATAATAATAAAAAATACCGTGTTCGTCACATTTTGATATAAAATGCTCTTTGTTTACAGTTGAGATTGCAGATCATATAGGGGAAATTAAATCCATGATTTTATTACAAACTGTGATCAAGATCAACATTAACTATATGTTTAAAAAAAACACACACAATACATTATTCTTTTGTTCTATACCTCTGCTTCAGATTGGCTCTGGTCTTAAAGTTCCACAAGAATTGAAATATAATTGAGTGCCTACTATGTGTCAGGTTCATAGTTGCTTTCACATGTGTTGTTTCATTTAATATGTATTAATTCCCTATCATTGAGATATCATCACCCATTTTACCTGTGATCAAACAGAGGCATAAATGTTCACAAGTATCTACAATTAAGTCTCTGTGTTTTTCCCCATCATATACTAGTAAATAGGATTACAATCTGAGGTAAAGTGTAGTGCTCTTTTGACGCTCTCTTCTTGAACTTTGAGAATAAATAACCATGCATTCATGTGCTAACGGTAACCCTGCTGAGAGAACTGAGCATCAGGTATAATATTTTACACAGCACAATGTTTAATTGGTTATGGGAAATCATTGCCAATATCTCTGCAAACTTAGCTTAGGAAAAAATGATGCAAATATAACAAAAACAAAAAATTCTGTAAATCTTATTTTTATAGCAAGGAACGAAAACTGATTCCTTAAGCAAATATCTATTATTATGTTGCTTTTGTTATTATCATCATCACATCATTATCAACTAGACACATCTTGGTTATTAAAATGTTAATAACCGTATTTTCCAGCATATAAGACGACTTTTTAACTCAGGAAAATCTTCTATATGCCCAGTCATCTTATACGCCAGAAAATATGGTATAAGTGACAAAAACATAACAATAATCTATTCAAACAACAAAAATAATTATTGGTTTTTATATATGAAAAGTTAGAGTAGTTTTCAAGTAAACCTAAATCCAGTGATTTGAAAACTCTCAGAAAGACTTTGAAATTCTCTACCCATCTATCAATACTCTTTTCTTTTTTGGCTCATTCTATGTTTGATCCTGTTCATGTGGTAATAAAGGTGTTTCCTAGAAACTCGAGGCTTAAATGGTCCTTGTGCTTTCATTTCAGAAGAACATGTCTCACCATTATCTATGTCCATCTCCACAATATGTTCTGATTGGACCTGCTTGAAGCATGTGCCAAGCATTGGTTCCTCAGATAAGGGTACCCTAGATCTCATGCCCACTTCTGTGGCAAGTTATCAGGGCTGTTCCTAAACCGAAACAAAAGAAAATAGATGTTAGACAGAAAAACCAATGTTCTAAAAATTTGTGAAAGATGTAATACATTTGAGAAAAATGCATAAAGTATATCATCTATTTGTATAATGCAACTTTAAGAGTAACAGGTGTGAACCCTGGGGTGGGAGGGGACACCACTAAGAAAGCCTAGTGGCCATTGCTACACAGGGGCTCTCATGCAACTGCACTGCACAGAGAAGCACCCACTAAGCCGCCTGCCTCTGCAGTAAACTGTTTGCCTGCTCTGTGCTCCCACCACCTGAGCCAGCCTTTACAAAGGGGTTTCCAGAGTCCTAGTCCAACCAAGGACTGAGACTTTCCTATCTCATCAGAGCTATGAAGCTTCAACCAATCAGAGTGGCTCTATTTTAACTAATGAGGAAAGGGCCTTTTGGACCAATCAATCTGCCAGAATTTGGCACCCTCATTTGCATAAGGATGGGCCAATCAGAGACCTGGAGCAGGGACCCTTCTCCATATAAGCCAGCTCTCTTCTAATGGGAAGATGCACTTTTCCATTAAAGAATGAAGACTTTGTCTCCGTGGCTGAACTGAAACACTGAAGATATCTCACCATCCAGAGCTGTCTAGTAGGAGAGGATCCTGGCCCCAGGGCCAGCTGGCCTGAGGGCTGTTCCACAGCCATGTTGTTCTCACAGGTGGGCTGTAGCACTATTGACCTGTTCCACAGCACTATTTTCACAGCCGGGCTGTAGCACTGTTTGCTTTGAATGAAGTTGTCTTCTTACTGCACCCCAAGTTGAGGATTCCTGTTGGCAATGAATTAGTGCCAAGGACCATCGGTTGACACATGTATAAAATTAAGTCCTCATATTTTTCTCTTCCAGATATCTATACCTCATTTTGTCTCATGTGTAAATGCATTTTAGATCTGACAATGCAGGACATAATGAGTAATTTTGTTGAAACATGTGGTGGGAGGGAAGGAGGAGGAGTTGTGAGACAAAGGTGCATGTAGTAGGTAATCGCCAGGTAAAATATATTTAAGTTGCATTCCATTATAAAAGATTGGATTCAGAATTGGAACACCCACACCATTCCATTTCAGAAGCGTACAAGGAAATAAATGTGAATCTGGAGAATCATGTAAGGTTATCCAGGAAAAAAACTACTAGAAAATGCATGAAGTTTAATAAAATGGTACAAGTTTAGTGAGTGAAATTATGTGTCAAAGAAAGCCATATAGAAGAATATGGTATCAAGAGAGAAGGGAAGTCAAAGTTTGGAATCCTCTCATCAAAAAGAGAACATAATCATATTTAATGTTTACAAAAAGATTGAGTAAAAACACACTGCTGTATTATTAGAAGTACAATGCCCAATTGTCATTGTTAAAATAACTATTTTGTTATTACAATAAACACACGAAAATGATCCTAAAAAGCAAATCTGGTAAGGTTCATTCTCCAATAGTGTCCTCTTTTCTTCCTAGAGCTTACCCAAAGATAGAATTAAATTTTCAGCATCCTTAAAAAATTGTTTATAATTCCTAAAAGTAGAATAATAATTTTCTTAAGTAATGTCTTTTTAAGAGCTATTATGACATAATGCAAATACAATAATACCAATCAATCACTTAAGGAGGAATAACTTCATTAGTGTATAAAATTGGGTAGGAAATTTTCTATATAAAGGAGATACCTTCTTAAGAATTTGGATTTTTAGACAAATATGAATTATCTGAAGAGTACCAAAGCCTCCGCTTATTTATGGTTCTACAGATTAATTTTGTGGCATATGTGGTATATATTGGGTGTCCCAAAAATGTATTCACACACTTTGAATAATTATAAAGGAAGTGTTTATTTAATACATCTCATTTTCAAAATTGAGCTATCAGCTGTTAAAGTGTGTATACATTTTTTGGAACATCCTGTATATACTTAAAATGTAAAAATTAGCCACAAAATTTTGGGTGTTTAGCCCATTGCCTAGCATATGTGCCTTGTTTTTCTTGTTCAGGAACAAGTGCCAGAATTCTGATAATATAATTATCTCAAATATTTCAGCACATGATTTTAATTAGAAAACCCTTGGACCTGGTAAAACAAACTCTTTGTCTCAAATAACGGATCTATTAATATTCAGTTTTCAAATTCATTTTTGTCTGTTAAAGAGATTGGCATTTATTATCATTGTTTTAATGATAGAAAGAATCTCCATAGTTTTACTCTTAATTGGTCTCAGGTGAACAGTTTATAATTTACAAAGCCCTCTACCTGGAAATTGAAAATAATAACTGTTTACTTCCTTAATATAAAGAAAGAATAATATGCCTTAAGCTTCCCAATTGTCCTTCTGGTCTAGATTAATTAATTCCTTTATTCCACAAAGATTTATTTAAAAACTACTGCATTCTCAGTACAATTAATTGCAGATATTATTTCAATACATCACACTAAACTGCAAGGCAGTGTGGCTAAGTGGATAGAGAGTCGGCCTGTGGACCCAAGGGTCCCCCTGGGTTCAATTCCAGTCAAGGGCACATACCTCGGTTGCAAGCTCCTCCCTGGTCTGGGCCCTTGCAGGAGACAACCAATCAATGTGTTTCTCTCTCATCGATATTTCTTTCTGTCTTTCCCTCTATCTTTCACTCTCTCTAAAAACCAATGGAAAAATATCCTCGGGTGAGGATTAAATTAATTAATTAATTAATTAATTAATAATAAATAAAAGAGGATACTCAGACTAACTTTACTCTCTTCTGTCTTCCATGTTAGAAGAATCCTTTGCAACAGACAACTTCCCAAACATTCTCATTTCTTTAAGGCCAGGACCTTTAGTGGCACTCTGCATTGTCTTTGAACAAGAGATTTCGATGACTTTTTATACGATGTAAATCAAATATGTGTAATTATCTGCTCAAGTTGTAATTTTTTACCTTTCTTGTCTTGGTCATAAGGGGTTTCTGTGAGTACACACTCATATTTTGATGTGTGTATGCTGGTCCCAAATAGATTTAATTTGATAGTTATTTCAAAAAATGGGAGTATCTTGCCCTCTGGGAACATTTATAATGCTGTATATCCAGGCATTATCTATAATAAGTAGCTAAGATCCCACAGAATAAAAATCAGAAAATAAGGTGGAATACCCAAAGAGAAATGTCATAAGCTCTTTCTTTCTGCCTCTCATGCCATTCACTCTAAAAGTCTGTTATGGTAGCTGGAGGAGGAATGAAATGAGAAAGAAATATAGAAGATACTTTCTCTACACAGGAGCACACACTACGTAAGTGGAAAAAAGATATTCCTATAAGTGTGCTTAGGGTATGCAATTTTCCGACCCCAGGATGACAGTAGCCATTCATATATCTACCTTCTTCACATTAATTCAGAACTATACTGGTATCACAACTCAACATGAATGACCTCTTGGAAAAAATGGCAACCATACTAGAATTATGTACACAAGTTGCTATGGTGTAACTGATTCTTTGCAGGTTAGGAAGGCTCATAAGAGGAAGTACCATATTATTTGCTAATGAGATGTTTACAGAGAAGAAACAGTGAGGAGGAATATTTCAAGCCCAAAGAGCTCATCTGCTAAGTCTATTAAGTATATAATAAAGCCAACTTTTAAAATGATGTTTCAGGATAAACAAATTCTCTACCTTTTCTCATATGAATTCAATTAGAATAAACTTTTCACCAACATTCCAATGGAACATGAATAAGAAAAGTTTGGATACTTTCATTCAGTATGCTACAATTATTAGGAAAGAAGAATAATTTCAAGAGAGCAGTGGGATAATTTGGTAGTCAAGTGTAGCTTCAGATTCTCAAAAAGGAAGGCTTAGTTTTTCAGGGTTCCTTCATAAAGTCCATTGGAAATGTGAATCTTTTTTCAGACGCATTTACTGAAGAACTATGTTCACAATTCTCAGGTAACCTTTCTCTAGTAATGGAGACCCTCTCGCTTTCCATGCCATCCTGCAGCCTTGGACTTCATTCGCTTGACCTCATGTTATACAGCATTCACAGTTGTGACAAGGCCCCTGTTCCCAATTACCTACCTATCTGACACATACCACTATGTTTTACTTACCTGTTTAAAGTTTTTCCACTTTTTTGCTTTCATTTGCATTATGCCTGGTGTGAAAATAAATCTTAGGATCTGTGTGGTTTTTTTCCCCCTATGGATTACTGTTTAACTTGGAAATAATCTAAAAAAAAAAGGCATCCCATACAATTTTGCTATTCTCCTCCATGGAATATAACTAATGGCTGCCTGTGGATAACATTCTCTTCTGTAAAAGCAACCATTTTTCAACCTTGTTACAGATGATTAAAATGTGACATTATAGTGACCTATTGGAGCATAATGGCTCAAACCATCCACCGGAATGCAAAACATTTAAGACTATAAATTTCTACAAGAATATCTAGCTTATTTGTCTCTTGTGTTCCCTCTGCTGTGATTCTCACTCCCTTCATGGTAGAAGAATGTGTAATCATAAATCTGTGTTGGCTGCAGTATCAAAGCAAGATTACACCAGGGGAAGAATCAAGTCCCTGCTCTATTGGAGCCAACAAAGACAATAGCATCAATCTGACCCTTTTATAACCTCATTCTCCAGGCCTCACTTCTCTCATCTCTGACGGAGAGTGTGAACTGATCCACCTATCATGTTTTTGCCCAATAAAGTGGCATGTGTTTGCAGAACATCTTGTTTTCCTCTTATTCATATTTTGACTTGGCATTTATAGCAGTTGGGTGGGAAAAAAATCCACAGTCTGATTTGTCTGCAACAGACAGTCTAATTAAATTGGAGGGGAGGGACAGATGCACAAAGCTGCTGAACTGCTCATAATACAAAACATGCCAGCTTCGGTTTGGAAAAATCTAGCAAGATGGTGCCAACAATTTCTGCTCACTGAACTAGCTGAAGTATGTAATTATGTTAAGTTCTCTTATTTTAATTCCAATTTCACATATATAGCTGATGCATTTGAAAAGAGATCAGGAGGCCATTATTTGGGCTATGATAAAAGAACTAAATACACATGATTCACAAATGCTGAAATTTTTTTCTGACTCAGATTTTTTTACTATTGAAGTGTTATTTTTAAAAAATAAATATTTATGCATAGTTTTTTTTCCATCTTTCCCTATATGATTCAAATCCACATCAGTTCTTTGATACTTCAAAACGGCTCCAAGAGCTCCAACTGCTCTTAGTAACATTGAAAACCTGAAGCAAACCTTTATGAACATGAATTCTTATGAACAGAAGCGCAAACTGCTTGCATCTCTAGTGGCATATCCTGTCTGTCAAGCTGTTTTACAAGCTGTACTTTCAGAATACCATCATTATTTCAAAATGCTGTGGGCATTCGTGTTGTTACTGTTGGACAGAATGCTAATCTCACACTGATCTGTTGGTCTATATCATTGAATCCTACCTCAAAAGTTACAAAGGCCATAGGCATCCTCACCTTTCAATGTGAATATATGTTTACATATTTGGACATAATACACATTGCATGCTGAATCCAATTTTTTCAAAATAATTTACAAGATTTATGCCTCCATTTGAATACAAAATGTTTTAAGAGATAATAATTATAAATTCATCATTTAAACAACTTCATTAAAGAGCTGACAACACAAAGAACCCTAATTGAAATACATTCCAAAAAGTACCAAGTAATTTATAATAAAAAGATATTTATGTCTGTTGTTGCTCTAACAAAATTACGCAACAAGCACCACCAACAATAAAAGATTAAAAAAATTTATTTTTCCATGATCAAGAGAGGAAACAGTAAGTGAAAGCAGACACAGAGATGGCCCAAATTAACTTTAACTTAAATATTATAAAAGTCCAAAACTTCCCATGGAAAAAATATCCAACATGCAAGAAGACATGGTAAATTTTGAGAGAGATGTGAAAACTACAAAAAAAGGAAAATGCTATATGTGATATATATCCTATATAATAAAAGTCTAATATGCAAATTGTCCCCTCGGACAGGAATTCAACTGACTGGGAGTTTGACCACTCACTATGATGTGTGCTGACCGCCCCAATGGGCCCCAACAAGAGTGGGACCATGGTGGGATGGTGGAACAGGTGAGCAGGTGGTGCCAGGCCAAGGCAGATGCGAGCAGGGGCCGGATTGCCCTGCAGATCACCCCGCAGACAGCAACCAGTGCCGGAGGCAGGGGGCCAGGCAAGCGAGTGGCACCAGGCCAAGAGGGAGTGCCAGGCAAGGCTGCAGGGCTGCAGGGATGCGAAGCTGGGGGCGCGAGCTAAGGCCCAATCTTCACAGACCACCTGGAGGGACCCCACCTGTGCATGAATTTCGTGCACCAGACCACTAGTATCATAATAACACGTGTGTAAATGCTTATAATAATTTAATGTTGTTTTCACAGCAATATAAAGTATTTTACCAATTAATAAAAGGAAAAATAAGGCAAATCTCTCATGATTTATCTTTAACTGTTACTCAAAACCAACAAATTAAAAAAAGAACTATTTGACTCCCAGATAAAGATAAGTTTAACACAGCAGTAACTTGCATTCCTTCATAAAATCTCATTTGAAAAACTATTTTTATAAGAGGAATAAACTCAAGAACAAGGAGCGAAACATGCTAGAAGCTGAAACCAGATGGAAAAGTAGTAATTGACTAAATTGATCGAAATTCTATACAGAAAAGCTGAATCATGATGCAAAACTGAAACCTGAATATCTCAGATGATCCAATGCAATAAAACACACACACACACACACACACACAAAGAAAACAGAAATTGGCAGTATCCGGTCTTTATGAAAGTTGGAATAAAGATGATAGAATAAATAAGAAAGATAAGCTGAAAGTCTATTTAGACCCTCAGATCTTCTCTCTTCCTCTGCATAGCTAAGGATCTGCTTATCTTTACACACACACACACACACACACACACACACACACACAACCACACACAACCACACACACACAGTAATAGGGCAGATGATTGGTGGTTTAACAGAAGAGGGCAAATTAGAATATTTCTGATCTGTGCTAAAGACCAGAGTACTATACTAATTACTGGGAAATTTAGACACTAAATATATTGTCTCACCAGGATCCCAGAACTGAAAGCCATAATTTATGTTCTGTAAGCAACTTGAAAGAGTGTTCCTGGGAGTCTGGCCAGCCCAAGAGAAGAGTTCTAAAAGATTATTTTTAAGGAATCTAATGAACCAAATAAATTGATGATCAAAAATAGACCCAGAGTCATAGAAGCATGAACAGACTGTTGAACCTCAGATGGAAGGCAGGGGATGGTGCGTGGGAAGAGATCTACCAATGAACTTGTATGCATATATGCATAACCCGTGGACACAGACAATGGGGTGGTGAGGGATGCCGGGAGGATGAGAGTGGGCTGGAAGAAGTTAGTGGAGTTGGAGGAAGGAGGACCTTTGTAATACTTTCAACAATAAAGATTAAAAGAAAAAAATAAATAAATAGCAGTGCTGGATTACCCCCTAGGAAAGCTCATAGTCTTTTCCATATGCATAGATCATCCAATCAGTTTTTATTCACCTCTTTTACTTTTAAATTTTCTTATTTTTCTATTTCAGTTGGCATTCAATATTATTTTATACTAGAGGCCTGGTGCACGAAATTCGTGCATGGGGGGAGAGGGTCTCCTCAGCCCAGCCTGCACTAATCCGGGGATTGGGCCTAAACCAGCAGTTGGACATCCCGCTCACAATCTGGGACTGCTGGCTCCTAACTGCTCACCTGCCTATGTGCCTGATTACCCCTAATTGCGTCTGCCCGCCAGCCTGATCATCCCTAACCACTTCTGCCTGCCGGCCTGATTGCCCCTAACTGCCCCCCTGCTGGCCTGGTCATCCCCAACTTGCCCCCCACCTCCAGCCTTGTTGCCCCACACAGCCTGCTGTTCAGTCATTTGGTCGTCCCTTACTAACCCCCTTGCCGGCCTTGTTCGGTCATTACTGTGATGGCATCCTGGACAATTTGTATATTCCTCTATTATTAGTATAGATTAGCCTCAAGTATACAGCATAGTAGTTAGATATTTATATAATTTACAAAATGATTTCCCCAATAAGTCTAATATCTACCTAACACCATACATAGTTTTATAATATTATTAATTATATTCCCTATGATGTACTTTAGATCTCCATGAGTATTTTGAAACTACCAATTTGTACTTCTTAATATCTTTACCTTTTCACCCAGGTCCCCAATCCCCCTTCCCTCTGGCAACCATCAATTTGTTTTCTGGATCTATAAGTCTGTTTCTAGTCTTTTGTTGTTGTTGCTCTTTAGATTCCATATCTAAGTGAAATCATATAGTATTTGCCTTTCTCTGACTGGCATTTTACTTAGCATAATACTCTCTAGGTCCACCTGGGTGGTAACAATGTTAAGATTTCATTCTTTGTATAGCTGACAAATATTCCATAATCTTCTTTATCCAATCATCTACTGATGGGCTCATGGACTGCTTCCACATCTTGTCAGCAAATAATGCTGCCTTGAATATAAGGGTGCATATATCTTTTCAAATTAGTGTTTTGGATTTATTTAGGTATATTCCCAGAAGTAGAATTTCTGGGTCATAAGTTATTTCTATTTTTAATTTGTTGAGGAACCTTCATATTGTTTTTCATCGTGGCTACACCAGTCTATATTCCCACCAACCGTGAAGGAGGTTTCCCTTTTCTCCACATCCTCACTAACACTTGTTGTTTGTTGACTTATTGATGACAGGCATTCTGACAGGTGTGGGCTTATATCTTGTTGTGGATTTAATTTGCATTTCTCTGATGATTAGTGACGTCGAGTGACATTGGGCATCTTCTCATGTCTATTGGCCATCGCTATGCCCTCTTTGAATAAATGTCTCTTCAGATCCTCTACCCATTTTTGAAATTAGATTGTGTTCTTAGTATTAAATTGTATGATTTCTTTATAAGTTTTAGATGTTAACCCATTATCAGATGTAACATTGGCAAATATTTTCTCCCAACCAGTAGTTTGTCTTTTTGTTTTGTTGATGGTTTCCTTTGCTGCACAAAAACTTTCTACTTTGATGTAGTCCCCTTTGTTTATTCTCTCTTTTGTTTCCTTGCCTGAGGACATATATAAAATATTATTAAGAGCAATGTCAGAGAGTTTACTGCCTATTATAATTCAGAAAGATAACAGTGAAGGAATAAGTTGAAGAAGTTACAAATAAATGGAAGCATATACTGTTCTCATAAAAAGGAATAATTGACATCATTAAAATGTCCATACTACCCAAATAAATCTATAGATTTACTGCAATCCCTATGAAAATACCAATGGCACTTTTCACAGAACTAGCAGAAATAATTCTAAAATTTATATGGATCCAAAAAAGACTTCAAATAGCACAATAATCTTAAGAAAGAGGAGCAAAGTTGGAGGTATCATGCTACCCAAAATCAAATTATACCATAGTTATAATAATCAAACAGCATAGTATTGGCATAAAAACAGACACACAGATCAATGGAATAGAATAGAGAGCCTAGAAAGAAACCCATGCCTATATGGTCAAAGAAGGCAAGAATATACAGTGAGATAACAACATTCAATAAATGGTGTTGGGAAAACTGGACAGATATATGAAAATCAAATGAAACTAGACCACCTTCTTACACCATATACAAAAATAACTAAAAATGGATTAAAATTTAAATATAAGACTCAAAACCATAAAGCTTCCAGTCCCCCTCTTTCAAATACAATCCTAAAGTCAAAAGTGAAGAGACATTTGCGATACATCTTAATTGAGAAAAACAAACAGAAACAAGTAATAGGGAGAAGAAAAGCACACACAAATACATATACACACAAACTTACTTATTTTTAGAGAAATAAGAGAAATAAGAATATATTGGAAAAAGGAACATTCAGTGAACAAAGAAATGAGTCATTCAAAAATGAATGCATGATATTAGAAATGAAAAAATCAGTAGGGTAAATGAAAGATAAAGTTCAGAAAATCTTCCAGAAAGTAAAACACTGAGATAAAAATAGGAAGGAAAATAAAATAACCTAGAGGACTGACCAAGGTGCTTCAAAAAGAAGCATCAGAAAATGGAAAGGGGGGGAATGAAAAATAAAGGCAAAAGAATTCAAGAAAATGTTTCAGAACTCAGAGTTATACAATTCCACATGGAAATATTTACCTGGTATCCAGTGCAATGGAGAAAATACCCCAATAGGACTGTCTCATATGGCTGCACAGGTTGTAAAATGCACAGCTTTAGGGGCAACATTATAAATGACCATGTGATTGAGCCTCCTTTCATATGTGCCTTCTGTAAAGGTGCCCTGGATTTCTGTTGTAGCCCATCTCAGCAACCTAGGTCATTGTGAAATTTTAAGAAACATAAGGAGAAGAAACTCTGAAATTTCTGAGAGAGGGAGAATACATATACTATTTAATAAAGAGGTAATATGCAAATTGACCATCACTCCAACACACAAGATGGCCGCCCCATGTAGTCAAAGATGGCCACCCCCATGTGGACACAAGATGGCCACCACAAGACGGCCAGCAGGGTAATGCAGTTGTGGATGATCAGGCCAGCAGGGAAGGGCAGTTAGGGGTGACCAGGCCAGCAGAGGAGGCAGTTGGGGGGTACCCAGGCCTGCAGGGGAGGGCAGTTGGGGGCAACCAGGCCTGCAGGGGAGGGAAGTTAGGGGTGACCAGGCCGGCAGGGGAGGGTAGTTAGGGGCAACCAGACTGGCAGGGGAGAGAAGTTGGGGGCAACCAAGCCTGCAGGGAAGGGCAGTTGGGGGGGGGACCAGGCTGGAAGGGGAGGGCAGTTGGGGGCAACCAGGCTGGCAAGGGAGGGCAGTTAGGGGTGATCAAGCCAGCAAGGGAGGGCAGTTAGGGGCAATTGGGCCAATAGAGGAGCAGTTAGGCATTGATCAGGCTGGCAGGGGAGTGGTTAGGGGGTGATCAGGCTGGCAGGCAGATGTGGTTAGGGGTGATCAGGCAGGCAGGCAGGCGAGCAGTTGGGAGCCAGCTATCCTGGATTGTGAGAGGGATCGGGCCTAAATGGGCAGTTGGACATCCCTCAAGGGTTCCCAGATTGGAGAGAGTGCAGGCTGGGCTGAGGGACACCCCCCACCCCCCATGCACGAATTTCATGCACAGGGCCTCTAGTACTGATATAAAACTTCTCAGCAAAAGTGAAAGCTAGAAAAAAAATGGAGAAAAGTCTTTAAAACTCTTAGAGGAAAACGCTTTCCCACTTAGAATCTTACAAGAAAGCCAAACTTCAAGTGTGGGCATAAAACAAACAAACAAACAAACGATACATTCACATGTGTTAGCTGTCCAAAATGTTCCTCTCAGTGAGCTTGGGGAGCTCCTGGACATCTGATCCAGCAATATGAGGAATGAAAACAGAAATATGGGAATGATAAACTGAAGTTCCAAAGTAAGAGATAGATGAATGGAGTTGTTAGTGTAATGGTGTGGGGAGATATCAATATAAAAACCATCAGACCTAAGGTTGAACCACTCTAAATTGGAACAAGAAATTTCTGGAAAATATTTTTTTCAAAAATATGAAATTGACAGAATAACTAATGTGACTGAATGAAATGAGAGATTACACAATTAGAAAACAAATTGGGAACAGGTAGGTGATATGTTTAGGAAATGAAGCAAACATTTATAAAGGGCAATCATTAACTCTAAGGAAGAAAAAATATACAAGAATGAAGAGTAATACTGGCATAGTGCACAGCTCAGTTGGAAAGGCAGTCACATAATCATAATAGTTATAGAATTATAAATATTAAATATGTTAAATATTTATCTATTAAATGTAGATCTTACCAAAACTATGGTATAGGGACAATAGCAAATTGGGGAGATAGCAAGGATGGGGAATTATGAGGAGATTATGTGTGAGAAAGATTCAATCCTCCTTTCCCATATTGGGGAGTAAACTGATCATGCTAAAAGAGGGAAAATCAAAATGTAGTAGATAGAGCTATAGAGGGAATATGAAAAGAATAAGGGTTGCAAATAGTTGCCTCTGTGAAGTGGGAAGAATGGCCTGGGATGTGGAACAAGGCCTGGGGAACTATTTCCGTCCTTCAATTGACTCCAGAATAGATGAAAACCTGCACTATAGATAATATGTAGGTGTTCCAATTAGTCATTTGTTGTGCAGCTAGTATCAGTATTTATGGTCTCTGTATATATAGGCAGGAACTGCTTCCTCTGTTGTTTATAAGCACTTGTGTTTCCTGCTGAAAATCGTCAACTGGGTGGTCATTGTTGCCTAATTCTTACCAGTCCAGGTCCCTGGGATGAGACACTGTACCCTCAATGCACATCAATCTTTGGGCACTATTGGAAGATGCACTATCAGGAACAACAATGAGGCTATTTTAATAAATACCCAGTATCTCCTTTGCCTAGAACTTCATGGTTTTTTTATTCCTCTCATTTGGACTCTAATGGTCTAATTCTGTGGTTAAACTTTTAAAAACATTTTAGAGCCTGCAACTGGACTGCCTGGATTTGAGCTTTGGCTCCAGAACTTCTTACATCTCTGACATTAGGCATCTGCTTAACCAAAAGAATTGCTAACTATCTAAAAGAATTAGATGTTAAATGAAATAATCCATGTAATGAATTTATTGCAGTCCTTGGCATTTAGTAAGTTCAAAGGAGGTGTTAGCTGTTATTTTTACAATCTTCTCAGCTTCAGGTTTAAGGTCTATCATTTGCCCTAAACTGCTCGCCTTCTTCAATAGCCTGGGCCACTTAGTTTCGGGATTGCTGTCCAGCAACCTGGGGCTTTTATGCAAATGGAACCAGAGGGCAGTCTGTGGTTTTCAGACATCTTTAAGACAAACACGCAAAGTGGATTTGAACAGCCAGCTTGAATTACATAGGAGAAAATGATAACGATATCAACACTCAAGCACCTTCTGTAAAAATAACAAGAAGACAAGGCCATGATCAAATATAGTAAAAGCAAAATAAAATACCAAAGGTACAACTTTGAGTTTTTAGTTAAGTATATTTTGGTCCTATGTAACATTCAGGAAAAGAAGGTAAATACATTTAAAAAGTGAGAATAAAAAAGTCTGCACCAATCTGGAAAAATAGAATGAAAATAAACATAAGACTTTAAAAATAAACATCAAGTTTCTAGCTCTAAGGCAGTATAAATCCACGTACTTAATTAAAACACCTGCATCCTCAGAGTCCTGAAAGCCTCTGAAAATTTCTAAAATACGTGTTTTGCTTCTAATTTCAGTTTATCATTGCTTCCTCTAACATTAGATACTGAAGACCAGCAATGAGGAATTATATAAAGAGCACTAAGGATCTAGCACAACTTGAACTTGTGTCAGGGTATCTCAAAGGCTATTTTGGCATTAGATACAGTTCCAATTCTAGATTATATGTCAGTAAAAAATAGATGCATTATGACATTTTAAACTTGAATCACAACTTGTTTTTTTTTAATTATTTAAACACTGTGCTCTTGTGTTATAATAAAAAGCATTTATTTGGTAAAATAATGAATAATACTTCCTTTTCTCCCCAACTCATGAACTGCAATCCAAAAACCCGACTGAGACATAAATGAAAAGGGTACTTAGACTGCCATCTAGTACACATTTTTCATATAGCATAATCCAATGCTGTTTGCATAAATCTCTAACTTTGGATCAAATATATGCTTAAGCATGGTTTTTTTTATATATAATTTATTGAAAATTGTACATGAACCACACTTTTTTCTCTTTGACCTAAATTTTTCTCCTAGATATTAATTTGTGAGTGTTTCAATCTGTATATCAATTGATTAGTACTTCATTCACTTGGCCCAGATACATAATTTTAACCTTTTAGGGATTTTTCTTCAAAAAATATTCTTACTAACCTATTAGTTTGTATCTTTAGAAGGTATACAAAGATTTGAGCCATGAGTCTCTCAGGATTAAACATGCTTTGTGAAAGTATTTACCTTTTCAAGGAAAAGGCATTATAGTTATGCTGATATATAATATTCAGTGGGAATATTTTCGTTAACAGTTTTCCTAAACTACATTCTGATACCTATTTGCAAGCCTCCTGCCATTAACCACATAGTTCCCTGTCTCCTCTTAGCTCCAAGAGAGGGAATGAACACAAACCATCAGGGGCTGGAGACACAGAGACACCCAAATACACTGTCTGAAGTGAGCAAGACCAAAAAATATCTCAAGACTTACACTGAGCATCTTTAAGATTGACATTGAAACGTGATCAGTGAATGTTCTAACTTGTCATCAGTTAAGAATAGACTAGAGTCCTAAGGACATTTAAGAATAGAGCACAGACCCCAGGCTTTGCACACATCCTTGGTGCTCTTGCAGAAAATGAAAAAAATGCTCAACTCTGCTACTGAGTAAAAAAACCTTGAGTGAACTGTGGACAGGCAATGTCAAGCTATTCAATTCAATTTAATCTCACACATTTTTATTGAGCTCCCAGTTTTTTGAGCCAAGAATAGACTTGTAAGGACAAATAAATCATGGTATAGCTCCTGAGCAGCTTACCATATTATGATGATATACATTTCAGGATTTAAAAAACTTTATTTTTTTATTGAAGTGACATCCTATATAATAAAAGGCTAATATGCAAATCGACCAACCAGCAGAACAATTGGTAGCTCTGACGTGCTCTGACCACCAGGGGGCAGATGCTCAATGCAGGAGCTGCCCCCTGGTGGTCAGTGTTCTCCTACAGGGGGAGCATCACTCAGCCAGAAGCCGGGCTCATGGCTGGCGAGCGTAGCAGCGGTGGCGGGAGCCTTTCCTGCCTCCACAGCAGCGCTAAGGACCCTTCGGGGGATGTCCAACTGCCGGCTTAGGATATCCCCTGAGGGGTCCCGGACTGGAGAGGGTGCAGGCTGGGCTGAAGGACCCCACCCCAGTGCATGAATGTTGTGCACTGGGCCTCTAGTTGTTTAATAAGATTCTATAGACTCCAAGTATAGATTTCTATGACACATGATCTATATATTGCATATGTGTACCTACCACCCAAAGTCAAATCATCTCCTGTCACCACATATTTGACCATCTTTACCGTTTACTACTGTCCCACATCAGAAAACTTTTAAAAAACTGTATTGTGAGAGTGTGAATAACCTTTTCGTGCAGATTTTCTATTGGAAGTTGGATAATTAACTGTCTTTTACACAGCTAAAAAATTTCTGTACTAAGAGAAAAGTTAGATATCTTAATGCCATTTTAATGCATAATTATCTGATTTTGTTATAATAGTCAAAGAAAATGGAACATTATATCCAAATAAAAAGTACAATTGTTTTATTCAATGGTAAAGTTTTAAATAATCTGGTACCTTAAAATATTAATATCAGGAAATAACCTTAAATTCTTTCAGTAATCTCTGCATTGTAGAAAAGTAATGTCAAAATAAATGCCAAAATTTTAACCTATAATTGCAAGATAACTTAAGAATATTAGCCATTTATCCATTTTGTCTCTCAATATGTTAGGGTTATTTTTAATAATTTTTATCAGTACTTAGAATATCTAATTTGGAAAGACAAGTTCAAAATAAAAATTCTTTCCAAATCTGCCAAAATGATTCTAAGCAAAGCCCATTTCATTTCTGTAGCATGTTCACCAGCAACCTTTCTTCAGTCACACTCACTTCATGACTTAATTTACACAACTGCAAAGATTTGAATTTTTAAAAAACAATACCAATTATTGATGCATATTTTAAAATGTAGAAAATTTAGCTAAAGCTGGATTCCAAAATAAATGAATGCTTTAAATGTGTTTTTTAGCACAAAAATTTTAAAATAAATGAATAAAGCATCCAATTTAATACATACTGGTATGAATTGAACCAATTCATATTATTCACTTCCTCTATATTTTAAATTTTAATGCAATTTAACTTACTTGTTTTCACATTAGATGCTCTCCTAAATTGACGTAAACATAATACACCTACCCTTTCTCTCCCATTTAATCTCCCCCGTAAAGTCTTCTTTCTAGGTCAATGTCTCTTAATAGTCAGCAGACCACTCACGCCAGGTCTCTTTGGCCCAGGTTTCCAGTTTTCTGCTGCATTCATTTGCTTGGGTGGCCATAACAAAACACCAAGACCAGGTGGATTAAACAACAGAAATTAGTTTCCACACAATTCTGGAGATTAGATGTCTAAAATCAAAGACTCAATATAATTAGTTTCTTCTGAGGCCTCTCTCCTTGGCTTGTATATAGAACTCTTGTTCTGATGTTTTTACCTGGTTTTCCATGTCTGTCTGTGTCCTAATCTCCTCTTCTTAAGATCGCAGTCATATTGGGATCTTAAGTGACCTCATTTTACCTACACTAGCTCTTTAAAGGTCCTATCTCCAACTACAGCTGCATTCTAACGTACTAGGAATTAGGATGAGGACACAATTAAGCCTATTTACATCTATGTAGTTTATTTCTTTAGTCATCTCATGTTAAAGATTTCTCAAAACATCAATATTTTTCTATCTTCTCTTAATTCATATTACTGATTTCTGAATTCCTTGTATTGTTATTCAGCTATCTTAAAGTTATTTCGTACCCAAGTACATGGTAAATACCTTAAGAACAAATGTTTACCTCCTTTTCTGTATTGGATAGTGTACCACATTGTGCTTTATGGAAAACAAATGTTCAATAAGTATTGTTGACCATATTTCCTGTGACTCCTAATGCTTTAAGATTTTCTGTCCTCTTTTTCACTTTTCAGAAATCCAGCATCTTTAGATAAATGTTCAACTCCGAGAGCTGTTGACTTCATAAAAGAAAGGAGTTTTCTGAAAATTCATAGTAATCTTTATTTGTACTTCAAATCTGTATCTTTTTTATACATAATTTCAAAAAAAATGTATAGTAAGCCTACTTTAATCACTGCTGGAGTGAGTAAACCATGTTGGAGGTCTTGCCCAGTGCCTTCCTGGCACTCTCTGTCTTTGGGAAATGTTAAGTCTTTAACTCTAGCTATGACCCTGCATTATTAATAGGAATCACTGCTGTTGAGTTTCCAAATTCTTCAAATATTTTGTTGGTTTGGTTTATTTTTGTTCTTGTCCACCTCTTCTCTAGTTCTGCATAGAATCATTTATTACTCTCTTCAGAGAGAATATACTGAAAGTTTTGCAAGTTTTGAAATTATTAAGACCTGGGGTTAATTCAAGTTCTGTTAGATCATACTAACTTGCTAATCATTGCAGCATCCTCTTATGTTTTCTAGAACAACAATATAAACAAAATATTCACAAGTTACTTTCTAAGGTTCAATGAAGATATCATTGTTACTTGAGAATATTTTGAGTACATCAGTTCCCTACTGTACATGTGGATGTCTCATTCAAAGAACCAATCTTTTTTTGTGTGGAAATGTTTATAAATGCAACAATTCAGTAAATTGGTAAGTTGTGAGGTGAACATGTCATTTGGAAAGTCTTACCTGCTGTAATTTTTTTCAAGACTATTTGCCAAACAAGAAAAGTACTATTTTGTCATTTGGCTATTTGCCCAGGAGATATAACTTACAGCTTAGAACCCCTGGAAATATTAAATACATGCTTGCAGTTATATTTTTTTGTGGAAATGGTGGTAGACTGAATTATCATTCCCAATATCTATTACCACTCCACTCATAATACTATGATAATACCCACCCCACCCAATGTCCTAAGAGTCTCCAAATAATAATGTAGAAAGAGTGTATGTCCCTGCCTCATTATTTGGTGCTTGACCACATGATGTATTTTTGACAATGTGATATGTGAGTAGATGTGCTGTTGATCATGTTAAGAGCTTTAAAATTATTCTGGCATCTGGCTCAGGCTCTCTTGCGCTACTTTCCTATGCTCTGAGAATAGCATGATAAGAATAGCATAATAATTACCAGGTCGGGGCAGACTCTTCTGTCTGGGTCTTGAAATGAAAGGCATGTTGGTGAAGACTTACCACTGGTCACCAGCCGGAACAAGATTATAGTAACCCTACAGACTTTATGACACTCGAGCAAAAAAATAAATGTTTGTGTTCTGTTAAGTCCCTAAATCTGGGAGTTGTTTGTTACAGAGCATAATCTAGCAAAAGCAAATTAATGTGCTTCTCAGTAATTTTGATCATATATTCAAAAGAGGCTTGTTATCCCCCTCAAAAAGCCAAAAGTTACTATTGTATAATGTGCCATCACAGCACAGAGAGGCATGAATACTTGGCAATTCTCTGCTGGGTTTCTTCTTGATATTCTGTTAAAGATAACTCAGCTTTCTGGTTCATCCTGGAGAAAAAAATTTTCATGTTAATCCATGGTTATCATTTAGTTAATCTTCATAATATAGAAAAGTAAATTACTCCAATATTTTAGCTTCTAACTTCTTCATTTAAGTCTTATTCATTCCTTGCCGAAATCATTCTACATTCCTGAATTTCTAATTAACAAATGTTAATAACTAGAAAAGTATTACTATAAAAATTACATTTTAATCTTTCTAAGCACTTTAAAATATGAATTGCTATTTGAACATTTGAAAAATGCAGCTGTTTAAAATTCTTTAACTCTATATTACTGAAAGATGTAACACATTCTACTTATCTGTTGTTTAATCATTCAATGTCTAGATTCCTGAATTATCTGGACTCATATTTTGTACAAGATATGGACATCTTTAGAGCAATCCCTATTTCATGGACATGTTACACATAAACACACTAAGATTCAGAGAGGTTACATGAGTTTACCAAGAACACACAGTATGTGAATAGCAGAACTACGACTTTAACCTTGGATTTTTGAATCTCAATCCACTCATTACTAAAACATGCCATGATTTAAAAGACTGTGTATAGCCTCTAGACTGATTGGTTTTTTTGAGCATTGATGGGCAAGCAGTATTTGTGAGCATTCAGCAATTTTGATATTCTCAATAGGAGCACATAAAAATTTAAGATTACAATTGTCTGAGGGCTTGTAAGGAAAACTTTTTAAAATACTAAAAAATGTCCCCATGACTTACCCTCCGTTAATTATTCTTTAATGATTCTGTTCAAGGTGTCTTAACTAGCTTCTGGGTATGCACTTGGTGATCATAAATAAGCATGTGATAAGCATGACTCAAAAGTATAATGTTCAAAAGTCAAATATATGCACAGAAACTTACTAGGAATCTATTTTATTTTTTTATTTTTAAAATCCTGATGATATTTTTCCATTGATTTTTAGAGAGAGGGGAAGACAGAGAGAAATATCGATGTGAGAGAAACACATCAATTGGTTGCCTCCTGACCAAGGCCCGGGTCAAGGAGGAGTCTGCAACTAAGGTATGTGCACCAGAATCAAACCTGCGACCCTTGGGCCCACAATCCAACCCTAAATCCACTGAGCCAAACCGGCTAGGGCAGGAATCTATTTTAAATATCAATTATCAATTATCACTTATGTATATCTTTGTGCATAGTTTAATCATTAAAAATACATAATTCCATCAAGTTAATTTAACAAATAGTTTTTAACTATCTAACATATAGGAGGCACTCTATTATATATGAGAGATACCAAGATGATTATGGTGTGGCTTTTGTTCTCAAAGTGTTCATATTCAAAAATAGATGCCCCCCCATCTTGGTGACAGTGTGGCCAGCCACTCCAAAATCATATAATCTAAATGTTTCATTTATAGAAATGTATTCACGAAGAGTACAATACACCTCTCTCCCTCCATAGTACATATATCTATCACACCAAGTCCCCTTTTTTAAAAAATGAAATGCTGCTCTTATTGAACGCTAACACAAGTTCTGTCAGAGGCTGTGGCATTAGTTGCCAAGGGTTGCATCTTTAGACGGCTCTGGAAAGTTGGACATGATGCTCATGCAAAACATACTTAAATGTTATATTAGCATTCCCCAAATGCTCCCCCTGTCCATCTGCGTTGATAAGCATTCAAATACATCTCTAAAGACATTTTTACATTATTTTTTCAAATGTGAGCCAATTTTAAATTAGCAGCCAATTATTTTGAATGAAAGGGCATTACATACGTGACTTTTTACCTAATTTACTCGGGTTAATATGAATTCCCAGCGAGTAATTGCTTTAGCAACTGTAATGATGAAGGAGCTTAAGGCGCCACGTGCCCTCCTGCCACACAGGGATGCCCAGCTTGCGCTGCATCCTCTGAAGGAGGGAGAGCTGAGGCATCAATGAGACATCCTGTTCCCTTTTGCATAATATGTCTTATTTTTTTCAGGGGACTCGCTAGAATGAAGGCAGACAGTGGGCTTGAAGCAATTAACAGCTGAAAATAATTTTTAAATGATAAAAGACGCATTTCAGAATACCAAATCTGTGCTTCATGTCTGTTGCTTCTTTTATGACATAGCCCACAATTCACCTTTGAAAGAAATCTTTCCTTCAATCTCCATCTGTGAGTAAGGTGACCTTATAGTTTATTGTCTAACTAGAACACTGTTCAGAGTGAAATGGAGCTATAAATAATAGGGCTCAGACAACAGGCATAAACCGAACTGTCCCTGCTAAACTAGGATGGATGGCCACCTGACCCATGAAGCCAGCAATATCCCCCCGAAGATCCTCAGAGTATTTACTGCAGGTTTTACTTACTTGACATTCAGCATATGCTACTGAGTGTTGCTTCTGTTATAGGTGCATGTTCTCTAGCCTTGACTTGCTTTATAATATCCTTTCAGAGCAGAGAAGATGGCTTTTACATGTTTGTGTCCCCAGATCCTAACACCAATCCTACACACAGCACGTGCTCCCTAGATGTGTTTGAGGCAGTGATTGTGCAGAGTTAATGCTTAATTAGTGTTTGTCGAAGGAATCTGAGTCAGGGTTCTCCAGAGACACAGAGGCAATAGGTTGTTATATAGAATACAAAGACAAAGATGGATACATCTATAAAGATGTTTATTATAAGGAATTGGTTCCCATAGTTATGGAGGCTGCGAAGTCCCAAGATCTGTAGTTGGCAAACTAAAGACCCAGGAGAGCCTGTGTTAGGTTCAGTGTGGCTCTGAAAGTTCGAGAACCAGGAGAGCTAATGGCGTAAGTTCCATTCTGAAAGCCAGCGTCTCAAGACCCAAAGAGGAGCCAAATTTTCAGTTTAAATGCAAAGGCAGGAAAAGACTCATGTCTCAGCTCAGTCAGTCAGTAATTTCTTCCTACTCTTAGGAGGGTCTGCCTCTTTTGTCCTATTCAGGCTTGATTAGAAGGAACCACCTACATTGGGGAAGGCAATCAGCTTTACTCAGTCTACTGATTCAAATGGTAATCTCATGCACTAGCACCTTCACAGACACACTGAGCATACTGTTTGACCAAATATCTGGGCACTGTGGCCCAGGCAAGTTGACACATGAAATTCACCATTACAGAACATATTGCATGATATTTGTAGTGACAGTGACTTCAGTTAATATCATCACATTATTGCCTGCACAACTTGATTTTGGCTAAATGTATAATGGTTTCTTTCTACTATAAGATGATGATCTTCACTGCTTCCATTGGATTTCCCTAAAGTGGTTGATTATACTTATAAATACTATTAATGATAACAACTTAGGGACTTTGAAGGTACAATGGTGAATAGGGCATGGTTTCTGTCAAATAAGAACAAACCTGAAGTTATTCTTTGAAAGAAGAGATGAATGTACACATAAAAGATGACTCACGGAGAAACCAAGATGGCGGCATAGGTTAAACACCTAACCTGCAGCCTGGAACAACAATTTCAAAAATACAACTAAAAGTCAAAACGGACATCATCCAGAACCACAGGAAAGCTGGCGGACTGAAATGCTCACAACTAGAAGGAAAGAGAAAACCACAAGGAAAATCAGAGGAGCCGTAAAAGCCTGAGGTATGGAGACATGGGCAGAGACATGAGCACGCGCGCATGTGGGGAGGACGGAGCCAGAGAAGAAGGGGCGGCTGACGGCCTGGCTAGCGTTCTCTAGCAGGAAGGAGATAAAAGCTCCAGATTGCGCTGAACCCCAGCTCCGACTGCACTGAACCCAGTTCCGGGTGAAACCCTGGGAAGCCAGGCTCATGCTGGGGGAATCTGGGCTGTGGGGCAGAAACACAGAGGAGCAGCGAAAGGCAGAGCTCCGAAGGCGCGCACGGGAATGCACACAGAGGATGGTCTGTTGACTGTGCCGCTGAATTGCCCTGGTGGGAAGGAGACAAAAGCGCCAGACTGCGCTGAGACCCAGTTCCGACTACACTGAAACCCAGTTCCAGGCGAGAATCTGGGAATCCAGATTCATTGGGGGAGAGACTAGACTGTTTGGCAGCGGGCAAAACTCCAGGGCGCTTTTTTCTCAGAGGTGTTTGCAGGGAGTACAGAGGGACACTGAGACACAGGAACCACATAGGGCGGGGCTGACGGGAAGCCAAGGCTGTAGGCTCCACCCTGAAACTCCGCCCCATCCAAGCTGAGCACAGAGGCTTTTACAATTTTGCAAGTCTAGTTGAATGAGGCTGTCTCCCTGCATGGACACAGCTGATCCTCACAGCCAATTGGACTGGAGGTTGAGTCCTCCCAGGGTACCAACAGCAATCGAGGCTTAACAGCACCGAGACTTTGCACTCAGCCCACAAAGAGGGGTGTCAGGAGCGACCACCTAGGGAGATTGGGGAAGCTGATCTATGGGGAGGCGGCCAAGAGTGAAGACACCGAGGCAGGTCACGAATAGAGAGGATGAAGGAGGGTAAACTAATGGACGACACAGTGTTCAGAACCACATTTATAAGGTTACTTAAGAATCTTCTGGAGGACCAAGATGGCGGCATGGGGCAGACGCCTGGTTGTTGCCTACCACAACAATCTTGAAACTACAACTGGAAAACAGAGCAGAAACCATCCAGAACAATGGCCGGAGGAATGGCTGAGAGGGAATTGACCGATGGGAGTTGGGATCGGGAAGACGAGGCCCCGCTGGATCCCGGATCCAGGTGCACTCGCCCGGCGACTGGTCGCCGCTGCAGACCTGAGTGCCGCCGCAGCGACCTCGGACCAGCCCGCCGCCGTGCACCGGGCGCACTGGAGCTTCGCCGAGCCCGCCGCCCAGCGAGTTCTGCAGCAGCCACCCCGGAGCTTTGAGAAAATGGCTGAGGGAATTGACTGACAGGAATTGGAATCAAGAAGACAAAACCCCGCTGGGTCCTGGGTCCGGGTGAGGCCACACGCCCCTGGGTCCGGGTGTAGCTGGATCCCGGGTCCGGGTGAGGCCGTGCGCCCCTGGGTCCGGGAGAGGCTGGGTCCTGGGTCCAGGTGAGGCCACTCCCCTGGGTCCGGGTGTAGCTGGATCCCGGGTCCGGGTGAGGCCGCGGGCCCCTAGGTCTGAGCGAGGCCGTGCGCCTGTGGGCCAAGAGAGGCCATTCGCCCGGGGTCCGGGTGAGGCCATGCGCCCCTGGGTCCGGGTGAAGCTGGATCCCGGGTCCGGGTGAGGCCGTGCGCCCCTGGATCTGGGTGAGGCTGGGTCCCGGGTCCAGGTGAGGCCACATGCCCCCAGGTCCGGGCGAGGCCGCGCGCCCCTGGGTCCAGGTGAAGCTGGATCCCGGGTCCGGGTGAGGCCATGTGCCCCTGGGTCCGGGTGAAGCTGGATCCCGGGTCCGGGTGAGGCCGTGTGCCCCTGGATCCGGGTGAGGCTGGGTCCGGGTCCAGGTGAAGCTGGATCCCGGGTCCGGGTGAGGCCGTGCGCCCCTGGATCCGGGTGAAGCTGGATCCCGGGTCCGGGTGAGGCCGTGCGCCCCTGGGTCCGGGTGAGGCCACGCGCCCCTGAGTCCGGGTGAAGCCGTGCCCCTGGGTCCGGGCGAGACCAAACCAGAGGGAGTCGGACCTGCATTACCACCATTTGTGCACCATCCAGAGCTGAAAAGTCAGTGCCGACATGTGCACATAAGGAACTGGTGGACATTGAAATTGGGTCTCAAAAGAACTGTTGGTCCAGAAAGAAACTCACTACAGACTGATTCATTTGCTTGTCAGCATAACTATTATTGCTCGTCTCACATTCGGTTCTTATAAGTATATTTCTAGTAACACATGATCTCACTCATCTAGGGGAAATGATGAACAACATAGACTGATGAACAAGAACAGACCCAGAAACAAGGAGGCATCGATCGGACTGTCGGGCCTCAGAGGGAGGATAGGGGAGGTTTGGGGAGGGGGGAGAGATCAACCAAAGGACTTGTGTGCATGCATATGAGCCTATCCAACGGTTAAGTTCAACAAGGGGTTGGGGCATCCGTGGGGAGGGATGGGGGATGGGAATGGGGGGATGAGGACAAATATGTGACACCTTAATCAATAAAGAAATTTAAAAAAAAAAAAATAAAAAATGCATATAAAAAAATAAAAATAAATAAATAAAATAAAAGATGACTCACAGTAGAGTCAATAAATGATGTCATGTCTGGAGTACAAACAGACAGTACAGAACAGTCTGGTGGAAAGTGTGAAAATGTGAAGTCTACAATATATGTTAGTATAACTTCTATACCATTTCAAAGAGACCTGAATTTGAATCCAGTTCTATGAATTAACAGCTGTGATTGTTTTAACTTTTTGAACTTTATTTACTCTATAAAATATGAATAATAATAAGCCATTGCTGTAATTATTAGGATTATTAACTGAAGTACTATTGTCAATAGTATATGACACAGAGAAGAAATATAACATAGATAGCATAGCTGTGTCTATTATATTTTATAGAACAGTTATTTTAATCATTTGTTGATCCAATCACTTTTCAATTACAGTTAGAGAATAATAGACAGCTATGCCATCTATGGTATATTTCCTCTCTGTGTCATAGTATTGAAAAGAATACTTCCAGTTAATAATTCTATTATATTTTAAGTTAACTAAATATTTGAACGTCCTATATAATAAAAGCCTAATATGCTACTAGTGTCTGGTCGACTGATCGGCCGTTCAACCAATCAAAGTGTAATATGCTTATGATATGCTAAGGCCACTCAACCACTCACTATGATGTTCACTGAACACCAGGGGGCAGACAGTCAACCAGTCACTATGTCATGCACTGACCATCAGTGGGAAGATGCTCCGACTAGTAGGTTAGCTTGCTGCTGGGGTCTGGCTGATCAGGTCTGAGCAAGATGGGCCAGACATGACCTGGAGCACTCCTGTGGTCCATCCCCAGCTGGCCAACCTCCTGCATCTCTCCCCAGTCCCAATCATGTACTGGTGGGGTTCCTCAGCCTGGCCTGCAGTATTAGGCCGAAACCAGCTCTCCAACATCCCCTGAGGGGTCCTGGATTGCGAGAGGGCACAGGCCAGGCCGAGGGACCCCACTGGTGCATGAATTCATGCACTGGGCCTCTAGTATATTATATAATTTACTCAGCACAATAATCTTTTGGGGTTATTATTCACCACATTTAATGATAAAAAAGTGCTCAAAATCATAGCTGTTTATATAATAATGATGATAATGATAATAATGGCAATAATGATTACAACAATATTTTATTATTCCACTATATTCATTTGTTATATTCCTTTATAAGAATACATAATTGTGTATGAAACAAAATCTCTAAACCTAATGATGCAACAGCAAGAAGAATGTGGAAAAACAAAGTGAGGGCAACATTTTCAGGTGCCCCTCAAATTTTTCTAGGCCAAAAGCTAGGAAAGTCTATTTTAAACCTTACTTTCACCACATAACTTTCAAAAATCTCATTCTTTCTCACAGTGGAAAATAAATACGGAAATATACATATACAAGAATCAACTTTGTAAATATACATATACAAGAATCAACTTTGTAGCTAAAAAGAAATAGGAATACAAAAGCCATAGACATGTAGTTGTCAATATGTCTTCCCTCTAACTCTGAACTTGGAGTATATTCAGACAAAGAGGAAATGAATTAAAATTTTAGGCCCAAAATAAGCATGGAAACATTTAAAAGCACACAAGCACACAAATGGACAATCACGGAGGAGAGCAATGTAGAGCTAGAAGATTGAAAAAGATCCAAAGAGAAACTGAGTGACTAAATGTTGAGGGTCCAATTCAGTTAAGGTTCAAAGTATACTTAGAATTGTATCTTAATTTGAATTTGGTGTGTTTGTATTTATACTTAAGGGTACCTGAAAGGATGCTTTGGAAGTCATAAGAGTAAAAAAGGAAAGGTATCTTATTGATTTTCAAATGTGTGATTTTCTTTTATTTTTATACTAGAGGCCCGGTGCACGAAATTCGTGCATGGGGGTGTGTGTCCCTCAGCCCAGCCTTCACCCTCTCCAATCTGGGACATCCCTCTCATAATCCAGGACTAGTGGCTCCCAACTGCTTGCCTGCCTGCCCTCCTGATTTCCCCTAACTGCTTCTGTCTGCCAGCCTGATCACCCACTAACCACTCCCCTGCCAGCCTGATTGCCCCTAACTGCCCTCCCCTGCACGCCTGGGTCCCCCCCAACTGCCCTCCCCTGCAGGCCTGGGTCCCCCCCAACTGCCCTCCCCTGCAGGCTTGATCACCCCCAACTGCCCTCCCTTGCAGGCCTGGTCCCTCCCAACTGCCCTCCCCTGCTGGCCATCTTGTGGTGGCCATCTTGTATCCACATGGGGGCAGCAATCTTTGACCACATGGGGGCAGCCATTTTGTGTGTTAGAGAGATGGTCAGTTTGCATATTACTCTTTTATTAGATAGGATAATTGAAAATTTGTAGCCTTGAGTGGAGGCCAGGGCTGACCAGGAAGCTTGGCTTCCTCCATCGCTGGGGGCAACCCAAGCCTCCTGCTGTCTCCAGCTCTGTGGCTGCTGCCATTTTTGTTGGGATTTATTTATCTTAATAATTGAAACTTTGTAGCTTTGAGCGGAGGCCAGGGCTGGCCAGAGCGGGCTGGAAGCTTGGCTTCCTCCATTGCCAGGGAAACCCAAGCCTCCTGCTCACTCTGTGGCCGCAGCCATTTTGGTTGGGTTAATTTGCATACTCACTCCTGATTGGTTGGTGGGCGTGGCTTGTGGGCATAGCAGAGGTACGGTCAATTTGCATGTTTCTCTTTTATTAGTGTAGATTTACTTTATTTAAGGGCATATAGGAAAGGAGTGTGTACTGATTGATAGCAGGTAGTCATTGGTGATCACTGTTCATATATCTTTCTGTATATCTCTGTTCCAGAATTTCTAACATTCCTTTTCAATTAATCGATCTTCATGTCAATGAATCCTATTTCAAATACTTTAGTATCAAAAAGACATAATTTAAAATTATAGCTTTCAAATTTTTTTCATTCTTGAGCAAGTAATTCAGGGAGAAAATAGTACCTACTATAAAGTATTATGGGGTTAAATAATATATAAAGAGTTTAGCAGGTTGAGATAATTTCATAAAGATTAATGATGTATCACTTTTTATTAAAGTAACAGATCCTTAATTCAAGAAAAAGAATATGGAAATCTTTCACCTTTCTAAAATGTCATCCACTTTCTTTTTCATCTTGTTGCTGCTTCTTATGTCTATCCTTTACTTCATACCACTATCATAGAAAAAGAAACAGATAGGAAGAGGAGGAGTAAAAAAGAACTTTATTTAAAATTGGTTCAACCTTCACATTCTACAATGGTGTCAGGGAAAGAGAAGAAGAAAACACAGAGGGATGTATGGAATAGCTGGTAGATGGCTGATAGAAGGCAAGGACTAAAAGTTGGATTGATAGAGCGATGTGATAAGAAAGAAAGGGTAGTCAAATGACAAAGCATATTTGCGATAATATCTGAGGTTAACTCAGCCCTTACTTGGGAGCCAAATATCTTTAAAAACAGCACTTGACTCTATAAACATCACAAGGTATCTTCACATCTAGTTCTTGAGATTTAGGTATAGGAAGCTTCCACAGAACAAAATGTACCCAACTTCCTATGAATAATGGTTTGGCAAAACCTCATTGTGTTACCTACCCTTGTACTAAGATCATCACCTGGACAGATATATAAGTAAATTTGTTGTCATATTTTGCTATTTTTATCCTTTAGAATGTAATGTATTGGATTTGGTATAGAGGAAAAATATATACACATCAGGATATTTGTTTTGCTATCAACTAGCAATGGAAACTTGGTCTAATCTTTCAGTATGAGGGCCTTGGTTTCTTCATTTGCATAATGTAAAATTGTAACATTTTTCCACATTTCTATGAACTTTAAGTAATAGCCCAGAACTCATCTGTGTAAGAAGTGAAAACTTTTGAAGGTCTTAGGTCACTCAATTTGTGGCCAGTGACTCATGATATCTAACACAGAGTACTGCTTTAGTCCCATGTTAACCAAATGAACAATTACTAAAGTTTACTTTTTCTTTCTGCAAAGTCTCCTGTAGAATTCTTCTGATAGTGAAGTAGGAATTTTAGGGGGACACATAGATAGGCTTAGGGATTTTTTAGAATTGGGGTCCATGGAAAGCATGGTGCTGCAGACTGGGAGAAGGTACATTTCCATAACACAAGGAAGCCAGGTGCAGTTACATCTCCATAAGACAAGGGAGGCAGCAACAGGTATATTTCCATAAGACAAGGGAACTGGAAGTAGCCAAGAAAGGTCACATTTACAAAATAAAGAGAAGGAAGCCCTTCATTCAGAAGGAAGGAGGGGGGTAAACCTCACATGTCTCCTGTGAGGTTCCACCTTTGAGCCCAGGAGTTACTATAGTAACCAGTCTAAGGGAATAGTGACCAATAGTTCCACCTTTGAGCCCAGGAGTTACTATAGTAACCAGTCTAAGGGAAGAGTGACCAATCAGAGAGGATATCAAGGCATCAAGTTCTACAGCCTTTATAAGCCTTGGGGAAAAAGAACCCAGTAGGACCCTTCTCTCCCTCCCCACCTGGGAGTCCCTTTGTGTTACTCTTCCCTTGATCTTCAACAAGTCTCCATCTTTGCTATACCACTTTTCTGTCCGTGGATTCATTCTTCGATTCCGGGGGACAAAGAATCCGGGGTCCAGTCCAAAAATTCGGTATCAATAGGACAGAGTGCTTTTGTTTATACTCAGATCTATTAATTAGGGTAAGTTCACTGCACATTTCAATGCTTAGAAAATAAATGGGCATGAAAGAGTGAAGTGATTGATATGATCTTATTTTATAATTAGCTAGAAAAATCCTTTGGTTTCTTCTACTCTTAGAAATCATAAATTTTAATTGCTTCTTCATTTAAAACTGCGTTCAAACCAACAATTGAAATGTGCCCAGTTTCTTATTTTAAAAGTAGATTCCACATAAGCCTTTATTTGTGGTAGGAAGTTCTTGTTGTCTGCTATCAGAGAAAAAAGAATTATTTAGAATACAAACTCTTTATGTGCAATTAATGTAGTTGACACTGCTTTGGCCCTGGAGATATTTTCCAGATTTAACTCTTCAATACATCCCTGTTATGATTGCCTGTCAAACAATTTCTTCAAATGTAAAGGGCAAGAAAAAATTCTGATTCATTGAGAAGTGGCTGTTTCATCTTCATTTTTTTCACCTTTTGTGCAGCTCTCTCTTCAAAGGTGTCCTCACTGCACACCAATACTCCCTGGTGAAAAAGAGTGCAGTTTCCTGATATAACCTATTCCAAGTAATAAACTTAGCATTTAGTCCTTTAGTCTGCATCTTCAAAGCACTTGATAAACATTAAATAATTAATCCCAACAACACATTTGGGAAGTAGGCATACATTAATACTACCATGACAAAACTAGAGGCTTCCTGAAATTAAATGAGTTGCCTGAGGTTGTGTTTCATGGTTACCATCAGAGCTGAAATTAGTTGCTGCTTCCCTTTCTCATGTTGACACCTCAGCCGTTCCCCCTCCTGGCTTGATAACCAAAGTCCACTTTCTTAATAATTTTCATTGGATCAACAGTGTGTGGCAAATATACTTGTTATGCTTGTATTAATAATTTTGAACATGACAAATTCAAATTTAGTGACCAACATTGCAGTAAAATAGATTTCATTCAGCTTGTAGTGACTACAAGATTTCATCTTCAAACAAGAGGTTAGATGATGGTTGTCCAGGAAGGAAATGATACTCCCTTCAACTCCCTTAAGTTAGTTAGTAGATGTGTGTTTCAAAAATCCTGGTTCAAAATAATGTCATATATTATATTTTTACCTTTATAGGTAGAATAGACTTTTAGCAAAAGCAATGGATAGGCACTAAAGAAATACTTTGTAAAGTTTACAAATAACATAATAATCTTCATTAGCATTTGTTGAACACTGAGTCCTTACTAAGAACTATTTGAAGCAAATAATTAATCTTGGTCTAAACCTCATGGGTACATGCAATAGTCTTATTAATATTTAATTGTAAGTAGCTGCAGTTGTACTTGCTCATAAAATCCCCAAATGAAGTGCAGGTCACTCCTCAGCAATCCCTACATCCAATATCTCAGAATGTGTACATTCACTATCTCCCAAGTTAAGAAGCTCTACAAGACAGAGCCATGCCCTGACACTTATCACAGAATTAACAGACTTTTGCCCTCTTCGTGTCCAACTGATAAACAGTCTTTGGTGAGCTGAACTCATGTTGCTGGTCTGCTAATTGGCCAGTTAGATTCATTTGGTGTTGCTGAGCCTCTAAACAAATTAAGGTTAATTGGAATCAGGAATGGATCAGCAACCTCAGTACTCAAACTGTTTAGCAATTCTCTTCAACTCATTTTTTAAAGGAAAAAATGCACAAGGAAAGTGAGACTCATTCTCTCTTCCTGCCTCTATTGTGACTATATCTTATAAATAATTCAAGAAGAATTATATGGGAGACAAGTAACAAATCACAACACAACAGGATCAACAGAATCAACTCCTCAAAGATACACCTTGTGAATGTCTTTTTTGTGTAGCTTTTCCAAATATGTCTCCATCTAATCCCTAAGGATTTTTCATTTTGTTATTTTGAGTTTTCTTTTGTAAAATAAAACCTAAGCCAGGAAAGGACCTGAACATATCCAAATGATTTAATTCCCAGTCAGAGATTTTATTAAATCCATTTTATAGATTAAGTAAAGGAACCCCAAGTGGGTTAGAGTTTTTTTCCAAATTTCTATACCTAGGCTTTATTTTGCTTATCTGCTTCATAATTTACTGACTTTCAAACATGCATGTTGCCTCCATATTATTTCTAACTAGGGGCCCGGTGCATGAAGATTCGTGCATGGGGGGTGGGTCCCTCAGCCGGACCTGCACCCTCTCCAATCTGGAAGCCCTCAGGGGAGCCCTCTCCAATCCGGGAGTTTCTGTCTGTCTTTGCAATCATACGAGTGAATTGTCTGAGACCCCAACCCAGTTTTGTTTGTTGCTCACAGAATAATAGAGGCTTTTTTTTTTTTCCTTGCTTCATTAGTGGAGATTTCCTGGAAGTATTAGGATATCTTCCCTTTAATTTTTCCTAGACACTCTGATTTTACTTATGTCTATCACCTTTGCTTTCCCTCCATCCCTCACCACAACAGTAACTTGCTCCAGGCTCACATTGCTCTAGTATCTAGGAGATCCATCTGCCACCAGAACTACTATTCCCAGAATTCCTGGTGCTCCCTCCTGCTCTGACTCCATCCCACGGCCTCCTGCTCTGCAAAGTCCTCCAAGCCACCAGCTCTCCCTCTCTGCTCTCTATCTGGCGGCTTGGGGAGCCAAGTTCCCAAAGCCACTCCACTCTCCGCTGGCTCTCCCACTCTGCTCTCTGCCCGGTGCCTGTGTATGCAAATGAACCTGCCATCTTTGTTGAGTTAATTTGCATACTCACTCCTGATTGGCTGGTGAGTGTAGCAGAGGTATGGTCAATTTACATGTTTCTCTTTTATTATATAGGATAGTCAATACCTACCGGACACTCACTAAGTTCTAAGTCACAGCGAAATCTTTTGTACTCATTACATTGATGAATTCTTATAACAAACTTATTTCTATTTCATAAAGAGAAAACACCCATTATTGAATTAACCTAATGGCCATATCCCTACTACATAGTCAATAACATTTATTCAACAGAGGTACTGTGAGCAATTGTGGAATCCGTCTCCTGCCAACTACCATGCTGAATTAAAATCAGAATATTGAGAGAAGGCTCCATCCATGGTTTACAAAAATGGTGTACATCCATTCAGACCTTAGCAACGAGGGAGTGACCTTGAGCAATCAAAGGGCACACCTCATGGGTTTCCCACCTTTTAGTGGTCACTGTCCTTCCTTGCATAATGCTCAGTTTCTTGAGAGCTGTTGGTTCATATTGTTTGCCTGGTGTTTCCAGTGTTTCAGGCAGGAACGTATTTTTGGTCCCTACTTCTCCACCTACGTTAACCATTAAACTTTTAAAGTAAATTCACAATCTTATTATCTAGTTGTAAATCTAGTAAACCACTTTAAAGGTGGCTTTTGATTAATATTTTCCAAACTTATGGTTCTATTTAGCTTTCCCAAATATGTAATTCAAATATATCATTAAAAGCATATTTGTATGCTGAGGATGGCTGACTGGGATCTTGGATACCTGAAACTCATGTGCATAAAATGGAAAGAGTAGCAAAAACTCTTCTAGCAAACACAAATCCCACAAATTCTTAAGTAATTTGTTTACATCTAATAATACTTCTAAATGTAGTAAATACTAAACTATTAAGATGATTACCATATTTTTTTCAAACAGTATAAAAATATTCTTATTTTCAAATTAAAGTCTCAATCTAAAATGTATTTCTTCTTTAAACACTTTCAATTACAGGTTAGATAACGTAATGTAATAATAAATAGTATCAGCACTTTAATTTATCAACAATACAGATTTTTTCCTTAAAATAATATAAAAGTATTGATACTATTTGTTTGATTTCATCATGTTAACCTTTGATAAAAGATATTTACCCAATAAAGAAACTCTAATACTTTCTCAAGCAAATTGGGATCTCTATGTCTGAAAATCAAGGTTTTATATTGCCTAAGAAGTTATGGTGGGGACCCAAAAAGTGGGTTTTCTTTGCTTTTCTTCCCTTTCCTTTCTACCCCTTTCCTTCTTTCTTTCTTTTTATCTTCCACACCCTCACCCTTTAGACAAAACTAGAAAATTCTGGAGCCTGTATGCTCACTAAACAGACACTATATTTACAAGTGTGCTGGTCTTACGGGTCTCATCCCTGTATTCAAGTTATACATTAGTCTAATTAGTCCATATGATTTAAATTTTCCACCTATCCATCCAGCCTTCGTTCTCATTTCATTTTACGTTTCTTTGGCTTTTTGTCAGATATTTCATTATCTTCTTGTCTATTTCTAAGACACTAATGACATTCCCTTGAATAATTCATGAAATACTTCTGAATGTTTAATTTTACCATCTCAACTACATAGATGGACTTCTCTGTTTTTTTCTTCTTTATTCTGATCAGGCAGCACCACAGATTTCATGTATATTTTAAGTCAGTTGTTAATGGACTTTGAGTGACATTCTGTTTTGTCTGACTCAAGGGAAGTACATTAAAATTATACCAGCAATAGTGCTTAAGAAACTACACAATAAATTCAATAAAAAAAATTTAAAAAGCTAATAACAATACATATCTATAATAATACAAGTGTAATATGCTAATTAGACTGGACATCCTTCAGGATGACCTTCCAGATGAAGCTGGGGCTGCGAGGGAAGCCCGGGTCCTGGGTGCCTGAGGGAAGCCGGTGCCAGCAGCCAGGAGAAGGAAGGTCTACTCTTGCACCAATTACGTGCATTGGGCCTCTAGTCTATAATAATAAAAGTGTAATATGCTAATTAGACCAGACGTCCTTCCAGAGGAAGCCAGGGTTATGAGGACCCAAGTTGCCTTGGGCCGAGGCAAGCCGCTGCAGATGCCAGGACCAAGCCCCTTGCACAAATTTCGTGCATCGGGCCTCTAGTGGAAATATATATATGTAAATATCCAGACCCATATTTCCATTATGAGGTTTATCAAATTTTCTTATGGCAAATGAATGAACATTGTAAAAACATTTATGGTTTTGTCCTATATGACACTTACTAATCATCAATTAAATTGTATATAAGTGGAGTGGGGAGGGGACAAAAGCAACACAGAACTATACCTTTGAAGGATATTGACCAGTAATTCTCTATCTGGTTTCCCTGATGACTCACAATTAGGCTATAACCATGCATTAAACCCTAAAAATACTGTTGATTCCACATTGCAGTAATATAATTGGTTACTTTCATATATTTAGCATAAATACTTTTTATTGAATTATCTTTGTGACCCTTTGTATGAAGAGTTTTCAACAATAATCAATATTGTACAAATGTATTAAATGGTTTTTACAAAACACATATAACCTCTCTTCCAGTTATGAAAGAATATGAATAACAATAAGAATAAATATTTCATTCCAAGATAAACTAGCATATTTATCTGAATTACACTAAATGTAAGCAGTCAGAATAAATGGGGTCTTTGGTCAAGGTTATGTAAAAAAAAATCACAAATATATTTGCTAATGTGCACTAATATTTATTTACTTCACTTTTGCTTAAACAGAGACAGGAATGTTAATAGAATCTCTGAAACATGACTACATAGGGGTCCATAGTATTTTTTTAAAAAAAGTCATCCTATGTGTTGAATATTTTAGAGCACAACCCAATTACTAAAGGTGACTCTAACATTTTTAATCATGCTTTCACCCATTAGAAAGATAAGATAATTAATAATGAATATATCCACTAAAAATAAATAGTTAAATAGATTAGTTCCCAGTAGTAAGCTCCCAGCATCTGTTTACCTTCATCCTTAAATATGAATAAAATCATCTAAAAAGTAAAGATGATGCACATTTCATAAATGGCCTACAGATATTTTCAAGAATTAAAAAAATGTAGCTTGACTCTTCAGATAATGTGTACATTAAGTGTCTCTACTTTCATAAATTTAACAACAAAAAGGATGTTGCTGGAGGGAATAGGTGTTTGTTTGTTTGTTTGTTTGTTTGTTTTGAGGTGGGGAGTTTGGAATTGTTTTGTTTTAAATAATACTCTCTTTCTTCTCTTTCATTATAACTGCCCCTTTTTAAGGCAGAAAAAAAGTTAGATGAACCTTTTCCCTCCGTCATTTGTTTACCCAGCACAAAGCAACCCATTCACAGCTTGACACCCAAAGATACTCTGTGACAGTAATTTTTAACGAAATCACAGATTTTAGAAACTATTCATTTTAATATTTTATACTTATTATGTTACTAACTTTTGTAAATAATTTCTTGGGTGAATGTTTAAATGTTTACTTATGGTATAGTTACCGTTGTAACTATCTAGTTAATATTAAAATAGGAAGAAAGCAAAGCGGAAGCCAGACATTATAAGTATGGTCATCTGGGCAGCTTCATCAGGAAGCTGCAACTTCACACTCCCCAGGGAACCACAGGTCCATTCCCTGCAATTCACTGGGGGAAAGAGTCCAACAAAGGGGAAGATGGATGGATGTACAGTGAAGTCCCAGTGATGTAGGGAAGGTACCTGCCTGTCAGTCTGGCCTGGGGAACCATGGATTGGCTCAGGGTAGAGCCACTGCAAGCACACAACATCCAGAAGGGTTCATTAGATAAGCCCCTAGTTAAAAACCCGAAACAAAGAATTCTCTCTCCCTTATTCCTCTTGCTTCATTCCTGCTTCCTTGCATTTGCTTGCCCCAAGATCCATGGTAGCCCGCCATGTGGCTCTAGCAGGTGCCTGGACCATGGCCATGCAGACCCTACACTCAATGGACTGCAGCTGGGAACACAAGCCAAGCCAACCTGATGCTTGTCTGGACTGTGCAAACATGGAGCAGAAATTTTGATTCTAGCCCTGCTGAAGACAAAATGGCAGGACAGAGGGAGGACGGGACCTTGGAGGGAAACTCCCTTCATGTTATATCATCATTAAAGCTTTCCAGGAAACCTCATACTCCTGACGGGGCTTCAAGAAATTCTTGTTCCTGTGGCACCCCAAGAAGCCCACTTCCCCTGGGAACAGATAAGGATGTAGAAGACACCCCAACAAATAACAATGGGGAAGTAGAGTATACCAAATGTATATGTATAGATTCATTCCTGGCATGTGAGTGTGTGTGTGTGTGTGTGTGTGTGTATGTGTGTGTGTGTTAACTTCATTCATCCACCTGACACATTTTAATTGATTCTTTTTTAAAAATATATATTTTTATTTATTTTAGAGAGGAAGAGAAATGGGGAGAGAGAGACAGAAACATCAATGATGAAAATCGCTGATTGGCCACCACCTGCATGGCCCACATTGGGGATCAAGCCTGCAACCCAGGCATGTCCCCCTGACTGGGAATAGAACCGTGACCTCCTGGTTCAAAGGGGACACTCAACCCCTGAGCCACGCCAGCCAGGGCGATTCTTTTCTATACGAAGTGCTCTGCAAGATTCTAAGGTGTGAATGGATTAAAAAGTCATTCACTGTCGGGTGGAGGGGGTCAATGGGGGAAAAAACGGGATACCTGTAATACCCTCAACAATAAAGATGTTTTAAAAAGTCACTTGCATCAGGACCATGTTATCTAGAAAAGACAAAAGGAACAAATCTGGAAAACTAAAGAACAGAAGTGGTTTGTGGTTAACTTCCAAGTTATTGGGAGAGTCATAAGTCAGTGTTGTTTTGCTTTCTACATTTTGAACAAAATGAGTGACTATAAAATAATTAAAATTATTAACCAAACAAACATTACCCAAACAAATCATAACCTAACTGCAGATCATTCCTCAAAATAATATTGTAATAGACTACACATTTCAGAGTCTTTTGGAATTCTTTTTTTTAAGTGGGAATGTGATTCTCCAGAAATACCTTATGAAATTGCTTTCATTATACTATATTTATATTTTAAAATCAAATTATTAATACTCAAGCTATTCAAAAGACTGTTTGTTAGGCAGACCTGTGTGGCCTTGGGAAAATTATTTTAATTCCTCTAAGCTTGTTTTCTCAACTAAAAATATTAAATATACTTAGCTTATTGGGTAATTATAAAGACCAAATATGATAATGTTCATTAAGCACTTAGTACAGTGCTCACTACACATATTAGGTGCTCAATCAACATTAGTTGTTATTTTTATTTTATTTATATTTTTCAAAAATCAGCTGTTTTTAAAATGCATTTTCAGAAAGGTGATGTTCCTAGAGAAGCTCAGTAAAATTCCTAGGTAATTTCTAAACAGGAAGTCTAAAAATGTGAATATCAGCAGTATTGTCATAACAAATCTGTTGCACTTCTGAGACACCTGCTTCCAAGGAGAATCATTTCTGTTTGTATTCAATACTTTTTAAAACATCTGAGGTAACACTAAACAAGAGTGGTTATTTAAATAGTCTTGTCATTGCACTTGAGTGCGCCGGCAAGTTAACTTGATGTTTCTGTTAGGTGAGCTGAGGAGTCAGTAAAACAGCTATCTAGTCCCTATCCAAGTCATTATCTACATTGCAAATGATTCCCAATCTCTAGTTCTAACCTGGAACTCTAGCTCTAGCTCTAGCTCTATCTCTATCTCTATCTCTATCTCTATCTCTATCTCTATCTCTATCTAGCTCTAGCTCTAGCTCTAGCTCTAGCTCTAGCTCTAGCTCTAGCTCTAGCTCTAGCTCTAGCTCTAGCTCTGGAACTTCAGACACTTACGTATGTAAACCTGACTTTGAGAAATTTCCACTTCTAACTCTACCTCCAATTCTACCTCTCCAATACTGAACTAATCTTCCCCATTCTTCTTGCCAATCTGCTCTTTCACATCTGAATGCTAGCTATAGCCATTCACCTAGAGCCACATTTCAGAAACCTTAGAATCATCTTAGATATGTCTTACTGCTGCATGTCATATTTATCAAGTGATATCCATATTACTTACTTACTTATTCAAGAAATGTTATTCGAACACCGGCACTGTTCCAGATTCTTCACTTATACAAGCAAAACTCTAATCAAAGTTCACCAAACCTTCTGCTATAGTATCTGTATTCCTGTCCCTTCATTTTTCTCCCTAATCCAATATACGCACCACACTGCTTCCTTCATAACACAAATGCCATGTGCCCCCCATGCCCTTCTTCACAGATCTCATTTCTAAAAATTTAGTTCATGCCATTTCCTATGGACTTTGTGGATATGCCATCAACAAAACTGCTTTTATTAAAAAAAAAATGGTTTCTCTGTGTTGGATGGTTTCATTTAAATAACCATGCTCTCTTGTCTACAGGCACTAGGACAAAACTGGTATTTCTGTTAGAACTTTGGCTCTGACTTGAAGGAGAGTTCATGAATTTTTTAAAATGTAAATTTATGCATGGTGCTGTTTAGATGTTGTGGAAAGTAAATTGTATCACAGAGTGAACTAACATAGAGATCATTTAATTCCTTAGGAATAAATTTTTTAACCAATATTTTTGGCAAGACTAGAAAACAAGTATGGAAACAAGTATAACCAAAAGGGTTTCTCAATCTCAGCACCATTGACATTTTGGGCCAGACAAGCCTTTGTTGTAGGTGGGAAGAGGGGAGGTCTGGGCTTTCCTGTTCAGTGTAGGATGTGTAGCAGCATCCCTGGTCTATACCCACTAAATGCCAGTAGCACACCCTCCCCGCACCCCAACTGGTGATAACCGAAACTATCTGTCCACATTGCCAAATGTCCCCTGGAGGACAAAAAAGAAAAAAAAATCACTTCCACCTGAGAACCGCTGATCTAAATCTTCTCAGTTCTCCAATCGTCCAGGCTCACATTTCCTTGAGCATCTGAATAAGGTCCTTCAGCTCCCATCCCATTAAATTGTACAGTGTGCTTGATAACGGGGCTTTAAGCTCCTGGTCCCATCCCTGAGGCAGTCAAAGCCTCCATTGTGACCTGGCTCTTGCAATTGTCCTGCTCCTATGCTTGTTGACCCTGTCTTCTCTCAGTTTTCGAAAAAATTAGCCACCAACTCTAAGGCTTATGCATTTGACAGATTTTATAGGTAGTTGATATATTTCAAAGGGTATATACATTTTTGAATGTAAGAGAATAATTACATCAAAGAAACAAGTATACATTCAATACCAACCATCATCATGCCTGAAAAATTACTGACTATCTCCTCCATTAGGAATATCTTCATGTGTCATTCTCTGTAATTCTTCCAGAATTATTTTATTGATAGGTACCTCACCCTTCTCACATCATTGTCTTCTCTATTTTTTTTTTCATCTTCACTCTTCTATCCCTAGATAATTTCCGAAATCTCATTTTGCTATGTAGAGCAACTGTGCTTTATTGCTTTTTCACATTCCCCCATTTCAGTCAATGCCCAGAAGATTTATGTCATAGTCATTGAAGAAAGGTCTATTTGGACCTATCATAGTGTTTCTGTAAATATTAGCACTAATAGACCAGTAGGTGCATTACAGCTCTTCCCTACAGGTGTCATAGAATCTCTCCCTAATGAACAATCTACCCCAACTCTTCCCCTTCCTGTTCTCTTCTCATCTCCCAGGTCTCATTTTAAATATCATCTCCAAAGAAGGCTTCTGTGATCCCTGACTATACAACAAAGCAGTTCCCCAACTAGGCTATTCTCTTTCCCAGCAGCAAGTGCCCTTCATTGCTCTTAATCAAAATCTGTAACTCTAGGTACATATGAATCTAGTTCTTCACCTTTTATTTCCATCTCTGAGCTCTACAAGGGTAGGAACACATTTGGTCTTTTCAGCTATGCCCAGTGTTTAGTGCATAATAAGTGTGCTATTTTTTTAAATTTAATAAATGAATGCTATAGAAGTTTATAGTAAGGAAGAAGGACACTGTAAATATATCAAAGATTAAATATAGGCTTTACTGATAGAATTAGTGGGTTCAGAATACGAATTAAATGAAGATATTTCTAAAGTGGCCAAGAATAGGAAAAAGGAAGCAACCACCCAAAGTTAATTCATTAGCACAATATGAGGTGCTCACATTCTTTAACTTTAAAGGAATATGAGAAAAACCGTGCTGCATGCTCTTTTCCCTTATAATTAGGAGATACCTTTTAATTCCTTTGTACAAGATGTACAAGGGAAATTTCTATAATTACCTATTAAAGAATCCATGATAATTCCTTAAGTAAGATGAATGACTGAAAATATAAATAATAACTTTTCATTGCATAGAATCTCTCTGAAATCAGAATTGAAAATCTCTCAGAATGTGAGTGAATACCAAAGGAAGGAAAGACACAGCCTCTGGACTTGCACAGCATGGAATTTACACTAGGCAGCAGCCTGGGGCTCCCTTAGGGCCAGAAGGATGACAGATAAATATGCAAAACCTACTTTCATTCAAACACCCCTCAACAGTCCCCCTTCTCCACCTAAACACACTTCCCTACAGGTCTGTCAGCATAAAAACATAGATTGAAGCTAAATTCATTCCAAAAGAACTGTTCAACTTCCACATAAAAAATTATCTCTTCTCTAAAGGTAAATTTTCCTTTAGGATATATATATCAACACACACACATGCACACACATAAAATATACACACATATACTAACTCAGTATTAGATAAATAGTGCCTGTTCAATTTAAGCTTAGAAACACTGACACTATGGGACCTACCAAGGATTTTGGGGGGATTTTAATTGTTTTATACACCATCCCTAATTTTAAAAATAAGAAAAAACTGGGCCTAAAAACTTGGACTCACGTTTCTAAGGCTAATGGTAATCAAAACCAGCCGCAAGATGCCAAGTCCCTACGCATTGTCTTCCTACAACCCCAACCCATTTCCACGAAGCTTATAGCAGAACATATGGTTGGCCTTGAATTAATTGACTGTTTTTCTCTGTACACTTGTTACTACCCCATGATGACTCGTGCTGTACTAGAGATAAGAAGAATACTGCAACCAAAAGAAGGATCTATTACTTGCTGGGGCTGTGGGGGACACACAGCTGTTATGGAGGAAGAGCCAGAGTGTGAACATAGTTTCTCTAAATAAAAACCCACATTATTCCCAATATTACATTATCTATAATAATAAAAGTGTAATATACTAATTAGACCAGACAGCCAAATGACCTTCCGGACACCATTCTGGATGCCCTTCTCGACGAAGCCACGGTGGCGGGGTCTAAGGCAGAGGCGGTTACGGGTGATCAGGCAGGCAGGCAGAGTGGTTAGGGGAGATCAGGCAGGCAGGCAGAGTGGTTAGGGGTGATCAGGCAGGCAGGTGAGTGGTTAGGGGCAGTCAGGAAGACAGGCAGGAGCCAGCGGTCCCAGATTGCAAGAAGGTGCAGGCCAGGCTGAGGGACACCCGCCCCCCACACCTGTGCACAAATTTCATGCACTGGGCCTCTAGTAAGGGATAAAATAAATAAAATGTCAAGAACTATGTCCAAAAAATCTTATTTCCTGTTCAAGATATTATCCTCTTTCACTCTCAACCACCCCCCCCATGAAATAATAAGAGAAACAAAAAATTAAACCCAAAGCAGTGCAGGAGGTCAAAGGGACTTGCTGAATGGACATACTCCAAAGCAGAAGCCAAAGAACTGAGACATCCTTTGCCCATGGATTGGAAAGAGATCCCAAGCTGAGCAACTAGAATTCTGGGATAATGCTAAGGTAAGAGCTACTGGGCTCTGAGAGGAGAAAGCTTGAGACAGAACACCGGGTAATTAACTAAAAGATAACAAAATTCTGAAGAAAAATGCTCATTGGAAGAGTGTATCTAAATAAACTACCATCAGATGTATTGGCACTGACTAAAGAGGACTTTTTAGACATTGAAGAATTCAAAAAGTTTATTACCCACAAACTTATTTTTTTGAAATTCTTTATTGTTTAAAGTATTACATATGTCTCCTTTTTCCCCCATTGACCTTTCCCCAGCCATCCTCATCCACCAGCACATGCCCCCACCCGCCTAGTGTCTGTATCCATTGGTTATGCTCATATGCATGCATACAGGTCGTAAGGTTGATCTCTTACCCCCACCTTCCACACTCTCCTGCCTTCGTTCTGAGGTTTGACAGTCTTTTCAATGCTTCTCTGTCTCTGGATCTATTTTTGCTCATCAGTTTATGTTGTCCATTATATTCCATAAATGAGTGAGGTCAGGTGATATTTATCTTTCTCCGACTGGCTTATTTTGCTTAGCACCGTGGTCGGCAAACTGCGGCTCATGAGCCACATGTGGCTCTTTGGCCCCTTGAGTGTGGCTCTTCCACAAAATACCATGGCCTGGGTGAGTCTATTTTGAAGTGGTGTTAGAAGAAGTTTAAGTTTAAAAAATTTGGCTCTCAAAAGAAATTTCAATCGTTGTACTGATATTTGGCTCTGTTGACTAATGAGTTTGCTGACCACTGGCTTAGCATAATGCTCTCCAGTTCCATCCATGCTGTTGCAAATGGTAAGAGTTCTTTCTTTTTTACAGCAGCATAGATTCCATTGTGTAGATGTACCACAGTTTTCTAATCCACTCATCTGCTGATGGGCACTTAGGCTGTTTCTAAATCTTAGCTATTGTGCTGCTATAGGGGTGCATATATCCTTTCTGATTGGTGTTTCTGATTTCCTGGGATATATTCCTAGAAGTGGGATTACTGGGTCAAATGAGAGTTCCATTTTTAATTTTTTGAAGAAGCTCCATGCTGTTCTTCACAGTGGCTGCACCAGCCTGCATTCCTACCAGCAATGTACAACGGTTCCTCTTTCTCCACATCCTCACCAGCACTTGTCATTTGTTGATTTGTTGATGATAGCCATTCTGACAGGTGTGAGATGGTACCTCATTGTTGTTTTGACTTGCATCTCTCAGATGATTAGTGACTGAGCATGTTTTCATATGTCTCTTGGCCTTCTATATGTCCTCTTTTGAAAAGTGTCTATTTAGGTCCTTTGTCCAATTTTTTTTTAATATATTTTATTGATTTTTTACAGAGAGGAAGAGAGAGGGATAGAGAGCCAGAAACATCGATGAGAGAGAAACATTGATCAGCTGCCTCTTGCACACCCCCTACTGGGGATGTGCCCGCAACCAAGGTACATGCCCTTGACCAGAATCGAACCTGGGACCCTTGAGTCCGCAGGCCGACGCTCTATCCACTGAGCCAAACCGGTTTCGGCCCTTTGTCCAATTTTTTATTGGATTGTTTATCTTCTTTTTGTTAAGATGTATGAGTTCCCTATAAATTTTGGAGATTAGTCCCTTATCAGATATAACATTGGCAAATATGTTCTCCCATGCAGTGGGCTTTCTTGTTGTTTTGTTGATGGTTTCTTTTGCTGCACAGAAGCTTTTTATTTTGATGTAGTCCCATTTGTTTATTTTCTCCTTAATCTCCATTACCCTAGGAGCTGTATCAGTAAAGATATTGCTATGACATATGTCTGATATTTTGCTGCATGTTTATTCCTCTAAGATTTTTATGGTTTTCCATCTTACATCTAAGTCCTTTATCAATTTTGAACTTATTTTGGCATATGGTGTAAGTCAGTGGTCTAGTTTCATTTTTTTGCATGTATCTGTCCAATTTTCTCAATACCATTTATTGAAGAGCCTGTCTTGACTCCATTGTATGGTCTTGCCTACTTTGTCAAATATTAATTGAGCATAGCGGCTTGGGTCAATTTCTGGGTTCTCTGTTCTATTCCATTGGTCTATATGTCTGTTCTTGTGCCAGTACTAGGCAGTTTTGAGAACACTGGCTTTGTAATATAGCTTGATATATTGTGAGCCCTCCAACTTTGTTCTTCTTCCTCAAGATTGCTGTGGCTATTCAGCGTCTTTTTTATTCCAGATTTACTTTTGGAGAGTTTGTACTAGGTCTATGAAATATGCCATTGGTATTTTAATGGGATTGCATTAAACCTATAGATTGCTTTGGGTAGTATGGACATTTTAATGAAGTTGATTCTACCAATCCATGAACATAGTATGTTCTTCCATTTGTTTATGTCTTCCTCTATCTCTTTTTTCAATATCTTATAGTTTTCCAAGTAAAGGCCTTTTATCTCCTTAGTTAAGTTTATTCCTAGGTATCGTAATTTTTGTGTGTGCTATGGTAAATGGGATTGTTTTTGTTTGTTTGTTTGTTTCTCTTTCTGTGAGATCATTATTAGTGTATAAAAAAGCCATAGATTTCTGGGTGTTAATTTTGTATCCTGCTACATTGCCAAATTCATTTATTAAGTGTAGTAGTTTTTTTTATGGAGTCTTTAGGGTTTTCTATGTACAATATGATGTCACCTGCAAATAATGACAGTTTTACTTCTTTTCCAATTTGGATTCCTTTTCTTTCTTCTTCTTGTCTGATCGCTATGGCTAGCACTTCCAGTACTATGTCGAACAGGAGTAGTGAGAGTGGGCATCCTTGTCTTGTTCCTGTTCTTAGGGGAAATAGTTTTAGTTTTTGCTATAAAAAATAAACATATATATTGAGTTCTTACCATGTGCCAGGCACTGTTTCAGGGTCTTTGCATTCCTTAAAATAAGAAGTTCTCAGATAAACTGATTGGGGAGATATAATTACCTAGTTTACAGATGAAGAATTGGGGCAAATATAGGTAAGTAATACCCAAATCACTAAGTTAATATTTTTGGAATTGGAATTTAAATTTAAACAATAGGATTTCAGGTCTCACTCTTTTAACCATTAAACCAAAAAAGGAAATAGAACCATCATTCTTAATAGTCAAGCATGGGGAAGAGGGAACCCATATATATCCATAACAATAAAAAGTATATATCCATTGAAGAATATTCACTTAACTAAATCATATATATAATGTGTATATTACTTTTACATTCAACAACATCCATTATGTTGAGTGGAAGAAACTAGAAACAAAAGAATATATACAATATTATTTCCTTAACATAAATTTCCCAAAGAGACACAGTTAATATAGTACTAGTAATAAATGTCTTGATACTATAATAGTGGTTATTGTCGTTCAGATTAATGACTGGAAAGGAGAATGAAGTTTGCTTCTGGGCTGATAGATGTTATTGCTCTATATCTTGTCATTGATCTGTTGATCACATTGTGAAATTCACTGAATTTTCAATCTGAAATATATGTAAAAGCTTCTAGAAAAAAGAGATTGTTCTTCATATGATATGTGTAGTATAATCTATACATGTTGCTACTCTATATCAATATATGTCATAACTTTTTTATGCATTTATCATTCATTGTGACTGTCAATAAATGCACTTTATATAAAAATTTTTCATATCTTTTGTTTATTCATCTGATTAAAATTTGAATCATTTTAACTCCAAATTAAATGCTATTTTTAATATAAGAAATTAAATGGGAATATATGAAGCATAGCAGATTAACAAATTAGCTATATTTTTTATGAATTTCCCTTTGAGATATATCGGTTTCAAGAGTCCTGAGAAATAAAGTAAATGCAATGAAATGATTGCAAAACAATTTAATTTCACATTATTTTTTCTCTGGGTGAGTCATTTGTCTTTAAGATAGGAATAGCGCCATGACTCATATATTATTCGCTGATAGTGAAGCATCAGCTTTTATGAACTGGAGACAATTAAGACTTCTATATAAAGACTGCAGAATACTCTCAGACCAGTTTCCAAGTGGAAACACAAGTTGGAATAAAGTTGCATATTTTTAAGAAATTGAGATATTTTCTTTTCTTCCACAAACTAGAAAAGTTCTATTCATCCTTCAAGACACTGCTTAAATGGTATCCTCTCTGCATCAATCTTGCACATCAACATGTTGCTCTTTTCCATCCTACCTTGAACAACTGATCAACCAACACCATTGTTGCATGCCTAATGATCCATGTTCTTTACTTTAAAGTGTTGTTATTAATTGTATGCATCTATTTCTCCTTATTAAAAATGTATTCAGTGAACGTTATTGGCCTCCATTGACAAATTTTTTGTTGTTGTTTTCCAAGAAGATCTACCTTATTCTGCAATGGTCTCTCTCATTTCTTCAGGTTACCACTTGCTTGATGTTCCACCATTACTAAAAATATTGAACATAAATGTCTTAAAAATTGAATTTAAATTATGTCAAAATATTTTTAATTATACTGCAATAAAAAAATACAAAATGATGTCAAAATATTCCATAAGAATTATTGTGGGCAAAGAGAAGATTGGTTGGGGGGAGGGAAGAGGAAGAGGCCAGGAGTGAATGTAGCACCTGTGATTGATGGGAAGAAACTTGAACTGAGAAGGCCCCTCAGAAAAGGAGACAGGCCAGTAGAGCATTAAAGTAAGAAAGGAATAAGGGCTGACTGAGCACCTGGTATGTGTGAGGACTACATCTTCATAAACTAAATTTCACAGATGATGAAACTGAGGCAAAAAATGTCAGAAATATACTAGAATTCATCCAGGTACTTAGATATTAATAGATATCTCTAAACTTATCTCTAAAGCCCCTTTTTTCACATTTGCCTTGTTTTGTTGGCAAGGGATATCTGAATAAGAAAATAATTCACAGCTAGAACACATATATTTAAAATATATGATTTAGAAGACTGTCATTTGAATCATTTGTTGTGTTTTTTAAAAGTACCTCAAAAGATGCTATAGTGCTTTTTAAGAAGTAGCCCTTTTAAAAAAAAGTACTATTAAATATACAGTAGTTACAAATTCAGGATGAAGCTGGGGATAGATTTTACACATAAAAATTATGTTTATTATTTACAGAAATCAAGTGGGGACAAGTCATCTGCACACTAAGAAGCTTAATCGGGGAAAAAAATAAACTAGGTCAATGCTACATACTTCCAGATATTTTTATGTCATCCACACATACCCCTTCCCATAAGAACCAGCTGCTTTAAGAAACCATTATAGCTGGTAGCTCTGTAACTTAGTGTTTTATAGCACAAAGAAGTTTAAGAACCACTGCCATAAAAATATATTATAGAACTCCTACCTATGATTTAACTGTGTTTATTTCAAAGTAATCACATTTAACAGCCTGTTACACATTTGGTTGGATACTTTCAATGGTAGTAAATCTTCCAATGAAAGCTAATTTAAGCTTCAGAAAGAGAGAATGATCATTCAGGACCATAATTTCATTTGTCTCAAGAAGCATGTCCACACTGTTGATTTGTTCTTGAGGCTGGAAAACTAACAGAAGGTAATTCCCAGAAGTAAGTCCAGCCATGGGCTGAGTAATGGACAGCTCTTAGAACTTCAGCCTCCTTATTTTTCTAAATGGATTTGATTCTTTTTTAAAATACACCGAGTGGCCAGATTATTATGACCTCTGAACTCATAATAATCTGGCCACTCAGTGTGTGTGTGTGTGTGTGTGTGTGTGTGTGTGTGTGTGTGTGTGTATTAGAAGCCAGTGCATGAATTCATGCATGGGTAGGGTCCGGCCAGCCTGGCCAGTGGGAGGGGACATGGGCGATTGACCAGCCTGCCTGCTGGTCAAACTCTTGATCAAGGGGACAATTTGCATATTAGCCTTTTATTATATAGGATTATATAGAATATACACTGAGTGGACAGATTATTATGAGTTCAGAGATCATAATAATCTGGCCACTCGGTGTATATTTTTATTGATTTCAGAGAGGAACGGAGAGGGAGAGAGAGTGATACAAACATCATTGATGAAAGAGAACCATTGATTATCTGCCTCCTGCACACCCCCTACTAGGAATCAAGCCCTCAACCCAGGCAAGTGCCCTTGACCGGAATCAAACCTGGGACCTTTCAGTCTGCAGGCTGATGCTCTTTCCACTGAGCCAAACCAGCTAGGGCCAGCCTCATTATTTTTGAAACAAGAATATGATGCCAAAGAACTTGTATGCATACAGTATATGCATAACCCATGAACATGGACAATAGGGTGGTGAAGGCCTAGGGAGGGGGACGGGGTGGGCTAGAAGGGGTCAATGGGGGAAAAAAGGGGACATATATAATACTTTCAACAATAAAGCTTTAAAAATACAAAAATAAGTACTAAATAATAATAATGCCTACCACAAATAGTAGGCTTGTACAGATTAAACAAATTAAACAAGAAACTTAATGTGAAATAACAGGTAGTACTTCAGGTACTAAGGAATTGCTCAATTATAGATGAGTTTGAAGTGAAAGTTTGACACAATTTAAGGGTGTTGTCTACATAGAAAAAAACAGGAGATCTGAGGAAAGCCAAACTATTTATTTTAAGGCAATTCTTGATTAATTTAATCAGCTTAATACATAAATGGTGAATGAGTCATAACCCATTACTGATGAAGAAACACACAAAATAATAATGGCTCAGAAGCTTAAGATGTTACAAGACGTAAAAATGTTATAGTCAATATTCAAAGTATAATTTCTGTCATTATTGTTTATTTTTTAAATTTTGCTTAGTTATATTTCATGTAATATCTCTAGCATCCTCAACTATATTTGCTTTTATCCCAAGCCATCAGCCTTGGAACCTCAAGAATTTCTGATTTATATATTTCTCCATCACCTACCCCCACAACCAACTCATTTCACCTTTATGTGTCCTAATTACCTCCAGTCTCTTCTGTTTCCTCTGTCACTCACCCAGTTTCGGCTCTCATTGCCATCACTCGGATTATTGTAAGTTCTCCTGAGAGGTTGCCATGTACCATTTCACAATTGTCCATCTTGTATCAGAGTGTCACATTAATCTTCCAACAGTGCAACAACAATCATGTCACTTCCTTGCTCAATGTCCTTTAATGTCTTCTGGTTTCCAAATAAATCAATTTCCAATTTTTTGCTATGGCATATAAGGCTCTCCAAAGTGCTGCTCCCGTCTGTCTTTCTGGCTTTCTCTTCAACCATTCCTACACAAATATTGTATATGCTGACTCTATGCTATGACTTTCAATCTACATTTTCATTTAATTCGTACAGTAGCCCAGTGATCAGGTATTAGCATTTCCAAATTATAGAAGAGTAAAATAATATTTATTTATGTAATCCTTTGCACTCACTTGCTTTTTTCTCGATTCCTTTATTCTAATGCTAACCGTGTCTAGTCACACTCGACATCCGAGTGCAAAAGGTTAACTTAATATTATCTATAATTATATGTTAAGTTTATATTTTCATATATCTTTATAGTTATAGTTCACATTATTTACAAAATCCCACATAGAAAACCACTGCTATAATGCAGATAGACTTTCTAGCACCAAAGTCCTTTGAATTTCCAATTATCCTGAGTACCTAATTTTATCAAGGCAAGATATCTTCACTAGATTCTAAGACATGGCTTCCAATTTTTATTGGCAGATTAACAAAGCATCCTCTTCTATAATTGTTATTTATATTTAGGGCCATATGGTTTTTGTTCTTTGGTTTACAGATAATAGACATTGGCAAGGGCTAACCTAGGCAAAACAGATTTATTGGAAGTATATTGGAAGTCACTCAGAATAAAAAACATTGTATCTAAGCACCATAATGACAAAAACTGAGGCAGCTCTAAGGAATCTTAGCAAGTTCAATCATATGATGATTCAGTTTCAATCACCTCTGTCTTTATGCAAATTTTCAAAAACCTGACAGGTAGACTCTAATTGTCCCAGATTGGATCATAAGAATGAATGTTGAACCACTCGTTCATATCCAAAGAACAAAAGTTTGAACATAGTTATAGCCTATTTTACCAAGCAGTTGCCCAAATTTGTGTCTAATACATATGTTGGTTCTGCAAAGAGGTAATGCAGTCAACCCCATTAATCTGTTTGCATCTATGAATTATAAACTTATAAAGAAATTTTATATAGGAAAATATATAGGATCTTAACATATGTTTTCTTATTCTGAATGCTACAACTATATTTTTAAAAATTATAAGACTACGTTCATTCCTACAACGGCCTAATTTTTTTTTAATATATTTTATTGATTTTTTACAGAGAGGAAGAGAGAGGGATAGAGAGTTAGAAACATCGATGAGAGAGAAACATCGATCAGCTGCCTCTTGCACACCCCCTACTGGGGATGTGCCCGCAACCAAGGTACTTGCCCTTGACTGGAATCGAACCTGGGACCCTTGAGTCCGCAGGCTGACGCTCTATCCACTGAGCCAAACCGGTTTCGGCCAAAGGCCTAATTTTAAAAAATAACATTGAAATAATTGAAGAAAATTTAGTTCATTCATTTATCCTATCTAATAAAAGAGTAATATGCAAATTAATCATCACTCCACTACACACATAAGCCACACCCACGAGCCACGCCTACCAGCCAATCAGGAGCAAATATGCAAATAAACCCAACCAAGATGGCTACAGGCACAGAGAGCAGAAGGGAGGCTTGGGTTTCCCAGGCAATGGAGGAAGCCAAGCTTTCCGCCTGCCCTTGCCGGCCTAGGCCTCCACTCAAGGCTACAAAGTTTCAATTATAGAAGGTAAACAAATCCAAACAGAAATGGCGGCAGCCACAGAGCTGGAAAGAGTGAGAGACTAGGGTTGCCCCCAGCAATGGAGTAAGCCAAGCTTTCCACACACCCTGGCCTGCCCAGGCCTCTGCTTAAGGCTACAAAGTTTCAATTATAGAAGATACATAAACCCCAACAGAAATGGCTGCTGCCACGGAGCAAGCAGAAGGCTTGGCTCTGCTCAAGGATACAAAGTTTCAATTGTAGAAGATAAATAAACCCCAGATACCAGGGCCTCCACTTGGGTCACCAGAGGGTGTGGCTGGCCTGCAAACCACCACAGGCACCTCACCCAGGCCGCCCCATGCCCCAAGGGAACCCCCACCCTGATCCAGGACACCCTCCAGGGCAAACCAGCTGGCTCCCACCCATGCACCAGGCCTCTATCCTATCTAATAAAAGAGTAATATGCAGATTGACAACCACTCCAACACACAAGATTGCTGCCCCCATGTGGTCAAAGATCCTGCCCCCATGTGGACACAAGATGGCCAGCACAAGATGGCCAGCAGGGGAGGGTAGTTGGGAGGGACCAGGCTGGCAGAGGAGGGAAGTTGGGGGTGACTGGGCATGCAGGGAAGGGCAGATGGGGGGGACCCAGGCCTGCAGTGGAGAGCAGTTGTGGGGGACCAGGATGGCAGAGGAGGGAAGTTGGGGGTGACTGGGCATGCAGGGAAGGGCAGTTGGGGGGGACCTAGGCCTGCAGTGGATAGCAGTTGGGGGGGACCAGGCCTGCAGGGGAGGGCAGTTAGGGGTGACCAGGCCTGCAGGGCATGGCAGTTGAGGCAAACAGGCTGGCAGGGGAGGAGTTAGGCATCAATCAGGCTGGCAGGGGAGTGGTTAGGGGTGATCAGGCTGGCAGGCAGAAGCAGTTAGGGGCAATCAGGAAGGCAGGCAGGCAAGCAGTTGGGAGCCAGCAGTCCTGGATTGTGAGAGGGATGTCCGATTCTCCAGTAGGATCGGGCCTAAACGGGCAGTCAGACATCCCTCGAGGGGCCCCAGATTGGAGAGGGTGCAGGCTGGGCTGAAGGACACCCCCCACCCCCGTGCACAAATTTCGTGCACCGGGCCTCTAGTTGAAAAATATTTAAATATTTATTAGGTACCTAAGGTTTGTCTTGTGAATATATATAGTCATCTCCATAAATGTGGGAAATATTAATATACAGACAGTGAGATGGACTTAGCAGCAGTCTAAATTGTTCAAGGGAAACCAAGTCCAGCTGATACTGGAGTCCTTCCTATAACAGCCATATAAATACTCTCCATTCTGTGTGTGTGTGTGTGTGTGTGTGTGTGTGTGTGTGTGTGTGTGGGTGTGTGTGTGTTTGAATTTGCAGTGGAATACATATGCCAGACTAGCATGAGAATGATCCAATAAGGACAAATCCAGAGTTAAAGAGAGTGTAGCTCCGCAACATTAGAGGGAGGTGTACCTATCAGCCCTGCCATCTGTAGCATGCCAGAATCCCTTGAGGAAAAGGAACTAGCATGTTAGACTTTGGGGACTAAGAATTACAGTCAAGAACTATGTCTGAGTTCCCCAAAAGTTGGCAGCAATCAACCCACATGGAGGCTTGAATCCAGGACAAAGAAAAATCCCCCAGAAAACCTCAGAAATATTTGGGGAGAGGACCCACTAGGTAAAACTAGAACTTTGCTAATAAACAGGTAATAACTAAAAGCTGTTGGGATTTGGCATGGTAATGTACATGTGACCACATCTGCAACCAATGCTAGTAAAGCTTGAGGCATACCCCTAGATAGTATAGACCCCAGCAAACTCTACCGCTTTCCATCTTCCCTGCTTATTGAAGAAAAGTTATCAATTTGGAAGGGCCTCTGGAAATTTGGAAACAGCCTAAGTTCCCATCTGCAGATGAGTGGATAAAAAACAGTGGAACCTCTACACAATGGAATACCACACTGCTGTAAAAGGAAGGAACTCCTTCCATTTGCAACAGCATGAATGGACCTGGAGAGCATTATGCTAAGCAAAATAAGTCAGTTGGAGAAAGATAAATATCACATGATCTCTTTCATTTGTGGAATATAATGACCAACACAAACTGATGAACAAAAACAGATCCAGAGACAGAGAATCATCAATAAGATCTTCAAACCTCAGAGGGAAGACAGGGTAGGGTGGGAGGAAGGGGGAGAGATCAACCAAAGGACTTGTATGCATTCATATAAGCATGACACAGACACTAGGGGAGTGAGGGCAAGAGCGGGGGGGCGGGGAGGGAGGGGGCGGTTGGGGGACAATAGGGGGATAAGGACACATATGTAATACCTTAATCAGTAAAGATAAATAAATAAATAAATAAATATCCTCAGGTGAGGATTAACCAAAAGAAGAAGAAAAAAGAAATTGAAGAAAATCAAACAGCAATCTGTAAACAAGGTATATATCATGCCTGCTCTTATGATTTTACAGACCAGTGGAAAAAAACACAATAAAATTTCTTCCATCTATATTACCTGGCTCTTATATAGTTACTTAATAAACCATTTGGTCTCTATATTGGAGTATATCTTTTCCAGGTCAAATGTGGTATTATGTAAGGAGAATTTTAAGTTATAATGAAAATTATTTTCATCAATTCTGAAGCAAACACTAGGTTAAGAACATTGTGGTCCTTGGCAGTAATTTGAATCATGAATTTCAACAAGTTTTTCAACAGTTCTAAGTAGGAAATACATAAGCAATAAAAAGACAAGGCACTAGGGAGAGATGATTTAAGTAAGCTAGATTTCTGTGCTAAGATAGCATATTTTCTTTTAAATAGAAAAGAAACTACTACAAGTTCAATCCAAGTTGCAGGCAAATCAGTCTATGATATTTATTATTTATGTACTGAGAGCTAGTTAAAGCACAAAAGTAATTTTAGATTTTGCTATAGTAATAAATGTGAAAGTATCATAGTTGTAGGATGACAGACATAATCCTCTGATAAGAAGCACTCCCAATGTTTGCCAGAGACTGATTTCAAATATTTTAAATAATTCTACCTAACCAGATGGAAAGTTTGCAATAAGAGAAGCAGTATTAGCCTTTTCAGAAATTATAATATCCTGGAAATAGTTTAACACACCTGAGCATTTTCAATATCAATATTTTTACAATTAATTTTCAACATTACCTCTCATTTACTTATTTTTCATGTTAAACATCTTCCATAAATCATTAGGAATTATTGTAAATTTGTTTTTAACAGCACTCTAAGTGGTAAATGTATTCATCATGCATTGAAATAATTATTGCCTCTAGCCTCTGTGACATATCTTTCCCATGTTCAGTTTTCTCCCTGCATGAATGTTCTTTTTCATGTTTCCATTCTTTTATGTCAAGCATTCAGCATTTTTGTGCCTAATTAAAGAGCAATAAAAATTCCACAATGCTTATTTGACATTAGTAATTCTAATATGTAATCCTATATAATAAAGAGGGAATATGCTAATTGACCATCACACCCTCACAAAAGATGGCAGCACCCACAGCCAATAAGGAGGGAATATGCTAATTGACTGTCAGACCCTCAAAGATGGCGGCACCCACAGCCACAAGAATGTGGTGCCCAGTCCCCGGAGCCCCGCCAGGGCAGCAGGTGCACGGCATGGCTGGGCCTGCTCCCAGGCCGGTCCAGCTGCTCTGCATGCCTGCCTCCGGAGTCCCCAGTCCCCTCAGCCACCCAGCCACCCAGGGTCAGCCCAAGGTGCAGGCAAGTCTCGGATGGCAGCTGCCCAGCCGCCCAGGGCCACCTGAAGCTCAGGTAACCAGGGCCAGCCTTGCTTGCGCTGCCAGCCAGCAGTGGCAGCAGCAGAGGTATGATGGGGGCGTCGCCTTCCCCTGATCACCGGTCACCTCCCGCCCCTGAGTGCTCCCGGACTGTGAGAGGAGGCAGGCCAGGCTGAGGGACACCCCCCCCCCCCCCGGCTCCAGTGCATGAATTTTCATGCACTGGGCCTCTAGTAGAAATTAATAAAATAAAACTGCTTGTGGTTTTAAGAACATATTAGTTAATTGAATTAATAAACAGTCTGTTATGGACTAAATTTTGTGACAAAACTCAAGAAAGCATACGGTTCATCTATGACTTCCAACTTCCTCAGGTGTGTACACTGTCCTATGCAAATAGAAAATCTCTCTCTTGTTTAATCATTCCAAATATAAAAAAAACAATAATTTATTACTTTGCTTTACCATTATTTAATGAATGCTTAACATATATTTTATATTTTCCAGGTTCTGGGGATTGAATGGAAAATTTTACAAATCAGATGCAAGCTCTTTCCCGTTTGAGGCCTTTGAATTTATGGTTCCCATCTAAGAGGAAAGAAATTCTTCAGGTGTTTGTCGGCCTCTTCACCATGCAGTTCTTGGTTAAAATATATCACCTTGGGCCACCTGCAACCACCCTACTGAATGGTTCACTACTCCATCCCCATCATTTTCTATTATAAAACGGTTTTTGATTTGCTTAGTTACTATGTGAAAATATTTTATTTACATTTTTGTTTACTTTTTTCTTGCTTTGGAACCCAAGTGGAATGAAAGTCCCATAGAGTAGACTTTTTGAAACAACTCTGGTAAATGAACAATATTTTATATATGGTAAATTATCAATCAATATTTCTGAATTAATTAATAGATCAATAAGAAATTATATAAGTAAAAGTTTCTGTTATTGTGAAGTTAACTTCTGTTGGAGGCTTCAATTCCAGTGGAATGACTATTGTAGAGGCTATCTTCACATGGATTGTCATGCAAAATCCATGAGCAGAGAGAACAACTGATCCCCAATTACTAAAGAGTTTACCTTCCCAGATTCTCCAGGCGTCCTCAAACTACGGCCCGCGGGCCACATGCGGGTATTTTTGCCATTTTGTTTTCTTACTTCAAAATAAGATATGTGCAGTGTGCATAGGAATTTGTTCATAGTTGTTTTTTTGTAAACTATAGTCCGTCCCTCCAACGGTCTGAGGGACAGTGAACTGGCCCCCTGTTTAAAAAGTTTGAGGACCCCTGTCTAGACAATTGCTTTTCTGACCACTATTTCCACAAATATACCATCAGTTATTCTGCAGTCCACATTCTTCTGAGGTTGTTTCTGCCATTAAATAAGGTTCCTCATTCATTCTCTCAAAGAATGTGACTTTTTGTTTATGTGTATGCTGGCTATTGTCTAACAGAAGGTGATGTGGGATGACTGACTGTCAGGCTTCAGTCAATGCCCCATTTTATCTCCTCTAAAGAGTGGTCCTTTTTTTCTCCCACATCGCATGTTGGAGATGAAGTTAACTTTTCCCAAAGAACTTGCATATGTGGTAAAGCAATGAATACTGAATTTAAAAATGGGAAATAGTTGTTTAATAGGCCTCTTACATTGTTTAGTATGTTTCTACAATAATTAATGTATTTAAATTAATTCAAACTATTATTACCATAATAAGCTAAAAATATTTTGTAAAATATAAAAGAATGATTCTTTCACCTTTTTCACCCATTCCCCTCATCCCCTCCCCCTCTGGCAACCATCAGTTTGGTCTCTGTATCTATACATCTGTTTCTATTTTATTTATTTACTCATTTTGTTTTTTAGGTTCCACATATAAGTGAAATCATACAGTATTTGTCTTTCTCTGTCTGACTTATATCACTTAACAAAATACCCTCTAGGGCCATCCACATTGTTTCAAATGGCAAGATCTCATTCTTTTTTATGACTAAGTAATATCCCACTGTATATATATTATCACATCTTCTTTACCCGTTTTTCTATTGATGGACACGTAGGTTGCTTCCATATCTTGGCTATTGTAAATAATGGGGGTGTATATATCTTTTCAAATTAGTCTTTTTATTATTTTTTAATAAATACCCATAAGTGAAATTGCTGGGTCATATTGTAGTTATATTTTTAATTTTCTGAGGAACATCTATACTATTTTTCATAATGGCTATACCAATTAATAATCATCCAAATAGTACACAAGGTACCCCTTTTCTTCACATCCTTGCCAATACTTTTTATTAGTTGTTGTTGTTGTTGTTTTTATAATAGCCATTCTGACAAGTGTGAATTAAATCCTCCACAAACAAATTCACAGAAATCTAATGAATAGGGTAAATAGTCAATATTATTATAGCTTTGTATGGTGACAGATAGTTACTAGACTTGTGGTTATTACATCATAAGGAATACATATGTCAAATCACTATGCTGTACCCCTGAAACTAATATACTATTGTATATCAACTACACTTTAATAAAAATGAGACTTGAAATTCAGTTCTGCATTTGCAGGTTTATGTGCATCAGTAAAACGTTATCCTAAAGGGAATAAAAACAGGCTAATTGCAACTTTGCACCACCACTTTCATTCCTTGAATTGTTATAGTTCCCCAATGTCTTCTGTAGCTGCTTAATTTCTTCATGCTTCAGTGTTCATGGCTAATGCTTAGAACATAGCTGTTGGGAATGGAGTGACCTGAAACTGCCCAAGTCATTGAATGAAGGGCAATTTTGTAAAGACAATTAAATATCAGAGAAATTTTCTCATGGAGGGTCAAGTGAAGGTCTTCTACCACATCCTTATAAATTTAACTGTTACTGGCATTCCAGTGTCACCTAACTTTAAATATGGCAAGGTTAGAAGTACTTTCCTGTGTATATTTTATTCAGGTATTTTTTCAGAACCTTCTTTATAAACATAGTCTGCTCAGATTGGGAGTGCCAGTCTTGGTTTTGTTGCTAATTGTCTACATGATGGTTTTCTATATAAAATTACCTACAAAATTAGTAGGTTGCACAAGATCAGCATGAAGTTGTACCCTTCAGCCAGAGCAGTGGTTGCCAAAATGTGGACTATTCTGTTATTCCTCGGCTCAAGAAGCTATGCTGACTCCCAAGTTCCCGCTGCTACAAGTAAAATTCTTCTATTAGTATTTCAAGGCTCTCTACCTTCTAGAGTTGCTCTCATTCATGTTAACTTCTTACTCCTCTGAACACACACATGGTCCGCACCGGAGAGATGGCCCAGGACTTGAGTTTACCTCTTTAGTAACCATAACTGGTGCCATGCAGGCTCTACTGAAATAGTAGTCCTTGTACCAGGACTGGTCCATGAACCTTTTTTTTTTTTTCCCCCACAGGCTGGGACAATGGAAAAGAAGAGTATTTAGAAATGTTTACAGTGACTTGACATTGTCATGACACTCAACACATGATCAGTGCATTCTTTTTTCATTAAACAGTTTTAGTGTTTCTGAACCTGCACCGTGAGTTCCATAGAGTAGGACCTGCATACTGGCCATACTCAGCAAGACCACATTACAGTATGCCATTACTTAGCTTAACAACTCTATACTGAAAGTGTATAAATAGGTGATAAAAATCTAAACATGCATTTATATTTATAACTTACTTTTAGAATCATTTTCATTTTAAATCAATCTTGGTTTTAAATTTACAGTTTAATATTATTAGCTGAATTAGGAAAGTAAATTTTCTATTTTTGTTTTTAATCCCAATTTAATTTTGTTGATGTAAACAAGCTTCATTTTTGCAAGAAAAGATACACCTTTTCAGAACACAGTGGCAGTCATAAAGTAAATTATGGTGACAAAAATGATTGTGAAGAAATAAAGATCAAAGAAGTTCATATTATTTTAAATCCCATAATTGATGATGAAGTATTAAAATGTGTGTCCTAGGTAATGTACTGGCTAATGGGACAATGGAACCAAAAAAACTTAAACAGCTTTAACATTCTAAACATAAATGTTCAAAACCAAAGGTATCTTGTGAAAAAGAAAGCATATTAAATTAAAAAGCTGACTGAAGTGAATGTTTAATATGTAACCATTAGTATTTTGTGAGCTTATGATAAGTAGCACTATGAGCTGCTAACCCTAAAAGTATATGTATACATCACTGCTGAGTATTCAGTACATGACTACTTCATAGGCATTTGCTTGAAAAAATAGTGAGTGGGGCTGCAACAAAGGTAGTTCAAGTACCATTTTTTCACGACACTATACGTCAACCTCAGAAATAAGCTAATGATATGCAATAAAGTTAGTAAAATACTTTTTTTCAGCTTTTAAATTTTCCATTGCATTTACCAAATGCAGAGATATTCTTAGCATGGCAATTCTTTCTGTAGATGTGCAATTTGCACACGGACATTTTTAACTTCATTATTTGTTAGTAATGTTTTTAACATAATAAACATGAAGTATATTAAAACATTCAGTTCAAGTTCCAGTTCTGTGTAGGGGTATGCTCTGTGGTACAGACACAAAAGCAAGAAAGCAATCTGGAGTGCTTACCTGGACTTAGGAGCTGCTACCAGAACATTAATCCCCACTCTCCCTACTTCACTGAAATATTTTTATTTTTATATTTAAAAAAAACTGTCAGATGCACTACATAATGTGTTTAGTTATGTAGTAAAAATTGTGAGTCACTAAAAACTGAAGAGTCAGATTTAGGATTATTCTCTTTATTGGGAGATAATATGAAAGTTGATCATAAACTATTGTCGTATATTAAAATACAATGGCTATCGAGAAAACTCTTTTTTAGAAATATTTTTTATTGATTGTTTACAGAGAGGAAGGAAGAGGGATAGAGAGTTAGAAACATCGATGAGAGAGAAGCAACGATCAGCTGCCTCCTGCAACCCCCCTACTGGGGATGTGCCTGCAACCAAGGTACATGCCCTTGACCAGAATCAAACCTGGGACCCTTCAGTCCCCAGGCCAATGCTCTATCCAGTGAGCCAAACTGGCTAGGACAAGAAAACTCTCTTGAAAATATTTGTAATGCAGAATAAAACCCCATTATGTGTGCAATACAAGAAACCAGTTAGATCTGAGCACTTTAAAATTGTGAATGGAACATTCAGACTTAATACTTGTATGGTATTTTTGCTATTTTCAGGACCTTTTTACACTCATGCAAAGGAGGAATGTAACCTGCTTTTCAATGGTAGATACAACTTAAAGGCAAAAACAAAAATGAAAGACTTGAAAGAAGAGAGCTTCTACAAAGTGTTATGATGTGGCCCAGGATTTAGTAACAATTACTAAGTAGATAGGTAGTGGTCTTGATCATTTATATGTATCTGCGAAAAGTTATCAACAAATTTGATATAAGGATTTCAATTATTTTGCATCCAAGGAATATTTACTTATTGTAGAGAGGGGCTATAAGGTTAAGCCTCAGACTGACCTGTTGGCAAAGCCACAAACATGTCCCAGCTTAGAGGGCAGAGCCCTCTTAGCATAAATAAGCTTGACCTTATGACACCCCCTAGATCCTTCCTGGGAAGCTAATGGGCTGTGGGAGGTGCAGCAAGTGCTGCCAAAACCAGTGAAACTCACAGGAACATTGCAACTATGGTGGCCACTACCTTGTTTACCTCTGGCTATAAAATAAAGGCTCAGCTTACAGTCTGGATCCTTTCTCTGTGGCCTTAGCCAGGCACAGGAGATCCACCTAGACCCAGCTTATTCTCTTTGTCTGTCTTTTCTTTAATCCTTTGCTGCCCCACCTCAGGCTCACCGAACCCTTGGCTGAGCTGGCCCAGCACAACTTATCAGATATTAATAAAATCCAAAATGAATTGCTTTCATCATAAGTTGAATTAAGTTTATCAATAAATTTCAGGATAAATTGTTGGCACTTCCTGTTGATGAAGCATTGAAGATGAATTTTGAAAGTATAGCATCACTTTCACGAATAAAAGTTAAAAATTAATATATTGACAACAAAAGGGACATATTAATACTTTCAACAATAAATATTAAAAATGAATGAATAAATAAAAATTGTAAATTAAAAAATTTAATATATTGAACTTGTTGACATTTTTCTAAAATCACTGCTTTCAATGCTATCAACATGTTATGAGACTGACATTTCTGTAGTGATTTTTAAAAATTAAAATGGTTTAGATATGTCATTGCCAGTGAATAATGTTGTTGTCAATAAAACCTACATTAGATAAAATTAACATGCAAAGAATAAGTTCATTTGATACAGTAAAATCTTTATATTTTGATGGAGAGGATTTCTCTTCAAAGTATGAAGTAGCTGTTCAATATAAAGAATCACTATTGTACTCACAACTTTTTAATTTTGATTATGGCACTACAATAAGTTCAACTGCAATTAGTAGTGATTCTCACCATAAATCATAGTATTTCAAACTTTCAATGAACAAACTGTAAAATTTTTATTTTTTTCTTTTCTCTTTCATAAGGTTTCTTCTGATCATATTTATTAAATGCCACAAAATGGATTTTTTAAACTGATTTGTTACTTTACATTATTGAGACATAGTGTCCCATACTTCTATTGTTGGCAAGAATGATACAACATTAGGAACACAGTAAATACTCAGGAAATACCTATGGATAGATCGATTTATATCAATAAGTTGGGTTACATTTATTGAATGAATCTATTTCTCCCAGTGGATGGCTCTATTTATAGAGATTCATCTTCCAGTTTTCAGGGGTAGAAATCATTGGAATACACAACAGGAATCTCACCATTCTTTTGTCACTACTCTATTTTAATAGTTCTGCAATGTCAGGCCATTTTATTATGGAGAAAGTACCCAAGGCAAGCCACAGAATCAGTATTCAAGTGGGAAGAAAGAAAAGGATTAAGTAATCTAATAAGAGGAACATGAACAAGTGTACTTGGCAAAAATATCTTTCAAATTTTAACCTTGAACATCTGTAAGGCTTTGGCTCTTTAAGATATCCCATCAAAGTAAAAATATCCCTGGATACTTGGTTCATCGTTGTTTTATCATTTAGGTAATTAGAAGGGGGGCGGGAAGGGAAAGTGGGTTTCAGAGATCAGTTTCACCACCTCCATAATTTTTTTGGTGTAATGAGCAAAATTTGCCAACATTGTCTATTATTATGTCAGGGTTAATGCAAAAGAGAAACATGAACATTTTAGGACAGTTTAGATATAGGAAAGTATTCCTGGGGGACTTTTTAGTGAGAGAAGACATCTGAGCCTCTTTCCTCAGCAAGCAGCTCCTTCTTAGACAAATCTTATGTCTTGGAAAACTGTATAGGTTAACATCTTCTCTCATCACTTCTACTACCTATGTAGAATAGCTGTTGTACCTATTTTTTAAATCTCTTAGTAGCACCAATGGAAGTCTTTCAATTACTCCAGCCAGTTAAATAAAGAGTGGGGCAAAATTCATTGTTCTAAAGTTATTTTCATGTAACAAACCCATTCTGGATCCTGAACCATTGAAATTGCCAGAGCCAAAAAGTTAAATTATTTTAGACAATATATAAAGAAAATTTCTTTGCAATATTTAGAAAGAAATGTATCTGCTGAAATGCCTAAGAGAGTTTATAAAATTTACATAAAACCTTTATTGGAAAATAATTGGAAGCCACCCACAGCATGCTATAAAAAAATTTCTATTTTCTATCCTTTTTTATTCTGACACTGTTAGCATTCTTTGCCTGTAACATGGAAATTGAAACACAATAGTTTTTGCACAATATTTGACAATGCAGAATCTTGCTATATTATTATCAGTCTTTATTCTTATCCTCTGAAAATAATCTAGATTATCTATTAAATAACAAAAATATTTTTGTTCTCCTCATTTATTTTACTATTTCAAGGATCATCTCAAAATAGCTTACGTCAGTCCATACCTTGCTATAAATGAACACAATTTTAATACTTATAGGTCATCATGTCATTGAGCCACATGTTCTGAGAGAATGTATAAGGCCCTACATAAGACTGGGAAAAAATTAAAAACATATAGATAAACCTACATTTCTTGATCAGAAAATAATGTGAATTTTCTGATTAATCAAATCTATACATATATATTCTGTCAACCAAAAAAATTGATGCACTTTTGCAAACCATTGGTCCATTGAACCTACTTAGAGTATATTGAAATCTAGTATGATTTTGCTTCTCACATTATTGATGACATTTCAAAATACATATGTAGTTCAGTATTAGTAAAAAACAATCCAAAAAAATTTAGAAGAGGAGAAACTCTTTATTGTTATGATAAAGTAGAAAGAATAATTGCTGTCCTTGTAATCCTTTACTTCTTTGAACTAAAGCCCTTTAAATTTCTCTCATCTAGCAGAATAGATAGAAACATTTGGTATAATGTTCACTCAATATCCTTAGATTCTATTTCTGAGCACATTTAGGTGTGTGTTTCTTTTTCCCTTTTCTGATTTCTCTTTTTAACAGAGCGAGAAGCTATGCTTTTCCGTAGACAATTCATGGACAATAGGCTAGCTTGTGGCCCACTTTAGTCCTTACCCATCTGAATTTAAAATGCTATCACAGGCTTTCTTCTAAATCACCAAAACGTAACGAGCTATTTTCTCTCTGGATTTCTACTTGGCACTTACTGTGTACTTTGATGCTGCAATACCAATTCAAACTTCCTCTTAACTCTATGCCTAATACAAAAGGTTCCTCTGTCAGCAAAATTGATAACACTGTCTTTCATCTTAATTTTTAAGATAATAAGCCATTTTGATTTGGTTTATCACTTTAATTTTGAAAGAAACTAACTCTTTGCTCTTCACCAGTTAAGAATATTCTACACCAATAAAAGAGAAAATGCAAATAGACTCTACCTTCGTGACATCTACCAGCCAATCAGGAGTGAGTATGCAAATTAACCCAACAAAGATGGTGGGTTAATTTGCATACACAGGCACCAGCAGGAGGGGGCTGGGCAGGAGGCTTGTGTCAATGCAGGTGTTCCACACTGTCCCAGCTGCTCCAGGCCTCTGGGCAGCATGGGAAGGCAGAAAGGTGGCTCCGGCCCAAGCAAAGACGGTGCCGGCAGCCAGGGGAAGGAAGGTCCATGCTTGTATTTTAATATTCACACCAGAATGTTTGTATAAAAGACACACTCTGCTGGCCACTGGTAATATTCAAATATGTAATAAGGAATCCAGCATGAGTACCAGCTGACTTAGAGAGAGCCCAGTCTTTTTTTTTTTTTTTAAATATATTTTATTGATTTTTTTACAGAGAGGAAGAGAGAGGGATAGAGAGTTAGAAACATCGATGATAGAGAAACATCGATCAGCTGCCTCTTGCACAACCCCTACTGGGGATGTGCCCGCAACCAATGTACATGCCCTTGACCGGAATCGAACCTGGGACCTTTCAGTCCGCAGGCCGACGCTCTATCCACTGAGGTTTTGGCCCAGTCTTGAATTCTACCAGAATATCACACTAGCCATCATCTGAGACAGGGGTAGTATGTCTATTCCAGGTATTCATAATTCTGGAAGGAGTGAAAATGTCAACAGTCTCTCACCAGCCTTGGGTAAACAGGAGGAGGGTGAGAAAAGAATAGGATTGTACAACCACTCTTTTACCAAGTGCTAATTGAAACCAAATAGGCAGGGGGCTGGGAAAGGATGTGTGTTGGGACTAGGGGAGAAACAGAAGATCTAAAAACCTCATTTATTCTTCCACCATGTTTATTAAACTTAGATAATATGGCTTAAGTTCTTTTAGATAAAACTTGATTCTTGCATTCATTCACATACCAATAATCTCCATACACAGTAGGGGTGAAATACATGTAAGCAAATATATTAAAAGAAAAGTGGCAATAAACATCTTTAAATCAGAATTTTGATTCTGTCCCCTGACCTATCTTTATTCCTTTACTATAGTCCTTTAATGTTGAAACCTGTGCAATCTCCTAGTGTACATTAGAATACATTTTTGTACTCTATAGCTCATTTCAAACACTGAGACACTCACAGTAACCAGGCTGCATTTTTGAATTGGCTGTTGCAACGTCAGCTGTACATTCTGCCCAGGCTTCTCTCTGGCATGTGCCATGTTTGCTCTACATACTCCTGTTCCCCTCATCTGAGGTGGCCTTTAGCTGGGATTGGCACAGTGTGGATTAATTGGCATGACTGGTGGTATGTTTATTTTTCAGGAAATCCCAGTGCTACAGATTAAAAGGCATATGTCAAATTTTCTCTTCTGCTTGTATCATTTCTCTGTTCTCAGTTTCATTTATTTTCTGCACAGCATGTAAACCAAACAGGCATTATCAACATCAGCATCAGAGAGCCCTCTTAGAGAGGTTAATGGATTCGGGGGCAGAGTAACTCTAATTTTATACACTCAATGAAGGCATCTATTTTTTAAATTTAATGAGATCTTAAAAGTGATAGTGGGTGGTGTAAGGGAAAGAGCTGCTGCATTTTTTCTTGTTAAAAAATAGGTGGGTGCTAAAGAATTGAAGATGAAGCAAGTAAACCTCTTTAATTTTTTTACTTTTTGATGTATAGAAAATCACGCAAATGGAGGAGAAAGATAGTCAGATCCGACCAATCCTATTCTATGTTCTAGTTTTTGTCTTTGCTTAGAAGCTTAAATCTGAGTTGAATCTTCAGTATCCAAAAAATTAAATAATACCAATTTTGGGCACCTTCCTGTGTAAATTCTGGATATTATATTTCAAATGAGTTGTTCTTGGAAGTTAGGTTGAAAGGTGTTAAATGTGACTGTTGGAAAAAGCATCAGTACATTGAACATTTTTTAAAATCCATTGTAACATTGTTTGACTTGATTGGAATGTTTAATTCACTCATCTATATATGTAAAAGCCCAAGGACTGAAGGGTGGAGAAACCAGAATGACTGGTCCACCAGTTTCTATGACATGCACTGACCACCAGAGGGCAGACACTCGACACAGGTGCTGCCCCCTTGTGGTCAGTGTGCTCCCACAGTGAGAACAGGCACTCAGAGGGTAGGTCCACAGCTGGGATAAGCGGCGCTCCAATCCTCACAGCCATGCCCCCACCAGTGCACGAATCCGTGCACTGGGCCTCTAGTATTTAATGTTATTAGTGATATGGTTCAATTCACATTTGCCATTTTGTTACTTGATTTTTTGGTCTCATATTTTTGTGTCTTTATTATCCTTATTTCCTCTTCTTGTGGCTACAAGTTACCAACTGAAGTTATTTCTCTTTACCCTAAAACCTTCTCTTTTTTATAGCAAATGTCTGCCAATTTTTAAAAAAATGTAAACTTATCTGTTTAGCTTCTCTGACAATGCCTTAATTTTGCCTTTGTTTTTGAGGGATTGTTTTGCTGGAAAAGAATCTTGATGGAAACATTTTTTTCTTTTAGTACTTTGACTATGTCACCTTACTGCCTTCCAGACTTTATTGTTTCTGATGAGGAATAATCATCACATTGTCCCCATGTGTGATGAGTTGTTTTTCACTTGAAGCTTGAGTAATACTTTCTTGGTCTTTGACTTTTAGCAGGTTGAATATGATGGGCAGAGGTTGTGGTCAAATACCTCAAACCAATAAGACTTCCGCCCTCTGCCAATGGGTTAAGAGATGCAAGTTGTAGCCTGTTCTCCACCTCCCTAGCCTTTCATATTTTGCTAGGATTTCTAAAGTCTTCTTCTCCCAAGAAGGTTCAGCTGTCATAGGGGAAGGTCTAGGAGTGATGGGTTTTCTCACTCATTATTTGGTTCTTTCACTTCATTGGTTCTCTCCAATAAAGTGGCTTGCCGACTGGCCTAACCCAGAATGCAATCTTGAGCTAGATAACTGAAGATTTTCCCTGTGACTTCATGACAGATCTGCCAGCCTAAACAAAGGTTTTCTCTCTTCATCCAGAATTGGCATATCTAGCAGAAGAGCTTCTTAGTTTTAAGGTATCGTTCTTCTAGATTTATTTGGAAGGAAGGCAGAGGTGAGGAGCAGCTCCAGACAAGAAGGCCATTCCTTCTGCCTTTCTTAATGGGAACTGTGTAATTCATTAAACTTTTTAATTTTTTATATGCCTCTAGTTAACATCCAATATCTTCATATGTTTCTGTTGATCATTTTGTCCATTTTACGTTTGTTTTCTGCAGAAGGGAATCACCTAATCCTCTGGAACCATTATTAGAAGCCCTATCATTATTACATTTCTGGATGGTTTTCAGTGAAACTACGATAAAAGAAAAGCATTGTATCTAAGGGAAGGGGTGGGAGATACAGGTGTCCAAGACCTAAGTGAAAATTGATCATTGCTATAAAGCTGGTGGAAGACATATTCTTGTCCTCCAGAGATCCCATGCTTAATATTACAGATTAATAGAAGGTTAAGACTCTTCTGTAATCCTATCATATTTATTATAATTTATAAGTTGCAGATAAGAATTATCATGTTTGGCCCTAACCGGTTTGGCTCAGTGGATAGAGCGTCGGCCTGTGGACTGAAAGGTCCCAGGTTTGGTTCTGGTCAGGGTCATGTACCTTGGTTGTGGGCACACCTCCAGTGGGAGGTGTGCAGGAGGCAGCTGATCGATGTTTCTCTCTCATAGATGTTTCTAACTCTCTATCTCTCTCCCTTCCTCTCCATAAAAAATTAATAATATATATTTTTAAAAAAAGAATTATCATGTTTGAACATAGCTTGTGCATTTTTATAAAGTGAAAGTTTAAGTAAGATGTTATGGAATCTCCAAAGTTATAAATCCTAAAAATCTACCAAACAACTGATGACTTTGCCTCAAATCTCTGGGATTGTTATGGTTCATTATATGGTAGAAATATCATATTTTTGTGTCTGCTAGCCACAAAAAAAATATTTGACATAATATTTCACAGACATAATCAAGGATAGGTCCTTATATGCAACACTATTATTCTTGAAGAATGAAAGGTATACAAAGATAGCAAGTTATTATGGTGATCTCCTTTTTTCCTTTATGTATATTTCATGATCCTGGCCTAATAGTTAAACTACATAGTTAAGGCAAATTGAAAAAAATATATGTGATAAATAAATAATATATGATACAGATTACAACAGAGTAGTCTATATGTATTCTGTCCAATATAATACCATACTTACTAAATAGCTCTATTAGCAAGTTTGAGATCTATAGTACATTGGGGAAAATGGCACAATTTAACTGAACAAGAGAAGGGAAATTTTCTTTGACATTTTCTAAGGGCTATCTTTTATTATATTAAGAAAGTATAACATCATTTTATTGGAACCAGCAAAAGAGATAAATATTTTGCTCAAAACCCCAATCTCTGGTCCAGGAAAGGGTTTTATTGTTTAGCCTTCAGGAAATACAAGTGACAGATTATAACTGTCAGTAAATATTGACTCTTTTTATGTCCCCCTACATTTTTCTATTCCCATTGGGATTGAGAACTAATTAAACTCTGACTCCAGAATGTAAAACCAAAAAGTTTCATAACCATGTCAGTGCCTTTAGATTGCCCAACTGTTGTCATGGAGATCAGATTTCATTGAACTTGACATTATAATCTGCATTAGCTTCTCTGGTTAAATAGATGTAGTGTCAGAAAGCTGTATGTCTGAAATTCCATTATTCACTTTAATTTAGTTTGCTGTTTCTATTTATTGCTACAGCATATTTCAGAGAAGGTATATATAGGGTGTTCCCCAAAAATGTACACACAGTTTGGATAATTATAAAGTCAGTGTTTATTAAAAACACATTTCATTTTCAAAATTGAGCTATCAGCTGTTAAAGTGTGTACATATATTTTTTAATTTATTTATTTATTATTTTTCTTTTTCTTTATTAAGGTATTACATATGTGTCCTTATCCCCCATTGACCCCCTAAACCACCCCCCCCCCCACTCATGCCCTCACCACCCTGTGTCCATTGGTTCGGCTTATATTCATGCATACAAGTCCTTTGGTTGATCATTCCACCTTACCCCTACCCTCCCCTACCTTCCCTCTGAGGTTTGATGGTATGATTGATGTTTCTCTGTCTCTGGATCTGTTTTTTTCATCAGTTTATGTTGGTCATTATATTACACAAATGAGTGAGACCATGTGATATTTATCCTTCTCTGACTGGCTTATTTCACTTAGCATAATGATCTCCAGGTCCATCCATGCTGTTGCAAATGGTAAGAATTCCTTCTTTTTTACAGCAGCATAGTATTCCATTGTGTAGATGTACCACAGTTTTTAATCCATTAATTTGCTGATGGGCACTTAGGCTGTTTCCAAATCTTAGCTATGGTAAATTGTGCCACTATGAACATAGGGGTGCATATATCCTTTCTGATCGGTGTTTCTGGTTTCTTGGGATATATTCCTAGAAGTAGGATTACTGGGTCAAATGGGAGTTCCATTTTTAGTTTTTTAAGGAAACTCCATACTGCTCTCCACAGCGGCTGCACCAGTCTGCATTCCCACCAGCAGTGCACGAGGGTTCCTTTTTCTCCGCATCCTCGCCAGCACTTGTCATTTGTTGATTTGTTGATGATAGCCATTCTGACAGGTGTGAGACATATGCCGAAGCAGTATCTTCACCGATACAGCTCTTAGGGCAATGGAAACTAAAGAGGAAATAAACAAATGGGATGACATCAAAATAAAAAGCTTCTATACAGCAAAAGAAACCATTAACAAAACAATAAGAATGCCCACTGCATGGGAGAACATATTTGCCAATGTTATCACCAATAAGGGTTTAATCTCCAACATTTACAGGGAACTCATACAACTTAACAAAAGGAAGATAAACAACCCAATGGACCTAAATAGATACTTTTCGAAAGAAGACATAAGGAAGGCCAAGAGACATATGAAAACATGCTCAAAATCACTAATCATCTCACAGATGCATATCAAAATGATAATATGGTACCATCTCACACCTGTCAGAAAGTGTGTATATATTTTTTGGGGACACCCTGTATATGTCAAACACATTAAATTGTCTATGATAATAGGACAGCAAATAATCTCTTTCTTGTTAATAGCCATTAAATTCAGGGATTCGAAACCAGAAATCCCTCGCATCAAAACAATCTGTAGTTGAAGTACAAAACCAGCAGTATGTCAAGGAAAAGTTATGAGACTGTCTTTAACTAAGACTTATTCATGTTTGAGAGCATTTGTTTATTTTTTTATGTTTCTTTCTTAAGCTCAATTCAACATCATCCTCTATTTCCAATCTATTTATGGAAGTTTCAGTGGGAGAGCTTTAGCATCCCAGTACTTCTGAGATTAATTTTGACAAGTGCTTCCAAGCACACCTTCCCAAGGACATTGGGTCAGTTAAGGGATACACAAGAGTAGTGTACTTGACTCTGAAATCCCAGAACACTTGGCTGTGAAAGCTATTCATTAAGGACCTTTACCTTCCACCCTAATCGACATCATGACTCCTCTTCTTTATAGTTGGTTTTTTTGTTGTTTTTGTTTTTGTTTATTTTGTTTTTTTTTTGTTTTTTTAGAGAGGAGGGGCACTACACTCTTTCTGCATTCAGATAAGAAAGTTTTAACATAATATGGTTCTCTTGAAAACGCTTAGGTTGAGCTAAGCTATAGTTTCATTACACAAGCTTACGATGCCTTGGTTTTCCAAAGGAAAGGCATATTTAAAAGCCATTTCCAATTGGTTGACTATGACTGTCCATTGGTCTATTTCTGTATCCAGCTCTCAGTCCTCACTGTGTAACTGTGTCAGATTATTTTTCTTCACATGATTACCCTTCATTTTTATTTCCTGCCTAGATGTATAAGTTCTAAGTCCTTCCTGCTTACTTTCTCCTTCAGTAAGTACAAGAAACTTTTATATTTCTTACTCTTTTCTATACCTGCCAACTTCTGAATAGAAAGACAGGATGTCACATTTCAAATATAAGCCCAACTTTAGAGCAAAAGCACCCCAGCATCCCAGGCCATAGTATTTTAAGCTTTAAATTATTTTCAGTGGCACCTTACCTAAATTCAAGTTCATTTGGTTCATAATTTACATTACACAGCTTCAAAAAACTTTACTAAAATTTCAATGTAAGTGGTGCTGAAAGCTTCAATGATTAATTTGGTTTTTCTGTCATATATCGGTATGCTTGCATCTTCAATATTAATTACTAATAACAAAGATGGGGAATTAAAAGAAGAGAGAAAGGCTGATTAAAATTAATGTTAATAAAATTTTAAATGCTTGTCTTTCACTCCAGTAGCAACTTTTGGAAATGCTAGAGGTTCCAGGAAATAGCCAGTAAAGAGTTTCAGAAGCATGGACACTGATTTTAGCAGAATTAGCAGCAATTTCTTCTGAAATACTGGGACTATTTCCTACTCCGCTTAGCAGGTAGGGATATTGTTTTATGCTAAGATTGGGAAATATTTTGGCTGCTGATTGCATGGATCTTTGGGTTGCAAATGATTCTGAGACTCCACAAGGAAGACTCTCAAAGTGTGGTCCCTGATCAGTGGCACCAGCATCAGCAGGGCCCTGCCTAGAAATGCAGATTCTCTGATGCAACTCCTGACCTACTAAATCAGACGCTCTGAGATGGGGCCTGGCAATCTGTGTTTCAACAAGCTGTCCAGGTGACTCTCATCCATGCTAAGCTTCCAGAACCATGTCTAACCCATTCATTATTGTTAATGGTGAACAACACCAGATGTTAGACCTTGGTCCTTGGGCTTGGATAAGACATAATTCAGATCCAAGACTCAAATACAAGAGAAATTTTATTTAGAAAGTCACACATGTAGAAGAAATAAGCCATGGAAGAAGGGATGTGGCTGGACTGTGTGAACTAAAGAAACAAGTTGAAGAGACCAAAGAAGAGTTCTTGGAGCTTATGAGAAAGAAGGCAAAGAAAATGTGCCTGAATGCAATCCCCAATAAAATACCAATGGCAATGGAAGCTAAAGAGAAAATAAACAAATGGGACTACATCAAAAGAAACCATCAACAAAACAACAAGAAAGCCCACTGCGTGGGAGAACATATTTGCCAATGTTATATCCAATAAGGGCCTAAACTCCAAAATTTATAGGGAACTCATACATCTTAAAAAAGGAAGATAAAAAAACCAATCAAAAAATGGGCAACGGACATAAATAGATACTTTTCAAAAGTGGACATACAGAAGGCCAAGAGACATATGAAAACATGCTCAAAGTAATTAATCATCCGAGAGATGCAAATCAAAATGACAATGAGATACCATCTCACACCTGTCAGAATGGCTATCATCAACAAATCAACAAACGACAAGTGCTGGTGAGGAGGTGGAGAAAAAGGAACCTTCATGCACTGGTGGTGGGAATGCAGACTGGTGCAGCCACTGTGGAAAACAGTATGGAGTTTCCTTAAAAAACTAAAAATGGAACTCCCATTTGACCCAGTGATCCCACTTCTAGGAATATATCCCAGGAAATCAGAAAAACCAATCAGAAAGGATCCATGGACCCCTATGTTCATAGCAGCACAATTCACCATAGCTAAGATTTGGAAACAGCCTAAGTGCCCATCAGCAGATGAGTGGGTTAAAAAACAGTGGTACATATACACAATCAAATACCATGCTGCTGTAAAAAAGAAAGAACTCGCCCTAGCCAGCTTGGCTCAGTGAATAGAGCATCGGCCTGTGGACTCAAGGGTCTCAGGTTCGATTCCGGTCAAGGGCATGTACCTTAGTTGCAGGCACATCCCCAGTAGGAGGTGTGCAGGAGGCAGCTGATAGATGTTTCTCTCTCACTGATGTTTCTAACTCTCTCTCCCTCTCCCTCCTCTCTGTAAAAAAATCAATAAAATATATTGGGGGGGAAAAAAGAAAGAACTTTTACCATTTGCAACAGCATGGATGGACATGGAGAGCATTATGCTAAGCGAAATAAGCCAGTTGGAGAACATTAAATATCACATGATCTCACTCATTTGTGGAATATTATGGACAACATAAACTGATGAACAAAAATAGAGACAGGGAAGCAGTGAACAGACCATCAAAATCCAGAGGGAAGGCAAGAGGGGAAGGTCACAGATCAACCAAAGGACTTGTATGTATGCAAATAAGCATAACCAATGGACACAGACAGTAGCCGGGGGGGGGGGGGGGGGGGGGGGGGGGGAGGGCATGTGCTGGTGGGTGGGGGTAGCCCAGGAGAGGTTAATTGGGGGAAAAGGAGACATATGTAATACTATATGCAATACTTTAAACAATAAAAAATCTAAAAAAAAAGAAGAAGAAGAAATAAAACCCACCTGGGGGAAGGAGTGAAGGAAAGGCACTGAAGAGAGAGAGAGAGAGAGAGAGAGAGAGAGAGAGAGAGAGAGAGAGATCCTGAGAAAAGAAGGGGGGGAGTTGTGTGCATGCTCCAGAGAGAGAGTGCCCCGGAGTCCTTTGTCTTGAGGGTTTTTATTTGCTCTCCAAAGGTGGAGACCCTTGGGGAGGTCCAAGGGGAAGATCTCCATAGTATAATCATCAGCTTTCCAGGTGTGTCCTTTCAGGACTGTGGTCTCTATTGATTGGTCAGCACTAGGGCAGCGGGTCATTAGTCATCACAGTTGGTCCTGATGTCAGCCATGGCATAGCTTCATTTGGTTTTGCTGCTTTCCTGGGCCTGGAGCAGAAACACAACTGAGGCCTTAGATGTTATCTTTAGTTTGACCAAAATTCGGTTACTGTGGTCAACAGACCTGAGTCTTTTTTTCCTACGACAATTTGATGTGGGTCAGAACCTCATTGTCCTGAGGGCTTAATGTTTAAGGGAGTGGTAGTGCAAGGTTGTGGCAGCCCTACAGTGAGTTTACATGTAGCATTGGAATTGGTGAAAGTTGATACATCTTCCTGGTAAAGAACACATTTTACATTTTTTCATACCACAATGTTGGGAGAAGATATGGACTGGCATACAGCACTCCTATTAATAGTCCTCCTCTGTGTGAATGTTTGTCCCTAAGATTTGTACTCAGGTACTGCTTCTCTCAGGCTCACCCCTGACTAATGGAAATCCTAAATCACCCATACGAGGAAAATTTTAGCAGGAACTTATTGTTCACAAGTTGAATTATAAACTGGCTTTGACCTTCCCCACATGCATCAAACTCTGCTTGTATGCACAGAGTAGTTGTTATGGGTCAACTAGGACAATGATCATTATAATTCAATTGTTAATCATAAGAGCAATCCATAAGGATGATAGTATAATAATTACAATAGGCATTAAAAAAACATACTGGCAATAGACTAATGGCTAACCTACGGTCTAGCTCAATTATTAAGAAGAGTAATAAAGGCAGAAGGAGTGAGCTATATGTATTGAGAGTACCTGCATATTGGTTTATTTGTATTTTCATTTATATGGGATGAAATGGGTTGAAGATTAAGTTTACTGATTAACAATTGACCATAGGGTTTTTGCCTTAAGAAAACCAAAGACACCCTTACTGATTTGATAAGGGTTTCTAATTCACTAGGTCTTAGATATAGCAACCAATTAGAGGAACCACATGTCTGACTGAGTATTGACCTTTGGCAATGGAAAGAATTTTCACCTCAACTACACCAGATCAGTTCATTTGTAAATGCAACATCTTCAGCTCAAGCTCAAATGTCTGAACCTTGCCTGACAATAATTAATCACAAAGACATACAGCAACTTGAGAGATCCGGTCAAGAAAGCTAGATTTCAACAAGAGGATTCTAAGAAAAAATTACTTGGAGATAACTTCATCCACACTGAAGTTAAGATGTTCCTCCTCTTAGCAATGCACAGAGAGGGCCACCTGAAACATATTTTGTAACTATAAACTGTTGGCACAGAAAGATGCCCATGTGCCCATGTGAGCATAACTGAATTTTATTCTCTTGAAAATTAGATTTCTCTGTCCAGTACTATGTATAAACCTAAATTATCTTTTGTAAGTTTTCTTGTTAGGGGCAGAAATAATAATCCTGTTCTGTTAACCATGACTGTTCTGTTCTGAGTAGAGAAAGCATATTCCAGCCTGGCTGAGAGTTGTATGTCCCGGGACATGGGAGTTAACCTGGAAATGTGGTCCATTCATCTGAGAATTGCCTATCATCACGGAAGATTAACAACCTCGTTGCTAAAACAATCTGGTCCCTGAGGTGCCCACCAGTCCCTATTGCCTATAACTGGTAACCATTATACCTTGCCTACTTCCAAATGCCTATAATTCCTACTTTCCAGTATAATCTTTGTCCTTCTACCCAATATGAGCAGCTGCCTTATAGGGAAGGATAGAGCAGATTTTCATTGATGACCTGCTGCTCTCCCATACTGCCAGCATTATTGGAATAAATGCTCATGTATGATTCAACCCTGTCACTGCTTAATTGGCTCAAGTAGTGACAGATAACCTGGACCCATTGGTTGTCCAGTTTCATCCTCAGTTGTAAAACTATTTCACTTATATTTTACATAACCTCTTACTTTGTGTCTTCAATTGTTCATTTGCTTTAATCCTCCATGATTTCCCTCTCTGGCTTTGGCTTTCTGTTCAGTTTATGAGCGGTTTGTGTTTAGTCTGATGCACTGCACTCCTGGTAGCCTGCCTCCTCAGCTTAGTTAGCATCTACCCACCCACATCATTATTGGGAGTTATTAGCCTTAAAGAAAACTGTGTGGTACATAATAAGACTCTGTCATTCTCTGTCTTTCTACCTACCTCCCAGGCCTTCAAAAATTTATCTTTTCAAAATCTACACCAATATATGATCTGTCCATCATTTTTATTGGATAGATTGAAAAGTAGTTAGGTAGGTAAGTAGAAAAAATATATTTTATATTTGTATTATTCTACCTAATAAAAGAGTAATATGCAAATTAACCATCACTCCATTACACCCAAAAGCCACACCCACCAGTCAATCAGTGTGAGTATGCAAATTAACCCCAACCAAATGGCTGCCACCACAGAGAGCAGGAGGGAGGTTTGGGTTTTCCCAGCAATAGAGGAAGCCAAGCTTTCCACACACCCTGGCGGGCCCAGGCCTCCACTCAAGAATACAAAGTTTCAATTATAGAAGATAAATCCCAAGAAAAATGGCAGCAGCCACGGAGCTGGAGAGAGCAGGCTAGGGTTGCCCCCGGTGACCGAGGAAGCCAAGCTTTCAACCTGCCCTGGCCGGCCCAGGCCTCCACTTAAGGCTACAAAGTTTCAATTATAGAAGAGAAACAAATCCAAACAGAAATGGCAGCAGCCATGGAGCGAGCAGAAGGCTTGGCTTTGCTCCAGGCTACAAAGTTTCAATCGTAGAAGATAAATATATCCCAGATACCAGGGCCTCTGCTTGGGTCGTCGGGGGGCATGGCAAGCATGCAAACCACCACAGGCCCTTCACCCAGGCCACCCCATGTCCAAGGGAACCCCCACCCTGATCCGGGACACCCTTCAGGGCAAACCAGCCGGCCCCCACCCATGCACCAGGCCTCTATCCTATCTAATATGTAATATGCAGATTGATCATCACTCCAACACACAAGATCAAGATAGCTGCCCCCATGTGGTCAAAGATCCTGACCCCATGTGGACACAAGATGGCCACCACAAGATGGACAGCAGGGGAGGGCATTTGGGAGGGACCAGGCCTGCAAGGGAGGGCAGTTAGGGGCAATCAAGCCTGCAGGGGAGGGCAGTTAGGGGTGACCCGGTCGGCAGAAGAGGGAAGTTGGGGGCAAACAAGCTGGCAGGGGAGCAGTTAGACATCAATCAGGCTGGCAGCGCAGTGGTTAGGGGGTGATCAGGCTGGCAGGCAAAAGTGGTTAGGGGCAATCAGGAAGGCAGGTAGGTGAGCAGTTGGGAGCCAGCAGTCCTGGATTGTGAGAGGGATGTCTGACTGGCAGTCGGACATCCCTCGAGGGGTCCCAGATTGGAGAGGGTGCAGGCTGGGCTGAGGGACATCCCCACCCCCCTGTGCATGAATTTCGTGCACGGGCCTCTAGTGTATATATATATATATTTGTATATATATATATATATATATATATATATATATATATATATATATTATATATGTGTGTGTGTGTGTGTGTTAAACTTTCACATTTTTATAATTTCTGTACTCAAAGTATATCAATAACTAGAGGAATAGATCAAGAAAAAGAATTTAGATATAAACTGAACTCAGCAGTACTATATTCTCTGAAAGTTTGACTCATTCTAGCCAAGGCAGAAGCAGATGATAAAGACTCTGAAGGACTCAGTGGTGTTTATGCTGGCGAGGCTCTTTTAAGAATACTAATCAGAGCTTCTCAAGGACCACATTATGCTGATGCACAGAGACCAGTTGGAATTCATATTGCTCTAAGCATTACCTTCATGAGGTCTTTTGTCTGGCATCCGGCCAAAATGAAGAAATTTAAAAAGGGGGAGGGGACAGTAATGAGGCAGGTGAAGAATTTAAAATAAATAATTAAATAATATTTTAAGTGATATAGTGAAAGCTACAACTACAGAAGAAAAATACTACTCTCCCTTTTTTTTTTTTTGCTTCTTTCCTTCAGTAAATCTGTACATTAACAAGCAGAAAGAACAATTAATAGCTGCCAATAGTCTACAGAGGACTAAAGTTTTTTTGTTAAAAACCTTCACTGTTAATTACCTATGAATTACCAAAAATCTATAGAATTTTTCTTTTCTTTATTCTCTATTACGTTTGTAACATTTTATTCTTGTAACATTCATACACCACATTTTCCAAGTCTAAGCATATGATAGTACTAATTTTTCTTTATTGTTTCATATATGTAATCAGAATATACTGTCATGAGTGGATCTTATCCATGCCAATGGCTTTAAATAGTATGTACTGATCAATACAAAATTTGTTGTACCAGCCACTACCATTCCTTGAAACACTAGGTGACAGTTTCATAAAATCTTGTGTCGTGGTAAACAGCAATCTCCAGCCTTTTCCTTCTATATTTGATACCCACAACCAGGCTGCTAAGCCAAGTCACAAATTTTAGTGTTTTCTTATAGTAACACCCCCTCTTCTGATATAAATCTCTACTGTAATAAATAAGCACTGAATTTCAGGGTTTAACAGAGTACAAAAATATTTCCCAATCATGTAGCAGTTCTACTAGTACACGTATGTTCCTTGTTGCTCTCCTTCACATAGTGAACCAAGCACTCAGGTTACTTCCATGTAATGCTCTCTGTCTCCTAGACATTACAGTTCTCTGCCTCAATCTGGTGGATATGTTACAGGATTCCAGGGCAGAGGAATAGGGAAACTGAGACAGGAAAGTTAAAATAAGGCCAAACAGTGTGCAATTTGTAGCCAGCTGGTAACTAACAAGCCATTATCTTCCCCAGACAAGGATACAGAGAAGTGGTTTAAAAAAACCACACACACACACACACACACACACACACACACACACACACACACACACACACCAAAAACAAACAAACAAAAAATACACAAAAAAACAACAACAACAAACAAACAAACAAAAAAACACCTCCCTAATGAGAGCATGCAGAAAGGGAGGGGGGGAAAGGGGAAGGGGAAAGGAAAAAAGGGCCATTATACTCCCTGAGCAGAGAAGCCAGCAATCTCAAGGCCTGGCAGGATAAAGTTGTCAGGTGCTTTTCATGAATTCTGGGAAGGTCACAACAAAATTAAAAAAGGGACCTTGAGAATTAATCTGTTCCAAAATAGTCAGCAGAGGAATTTTGAAGTCTATGGACAGGAAGGTATATGATGCCTCAGACCCCCACCCAACTTGCTCTTCAGATTAGCTGAGAGCCCATCTGTGCTTCATAAGCCCCATGTACAGGTTTGCCTGCTTTGCTTTGCTTTTTCAGTAAAGGTGCATGCTTTAATAAATCGGCTTTTCACAAAGCAGTCAAGGTCTCTCATATAAATTCATTTATATGACAAGACAAGGATTGTGGTTGGGGACAGCCTTGTCCCACTGACTCTCGGGACTAAGTGTCAGTGAGAGGTGCCTGTAACAGATAGACAAGGGGTATGAGAACTATGTGTCTGAGGACAAAGAGCTCACCTTTATAACTTCTATTAATCTTATATAATAAAAGCCTGATATGCTAAGTGTCCGGTCGGCCATTCAACCAATCAAAGTGCAATATGCTAATGATATGCTAAGGACGCTCAACACCTCATTATGATGTGCACTGATCACCAGGGGGAAGACGCTCCAACCAGTAGGTGAGCTTGCTGCTGTGGTCCAGCTGTTTGGGACTGAGCAAGACAGGCCAGACATGCCCTGGAGCCCTCCCGCGGTCGGTTTCAGCCCAATCCCACAGGCCAGCCCGAGGGACCACACTGGTGCACGAATTTGTGCACTGGGCCTGTAGTTGTTGATAATAGCATAAAGCATGATGTCACATTATCATTTTTATGGTAGGCTCACATTCTACTAGCTTTTTTATGTTTAATCCTATTTGCTATCATTGTTACTTCTTTTCTTTTTAGAAATAACAAGTTAAACATTAGTATCGCAGTTTTAGCCTTTCTCTGCTGCTGTTAGGGTTCAAAATATCTGGAGAAGGGGCTGCTGTAAATTAATAAGGAGACTAGAAATATCATATAAATTTATAATCCATGGGGGAGTCAGAGGAGCTTAGCTGTAGGAACCAAGTTCTCTCTGTCTCAGGACCCCTTGGCTCTTTATTAACACAAATTGTCCTAAAGCAAAGTAGATATACATATCAAAGGCCAAGGTTTAGTATAAAGAGGCATTGTTGGATTGGGGGAACTGCCTTGGGCTGTTGAGGTGTTTGGCCAGCAGGAGGCAATAACATGTAGCCCTCAGCTATCTGGTAACAGGCAATAATATATGCAGATCTTTAGGTGTGGGGGAATGCCCTTCAGCCATTCCAGTAGGTAATAACATGTATTCAGCCCTGCTGAATAAGCCCCAAGTTCCATCAACCTTTTGATGAAACTTCTTGCATTTATGACATGCTGGAATTAGATTCCGGCACATGAGGCTGTCAGTTTTGCCTCCTAACAACTTAAATTGGCACATCAAATATTTCTAGGTCTTAAAGAAAAGCTCTTCCCAACACTGGACTTTCCCATGTGCTTCTCATTTGCCTGTGCCTTACATCAACATCAGCCCCAACCTAAGACCCTTATTTCCGGAAATGTTTTTACATTTACTTTTACTAAAACTTGGCAACTTACCTATGTACCTAATGCCCAGCTTTTCTTATCCTACACTCTTTTTTGCACATAAAATTCTGTGACTCACCACAACTTTCCCTGGCTTTCTGCCTTTCATATATTTTTAAACTTTGATATCTTTATGTCAGAGTTCTTCTCAAGATCAGTCCATCTCATTATAAAAAATCAGAGATGATAGCCCTTCTTCAAACCACTCACTTATTATCAATAGCTTTTCTATAATAATTCATATGCTCTTCCATTTGGCAACTTCTGAGTCTATCTGATTTATCAATAAAACATCAATTTATATCATCCTATCTATACTAGAACATAAGTTTTTATCATATATGGAGAATGGAACTTAAAGAAATTGGTAATCAGAAAGCTAAAGAATACCACTAAGGAAGAAAGAAGCTTAAACACCTAAATTTGCCACTGTGCCTTTGAACCATACTCCAACGGTGACATCGTGAGAATTAATATCTTCGTGAGGCATTACATACTTACGAGTAAATTGCCTCCCCTTCCAATGATCTAGATGAGTATTCCCGGAGTCCTTCATTGCCTACCGTTTTCACTGGGGTGTTTCAGAGAAATAACTCTTTTCAGAAATGCAAACTGGATCAAATACAGTTCCAAAAGCGTCAGCTCTGGGGGGAAAATACAGAATCCAAGCATACGTAGAGATTTTAGAGGCCCTGCAGCCCATCTCTTAGATTTTACAGACGTAGTCTAGAATTTTGCCACCCAGAGTGTGGCCCACAAACAGCAGGTGGGCACTGTTTAAAATGGATAATTGCAAGCTCCACTCCTTATCTGATGAAAAGGAATCCACATTTTAACAAGATCCATGATTATGTATAAGCATAATAAAGTCTAAGAAACACTGGCCTATAGACCAATTCTAGACTGGCAGCTGGAATCAGAGATGGTCAGGACTCGGGCATTATGTCTCCCAATCCAGAACATTTCCCTTAGGGCCCACTGTCCCCAGGGCTGGCTCCTTGGTCTTCACTTTCTACCACAGTGGGTTTGTGCAACCTCTGTGATTACTGGTCGGTTTCCTGATGTGAGACCAAGTCTTTCAGAGAAGCTGAAACAACATACCGAGCACAACTTGGCTAAGTGCATCAGGAACCAGCTTAAAAGAAAGGAGTGGACTTCCCCAGTGCCTAGCCACACAGCTCCTGAGGTCCAGGATACATAACTCTTTCCCTAAGATGAGTTCTATCTGTTTACAGGGCCTTACCTAATGGAACCAAAATAATTAATGGCTGGATGTGAGCAAAAAAGCAGGCAATGCCTGGAGGGAGTAATCCCGCTGAGGGACAATGTAATTTAAAGAGTTCCTACCAGGAAAAGGAGGCAGGTCAAAAATTAGACTCTAGTACACACAGAAATGGGAGTAAATATAGGTATCAAATTGGTTAGAAATAAATAAGGATTCCTAGACAAGCTCAATGGATGAATTAACATTAAAATCTAATTTTAAAGTTAGATTGAACAGGACTGGGAACCACTTCTGTTCTCTGAGATGTTCCAAATAAGCCGCTTACACCAAACAAAAACTGTGAGTTTAGTGCTGATTTCAGAGTTCATGAGGATATCACCTGTTTTTGAGACCGTGACAATAGACTGTACTCTCTACTTTGTTTGGGGTCACCCATTGGTGGTCCTTGGTTGCAGGCCTGAGATAACAGCAAGGAGAGTTACACTGTTCAAGATCTGGCTGACTTTTCCTTTTATGCCTCTCCCATCCTTATCGACTATTGTTTGGCATCACAAAAGAGGCAAATCTTTTTATGTACCTGGCATCAGTAAAGTTCTATCAGGAAAGGGGCATGGTTTAAACCTCTTCTGTTTTAACAACCTCATCTACCACACACTGTGTACAGATGTAAAGGAAATGATACCAAAACAACATTTTTTGCAGAATTTTTTCTCAGAATAAAATATTCTATATACTGAAAATATTATGGAATTTAAATATTTTAAGCATTTAAATAAGCAACCCAATCAGACATGACCTTTCCTCATGAGTTTAATATTCTATTATTTTTATTGAATTTATTGGAGTTACATTGGTTAATAAAATTATATAGGTTTCCAGTGTACAATTCTATAATACATCATTTGTATATTGTATTGTGTGTTCACCACCCAAAATGTTGTCTCCTTCTATTTATCCCCCGTTAACCTCTTCCACCTCCCCCACCCTCCTTTGCCTCTGGTAATCACCATACTGATGTCTGTGTCTGTGAGTTCTATGAGTTGATTTTGTTTTATTTTTGCTTAATCCCTTCACCTTTTTCACCCAGACCTCTAACACCCACCCACCCACCCCACAGCTGTCAGTTCTCTGTATCCATGAGTCTGTTTGTATTTTGTTTGCTTATAACACTTGCTCATTCTATACTCAGCTGAGCTGGTATAAGACCATTTTTTTCTCATCTCAATAATGCATAGATGTTTTATTCTTCCACCCATCCAGAGCAGTCTTAAATACAGCAGAGAAGGAAATTGTATATTCTTATCACCTAATGTGCATACTGTTTGTAACCATATGTCATGTGGCTAAGCATTAAATTGAAGTTATTTTTTAAGTTGCTTTTGCAGAAGCACTATTTTTTTTAATTCTCTTTAGAGTAAGCCAGATTCCAGGATTGTTGTTTTTTTTTTAATTAAAAATAAAATTTCTCAGCTCATTCCCTTTTAAATTACACTTAAACAATAACAAAGGATCCTTCTTTTCACTCAGTTACCCCAGGAACTTAACATTATATTTAAGATTTCTTGTCGAATGCTTGTCTCTCACTTAGGTTTTAAACAGTACAAAATTCACAAACCATTCAATGCAACTGAAGCTTTTACTCAATTGTTTATTTAAAGTGTAGCTTTTTTCCATAATAGCTAAAGACTTGAAAATTGTTCAAAATGACTTCCTTTATAATTTCAAACCCCAAATAATTGCTTTTTTTGTCTTCCAAATGTATTTCAAAATTGACTATGTGTTGATGTGTTGAGTGGAGTCAGAGTACTGACTGTAGTAAAATTGACTAGACCTTTGCAGAAACACATGATTTTTATAATTAGAAATCTAATTCCACTTTCCCCCTGTCATTATCCACCAGTAGCAATACATTTTTATCACTTTATAACTTTTGTCCCAAGATATGTGGCCTCCATCTCAAATTCTATCTCAATTTATTTTTACTGGTAAAATGCTTTTATTTTTCTTTCATGCTAAATTCTAATTAGTGCTATATCTTTCCTTTTAAAAAAATCTATTTCCAAGAATCCTTGTCATACGCCTGGCAACTCTTTGCTCCAGCTCCATAATTTAGTCTTCTGGCAATCTATTAGTGACAGTCCTAGCACGCTCTTTTTCATGTGCCCAAGCCCTCCTTTGATCATTGCTCTTGAAAACCTTAGCCCCTTCAATTATGCTGCTTTCTTTGTGGAACAAAGTCATGTTGCACATCTCAGTCATATTTTATCAAAGCATAGAGTACCTGACTTGTGCCTTCCTCCATCCCTTATTGATTATTTTTTTCACATAGCAAAAGAGGCAACATCTTTTGATGTGCCTGGTTTCAATAAAATTCTATCAGGAAAAGGGCATAGTTGAAGCCTTCTCTTAAGTTTTAGTACCATGATCTGAGTAGTTTGTGTCCTTGGTAGCACTGCTCAAGGATCTACCTGATTCCCAAGACAGCTTATTGAATAACTCAAAGGGATGTCAATTTAAGTGTCAAAATGCCATACTGTGGTAGTATATTATGGAAGCATTTACTTTCCCTTCCAGTGTCTCACAAAACAATCTCTTCTGTCAAGGTGAAACGATATTTTCAGAGAAAGTAATCATATGATACACAGAGGCACTGGCTTTAAGTAAGCTTCAGTCACGCGTAATTAGGCAAGCTGCAAAATCTACGTTTTATTGTTTGCACCACAGGATTGGAAGTTTCCTAATCATTACGTATCTCTAAGTAAAGAAGACCCAACTGCTCATAGCAAATGAACAGATGCAATTTTCCACCACTAGTTTGAGAATTTTAGGAGTAAGGAACCATGTCACATTCACTTCCACGTTAGTTTCTAGCAGAGTACCACACAAAACATGTTTGTTGGACTCAAGCCAATGTTCTTTTGATACCTAGCTGGATATTTGTCCAGAAAAATTAGTTTACTCCAGAACAACAAAAAATTGCAATTCAGCATATGCTATCTAATGGTGAACTACACAGAAGTCCAGAGAAACAAATGTAAGAAATGCTTTTTTATGGATTGGGGAGGGAATGTTGTTAACAATGAATCCATTCTTAAAGTTAAAAGAATAGTGACTTTTCATTGGCTGAGCTATGGCAGCCTCCCATTGGCTGACCCTTTACTCTGCAAGGGGGAAATCTTTTCTTCCTTCTGCTGAGGTAATGTAGTATCACTTTCTGTTGGAGATGCAAGGTACATCTCTTCCTTGTTGGGATCAGTTGTGTGCCTTGAGTGAGGTATATGAGAGTTCTCTCTTCTAACCTCCCTGATTCCATTTTAAATGAGTTTCTTTTTGTTTAATAACTTCCACATTACTTATATCTTTAAATTAATGATCCCATAACTTAGTTTGATTTTTTACAAATATTGATTATGTTTAGAATTTTGTGCTATAGTTGCTGCACATAATTCCCAGTTGTTTTTAACATCATAAATTCATGGTGCAAGTAAGAAAGCAATGGGGAGAGAGACAGATGGAGCAGATGTTTTGGTAAACAGTCTTGACTTAGAGAAGTACATAACAAGTGAGATCTTAAAATTATGAAATTACTAGTATGTGACTTTAAACAATTGCACTCAACTGAAAGACCAGTGTTCAGCCAAAATTTTGAAGTACTTCAATGAAAACAAAAAGAGATTGTTATTTTACAGTAATTCTATTTGAGAAGTCAGTACAATAATAGCATCTTTCTTCTTAGTCACTCTTCCATATTTTTACCTCAATATATTTTAGATATCACATGAAACACTTGCCTTGGTATTTGAACATGTTTGAAAGGTTTTAAGCCTCAGTAAATTTTCTCAGTGTTTTTAAAAATGGAAATCTTTTATATAGAATGGAAATCTTTTATTTCAGCAATTTGAATGATGCAGCAACAACAGTCTCCATGGGAGAGTTGAAGAAGCAATGAACTGCAAAGCATGAACTCAGATGGTTGGATTTGGAAATCAGAAGAGCTCAGATTTCAAATGAACAAGATCTACACATATTCTAGTTCAAATAAAAATGTAGAAAGTCTGAGATTACTAGTCATGTTTTAATTAAGCTACATATAACGCAAATATGCATAGATAGACTCTTGATGCTAGGTGTTTTTAGGATTTACCTCGTTTAATAATCCCCAAACCTGGAAGAAAGTATAGTTCAAAGAGGTTAGGTAATTTGATGGAAGGCACCTAGCCAGTGATAACAGAAGTGAGACATAATTGTAGACATGACTCAAAAATGGAGCCATTTCTCCTGTCTCATGCTATCTCTCAATGAAGACAGAACAATTATCATAAATTTTGCATTTTCCACTCTACATAAAAGACTTGCCCTGAATTCCGGAATGATGAACTGCAATGAGGACTCTGACAGAATTTGTTGACACTGAGCTTAACATCTTACAGTTAGTTTCCTCATCTAAAATTTGAGAATCTGAACTAGGAACTTTGAAGATCTTTCAAGTTCAACAGTATGTACTGTAATATTTGGGAGGTAATATAATAATAAATAAGTAGAAGTAAATATAGATACTTTATAATGCAATTAAAATTAAGTTTTCAGGGAAAACCACATATACTTAATTCTATTCACTAATCCATATTTTAAAAAAATCAGAAAATTTACCTTTTAAGTATTTTAATAATTTTCTTTAATATCTATGTTTATAACTCAAGGAACTCATACTTATTGTAAAAAAAATAGAAAATTCAATAGAAGATGTTGATTACCTCAATTTATTCATTTACTCCATCAGCATAAAACACATTAATAGGTTCCTAAAAGTATGACAACCTGAATTCTCCCTCTATTGGGCATTTTCTAGAATGGATATAATAATTCTATTTGAGAAGTCAATATTTTTGTCCTCAAGAATTGTATTTGAGGATTGCAAAGGATCTATTGTGTTGATTGCCAGAATCATTGGTGTCAGATGTGCACATTACTATAATTATGATTTTTGTAGTAATTAACTTGGTCCTGCCCAAAAAGAGTCCTTGCTTTTGTCCTCAGCTCTTAGGAGGTAACCTCTTAAATTCTTGGAATTTCTGAAGTGATAGGAATGCACTATTGTTCCTGGTGGGACTCTCAGATTATACCTGATAGTTTGTCCTAATATACGAATCATAACCTGATTAAAGCAGCACTTATATATCATTCTTATGACTCTGCCTTAAATTAATTTTTCAATTGATTTATCATCTTTCATCATGAGTGTATTAAATAAGAAAGTTTCTATACCACAGAAATCCAACCCTACCCTCAAAATAAAAAACTAAATGTAAAAAGCCATCATCATTTCAGTACCAAATTGTTAACATTAGGGTAGAGAGAGACAAAGAGAAGAGGAACAGAGTGATTGACTTGAATATTTAAATTTGAGTCTAGACTATATCCCAGTATTTTAATGGATATACTAAATTTATCCTAATATACCCATGAGCTCATCCTTTGAATGCTATATGAAAGGCAATTTATTTGGCATCTGGGGCTTTTGAAGATTAATAAGATTAAGTACCTTACTTTAAGATGCAAATAAAATCTAATATCAAAGATATTTTCTTAAAATACATTTTATTCTTTTAATAAAATTTATTAAACATCTGCTATGTGACTCATCTATTTTATCATTGCAGATGGGCCAATAAGTAAGAGAGACAGACATGATCCTCAGATAATGGAGCATTTATCTTATTGAAGGATATAAGCAAGAAACATAAATAAATAATATCTCATAGTGGCTAATACTATGAATTAAAAAATAGTGAAAATAAATGGTAATATGAAAGAGTGACTGGCTTGCTTTTCTAGATTGGTGATGAGGGGAGGTACTTATAAGGCTTACTTTTATGTTGAGTTCTGAATGATAAGAATCCATCAGCCAGACCCAAAATTGGGAGGAGCATTCCAAGCAGAATAAATAGTTAGTGCTAACGCCTTAGTGTAGGAATAAGCTTAACATGTTTGATAAAAAGAAAGTCAATAATGCTAGATAGTGTGTTGTCAGCCACTAAGGGAATGTATGAGATCAAGTGTGAGAAGTAAGAGAACCAGATCAGGTAGAGAGTTTAGCTGTTAAGTGTGATGGGAAGCCATTAAAAGTTATGGGAGGTATGGATAAGGGCAAGAGTCAAAGTAACAAGTCAGTTAGGGGACCAGGGGAGAGTCCAGGTGAGAGCCTAGAGTGCCTTAGTGTAGGGGGATAGGATGGAGATGAGCCAGTCGATTTACTCTTTGGTATTAGGGCCCAGAATTGCTGATGATTCAGATTTGGATTTGTTGAGTAAATGAAAACTAACATGTGTATTTTCTGCGATATCCTCAATGAAACAATGCCTGACTTACAGTGAGCACTCAATAAATATCTGTTGAATCATTGAGTTTTCTTCCTTCTAATTCTCACTGACATTGTCCTGACTTAGATTCTCACCAACTCATTCTTAGCCATCTGCAACCATTTTCTAACTTGTCTTTTTTTGTGTTATACTCCTAGCATTAATAATTTTTCTAAAGTTACCTTTCTGGATCATGTCTCTGCTCATATTTCATGCTCAAAAACCTTCACTAACCCTGTACTGGCAAAGATGGTTGTTGTTGTTTTTTCAAACACCAGAGTACAACAGCATCATTTGATTCTTCAACCTTAAAGATCTCATTTAAAACCTAAAGAATTTTTAGAATGAGGCCATGATACCTAAAATATTTTAAAATAAAATAAAATGTGAGACACAACACATTTCAAGGATCACAAAACCTTAGGAAAGCCTCCAACCTTAGGAAAGCAGGGGGGTGAGGGGGGGTCAGTAAGAAATTTGACCTCAACTTACCTTTCCAGTCTTCTCTCTCTTTCTCTACTCACTGTCTCCACCCAATGCATGAGAATGTGTAATAGCTAAATAATGTGTGGCATCATATGAGAGGGTGAGATTGTCACATATGAGAAAGGAAGTGTATACAGGCTGCTTAAGGAAAATAACAGGAAAGGGCACTTTGTTTTTCTGAAAATGGAAAAATTGTCCATGATCTTTAATATTTAATTTTCCTAACTAAATCAATAACTCTAAAGGAACTGTTAGGATAAAAAAATTCCACTTGGTGAAAAAACATGTTCCCAGTACAAATTATAATTACAGTCAATATAGAGGATTGGTTAAAATCGACTTATTTTAAAACTAAATAAAAAAGGTTTTTTTTTTTAATTACAACTAAATAATTACATTTTGTATTGTAAAAAATACAAATGGCAAAATATAACATTTATTTCTTCTATCATTAAAAATTGGTTAATGATAACATGAATTTGAAGCTAATTTTCAGATAGAAAAATCTCTATATTTCTAAATTTGAAGATTTCTATAGTAAATATAAAGCAGATAACAATATGTTTATAACTAGATGATATTACTAAGCTTATACATGGGGGATTTAAATTATTCATTCTATAACAGAGTTATTAAAGCTGTAACAATATTACTATGAAGTATAAAGGTAAGATATCCATCATAAAACTCAAGGCATTTTCTAGTGGACTGAGTATATTTGGTTTCTCCTAAGAAGTTCTTTCTACTTTCTTCCTATACGAAATACTCCTCTGCAGAAAATATTTGCTCCTGCCATGTATTCTGTACTTTGCTTCCTGTTACTTGTGATTTCATCAGTTTATGTGTTTAAATTTTAATCCCATTCTCAACAGGCCATTTACTTTCCATTAGTATTCCTCTATAATCTGGTACTCTTGTCAGCATATGAATCAGCAGCTCTACTTATAGTGTAAAGGCTCAGCCAATCTGGCTTCCTCTAAGAATGTTTTTTAAAAAATCATTTGCTTTTAGTATCCATCTAGCCTTCATATTGTAACTCTACTATGCCAGAATCCCTGGAAGAGATCTTCCCAAATAATATGTGACTGATATTATAAAACCAGAGATAGTTGAAAAACTGAAACCTTGACTCAAGATGATCTAATCCACAGACAGGGTCCCCCATAGATTTCTTTACTAGGAATTTGGGATTTGAATACTGGGGACTGAGACATTAGTTATAAAATGGGCGGGGGGGGGGGGGAAGAGGAGCAATAAGCATAGATAAGTGAAAATAAAATAAAATAAGAGAAACTAGAGTGAAGATCTACAAAAGCTGGGCACCTAGAGCTAACCCAATTCTTGACTTTCTAAGGCCTAGTTTTTCAGCCTTCGTGGATCTCTATGAGATTTTTTGTATCCTTTGTTTTTATTTAAGCAATGCTAACTGGATTTCTGATCATAATCAACCAAAGAATCCCAAAGACCAAAATACCACACATTCAGTAATCCTGCTATGTATGTGTGTGCAATTTTTCTGTTTCATTATGTTTTATGTGATTATCTATATTTTCCAAAACTATAATTATTATATTGAATTAAACTGAGCAGAAATATTAAATAATACAATCAATGTAATGAATAATATAATCATTTTGTTATTGCTCTGCTTTTGTTTGTTGATTATTTTGCTTTTTAAAAATTTGTGCTTTAGCATTTGGTACATTTTCTTAAAATATTAAAATATTTTTCAAAAGATGTTAATTTCTCTCTAACTAGGGGGGTAAATGGTTTGTTTTATATGCCAATTTCTCCATGCTTTCTATATCTCTCAAGTAATCAGTCTATGACTGGAAATAGCCTGACTGCAAAGCCCCTACCATCTTTAACAGACACGAGGTGATAGTTTATAATGGAAAACACAGTACTTTAAAAAAGTAATAAAAGTTACACAGTAAGGAAATGCTTATAATCAAATCCTGAAATCAAACTTTCCCTGATGTCATAAAGCCTTGACCAGCTTCTCATAAATCAAGAATATTTCAAAGCAGATCTTTGGGTCGCATAGAAACTGAGTCAGCCTCACTTATTTTAAAATTATCATTTCGTTACTGTCATAATTAGCTCACTATTAAAAATAGGAAGAGAGCAAAGGGGAGGCCAGGCAGCTTCACCAGGAAGCTATAGCTTCACGCTCCCCAGGGAACAGCCTGTCCATTCTCTGCAGATCACTAGGGCAGTGGTCGGCAAACGCATTAGTCACAGAGACAAATATCAACAGTACAACGATTGAAATTTCTTTTGAGAGCCAAATTTTTTAAACTTAAACTTCTTCTAATGCCACTTCTTCAAAATAGACTCGCCCAAGCCGTGGTATTTTGTGGAAGAGCCATACTCAAGGGGCCAAAGAGCCGCATGTGGCTCGCGAGCCGCAGTTTGCCGACCACGGCACCAGGGGAAGGAATTGAACAAAGCAGGAGATGGGTGTATGCACAGTACAGTCAGGTGACATAGGGGAGGTGCTTGCCTGTCAGTCTCCTCTGGAGAACAATGGATTAGCTAGGGGGTGGACTGCATCAGAATCCCACCAATCTTGGAGAGTTAATTGGTTAGCTTGAAGAAGCTCCTGGTTACAATCCCCAGACAAAGCTCTGGCTCTTTCTTGTTTTCTCTTGCTTCATGAACCACACTCACTTGTGCACTTGCCTGTTGTCTCTCCATAGTCCTGGGCCTTAAGCACTGCCTGGCCCATGGCTGTGCGCACCCCACATGCAATGGACTGAACCTGGGAACACAAGCTAAGCTAGCAGATGCTGGACTGGACTGGACTTTAAGATGGAACAGAAACCATGGGCTGTGGCCTTTATTCTGGCCCTGCTGAAGACAAGATTGGACTTTTTCCATCGCAAGACACACAGAGATGGAACCTCATCCTTCTGGGGGAGCCTCAGGAATTTTTTTTCCCTCATGGCACCCCAAAACTTCCACTTCCACCAATAAAAATGTCAACAACTTCATTAGAAATATAACCTCACACCCAACAAGTACATCTGAACACTGACAAAGGTGCAATATAAGGTAATCAAAGTGATTGTCTACATGATACCAAATATCTAGATATTTAAGGTTAGGTATAGAAAACATCTAATTAAATAATAACATTGTCATTTTTTACTCAGAGTATTAAATAAAAAATATTTCCATTTACACTGAGATTGTAAAAAGAAAGTAGTACAAATGTAGAGATAATTCTGTTGCTTAATCCATTTATGCCTTCAATTATCACTCTAAGGAAAATGTTTTTTGCTTGAGGATCTGAGTATCACCTGGTCCTAAGAACTAGTTCCAAGTGAATTTCTCAGTCTCCAGACTTACTGAATTAGAACCTATGGGGCAGCGTCCAGGAATCTCGACGTCTAGTAGTTACAATGCAGCTAACATTGGAGGAGCATTGCTCTAGGAAAGGATTGCTGAGTGTGCACATTGTACCAGATGTAGAAAATCATATAATTTACAACAGGATATATGGTCATACTAAAAAAGATATTGTCACTGTCCCCTCGCAAAAAAAAAAAAAGTCATTTAAATTTCTTTTGTCACTGGAAAGGGACAGACTGAGGCAGGTCTGCCCCATCATGGTCTGCAATGTGTAAACCATTTGCTCCTAACTGTCCTTGGCTAGGGAAGATAAGCTGGCTGTAAATTGCTTGGTATCTATTCAGCTATCTGTCTCAGTTTCCCCATTCCACTTGCCAAGGAGTTTTCTTCGCTTCCTATCCTTCCTCTATTTGATGTCAACATGCTTTTAGACTGAGTGTTTCTCCAATGTGCAACTCAAAGGGGTGCCCTTTGCATCATAATCTACGTGACTGGCCCTCCTGCAGACGTATATGTCATACTCCCAATGACAAAACATTGTGGTCCTGGTGCTAACAACATTTTACAAACTCCATTCTCACCTCTCTGTGTATTCATGAGGCACAACATTAAAAACAACACACACACACACACACACACACACACACAACTGTGATAAATAATTGTGACATAGCATCATGTCATCGTTTTGTTTTAAAATTTGCATGTTAAGCCTCTTTCACTTTTGAGTCTGTGCATCTTAATTTATGTTCAAATCTTCTCTCAAGTGTGTGTGCTCTGCGTGTGTTCCTCATACATGAATTTAAATGAGAATTGTTTTCTTTTTTGGACATTTGGTAAAATCAGGAAAAAAAAGCTTCACATGGCTATTTCTGTTTTGGGGATATTCTAAAAATAATCAACTTGAGGAATTGGCTACCTGAGTATATCACAGCCATCTAGCATTCCAAGCCAGCCTTGGAATTTCTACTTTCTCTCAATAACAGTTTGGTAAGGACATGATTTGGCTGCAGTCTCAGGAACTCCATATGTTTGATTTAGAATATTTTCCATGTTGTCACTATTTTTTCACAGATGCACAGATGAGAGGCAATGTGGATGAAGCTGCCATAAAATACTAGGCTGTATTTTACAACAACCACACAACGACTACCCATGAATCCCTGCTGAAAATTGTCATGGGCAGCCCCTTCATTTTTGTCTTTCTACTCAGGTAGCACAGAAAAGGAGAATTGGAAGCAACTCAAAGAAGTCATTCAGTATCTCATCCTGTCTCTAATACAGCTTGTACTTTGATCAACCCAAAGAGAAAGTTAATTTATCTCTTTGCTTTGAAGTGCACAAAAAAGTAAAACTTGATAACATTCCAGCTGAAAGGTCTTTAATTAGCTTTGAAACCTATTGATTACCAATGCCAGATATGAACAAAGGAAGATAAGTCATGGCCTGTAGCCTTAAAATCCCATCATGGTCCCAAAGCACATTCAGTGAAGAACAACAAATGTCACATGCTTTGTACACTGAGGAGGCTTCATAACATTCCTGTGAGATGGCTGTTATTATTACCTCATTTTATAGAAGAGGAAAATGATTTTCCCCAAGGTAGCCTACCAAATTTGCAGAGTTAAGATTTACACCAAATTATTCTCATTCTAAAGCCCATTCTTATTCCACTATATCACATTGCCACTTAGCTGGTGCCATCACTCTGACTGCTTTGCACGGCAGTGACAGTGAGCAGTGAGCTGGGTTTGGACACTAACACGAGGCGGAAACAGTCTTGGGTGTGTCTGACTCTCCAAATATGACTTCTGGAGACATAACGTCTAAAGCAGTCACTGAACATTCACACGGTTATATAATTCAAACCTGATCCAATCTATTTCACCTCCTGAACTCACAGCAGACATGGTATAAAATACATTCTTCATGAGAATTTCTTATGATGAATCTTTCTCTGATTTAAGTAACCCTCCGCATTCCTTGTGTTAGTGTGGGTAATTTTAACAGGAGACTAGAGACTAAATTTAGGTCACATCAGCTTGAGCCAGGAGTAGTGGGTTTTGGAGTAAAGATGTCAAGTACATATCACTGTATTTAAAAATTTAATGAAAATCGCTTATTTATTTGAAGTGGTGAAAACTCATGCAACATGTGTGAATTTATTCAAGAACAATTAAATGCAAAAAAAAAAATGTTCATAACAAATTATCTTGGCTAATGGCCCTCCACAGGAGTTTTGGAGTCATCCCCCATTGGAATAGTGCTGTAGAGTAGAGCACACACAGAGCTAGAGATTCCTAACATCCCCTAATCCTCACAGTCTGGAGAATGTCATCCTTTGCCCAGATCAGGCTATTTCCTCCCTCCTCTCTGCCTTGAACCCTCTTGTGCTGTGCTATGCAATATAGCCATCATTCGTTCCATATAGCTATTAGGCACACAAAGTGTGATCAGTCTGAATTAAGTGTACTGTAAATGTTTTAAAATACTATATTTCAAACACATCCTATAAAAATAATAATCTTAAGTTTCTCATTGACAAATTTATATGGATTATATATTGAAATAGCCGAAACCGGTTTGGCTCAGTGGATGGAGCGTCGGCCTGCGGACTCAAGGGTCCCAGGTTCGATTCCGGTCAGGGGCATGTTCCTTGGTTGCGGGCACATCCCCAGTAGGGGTTGTGCAAGAGGCAGCTGATCGATGTTTCTCTCTCATCGATGTTTCTAACTCTCTATCCCTCTCTCTTCCTCTCTGTAAAAAATCAATAAAATATATTTTAAAAAAAGAAATAATAATGTAGTTATACTGAGTTAAAATCTATTATTACAATTATTTTCAATTTTTCTTTTAAAAATTTATGGCCACAGAATATTTAAAACTATGTGTGTGGTTGACATTATATTTTTATCAGGCAGTTCTGCTCTAGGATAATTTCAGCAAAATTTGTTGATGAAGCTGTCCTTATGAATAATGTCCTAGATTGTAACTTCTTTTACAATGGTACTACAAATTTTTTTTAAAAAATAGCATATACCCCCACCCCCAGAAGAACTTAGAAAGACAAAATTTTGGCTGTCTTAGAGGAGACAAATTGAAAACAGCACCTCTCTCTCTCTCTTTCTCTTTTTTCCTTGAGGAGTATCTAGTAAGAAATAAAGTGCTAGAATTTCTCAGAAGCATCTCAGAACTATCAGCACTGTGTTAAGATTTAAATATCCACCCAAGGTTTAAAAAAAAAAAAAGTTTCTCCATTATACCACACAGCCTTTCTGTTCTGGGTTTCAGTTCTCATATTTCAAACACAGAAGAGGTTCTTAAGCTCTTTCCCATCTAGACCTCCTGTGCTCTCTGGAAACCATGACTTTCTTTTCCATGCCTTTAGACAGAGAAATAATCAGGTTCCACCACAGTTTTAGCCTTATAACCCATAGAAAGTTAAACTTTTTATCCTGACACAATAGGCCATGCCACTTCTAGGTATACTGGATAGGCAGACTATGGCAAAACAGAATCACCAAACCATTGGCCATAATCCAATTATTTTTATTATTCAGAAAAACATTTCCCCCAGTTTCATTTACATGTTATTCTCCTTCTCATCGAACATGGCTCTCTGACTCCCTCGGTATTATTTCAGTCAGTGATTTTCCCATCTCTGTTTCTACCTATGGATTCTGAGCCCTCTTGGGTTTCATAAAATGGTATGATGTTTGTGACTTGGGTGGTAGAAATACAATGATTTGATTCTGTGCTCAAGTTAAACAGTATGGAAAATGACTCGCTCCTGAAGGTGGATGCTTTTTCTTTTTCCAACTAAATCTGATGATCATTTTAATTGCCATCAATACTCATTTTAGAAAAACAATAGAAATGGCTCGTTATTGAAATTAGCAACGCTTGAAAAAGTCAGGTATTAATTGATGTTTACAGTCTTCTAACTTATGCCTGAAAAAATTTCAGAATCTAGTATTTTCTCTGCATTTCATAAGATATTATAAAAGTATTTATTTTAATTTCTTTTTAGTGCTTAATATTCCAGAAAACATTACATTTCTAAACTAATATCTCATATTGAAAACTTACCAAAGTTGACATGACTCAGCTGCAATTTAACAAAGTAAGATGTTATCCAAAAATTTCCCTCTTGGGGACATTTCAAAAGATATTAGACTCTCCATTAACCTAAACTGTTGTTTTCTGGCAAGTGTTTACACTGGCTGGTTCCATTACCTTGTTTATTTATGTTTTATTTATCAATTCTAATTTAGATATTATTCTTTTGACGCTTGATATTTTTAAGATATTGACATCTTTCTATTAAAACATTAAGCCAGGTGGCTATTAATATTTCATAATAAGAGGTAATACATAATGATCTTTAATTTCTATAGAGGGTAATAGAATTTGGGGGGAAGTATTCTATCTTAAAATAATATTAGGAGAATTACATTATAGAGTGACTATACAAAAGCTTTTTCTAGATATATTTAAGAATCAGCAGGTTGGTGACTGTGGTTTAAGAATAATCTTGAAGAAAAATATTTTAAACATTTCCTCTATTGCCTTTATATCTCATACATGGGTTTTTAATTTCAGAAAGATGAGAAAACATAATGTATTGTGTCCAAACAAAAACAATTAACTGAGTAGTATTTTAGTCATCTAGGTTAACTGATTGTCCAGTTTATATGAAATAAATATTACAAAAAATCTTTGATTGAAACTGCTAAATAGAGTAATCTATACTAACCATCTCTAATCCAATATTCACCAACTCAGTTGATTGCTGCTGCCATAAACTTCTGCAGAAATAATTCACAATAAGACCACCAGCTCAGCCATGCTCTCCTAGTATTGAATGCCAATTTAGAGTATTGCATTTATTGAGGGCATTGGCAAGTGACCTCATTAAATGCTTAGTAATTTAAATTCTCTACTTCATTTTCTAAATGCTTTTTATGGTTTTTCTTGTACCTCTAACTTTGTTCATTTGCAGATTTGTGTGCTTCCTGTCTTAATGTTTTAAATAAATAAATGACCAGAGGGAATATTTGCAGAAGTGTTAGAAGAGTTAAGTTAGCAAACAAAAGAAAGAGAGGACCCAGCAACTCATAAGAAAAGGCAGCCACTATCACCTCTGGGCAAGAGGGGCGGGGAAGACCTGTACTCCTGGAGCCCAGAGAGAAAGGACATGTGGAACAGAGCCCTACTGTGGATGCTTTCATTGCACCTGCCATAGAAGCAGTACCATGTAGGGTGGGAAGTAGGACAAGGAACTGTTTCAATCTCTAATTTTTCCCTCCCATAATCTCAATGCTTCTTTTGGTCAAACTTGACTGCAAAAAAAGCTTGAGGGATTCAGTTTCTGGAAGGGCAGCTTCCTGGGGACCAGAGCTGAACAAAGACGTCAGAGAAGCCATCTGGATTGGGGGTGGAGGCAGACAGAAAGTCACGGATTTCAGGTATTCAATTGCCATTGGAAATAGAGTAATCCCAAATTACAAACTATAAAGAAAATCTAACATTTTGTATTGCCAAACTTTTCTAATCTGACAGGTAAAGAATAGAATGTCATGCTAATGGATATTTTGTAGTAAATTTATCCATGCACTTAATTTTTTCTCTGTAAACTGTTTGCTGGTTTATTTTTCCACTTTTTAAAAAAGTTGTTAGTATTCTCTCTCACTTATAAAAACATCTTGGAATTAAATAAATTAATTCTTTGCTAACTATGTTGGAAATACCCCATCCCACCACTACCCAGAAGCACCAACTATTAGCATTTTCATATACATTCTGTCAGAAATTTTATATCCATACACAGCCATATATATGTACACCTTCTTCATATAAAGGAGCTATGCCCTTTAACATATGTGGAAGCCTGGCTTGCAAACTCTTCAGTATTTGCTTACATCCTTATTTTTCTTATTTACAGTACTAGAGGTCCGGTGCATGACCTGCCGCTCTCACGGTCCGGGAGCCCTCAAAGGTGGGAGGCGACCCAGTGATCAGGGAAAGGTGACTCCATCACACCTCTACTGCTGCCACTGCCGGCAGCACAAGCCTCAGCCAGCCGTGGTTACCTGAGCCTCGGGCGGCCCTGGGTGGCTGGGCAGCCGCCATCCAAGGCTTGCCTGCACCTTGGGCTGACCCTGGGCGGCTGGGGGGCTGAGGGGACTGGGCACCGCCATCTTGTGGCTGTGGGCGCCACCATCTTTGAGGGTGTGGCAGTCAATTAGCATATTCCCTCCTTATTGGCTGTGGGCACCACCATCTTTGCGATGGTGTGAGGGTTAATTAGCATATTCCCTCTTTATTAGATAGGATATTTTTGAGCAGTTTTATTTATCAATATATATCTAACTCACTTTTTTAAAGGCAAATAACATTGCATTGTATGTATATTATGTTAAAAAATTCCTTACCACTGACTATTTGTTTCTGCTCTTTGATATTACAAATAATGCTATACATTGTACATGTATTTTTAATGTATAGAGGTATATCTGTAGGAAATTATTGGGTTGGAAGATATGTACAGTTTTATTCTTGATAGTTATTATGAAATGTTTAATCAAAGAAAAAGTTCCAATTTACATTCCATTAGCAGTAAGAGAGAATCTGTGTTAATCAAAACACTTAATTTTTGCCAAACACAGTAGACCAGAAATGAGATGTTATTGTAATGTTAATTGGCATGCCTTTGATTCTGAGTGAAGCTGGGCACAGTTCAAATTTTTCTAAGGTATTTGCATTTCTTTTCTTCTATACACTGTCTGTACAGAATCATTGCTGGTTTTATGTATATTTGTGTATAGATATGAATATTTATATAAACTCTACCTTATTAATGCCATGTACATCTTTTACATTTCATAACTTTCATTCCCTTGATCCTTCTTGGTGTGTGGAAGGTAGACAGATCAAAGGAACAGAACAGAGAGACCCAGAATGGAAGCAAATGCATATGGGGATTTAGCAAACAGCAAATGTGGCATTTCACTTCAATAAGGAAAATATACATTTTCTTTTTCTTACAGTGTATGGAATGACTGCTAGCCACTTGAAACAAATAAAGCTTATCCCAACATCATCCTTTCAAAAATATATCTTTGAGAGAGATCAAAGTAAAAAAGGTAACAATCTCATAGGAAATAGACAAAAATATGAGTACATCTATTCATTATCTTAGAATGGGAAATGACACTTCTTGAGACACTCATCCAAGAAAGGACAGAGAGGGTGGGGGCATGTGTGGGGAGGGGGGTGGGATGGAAATGGGGGGACGAGGACAAATATGTGATACCTTAATCAATAAAGAAATTTAAAAAAAAATAAAAAAAGAAAGGACAGAGAAAAAACACTGTTAAAGTTGCATATGCCAAAACTGTTCAATGTCAATGCAAAAAAATAATATTATACAAAAGTAAAAATGACAAATAAACAAATAATAGGGCTATGTTTCTTAAAAATATAAACCCTTTCTATGTATTGAAAGAATAACTCAACAACCCATTAGAAAAATGAGTAGGTTATATAAAGAAGTTTTACCAATTTATAAACCTCTCTCATAATCAAAAAAATGCTCTTTATCTTCGAGGTCGACAAAAGTAAAAATGTTTATTAATATCAATACAACATTCTCATAAAGTGGAAGGGAACAAATTGACTCAACCTCTTTGTAAAACAATTTGGCAATAACAAAATGTAAAAAAGCACTTATTGTCAATTTAGAGATCTTACTTCTTGGACTTATTCTTATATGTACATATATAAAAATATATGCCCTGAAGTTGTTTGGCAATGTTGCATCCCATCAGCATGCTGCTAAGTGAGGAACATGAAGCACTGAGCTACATGTAGGGGATGCTCTTATTCGTGTTGATATTTGATACATGGGCCTTGACTGGAATGGAAACTTCTCTTGATTAAATATGAGTTCAAATGTTAGCATTTGAATGTGTTATTTAATTAATAGTAATGCAAGGAATAATAAGATTTTTACCATCTAGCATCTTGACATTTAATATTATGGTATGGTTTCTCCCATTTCAGATGGGCTGGTTATCCAGGAGTACTGAAACTTTAATCTGAACTACATCAGCCTTCTCATAAGATCTATGCACAACAAACAAGCAACAGGGACAAAGAAGCTTTTAGCAAATGCTATCTTTGGTCCTGAACCTCAAATCTTATAACCCTTTTAAGTTGGGAACTTCGAAACTTAACCTGTCACCTTCTCTATTTTACTCAAACTCTCCACTCACATACACCTCCGCAACCTAAAGCGAGTTTTTAATATTATTACATTCTAACTTAATAGCAGGAAGAGGAAGAAGATGTGCCAAAAAGGGAGAAGAAGGAGGCTCCTGAGTTGTTGAGATGACCAAGTTATCAACCTGTAAGAGTGGAGGAGGCATGGGAGAGACATTCAATTGGTGCTTGCCATGTACCCCACGGATTAACTTTACTTATTGACTGTCACAGCTTGTTCAATCTGACATTCTATAAACAGGAGAAACAAGGAAGAGAAGGTAAGGGTAAAATTTTGGAATCATTTTTTTCTCCTAAAAACTATAAAATGACAACTCAAGTCTATATTGCAAACTCAGTTCTATATTCAGAGGCCCAGATATTTAATTGAATCAGAAATTAAATTCAAATTTAATATCTGATTCAATTAAATCTATTAATTTGTATATACCACCATTATCTCAAAATTAACTTGTCCCCAATTGAACCTATAATTTTCTCCTAAATCTGTTCCTCTTACTATGATAATCCCTGTCCTGGTTAATGGTAATATAGACACTTAAGATAAAAATGTAATATTGTTCCTCCAAGCATCATTGACCAAGGCAAGAGAAACCCTGTACTGAGCCATACAATTTAGACAGCCCTCAATATTGTACACACAGGCACACACACACGTGAATGCACACATGTGCATCTAACTACACACACTATTAAGAAAGGTGTGGGCATCTCTGTCACTCTGAATCTGGCACTTAGATTGGCACAAGATGGACTGTATCACTAATATCTTCTCTTTTGATCAGTACCTTTCAGGCGCCATAAAAATGTTCCTTATATACCTTGCTTTATTTTTGAAACAAAAGAGAACTACCTTTGAATGATGGGAAAGTGTGGGGATTGTGTCACTCCTGACCTCAGAGAGGGGCTTGGCTATGGAAAAGAAGAGGATTTAAGCTGTGGACATGCTTAGGGAAATAATAAGGTAAATTACTGAACTCATCACATGCTCCTTCAGACAGCATGTGTTCTTGCAATAATGAAACAGCATTCCCCTTTAGCTCCAAGCATCCATTTCCTTGTCCCCTTCATGTTTCAATTTGGAGATCCAGAGGTACTCAAAAATTAGTATTGCATTACCTACTCCTCAAAGGACACTGTAGAACATTTAGCAATATTAACAATTCATACTGATTTTAATTTTTTATATTAAAGGTCTAGAGGAAACATGCATGAAACAGGATACATTAGAAACCAGATAGATGTTAAATTCTATCATTGTATTTTAAATTATGATATTAATTATCATTTTCATTTTGCATCTTAATTTTAAAAGATAACTTAAATTGTTTTTGAAGGAAAATCGTTCCTAAAAATATGAAAGGTTATTTGTTAAGATTACTTAAATTTATAATTTTATTGGAAATATATTAAATTATATATACTTTGAGTACAATTACAATTTAGTTTTTAAACCCTTAAGCTATTGATTTCATAAAAATTGCTAACAAGAACACAAGTATAATAATTAAATTTATCTAGCTTTGATACTTGCCTATACTGTTATGAGTTTTAGTTATATAAAATCATAGATTATAGTTAATCTGTCATTATGGATGTATAAAAGTCATAGATTAATTCTATGTTAATCTGTCATTCTGGAATTATATTTTTGAGGATAGAAAATAGAACATGTTTTAGTTTATGAGTTGTTAACTTTATAATTTTTTAAAATATATTTTATTGATTTTTTACAGAGAGGAAGGGAGAGGGATAGAGAGTTAGAAACTTCGATGAGAGAGAAACATCGATCAGCTGCCTCTTGCACACCCCCCACTGGGGATGTGCCCGCAACCAAGGCACCTGCCCTTGACCAGAATCGAACCTGGGACCCTTGAATCCGCAAGCCGACGCTCTATCCACTGAGCCAAACCGGTTTCGGCAACTTTATAATTTTTAAATATTCCTGGTATGTTGGCCTGTATTGGCTTATGCTTTGGGATCTTGATATGTAAGAGACCAATCTTGTCTTTTTAGTCCCCTCCTGCTCCCTCATCTTTCACATCCAACCCCTCACCAAGTCCTCCTAGTCCAGCTATTAAGTGCTTTTTAAATCTTTCCCCTCTTTGATATTGCTTTGTTCCTGTCCTCAGGATTTTAACCTGGCTGATAACAATAGCCATTTCACTGGTCTCATTTTCTCTGCTCACACTCTCATCAACCCTATTTTTTACACTACCGAAAGAGGGGCTTTTCTACATATCAAACAAGTGATGTCACTGCCTTGCTTCAAATACTTAAACGCCTTGAGGGCATTACGCTAAGTGAGATAAATCAGACAGAAAGACAAATATGGTATGATATCATTTATTTGTGGAATCTAAAAAAGCTGACTTGTAAAAACAGAGTAGGATGGTGGTTACCGTAAAAGGAGCCAGAAGGTGGTGGATTTGGGGTGATGTTTAAGGTTCATACTTGCAACTGGTAGGTGAATAGGTCCTGAAGATCCAATGCACAACATAGTGACAACAATACTGTATTATAATCTTCAAACTTGTTAAAGAACTTACTTGTTCCTACCACAACAAAGGAGTGATAATTATGTGATGTGATAGAAGTGTAAGGCTACGATGGTAATCATATTGCATATATAAATATGTCAAGTCAACAAGTACCCCTTAAACTTCATAGTGTAATCTGTCATTGTATCTTAATAAAAAGAAATTTTAAAATAAATAAAATGAAGTTGGTAAACATTTAGAAAAGAACACAGAGATTATTAGGAATCAGCACAAACAGAAATAAAAATAAATATGTAAAACTATGCTGATTGCCGCTGTGGTAGTTGTGGTAGTTGTAGTGATGGAGGTTGATATAATTATCAGACTGATAATATCTGAGTGGTTCTATGTATTGAGTGAGACTTTCAATAGTCACAGAATCTCTGAGATGAAAAAACACACACATAAATTTATAATCAATCCCCAAATGACTTATGGATAAAATCAAAACATGATATCACAACAGTCAAGGACACTGCATGGTAGAACTTCAATATATAATTCTGTCATTTTCTCATATACCTTATTCCTAGTATGCTAAATGATTTTTAATAGGGTTTATTATTTAGAGTTTTAGTTTCATAGCAAAATTGATCAGAAAGTACCACAGTTCCCATTTACCAATTGACCTCACACATGCATAGCCTCCCTAGTTATCAACATCCCACATCAGAGTGGCATATGTTATAATCAATGAACCCACATTGATACATCACTAACACCCAAAGTCCAGAGTTTGCATTAAGAGTTCATTCTTGGTGTTGTACATCTATGGGTTTTACAAATGGGCAATGAGCTATAGCCAGCGTTACAGTGAAAAGTCTTATAATCCTCTGTGCTCTGCCTATTCATCTCTCTCTCCCCTAGTCCCTGGCAATCTCTGATCTTTTCAATGGCTCCATTGTTTTGCTTTTATAGGTTTTTACTTGTTAAGACAGAGTGACAACTTTCAAGTTCCATAGACGCCAGATAAGAAACCTCCAGATGTTATTTTCTTAATGTGTCCTGGTATCTCTCTCACCTCAATGCACCTACACTACTAGTAATTACTCTACTTAGCTGGGTTTCTATGTACTTACTACCACTGTCTATAATAACCTACAATGTGTGACAGGGATTTATTTTTGCTCGTTTCACTTGACGATGGAAGCTATATTCTCAGTGGCTATATAAGGCATCAGAACACTATTGTTAACAAGAAGCAGAAAACCAAATTAACTTAAGCTAAAAGGGAAATATATTGGCTTACTTAGTAAGAAAATACATGCAGTGGTTATTGCTTCAGGTTGGCTGTTATCAAGAAGTTACTGTCATTTCATTCTCACACTGTACCCACATTTTAACTGTATCTGCCTGGAATGTGAATTGATGACCTTTACATGATGTGTGATGACTTGGTAAGAACTGCTTGTATTTGTCTAACTTTAATCTGAAGAGTTTAGACCATTTTTGACAGCATAAGTTAATAAATACATCATTTTTGAAGGAGTGTTGTAGATATGATTATTTTCAATAAAACAGAAAAACTAAAACAAAGGGAGAATTCCTGATCTGCCTTATTTACTTTCCAAATGGCAGAAAAGACTGAAAGAAGGCGGAGATCTCATCACCAGCTGTGTCTGCAGTCCTCTGCTTGCTCATAATTCCCTGACTCATTCATTCACGAAATATTTATGGGGTGACAGGCTCTCAGCAGGTGCTGTACAAGATACTGCACTTCTTTGCATTCCTTGCAATTGTCTTCCAATTATTTCTCCTGTGCTAAAAATATAACTATTACAATTCTTGCTATGTGTTTCTTTTTTTTTTATGCTTCTATTGTGTTTATGATTTATTTTTAAAATCTTGGCAACATGTGTAACTATATGTAGATGATAACAGTATCCACAGAAAACTTAACTGGACATTTCCAAAACAAAACTAATGGTGCATAGGAATATTTTGGATAGGGAACAAATTTCAGTTTATTACAAAATTCTAAAATGTAACCATTACATATCATGATTGCAAAAAAAATCAGCAAAGGATCCAAGCAGATGATTCATGAAAGAAGAAACAAAAGCAAATAAATAAAATTTAAAAGCTTCAACCTAGTTAATTATTAAATAAAAATCAAGTAAAACAAGATGCAGTTTCTATCTATAATACTGGCGTTTAAAAAATTAATACTATATTATATACAGTGATTCATGAGAAGAGCCCCTTACATACAGTGATACATTTTTTTTTATGAACAAATTGTTGAATTTTATATTTTAAAGTCTGATTCAGAATATTTACTTTTAAAATAAAATCCCAAAGAAATAATCAGAGGTGGCAATAAATATTTATGTAAAGAATGCCCATTGTAGCATTACTTCTAACAGTGAAAAAGGACAAAACATCATAAGTTGAAACCATGAGGAAATAGTAAATTTATTATGATATACTCAAGCATAAAATTAAGAATTATTTTTCATTTAGAATTTACTTATGAGTAATTATTCACATGGGAAATTCTCACTAAGTAATGTTGTGATCAATGTTGGATACAACAATGTGATGCCATTGCAATTAGCTAGTTATTAATAAAAGAAAGGGAACAAAAGAGAGGTCAGACACTACAGGCATGTCATTCCGGCAGCTTCAATTTCATGCTCCCCAGGGAACCACAGACTGGTCCCCATGGATGACTGGGGGAAGGGACTAGAAAAGAGGAAATGGACACCTGGGCAGTAAAGTTGGGATGACATAGGGAAAACGCCTGTCAGTCAAACCTGGGAACAGAGATCACTGGCTAGAAGGGGTGGAGCCAATGCAATCCTGTGAAAATTTTGCTATACATAATCCCCCAAACAAAGGAATTCTCTTGGCTTGTGTGTCTTTTTGTTTTTAAATATATTTTTATTGATTTTAGAAAGGGGGAGGGAGAGAGAGAGAGAAACATTAATGATGAGAATCATTGATTGGCTGCCTCCTGCACGCCCCACAGTAGGGATCAAGCCTATAACCCAGGTATGTGCCCTCGAATTGAACCGTGTCCTCTTGGTTCATAGGCCGATGCTCAACCACTGAGCCACGCCAGCTGGGTGGCTTGTGTGTCTTTCTTGTTCCTGTTTCTTTGTTACTGTCCGTGTTTCCTCCAAGCCAGGTGGCCCTGTGGACCCCAGATGCAATGGACTAATGGACTACAGCTGGGAACACAAACTAAGCTAGCCAAATGCCCAACTGAACACTATTCCAACATGGAGCAAAAACTCTGGACACTGGCTCTGATCCTAGCTCTGCTGAAGCCACAGCCACATTTCTTCTATAAAGGAAGAAATCAGCCGTCAGATTTGTGAAATATGGAAAACAGAGGAGAACAAGCATCCTACAACTTAAGAAACCAGAAATGGAGGAAGCTGAGTTTCCAGATACAAGTCTGTGTTATATTTATGAAGGTCTGAAATAATCTCCATTTACCTCTAGTCCCTAGGCAGGTGAGGGGAAGGATGACTTATTTCTAGTGAAACTGAAGTGCTCCCTGCTCAATTATTCTAAAGCCTGCCAGTTGATAAGCTCTATCAATACACCAAGCTATGAACCCTGATAAAGAAGACACCTACTAAGAAGGGCTTGACCGCTAACTGGGCTTAAGTTTTAAAACAGAGCCTAGCAGCCATTTCTACACAGGGGCCTCTCACCCAAACTGCACTTCAGGGAGAAACCTGAACTGAACTGCCTGCCTACACTGTTTCTGCTATCTGAGCCAGCCTTTATAAAGGAGTTTCTGTAATCCTATTTCAACCAATAGGACTGAGGCTTTTCCCATCCAATTGGAGCTGTGCAGCTCTGACCCTCTATATTGACCAATCAGGACAGTACCTTTTGGACAAATCAAACTGCAAGGATTTGGAGTCTTCATTTGCATGAGGACAGACCAATCAGGGACCAGGGGAAGGAACTTCTGTCCATATAAACCAGCTCCCCTGAGTCTCTGGGAGTGCACTATCCCTTTGAACCAAAGAATAAAGGACTGCATTTCCCGGGCTGAGGTGCTGAGTGGGGGTAAGCCAGAGCAGACTGGCCCAGAACAGAGCAGACCAGCATAGTGCAGGCCAGACCATTGAGGAGGAAAGCAAAGCTGTGTAGCTGGAGAGAAGTCTGGCCCCTGAGCTACCTGGCCCCAGGGCTGCCTCACAGTGGTGCTGTGTCATAATTGAGCTGTTTTGCACTGAATAAAGTTTTCTTTTTTACCATACCACAAATTAGGGATTCCTGTTGGCACTGAATTCCAGCCAAGGACCATTACTTGACACAGCATTGCCAGTCATTCTCAATATGAAATGATAATCAAGAATTCCCAGAAACTGAAGAAAAACCTTTATCAAAAGGAAGATCAGGATAAAAAATGTGAAGAAGTTACTATGGTGAAAATATATATTACCAGAGACTTGACAAAAACTTTTGAAAAAAGAATTTTAACTCTAACTTGCAAAGGTTTGCAACCCCCAAAATGGGAATAGGGTGGTAAAAGAAAGGAACTATTAAATACTCATCTATCATATAAAGATAGCCATTGACAATGACTGAAATAGATTAATCAAGAAATACCCATTTAAGTTTATGATGTAGAGACACAAGAAGAAATAAAAACAGAAAAACAATTAGAAAGCTATAAAATTATTATAATGAGAGACTTAAGAGAAAAGGAGGTTTATGGGAGACTATTGTTTTTTTTTTAATTATTTTAAACTTCTCTATACTGCTTGAGTTTTTAAAAGCATTTACTTGTATTACTTTGTTACAAATAAAAAATAATGTTAAAAATATCAGGAAATATGTTTCAAAATGCTTCTTAAAATAAGATCTCCTAACAAAAACCAGGCTTCAAAATTCACACTTGCTTTAAGTCTCACTCTAATTATGAGTAGTAAAAACAGAAATGAGAAATCATCTCTGCAGTACTAATGGAATGACTTATTTTGTTGTCATGAAAATTATCTAGTCAAATATGTACTCTATGTGAATTAAATATTGAGAGGAAATGTTGGGATTTCAGTGGTTTAGATAAGCTATGACCATGATTGAAATTCTCCAAGCATTTTGCTAAATGTCTCTTATGCCATCATTAAAGAAACAATGCCAACAAAAATTAAATCCTACTTTAAAAACATTGATGCTTTTCAATTATTTCTCCTCTGTCTTTTCTACCAAAGACCTGTTTCCATCAAAGCCATGTGTGTGCTCACTCAGTAAGGAAATGGTGAGTTTCTAGTCACACACTGATCGGCAGCCTTAGACTGATAATGAGATGCTCCTCAGCTCAATGCCAGGAATTCCCTGCTGAGATCAGGTTCTCTGACAGCCAGGACTTTTCACCAATGTAAACTACAAAACAGCTTTGGACAAGTTGGTCCAGCTTTGCACTGCCTACAGAGCAGGCACAACAACATGTCTTTCCTGACCCCAGTTGGCAAAGAGCTTGGTAAATTCAAGGCTGTGAAAGGAAATCAGTTGAATAGAACATTTTGGACAACGGATAGAATTATGTGTCAAAAACAAGTCAACTAATAAACATCTCCATCAATGCTTCTCTGATGTTGTGATCCCAAAAGACTGCCCCAGCAGAAAAGATCACTGGAAAAGGTCAGAGGAAATGATTGATTAAATGTCGCATCAAAATAAAAAATTCACCTGTCAAAATATCCTAAACAAATTTAAAAGGCAAATAATAAAATAAAACATTTGCAGCATATATGACTAAAAGAACTGGCACTTTGCTATACAAAGAAAACAAAATAAAACAAAACAAAAACCTTACAACTTAATAGGACAAGTAGGTCAGGGAAAATACATATGCACACATTCACACACAAAATGATCTTATTTTAAACCTAGAGGCCCGGTGCACGAAATTGGTGCATGGGACTGGCCAGCAATCAGGGCCAATCAGGGCCTTGTGGCTGCCAGCTGGGGCCTTCCTTTATTTTGTGCCGCCCCCTGGTAGTCAGCGCACGTCGTAGTGAGTGATCGAACTCCCGGTCTCCCTGTGGAACTCCCGAGGGGACACTTTGCATATTCTCCTTTTATATATAGAGATATCTGATGTTTGCCTTGGCCAGTGTGGCTCAGTTGGTTGAGCATTATCTTATGTGCCAAAAGGTTGCCTGTTCAATTCCTGGTCAGGGCACATGCCCTGGCTGTAGGCTAGATCCCCAGTAGGGGGTATGCAGGAGGCAAGTGATTGATGATTCACTTTCACATCAATGTTTCTCTCAATTGCTCTCCCTCTCTCTTTAAAAATCACTAAAAAAAATGTTTAAAATATCTGATGCTATTGAGCAAGTAAATGAAAATTAACGTATAAATAAATATTAATGGCATTTTTCATTTTCAGTTTTTAATTTTGCTTTTAAAAAATTAGATTATTGATGTGACTAAAGTATATTGAACTCCATATAGACTGATGGAAGCTGGCAAAATTATTCTAAAAAGCATTTTGATAATATATGTCAAAAGTTTAAAAATAGTTATGCCTGGAAATGTCTCACATAAGACTTTACTTAAAAATATCAAAAGAGCAGATAAAAATGCGTGTATAAGGCTGCTTAATACATTATCATATCATTTCTAATAGTAACAAAGGAGGAGTTCATATGTCTAAAAGAAGAGTCTAGATAGGTAAACTCTCAAATCATGCAAGCTTTCCAAGCACAATAAAATACATTTAGTTAATAAAAGTCCTACTTCACAGGGTAGTTAAGGGTATCAAAGAAATAACACACAAATTCCTTAAAACAATACCTGGCACATAATAATAATGTGTTATTATTTAACAATCATTAGCCATCAGTATTAAAAGAACTTCTTCACTGATAAACTTGCAACTGAAATTTTTATCAAATTTCACTCATTATATGGAATGGCAGAAAGATAAGTAGTTGAAAGAGTAAAGGCTGTAACATCAAACAAATGAGGATAATCATACAAATATTACATGTTTACTGGGAAATTTAAAGAAATAATGCATTTGAAGTGCATTTATGGGGATCAAAATACCATAGTACTCAAATGAAGGCACTGTCATCATTACTAATCAATGATTATCAAAAAACACACTACAAATGAATAACCTAAATGTATTTATTTCTATTGTGGAAAATTTCAAAATCTAAATACAAAAATAGAATATAGAAAATGAACTCCCATGAACTCACAAAATTCTAACTTTGAATATTTTCAAAAACTGGCCACTCTGGTTTCACTTCTGAGGCCAACCCTAACACACACACTAGATTTTTAAAAATATATTTTTATTGATTTCAGAGGGGAAAGGAGAGGGAGAGAGAGACAGAAACATCAAAGACAGAGAATCATTGATTGGCTGCCTCCTGCAGGCCCCTGACTGGGGATCGAGCCCACAACCCGGGCCTGTGCCCTTGACCAGAATCGAACTTGGGACCCTTCAGTCCACAGGCCGACACTCTACCCACTGAGCCAAACCAGCCAGGACCACATTGGATTATTTTGAAGCAAATTCTAGAAGATGTCTTAGGGTGTATCTCTTAGGGTGTCCTAGGGTGTATACTATTCTTTTATTTTTAACCAGGCCATTACAACTAAAACAATATTTAATATCATCACATTTTCAATCAGTGTCCAAATTCCCTAGTGTCTTATGTATTTAGTCATTTCTTTGAATCGGGATCCAAGGATGATCCATAACAGTAAATTTTATGTTTTAATATATAGCATGTCCCAATAATGTATACACGCATTTTGAATAATTATAAAGACAGTATTTCTTGAAATACATTTCATTTTCAAAGTTGAGTTATCAGCTGTTAAAGTGTGCATACATTTTTTGGGACACCTTGTATATATATTCCCATTCACTCTATGTCTTTCTTTGCCATTTATTTGCAGAGGTCAATGGATATTTGTTCAAAAGAGTTTCCTAGTTTTGATTTTGCCTACTGTAGCTCCATTGTGTCCAAACATTGCTCTAGCTCCTTATCTCCTTATTGGTAGTTAGGTTTACATTCAACTTTTTTTTTTTTTTTGGGTGGGGGAGGCGCAATAGTAATTCATAGAAGGTATATGTTCTTCCACCAGTAGACATATTATTTCTCATTTTTTCTTATTTTACAATATTAGTAGTCATTAATTATTGTTTAAATCCATTCTTTCATCTGAATGACTGTATTTTAATTCTCATTTTTCTTTACTTAATAGCTAGAATATAAAAACAAACAAATCCCCATTTGTTTATCCTTTGTTAGAATTCATACAAAAGAGGCAAGATGAATGCTAGATTCCTTTTTACATATATTCCAGTTTTCCAAATACTGAGATGATTTCCTAATATCCTCTGAAGGGAGTAGTTGATTCAATATTAGAGGTTTCTTCTGATCCTCAAGAACAATACTTATCATGCTATCACAGATAACAAGCCTGCTAGTTGCCCTTCACTGGATGCCAGTTCTGTAGGACTCCAGACTCAGATACCAGCACCCACCATGCAGTGCCCGTTCCTCAGAGGTCTCAGTACCAGTTCTGTTGACCCTCTTTATGTTTCTGAGTTTCAATACTGCAACTTTCCCCCTTTGTTTCCCTTGCCATAGCTGGTTGTTGCTTTCTATAGTTACTGCTCCTGTGATACCTTAGTGCTCCTATTTTCTTCAACTTCTATGATTTAATTTTTAAAATATGTAAATCTCAGAACAATTTGGAATCAATCCTGTGAAGAGTGCCAGAAATGAAATCAGTTTTATCTCTTTTTTCCTGTAGTTAAACAGTTAGTCCAACACCACTTATTAAAAAGTCCAGGTTTTTCTAGATGTTGTTTGTTCTTACATATGCATTGTATAATCAATACGACAAGCTCCAGACAAAAGCATTTAGTACACGATAAAGGCAGTATTTAAATCAGTGGGGGAAAAATTCTTATTGCTGGAGTGGAGAAATGTTGCTGTTGTGACACTCGAAGAGGAAGCAAAACAGAAAAGCTAGCTAGCATCCTTTATTCCTCCATCCAGAGCGCCAGTCTCAGAACAGTGCCTCCTGCAGGCAGAGACTAACAGGTCAGGAGTCAAACAAATGTCAATAGAGGCCCAGACTATACTTCTGGTCAGTACTGTAATACAACCAGTGGGTTTTGAGGCTGAGACAAGAGTTTAATAACTGGCTATTTACAATATTTTGTTATTGCAAAAGTGTTGGCATGAATAGCATTCTGCATATATGTTTTCATGTATTTGCCACTGCATTTTGAGATAGACTACCCGAAATGAGGGTGCTGGGTTGAAGGATAAATGCAGAATGTTGTTGAACTCTCTCCCAGGGAGATTTACCATTTTGTATTTCTGATAGCAATGCCCAGTAGTGCCTGTTTTCCCTCAGCTTCATCCTATATAATAAAGAGGTAATATGCAAATTGACCATCATGCCCTCGCACAAATGGCCACTCCCATATGGTCACAAGATGGCTGCCACAAGATGGCTGACAGGGTAGGGTAGTTGCGGGTGATCAGGCCAGTTGGAGAGGGCAGTTAGGGATGACCAGGCCTGAAGGGGAAGGTAGTTGGGGGAGACCAGGCCTGCAGGGGAGGGCAGTTAGAGGCAACCAGGCCGGCAGGGGAGGGCAGCTGGGGGCGATCAGGTTGGCAGGGGAGGGAAGTTGGGGGTGATCAGGCTGGCAGGGGAGTGGTTAGGGGGTGATCAGGCTGGCAGGCAGAAGCAGTTAGGGGCAATCAGGCAGGCAAGCAGGCGAGCGGTTGGGAGCCAGCAGTCCTGAATTGTGAGAGGGATGTCTGATTGCCGGTTTAGACCATGTCCCACAGGGATCGGGCCTAAACCAGCAGTCAGACATCCCCCGAGGGGTCCCAGATTGGAGAGGGTGCAGGCTGAGCCAAGGGACACCCCCCCCTCCCCTCAGTGCATGAATTTCGTGCACCAGGCCTCTAGTCAACATATAGTCAGTTTGGGACTTTTCCCCAGTCTGATTGATGAGAAAGAGTATCTTAGTTTTGCTTTAACTAGCACATTTCTTTTATTATGGAGTTATATTTATATATATATATAAGAGCAATTTGCATCTCTTTTTCTGTGAACTCTCTGCTCATCTTTTTACCTTTCTCCCTTAAGAAGGCTTTTATATATTAGGGATAGTAACTCTTTATACTGAAAATTTTTAAACACCTTTTCCAATTAGTCATTGTATTTTATACTTTGCTTATTAAATTTTTTCAATACAAAAATTATTCTTAATATGGTTAAATTTATCAATATTTTAATAATTTTTCTTATATTATAAATTTCCCCATGTTTTCTTATTTTATAATCTAAATCTTTTTAAAATTTAGAGCTCTAAACCAGTTGGAATTTATCCTGTCAACAATGTTAGAAATTGATACAATTTTATCTATTTTCCTTATGGTTAACTAGTTATCCCAACACTACTTATTAAAAGTTCATCTTTTTCTCCAGTTTAAATACTGTCTTTATCAGTTATTAAGTTTTCATATACAATTAGGTCTATTTATTGATTCCCTATTCTTTCATATCAGTCTTTCTTACATTTGTTCACAACAGCATAATGCTTTAAGAGATAGAGATTCTGGAAAATGTTTTAATAATGTAGAGTTGACACTATTTCTGTAATTTTCATGTGTGGTTATTATTTGCTCTGCTAAATGAGTTTTATATAAACTTTGCCAAATTCCAAAGGAATATAGTTTTTCAGTATTTTCTTGGGAAGGTTTTAATGTTACAAATTATCTTGGGGAAGATTAAATTCTATATGACATTGAGTCTCCCCATCTAAGAACACTGTGTTTTCATCTGTTCATAGAGGCCAACATACACTTGTTGAATATAAATTTACATATATATCTATTCTATGTGGTTCTTTTCCCTTTGTCTCATTCCTATCATCTTACTGAATGTTGGTTTTATGATTTTATAATCTGATGTCATCCTAAAATCATCTTATCATGTGTAGTTTCCCTACCAATTCTATCAGTTTTCCCTGTATATAATTCTATCATCTGCAAATGGATGCCTCCTGCTTTCCAATTCTTATGCCTCTAATTGTGTTTTTCTTGAATACTTTTATAAACTAACTAGAGGCCTGGTGCACAGATTCGTGCACCAGTAGGGTCCCTCGGCCTGGCCTGCACCCCCTCGCAATCCAGGACTCCTTTGGGGGATGTCAGAGAGCCAGTTTTGGCCTAATCCCCGCAGGCCTGATCCAGACTGGAGGGAGCCCAATCCTGTGCATTGAGCGTCTGCCTCCTGGTGGTCAGGGCACATCATAGCGATCAGTTGACAGGTCCAACAGTCAACTGGTCAAACAGTCACTGAGGCTTAGACAGATAGATAGATACCTGAAATTTAAAAATGTTAAATAGTAATAAAAGAAATTGAACTTAAGGTTTTTTTCTAATATATGCCCCTCATACATATTGCAATGTGTTTCATTGAGAAAAAGGTGTGTGGCCAAGTACAGAAATTTGACATGCCCTAGCCTGTTTGGCTCAGTGCTAGAATGTCGGCCTGCGGACCAAAGGGTCCCAGGTTCAATCTTAGTTGCAGGCTCCTTGCCTTGCGTGCAGGAGGGAACCAGTCAATGTGTTTCTCTCATATCAATGTCTTTCTCTGTCTTTCCCTCTCTAAAATATCAATAGAAAAATATCCTTGGGTGAGGATTTAAAAAGAAATTTGACATAACTGCAATCTTATGTTAACCTGAGGAATGGAAAGTTTAAACATAGTTCTGTAACATACCTGACATACATATAAATTATCACATGGCTTATGAATCTTTAATTATTTCCTTAAAAACAGTTGAGAAATTCTATAACCAATGTGATTTCGTATGCCTAAAATACTTTTGTGAATACATATGACTTCTTAACCCAGAAAATATGCATGTTCTTACTGCTTTCTCTTATTTTTTGAAAAAGTAAATTCTGAACCAGTTAGGGTGAAGTTTGTCATACATTCATCATTTAGCATGTGTTTCAGCTGAAAAGTTTGAAAGCTGCTTAATGTTAATATTGTTTCCATGGTAATATAGTGGAGTCACATCATATATGCATTTAACTTAATCAAATTTAACTACGTAGGCTTGGAGACAAAGAGAGCGAGAGAAACAGGGGGCTGAGACATAGATATAGAATAACAGAGACAACAAAAAGATAAAACATGCAGATAGGGCAGATCATTCCATCTATTCCTCTGCTCTATAAATTTACATGCTCCTGAGTGCTTTATCACTTTCATTGTGCTCTTACAAAAGGGCATGTCCTCACACTATTTACACGACATTTGTCATGCATACATCTCGGTTAATGTATGTTGCTGTACATATTCTATTTAGAACAGAAAACTACATTAAACAAATACTGTTTTATGTGTAAAATAATTTTGAAAATATGATTTTTACCTTGCAGCTTATTTTACAGCCCATTCTTACATTACCCAAAGTCCAAAGAACAATTTTGAAAATGAAGATTTCAAGATCTGGGTTTTAAAGTAGGGTTAGCCTTTATATGTAATACCAAAACTAAATCGAGCAGTGACTCGATATTAGAGAATGTGGCATTCATATTTAGTCTTTATCACCTAGAGTAGTACTATTCCTTAATGGTTCATTAATGGGCTGAAATCACCCTCATCATCCAACTTCCATCACTCATTTATCCATTGTTCCAGATAAAAATTTATAATTTTATTAAACATGTAACTTATTTAATCTGCAAATTCTGTAAATCAAGTATTATTTCCCTCAACTTTATAAGAACATAGGAGAGATGAGGCAGCTAAAGGGGTAGAGCTAGACTCTGAATATAAATCTTCCTGAATTCAAAGTCTATACTATTTTAGGAACTTGCCTTTACTGTAAACATCCAGAAAAAACAATATTTTAAAAAAGTGATAGATCATTGTTTTCAAAACTGTATCTTTATTTCTGTAGTTGGCATCATACTTACCACTTAAATTTTCTCATTTATAAGGTAGTTTTAAAATTGTCCTGCATGTATTATATAATAACACATCCATATACTTTTTTGTTGTTGTTATATTTATCAGTCACCCATCAGTTATGGGTGTGTGTCTGATTGGAAGATCTTTCATTTCAGGAAAATGTGAAATGTTTCCATGGAGATCAGCTTGAGATAGCCCAGTGACGAACTTCTTAGCTATAATTTCACATTGGTTTCTATGGTTTCCAGATAGGGAAAGAAAATGAAGTTGCCGATTTTTTTGTAATGTAAAAGGTTATTGGAAAATAAGAGATACTGCTCAAATTAATGTCATCTCCCCAGGAAATCAACTGCTGTTACAGAAAAACATGAAAAATTTCATGATGTTGTACATCTATGCACTGTTCTAAACTTGTAACAAACGAGCAACTATCATGATATTTTAACAATTGCCAAAATTAGCAGAAACTTCTCTTAAAAGGAGTGAATTCATAGTTGAAATCTCTTTTTAAAATGGTTACTAATAATTGGCTTGCAATCTCCCCTTCATTTTCATTACAGCACATCTTTGGATATGTCACACAGTGCATCTGTTAAATCAATAAAGGGCATGAGTGAAGGCTCTGGCACAGAGATATCTCCTTATTATCCCTGAGACCAAATGATTTTGAGGGCCTTCCATGGTCCGCAGGCCTGATGTTCCCCACCCCTGATCTAAATACTTAGAAGGATACTCAGCAGAGGAGTACTAATTATCACGTGGATAAGATAACCCATTCTATCTCAGCCACTCTGAGCCTCCACCATGGCTCAGAGATAAAATGGTCATGACAGCAGGAATGGAGGTTATGTGTGGGCTCAACAAGGTGGACATGCACTCATAAGGACTAATCTGTTTAGTCATTGTTCAGTGCCCACTCTACCAAATGGTCAGATCAATACTGTACCTCCATTTGCAGCATTCCTTGGGGGAGGGGAAGGAAGCAGGTAGCCATCAGTGCCAGGTGAATTTCATTGGACCATTTCCGTCAAGGAAAAGGTGGCACCTTGTTCTTTGAATAGTTTCTAACAATGTAGTTTTACCTTCTCTCTCTGACTTTTCTATAAATATCTTCATCTATGAAGTTGCAAAATGCTTCATTTAACACCGTAGCATAAAACAGAGCAGATTCTGCCGAAACCGGTTTGGCTCAGTGGATAGAGCATTGGTCTGCGGACTGAAGGGTCCCAGGTTCGATTCCGGTCAAGGGCATGTACATTGGTTGCGGGCACATCCCTGGTAGGGGGTGTGCAAGAGGCAGCTGGTCGATGTTTCTCTCTCATCGATGTTTCTAGCTCTCTGTCCCTCTCCTTTCCTCTCTGTAAAAAGTCAATAAAATATATTAAAAAAAAAAAAAAACAGAGCAGATTCTGATCAAGAAACATATTTTACAGCAATGAAGCACATTAATGTGCTCATGTTGACAGGAGTCACTGGACTCCTGTAAATATAGGTACGATGTTTCCCTCTGCAGATAGAATGGTATAATGACCTTTTGAAGTGTTACAGCAGTAGCTGCATAACATCACCTTGCAAATCTGAGGCAGTGTCTTCCAGATGTTGGATATGCTCTAAATAACCAACAAATACATGATGCTATTTTTCCCAGAGCCAGGATTTATAGGACTGGGATTCAAGAGGTGGATCTGGGAGCGGCTGCTCCACAATTACCCTTAGTGCTGCACTAGAGAAGTTTTTGTTTCCTCTTCCCAGGACTTTGGGCTTTGCTGGTCTACAAGTCTCAGGCTTCTACTAGCTAGGGATCACAGCAATGGGTCCTTTAGACCAGAAGCTGAGAGTGGTACCCTTCCATGGGAAAAAGGACTTTGTGAGAATTAGTGAGTTAGCTTTAAGAGGAAAAGTTGCATTATGTTAGGTGAAAACATGTTTTGCTGTTGTCTTCATTGGAAATATAGGTACAGTTAGAAAAAAATATACACTGATGTCAAGTTGACAAGGGGTAAATTACTATGGTTTCTAAGTGTAAACTTAGTTAAGTATTAGTTCTAATTACCATAATTAATCCTATATTATATACTGCTTATACTGGTCCTTTTCTCTGATTTTTCCCCTAACACAATTAGTATGCAGAATATATAAAAAGCTTCTACAACTAAGATGAACTGAATATAGAAATGAAAAAGGAACAGAAAAGGCACACGAAAGAAAAACAAAACAAGACAAAAAGCTAATACAGGATGTTCAAACTCTTTAGTAATCAGGGAAATACAAATTGAAGCATAAACTACTACTGCACATTCATCAAAGTAGCAAATATTAACATGACTGAAAATTCTAAGAATGAGCTTGATTATCCCAAGAGGAAGTGGTAGTCATTGCTTGGTGAGAATGTAAACTATTTAATCACTATGGGAAATGATTAGCAATACTGATAAAGCTGAAAATGAGTATTCACTAAGACCTACAAATTCTATACCTAGGAAGGACCCTAGAGAAACCTTCACAGACTAAAAATGGGTAGAAACATACCCTTTATCTAGAGAATAATGATAGCATTCAAATATACTGGAGATTGAGGAACAACACAGTAGTCATTTAGAGATGATATCCATTGCCAACTGTGGTTGGCAACCTAAAAAGTAGTTCCCAACGGTCCCTGCCCTCAGGTAATTATACCTTTGTATAATAGCCTCCCTTTTTGTATGGCTCTGGTTTAGTGACTCACTTCTAGTGAGAAAAACAAAACAAAAAAATCTTCACTTCGCCCTAACTGGTTTGGCTCAGTGGATAGAACATTTACCTGAGGACTGAAGGGTCCCAGGTTCAATTCCAGTCAAGGGCATGTACCTTGGTTACAGGCACATTCCCAGCAGGGGGTGTGCAAGAGGTAGCTGATTGATGTTTCTCTTTCATCAATGTTTCTCTCTATCCCTCTCCCTTACTCTCTGTAAAAAATCAATAAAATATATTTTTAAAAAAACACTTTAAGTAGTGGAGGTGATAGAATGTTACTTGCAAGACTAGGCTATAAAAAGACTGTGGCTCTTTCTTGGATACCCTCTCTTACTTTGAGGAATGCCAGCTGCTACACTGTGAGCTCCCCTATGAAAAGACCCACATAACAAAGAATTGATATTTCCAAACAACATCCAGCGAGGTCCTAAGGCCAATCAATAGCTCTATAGAAAGTCTGGATGGGAATCCTCCCTCAGCTATGCCTTGAGATGATTATAGGCCTGTCTGAGGCTTTGACTGCAGAAGTGTGAGATCCTGAACCAGAGACCTCCAGCTAAGTCATCCTCAGGTTATTGAGTCATAGAAACTGTGAGCTGATGCTTATTGTTTTAAGCCACTAAGTTTGGGGTAATTTGTAAAATAGCAATAGATAACGAATATGCACTCCTATAATCATTGCAAACCTACAGTGGAAAACAAATTCATCATTTTCAGACTAACAGGGGTCCTGAATTATTTAAAGGCACCCATTAATTCATCTAATAATTACTGAAGGCCTAATCTATCAGGCTTTGTTATAGGGATAAAGTCATAAAAAAAAAAGCAGTCCAGAACCTATGCTTTTATGGAGTTTTTCACACAGACAATAAACAAAATGTATCTTATGCCAGAAGACGATGATTTCTATGGAGAAAAATAAAGCAAGGAAGCAGGATAGACAAAGCCTGGTTTAAGTAGGGGTTGCAATTTAAAAAAAAATCCTCACCAGAGGATATGTTTATTGATTTTAGAAAGAGAGATGAAGGGAGAGAAACATCAGTATGAGAAACACTGATCAGCTGCCTCCCATACACACCCCTAGGGATTGAACCTAGGTATGTGCCCTGGCTGGGAATCAAATCCCCAACCTTTCAGTGCAGGGGACAACAGTTAACCAACTGAGCCACCAAGCAGGGCAGGGTTGCAATTTTTAGAAGGGTAGCCAAAGCCTTCTCTGAAAAGAAGATATGTGAACAAAACCCAGAAAAGTGTGAGGGAGCGTGAGTCATACAGGATCTGGAGAAAGTGTGTTCCAAACGGAAGAAAAAGCAAATGAAAAAGTGCTGGAAGCTACCCATTGTCTACACTATCATGAAAGTGCAGCAGGGAACACAGAAGGCTGATGGACCTTGGGCTTTAGCAAGGGCTAAAAGCCATGCACCGATTGTTCTGTCAAGACAATAGTGGCTCAAGGCAATCCCCTAACCTGATAATCTTTTACTGTTTACCAAACCTTACCTTTGATATGCGTGTTTGCTTTGCAAATGTATATTCTAGTAAATAAAAAGCGATGGGTCCAGAGATTTGAGGAACCACTCCACTAGAGAGTAAAGCCTCCACCTGGCTCCCCCATGCATTCTAAATTTATATTTCTTGTATAATGTATCCATTTATGCGCAGCCCCTTCTCCAGATCCTGAATCCTTGCTGCAAAAGGTTGTGGCAGAAAATTTTTTATGCAGGACTGAAACGGACCAGTACAGAATTTTAAGTGGCCTGTGCACCTTTCTCAGGATGTTAGCTTTAACTCTGCTGTGAAATAAAAGTAATTGAGTTTTGCCCGGCCAGTGTAACTCAGTGGCAGAGCGATGACCTATGAATCAGGAGGTCAAGGTTCGATTCCCCATCAGGGCACATGCCCGGGATGCTGGCTAGAGCCCTAGTGGGAGGCAGGTAGGAGGCAGCTGATCAATAATTCTCTTTTATTATTCATGTTTCTCTCTCTCCATTTCCTCTCTGAAATCACTAATACACACACACACACACACACACACACACACACACACACATATACATACACACAGTGTATATACTAATAAAAGGGTAATATGCTAATTAGACCAGACATCCTTCTGGACAAAGCCACAGTGGCAGGGGGCTGAGGCAGAGGCAGTTAGGGGAGAGATCAGGCCAGCAGAGGAGAGCAGTTAGGAAGCAATCAGGCTGGTAGGGGAGAATAGTTAGGGGGAGGGGGGAACAGGCTGGCAGGGGAGAACAGTTAGGGGACGATCAGGCTGGCAGGGGGGAGCAGTTAGGGGGTGATCAGGCCAGCAGTGGGGAGCAATTAGGGAGTGATCAGGCTGGCAGGGGAGCACTTAGAGGCATCAGGCCAACAGGCAGAGGCAGTTAGGGGCGATCAGGCTAGCAGGCAGGCAAGTGGTTAGGAGCCAGCGGTCCCAGATTGCAAGAGGGATGTCCGACTGCCGGTTTTGGCCCGAAACCGGCAGTCGGACATCCCCCAAGGGGTCCCAGATTGGAGAGGGTGCAGGCCAGGATAAGGGACACCCCCACTCCCACCCCGCCATGCACTATTTGTGCACTGGGCCTCTAGTATATATATATAATTTTAAAAGTCATTGAGTTTTGAGAAAAGGAGTGATATCATGTTTTTAAATGATCGTTCTGGCTACTGTGCTTAAAAACAATTATGTGTGGCAGGCTTTGGGGGACATCAAGTGTAGAAGCAAGGAGACCAGATAGAAAGTTTTTATAATAATCCCAGGGAGAGTGTGGTGGTTCAGACCAGGGAGAGAAAGATGAAGGATGTTAAATGGTCAGATCGTGAATATGTTTTATGAAAGATTCAACAGGATTTGCCAGACTATTCGTAGGGTACATATGTGCGTATATCTACTGAAGGTACCTAGTGTAAATCATTAAGCCAGAAGCACACATGCTTTATTAATTCTTTCAAATATTTGCTATTCCTAATTCCCTATAATCTATACCCACTCTTACAACCATGTTTCCAGGCATTATAATAACAACTTCCAATGGATTTAAAGGTTTCAATGTATTTTAATTTTTAAATTATGCTATATTTAAATCAGCAGCAGAGTGCTTAAATGAAAGGTTGATTTTGAGCAATTCTGTGTTACAGTAACTGTGATCGTTACTTATCATTCCACTCTTTTGGAGTGACTCTGCCAACAGGGGACAGGTTCCATTCTACTCCAATCTGTGTAGTTGTAACTAACCATGCAACAACACAGAAAATGGAGCCACTGGCTAGTATAGTGTCACCATATTTGTCATGAAAATCTGGAGAGTGTTTGTTGTGGCTCTGTCTTGCCCTTATTTGCTGAAAACTTTGAATCTTGACACTTCTCAATATATTTCTAGCCAAGGGAAACATCATGAAGGTGTAATGGGATTGCAGTTGATTGCAGCTGCTGGGCTATTTCCTTGTAGAGACCTGAAAAACAAATGATGAACAATGACATCTGATCTGCATTCATTTACTCTCTCTCTGAATGTTTCTCCCACAGCACCTCTCAAGTGTGCTGGTCATGTGAGTTTTGACATCATGATGTCTGGATTTGAGTCTCAGCTCTGCCTCTGATTAGCTGTGAGCTGGTGCAGTTATTTAACCTCTCTTTGCCTTAGTTTCTTCAGTGGCAAACTGAGACAATAATGTTCAACTTCAAGGGGTACTGTGAGGATTACATGTGATAATCCATAACAAAAACAACCACAAAGTAAGCACACAATAGGTATTAGGTTTTCTACTCTTTGCAAACAGCCAATGGTTTGCTCCAGAGAGAGATTCCAAACTCATCAGCATGGCTGATAAAATGACTAAAATTCCCAACTTGCCCCACTAGTCCAATGACATGCCTATGTTTACAACAAACTAATTTCATTCGGAATTACAGGCCATTCACAGAGTATGTCCTGCTTCTGCTCCTTTTCTCCCTTCCTATTAACCTCCTCCTTCTCTTCCTTTCATCTCCTTCTGTACCTGTAATTCCTCCATGCACCTTCCTACAGGTAAAATTCTACTTATACTTTAAAGCCTAGTCTAAAAGTCGTGCCTTCTGGGAAGTTTTCTCCAAAACCTCCCTAGGATAAGCTACCGCTTTTCTACGCTACTACTCTTCTTAAAATCCCTCTCTCATAGCATGATTCACTGACTTTATTATTTTTAAAGGCTTTATTTTTTAGAGCAGTTTTGGGTTCATAGCAAAATTGAATGGAAAGTACAGAGATCCCCCATGTATACCCTGACTCCACACATGCATAGCTTTGCCCTCCTGTGCCAGAGTGGCACATTTGTTACAAACAATGAACCTACATAGCAGTCCTTGAACAGACATGTCTTTTACAAGTATTTTCTCCCAGCCTGTGGCTTTTCTTGTCATTCTTTTGAGGAATTATCTTTATATTCTCCTCCAGTAAACTGCAAGGTCTTCAAGAGCAAGAGGTCTAGCTTTACATATACAGTAGCTGACAAAAGCATAGAAATAACTTTGAACCAAAGTGGAATATAAATATTAGTATCCTCATAGACATCTAAAACTGAAAACAAGTTAAAAACCATGAAATTAAATGTACATGTCATAAGAGCCCTAATTAGTTTTTTTTAAATAGTTATACTGAAAGAGAGGTCGAGAAGCAGAAACATATGAAGGAGTTCTATCAATTTCTCTTCTTTGTGCAAACTGTCAGTGTTCTGTCTCTAGTAATGGCAGAAGCTAACTGTAGCCCAAATGCAAGCAACATGGATACAAAAGGGCCTGAGGTCAGTATTGTAACTGTTCACCAAGATTTGCCAACTCAAATGACTTTATTTCCAACTTAGGAAACAAGACCCTAAGGTTCTCCTTTATTTCCACCCAGATGGTAAAATGTCTTCATGATTGTGACAAAAAGGGCAAAACCCAAATGCATTTCTTCTGAGGTTCCAAATATTCAGTGTTTTTCCTGTTAGTCATGAATCTTTCCTCCAAAAGTCTCCAAGATTTTAATTTTGTATTGAATTCGGAGAATAGGTTGAAGGTGAGATGGGTCAGGGTATGAAGGTGCAGCCTTAATCCAATACAAAAGCACTGTGGCACACATTGCTTCCAGTCTTTAGGGAGGCACATAACCAAAGAATAATGTGTGATAACAGGGATATCTTGTGGGTCACTGACTCATGCCTGCTACTTTATGACAAATTGATTTCATTAGTCCCATCCTCACAATGTTAAGTTGAAACTCAGATACTTTGTCTCTAGTGACATTGATCACATCTGTTTGTAGCTCAGTTCATCCTTTGGCTATTCCCACATCTGAGCAGCTTTTCTTTTCCATCTAGCCTAAGTTTTCTCATACTGACAAATGGCCATTACTTAGAATTTTCCTCTAAGAACTCTTTGTGTAGTTTCCATTTCATTGTATAATAAACAAAATGCAGGCGTTTCATTCCTTTTTGGTTTTTCCTTGTCAGCATCAGCTATATCTCAGTTGCTTTTCTACATACTTATATATAATTTTGTTTATAATACACACATAAGAGCTAGGAACCCACTGATTATAGAGTATTGCTGAACTCCACATGACTTCCTTCTACAATAGATTTTGTGTTATGGCAGAGCCCTAAGCCTATTACCAAAAGAACTGAAGCAACAGGTTCTAATATCTATACAAAAGCATTAAAAAGGGACATACAGTGAAATAATAAAATGTAGGCAAAGAAAGTATTTCTTAAAGTAGATGCTTTCTGATGAAAACAAACTACAAAAAGATGGCAGAAGATAGATTTTTTTAGATAATATGAACAAAGTAAAGGTCCTCTCATGCCTGTGGCAATAAAAGAAAAGAAATACGTTCTGAATATAAACAGTTCAAGGGAGTAGAGTAACCTATGAGGATGAAAAGGAGAGATTGTCTTATCTATTTTATATAGTAATTTTGGAGTTCAGTTCACAAAAAATAACTAATACTAGACTTCAATTTAACTGGGATAAGGAGGTTCATATAGATTTGAAGTTTCACTGGTAACAATAATCATTTCAAATCACTAAAGGCCATAAAAAGAAGTAAAGCAGTTAATACAGAAAGGAAACTAATATTTATTGAATATACACCAGGATTTTGCACATCTGCAAAAATGGTGTGAAATGGGATTTACCTGCACTTCAAATAGAAGAACAGATGATAAGATAAGATGTGAACTCAACCAAGTCCTTTGATTCTAAATCTGGTGCATTTTTCAGTTATGTCATGTTTTAAAGCATATTTAATTCGGAGTGCTGGAAACAAACAAACAACTCTAGTGTGGTTACCACAGATGACCCTTTATTTGAAAACTAGAGGTCCGGTGCATGAAATTCGTGCACAGGGGGGGTATGTCTCTCAGCCCAGCCTGCACCCTCTCCAATCTGGGACCCCTCTCACAATCCAGGACTGCTGGCTCCCAACTGCTCGCCTGCCTGCCTTCCTGATTGCCCCTAACTGCTTCTGCCTGCCAGCCTGATCACCCCCTAACTACTCTCCTACCAGCCTGTTTGCCCCTAACTTCACTCCCCTGTAGGCTTGATCACCGCTAACTGCCCTCCCCTGCAGGCCTGGTCACTCCTAACTGCCCTCCCCTGCAGGCTTGATTGCCCCCAACTGCCCTCCCTTGCAGGCCTGGTCCCTCCGAACTGCCCTCCCCTACTGGCCTGATCACCCACAACTGCCCTCCCTTGCAGACCTGGTCCCTCCCAACTGCCTCCCTTGATGGACATCTTGTGGCGGCCATCTTGTGTCCACATGGGGGAAGCCATCTTGTGTGTTGGAGTGATGATCAATCTGTATATTACTCTTTTATTAGATAGGATAGAGGCCTGGTGCACGAGTAGGGGCCAGCTGATTTGCCCTGAAGGGTGTTCCAGATCAGGGTGGGGGTTCCCTTAGGGCATGGGGCAGCCTGGGCGAGGGGCCTGTGGTGGTTTGCAGGCTGGCCACACCCCCCAGTGACCCAAGCGGAGACCCTGGTATCTGGGATTTAATTATCTTCTACAATTGCAACTTTGTAGCCTTGAGTGGAGCCAAGCCTCCTGCTCGCTGCATGGCTGCCACCATTTTTGTTGGGATTTATTTATCTTCTATAATTGAAACTTTGTAGCCTTGAGCAGAGGCCTGGGCCCACCAGGGAAGGTGGAAAGCTTGGCTTCCTCCATTGCCAGGGGCAACCCAAGTCTCCTGCTCTCTCCATGGCTGCAGCCATTTTGGTTGGGTTAATTTGCATACTCGTTCCTGATTGGCTTGTGGGCATGACTTGTGGGTGTAGCAGAGGTATGGTCAATTTGCATATTACTCTTTTATTAGATAGGATGGTTCAGTTCAGTTTACTGTATATTTATTGAGTGGCAACTGTGTATCAGGGCCTGGTCTGGGGGCCAGGATACCATGCCTACTCCTGAGAAGCTTATGATAGAATGAGGAAATAAATGGTTCCACTGTCCTAGGGGAAGATATAGGCTAGATATGAGAAGTACATTTCAACCTGGGACTCCAGCAATAGGTTTAGAGAAAATGATACCTAGGCTAGACACATTTTATCACAATGAAAAGCACTTAATGCTACATATATATATATATATATATATATAGTGACCAGAACACCATAATGACCAGAATGACCGGTCGCTATGACACCCACTGAGGCCAGCAATGCTCAGGGACAAGCCTAGAGGGATGAGGAAAGGGTGCGCATTAGGGCTTTACATGCCTCGCCATGGACACTACTGACATTTTGGTCCAAGTAATTCTTTGCTGTGGTGGTATGTCCTGTTAGTTCAGGGTATTTAGTGGCATCCCTGCTTCTATATATTACATACCAGTAGTACCTAACTCCCTCAGTTGTGACATTAAAAATGTATCTACAGACATTGCCAGATGTCACCGGGGAGCAAGTTCATCCCTGGTTAAGAACAATTGTTGTACACAAAGCTGTGTTCTCTGTCACTTTTCCCCTCAATCTTTAAAATAATGTTGTTCTATAAAATACAGAAGGCTTAAACTCTAAGAAATGGCACTCTCTCTTTTCCTGCGATAGATGCATAAAGGTTTCCATCAACATGTTTTCCTAAACTAATCTCAATTAAAAAAAAATGTTTTGCAGTATAGTTTAGATGAATTGCTTAATCTATCAGGGCATCTGCTTCCTCACCCATAAAACAAACAAACAAAAAAAGTGGGACTAATTTAGCTTTTCCCAAACCTGCCTGGCTCTGGGTCATCTGTCATCTTTGTTCACAGAATATAGACTCCTGGGCTTCATGTCAAACTTACTGTAACAGAGTATCCAGGAAGTAGCCAGAGAATCTGTATTTTTAAAACAAGTTCTCAGGAGAGTTTTGTCATCAGAAAAGTTTATGAGACACTGAATCAGATAATCTCTGAGGTCCTATCCGACTCTAACACTCTAGACCTTTCCAAAGAGAAAAACATTTTAGGAAGACATTTATTCTTTTAGGCCACTGAAAAAGTACAGCAGTAATTGAATTCACCACCATGGTAATTTAGAAAGCAGTACCTGAGTGACCTGAAAGAGTTATAGGGACCCCGTGGGAATAAGCTAGTCAACAGAAACATTGGCAACACTTACAGACAGTAAAAGCACTAGTGTTACTGGTGTTTGGCTATAGAGTGAATGATGCACTTTGGAAGCAAAGGCTCCTATGCCAAGTAACTCAATTGTTAACACCTTCGTTTCCACCTCCTTTTATTTCTACCCTTCTTTTTACAGCTTCAGACTATCAGCACAAAATCAGAAACAATAAAAAGACAATCTTCTTGAAATGAAAATGCACATAACCTGCACTGACTTCCATTCATTTATGTATTTCTCATAAGACTTTGCTGCTCTAGAAGGGACGAAGTGTACAAAGTGCAAACTGTCTCATCAGGACTACTTAAGCCTTCAGCCTTTTTGTAACAGGAAATATGGAAACCCTGCAAGAAGCAATGCTGCTGGTGGAAATGCTGAACAATGGGTCAATTTCATATGTATTGGCATCATCTCCTGAGTCACTGAAATGATGGATGGTGCAGCCTTGTGCTTACGGCTGGGTATTATGTCACTTTATTAAGCCTAAAAAGCCACATAAATAAATGCTACCTGAACAAATAAAAAGGCAGATCACAGCAGTGAAGTGTTACCAGAAGGGAGAAATAACAAAGTGGACACCTTGTGAGTTGATGTCCTCAAATGGTAAATGTTGCCTGAAGAATGATGGGATAGAGGTATGTCCTCTCCCTCATATTCTTCGCACTGTCAGTCTAAATGAACAGACTGTTTCCACCCTGTGTAGAATGGTGAAAGTATTCAACAATCTCCATCCTGGGAATGATCGCAGCGCTCATTCAGGCAGTTCTTCATACGGACCTTCTTATATTAATGTGCTTCACTCATTAAGTATCCATTATATTTCCTTTAGTCACAAAAGTGACTTCAGCTATACTATTTTCCCCTTTCTGATAGCTATGTGTAAAAGAACAAAACGGGCTTTTCTCCCTGTCACACTGTAAGTCAGTGCATTATTGTGCAATAATTCTTATTTTGTTTTCTATTAAACTTTAGTAAGCCCAGCAAATTTCCTCATGAAAGTAACCACAACAGCCCTCTTTCTAAAAATTAATACATTGCCTGAAATAACAGGGTCACCAATTTTCAATGTTTGCAATAGATGGTAACATGAAAATACTTCAACATCCACTATGAGGAAATCTGTTGCACTCAGTGGCTCATAGATTGTTGCATAGTCAGGTCCTGCTAGAAGGGTCTATTTCAGTGAATTCAGCAAGTCAAAATATCTGGATAAATGCATTACATCTTCTCCAACCAAATTTTGGAAAAGAAAGAGATAATGGCTGTGATAAATTCCAGAAACTTTAAAAAATGTATCCAGAAAACGATATGGAGTCATTGAAAGACATTAGGAATGTGAGTTACACTTTGCGGTTTAGATATTGCTCTGGCATTTGAGTGTGGGAAAGGTACTGCAGGGGGATACTGCAAATGCTCCAAGGAGAAATGATAAGGACTTGCACTTGAACAGTTCACCCAATTAAGGTCTCAAAATGAGCCAGTCCCTTATTTCTGCAGTCACCATATTTCTGCATCCAATCCTCGGCTTTGCACAGCCAGACCTCATTTCTCTTGCATAGGCACCCAATGGTGACAGCCTCTGAGAAACCACCTCTTGCCAATGAAATTCTCAGAAGCTGATATTAACTTTAAAAGAAGGTTATTCCATTGCAGTGGCTGAAATACATAAGTTACTTTTAGTGTTACTAGCTTGACACTCATTCCATTTGTAAAGTGATCTCATATCAGTATTTCCCCAAACATCTGCCTATTTTACCAGTTCTCTTTGGTCTTAATGGGTGTTACTTTAAAAAGAGGCTTCAATTGGATTCTTTGTCTTCCTTTTGTTAAGTTTTATGAGTTCTTTATATATTTTGGAAATTTAACTCATAATCAAATGTATCATTGCCAAATATGTTCTCCCATACAATACAGTGGGCTCCTTTTCATTTTGTTGATGGGCTGTGCAGAAGCTTTTTATTTTGATGTAGTCCCATTTGTTTATTTTCTCCTTAGTTTCCCTTGTCCTAGGAGATGTATCTCCAAACATATTGCTATGAGAGATGTCTGAGGTTTTGCTGCCTATGGCTTCTTCTAGAATTTTTATGGTTTCATGACTTATATTTATGTCCTTTATCCACTTTCAGTTTATTCTTCTGTATGGTGTAAGTTGATGGTCTAGTTTCATTTTTTAGCATGTACCTGTCCAATTTCCCCAACATCATTTATTTAAGAGACTGTTTTTACTACACTGTATGCTCATGCCTCCTTTGTCAAATATTAATTGAGCTTGGGTCGATTTCTGGGTTCTCTATTCTGTTCCATGATCTATATGCCTGTTCTTGCACCAGTACCAGGTTGTTTTGATTTCAGTGGCTTTGTAGTATAACTTGATATACGGTATTGTGATCCCTCCAACTTTGTTCTTCTTTCTCAAGATTACTGCGGCTATTTGGAGTCATTTTTGGTTCCATATGAATTTGTGGAGTATTTGTTCTAGATCTGTGAAATATGCCATTGGTATTTTAATAGGGATTGCATTAAATCTATACATTGCTGTGGGTAGAATGGACATTTTGACGATGTTAATTATTTCAGTCCATGAACATGATATATAAGACAATCCAATTAGAAAATGGACAAGGACCTAAATAGACACTTCTCCAAAGAGGATATATACCAATGGCCAAGAGACAACTGAAAAAATGCTCAAAGTCATTAATCATCAAAGAGATGCAAATTGATAGAACAATGAAGTATCACCTTGCACCTGCCACATGGCTACCTTAAACAAATCAACAAAGAATAAGCACTGGAAAGGATGTGGAGAAAAGGGAACCCTGGTACACTGCTATGGAAAACAGTATCGAGATTCCTCAAAAAATTAAAAATGGAACTCCATTTGACCCAGTGATCCCACTCCTAGAAATATATCCTAACAATCCTGAACACCAATCAGAAAGAATATATGCATCCCTATGTTCATAGCAGCACTATTTACAATAGCTAAGATATGTAAACAGCCCAAATGCCCATCAGTAGATGAGTGGATAAAAATGCTGTGGTACATTTACACCATGGAATACTATGCAACTGTACAAAAAGAAGAATCTCTTACCCTTTGACACAGCATGGAGGGACCTGGTGAGTATTATGCTAAGTGAAATAAGTTAGTCAAAGAAAGACAAGTATTACATGATCTCACATATATGTGGAATCTAATAAATAAAATTAACTGTTGAACAAAATAGATCCAGAGACATAGAAGCATGGAACAGACAGTGGAATCTCAGAGGGAAGGAAGGAGAGGGAGTGGGAAGAGGTTAACCAAATAACTTTTTCACCCCATGGACACAAACAACCGTGTGGTAAAGGCCTGGGCGGGGGTGAGAGGTGGAAGGGGTCAATGTGGGAAAAAGGGGACATCTGTAAAACTTTCAATTATAAAGATAATTTTTTTTTAAATGCTACCTCAAATGGACAAGTAAATAAAGTATCAGAAACTGTGCCCTGGGGGAAAAAAGGGGCTTCAATTTCATCCCAGTTTGCAAAATATGCAGGTAACAATGTGAAATATTTCTTTATTGAAATATTTCCCAGACCTCTTCAAGCTAACATTCCCAGTGATCCTCTGAGAGGAGTGGTGTATAATGCTTTCCAAAATTAGTTGAACATGCCATACTTGACACGCACACCCCGGGGCATATCTCCATATTAGTATTTTCCAGAACACACTTTGGGGAATACCAAAGGGTGTCTCCTTGTTCTAAGTGCTGTTACATGATTGTACTCATTTCCAGTGGTTTAATAGTTCCAGGATGTATTTCTTACACAATAAGTGCTTCCTTATGGGGACTTTTAACATATAACTCAAGGAGTATAGAGTGGTTACAACACTCATAGTAGCAATTAACGGTAGCCTTCATTATGTGATTCTAACTTCTGCTGTTCTAATATTTGTGCGGACATTTCGCTCCTCCCCGCATCTGCCTTTATTCATTAAACACTCTATGAATAGAAAGATTGAATGATTCTCCAGTGGTCATTACATTTGCATCAATGACCTCTAATTGCAGAATTTGAAACTTTCATTTAAATCTTCATTGAAAATGTACAAGCAATTTCTGCCTTTAATCTAAGTATGCCACTGATATATTTATGCATCAGTGTTTAAAATGAAAATGTTTATTAACTTTTAGATATCAAAGGTATTTTAATTTTGAAAGACACACATATCAAGTGTTTCTATTTTTTCATGAAAATTGTTTGCTTTTTCCAACCAGAAATTAGAATAGTAAAGGTCTACTCCAGAAGGTAATTTTTACCAAATTCCAAATTCAGATTGAAATATTTAGTGCTACAAATAGTTTTTTTTCGGTTCTTTTTTTCTGAAAGCTCAGAGTTTTCATTTCTAACTTGGAGTCTCCCTCTCTTCCTAAACTCTGCTGAAAATATAGCTGAAAATAAAACCTTTATGAGTAAGTCTTTTGTCATTGCCATCACCTGGGCAACTTATGGAGCATTTGTAGAGAAATTCCTTTTGCTAAGAAGAGCAATTAACAGCCATGAAGTAGTAGCTGTGATTACTTTGCAAGTTGTTTCACTAAGACAGTTCTGTATTTCAATGCAGTATTTTTTTTTTTTTTCACTCTCATAAATTGTGGAAACATTAGAAAACCTTTTAAGAAGGTGTTGGTGGTTTACCTTTTTTTTCCTTCTGATTTATATTCATTATTTGAGAGTGAGAAAGACTTTGGCCAGAGGGGCTGACTTTGGTAAACTATATTTTTCCCCTTGCAGATGCCTCAGAAGAAAGAGGGCCAGGATGCACTTTGCCAACCTTGGGGCAGAGAGCCTACTTTGGTGAACTGACATTTCATTTTAGTTTTTACATTCCTGAGGAAAGAACGCTAAAGAAGAAAATCAAGTCTGAAAAGTGTTACCCATCTAAACACATATGAACAGAAATTTAGAACACAGATTCTTGTGCTGAAATCCTAAGATTTCCAATTAAAATTATGGTTTCAAAGAGGCTTCTTTAGTTTCACTTTATTTAATCTAATGGAGTCTAAAATTTTATAGATGGAAAAGGCATTCTTAAACTAAATTAGCATAATTTAACCATTGGAACATTTCTTAGTTGGAAAAGTATGATTTCTATGCAAATAGACTATGATTTTGATTACACATACAATTTATACAGCTTAGAACCACTGCTGATAATGGAACTGTGGGCTTCTTTATATTGGTAACGTACTTTTTCACATTCATGAAATGTAAGTCATAAGATCGGAAAGACATCACTTTAAATTGCCATTTAATGTTTTTAGTAATCTTTTGGCCATTCTCCACTTATGATATTATAAACATGTTGAGGAAGAAACTGGGTAGAAACAGAAGGATGGAGAGGAGAGCGTATATACATAGATTCAGATACTCCCTTCCTGGATTCACATAATTGAGGGAGAGGTGGAGAAGAACCAAACTCACATATGCATTTTTCTAATGCAAGTTAGTTTAAACAGAGACACAAAGATCTATGTTAGAAATAGGTGAGGGACCTGAAACCTTTGTCCTGCTCTAGAGTCAGGGCAATGACTGAGAATGGAAGATGATGGCTTCCTAAGAGTAATAGGATGCTGTTACCAGAAGGAGGAGGAATGCGTACTGAAAGGGGGAAAAAGATGTCCATTCTACTGGAAGAAAATTTTGATCCAATTTAAGGACCATTGGGAATGGAGAAAACAAAGATTTGCTCATTAAATGACAGGGACCAGTGGACTGGATTCTCTCTAGTTAATCTCCATTTTGTTTCTACCTTCAAAAGTTTTAAATAACTGTGTTGCACTGGCCAGGAGAAGTCAGTGGTAGGAACAATTAGTATTGTGTAAGGATGGTATAGGTACACTCTTCTCTCTGCATTTTAATTCCAAAACTGCAAGTGACACTTTCAAGTTTTTTGCATAATGAAAAGATCTTCTAAAAAACCCTAAATATCATTGCAATTATTTTCTATAACTTCTATAGAAGAGACAGGTGTGCCTGGATCCTTGCTTCTCTAACTTCTATAAAAGAAACAGGCATGCCTCCATCCTTGCTTCTCTATCTTCTATAGAGGAGACAGGTGTGCCTGGATCCTTGCTTCAAAAAAAAATTCAATTAAGCATAATTGAATTTTGCTTAAGTATAATTCAATTGAGATCCTATTATATGACTGCAGCCTGCTAAAAACTATAGAGTTTTCTATCCAGGAATGTTCAATTAGCAGGAGAGACAGACAGATAATCTTAAGGTTTCAATGTGAAAAGTGTTATAACAGATATGATCTGGATGCTACATCACCAAAAATAAGAGGCACCTTTCCCATTCAAAGAGCTCATGAGAGCTTTCTTGGAGCAATGAATGAATAAGCTAAGTTCTTAACAGGCTTAACCAGATGAAAAGAAATGGGGGTGTAAAGGTTTTTGAAGGGTTTTTCTCCAAATATCAAGGCTAAAATATAATTTTCAAACACTTCGCCTTTAAAGGTGACCTTCAGGTTCAATCATATATAAATCAAGAAACTCTCCTTTAATGTCAAATTCATAACAGCAGCACATGTAATGGTGGCATATAAGCATCATATTGGAATAAAACCCCTCTGGCTTTTTGCCAATTCTATAATGCATTCTCATTTTGCTTGAACATCACATTGTAGTCATAAAAGTTTGTTTTTAATGTTACTAAGTGTAATAGCAGAAAAACCTCAGAGACTTGTTTGAGGACAAATGTGCACAATTTTGAAGACTCAATAATCTGAGTTAAAATAGAATCTAATTGTGTTTAGAATTAATAACATATAAGGTGAAGCCATTTCTCACATTTACTTCAGAGTTCATAATGTTGCAGTATCACCTATAACTTTGTAATTTACATTGAAGAGCCAGAAAATCTTGGCATTAATACTGGGAAAATTAATAGTAGCCATGCTTCATCAGGACTGGATTTAAGCTATATTATTAGTATGCCTTACAACCACTGTCACATGTTATCTCAGAGCCTACAAATGGTAACTGCTGACATACTAGGTAAGTCCAAAAATACTGTTACAACATATACCCAGTAGCTAGATGATGCTGGGAATTCCATACATAAAGTATTCATTTATTTAACTGCAGAAAATAATCATAGAATGAAAAAAATAATACTTTATGCCAAAACATCAATTACATTATGTAAATTGTACACAATATGAGAATGTGTAGAAGGACATTACCCCATGAAAAAAGGAATCCGGTTTCAAAAACTACATACTGACCCAGGGCATTTTCTGAGCTTCCATTTATTCTTCTTGCACTCCACCCACTTTTCACCCCATCATTCCATATAAGGAGGTATTACAAAGGTCAATAATTGCCTCTGTCCCTAAAATGGACAGATTAAATCACTTATTACACCAATGATGCGTCCATCCTCTGGATACCTCTTCTTCTGCTAGCTTTTACAATATCCCTGTAAGTTTTCTTTGTATGGCTACTTCTTCACAAGCTCATCTTCCTCTAACACAGTGGTTCTCAACCTTTCTAATGCTGCGACCCTTTAATACAGTTCCTCATGTTGTGGTGACCCCCAACCATAAAATTATTTTCGTTGCTATTTCATAACTGTAATTTTGTTACTGTTGATGAATCGTAATGTAAATATCTGTGTTTTCCGATGGTCTTAGGCTCTACAGCAGCGGTTCTCAACCTGTGGGTCACCTAAGACCATCGGAAAACACAGATATTTACATTACGAGTCTAACAGGTCCTTAATGCAGGAGTTTTTCATGATTCAGCACAGGCTTCCTTTTATTTTCACTTTATATACTCTTCCCTTCCCTCCCCCCACTTCTCTAGGTATTCTTAGCCATACTTAATAATAAACTTAATTATTATGGGCAATTAGTACCTCCCAAATTATATCTTCACATATAAACCCTCTTCTTAGTTTCAAGACAATATATTAAATTACCTTAACATCTTTCCTAAGATAATTCAAATTCTAAGATATTCAAAAGATAATTAAAAGATAATGTGATGTCTGCAAAATTAATAGGCCTAAGTGGTGTACAACCATGTTCTTCCACTCCCAAACTTGGTCCTCACCAAGTAAATATCACCTCTTGCTCATGTAATTGTGCAAATTAAACTTAGAAATCATTCTTGATACCTTCAACTCCCTTGAAACATTTAATATATCATTGGATTCTTTTAATTTTTTATACTGAAATAATCTCAAGTCTATTAAATCCTCTCTGATCAAACTGTTTCCATCATAGTTCATCTTCTCTTCATATGTTTCCTTAAATGGTGTTTCTGTAATACCTATGCCATTGGGTTCTCCCCACCCTGCAGATTTATTGAGGTATAATTGACATGTAATATTGTGTAAGTTTAAGATATACAATGTGATGATTTGATATATGTGTACTTTGTGAAATGATCATCACAACAAAGTTGTTTAACACATCTATCACCTCACATAGTTACTCTTTTATGTGTTTGTGTGGTGAGAGGATTTAAGATCTAATCTCTTAGTAAATTTCAAGTATACAATACAGTATTAACTACAGTCACCAAGCAATACATTAGAGCACCAGAACTTACAACTAAAAATGTGTTCCTTTTGACTAATATCTCCCCATTTCTCCCATCCCCTGTCCCTGGCAAAACCCCCATCTACTCTTTATATCTATGAGTTAAGGTTTTTAAATTTTTTTCCCCACATATAAATGAGATCATGAAATACTTATCTTTCTCTGTGTGACTTAGTACAATGTCTTCCAGATTCGTCCATGTAGTCCTAAATGGCAGGGTTTCCTTTCTTTGTTATGGCTGAATAATAGGCCACTAAATATTATATATAGATAGATATATACATTTTCTTTATGTATTAACTAGTAGCCCGTTTGCACGAAGATTCGTGCAATAGACCTTCATTCACCTGGCTGCCTGCACCAGTTTTCTGCCGGCACCAGGGACCCAGGCCTTGGCTGTGGCCACTGCCTTCTGCCTTCTTTCAGGGTCCAGGCTTGGCCCTGGGCGGTGGCCTTGGGCTCGGCTGCACCCAGCGTCCCTGCTACCCGATCAAGGCTGGGAAAGCCTAGGGCGGCTTTCCCCGGCCTTGGGCTCCGCCGCAGCACCCCAGCGTCCCAGCGTCCCAGCGACCGCAGGAGCCAGCCGACCCCCCAGGTCGGCTCGCTCCTGCGATCGGAGCAGGCACCACGCTGGCGCCCAAGGCCGGGGAAAGCCTCGAGCGGCTTTCCCCGGCCTTGGGCTCCGCCAAACCCCAGCTTCCCTGCAACGTTTTCCTGGTGGGCGTGGTTGATGGGCGTGGCTTGGTTGGTGGGCGTGGCTTGGGTGTAGCGAAGGTGCGGTCAATTTGCATATTTGTCTATTATAAGGTAAGATTTGCCAACAAACACAGGTTGTTTCCTTAACTTGGCTATTGTAAACAAATCTAGAGAAGTGGGTGGTTGGCATGACCCATGGAGAGACTCAGTCATCTCTTTCTCAACTAGCCATTATCTCAGCCATATATTTGGCAGGAGTTTGATGATAGACAATTTATGTCTCTGCATCCTGGCAAGTGCCCAAAAGTTTATATAGTCTCTGTGTGTTTTTTATTGATGAAAGCTTTATATATTTCCATCAGCAGAAGTACAAGTAGAAAAGCTGCTATTACATGAAAAAAAAAAAAAAAGATAGACATTCTAGCTCAGCAAATAAATAAATAATAGCAGCTCTGGATAAATGCAAATCTTTTTCCCAGCGTATTTTTTATTAGGATTTCAATTTGTAATAATGTGGCAGGACTCATGAAAGTATATATATTCTCAAAGCAGAGGTGGAGTGATAGAGGAACCCAGTCAAATAAGCACATGAGTTTAGCTAGTAGTTATTCTGAGATATTTTCCCCAAAATGTGAATTTGAACTTCAGTGTTCATGGTTTCATGTTGTGTGGAGATGAGCAACCGAAGCCCAAACCTGTCCAAGACAGGAAGTCTATCTTCTTAAGACTGAGAGGCCAAAGGGTTATATCTTCAGGGAACAGGTAGGTCAGGAATAACCATCTCTGCAGGAAACTACAAGCAAACTATTTCAAACCTTCAAATTACCTAGAGGACATTGGTTAAAATTGGTGATTAATGTTTTAAAATTAGTCCTCCTGCAGGTTTACAGCCCATTTCATACTGTCTTGATAATCTGAAAACTTTCAAACTGAGAATATGATTCAGAGATCCTAGACTCATGGAAGTAAATGCACATACCCTCCAGACGAATAAACTTTTATCCCAAATTTCAGAGAATTTTCACAATTAAAAGTCTAAGGACAATGAGTAGCTCATAGACAAAAGTACCAAACACACAGGAAACAAGAAACCACAAGCAAGAACTAAATGAAGTGATAGAAGACACCCACTCACAAGTACTTCAGATAATGGAATTATCACAGACTGTCTCCAAGTACATATATCTGGCACATGCAAAAAATATTTTTAAAAATCTTAAAATATATCCTGTGAACTTGAAATTATAAAGAATGACTAAGAATATTTGAAAAAAAAAAACCACAAAAAGAATTTCTATAAATATAAAAAAATTAAAATTAAAAATCCAGCAAATGGGTTTAATGGCAATCAGTCACAACTAAAGAGAGTTAATGAACAAGAGGGTAAATATGAAGAAATCATTTAAAATTCATTATAGAGAAACAAAGCTTAGGGTTCTCTTCTTTTTTTGACCCTTAAAACCACTCTGACTTAATTCCTTAGTCACTTAAGCTGGCTGCAAATCCAACAGGAGAAAATTTCTTGGAAGGCAGGCGAGTTACTTACATAGCAAGGAAAGTGTTCTCTTAGCAAGGCCTCAGCTCTTTCTCCATCAGAGCCTTTTTAAGTGAGTAGAAAGAACTTTAAAAAAGATGCTATGCCAGCATAAGCCAGAGCTCCCTAAAAAAATAGCCCTTGCTTCTATGTGTTCAACCCGCTCGTCAGCAGAACCAGTAGCAGGGGGCCACCTAAATGGTAGCATCTGGAGTGTGGTATAGTTTCCTGCTGTTTTCCTGCTGCCAAGGTATCCATTAAGGAGCTGGCATAGGTTCCAGATGCACATTAGAAATGGCCTTTACTAAATACACAGTCTCCTCTTCCTTCCATGTATAGATTATAGTGCTTTAATTGGTCAATCATTCCTACTGTGTTCTGGTCCCAGGACAGGGAGAGAGCTGAACTGTTCCTGGATGTGTTATGATACTACTATACTAAGGAAGTGTGAATACAAATAAGGCTGAGAATGCATGTTCCAGAGGCTATTAGTTCCTTTTAGTTTTATGCCTAAAATCTGAATGTTTGGACTCAATATCCTAAGATGTTTGAAACTCAAAGTTTCACTGCTTTATTCCAAGAAAATATGGATTTTTGTTGGCCAACATGATGAATTGCTCTTTGTTATGCCCTTCTCAGACCTTTGGATGTATTAGGGATTAAAAATCAAGAAAACCCAGGAGAAATCAGAATTTCCAACTATAGGTCAGAAATTGTTGAGAAGGGCAAATTATAAGAGTCCTAAAAATCCCATCATCCAATAAGGCACTTTACTGATCTTTTATCATTAGTGTCATCTATTGTCTATATGCTTTTAAATCACCTTGGCAAGACTGTAAATAACCATATGAATAGTATGACTCTGGTCTCAGCTCTGTAATTAACTATGTAATTAACTATGTAATTAACTATGTAACCTTGGGCAGGGTGCAAATTCTCCTAGCTTCATTTTCATCACATGTAAATAAGGATAATAATAACTAGTGCAGTCTAAAGAGAATTGGCTAATAGGAGGTTTATTAAGAGTAGGAATATAGGTGACAATGGGTAGTGTCCAGCAGAAAAGAACAAAAGGGTTCTTAACTCTTTAACTGTATATACTAAGCTATACTAGCCAGGCCTGCCCTATGATTTTTTTTCCTATTTAATCATAAACTTATTGAGAATAGGGACTTTTATTTATATTTCAATTCCTAGCATAAGTATCCTATCTAATAAAAAGGGAATATGCTAATTGACCCTCATGTCATTGCAAAGATGGCGGTGCCCACAGCCAATAAGGAGGGAATATGCTAATTGACCTCCTTGCCCTCAAAGATGGCGGTGCCCACAGCCACAAGATGGCGGCACCCAGTCCCATCAGCCCCACTGGGGTGGCAGGCACGTGGCAAGGCTGGGTCCACCTCCAGGCAGGCCCAGCCTTTCCGTGCACCTGCCTCTGGAGTCCCCTAGTCCCCTCAGCTCCATAGCTGCCCAGGGCCGGCTCAAGGTGCAGGCAAGCCTCGGATGGCGGCTGCCCAGCCACCCAGGGCTGGCCGAGGCTTGCATTGCTGGCAGTGGCAGCAGCAGAGGTGTGATGGGGCGTCGCCTTCCCCTGATCACCGGGTCGCCTCCCGCCCCTGAGGGCTCCTAGATTGTGAAAGGGGACAGGCCAGGCTGTGGGATTCCCTCCTCCAGTGCATGAATTTTCATGCACCGTGCCTCTAGTCATGCAAATAAAAGTTCTCAATAAATCTTTGCTGAGTAAATAAATTCTGATAGATTTAAGTCATGATAGGTATCCAGCTGTAGGGCCATAATGGAGAAGTCAAGGGAATGTGGGAGTGAAAAGTTAAAGGGAAAGATATCTATAAAGGGAAACCTACTTTTCCCACCCCTGTATATATAGTTTAAATTGACTATTTTAATTTCCCTTTCTATAAAGGGAATAACTTCATAAATATAGAGAGAAAGACATTTCCCATTTCCCTATTTTTTCACATGTGTGGGCTTTATGTCAGATGATCTTACCAATGGTGACCTATGTGGTCTTAACATTTTTCTTTAATATATTTTCCAAAGGACAACATTTAAATCTTCATGCACAAAATGAGGCCCCTCATCTTGCTTCTATCAGAGTTTATGAACATGATCCTTATTCAACCAAATGCAGCCCCTATTTAAACAGACTTGATAAGTTTGCACTTAAATAATAATGTCCCAACCCCTGCCAAGTCATATGAAATTAAGAGGCAAGAGATCCAGTACAGGGCAGGTATGGAGAATATGTTCTATATGATTTCTTATGTGGAAAACCAGAGCTTTGATTATATAAACTAAAGATAAAACTATCATACAATTAAAATACCGTTTATATTTAAAGTTGCATCCACATATGTGTATAAATTTATTTAAAATTTATTAACAATTATTTAGAGATTAAAAAATACTGCCACATTAAAAGTATTATATATATTGATTATCAGATAATTCTGATTTCAGAAGTGCTTAAATACAAAATACTCAAAATAATAAAATGTTTTCACTTAAAGACATACCAAGGAACAGAACAGTCAGCAAGTTTAGGTGCTTGAGTGGAGTGATCACAATCCAGTATCTGATCTTCATCCTCACAGAAATTCCTTTCTTTTTTTCAACAATTTATGCATGTTTCAGATGTTCAAATTGTACTGTCCAAATGCACAGTCTTAGACACCAGGATGATTTACTGCTAGTGCCTACTCAGTACAGTAGTCAGGATACCTACCTCACATAAGTAGAGACTCCAGGAAACCAAATTACCTAAGAAGTTTGTGTGATTAGTTTTAAATAAGAGGGGTTTTTTAATTGGATTATTGAGTTTAGAGCATAGGGCATAGATTTAATATACACAGAAGCTAAAAAAAAAAATGGAAATGGGTTGAAGGCTTTCATAAGAATCAGGTAGAAAATGTTTACACTTCAACAAAAATATATGTACTCTCTATTTTCTTGAAACACATGAAATACAAAACCTATTTTAAAGCTGACTTATTTTTTTCCATCCCAGGCACAGAGAAATCTTTCTCTACTGTTACGAAGAAAATCCATGGTGTAAGTATGATTAAAAAAATGAAAATGAGCAGAAACCGGTTTGGCTCAGTGGATAGAGCGTCGGCCTGAGGACTGAAGGGTCCCAGGTTCAATTCCGGTCGGGGGCATGTACCTTGGTTGCGGGCACATCCCCAGTGGGGGGGGGTGCAGGAGGCGGCTGATCAATGTTTCTCTCTCATCGATATTTCTAGCTTTCTGTCCCTCTCCCTTCCACTCTGTAAAAAATCAATAAAATATATTTTTAAAAAAATGAGAATGACACTAAGCTTCAGTGTCAGGAAGATATAGGCAATGTAACCGTGGTGAACTAATGAAATAATTTTCTTTCTACAAGAGACAACTGCACTGTTGCCTTGTTGGAATATGAGCTGGGTTTCTGGATCTAATTATTTTTTAAGAGAAACTGAACATCTGGATTATGAATGTAAAATTCCTTATTTATAAGAGTAGATTTAATTTCTAAAAATAAGGTGTAGGCAAACAAAACACATCTGGGGATCATAGTCACTGTATGGACTGCTTCCATAAGACTTATCTAAAGGAATGTTGTCATGGTCTGAGTGTTTGTATTCCCCCAAAATGCATGTTGAAATCCTAACCCCAAAGGTAATGGTACTAGGAGATGGAGCCTTTGGGAGGTGCTTAAGCCTTGAAGGTGGAGCCCTCTTGAATGAGATGAATACCTTTCAAAAGAGACTACAGAGAGAACCCTGACCCTTTCACTATGGGAGAAGTCCACAGTCTGCAATCCAGAAGAGGGCCTTCACCCAACCTTGCTAGTACCTGATCTCAGAACTCTGAGAGATAAATTTTAGACTTTTAGCCCCCAGAACTGTATAGTATTTTATTACAGCAGCCTGAACAGATGAAAACAGATGTTTCAGCAAAACAGTGACTAAATTTAATTTCATGATCCTACAGTATTGGATACATGTGCCCTCCTAACTCCCTCTTTCTGTTGTTCTATTTGGGCTAACCTGGATTTCTATTCTCAGGCTCAGGTTTTTCAGGAATTCGTGGACAGCCCATTAACAATTTTTTTTTCTAGAAAGTCAGATAAAGAATTGGTTAGTTTATGCTTTCAGTGGTTACTTTTCAGTTAAAAGATTCAGTCAATCTTTTAATATTTTCAACAGCTCAAAATAGTCATGATTCCCTTCAAGAAGTGCTTCCAATTTTTGCAAGTGATTCTCTTTCAAAGAGCCATCTTCCTTACTTGCCTTGGCCAGCAACACATTCATGACTCATTATTTCAAGACCTGGTTCTTCTATAATGATTATATCAAAGACTGTGTTGGGTTTTCAATTTGTCTGACCTTTTCCTCAAATTCAGAGAAATTGTATTAACTCTCTGTCTGACTATACTCAGCACTGCTCATTTTATTATTTTCATGCATATTACCAACTTTCCACTCTAAATCTTTTGTGGATATTCTTACTATGTTGGCACAAAGTAAAATACTTGACTTTACAGGGAAGGTAATATCTGTCTTAACCTTTTCCCATTAGTAAACTATGGTATATTTCCTCTAAGTCCATGCACAAAGTATAATTTGTTGATGTTGATGGCTATATAGAGTTCACTCTTTCTCATTTCTCTTCTATGTTATGCAACCTACTCCTCTTTCATATTTCCATCCATTCTGAAAGCTCAGTATTTGCCTGTATATATTGTCCCCTCAAATCTTATTGCTGGTGGGTAAAGATGGTAGCTGATTATAAACCTGTTTGTGAGTGATGAAGGGACAATTTTTCCTAGGGCTGATCCTGACTCCAAAAGGGAAATAATACCAACATATTAGATATTTAATTAAATTTAAATTTTTCATTTTCACCAACAAATCATTACTTGGAACATAAGGCTCTATATAAAAAGACAGCTTACTTTTACTTTGAAATATAACTACATATGTACTATTTAATTTTAAAAAAGATAACTGATGTTTCCATATTTTTGAAATAAAATTAGGTTACTATAAATTTTAATATTCTACTTTGTTACCTCAAGTACATAATTACCTCAACTCTAGACATTGTATATGATGCTAATACTTAAAAAAATAAACTGCAAGTATACATGGTTTGCTATCCAGATTCTTTAGCATTATTTAAAATGACTGAAGAAAGACAAGTTATATTCTTTATAGAGAAGTACAAATATGATTTCCAATCCTATATAATAAAAACCTAATATGCTGTGTCCAACTGTTTGACCAGTCGCTATGACGTGCACTGACCATCAGGGGGTAGACGCTCCGAAGGTAGTTTAGCTTGCTGCTGGGGTCCAGCAGATCTGGACTGGGCAAGACTGGCAGGACGTGCCCTGGAGCCCTCCTGCAGTCCCTCCCCGGCCCCGATCATGCACCAGTGAGGACCCTCGGCCTGGCCTGCACCCTCTCGCAATCCGGGACCCCCGTGGGGATGTCAGAGAGCCGGTTTCGGCCCGGTCCCTGCAGGCCAGGCAGAGGGACCCCACCGGTGCACAACCCTGTGTACCAGGTCTCTAGTATGTTATAAAAAGCACATTTTATAAGACTGAATTTTGCAAATCAGAGCATGAGGCTTTCTGGAGCTAAATTTTACATTTTAATCATATATTGTTAAAGGAATCATCTCTATTCAGTTTGGTGTTCTTGTTCTAATGCAGAAAGTCACTGTATTTTATGGTGACTTTAAATCTTTCATCAAGGAAAGCATAATGCCCAGATTTTATAATTTTACATTTCCCTAAAGAATAGTGCACATTACTGTGCACTACTTTTATTATCATAATATCTTACTGTTCAGTGATAAATATGTTGTTTAAGTGCTTTTGTCTAATTGGGTAATATTGCAATGACGAGCCCCCTGCATTAGGTATGGATGTATAATAGGGAGCTCCTGAATAATGTCTTTTTCTCCACATACAAAGTAAAATCTTTTACTGTAGCAAGATACACAGAAACCCAAACCTTACATTATTTACGATGTCTGTAAGAACAGTAGATGGAGTTCAATAGGGCAAAAGGAAGACAAATTAGAACTTTCGGGTAGATTTTTGACTTAACATGAAAAGGATTATAAATATGATATGATAGTTATAAGGAAACAGGATTCCTTGGGAGGTTGTGAGATCTCTGTTATCTGAGGTGTTTCAAAGAGGCCTGATAATAGTGGAAAATTCAAATATTAGGCAGGACTATGGCCAACATTATTTCCAGGTCCCTGTCAAAAGGTAAGATGACAATAATTGGCAATTTTTGAAAAGATAGTAGAGTATTTACTTAAACTGAATATTTATATGAGCATATATTTATTGTGTATAAGGATTTTTCCTGTGCCCTGGAGGTGAATGGTGAATCAGACTTTTCTTACTTCACAAAGCTTATACTCCTTTGGAGAAACCTGACAACAGGCAATTACAGACAGGTTGAAAAGCATATGCTATTGGTTCTCAAATAGTATAGGGCGGTGAAGGATTACCTTATAGACACACAAACCCATACTTGAAGCATAGAAAATCTGAGGGCGGGGAGGAGAAAGATGCTTTTAAAGGAATTTTCATGTGATAGAAAACAGCAAGTAGTCATGATGGCAAAAACATAACTTTTTTTTGGACTTATTTTACCATATCCTGTTAAGATTTTTGGATTAGATCCTGATGGCCATGAGGGGCTACTAAAGAATCTCAAGCTGGAGAGTAGTCTAATGATATACCAGGTGTGTGTGCTATAGAAAGATAACTGTATACCACAACATGAAAAGGGGCATACCCGGAAGCAAGATGAGCACTGTAGTAAACTCAGCGGGGATTAGGAGTTTAAGGTAGTGGCAATGGAAATGTAGAGAAGGGGAGATGATCAAGAAATATTAACCTTTCCTGAATTGGTGACAGCTTATGGAGAAGAAAGATAAAGAGTAATTAATAATGCCTGTTGGATTTCTGTCTCCTTTCTTCAGCTAATTCATATATTTCAGCAGCTGGAGATGGAGTAATTAAGCTGTTGGATTTCTCCTTGCACCAGGAACAACTCAGTAAAGATCATGAACCACACCCATTATTTACTGTACCAAAGCAGAAGAGGATCTCCAAGAACTGTATACCTCATATCCAGGGTTTTTCTTGATAGCTAGTTAAAAGTTAAGTATTATATACTGTTTTCCTTCTTTTAACCTTCATGTTAAAACAAATAATCTATAACAGATGGTAATAAGGTATTACCAAAAAATATTTGCTAGTATTTTTAACATCTTAGTCAACCTTATTTTTAAGTTGACATCCCAATTTCTCACTACCATTTATGCCTTTCCATTGGATGCATATTAAATACTAACATTCTAAAGATACAGAAAGATTGCTGCATTCCCCAAAGTGAATATGATGCATTTCTATGTTAGTAAGCTTATGCCATGGGGGAAAAAAAAGTAGTCCTATATGGAAATAAAGAAACTAAACTGTTTTAAAAATGCATTTTTTGGCAATAAGAATTATAATATTTTTTGGAAAAATTACTCCATGACGGTAAAAACATGCTTTTTTTTGTTTGTTAAAAAAAAACAAAGGAAGAGGGAGAGAGAGAGAGAATATGTTTTCCATTGGTTTTTTAGAGAGAGTGGAAGAGAGGAAACAAGGTGAGGGGAGAATATGAGAGAGAGACATCAATTGGTTGCCTCCCGCACTCTTCCTGACCAGGGCTGGGGTCACACCTGCAACCCAGATATGTGCCCTTGACCGGGAATTTAACACGCAACTTGTAGGTGCACAGGCCTACACTCTAACAATTGAGCCACACCAGCCAGGGTGAAAAACATGTATTTTTAATATAATTATCCTACTGTTGACAGATACTTGTCCCTATGCACAAGGAAATCCATCAGCTAGGTTGAAAGAGAAGGTTATGTAGTAGCTCTGCCTAGTTTATGTAGTAGCTCATGTGATGTCTACATGATTGAAAATCAGGAGATTTCAGGAAATATCTGCTTGATGTGTCAAAATACACTAATTTGGAAGTTATCTTCCTGAAATTTATCCTCATGCAAGGTAAGAACAAAGTCTAAAAAAAAATATTTTGGTGACTTAGAAGATGATGCAGAGTTTCATTAGATTTTAAGAAAGTATATGTCTTAGCTTGGACTGCTATAATACAGTATCATAAGACACTGATTTCTCACAGTTCTGGGGGCTGGAAAGTCCAAGAACTTAGGTGCTGGTTGTTTCATATTCTGCTGAGAGTCTTCTTCTTGGCTTGCAGACTAATACCTCTGACTGTGTCCTCACTCTGGTCTCTCCTCCTCTTCTTATAAGGACATTAATCCCATCAGGGAAGCCCCACCATGATGACATCATCTAAATGTAATTACCTCCCTAAGTCCCCAACTCCAAGCACCATCACATTGGGGATTAAGGTTTCAACATAGGTTTCTGAAATCACTATGCTTCCAGTTTTTTCTCCAGGTAATACAGCAGTTACAGGTAAAGGCATGCAGATCTTGAGTTTCATTACTACCCAACCCAAATGTTCGATGACTAGAACAAGAAAAATAAACATTGTATATCAAATTAAATTATGAGTGACCTACTTAAACAGTTTCCTACTATTACATTCAAATTTTAAAATGTGTTTTTATGCTAATGCATGCAATGAAGCCATTTCCAGAAACATTTTTAAATATAGCTAAATTTTTAAATATAGCTAAACCTTGCATATTTAATCACATCAGCTAATGATCCTTTGAATCATTTGATATATCAATTAGCTCCATCAGCATTAAAATATTTGCTAGTATTTTTAACATCTATAAATTTAGCTAGCAGAATAATCAATGGAACTAAATTTTCACTGTAGTAATTCAATAGTCCCTCTGCCTGGTTTATTCATTTGTGAGACTCCCATTCCTTTCAAATAACAATATTTAATGTAGGAAGCATGTGTTCTTATTATACTAAGTTTTCATAACTGCATATATTCAAAAATACAACATAAAACACATATTACATGTTACTCTTGCATTATAAATACTGGAAATGTTTATACTTATTTTTTTAAATATATTTTTTATTGATTTTTACAGAGAGGAAGGGAGAGGGATAGAGAGTTAGAAACATCGATGAGAGAGTACATCGATCAGCTGCCTCTTGCACACCCCCTACTGGGGATGTGCCCACAACCAAGGTACATGCCCTTGACCGGAATCGAACCTGGGACCCTTCAGTCCACAGGCCGATGCTCTATCCACTGAGCCAAACCAGTTAGAGCTGTTAATACTTATTGATATAACTCTTTGACCAAGAGAATGACTTTTACCAAAAAAAACCTAGAAGTCATTCACCTAACAATCCACAAATATTAACTAAAAAACAGGTGTTACTAATTCATTTAAAACTTGTATGCCATAGAATGTTTTTAGAAGTTTACAGCCCAGTCAGTATGGCTCAATGGTTGAGCATCGACCTATGAACCAGGAGGTTGCAGTTCGGTTTCCGGTCAGGGCACATGGCTGGGTTGCAGGCTTGATCCCCAGTATGGGGTGTGCAGAAGGCAGCCAATCAATGATTCTCATCATTGATTTCTCTCTCTATCTCCCTCTCCGTTCCTCTCTGAAATCAATAAAAATATATATTTTTTTAAAAGAAGTTGACTTACATCACTACATGCAATCACACTACCCAAAAAAGAGTTTAATAAGCTTAATTAGATTCAGTGGCTACCCATGGTTACATGGCTAGAATATGGTAAATCCAGTAACAAAACTCAGCTGTGACTAAAGCCAAAATGCTTGCTCTAAGTCTATGACTTTCATTTCCTGTGCAATCACATCCTCACCTACTGAGCTGGTTATGAGATACAGCAATGAACAGCAGAGTCCCTGCCTCTCAGTCTGGTTGGGGAACATATCCTATATAATCCTATATAATAAAAGCCTAATATGCTAAGTGTCCAGTCATCCATGCAACCAATCAAAGCGTAATATGCTAACGATATGCTAAGGCCACTCAACTGCTCACTATGACGTGCACTGACCACCAGGGGGCAGATGCTCTGACCAGTAAGTTATCTTGCTGCTGTGGTCTGGCTGATCAGGACTGAGCAAGATGGGCAGGACATGCCCTGGATCCCTCCTGCAGCCCCTCTCCCCAGCTGGCCCCACCTCCGATAGGCCCCCATGAGGGGCAGGCTGGCCAGACCCCACCTGTGCATGAATTTGTGCACCGGGTCTCTAGTAGAGTATAAAACCAAATACTGTGTGTGAGTAGCTCTTCTAGATGGCAGTACAAATAAAGCTAACACTTATTGGTAAAACACCCACTAAGTCATGAGAATTATAACCTGTCATGGCAGAACTAATGGCTGACAAAGATCCTTTGGTTGACTAAGGAAGGAGAATGATCACATTTACAAAGTGGGTCATCCTATTTACCTAGAGCTTTCTTTGAAGCAGTGTCTAGCTAATGAAAACTCACACATGCTGAGACCATTTCATGAAGTCAGTTCACATTTTGTTTGTAAATGAACCAAACTCAAATCAGCTTAAGCTCCCCAAAAAACAAACGAACAGAAAACCAATTCACTTAACTGAAAAGGTTAGAAGAGGTACCTACATCAAACATCAAGTAATCAGACATCATTGTTAAGTCTCTGAATTTGTCAGCTTTACATCCCTGTGTGGTTTCCTCATTCTTTTTACTAAAGGTAGGAGTCCTTTCTTTAGCAAAGGACTCAATGGAGACAACAGCATAAACTTATTTTCTATTTCCCAGTGTCTGTTTCATAGAAAGCTTTTAATTCACTAATCTTGGGTTATGTGCAAATCCCAGTCACAGCCAGACCTCAGTTATGTTACAATCTTCCTGCACAACCCAATTACCTTTGGAAATAGCAGCCCCAACATAACCTCAAGGAATAGGAGAGGGGCAAAGTAAAAGACTCTGATATTAGCAAAACCAATACTGCATAGACAAAAATCAATTTGTGTATTATGAAACAATACTCTTTTCTAAAACATAAAGTACAATACAAATTATGCCTTATGTATTAAAGATGGAAAAGATTTAGAAAAAGAGACTATGTAAATTAAGTGAATGATCTATTTCTGTATTATTAAAAACCAACTAAAGTATAATTCTTCAACCCCAAGATCTATTTCAGCCATAAGAGGGTCAATTCTGTCATGACAGGTTATAATTCTCATGACTCCGGTGTTTTAGCAATAAGTGTTGACTACTTAGCTTTATCTGGACCACTATCTAGAAGAGCTACCCATACACAGTATTTTATTTGTAAAATGTTAAAAATCATCAATTATTAGCACTTTGATCCTGATAGTATTATCTTTCGATTCACACAAGTTTATTTATTTGTTAAAAGTGTTTATTAAAGAGAATAATTATATAGTAATATTATATGTTTAATGCACATGAAAAGAATTTGGCACCAAACTGCAAGGAAAAATAAATGTAACAGTATCCCAATAAATTTTTTGAAATCTATTTCATTAATCTGAGTTTTAAAAATGTATTTCAGTAGCATTAAAAATCATCAGATAAGGTATAACTTATTTTGTCTCATTGCTTATGTAGTTATTGTCCTTTCTGATCTCAGAATCAGTACAGCTTCACTTGTTATTGTGATAATTAGATAGCAAATATTAATAATTGAAAGAGAGCAAAGGGGAGGCAGACATTATAAGCATGTTCTTCTGGGCAGCTTCACCAGGAAGCTGAACCTTCGTGCTCCACAGGGAACCACCAGTCCATTCCTGAAGATCACTGAGGGAAGGGGTTAAAAGGAAAATGGCAATGAAGTTGGGGTGATGCTGGGAAGGTGCTTACCTGTCAGTCTAACCTAGGGAAAAGATAATTGGCCAGAGGGGTTCAGCCACTGCAAGTGTACAAAATCCTGGAGGCTTAAATGCTTAAGCTCCTAGTTATAATCCTGAGACAAAGAGTTCTCTCCCTCTTGTTCCTCTTGCCTTGCTCCTGCTTCCTTGCACTAGCCTGCTCTGTGACCTGCCCTCACCAGCTATGTGACCTAAGCAGCCACAGGGCTATGCGGACCCTACACTCAATGGACTGCAGTTGGGAACACACGCTAAGCCAGCCTGATGCTGGACTGGACTCTAATACAGAGCGAAGACTCAGGGCAGTGGTTTAATTCTAGCCCTATTCAAGATAAGGCTGGACTTTTTCCATGGTGGGACAGAGGGAGTTAGGATTTTGGAAACGCAGAGCTTTAATTCTACAAAAATAAAGCTTTTCCCCAATACCTCATCCTCCCATGGGGGCCTCAGGAAATTCCTTTGCTGGTGGCACCTCACCATAACACACTCACCTATACATTAAATGAGTGGATGATACCCTGTTAAGGGAAGTTACACCATCCCTAGGGGCCCAGTACACAAATTCGTGCACCTTGAAAGGAACTGTGGGCCTCGAGGCTGCGGTGGGCACAGAAGCAGGTCTTGGCCCATCCTCTGTGCCCTCTCCCAGCTCCTCCCACCGCAGCCCCCGGTGCCCTGTCTGCCAGCAGCCCCACTCCTGCTGCCACCACTCCCACACACTGATGGTGCCAGCCCCACTGGCACCCACTGACGGCGCAGAGCGATTGGGGCCGGCGCCAGCAGCAGGAGCAAGAGGGGCTGGTGCCATCAGCGGGTGCAAGCAGTGGCTGCTGCCCCAATCGCCCCTCAGGATCAGGGGGAGGTGGAGAAGCCCTGAGGGGTGATCGGGGCCAGCAGCCGCCGCTCACACCCGCTGCTGGTGCCTAGCACCGGCCCCGATCTCTCAGTGCCATCAGCAAATGCAAGCAGTGGCTCTGGCACTGCACAGGCAGCAGGTGCAAGCGGGGCTGGTGCCGTCAGTGGGTGCGAGCAGCGGCTGCTGGACCTGATCACTCTTCAGGAGCAGGAGGAGGTGGAGAAGCCCTGAGGGGCTTTTGGGGCTGGCAGCCGCCGCTTGCACCCGCTGGCGCTGAGCGATCAGGGCCGGTGCTGGGCACCGGCAGTGGGTGCAAGAGGCGGCTCCAGCACCGGCAGCAGGTATGAGCGCCGGGTGGGACCACGTCACGTGGGAGCAAAGAATTTTCAGTAACCACCAGAGGCTCGCCCCAATGACAGCAATCGGCACCCCGCCTTGGTCTGGTGCTCCCCCTCACCTGCTCCACCATCCCGTCACAGCCAACACCCACCATGTTCCGTGCACGCCCCCTAGTGGTCAGCGCACATCACAGCGACCAGTTGTGTAGTTGTTCCACCGTTTGGTCTATTTGCATATTAGGGTTTTATATATATAGACTGGTGTGGAACCTACTGCCAATGATCATACCTAACATACTTTTTAAAAGTCATATTTCTCATCTCCATGCTTAAAGTCCTTTTGCTGTCACTCCATTACCACATTCTACAGCAGTATTATGTACGTTAATGTATTACAAAGAAAGGAAAAACGAAAGCCTCAGTAGAAAGGATCTTCTCTGACAACATGGCTAGAGCAGAAGAGGGCTCCCCAGGAGAGACGTAGTTGTTCCCACACAGAAGTCCTGCCCAGTAGGAAACACGACTCTTCTATCTGCCGATCTGATTAATATGACATTTTCTAGGAACAATGAAGGAAAGTAAACAGAACAAAAAAACTCCATCTTATACCTATTTCCAGTATTGTGAGAAGAATAGAAATAATGTATGAAAGAGCCTACCAAAGGGACTGACAGTAAACATTCAGTAGATGAAAGCAATTCGATCTTTTTGAAATTCAAAATAGATCTAGGTTTTATTTTCATGATTAAAAGGAAATACACATACCTTGGAGAAAATTTTAAAAATTCAAGTTAACAAAAAGAGTAAAGCTGAAAACACTTGAACTCCCACCAATTAGACTACTTAGTTATAACCACTGGTAAAACTTTGGTATGTAATTTGTCACTCATATTCTTTGTAGCCTATATTTTGCACCTAAATACATAGTGTAAACATCTTCTCATATCAATATCAACATCATTTTAATGACCACGTGCCCAGTGAGTACATCCCTATACAGATGCAACCTGTTTAACCACTCTCACATTGCTGAGCACTATTGTTGATTCCATTTTTCCCTCTAATAAGTGATACGGTGAGGGGCATAAATGTAGCTAAATATTAGTGTGCTTGCTTATTTTGGAAGAATAAATTTTCTGAGTTTAGAATTTTCTATTTAATTTAAGTATCACTATAATTACAGTTATTTTTTCTCATTTAAATAGCCTTATTCAAATTTTTTTTTTCCATTTTAGACAGGCAAGTACATTTTTGAGAGGTTCAGATATGTTGTCTCCTTTTCCTTTCCCGCTCTTACTGAGATAATCTGGCTTTGTACTTCTTCCCCTCAGGGTTTACAGCCGGGTTGAAATAGGAAGCAGCTGGAGAAGCCTGTCCTTTATTAAAAAGCCTAACACTGCTGAGGAGATTATGTCAGATATCCTGAGGTGGAAAGCAGTAAGGTAGGTATGCCTGTTTAGAGAAAGAGATGTCTATAGGTCCATTTAGTAGTATAGACCAGTGGTTGGCAAACTCATTAGTCAACAGAGCCAAATATCAACAGTACAACGACTGAAATTTCTTTTGAGAGCCGAAAACCGACTTCTGCGCATGGGCCACGAAGTTTCAATCGCACTGTACGTGCGCGCCCACATGTGGTATTTTGTGGAAGAGCCACACTCAAGGGGCCAAAGAGCCGCATGTGGCTCGCGAGCCACAGTTTGCCGACCACTGGTCTAGACCATAGTAGGTCCCCAGGGAGGTGACCAGATGTAAGAGCATATGGGTAGCAGGGTAAGACATCTAAGAAACTTGAATCCTAGCAAAGAACTCATGCTCCATGTGTAGGGTAGTAGAGAAAGTTCCTGGACTTCAAGTATCTGCTGTGGGCTTATAAAGATGATGATACTAGCAAATATCACGGACAGAACAGTCAGAGGTCTTTTTCCATCGTCTAATCATTGCAAAATCTTCTTGTGTGATTTTAGAGGGGATGGAAGACCAATCAAGACTCCTAAGAAATTTCCTGGCAGAAAGCCTTGCACATTGCAGGCATTCAATATTTACTGAATTAGAAAGTAAAAATACAATGAGAATATTGGTCAAGTATTGAAGGGATACTGAAGAGACTCTGTTGCACACACAATATCTGAGATAAGAATCCCAGGAGGCACTGTCTGGCAGAGCCTTGCTATTTGAAGACGTCAGCACCTGCTCAACAGGACTTCATTAATCTGCAAGGAGGCTGGAGATGAAATCTGAAGTTACCCTCACACTCTCCTTGGCTCTACTTACTCTGTGTGCTCCCTGTTTTCTGTCCTGGGGCTTCAGTCTACTCTAGTTTTAGTGGCTTTTACTTACCCAGTTCCTGATCACCCATGTAATCCCACCACATGTAGTGTCTTCTCCTCAATTGGCATGGATGGCTTTTAGTCCTAATGCCTATGGCCTGTGATCCCCAATTACTTTTTTATTTATTTTTCCTGTTATTTTATTATAGTAAGTACATTTAAGATAGCTACCCTTCTAACAAATCTTTAAGTATACCATCCAATACTATTACATATGCTATTAACTCACCACCCTCACCCTTGTAGCTTTGGACTTCAGGTAACAAGACTTTCAATAAATGGAGCTGGATACTTAGACTTGGAGAGAATGTTTCCAAATTGAGAAAATAACATGAGCAAAATAAAAGAAATAAAAAAGGAAAAATTAAAATAGCATTGTAGAAAACGTATCAGGAGAAAAGCCCCAAATTCCACAGTTTAACATGTTTGCTATCATTGTCATTTATATCCAGTCCAATTATATTTAAATCAATATAAATGGAACCAAGCAATGATGGAATTACAAAATATTTAAAAACTAAATTGAAGAACAAATTTTGTTTCTATGACAGACAATAAAAACATTATATGTGACAGGATGATACAGGCAAAAGTTGTCCTTTTAGAGTTTGATGATGTTAATGTATCTGTAAAAAGACTTATCTTGTTAATTCCATGCTATTTTTTAGTATAAGGGGTCATTTCTTAGTTTTAAAAATATAAAAAGTGAAATAGCTATTTTAAAGAGTAATACATTTAAAATAATAAGTTAGAAATTTAAGAAGTACTCCTAGCTAGCATGTTTTGACCAAAGCGATAATTCTTAGAATCCTTTGCATCACCTAGATCAGGCGTCCTCAAACTACGGCCTAGGTGTTTTTGCCGTTTTGTTTTTTTACTTCAAAATAAGATATGTGCAGTGTGCATAGGAACTTGTTCATAGTTTTTTTTAAACTACAGTCCGGCCCTCCAACGGCTGAGGGACAGTGAACTGGCTCCCTGTTTAAAAAGTTTGAGGACCCCTGACCTAGATTAACAAAACAACTGATTCTTCACATGTTAAAATACATACATAGATATATATATACATATATGTATGTATATATATATATATTTACATATATAATTAATAAACAAAACTAAGTGTCACAAAAAAAAGAAATATTAAAATTAAAGCAAGCCCTAGCCAGTTTGGCTCAGTGAATGGAGCATTGGCCTATGGGCTGAAGGTTCCTGGGTTCAATTCTGGTCAAGGGCACATGCAGGGTTGTGGGCTCAATCCCTAGTTAGGGGCATGCAGGAGGCAGCCGATCAATGATTCTCTCTCATCATTGATGTTTCTAACTCTCTCTCCCTCTCCCTTCCTCTCTGAAATCAATAAAAAAATAATTTTAAAAAATTAAAGCAGCACTAATAGTAAATTCATATTTCCCAGGTTAGTGATATACTACAGAAAGCCATGAGAAATTCATAGAAAACATGATTCTATCTATCTTAGTGCGAAGCAAAAAAACTGTGTTGACCTAAGTCCATGAATGATCCATGGAACAAAATTATTTGTCCTCAGAATTGTAGACTTAGGTGTGGAGGCTACCATTTCTAACAAGCACCATGCTGACTTTTGCTTCGGGCCCTAAGTCACCCCTGGTGTGTTTTATCTTAGTATGTGGTTTCTAAACTTCACAAAGTTTTTTTTTACTGGAAAGCAAAATTAAGTTGAGGTTTAGATAGAAAAGACTTACAGGACTCCATTTCACGGCCTGTGAATCCAATTAACGCTCAAAAATTAGAAGTTTGATTAGCTAATGTATATATTATTGAGGCCATTTACTTCTCTTTGGTTGCTTGCCTCTTCTTTGACTAGTCAATTGTCTACCTGCATTTCTACCAGGTAAGGCCCAGGTATAGAAAAGTCCAAAAACAAACAAGTAAATAAGACTTTTGAATCATAGAACATAACAGATCAATATTGTGCCTCTACAACTTGTTATGTTAGTGATGGTTAAAAACAACCATTAACAAATACATATACACAGAAAACAGATTTTAAATTTTTTACTATCAAGGAATGCTGAAATTGTTTATAGAATGAAAAAGTTATTTTGAGTTATCTGTATTACCATATAATGAGCTATTTCTGGTGGGCATATTAGTTCATAACATCAATAGTGTCATAATCTTTGAACATCATCTGCACTCTAAACACCAAGCTGAGAAAAGACTTGTCATTTTCAGAGGTGTTTCTCCCCTCTCCCTTCTCCCCTCTCTCTCTCTCTCTCTCTCTCTCTCTCTCTCTCTCTCTCTCTCTCTCTCTCTCTTTCTCTCTCTCTGTAAATCCTGAATTGGTTTCTGTAAACTGGTCAGAGTGCACTCTTTGGGGAATTACTTTTATAGATTCAATTAAAGTGTATCCTACTAGCATTCTGAAAGTTCAGGTTTAGCAAACATATCCAGTGCGGGAGATGCTGAAATTTTAAATACAACATGAAAGCCCTTCCACCATGGGAGGGCACAGGGTGAAGACAGCTGCCTATGAATCAGGAAGAGGCCTCCCACCACACACCTAATCTGCTGCTGCCTTGATCTTGAACTTCATCTACCCTCCAGAAATCTGAGACTAAATTTCTATTGTTTATTAGTCACTCAGCCTATGGGTTTCTATGATAGTAGCCCAAATGGACTAAGTAACAAAATACAAAGCACTAAACACAAAATATTAAATCTAGTGAGTGTTCAATATGGGTTTCATTATTTTCATTGTATTTATTACTATTATTATTATCCTCTTAGATTTCATTACATCTCCACATATGGCTTATCTACCTATTTGTTAAAGCATAGTAACTGCTTATTTCTCAAAACAGCTTACTTGTCTCACTTAAAAGGATCATTCATGCTGTTCCTTTCAATCAAATGTTTACTTGTTTCTCATTTACTTATGTAGAGATCTCTCCATCATTTAAATCTCAGGTTTTATGTCAATAACTCTGTAATGCCTTCACTGAATATCATTCATCCCCTAAATCCAGAAGTGATCTCTCCTTCCTGTAGTCCCACACATACTGCTTATATCCTGTTTTTCTGGGCTAACTAGCTTTTCTCCCTAGAAAACGTTCAATCTTTGGAAGGTAGGATCCAATCACTTCAAGCCTGCATTCCTATGGGTGCTTGGTGAATATATACCTTTACTCATTTATAACAAGAACACACTCTAGTCCAAGGAATAATTAATATGATGGTTACTTCCTCTAAATCTATTCAAATCATAAATCCAATAAAAAATGTAGTAACTTCAGAAGGCATAAAAAAGAAAAAAAACATGAAAAATGTGAAACTCTTTCTGAAATTGACACTTAGTAATTAAAGAAAATAAGGTTATTGTACATTTTTCATAAAAAATATTTTTTAAGTTCGTTTTCAAAAGGACAGCAAAAATATTCTTGCTTCAACAATAACATCTTAAAATCAAGTATACTTTATGTGAAATGTCTATAATTTTTTATATCTGTCATCTAAGCACATCTTTATACCACATCTGCTTATAATAATGAAACAGAGAAATTTGAGGCAGGAATAGAGTAAGCAATTCCTCTGTGTCCTGTGTGTTTTTTGTGATTCTATTAACTGACTTGGCAGATGCTTATTAAGCCCTAGCCTAAGGCTAGGCTCTGTAAAAGACTCTCACATAGTACCCTAAATATACGGGTTTTATTTCATTTGGAGGGAGACAGCTAAATAGCCCAGGAAGAATCAGACTCCTAGGTCACTTATTCATATAAATAACATTTTCAATGTTTAGAATTATATTTTTTTTATTAATAAATCTTTATTGTTCAGATTACAATTGTTCCTCTTTTTTCCCCCATAGCTCCCCTCCTCCAGGTTCCCATCCCACCCTCTCCCCTATACCCCCACTGTCCTCATCCATAGGTGTACGATTTTTGTCCAATCTCTTCCCCCACACTCCTTTCCCCCCAAGAATTGTCAGTCTACTCCCTTTCTATGCCCCTGATTCTATTATATTCACCAGTTTATTCTGTTCCTAAGATTTTTTATTCACTTGATTTTTAGATTCACTTGTTGATAGATATGTATTTGTTGTTCATAATTTTTATCTTTACCTTCTTCTTCTTCTTCCTCTTCTTAAAGAATACCTTTCAGCATTTCATATAATAATGGTTTGGTGGTGATGAACTCCTTTAGCTTTTTCTTATCTGTGCAGCTCTTTATCTGACCTTCAATTCTGAATGATAGCTTTGCTGGGTAGAGTAATCTTAGTTGTAGGTTCTTGCTATTCATCACTTTGAATATTTCTTGCCACTCCCGTCTGGCCTGCATAGTTTCTGTTGAGAAATCCGCTGACAGTCTTATGGGTGCTCCCTTGTAGGTAACTAACTGTTTTTCTCTTGCTGCTTTTAATATTCTCTTTGTCTTTTGCTCTTGGCATTTTAGTTATGATGTGTCTTGGTGTGGTCCTCTTTGAATTCCTTTTGTTTGGGGTTCTCTGTGCTTCCTGGACTTGTAAGTCTATTTCTTTCACCAGGTGGGGGAAGTTTTCTGTCATTATTTCTTCAAATAGGTTTTCAGTTTCTTGCTCTCTCTCTTCTTCTGGCACCCCCATAATTCGGATGTTGGTATGCTTGAAGTTGTCCCAGAGGCTCTTACACTATCTTCATATTTTTGGATTCTTTTTTCTTTTCTGGTTCAGTGTTTTTTGCTTCTTTGTATTTCAAATCTTTGACTTGATTCTTGCGATCCTCTAGTCTGCTGTTAGATCTCTGTATAATATTTTTTATTTCAGTCGGTGTATATTTAATTTCTAGTTGGTCCTTTTTCATATCCTCGAGGGTCTCACTAAATTTATTAGCCTTTTCTAGGAAATTCTTGAAAAACCTTATAACCGTGGTTTTGAACTCTCTATTCAGTCATTTGCTTTCCTCCATTTCTTTCATTTGTGATCTGTTTGTCTCGCATTTTGGCTGCTTCCCTGAGTTGATAGAGTGGCTTTGTGTGCAAGGTGTCCTATAGGGCCCAGGGGCTCAGCCTCCCCAGTTACCTGAGGTGGTCACTCTTGGTGCATCCCTTTGTGGACTGTGTGCACAGCCTTGTTGTAGTTAAGCCTTAATTGGTATCACTGGGAGGAATTGACCTCCAGGCCAATTGGCTGTGAGGATCAGCTGTGTCTACGCTGGGAGAACTTGTGCTGGAGACACCCTTATGGGAGAAGACTTGCAAAAAGCCTCTGTGCTCAGCTAGGATGGGACGGAATTCTCAGGGCAGAGCAGACAGCACTGGTTTTCCTTCAGCCCTGCCCTAATTGGCCCGTGTCTCAGTGTCCCATAGTAATCACTGCAAGCACCTCTGAGAGAAAGCCGCCCTCGAGTTTTGCCCGCTGCCAGACAGTACAGTTTCTCCCCGAATGAGTCTGGTTCCCTAGAGTCTCGCCTGGAACTAGAGTTCAGCACTGTCAGGAGCTTTTGTCTCCCTCCCACTTGAGAAAGCCAGCCACGCACTCAGTTGCCAGTCCTCTCCGCGCGCGCATCTCAGTACCTCTGCCTCCTGCAGCTCCTCTGAGTCTCAGTGTGCTTCTCTCTTTCCTTCTAGTTGTAGAATTTCCACTTAGTCAGTCTTCCTGTGTGGTTCTGGATGATGTCCGTTTTGTCTTTTAGTTGTAGTTTTGAAATTGTTGTGCAAGGCAGCAGTTTAGGTGTTTACCTATGCCGCCATCTTGGTTTTCTCTTTAATGCTATTTTTATCAATAACTTGGGTCACTCAATCTTCAAAACTAAAATTTATGTACATAGGTAATTTACTATTTTGTCACTGCTATGTTTGTCTTATTGTTGCTTCTTTTTCATTGTCACTACCACTTCAAGATTGTGCTATGTCAGACAATCAGACATGCCAATCTATATTATACCCTGCCTTTGGTGATCTCACCTTCTAATACCTTCTAATTATTTCCAGCCCATATCTGTTCTAGTTCTCTATATCATCCTGGAACTTCCAAACTAAGCCTTTTACTCTTCCTGAGATAAATCTGTTTAAAGAAGGCAATACATTAGCAGTATCCTGGAGTCTGCTGAGGTAAACACTACTAGATGAGCTTCGGACACATGCCTGACCATCATTTGAAACCATTTATCAATCCCATACTCTGTTGATCAAACACCTAATTATTTTGCTTCTGAATCAAACCCTAGTCTATTCTCACTTTTCTGACTTTTTTTCTCCAAAACTTAGTGAGAGTGGAATTCCATTGTAGACTTCAGTCCATTTTGTGAGGGTGATTCCTGTTAGCCTCAGCTAATCCCTAAAGTCTTAATATTATGTAGTAATTATTCAGGCTTTGAGTGAAAATAGTACCAGAAATATATGATGTTTTATAATTCCAATGTTAATAAAATAATATGATTTTGAACAAAAGTGATGTTTTTTTTTAATAGATTTGTAGGTGATTCTATACTGACCTTCAGATTTCCATTTGTCTCTTTTACTTCACATTAGATAGATTTATCTAGTGAATGACCTTGGGAAATTCTTCTGGCCTGCTTTGCAGTTTATTTTCTAGGACTAAGTGCTCTCTATCTTCAAAACTAAACTCCCAAAGAGACTGGGACTCTCAAAGATCTCAAGGTGCTGGACAGCAGGTTTTCTTACACTCAACTAAATAGCTAGTACCTAAGCCCAAACTGTCCATTTCTTCCCATGAAAGGCTCTTCTCACATTTGCCCTAAAGAAAACAATAGGTGTTGGAGTCCCTCTCCTGGGATCCAAACTCATGGAGCAAAGAGCTGCACTATCACCCAAGTGTTTCTTTCCAAAGGTCACTGAAAGTTTAGGGGACCCTCTCTAATTGCTAACCCTCCTGCCTGCAAGTTCCAACTTGCACCTAGTGATGCTTATTGGTGTATCGCCAACCTTTTACTACACTCTTTAAGAAAAGATAGTATAATTAACAGCTATTTTCAATTCTGCTTTTAGTATATACTGAGGAAATAATATAACATAGTTCAAATGGGTACAGAGTCAAAGAGTATCTTAAATCCCCCAAATATTGTAGGTATCAGGAAGATTCAAGGAAACATGACTGATTAATTTCCAGAATTAGGTTTCAGCACCTGTAGTAAGAATTCCTCTTCTGTCCTTTAGAATGGTAAATACTTTGCTTAGAATCTTCCAGATTCTCAGCTAGACTGCCTAAGACATTGACCTTCAGATGCTAACCAAAAATATAATAAGGGGTCTACACTGCCCCAGAGTAGATGTCTTTGAAGTTACTTTGCTATTATTTGAACCAAGTACTTTTGCAAGATATTCTCAAAATCAATTACTCCCATTCTACACTGCAGGAAGCCAAGGAGAATATGATACATTAGGCACTGGCAACCTCCAATGGGATTGCATAACCCAAATGAAGTATTTGGCAGTGAAGTCACCCAAACTAGATCTTAAATGCTTTCTTTAACATTCATTGATTCATTATCAAAGAGTTAGATTCACCTCACTAATTTAGTTTAATGATATTTCTAATTTTCCCCACCCCATCTGACAGAGTACACTAAAAATTAGTAAGTGTGAGAAGACTGAGGAACAACTGAGGCCCCAAATTAAGTACCTAATACTAATACACAGAAGTATTGGCATCTTTGCCAGGAAGATCAAGGGACTTATATAAAATTCGTGTATCCTTTTGTATGCATAGGACTTTAGAGCTTAGAACAGATATACTTACTCTCAGAAAAGTGAGCTCCAGGCACAATGTCAATAGAGACAGCCCTTTCTTAGAGACCGTTCATTCCTACTTTAAGAGCACCTTTTGAGAGACAGCAACCATCAGAGAAGTTACCTCTATAATGAAAGATCAGTCTGGGGTGGTTTCCATTTGTGTGAATAGAACAAACCAGGCAGGTGTGTCAATCTGAGGGCCAGTGCAATTGTTGGGGTTGTAATAAGTTGTTTAGACTGCATGTTACCTGGGTAGATCTAGTAGTCTAAAGGAGATATACAGGACTAGACAAGGGATTTAGGTTGAATGTATAGAGCACATCTTGGAAGGTGTCTTCAATTGACAAGATCATACTTGCTTAGCTAGTTTCTATGGCTTCTTCCATAAAATGTCAAATGAACACTGTTCTTATATAAGCGCTGATGTTGAGAAAATCATGAATAAGTTTCCAGGTTTTTATACATGGCCTTTTGAGACACACAACTCTAATTATAAGTTAGGTCATCACCACCTCCAACATTACTGTCATTTCATATATGTTTTTCAAGAAACAAAGAATGAATTCTAGTTCCGCAATCCAGTTGAGGGATTCCTACTTTGAGTTAGCTCGCCAAAGGTAAGCCACAGGAGTTTCTAACCACAGGAGAGGCTGAAAACTAGGTTGTCACATTTAAAGTGTCTCATGCTTGAGTTATTCTGTAGAGAAGTTTTAGAAAAGGAAATTGGAGGGCTATGGGACTTGCTTAAATTATCCCCAGAACTATCTGTAGTAAAATTAGTGGAACTTTAGAGACTGATGAGCTTAAAAACTTAGTCCTATAAAACTGTGAAGTCCTATACCTGAGGGGAATTCTGGCAGGGCTTAAAATTAGGTTTCCAGAGAAGCCTATCCAAAGATAAAAGGTACCTGGAGTATTCTACCTTCCATTCCTATGTGCATTGGAAGGATTACTTTTACATGGTTTTGAATCAGCAATCATATGTGTGGCAAATAACTTCCTATTTCATTATGTTCAGTCTTAGAGAAATAGCAAATCATCCATTTTGTTCTTAAAATGAAGAAACTGCCCAGGTGTCATGTAGAGGTTCCTTTTGTGATTCTATGGATTCTGGCACTTGATAATCTTGGCAAAGCCCCTGAAGTCAGGCCTCTGAGTAGATCTGGACTATGCTGATAATTTCTTCACTCTCTATTCCTTACACACCCAGCGAAAAAGGGCAAATTTAGCCAGAGATTCATTGAAAAAAATGCCATGTTGCCCTCTAGAAGAGGGTTGCTAGATAAAATATTTTGGATACATTTATACTAAAAACTTATTCATTGTTTATCTAATATTCAAATTTAACCAGATATCCTATATTTTTATTTATAAAATAAATATTTATTTGATGTAGTCCCAGTTATTTATTTTCCCCTTAGTTTCCTTAGCCCTAGGAGATATATCCATAAACATAGTGCTATGAGACATGTCTGAGATTTTGCTGCCTATGATTTCTTCAAAGACTTTTATGGTTTCATGACTTACATTTTTAGTCTTTTATCCATTTTGAGTTTATTCTTGTGTCTGGTATAAACTGGTGGTCTAGTTTCATTTTTTTTTTTTTTTTGCATGTATCTGTCCAATTTTCCCAACACCATTTATTAAAGAGACTGTCTTTACTCCAGTGTACTGGTTTGTTCTTGCCTCATTTGTCAAATATTAATTGAGTGTAATGGCTTGGGTTTATTTCTGGGGTCTCTGTTGATCTATATGCCTGTTCTTGTACCAGTACCAGGCTGTTTTGATTACAGTGGCTTTTTGTATAACTTGATATCTGGTATTGTGATCCCTCCAACTTTGTTCTTCTTTCTCAAGATTGATGTGACTATTAGGGGTCTTTTTGGCTCCATATAAACTTTTGGAGATTTTTTTCTACATCTGTGAAATATTCTGTCAATATTTTAATAGGGACTGCACTGAATCTGTAGATTTCTTTGGGTAGTATGGACATTTTAATGATGTTGTTTCCATTGTAATATTGGCTGCATATGGACAAGATCTAGAAGTTGCTGTTCTGTCACAACTTACTGAGATCCTCCTCTGAAGGCCTTGGAGCTTGTTTGTGAGCCTTTTAAAAGTGGGTGGCTGCCCTAGCTGGTTTGGCTCAGTGGATAGAGCATCGGCCTGCGGACTGAAGGGTCCTGGGTTCGATTCTGGTCAAGGGCACATGCCCAGGTTGCAGGCTTAATCCCCAGTAGGGGGCGTGCAGGAGGCAGCCGATCAATGATTCTCTCTCATCATTGATGTTTCTATCTCTCCCTCTCCCTTCCTCTTTGAAATCAATTAAAAATAAATAAATAAATAAATAAATAAATAAATAAATAAATAAATAAATAAAGTGGGTGGTAGATTCAGGATTTTGCTTCATTTTGCCTTTTAGATTTAGTGTATGGAGACAAAGAATGATTCAACCTCAGCTCAGACAACAGCTCATAAGTAAGAAGTTAAAAGAAGAGCCAGACAAGAAAAAGGAGGATTGAGGAAAAGCAATTAAACCTCAATTATACAGAATAAGTGGTTAAAGAATAACATGTTACCATTCTTTGCAAGAGCCTATTTTGTTGGGCATGTGTATGGATGGGCAATAGAAAGTATAAGAAAGGAACCAACACTTATTTAAATATTTACCAAGAGCCAAGCATTCTGCTATGTGATTTGCATGAATTATTTTATTCCATTATAACAAAACTTTTAGGTACAGGTAGAATCATTATCCACTTTCTGTTGATGAGGAAATTGGGACTGCAGATTTAAGTATCACTACAATGCAAATAGCCAAGGCTAGGTTCACATTTCCCTCATCAGTCCCCTAAGTCTATGACCTATCCATTACCACAAGCTGAATAAACTCAGTATCAACATTTTCACTCTACATTTTCTTCTGACATTCTTTAACTAGGCAACTTTAATTCACTAACTAGGGCTCTAAACATTCTGAATAATTACATAATCAAGGCACAATCCTAGGTCACAAAGTATATAGCACTTTCTGAAATACTTTCCCCTCTTAAGGAAACATGATGAAGTTAAAGCAAAAATAGCACAAAGGGCTTAAAGTCGGTTTGTAGAGTCAGGCTCAGTGAAATTTAAAAAAAAAACAAGAAGATGGGAAAAAAGCAAGCCTCAAACCAGGATAGCTGAAAGAGGCCAGATTCTCTAATCATATCAGTAGATTGGAGCTTTGCTATTGAGAAGAGTTCGAGTGTCACCCTATCCAGACCCTCTTCAAACATGTTTTCCCCTAAGCTTCAGATCTCGCTTTGTATGAGACATTTGAATAACTCTTTGAACCTACGCATTTCTCAGAACATAGGAAAGACCTAATTAGAAATTTAAATTTCTGAAACACTCAAAATTGCAAAAGAGAGGTTTTTTTTACGGAGTACTGTGCAGTGGCTTCCAGTGCATCTTGTTATGCCCCTTCCAAGGGGTAACTGCAACTGACATCCACACCGGAATGGACTGTTTGAAAACATCCAGAATGACTGGACAAGTGAGAATGAGCAGAGAGAAAAATTGATGTCAATTCTCAATTGTTCAATGCCCCTGTATGTATCCAGTCACCTTTATCGAATCAACTGACATTAATCTAAGCACATCCAGGAGAAGGCAGAAAGAATGTTTGTCAGCATTTTTTATTGAAGGTCCACTATGTTCAGAATATTGCAGTGAATTGTAAAGAATACTTTGCACGAAGACAGACTCCTAGACTTTAAGCATCTTTCAGTGGATTGGAAAACCAAAATAACAGAAATGTTCTTATTACTATGATTAATGAGTGCACACATTTTGTTTTCATCGAAATGTACCAATGATGGCATCTCAGTCTTATCTGTGCCACAAACACAAACCCTTGGTTCTGTGCTAACCATTTCAGACATGCCATTATTGTGGATCGCACACATTTTATTTTAATTACTCATTTGGCTGTCTTTCTTCCACAAACACTGTAAGTTTCAAAAACATAGAGACCATTATTTCTACCTATTAATATAATATATGGTGCTTTACATATTGTAGGTATTCAATAACTATTTTTGAACAAATAACTAAAATAAAATGTTTTCAGATTCACTTATTAGACATGTTCCCACTCACCTCAAATTTTGCCCTTTTTAAAACAAAACCTTTAGAAAAACATATTAGCTTCATTTGGCTGACAAGTGACAAGAGTTTCATGCATAATATGGACATTAAATGATTACTTCTCAAAGTAAAAAAACTATAAAATAAGAGTAATTTGGAGAACTCCCAAATCCACCTTTATTCATCAAAAACCCCATTTATGACACCACTTCAGGGTCACAGCCCTTCCATTGGTTCTTCACATGTGAATTAAGCAGCTGTGCTAAGTAGAGTAGCACCTCAATCTCAAGGAATTTATAGTCTGGAGGTAGAGAAAGCAATAAAAGCAACAAATAAAAATTTAACCATGGTTAAATGCTAAAGTAAAGCAGAGCTGTGTCAAGAAATCCCAATCTAGTCCCAAATAGGGATTAAAATATGCAAGGCCAAATTCCAGATCTTGCTATTAACTGCCTTCATTCCAACAGGCACCATTTCTTCAAGGCAGACTGTTAGGTACAGAATAAAATAATTCTCTAACTAATCTGATGATTTGGTTTCTGCTAAAACATAAAAACAGTTAAGCAGTATATCTCAAAGAGTAGTCAATCTAAGGTAAAAGTTAAGATTTATATTACACAGTCTATCACACAGTCAACCATAAATAATACAGTTGAAGCCTGGGAATCTGAATGTTAACAAGTTCTTCAAGTAGGTTTTATGCACTGAGGTTACAGCCACAACCTTATACTGACTGACCTTGTTTACTTAGAAACCACCTCTGAGTTACATACCTGCTTTTTTAGTTGATGCTCTTTTGTTCTGAATTCAACTCAAATATGCGTCAATTAATTATTTTTAACAAGGTGTCACATAACCTGAATAGAAAATCATGAGGTAAAAGTCATGAGAGGCACTTTGAATGATGCACTAGAGAGAAGTCAGTCCCTTTCAAATGTTAGCATAAGTAATTCCTTTGGATAGAAATTACTTTTCTAGGAAAAAAACCAAAAAACATGAACTCTATTTGGCAGAAACAGTATTTTAAGTTTTCAGTAAATCCCAAACTAACCTTAAATATATTTGATCTTACATTTTACAGCCTATAGGTGAACTGACATAAATTAGGACACAATACAATAAGCAACAAGAGTGATCATATGCAACAGTATTTTTAATGACACAAGAACTAGACTTGGAGAAATGTATACCATGAAAACAGAAAATAGAAGAAGCTGTTGTAACCTAACCTTTTTAATTTCAAAGTACTTTTAAGACTAAGAAAAATTATCTGATATGAGAAGGAACATCACATAATTATAGAGGGATCAATTCTTTGAGAATATGAAACAATTCTAAATGTACAGGAAGCTAACAAAAGAACTTCAAAATGTATCAGATGAAGACTGATAGAGCTGAAAGGAGAAAATTAAAAATCCACAATTATAATTAGAAACTTCAACGCTCTTCTCTCAGTAATAGAAAAATTAATCAGGAAAATTTTAAGTATAGAAATAACTTGACTATCACTATAAACCACCCAGCCCTAATTGAAATTTATAAAATAATTCACCAAACAACCACAGAACACAAATTTTTCTCAAGTGCAAATGTGACATTTTAAAAATACCATATTCTAGTCCATATATTTAGTTTTAAAAAACTTAAAAAGTAGGAATAAAAACAAAGTACATTTTCAGACCATAAGGGGAACATCAAATGATCATTTCATCACTACTTTTTTCCCCTCTGAATATACTTACTTTTTCATATGTGTGACATACTGCCAAGACTCATCTTGTTTTAAATCGAAAAATATGTCAAGAATCTTAATTCAGTTTTGTTGAACATTATGAAATAACAATATCTCTCATCTCATAATAATCATGTGGTGACCATGGAGTAAGTATATATCATGTTATCTATAAATAATCTATTTACAAATCCCTGGAAGAACTCTTTTTCTACCTTAACATGCACCCACTTTAACTCTTTAGCAAAAAATGTTTAACACCTATATTTACATATGAAAAAGCTGGCATTGCAAATTTACACAAAAAGATGGATTTTTTTCAATAAAAGATGTTAGGGCCACTACGTTGCCAATTTGATTGCTTTGATGCATCTTTCTTTCACAAGTATTTTACTCTTATTATTCTTCCAACCCTATTCTTTTTCCCCTTGATTATGACTCTACCTCATCAGTTCAATAGTATAAATTCTCAATGACTCAAAGATTTAATATATGGAATGAATCTCCATAAAATTATTAAAGGAAGCCATGAAAAATTTCTAAAATAATTTCACCTAAAGGCAATACTGTTCACTAAACACATATTTTTTTAAGTAATTTCTTTTAAAAAATGTAATGAATGGCAAAATCCTATAGGAATAATATCACAAGACAAGCAAATCACAAAAAATAATGGCAACTAATAATCATAAGCAATGTACAAATCTCCAAATCTTTCCAAAAAAATCCCTGAAAAAATGGGCAAGTATATAAATTAGTAATTCCTCAAAATGAAAATATGAATAATTCTTAAACATGAAAATATTCTCAATCATAATAAGAGAAATAAGTCAAAAGCATATTGAAAACATCTCCCTTTTTCCCCTCAACAGATTGGTAAAGATTCAAAAAATTAAAAACACTGTGTTTAAGCATGTGTAAAGAAATGGGTGTTTTCATATATTGCTAGTGGAAATGTGTATGATAGTATAACTTAAAATTTGGAAGCATCTATCAAAATTACAAATGCACATAATTTCTACTTTAAGGTATACTTGCACACAGACACAACTGTAGTACAAACCTATTTGTTGCAACATTGTTTATGGTAGCAAAATTAGCAAACCAAATGTTCTTCTAGTTTGTAAACATCCTATGATGAAAATGGATTGCTTTCAAAGTCATAAAAAAAATGCAATAACTGTTTTGAGATATACAAACACAACTTTTTTTTCTCAACCACAGTTTACATTCAATACCATTCTGCACCAGTTTCAGATGTACAGCAAAGTGGCCAGAAACCATGCACTCTATAGCTGAACATTATGAAATGTTCTACAGAGTGGTTACCCTGCAGACCCAAGTACCCACCTGGCACCATACCCAGTAATCTCTACACTAGAGGCCCGGGTACAAAATTCATGCATGAGGGGGAAGGGGTCCCTCAGCCCGGCCTGCACCCTGTTGCAATGCAGGACCCCTTGGGAGATGTCTGACTGCCAGTTTAGGCCCTATCCCTAAACTGGCAGTCGGACATCTCTCTCACAATCTAGGATGGCTGGCTCCTAACCACTCGCCTGCCTGATCGCCCCTAACCACTCTGCCTGCCTGCCTGCCTGATTGCCCCTAACCACTCTGCCTGCCTGCCTGATCACCCCTAACTGCCTCTCCCTTGGCCCCCGCAGCTTAGTCTGGAATGACACCCAGAAGGTTGTTTGGCTGTCCAGTCTAATTAGCATATTATGCTTTTATTATTATAGATTATTGACAATATTCTCCATGCTGCAATCTGCATCTCTGGCTATTCTGCAACTACCTATTTGTACTGCTTCATCCTGTCATCTTTTCCACCCACCCCCTAAAATCCCTTCCCTCTGACAACTGCCAGTCTGTTCTCTGTATCTGAGTCTATTTTGTTCATTAGATTCCACATATATGTAAAATCATATGGTTTATTTTAGCCTATGTCAATCTCCTAAATTATCTTTTACATACTGTCTCCAGACTAATAAATATTGTGATGAAAGTCTTAATCTCTTCATTATAATTTGAAATACTGAAAAATACTTTTAGCAAATGAGATTTGAAATAGTCTTTTTTTTTTCAATAAAATATGAGTGGGAAACTCCAGTTATCTAGAAATTTCTGATTTCCATTAGTGATATAGAGTGGCAAATGATAAACATGCAAAAACAATATTAGAGATTTCCATTACAAATAAATAACTACACATTTTCAATTTATATACCTTTACAGTACTATAGAGTGAGAAATCTGCTTCAGAGTATAAGTTTCCAAATGCAAAAAATATTTATTAATGATTGATATTAAGCATAGAAGATAAGCATAGCATTAGTTGAAGAAAACTTTCAACAATGATTGAGTCACAAAGGAAATTCAACTCAACTTTGATCAAAGATCCAAATAATTAGAAAACTGTTCAAAAGGCATTCTATTTAACCAAGTTTTTCACACTGCAATTTAGTTATAAAAAATATCTGCACTACGTTTTCCAAACATTCTATTTCCTAACAGATCATCTTTTTAGTAATGCCCACTATTGGTTATTTGGTTGTCATTCTTTATTGCTACTTGAAGGAAAATATGAGTTTAGCAACCAACTTTGAAAAAATTTTTGAAATTTTTCAAACTGTCCCTGGCTTCTAATTCATACTGCATTAATTAGTCTGCTCAGGCAACTATAACAAAATATCATAGCCTGGGTTGCTTAAGAAAGAGATATTTATTTCAGAGTTCTGGAGCTTGAGAAAACTGAGATCAAAGTGCTGGCCAATCTGGTTCCTAGTGAGAGCTCTCTTCCTGGCTTGCAGTGTGTCCAATCTGGTTGTGTCCTCACAGAAAGATCTAGTCTCGTCCTCTCGCTCTATTATTTATAGCTATAATTTTTGTAATACTAATTCCACTATGGGTGCTCCACCATCACAACTTCATCTAAACTTAATTACCTCCTAAAAGCCCCACCTCCTAATATCATCATATTGGAAGTCGGGATTTCAACATATGAACTTTGGGGAAACATAAACATTCAGCTCATAACACATACTTTGCAATTATGTTTAATATGAAGTCAACTCAGAACCTTAACCACATTTCTACAAATCATCTCATCATAACAACTGTCACTCTACACAATTTTACTGAATATTTTTTAATATTCTCATATACTGGTATTCATGGGTCTCACCTGGGGAGCCTGTGCAACATAAAAATCAGATCTAATCCAAGCATATAAATATAGATATAAATTATTGAAGACAACTTGATTGCTATCATAGTAGTTATTAGTCTTGAGACAGTATATAAAAGAGAATTTAGAAGACTGACATAGGCTAAAATAAACCATATGGTTTTTCTATAAATGCTAACTATTGGCAGGAAAAAAAAAATATCTCCCTATATAACTTATGAGAATATTAGAAAGTTAGGGGAAAAACTCACCACTTAAATCAAACTCCTTTGCAAATTCATAACTGTTTCTTGATTATTTTTTTATTTTTTTTAAAATATATTTTATTGATTTTTTACAGAGAGGAAGAGAGAGGGATAGAGAGTTAGAAACATCGATCAGCTGCCTCTTGCACACCCCCTACTGGGGATGTGCCAGCAACCAAGGTACATGCCCTTAACCGGAATCGAACCTGGGACCCTTGAGTCCGCAGGCCGACGCTCTATCCACTGAGCCAAACCGGTTTCGGCTGTTTCTTGATTATTATATGTCCTTGATCTCTTTTGAAAATCTAATGCAATCATCAAAGTCATATTCATCAAATATTAATAGTTCACTATAAGCATACACTTTTTTATAAAAGTCAGGAATGTATGATTTTGGGAACAGAATTCATTATCAGGATGAGAGGGGGCTCTTACAAAAGTAATGACAATTAAATATCTAATAAGGGTTTTTTGGTAACATTCTGTTTTATGTGTTCTTATACTGCCTCATGCTGTCTGTTGCCACATTTCAGAAATACCAAAGAACAACGTAATGTATGGAGAACAATAATATGAATAAACCACTTCATTATTTATAAGTGAAGAAAGGTATAAAAGGTCAGAACTCCTCATTCTGAAAGACTGGCAATGAAATATTATAAAGAATACACAGATAAGATAAACATGGATATTTACTAAATCCTAGATGCCTAGAAAATAAATCTGGTAAGTAAAATCTTCTTTGAAAGTACATTACTATGTTTCACAGATGAAGCAAAGCAGCCGAAAACTACAAGCAAAACAGTTTCAAGAAAAATTTAGGTGAGTTAAGCATTCTAGATCAGCATCAAATTACAAAGTTAAATTGTATTTAGGTCCCTCTTCTATGGCATTTGACATCATGCAAGATACTTATCCAGCCTCAGAGGTAGCACTTTCGAAGTAAAAAAATAATGAATGAACTACCTATACGTCCTACATTGAAAATAATTTAGATAATGTATACTTTTATTATTATATATTAAATCATATGTAATCTAATATATCTGACAGAAAAATATATAAAATGCAAAAAAGTGCAGAAAACCACTAAAATTTAATTGTGATTAGCACACCTCATTAGATGAAGAGTATAGATGGAATATCATCATAGAAGCAAAAAACACCTGTTATCTATGTTAGTGGTTCTTTGTTTTATCCAGAAGATTGGACTTGTACCACAGAAGAGTATCTCTAACTTTCTATCAGACCCCACTGGTCACGCATCAAAGCATATCTTAATCCATTAATCCTGCATAGAGTAAAAGTATGGAATATTTTGTGATTGCACAAACATGTCTTGATGCCTTTTTGGTATTCATAGCTCTCTCAAGTATGTGGTAAACTGGAGACAGTCAGTCCTTATTATTCAAACTTGAATCATTGGCAGCTTTCCTTTCATTCATCTGTCATAGTTAGAAAAAATAGTAATGTGCTCAAATTTCCTTCTGTAGTTTATCCCAAGTCCTAAAAATTCTGAATGGCATTTGGTCCAGTCCCAGAAATTTTATTCTACATTGATTTTGCCTTTCTTGGAGCCTCTTTCTTTCTTTTTTTAATTCAAAATCTGTTCCCAAAATAATCACAAGATCAATCACTAAAATCAATGCCAATGTCCCTGGACCCTCTTTTTGAATCAGGTTCTTTGAGCATTTAATGACTTTTTAAACATCAACTGGTTATACATTTTAAGCTTTATTTTGAGACCATTTTCTTATTTTAACTCCTTTGAGTCTCTATGATTTTATAAATAGTGTCCTTATTATGGTCTGCTTCTGGCTTTCCTCACAGACATTGTGGAGAGTCCCAGAGCAGAGCAGCCTATTTTTGAGCTCTCTTGAGGAGGCTTGTTCCCTATCCCTCTCTCACTGTGAGCTTGTTCGAGCTGATATTTTGATGTCTCTCTCGACTAACCCTGGCCTTTCAACCACTGAGCTTCAGTTTCTTGTTTACTGCCTTCCTTGTTATAGCTCTTGGCTTTCTGCTTCAGTCTGTGTGTCAGTAGAATCCTTGGCAACTTGCTGTGTTGTTTCTTGCCCCTCTTTTCCACAGATTACTTTTCACCAATTTGTCTTTTCAAAGACAGCCTGTCAGCAGTTCAAGGTGTGGATTTTATGTCTGGTCTCCTAGAATGTTCATTTTTAATTATTAGTGAGAGCAGCAAGGCTAACACATGAAAGTAAGTGACCACCTACACTGTGTCATTGAAAAGACACAGGGTGCCTGAAACTCCAGATGAGAGATTCATTTCTCTGATTTCAAAAATATTAACATTTTAGGAAAGCTTGATCAAGTTGCAAATACTCTCTTCTGCTTACGCTTATGTTTATCTGCAGGCACTACTGTGTTGCTTATATTACTTATCTTGTATTGTATATTGTAATTAATGTTTCTGTGCCCCCGTGAGACTGTAAGCTATTTGCATAGGAATGGTGTTCTAGCCCTTATATCTTAGGATCTAGGAAAGTACATGGTGACAGTAGTTCTAAATACCTCCTATAGGTATTTAGACCTACTGGTTGTTGAGTCAACAAATATATAGTTGGAGAGGTCAGAAACTTAACACTTCTAATGCATTCATTTTAACTGTAATACTAATTAGTAACAATTAGGTTTTGAGTCACTTGATGCAACAGAAAACCCAAATAACAATGGTTTAAACACAACATGGTAAATTTTTCTCATGTAATGAGAAGTCCAAAGGAAGGAAATTACTGGTATCCATTTGGAGGTTCAAGGATGTCATGGCTAAAGTCTCAGTAGTAATCCTAGCCTTTTAATGTTGAAAGGTAGCTGCTCCAGTTCTAGTCACCATGTGTAATTTCAGGAATGAAGAAGAAAAGGCCAAAAGGAAGATAAGGCAATATCTATATCAAGAAAGCAAAATCTCTCCAGAAATTCCATCAGATTTCTATTCATATTTCACTGGACAAAATTATGACAGACTTTGTCTCCCATAGCAACAAGAAGGATGAGAAAATATGGGGCATGTATCATTCTCTCTCTCTCTCTCTCTCTCTCTTTCTCTCTCTCTCTCTCTCTCCCCCTCTCTCTCTCTCTCTCTCTCTCTTTCTCTCTCTCTCTCTCTCTCTCTCTCTCTCACCCCCTCTCTCTTTGCCTGCAGCAATATCTGGACATCTCAAGTAAGGAGAGGAGAATGAATATTGAGTGAACCACAATAAATCTCTGTCACAGAGGGGTACTGAGTATATGAATTCTGGGAGAGTCAATGTAAATGTAAGAGAGTCAATGTAAATGAGAGAGCATATGTTGTCAGCTAATGGTTGCCTCACTGTCTTGGCCGGTAATGGCTGACAGGAATGAAGCATTTGAATCTATAAGCTTTAAAGCCTAATTGAGAGATGGGCTTCACGAGAATTCTAATTCCATTCATCCACTTCATGAGCTTCATAAATAAACTTTTCCCAAGCATTTTCTATATATCTGGCAATACATAGAGTAATATATAGAGTAATATAATATTTGCCATCAAGCTGCCCACTTTAAACTGAACTTTGCTAGAACAGAGCTGACTGAGCATAGGGTCTTGTATTGGTCCACTGAAGAGGCACTAACTCAGCCTGTGTGTGTGCTTGTGGAGTGGGAGTTTAGATGGGAAAGAACTGTCCTAGAAGGAGAAAATGGAGTTCCCCAAAGAAGTGCAGAAGGGAGTTAGTGGCACAGAGCATTAATTGATAAAGGCATGGGAAGGAAAAGAAAGTAAAAAAGCATTCTGGGATTTATAATTTTTTCAGTGGTGCAAAGTACAGAATCCAAAGGGTGAGGATAATGGTACTGAGCCAAATTAGAAGAGAGGTGAGCAAGAACCAAAGTATTTTGACAAAAAGACACTAAATAAGTTAGTGTCAATGCTTTAGGAAAACTATATATGTAAGACTTGCTTTAGGAAAATTTATTGGAGATATATAACATTGGAGATATATAACATTGGAGAGAGAATATAATTAAAGGACTATTCCAATTTTTCAGGTGAAAAATATGAGGGCCTAACCCAAAACGATATCAGGGGCCGATTCCACAGACATTAAACAAGTCTAAGTTAAAGTGCACATTCAAGAAATGTGTGTGTGCATGTGCGCGGGGGGAAAAAGTGTACAGGTGAGGCTAAAATGAAGGTAGAAAACTAAAATGACTTCCATTTTTTCACTCATTCGTTGACTCAATGACTGAGCCAATCTTCCTAAGGATCGTGTGTGTTTGGGGTAATGTGCTACCCAAGTAAGATATAATAATACACACACTTGTCTGCATTAATGCCTATGCATCTGACCCAAACAGGAGTCAACCTCAACAAGAACATAGTCATTCAGCCATTGAAAATGAGGCCATTGAACCATTCAATGTGCTCTTACATCATGGTTGAACAGTCTACTCCCTAGAGCAAATTTCAAAGACCAAGGGAATAATATGAAACACCAGATTTTATTAAACAAAGTATAGGCCTAATCATACCATGTTTCCATGGTGAGTTACTTAGTAGACTTCAAAACAAATTATTAACAAAATGAGAAACTTATTACATTGGCCTCTGTAGCAATTAAAAGAATAAAATCTGGTATCTAAAAAAACAGGAAAAACTCTTAAGCCACAAAAAAAAAAATGAGGAAGGCTTCACAGAGCCAATTTAGGTAATTAGATACTTAAATAGAATAGCAAGGCACACAGGAACAGAGTATAGCCCCAGGTCCAGAGAAAACCAACAGAAATGGTGAGTTAGAAGCATGTAACAGTTTTTAAAATTAGCATTTTATTATCCTGCCTTTATATTATGCATAAAGGTGCCTTAAGGTTCACTAACCCAATAGTCCTTGTCACTGCTGTTATCAGCTCAACCATGCTAATAACAAGGGCTCTCTTTTTAAAAAAATATATTTTATTGATTTTTTTACAGAGAGGAAGGGAGAGGGATAGAGTGTTAGAAACATCGATGAGAAACACACCGATCAGCTGCCTCCTGCACACCCCCTACTGGGGATCAGCTGCCTCCTGCACACCCCCTACTGGGGATGTGCCCGCAACCAAAGTACATGCCCTGACTGGAATCGAACCTGGCACCCTTGAGTCTGCAGGCCGACGCTCTGTCCACTGAGCCAAACCAGTTAGGGCAACAAGGGTTCTCTTAATGCACTGCCTGGTTTGAAAAAAATGTGTAGAAGAATAAATGCCCCAAAGTCATTCTGGTTTAAGGACACAAAGAACATCCCTGTTAAAGGATCCACCCTCCTCTTTTTCAAAATTTCTGTTTCCTCTATGTTTACACATTGGGAGATTATTTGACCTTAAGAACAATGAAATCAACAAAGTAGCAGAAATGAGTAAGTGTGATTAAAACAAATGCATAGTAGAGTGGTGATGGGTTCACTTTAAGTCAGAAAGACCGTGATTAAAATCTTGGCTTTTGCACTTACCAGGTTTCTTACGCTCTCTAAGGCTTATCAATAAAATAGAAAATCTAGCACCTAATTCACAGAATTGTTGTGAAAAGTAAATGTTCATGCAGCACTCAACCCCAAATCTGGCATATAGTAAGTGTTAAATACATATTAATACAAGGGATGAGTTAACAACATCCTGTGAAATAGGATTTGCATTTCATTTTACAGAAGAGATTGAGGCTCTGAGAGGGTCATGGTGCTAGTAAATATGAAAACTATTATTCAAACACAGGTCTACTTTGGTAGGTTCATGGCTGTTATTTTTTGTTTATTTTCTACATTTTAGAAGATATCCTTTCAATAAGTTAGGATTTAATATTGTGCTGAGCTTAAGGGCTCAGAATTAAATGAGAGAGAATAGAGAAGAAAATGAAAGTAAAAGCAGTGAATTGCAAACAGCTCAGTATTAAAAACATGCAAATTATCAAGTTTAGAACATAAACTCTATGATAGTTAAAATGATAAAGATAATTTAGTCTAGAGAAGAGACAGTAAGGGGAAATATAATAGCAATAACCAAATGTACAGAAGTGCAGTTTAAAATATTATGCATACTTTCACTTTGTAAGGATGGTTTAATGATTCCCAAAAGACTAAAAATTAAATGCAAGGAAAAATGACAGTTATAAAGTAGGTACTGTGCTGCCAGTTTTGTATGAGAATGGGGGTGGGGTCACTTAGGGGTTAGATAAGAGCTCTATTTATGATTCGGGATGAATTATGCTTACATTTTCAAGTTCCAAGGCTATGGGGAACTGCTGTGTTGTAAGAAAATCTCAAAACTTGGATTATTTTTTTCACACCATGAATATTACAAAAAGAAAATGTAATGTTTGAATTTCCATGTTTAATTATTAAAGTGCCCATGAATTAACCAAAAAAGGAAACCATTCACAGCAATTTGTTACTTAACAAAATGATTACCACCACAGAATTTGATTATCCTATACAATTTTATCTCAGTATGTAATTTCACATTTACTAAGTGATATATTATTGGTTATTAACCTAAAGAAGATTACAAATTCGATATTCCCAAATTCTACTTTCAAGCTGACCACTGACTACAGATATAACCATGGATAAGGGCAAGAAAAAAATTAATTTATATTTATGGATAGTAACACATCATACTGACCAAATCAAACTAGCATTAAAAAAGATGCTTGTCACCACCTAATAGCAAAATGAGGTTTTAAAAACAATGTCTTAATTTCTCATAAACATATGATTTCTCATAAACATGATTTCTCATAAATAAATGATATGATTGTATTCACACCAGGGGGCGATCTTAACACTGAAATGATGGATGACATTTTAAAACACGTGGTGTTTCAGCTAGCCAAAATGCAGGGTTTTTTAAAAGCATATAGTACTTGCAACAAGAGCTCATCTCTTCAAAATTGTTGCCAGCAAAACACAATTCCATTTTCCTATCAAGTAAAACATTTTCTGCTGATAGAAAGTATCTTATTTTGGCATCTGTCTTATTCTTTTTGTGGTTGGGCTAATTCTGAATAATAAGTAAAGCACTTAAAATTACATACAACTTTTAAAAATTGTTTTATCATCAATGTCATTTTTTATAAAATATCCTACCAGACTTTCAGGGTTTTTCTTTCATTAAAAAACAAAGGAAAAAAGAAAAGAAAAAGGATTCTCAAAGTTATCTAAGACTGACACTTATAATCTGGCAACTATGGGCCTTTTTCATATTTTCTCATTACCTGGTAGAAATTCCGAAGCTCTGATGCTCTCCTCCAAAAGTTCAAGATGCAGAATCCTAAAATATAATTAGAAAATTACTGTAAGAATTCAAGAAAATAGAAAAAGGCAAAAGACAAGTGTGGGCTAAGTTACCCAGAAATGCAGGTAAATTACAAATGATACTTGCTTAAATAAACTTTAAGAAATAACTTAAAGTAGAAAGGAAAGAATGACAAAGAATATAGCTAAACGACTTACTATAGTGGTAGACAATGAATTTATAAACTTTTCTCAAACATTGTAGTTGAGATCACTCCTTTTTTCCTATCAGCTGCCTCCATGAGTCACCATCTACCTGTGCCCAAGCTCAAACAGGGAATGTTCCGGCCATGGTTCACCTAATATGTATGGACAGTAGAGAACTACTTCATGAGTTCAAGGAAACAGTCATGAACCTCTCTCAGTTTGGAGATAACCATTAGACATACCCAAGAGGAGCAATATAAAGTAAGCGCTGACTGTATTAGTGTGGAATTTAAATATGGTGATCAAGCTTTTAAGTACAAAACTGAGCACTCTCCATTCATTGACAGTATTTAAATCCACAAGATAGATGAATTGGGTGCAGAGAAGAGATAGGGTGAAAGACTAGCCCTGGGATAGGTAGACTCCTTGGTGGTTCCATTATCCCAGCCTCCTGGTGGTCATGTCCTCCTATAAATCCCATTCCCTACTGTGTAGGCAGGATCTGTAACTTCTTTCTGACCAATAGAATATGTGACAGGTTATACATGAATTACACTGTGCGATCACATTATTACATTATATAAGTTTTCCCTTCACTAGCTGACTTTTGTGAAGCCAGCAGCCACTTGGCAAAGAACTGAGGGCAGCTTCTAGAAATTGAGGGCTGTCTCTAGCTGACATCTTATAAGATCTCCAGCCTCCAACAAACAAGAAAATGAAGACCTCACTACTATACCTTCAAGAAAATAAATTCAGCCAATAACCTGAGTAAGTTTGGAAATAAATCCTTCTCCAGCCAAGCACCAGGTGACACTGTGACTACAGTCTCACAGAAGACCCAGTTAAGCTGTGCCCAGACTTCTGATCCAAAGAAAGCAGGAAGTAATAAGTATATGTCTTAAAAAACTAAATTTGTGGTAATTTGCAATGGAAAAGTAATACAAGCCGTGGGATAATACAACACTTAGAAGCCAAGGAAATATGGAAGAGCCAGGATAAAAAGGGAGGACAGTGAGGTAGGAGGAAAACCAAAAGAATAGCATTTCTCTGAGAAGATTATATCCAGATTCCTCAGAGAAATATGAAACAGAGATACTAATGAGCAAAGGGAAAACTGAATCTGCTGACTTACTAACGGCTCACGATTTGAATGGGACATGAGAAGCCAAGTGGAGTCACCTCCAATTCCAGCCTTAGGGTCCTCTACTTTTCCCCTTCCTAGGAGAAAGTGGTTAAGAGGCAGTGGGAATCAGTAGATGCCAGAAAGCGTTCAGTTCTTTCTGCCCTAGATCAGCGGTCGCCAACTTTTTGGACCTCACGGGACACCGGTTGGCGACCGCTGCTCTAGATGGTCATTCACTAACAATACTAGTCCTTGCATTGAAAGAGTTAGAGCTGTTTTGTAACAAAGATCTATTCTCTAAAGATTTTTTTTAGGGCAAGGGTCCTTGTAATCTACCCAGTTCTCAGATAATCACCATTGAAAGGGGTTAAGAGAAGCCAGGTCTAGTCACCTTCATACCAGCCTCCTCACGAGGAGAAAGTGGTAAAACACAATGTTAAGTAAAGGACATATAACCCTATTAGGCTCCCAGTACACCAAATTAGTGCCAGAGTTGTGACTCTTTACTATTTATAAGCCTTTGAAAGTTGGTATTTCAAAACTGGCTAACACTTAATATTAATCAAAGTCAGCTCATTTTAATTACTGAGAACCTAACATAACCTATTTTTAAACACTTCATTGTAATAACATGTTTAGGTTGGTTTTTAATTTATTTTTTCTTCAATACAACTAAATTTAATGAGCATGTACTGCATGCAAGTCTCTGCATTAGCTAGGTATAACCCAGGGAAAGAAGCTGCCCTGCATCTTTTCGTACATTTACAATTTGTATGCAAATAAAGCACTGTCACAATATTATGCCTTAATGTGATTAGTATTCAGCTTTTATCTAGATTTATCTATAGCGAACATCCTATCTACATAAATGAAAGTCTAAATGACTGAATGATGGGCCGACCAGTCGCTATGACACACACTGACCACCAGGGGACAGACGCTCAACACACAGGATTGGGCCTGTGGGGATCCGGCCTGCAGGGATCGGGCTCCCTCATGTCTGAATCTAGCCTGCAGGGATCAGGCCAAAACTGGCTATCCAACATCCCCCGAGGGGTCCTGGATTGCGAGAGAGCGCAGGCCAGACTGAGGGATCCCTGGTGCATGAATCTATGCACTGGGCCTCTAGTTTTTCTATAATGTTTTAAAATCTATTTCTTCTCCATTCATTCAATATGATACATCACATAAACAGATTGAAAGACAAAAATCACATGATCATTATCAATAGACAAAGAAAAAGCATTCAACAAAATCCAACACTCTTTTTTGATAAAAACTCTCAGCAAAGTAGGAATAGAGGGATCATACTTCAATGTAATAAAGGCCATATATGACAAACCTACAGTACACATCATACTCAATGGGCAAAAATCTAAAGTATTTCCCCTAAGAACAGGAACAAGACAGGAATGCCTGCTTTCACCATTTTTATTCAACACAGTACTGGAAGATCTAGGCACAGAGATCAGACAAGAAGAAAAAATATAAGTCATTCAAATGAGAAAGGAGGAAGTAAAACTGTCATTATTCACAGATGACATGACATTGTACATAGAAAACCCTAACTACTCCACCAAAAAACTAGTAGGTTTAATAAATGAATTTAGCATTGTAGCAGGATATAAAATTAACAACCAGAAATCAATGACATTTTTATACACCTATAATGAACTCTCAGAAATGGAAACTAAAAAAACATACCATTTACTATTTCAACAACAGTAAATGTATCTTAAAAAATTAAGATACTTAAAACTATTTTTGATCACATAAATCACAAAGCATCAAGATACACTGAGTAGAAGGTAGAATGATTATTTTTAAATTAGACTACTAATTAAGTACTACTACTAGTAATAATAATTAACTAAAAACTTCCTGTTAATAATTTGAACAAATATAATACAATCTATACCAATATATGTATCAACAGGTATCAACAGATAGCTTTTTAGATTTTTCACATTTACTTTAGCTAACTGGTTACCTAAAATATTGCGTTTTTTTTTTTTTTAAGTATTATACATTAATTTTTAAAAATTCCTTGCCCAAGGAAAGGGTTATTGATTTTTTGAGAGAGGGGAAGGGGAGGGGTGGGAGGGAGGAAGAAAGAGAAAGAGAGAGAGAGATAGAAAGATTGACATGAGGAATAAACATCTATCAGTTGCTTCCGTTAACACACCCAGACCGGGAATCTAACCCAAAACCTAGGTATGTGTCCTGACCTGGAATTGAACCAGCAACCTCTTGGTATTTGGGATGACACTCCAACCAACTGAGCCACACTAGCCAGGGCTTAAATTATTTTATGATAAAAAATTAGTTTTATAAAAAATGTTTGGTTGGAAAGAGAGAAAACATTGATAGTCATATGACATCTTAAGTTTAATCTTGGTTCTTCTTAATTATGAACTATCAGTTTGGTTTTTCTTTCACCCAATTGCATCTGTAATTTTTCAAGTACTATTAAATTTAGTAAAACTTCTGCAATAGCGTAATACAAGGTATTTCTCTTCAAAGAATACACGAAAGAACATTTTAGTATAGATTATATGAAATTTCTAACAGTACACAGTAGTCAAGATACCCAGCAGATTTGAGAATATGAGTAGATAAATTCTAAACTAGCTTTATCCAAGATGGTAGCCACTAGCCATAAGTGGCTATTTAAATTTATTTTAAATTAGTTAAAATAAATTAACTTCATTTAATGGTCATATATGTCCATCATTGTAAAGAGTTCTATTGGATATTACTGTACTACACCATAAGCTCCATGGGGCTAGTGGGTAGCAAAGTGCCTTAACATACAGTAATCATGCAAAACATATTTTTGAAAAGAATGAATAAGTGGAAGATAGTGTCAGGAACAAAATCTGTCAACACATAAGAGATATTTATTACAGAATTTTTATAAGACATTGGAAATAAGTTATATATTCAATAACAAAGTCATCAAAATAATAATGTTCTTATGATGAAATATTATAAAGCCATTTAAAAAGGTATTTAGAGGCTTAGTCGGTTTGGCTCAGTGTACAGAGCGTCAGCCTGCAGAGCAAGGGTCCCAGGTTCAAATCCGACTAAGAGCATGTACCTTGGTTTCAGGCTCCTCCTCAGCCCAGGCCCTGGTCAGGTCTGTGCAGGAGGCAACCAATCGATGTGTTTCTCTCACATGTATGTTTCTGTCTTTCCCTCTCTCTTCCACTCTCCATAAAAAAAAAATCAATGGAAAAAATATCCTCAGATGAGGATATTAAAAAAAGCAACAAAAAAAAGTATTTAGAAATAATTAATGACTTGGGAAATTCTACAGTGAAGTGAAATAAGCCCTAGTAACATTTTAATAAGAAATAATTATCCTATATAATAAAAGCCTAATATGCAAATTCTCCCCTCAGGCTGTCATTCCACCAGGAGACCAGGAATTTGACTGCTCACTATGACATGTGCTGATGTCTAGGGAATGATGGGGGGCATCCGTGACTCACTGCAACCTCTCGCCAACTACCTGGGGGCAGAGGTGACAGGGATGAAGATGTGTCCACTGAGCTTGGTCTCACTCCCCTGGGATGCCAGGGCTTGTGCACCGGGGAAGCCCCCACACTCAGGTGCTGGGCGCCTGCGAGGAGCCCACCTCGCACCCAAGTGGCCTCTTCAGGGTGAGCTGGGCTGCAGCTGCCAGGACCACAGGGGCCAGTAGAGCTCCCCATGGGTTTGTGCAGGAGCTGGTCTGGGAGGCCAGCTGGGAGAGGCTTTGATTGCTGGCCAGGCCTAGGGACCGCACCCATGCACGAATTTTGTGCACTGGGCCTCTAGTGAAACTATAAACCCAAGAATTAGAGTGAAATCTAGTTATTTGATTATATTTTATTTTTCTTTTGTCAATTTTCTCTTTTTAAAGTTTTTATGTTAATGTTTTACTTTTCTCATATGAAAATTTAAAAAAATGTTTGTTGTTTTTTTTAAAGCTCATAGATTTAACCTATAAAGCCTAGATCTAGGATTGAATCCTAAAGAAAATGACTGAATATCCCAGCTAGTGTGTCTTGGTGGTTGAGTGCGGACCTATGAACCAGAAGGTCATGGTACAATTCCTGGTTGGGGAACATGCCCAGGTTGCAGGTTTGAGCCCAGGTGGGGGTGGGGGGTGTGCAGGCATCAGCCAATCAATGATTCTCTGTCATCATCGATGTTTTTTATCCCTCTCTCCCTCTCCCTTCCTCTCTGAAATCAATAAAAATATTTTTAATAAAATTAACAGAATAACACTTTAGAAAAAATAATCATAAATGTTTACCTCATCATTTTAAAAAATCCAAGATTTCTTTTTAATAATATTCAATACTTATTCCTAATTTAAAATGAAGAAAGAATAGTGTAAGAGAGAATAACAAAATATGCTAATCATCATAGAAGAAAACATGACAAAAGCATGTTTTTGAGCAATATTAAATGTATGGCAAACTAGTCACATGTACTGGCTACTTTGATTTATGTGCCTCTTTAGTTACACAATGAGAAAAGATAAGCTAAAAATTACCTAAGCAATCTGGCCCATAATTTGTTGAACTTATATAATATAGAGAGGCAACAAGCAGTTGTTTAGACAGTTAAATACATGGAGCCAAAGAAATACATAATTAACTATATTTACAATAGATTTCTCTGGGTATCGGGGTAACAATATTTTTCTTCATAGTTTTTAAAAAGTATTTTTTATTATTGATTTCAGAGAGAAGGGAGAGGGAGAGGGAGACAGAAACATCAATGATGAGAGAGATCAGCTGCCTCCTGCATGCTGCCCTTCCCCCCACACTGAAGATTGAGCCCACAACCAGGGCATGTGCCCTGACCCGGGAATCAAACCATGACCTCCTGCTTCATAGATCGACACTCAACCACTGAGCCAGGCCAGCTGGACTTCTTCATACTTTTCAGTTTTAAAATATTGAGTTAAATCTGGTTCATCAAAAATATAAAATGTTATATTAAAAAATAGTCCTAAAATCTGAGTTATCTGCTTCCTCCAATTTTTTACAGACCACTATGGAATGAAACAGCCAGGCAGAGGAACCGGGTTTCCTTCCAAAGCCATTGACTAACATCACCTGGTACAAACATGCTTGACTCCACATACTCACCTCAGCTCCACACTGTACTGGGACACTGACTTTCACTGCTCAAAGTCACCTTACATGGACTTAACTATTCACCATGTTGCTCATATGTTCTACTTTTCAACTGCAAAGTCCAGTTTCTATTCTTTAGTCTCTTCCCATTGTGGCTCATCCAGCACTGCATACAGCTTTTGATTTAAAAAAAAAATGTTGAACAGAAAATTTTCCCTTGAGTATAAAGTGCACAGTTTTTCATTCCAGCAAACACCTTTAAGTAGAAAGGGCAAAATTAATAGTTGAAGACCTAACTATTCTTAGGGGGAAAAGATATTTTGAGTAACTGGAAAAGTCTTGAGGCAGAGTTATTAATTCTTAGAAAATTCTTGAGGCAGAATTTTTTTATTCATCCAAAGTCATCATAGCTGAAGTGTATTTTTGTTTGTTTGTTTTTAAGGGGAAAGCATCAGTAAGGGATATGTTCAGTGGAAGAAAATCATAGCTATGGTAACTTTAGAATTTCACAGATGAGGTGAAATGGTGAATAGGAATAGAATAATTCAAACAATGGAGATACAGTTTGCTATAACTGTGCAATAATGGTAGAAACTTTTAAATTAAATTTCAAGCAATCAGAGGTAGGAAGACTGAAAATTTTGTCAACATTATACCAGCTCTTATACATGGGCATGATAGATGCATACAGAATAGGAAAGATACGCACAGGATGACAAGGCAGGCAGCTTAGTGTTAAGGGTACAGAAGCAGAAGTCTGACAGCAAGAGTCAAAAATCTTACTACTATCACTACCTATCTAACTCTCAACAAGTTACTTAACCTTACTAGACCTCAAATTTCCCTATTACAAAATGAGGATCATAGCAATACCTATCTCATGTGGCTCTTGGGGGAATAAACTTATCTCACATATTAAGTTTAATAAGTACTTAGTTGATTTGGGGTGTGAGATGAAGAACATCACTATTTCAAGTGGAATCCATTTTATTTGGTTTACAAACATCACAAAAGCTGAATTTCTACTTAAAATTTAAACATCAATTTGGAGTCATGAATGTAGGTCCTAATTGGGGTTCTTCTACCTTGAGGTAAACTGTGGGCACACCTTCTTTTCTAAGCCCTGCAGTATACTGGATAAGCATTCTCTTGATGTTTTCAAACTCCTATGATCTATACAGCTGAGAGAAAAAAGTGTTCTAATACTGCTGCTTACAAAATATTTTCACAGCAGGAACTGAAATAGTGGAGCACTTCAACATATTTATGTAACAGCTAAATTAAACAAAGAGCGAGTACAATTTCCCAGTGGGAGAGCTACAGAAGTAAAAACTGATCAAAACAAAGAGTTTCAGAATGTATGCAATACAAAAGTTTCTGTGACCAGAAGAAAGGCCCTGGAAAACCAATCCTGGAGTTGGAAAGAACAGAAAGAATAAGAGAAGCTGCTTTTTTCCCCTTCTCCTCTGCATTTCTCCTCCTTTATATAGCCTTACTGAGAGATGGAAGGAATACTATTAACCCTACCAGACCTGAGGCCCTGAACCTAACTGTCCCCTATACCTAGGCTCCTGAGCATTAAAGAAAAAAAAATCAACATGATACAGAAAAATGTTAGTTACATGCAAACAAGTGGTTAGAATAAGATGGAACTTGGAGACGTTGTAGAAAATAGGTCTACATTTCATCTAGCGCCAATATTCCACCTTTGTGTGCCAATCCACCCAGCAGGATGAGCCTTGTTTCACACAGAGGTACTTCTTGCAAAGTGAGCACCAGATGTTGCTCTTCACCTTCTTGCATGGTCTTTGTAAGACACTCTAGGATTTTGCTTGTTGTACCTGGAGTGCTTTTCCATGCACACAACACAGATATGATTAGACGATGTCCAAGGGGGAATCTCTGGAAAATGATTGCCTGGGGTCATCCGTTGAGGGCAGGGTTCCTTTTGTGGGTGGCGGTGGGCTGATGTCCTGTATCCACCAATAAGTTGCAGGCACAGTTTCTGAATATATCTGGTGAAATAAACTGGCTTTTTTGAAGCAGCTTGCTGCTTTGAAGCATACAAGATATAAGAATTATAACTGGCCCACATAAAAAATTTTATGAAAAGTCGCCGGGGCCAGTGGTAATGACAATGAGACCGGTGAAGGCGGGTTATCTGGTCATTTTTGTCACAGCCACCCATATATTTACTAGTAGCCTATTTGCAGGAAGAATCCTGCAAGCGGCCACTGCGGCTGCGTGCACTACCGCTGCTGCTGCCCCCACCTCTGCGGCCGCCGCGCTTGCACCTGCACTCCACTGCCGCCCGCCCCGCTCCACCCCGCCCGGGCTTTCCCTCTGGCAGCCACCTTACTTTCCGCTTTTCCTCCCTCTTCCTTCTAAGTTGTCTTCAGTCTTCACTCCTCCCTCCCTCAGTGTATGCAAATTAACCTCCATCTTTGTTGGGTAATTTGCATACTCACCCTGATTGGCTGGTGGGCGTGGCTATGGCTGCTGGGCGTGGCTTGGGCATAGCGAAGGTGCGGTCCATTTGCATATTACTATTTTTTTTTTATTGATTTTTTACAGAGAGGAAGGAAGAGGGATAGATAGCTAGAAACATCGATGAGAGAGAAACATCGATCAGCTGCCTCCTGCACACCCCCTGCTGGGGATGTGCCCGCAACCAAGGTACATGCCCTTGACCGGAATCGAACCTGGGACCCTTCAGTCCGCAGGCCGACGCTCTATCCACTGAGCCAAACCGGTTTCGGCTGCATATTACTATTTTATTAGGTAGGGTTATAGTCCTTCACCAGCTGTGGCATCTGTATTTCTTGCACACTGCCATCTTTATTTCTTCTGTTTATTACTACATTTTGGGCTGGATCGTGGTAGTTCGAAATAAATGTGATGGGCTTTCTATCCTGCCAAACTAAACAAGTTACACTTTCTTGACATAGATAGCGACTATCACCCCTAGCAAGTTTTTTTACACTTTTCAGCGACTTAGGAAACTGCTTCCTGTTTTGCTGCAGGGTTCCCACAATTCCTGTGTGTAATTCTGACAGTGCATATTTAGCAAGGGTTACAGAGTTGTAGAACCGGTCCAGGACAAGCACATGAGATTTATTTTCCATTGCACATGAGGTCTGGAGACAAACGACTATATTTTCTACTGTGCCCAAGTCTTTTATAGGCATTGATGCAGCACCAGTGTAGATTTCTGCATTCAAAATGTAGCCAGTCTCACCTTCACAGAGAAGGAAAGACTTGATGCCCCACTTTGTGGGCTTATCCTTGATATACTGCTTGATGGCCAAGTGGGTTTTTGTCAGGATCATCCCCTCATCTAGGCTCAAATGTTGCTTTGGCAGATAGAAGTGGAGGAACTTCGGGAGAAGACTTTCCAAGAAAGGCCTAACTTTATATATTCTATCTGTCTTATCGATATCGGTGTCTTCCTCATCAATTATGTGTAAAAAACTCCAAAGGGCCAAGAATCTGTCTCGAGTCACAACATTCCGAAATCCGGGAGCAAACCCAACAGAGTCAGAGTCCTCATTTGTCCAATCATCCTGATAGCTTGGCTTTATACGTAAGTATTCCATATAGATCCTCAGTCCAAGAAAAGCCTTCATTTCTTCCACTGTGGCATCCTTGAAATTTTTGGCATTGTAGGAGTTGGGCTTTGCTACATGCAATTGGTGGGCTCGAAGGTTGGTTTTCTCTGTCAAATTTTGCCAGAAAGTATCATCCAAAAACAAGGATAAAAAGTCAATCGGTTCAATCTCCTCTGTGATAGATCGAGGAATGTTCACTGGGTCTTTTCCATCCTCATTGAAATTCAGATCTGTATTTGGTGATACAAAATTCCTTGTTCAACCTTCATCACCACCTAGATCTCCCCCATCAGCTGTTTGAGGGACACGCCCCCCTTCTCTTACTATCGATCTAGCTCTAGATCTATAAGGTTCAAGATTCTCCTCATCATTCGAGCTCTCACTGTCCTTGTCAGTTGAACTGGAAACGTATTCTTGATGAAATTCTGACTCCTCAGAGTCTGAATCAACCAAAGTATCGATCACCTGTTGGACTGTGATAAGCCTAGACCCACTTCGCTTTCCTATTGAAGTGCTTGGTTCATCAGCCGCTCGTTTCATTGTGAATTTTCAGAATTTTTTCACATCAAACCACACAAAGTCAATTCAAACACATGGGGGCAGACATTTGCAATGGCTAACCATGAGGTTTGACCACGATTATTTGGTTATTTTTAGTTTATGACGCATTTTTATACCACTGTACTTAATTTTCGGTATGTACTAGGCAAAGTACCGAAAATTAGGTACAGCGGTATAGTGGCAGATTCGGAAATTACTGAAAAATTGGTACAGCGGTCTGGTAGGTTTAACACACAAAGTGAATTCCACTGATATAGTTGCATCACTTTACCTCATAATCTAATTTAACTAGTATTTATTTTATTTACAGTCTGGTATAACTATTAGTAGCTAGTGTGAATTTTCATTAATTTTTTAAAAATAAACTGTTTGCTCTCTAGGAGTCTATTATACATATATAATATTTATGTATAGAAAGAATATATACTACATATATAGAGAGAATATATATAAAATAAAATATATTGTAATGAGAGAATAAGGTACAGTTAAAAATTAAAAGTAGAATGTATTCAAATACAAAAATACCTGGTTTAATTCCAGGATAGTAAATTCAAATAATTACCAGGTCCAAGAAGACCAAGTAAATAAATACAAAGGGCAAGGTAGATACTGTGCCAAATTGAAGCATGTTTGCGGCAGGCGGCAGCAGGCTGCAGAAAAGTGCGGGGCAGCAGCAGAAGGGAAAGCATGGGGCAGCAGTGGCAGGAGGGAAAGCGTGGGGTCGGGGGCAGAGATGGCGGGAGGGAAGGGAAAGCACCAGGTGGTGGTGGGAGAGAAAGCGCAGGAGGGCAGTGGTTGCGGGAGGGAAAGCGTGGAGGGTGGGGAGGCGGCGGCGGGAGGAAAAGCGTGGGGTGGGGGGTGAGGGGCAGAGGTGGCAGGGGAAGCGCGGGGGGGGGGGAGAGGTGGTGGTGGCAGGAGGGAAGCCAGCCAGAAGCCCTGTTCTTGAAGGAATCTTCCTGCAACGGGACTCTAGTCCTACCTAATAAAGGAGTAATATGCAAATGGACCACACCTTCACTACGCCCAAGTCACGACCACCAGCCAATCAGGGTGTGTATGCAAATTAACCTAACTGATGGCAGTTAATTTGTATATCAAGACAGCGTAGAAAGTAGCCAGCCAAGAGCTGCAGAAGGGAGCAAAGCTGCAGAGAAGCAAGCAAGCGGGGCGGTGGAGAAGGGAGGAGAGCAGGCGGGGCACGGTAGAGTGCAGCAGGAAGCCCTATTGCAGGATTCTTCCTGCAACGGGAATGCTAGTGTATATATAAAAGCCTAAGTGACTGGCCGACTGGTAGCTATGATGCATAATGACCACCAGGAGGCAGATGCTCAACGCAGGAGCTGCCAAGCGACAGCAACTTTGCAGAGTGCCCTCTCACACTCCAGGACCCCTTGGGGGATGTTGGACTGCCAGTTTTAGCCCAGTCCCCGCAGGCCAGGCTGAGTGACCCCACCTGCCAGAGGAACCCGCTCACGCCACAGACACCCTTCAAGCCCTGGTGCCATCCCAGGTATGGCCAATTGGGGAGGGACCATGGGAGGTTGGCCCCAGGGCATTTCCAGTCTGTCTGGCCCAGTCCTGCCCAGTGGGCCACCTTCTAATTAATTTCCTTTCAATATGCATGAATCCGTGCATGAGGCCTCTAGTACTTCAATAAAGCTGGGGGGGAAAATGAAAGGACAGCTATAAAGTACAGAAATACTCAAATAATGGGACATATCCAAAGAGCAGAGAAGCCAGCTTAAGTGGTCTATTGCTGCAAATTGGGAACAATTTTGAACACAAAAATAAAATAGAAAGCCTTGAGCTTATGCAGGTAAAAATAACAAATTAAGCAACTGATTTCTAAGAAATAGGATATTTACATAGTTCCACCATACACTCCAACAAAACATTTATTACCAGGGAAAAGAGTTACTTTAGAGTGAAGAAATCAGGCAGACACTACCTTAATCAAGTAATTAAAGTGAATATCACTAGCAATAAAACAAACTGAAATTGTGCACCACACAATTGTGACAAGATGCAATGAAAACAAGAAAGCATTCTTTCTGTGGTTTCCTGACAAAGATGACTGATCTGAATATAATCATGAGGAAACATCATATAAATTCATATTGCAGGAACACTGTACAAAGTAACTGACCTGCAATCTTCAAAAGTGTCAAGGTCATAAAAGTCAAAGAAAACCTTGTGGGAATGTTCCAGACTGAAGATATTAAAAAACAAAACAACAAAATGGGACATGTGATTTTGAACTGGATCCTTTTGCTATAAATAATGTATTTGGAAAAACTGGAAAAATTTGAATAGCATTTGAGATGTTCAGGATGTACCAAAGTTGATTTTTTGGTTTTGATAGTAGAATCATGATTATATGGAAGAATGTCCTTGTTTATAAAATCAAATCAGTAACATACAAATGGTTCAGAGAAAACTGCATTATTTGTACTGGGCTTCCAATTTTTCTGTTATTTTTGGGACTCGGTGAGAAAATTATTAACAGTAGATACTTTGAGTCCTTGTTCACTAACCAGAAGAGTCATAAAAAATTTTAAATATAAAATACTATCATAAAATATACATGCTTGATTTAAAACATTAGAAAAGATGGAGTCGTTCAAAAGTTTGGGACAGCAATCAGACACATCTTTTAACAGAAATTACACTTCTATAGTATAGGAAGTTTCTCTCCTCTCTTTCTAGTATCATGGGCATTACTGATCAAGAGAAATTCAGAAAAAGTGGTTAGTACAACTGATTGACAGCTATGCAGAAAAATTGTACTGAAGGTTCCAGAATTTTAGATACAAAAAAAGATCTGTTTGGAGGTGGGGCACAGACCTTCACACCTCTAAGTTTGCAGGGGCCTGAACCCTCACACCTGCTGAGGGAGATCTCCTGCCCCCATGGTTACTTTGCTTCCCATGCCCAGCTCAAATCGTGACCCAGGTAACAGAGACTTGGCCGACAGCAAATGCCCTCTCACTGCAACAAGACTTGATGAAGATGTCTTGCACCCATGATGTGGGGAACTGGGGTCTTTGATATCTAAATCCAGCCTAGCACCAGGAATGCTCAGGGCCTACTCAAGAAGGCAAATAATCCTCTCCACTAATATTTACAGGGTAAAATAAGATGGTTGTTAGAGTATTAAATTTGACAGTAAAATAGTAGTCAAGTTTTCAGACTAATTTAAATTGGCCAATCAAAATAAGCGAATATTCCAGAAAAATCAATTGTACTGGACAAAAAAGCTGTTCCTAAAGTGTTAAATAAAATTTTTATTGGTAAAATTGCATAACATATAATGAACCTAGAGCAGTCACATTTTAGTGCAAAAAAGTAAAATTTAAAAGCTATCAAGATTATAGCATAAAATTTCAAAAAGCCTCCTAATATTTAAACCAAAAAAGGGGGGATAGTAGAAGAATATCATGTAAGGAAAAATATCCTGCAAATAAATTACATCTAAAAAATTTTTACTTTAGAAAATTAACTTTGATTTGTAATGCTAACAGCAAGACACCCAGGTAAAACATACATGGTGTCAAAACAAGCCAAATGAAAATCATTTGGGCAAAAAATGAAAAAGGATCACAAGTCAAATTTATAGAAAAGATTCCTTTATTAACTTTTGGTCGAGAATATGTTTGTATATTTTCAGAAAACAACTCCGAGACCATGTGGATTCCTGCAACAGAGAAAAATTGACAGGAGTGCTCCAGCCATGAAGACAGAAGAGAAACAATCCAGAGATGGAAGACGCTGACGATGCCTTGCCATACTAGCAGTCAGCAGATGTGCGTCACTGCCGATTGCCCAGGACCAAACCAGAGAGGGTCAGATCTGCATTACCACCATTTGTCCACCATCCAGAACTGAAATATCATTGCTGTTCTGTACATATAAAGAACTGTTGGACACAGAAATTGGGACTCAAAAGAACTGTTGCCACAGAAAGAAACTCACTATAGACTGATTCATTTGCCTCTCAGCATAACCATTATTGCTTGTCTCACTTTCGGTTCCTATAAGTGTATTCCTAGTATCACATGAGCTCACTCATCTAGGGGAAATGCTGAACAACATAGACTGAAGAATAAGAAGAGCATTGATCAGACTGTCAGACCTCAGAGGGAAGGTAGGGGAGGGTGGGGATAAGGGAGAAAGATCAACCAAAGGACTTGTGTGCTTGCATATGAGCCTAACCAGTGATCACGGACAACAGGGAGGTGGGGGCATGCATGTGGAAGGGTTTGGGATGGGAATGGGGGGGGGGGGGGGTTTGAGGACAAATATGTTATACCTTAACCAATAAAGTAATTTAATAAATAAATAAATAAATAAATAAATAATTTATGAAAAAGAATTAAAAAAAAAAAAAAGATCTGTTTGACAACCAAAACTCTCTTCTTTCTAAACTCTGAAGTTTGGATTCCCAGCTTGCCTAACTTATCTTCACTACTCTTGCCATATCTAAAAGATAAAAGATAAAAGAGGTAACAAAGATTGATTTCTTTACTCAACCATACCTGTATATGGTCTATATGGCATCATAAACTTTGCCAATAGTTATATATATATATATCTGATAAATTACCCTAAACCATAAACCATTTTAATGGGTCCAACTGAACCTGGGCTACAAATAAACTTTTAATTATTAAAGTTTTACATTAATAGCTCAAGGAAAGTCCCGGTAAAGATAGTGCCTGTGGCTACTACTTCCTCTGCTTTTACAGTACAGTTTGATCAGAACATCCTGTAAGCTTAGCTTTTTCCAATGTAGCATGCAGATTTGCAAAGGAAATTAAGTAGAGCCTAAAAGAAATCAATCTTTTTTTTATTTTTATTATTGTTTTCAGAGAGGGAGGGAGAGGGAGAGAGAGAGAGAGAGAGAGAGAGAGAGAGAGAGAGAGAGAGAGAAACATCAATGCTGATAGAGAATCATTGATTGGCTGCCCCCTGCACGCTCCCCACTGGGGATCAAGCCCGCAACCTGGGCATGTGCCCTTGACCAGAATCAAACCTGGGACACTTCAGTCCAAAGGCCGATGCTCTATCCATTGAGCCAAACCGGCTAGGGCTAGAAATCAAACTTTTGAATGTCGTTTAATATAGTAGCTTGCAGAGTAGAGTAAGAATTTAATAGTAAACCCTGGTCATTTTCTTAAATATTACTATACCATGGTCTTAAACCCTTTATCTGTCTTCAACTATCATTATTACTGCATACCTGTACTATTCCTCATTACTTGTGATGAATTTTGCAATTGGGAAGAGACATTTAATGAAAAGAATATTCATTAAATGGGCTCTTGGGTAATTTAATTGGAAGGTTATAATTTTATATAAAATAGGGTCAAGTTCTATTTGTGATAAGCAGTGGGAAATAAAATTTCTATCTTAAACTTTTGACTAAAAAATAAATCAATGTGCATTATATTTTCATACTCTAGACTGAATCCTAGGTAAGGCTAGTACCAATCCTGAGTATAATTACATCAACATCACATCTGGATTAAATTTTTTAATTCTAGAAGAAAATGTTTAAGCATGTGAAGAACATAATAGTTTTCAATTGATTTAATAATTCCAAAAATTCATTTTCTTCATGCTTATTTAAAATAATTTCATAGATTTGATATTGGTATATATCTTCGTCATTTAATTTAAATTAGGAAATAATCTCTCTGATTTGGACCTTTCAAAGTCCGCTATCTTTCCATATTATTTTTGCATTGAAATATTTTCTGAATTCTCATTTACCAACTGATCTAGTATTAAACATTTGATCTGTTCATTTTTGCTTGTTTTTTAATTTTCTGTTCTACAATGGTCCTTAAATATTTTGCTTAATAGAATGTTCTAATTCTAGTTATCTCAATTTTGAAGTAATAGAAAACATTCTGTTCAGCTATGCCTCATGTCTGATATCAAAAAAGTAGGATAAATTCAAATATGAATAATATATAACCCTTTCCTTTAACAAATTTACAGTCCAGAATAAATACTTCAAAATAAGGCTTGATAACATAGGAAAGAGGTTGCACTCCCCACAGCACCCTACTTATCTCAGCATTTAAATCTTCCACTGGAAGTGGAACCTGTAATATATGAGAAAGCGGTAAATTGTTAGAGAAATTTGGTTTCCAGTCACATGCTATCATCACTGACCCATTGGCCCAGTCACAGAAAAACAGAACACAAAGCTTACCTAAATGACACTTTTTAAAAATTGGGTTTACGAGTCAAGAGATTTCTTTTTCATGCTGGAATAAATGTATTGAATTAACTAATGGAAACTTCACCATGCAAACAACAGCTCAGTGTGTATAAGCCATGTGAAATGACCTTTTCAAAGAACTGGGGTGAAAGGTAGGAGTTAGGAATGAAAGATCTGCAATTGTCTCGTGTCCATAGAGAAACTACCAAAACCAACTTCAGGTCAGCCTGGGAATATAAGTAGTGTAAGTTTCAGGGACCATCTTAAAAATGACTGATGTACCAGATTCTTGTTAAAAAAAAACAAAAAACATTATAAACAAACATTTACTCCAGAACGATATGAAGGAAATGACCATGAAGACTATGAAAATATTTATTTTCACAATAAATAGAGTTATTAGTCCTTACGGTCAATATATAATTGTAGCAATTATAACTATTCACATATCTTTAAAATGAAGTTTATTTTAAAAGGATTCAATGAAGATGGTAAGTTTAGCTATTCAAAGGAGCACTGATTTATAAATGAAAATGTCAAGATATAAACTACAACAAAAAGAAAAGAAAAATGTAACTAATTATGAAGTTATTTCTCAAATAAGAACAGGCAGTAACCCAGAATCTATTTTCAGCCTTTCAGATAATAAATAGGTGAAACCAAAAGTTCAATATGAGGAAACATCTTTTCACAGATTTAAGGAACATTTGATTAAAGGAAAAAGAAATACCCTAGGTGTACATAAAGGAGTCCACCTACTGGACAGAACTGTTAATTGGTGTGGAAAAAATCACAAACAGGTATTTTATGCTCTAGGCAGAATTCTTCTCTAAAACTGGAAATATAATGGCCCCCCTTTTTTTAACAATTAGCATTACAATTCTAACAAGAGGCAGAAATAATTAAGTCATTAAATGTGCTTCCCATCTAGGACTAAATACAAATCAAATCTAATGAAAGAAAGAAGAGTGTGTCCCCAGATCTTGGCTGTTGTAGATAACGCTGCTATGAACATAGGGGTACATACATTGTTTCAAATTGGTGTTTAGGGAATCTTAGGATATATTCCCAGGAGTGGAATATATCCATTTTTTATTTTATTATTATTTTTTTTTTATCTTCACCCAGGGACATTTTGTTTGTTTGTTTGTTTGTTTTTACTTGAGAGAGGAAAGGGGGCAGGGGAGAAAGCAAGAGAAACATAGATCAGTTGCCTCCTGCATGCATCCAGATTGGGGATTGAGCCCATAATCCAGGGATGTGCCATAACCATAAATTGAACCTGCAACCTTTTGGTTTACAGGACAATGCTCTAACCAACTAAGCCACCTGGCCAGGGCCATTTTTAGTTTTTTGAGGAAACTCCATACTGCTTTCTACAGTGGCTGCACCAATCTTCACTTCTCACTAGTAGTACACTTGGGTTCCCCTTTTCTCCACATCCTCATTAGTGCTTGTTGTTGATTTATTGATGATAGCCATTCTGGCAGGTGTGATATCTCATTGTGTTTTTTTTATTTTATTTTTATTTTTTTTAAATATGTTTTATTGATTTTTTACAGAGAGAAAGGGAGAAGGATAGAGAGCTAGAAACATCGATGAGAGAGAAACATGGACCAGCTGCCTCCTGCACACCCCCCACCGGGGATGTGCCCGCAACCAATGTACATGCCCTTGACTGTAATCGAACCTGGGACCCTCCAGTCCGCAGACCGACGCTCTATTCACCGAGCCAAACCGGTTTCGGCTCTCATTGTGTTTTTAATTGGCATCTCATTGATGACTCCTTACATTGAGCAATTTTTCATATTTCTATTGCTCGTTTGAATGTCCTGTTTGGAGAAATGTCTATTCTGGGTGAAGGTGAAAATGGGGATATCCGTAATAGCGTCAACAATAAAAATAAAAAGAAAGAAGGGAACCAAAGGAGGGGAGAAGTTAATCCCATCACTGCATAATGTTCCTGTTTCATTTTGTTCACTTTTTCCTGAGAAGCATTTTAGGGAAGGGATAGATTTTAACATGCATTTTCCATAGAAAGATATTATGTCCTCCTAGTCTAAGGGCATCAGCCAAAAATAAAACAAACAAACAAACAAAAACCACTCATTTAAGAAACAAACCTTTATTCTACTAGCCAAATGGATATCAGTGAGAAAACAGAAAAAGGTTGTCTTATGTCTTTCATCTGCACACAACCAGGACTCAGAGATTTCATCTAAGATCATGTACATAAAACTACTTTACAAAGTAAATATCCCAGAAATATAAGATAATCAAATCTTATTTGAAAATCATAAGGAGCAGGCAGTCTTTCTACCTGACTCTTCCCTATTCACCTCACCCCAGAAGAGTTAAACCTCTGCCCCCTGCAGACAGCTTGGAGAATGAAAACAAGGGCAGGACTTGGCCTAGTACAGGGATTTCTTTGCCACCTCCTGGACATGGCTCATTTCCATTTGGAGCTATTAATCAGGCCAAAACCAGTAGGCTGCCAACCCCTGCTAAAGGCATTGATGACCAAAATGGAAGGCCTACTTGCTGTGTTGACATCATTCTTAATGACTCAAACATCTGGAGAACATTTCACAGTGACAGTCAGAACTTCCCTGATAAGCAATAACTCACATGCTGCATACTATGCATTAGACATATAGCAAGAGTAGTAAAGTGGTATCCCTTAGCCGGTGCCACCACAGCTTAGTACTTTCCTTTGAGATAAAGGCTTTGGTATCTCAGAGAGGTGCTTTCAAGTAATAGAATGCATTCCACCAAGACTTCAATGAATCCCTCTGGGATTATAGAAAACTAGTGGACCGGTGCATAAAATTCGTGCATATGGGGGGGGGGGCAGGGAAGCATGGAAGGGGTGTGTCCCTCAGCCTGGCCTGCACCCTCTCCAATCTGAGACCCCTGTGGGATCAGGCCTAAACTGGCAGTCATACATCCCTCTCACAATCCAGGACCGCTGGATCCTAACCGCTCACCTGCCTGCCTGCCTGATCGGCCCTAACCACTCTGCCTGATGGCCTGATCACCCCCTACTGCCCCCTCTGCCAGCATGCTTGCCTCCAACTGCTCCCACCTGCCGGCCTGATTGGCCCAACTGCCCCCCCTGCGGGCCTGATAGTCCCCAACTGCCCCACCCCCCACCAGCCTGCTCGCCCAACTACTCCTACCCCTAACGGCTGGCCTGCTTGCCCCTAACTGCCTCTGCCTCAGCACCGCCATCATGGCTTTGTCCAAAAGGACATCCGGAAGGTCTCCCAGTCTTATTAGCATATTACCCTTTCGTTAGTATAGATAAGCATATTTAAATCCTGGTTTATTTCCAGCTTGTTAATACCAATTTAAGAATATAAGTAACTTTTTAAAAATAGATTTGTTTCAAATCACAAAAGTAACACATAGCTAGTCAAGTAACAGGGATAGGTTACTACATTTCTAAAGATGACAGACTACTATATTTCTTTATGAATGATTATATGGCAATGCTATATCTTCCCTATTTATCTTGTTTATATTTCCTCCAATTCCCAATTCTATCTCTTCCCCTAGTCCAGTGATGGCGAACCTATGACACGCGTGTCAGCACTGACACGCGTAGCCATTTCTGACGACACGTGGCCGCATGCCGAGGATGAAACATTTGCTGCTCCTGAGGATGAAACATTTGCGACTAGAGTCTTGGAGTTAGTTTTTTCCTCAAAGTGACACACTACCCGAGTTATGCTCAGTTTTTTGGTGAAGTTCGACACACCAAGCTCAAAAGGTTGCCCATCACTGCCCTAGTCCCCCTGTAATAGGCAGTTAGACAGGTATGAGCAGAGAAAGAAGAATAGGCCAGGTATGGAAGGTCACCAGGGCAGAAAGCCCCAGGTACCTATCAATGGACAATTGTAGGGTGGGACCTCACCCCAGGTGACCTTTCCTCCTCTAGCATATATCTGATCATGTGGTTTAGACCTTTTATATCAATGATCATGCAGTTTAGATCCTCCCCTGACCTTTCTTGCCCTGGCATATTGCCAGCCCTGTGGTAGACCCCCATAGAGGAGAAGCAAGGAGGCTGGAAAATAGCCTCATAGGACTCTCATAAAAGCCCTTGCATGACCACTCCCTTAAGCATTAAGTCCTCAAGACAATGAAGTTCTGACCTTTGTTCTTAGGAACAAAGCCTTGGGTCTATTGACCACAGAGATGGAGTTTTGATCAAACTACAGATAACATAGGCCTCAGTTGTGTTTCAGCTCCAGGCCCAGCAAGCAGCCAACACCAGACAGAGCCAGGCCATGGCAGACATCAGGACCAGCTGTGATGACTAATGACTCCCTCCACTGGGGCCCACCAATCAGTAGAGACCACAACCCTGAAAGGCCACAAACTAGAAAAGCTGATGAGTATTCTATTGAGATTCTCCCCTGAGGAATAAAAACCCTCAAGATGGAGGATCCAGCAAGGCTTTCTCTAGACCACACCAGCACCTTTCCCCACTCCCTTCTTTCCCCAGCACACCCTCTCTCTGGGGCATGAAGAGCCTTTCCCTCTCTTCTTCCCCCAGGTGCATGTATCCTTGCCTTTCTTTGCCCTGAGCTCCAAGTGCTCTTCTTTTGCCTCTGTAACTTGTTCCCTGAACCCATGCAGCTCAGCTGGCTCACTTCTTCCACATCTCACTTCTCCAACTTCTGTGATTTTCGAAGTAAACTTTTGCTTATATTTGAGTCTTGACTCTGAATTCTTTCTTAGCCAGACTGAAGTACCAAAGTTGTTAAACCAAGGTCTAACATCTGGTGCTGTTTCACTGCCAACACCCCCACCAAAATCAAAAAGCAAAGCACCAAAAGATAATCTTTAAGGTAAGTAGACAGCTATGTATCTGTACTTTCTGGTGTTCCTACAATGATCATGTGTTAATTAATTAAACAAACCCATAGAGAAAGATGCATTTGGTAGCAGTAGTTAAACTACTCATAAAAAGTTTCCACATTTCCATCACCCGTTTTGCTTATTTTATTTTCTGTATTCTCTTTGTCTAGGACTTAACATTCATCCTTGTTAGATCTGGCATGGTGCTATCAGTGACCTTCCACCTGCTCCCTGGACTTAGATTCTGTCACAAACAACCTTAGCAGTAGACTCTTCCCCATGTCCACCAAGCCTGACAGCAGTATTACACTCTCTTGTTTTCACTGATTGAATTCTGTTTCCAATATGCTCTGGTGTGTCGAATCAGGCTTCTCTTCTCTTAAAGAGAAAGAGACTACATAGGTCTGACAAAAATGGACAAATTACATTCAAGCACATGGGAAGAGTGAATTTTACTAGCAATTTCATGTAAAAGGATGCCTCCTAGGAAGCAGTCATAATGAGGGCTGAAAGTCAAATCCTTATATTTTAGAACAGGAATACTAGTAAGGACTCTGAACACAAATATTGTTGGCTTACCCCAATCCTGTAAAAACATGCACAATAAAACTGATAACACATCAAAATATTAACAATGTTTGTTTCTGAGGAGTGGAACTTTGAATACAGGCAGTCCTCAGGTTACGTCAGACTCGACTTACCTCGTTTCGCAGTTACATTACTATCTCCCATTCACAGTATTTATTTTTAAAAAAAGTTCCATCATTTCAATGTATATACATATGTGCTTTATGTTTTTTATTTACTTACCACAAGTAAAGGTCAGGAATTGTTATCTTTCTTTTAATTTTTTTTTACTGTTTCACTTCATTACTGCTGTGTATGTGTTCCATGTGAGTGACGTAGGTGCTTATGTAGGCGGGTTCCGACTTACAGCGAAAATCAAGTTACATCTCGCCACAGGAACAGATCTCCAATGTAACCCGAGGACCTACTGTAATTACTTTTCTGCTTTTTCTACTATTGTTATTTCCAATGTTTCCTCATTAATCCAATCTGTATTACTTTTATTAGAGAAAAAAATGATTTAGACAAAGAAATAAATGCCAGTAGCTTGCATGCTAGGAAATTCACCTAAGCTTTGAAATTTCTAACTCACCGCCAGCTGAGCCTAGCTCCCAACTCCAGAAATAATAGATCTAGCTGAAGGCAGTAGGACAGCAGACTTAAGCCCCCACTAAGCAGAACCTGAAATGTGTCCTGAAGCTTTATGTTAGCTACCCTGTGTGTCTAAGTAGAAAAGTAGCCTAAGTCTAGGCCTCCCTTAGTACATGATATGTTTTAATAATCCATGGATTTGGCTTCTGTTCCAGTACAGATTAGCTGCTAAAAGCTGGGTCTGGCAACTGGCTGGGAATTACAATGGATTTAACCACGGATATACTCCCTTTACCTATCCCAACAGAAAGAATGCTGCTCTAAAGTAAGTGGAACTCCTAAAACATTAATTATGCCTTATTCATTCATTCCCTAGATATTTACTCAATGTCTACCTTATGCCAGAACATTTTAGGCTCTGGATATATAAAAGAGGACAAATCAGACCATGTTGCTTCACACATAGATCTTATATTCTACTGGGAGATGTAGGCAATAAGACATAAAGAAAAATAAAGCTGGGGAAAGGTGCTACCTTGACCAGTGAAGGCAACTGTGAAGTTTTATCGGACAACCTGTCACTTAAACAGAGACTAAATGAAGTAAAAGAGCAAACCATGTGGACATTTGGATGAAGATCATTCTGGACAGAGGGAACAGCAAGTGCAAAGACTCTAAGGTACAGCAGCTGGAGAATAGCCAGTAAGGTGAAAACTAATTAGTCTGCAGTCAGGTAATGTAAGGCCTTTGGGTCACAGTAAGGATTTCTGACTTTATATTGAATATAACAGAAAATCATCAGAGTGTTCCTATTCAGAGAATAGTGGCATATTTACATGGGTGAATATAGGTAAAGGGAGATAAGAGTAAACACAAGGAGTAGGAGGATAAAGTCAGAGTCCAGGCTAGAGATGGTAGTGGCTTGAATGAAAGTGGTAACAATACAAATGGAGAGAGGTGGTAAGATTCCAAATAAATGTCAAATGTGTACAACCAACAGTTTTACTGATGTGAGATGTGAAATAAAGAGTGACATCAGGGGTGATTCAAAAGTTTCTGACCTGAGCAACTAGATGTTACCATTAATTTGAAGGGGAAAACTATGGGAGAAACAGATTTGGTAGGGGAAAAAAGAATTGAAGTTTGGGTATGTTTTGTCTAGGCAGACAGTTAGATATGGGTCTCAAGTTCAGGGGAAAGATTCAGGCCAGATATAGAATCTGGGGAACCTTCAGTGTAAGGATGGTAATTAAAAGGTAAACTAGGAAGTGAATACATCAAAAGAAGAAAAGAGGCTTGGGACACTTCAACATTTAAGGCAAAGGATCAGGCAGAAAGGACTGAAAGGGAGCAGCAATGAGACAAGATGAGAAGAAAGATGCCCCAAAGTCAACTGAACAATGTGACTAAAAGAATACACTTTGGCTCAGCTGGCGTGGCTCAGTGGTTGAGTGTCAACCTATGAACCAGGAGGTCGTGATTCAATTCCAGGTCAGGGCACATGACCTGGTTGCAGGCTCCATCCCCAGTGCAGGCATGCAGGAGGCAGCCGATTAATGAATTACCTCTCATCATTGATGTTTCGCGCTCTCTCTCTCCCTCTCCCTTCCTCTCTTAAATAAGTAAAAATATAAACAAATACACTTTGAATGACACAAGTATGTAAAGTTTCCTAATCTTATTTCTGATCTCAGAGCCCTGGAGCAAAGACATCAGCTTACCAGTACATTAAATTTAAATTTTCCCTATCTCTTTGACATCTATGTAATAGACTAGTGAATACTATGCCATCCCATTATAGATTAGTTTGTTTAGCTCTGAGCCCACTCTTGTTTCTTCCCCTTCTCCTCCAGCCTGTGTCACCAGGGAATGACACTGGATTCAGCACATGTTGAAGAGACCACAAATTTTCCAGGTAACACATCCTGAAAGTGGAGCTTGATTATGAGCATTGTAAAACCGAATTAAATTGCAGGCATATTATTCTGATGCAGTGAAGAGAAAATGAGGCTCAGATGTAAGTAGGCTTCTTTTGTTCCTGCTCTGTGCAGTGGTCCTCTTACGTATTTGTTCATTTCCTTACTCTTTCACCCTAACAGTTAAATCTATTTTTAGCTATTGTTGGGCATCCTTCAAGAGAGGCAAATACTAAGGACTACAATGAATACAACCCAATGGTTTCAAAGAACTGCCTTCTGAATGTCTCAATGTCAACACCTTTCCTCCCAGTAGAGTCAAGGACTTCCTCTTGCTAACTCTGTATACAGTCTAAAAAGAAATGAAAAGCCGAATCACACAAGTTGTTTACCAAACTTCACTGACATTTTTTATACTGTTTGTGGGACAAGTCTCTCAGGAATGTCAAAGGAGTTAATATAGGTAGACAGTATAAGTGAACATTTTAAAAATTACTGTCATGTATGTTTTTTTCTATAATCCATGATACCAGGATACAAGAACGGAAGCACCCAAGGACAAGCATTCCTTGCATGGGAGTTACTTTGGGGACCTGCCATCAGTTTATATAGTAAGCAGAGCTTAGAGCACTTGAAGAGGTGATTTACTCAATGGTGCCTGTTTTACCCCAAATCTTTGCCTTTCTTCCCCATGTGAATTTCAATTGTTAGGAAAATAACTCATTAGAAGAGAAAAATCAAAGTATCCTCCAAATCTTTGGAAAATACGACCAGAATAGGACATTGTTATCCCCAGATCACAAGCTATTATGGGACGATATTTTTGATTTGTTGTTGTGTTGGCGATGGTGAGAATGGCACCAGGTGTTATAACGATCTGGTCAGATTTGACTTTTATTCAGCAACCTCAGTACTTGAGTTCTGGCTAAGAAAGAAGTAGAGCCAAGGCTCAAAAGAGAAAATTTATTTAGAAAGTCACAGAAGTAGAAGTGAGAGGTAGGGGAAATGGGCTTAGGAAACAAGTTACAGAGGCAAAAGAAAGGGCCTTGGAGCTTAGGAGAGAGGAAGGTAATGGCAAGGGGAGGTAATGGTAATGGTAAGGGGTTTTGGACTCCATCCCCAGCTTAAATTTAATGTAAGCTGATGTTTTTGCTCCAGGACTCTGAGATCATTATCCTTGGGATGAGGTCCTTGTCACCAGAGACTTTCCATCCTGATAACCTTCTGTACCTGGCCCATTATCTTTGCTCTGCTCATGTCTATCTAACTGCCTACCACAATTGCAGAAATAATTTTTTCTAGACAAATTTATTTTAGAAGAGTTTATTGTATTTATACTTTTTATACGTAATTATAAATAGTTACTGCCTTACCTAAATTTATATATATATAAATTTTTATAAAGGGATCCCAAATTTGTATAAGCTTCAGGCTGCACCAAATCCACATCTTCCTGAGATAAAAATTATTGTTTAAAGTCATAGAGCTAGAAAAAATCATTAAAAGTGGGCTTATAATTAGGGCTGCTTGGTCTCAAAGAGTTAATTCTATTGTACTATCACCACGTTAATCAGTTAAACCTCCATGTGAATGAATTTCACCTTCTCTTAAGAATAAATACTTTTGGAGGGGAGAGAAAAATCTATGAGGCCTCTAGAGATGAGGATATCATTACACCCACAAAGAGGAAGTAGAGGTACCTAAAGATAAAGTATTTCTACTTCACAATTTGCCTAGACTTGTGTCACTGGCCTCCTGTTACAGGGCTGGCTAAAAAGAATTATTTATTAAGTATACATGAGTATGAACTTTTATTTTGTCCTTACCTTTGCATTTCCATAAATTTGACTATGGTTTCACAATCAGCATGCCCATGAGATCGTCTGGTTGGGAAAAAAGAAAAATCTGCAATACGCCCTTTGTTTATGGAAATCTCTCAGAGGTACCAACCTACTTTTATTTTTAGATGCCTTGTATCACTGCGTCGATTGTGCTATTGGAAAATATACCCAGTGGCAATTTCATGACTTGCATACCCAATAAATGCAATAAATAATTAAAGCTAGAATTAGGCATACTAATAAGTGTACAGAATTGTTTCCTGAAACAATTACACCAGTAATGTAAAAAGGTTACAACAAGCAGATAATCACACTTGAGATTTGATCATTTTTCTGAAAGATTCACAACTGCTCTGCTATTAAAGCTAGTGGGAAAAACTTCCTCTGGGGACTATTTTTCCTGGTTCATTTTGTACCATGCTATGAGGAGGAGGAGGAGGAGAGAGGAGGAAGGAGGTAGAAGGTAGAAAGGGAGGGAGGAGAAATGGACTAAAAGGACAAGGGTCTATAAAATAGGAGTAAACCTCAATACATCTAATACACAGTTCTGGACAACTGAATTATTTATTTTCTGCAAAGATCAAGCAACAGGCACCTTCTGTTTTTATTAATGCAGTTCAGCTGATATGAGTAGACAGAATTGAAACGAGAGGAATGTGTTTTATCATCTGTAGACAAATTTCAATTTTCTTTTTCAAGTACAGTTAAATGCATTTTTTGCAACTCAAAGACAGAATATCTTGATTACTGATGCAAGAATAATCTCAGCCATTGTGTGAAGATAGGGAAAATAAATAGTCTCTCTGGATGATGTGTCAGCTTGTGAACTTACAGAACAAGATATATTCTTGGAGGTAGGGAAATTAAATTAAGGTAAAATGGTAGAACCATTAAAATGACAATTGAGGGCTGATTTTGTAGGCCATGGCCTGCTTTCCAATTGTCCTTCGTCCTTAGTCTCACCCCAGGGCACAGACAATAGAACCAGAAACAAACAAGGTCAAGACAGGGGCAACTGTCTGGAAATACAGGGCACTCAGGCTGTGGGCCCTGTCATGAACTGCCAGCTATTTTGTAAAATTACGGTTCCAACTCCCTTCTCCTCTTCCCCTACAACCAATTTTATTTCAAGTCTTCAGACAGAAAAATACTTGATAACTCTCCAGATTTCTTCTCAGTTTCATCCATATAACAAAAAGATCAATCCAACACCTGTTTATTTGGAGTCTTTCTCTCTATAACAGGAGAATGCTTAGCATTCACCCTCTTAAATATTAGAAAAAGTTGTATTGCTATCACTTGTACTTTATCCCCACTCAAAGGACAAACATCACTTGGGCTTCTGTTATGAAACAGAGTAGTAATGTGTCCATAGTAGTAACAGAAGACACTAGTTTAGGAACCAGTCCATTATTGCCCTCTCAAATTTTCTCAAGCACCCCTCAGGATAGCCGCTATAGCTGCCAACTCAGCACTGCTCTGCCATTACTACCCACACTTCTTCCTGTCTACACTGCTCAAGTTAAACAGCGCCCGCTCAACTCACCTGGTAAGTAATTCTGCAATAATTGGTGACCTAGTTTAATGTGCAAATTTACATAAGAGTACAGGCCTCTCCATTTCATAGACCACCCCACCTTGGGTATTACTTTAAAACACAAGATTAATGAGGCCTTCTCGGACCTCTTTTTCTTTAACTCATCAAAATTTGACACAGCTGACCACATATAGTGTAAGCCCTGACATCTGGGTTTTCCCTTTCTTGTAATGCAAGTGCCAGATCTAAGTAAGAGTTGATTGCCAAGATAATCCACTTCAAAGATGGCTATCTGGAAAAAACACATTTCCAAGGACAGAACTAAATAAGGAGGTAGGCCACACCTGTTTCCTTTGTTTTACAGATCTTGATTGATTTAGGTAACTGACAGTTTAGGCTGCTTGTTTTCGGTCTTCTCAAGCTTTAAAGTCCCATTCTTAAATTTTAAACTCACCCCTTGAGTGAGCCCTCAAAACCCTAGGCCCCCAAGCTCAACCCCAATAAAAGCAGAACTCCAGGCTCTCTCCCTCTCCTCTCAATCCCAAAAATTAAGGGAGAAGGTCTCCCAGTTTATTTTTGTCAATTCAAATTCACTTATATTTATCAATATAACTCCCTTAACTACTCAGGTAGAAATTAGGTGAGAGGCCAGGCATGTTATGACAATGGATCTTCTAGAAGAAAGGAAACATCAGAAGTAGAGAGGAAGTTTTCTACAATCCTTCCCACATATCATTTTTCTCCAGCATTCTGTTCTCCTAAAACCATTGGAATTAATTATCAAGCTTCAGCTCAGAGAGGCGAGTAGCTTCCCCCCTGAGAAAAGAATCAGCAGCCAATCATAACTTTCCTGCTCCCACCTTTATCAGTCAGCTACCTTACCTATGACTTTGATTATCCTTCTGGGACCACCATTGGCAATTCAGATTTTTCAGCCTGGAATCCTCCAACAAATCACATTAATGAAATTAAATTTGTAGTCATTCTATATCTAAAGTTGAAAATTTATTCCAAATTCTATTTATCCGAAGTTATGATCAGAATATTATCTAGCATTTCTATCAGAGGTCCTACAATTAAATCAAATGGCTTAAGTTCAAATAATAAAATTCTGATATTACAGAGATATCCCAAACTTTAAAATAACCTTTTTAAATTATTAAATTCCCAAGGAAAAACAAAAGTCCAAAAATTAAATCACCATGAAAGTTAAAATACAAAAAAACCATTAAAGTTCAAAGGAATTACAGTCTATAGCCAAATTCTCATGCTTGTGTAAACTACAGCTCAAAGACCTTAATATTAGACAATTTAAGTGAAAGTCCAAAACTCATCCTGATGAATTTCTTCTTTTACTTCCTCTCAATCAAAGGCATTCTCAATGCCTGGAATGGGTATAGTTCCTTCAGAGATTGAGAAATTATATCATGTCAAAAACAAGTTTTTACTATCTATATTTTAAAGAGTTCAAAGAATCTGGAAAAAAGATAAAGTTGAATCTATATTATAATCCGTGACATTAATAAACTCAAAAAAAGAATTAACGATTTAAATGTAAAAAGTAAATAAACCATGAAAGGCCTGTGCACCAGGCCTCTAGTATATATAAAAGCTACCCATGTTAATCTTAGTAAATGTAAAACCCAGCTTGTTACTCTAACCTGATTTTCCTCAAAACTGGACCTTGCATGCTAAAAGTTGTTTGTGTTCTGTGTTTTTTTAGTATAATTTCAGGAGTTTCCATTCCTGTATGAACCTAGGAAGCAGCCTGGCATCAAAACCCCCCGCCCCCAAAAGAATTCAGCGGATAAAAAAGCCCAGATGGCCAACTCAAGAATGGTGACCATAAAAATCCATCTCCATGTGCAGGGAAGTCATCCTGCACAGTCTATACATCCTGTACATCCTACACAAAACCTTTATGCTAACAAAATAACCTTCTTAGTAACATATAATAAATAATGTCTCCCTGGGTCAGAAAACAGAATGTATGCCTTAAGACAAAGGTTAGTCATGCCTGCCATAAAACGCTAACAGCCTTTTTCACCGTATTGCAGAAACAGGGTGTCCTGGGCCTGGGGCAGCTTGGACTCCAGACTTGGCTGATGTTAAAGATCTATATCAGGACCAGCAAGAACACTGCCTGCACGTCCACAGCCCACTCCCCTGATTACATTGTCCTGCTTTCCCTCTCCTTCCTGATAAAAAGTCCTGCCTGCACTGAGATGTTACGACGGGCTTTGGGACAAGAGTCCCCCATTTTCTCAGATGGCTGGCACTTGAATAATCCTTTCCTTCTCACAGCATCTATCTCAGAAGTTTGGCTTTTATTGTGGCAGGCAGCCAAACCTGGGTTCATTTATAACCCTATCTATAAAATAGAAATTATGTAAATTCTTACTCATAGGGTTAATACATGAAATAAATGAGTTAACATTTGCAAAGTCCATAGGACAGTGCTAGTATCATAGAAGTGTTCATTAAACAACTAAATAAGTAAAAGCTGCAGGGGACAAAATAAGAATTAAGATATGTCAATATATACTTTTTAATATATATAACTTTAGTTTTTAAACTATTACTTTTTTAGCTTTGGATGTACTGTTCAAAACAATACTAAGTAAATATATAAACTTAACAAAACTGGCCCATACCCATGAAATTTAAATACAAGCCATTCCCAGAGCTTAGAATAGTTATAACAAAACAAACAAACAAAAAAACCCAGTGTCCTCAGAAGCCACCATTGAATAGCATCTAAAGGAAGAAGGGGACCTGAAAATATTCTTGATTTCAGTTTTACCAGAATGCTTTGCAGTTTGTGTGTCAGAGATTCCAGAAAATGTCTATTAATACATTAACTCTGATACTATTAATTTATCATACGTGGGAGCAAAGTGCACTTAGCTTACATACTGCTATCTCTCTCAAAAAATGACATTTGAGACATTCCTTTCTTCCAGAAAAGTTTAAGTATTTATAATAAAAATCACCAGATTTTATTTGTACATGAAAAATGTTTTAAAATCCTCTTCATGGAGAAACCAAGATGGCGGCATAGGTAAACACCTAAACTGCTGCCTCGCACAACAATTTCAAAACTACAGCTAAAAGATAAAATGGACATCATCCAGAACCACAGGAAAGCTGGCTGAGTGGAAATTCTACAAATAGAAGGAAAGAAAAAAGCACACGGAGACTCAGAGGAGCTGCAAAACGCTGAGGTATGGAGACATGCGCGCGGAGAGGACAGGCAGCTGAGTGCCTGGCTGGCTTTCTCTAGTGGGAGGGAGACGGAAGCTCCGAACTGCACTGAACCCCAGTTCCGAATGCATTGAACCCCAGTTCCGGGCAAGACACTGGGGACTCAGACTCATACGGGGGAAATCTGGACTGTCAGGAAAAGAAAAAAGCACACGGAAACTCAGGGGAGTCGTGAAAGGCAGAGGTCTGGAGGCGCGCATGCGAGTGCGCACAGAGAGGACTGACTGCTGAGTGTGCTGCTGGCTTTCTCTAGAGGGAAGGAGACGGAAGCTCCTGACTGCGCTGAACTCCAGTTCCGGGCAAGAATCTGGGAATCCAGATTCATTGGGGGAGAAATTGGACTGTCTGGCAGCGGGCGAACTTGAGGGCAGCTTTTTCTCAGAGGTGCTTGCAGCAATTACCGAGGGACACTGAGACCCAGGGGCCTCATAGGGCAGGGCTGACGGGAAGCCAAGGCTGTCTGCTCAGCCCCGAGACTCCACCCCATCCAAGCTGAGCACAGAGGCTTTTGCAATTTTGTGAGTCTTGTCTCATAAGGCTGTCTCCAGCACAGAAGTTCTCCCAGCGTAGACACAGCTGATCCTCACAGCCAATTGGCCTGGAGGTCAATTCCTCCCAGTGATACCAAAACAATCAAGACTTAACTAGAACAAGGCTGTACACACAGTCCACAAAGGGGTGCACCGAGAGTGTCCACCTCAGGTAACTGGGGAGGCTGAGCTACTGGGCCATATAGGACACCTAGCACACAAAGCTACTCTACCAACTCAGGGAAGCAGCGAAAATGTGGAGACAAAGAAAAAGATCACAAACGAAAGAAATGGAGGAAAGCAAACAACTGGATATAGAATTCAAAACCACGGTTATAAGGTTTTTCAAGAATTTCCTAGAAAAGGACAATAAATTTAGCAAGACTCTCGAGGATATGAAAAAGGACCAACTAGAAATTAAACATACACTGACTGAAATAAAAAATATTATACAGAGACCTAACAGCAGACTAGAGATCCGCAAGAATCAAGTCAAAGATTTGAAATACAAAGAAGCGAAAAACACTCAACCAGAAAAGAAAAAAGAAAAAAGAATAAAAAAATTTGAAGGTAGTTTAAGGAGCCTCTGGGACAACTTCAAGCGTACCAACATCAGAATTATGGGGGTGCCAGAAGAAGAGAGAGAGAGCAAGATATTGAAAACCTATTTGAAGAAATAATGACTGAAAACTTCCCCCACCTGGTGAAAGAAATAGACTTACAAGTCCAGGAAGTGCATAGAACCCCAAACAAAAGGAATCCAAAGAGTACCACACCAAGACACATCATAACTAAAATGCCAAGAGCAAAAGACAAAGAGAGAATATTAAAAGCAGCAAGAGAAAAACAGTTAATTACCTACAAGGGAGCACCCATATGATTGTCAGCTGATTTCTCAACAGAAACTATGCAGGCCAGACAGGAGTGGCAAGAAATATTCAAAGTGATAAATAGCAAGAACTTACAACCAAGACTACTCTACCCAGCAAAGCTATCATTCAGAATTGAAGGTCAGATAAAGAGCTTCACAGACAAGAAAGAGCTAAAGGAGTTCATCAGCGCCAAACCAGTATTATATGAAATGCTGAAAGGTATTATTTAAGAAGAGGAAGAAAAAGAAAAAGGTAAAGATAAAAATTATGAAAAACAAATACATATCTATCAACAAGTGAATCTAAAAATCAAGTGAATTAAAAATCTGAGGAACAGAATAAACTGGTGAATAGAATCAGGGGCATAGAAAGGGAGTGGACTGATAATTCTCAGGGGGAAAGGGGTGTGGGGGTTGCGGGAAGAGACTAGACAAAAATCGTACACCTATGGATGAGGACAGTGCGGGGGAGGTAAGGGAAGAGGGTGGGGTGGGAACCGGGTGAAGGGGAGCTATGGGGGGGAAAAGGAGGAACAATTGTAATAACCTGAACAATAAAGATCAAATTTAAAAATATATTAAATAAATAAATAAAACCCTCTTCATTTTCATTCCCTCTGTAACCCATTTCTGGCTCTCTGTTACTGCTGGAATATGAGACCATCTTACGAAACAGGCCCTACTATCTCCAGTAAGCAGGTATTTTCAATCCTATACATAGGACAGTGGTTCTTCCCCTAACACTTGATATGGAATTGCTAAACTGCCTCTGAGGGAGGGTTTCTCTCTTATCCCGTTTGCTATGGCTGGAATATCATTCTCAATAGGTTTCCTGAACTGAAGCTACAATTGCTTCTGAACCCTGAGCCCCTAGAGTCCCAATGAGAAGGAATACCTCTTCCATGTGCTCATTTAAGACAATGTCTTTTCTCAGTGAATTATTCAGATTTTGAATAGCATTTTTATGTTATGTATTTTTTCCTGGAAATATGCCTCTAGTTTTTATTTTCTTCTATTCTCCAACTACACCTTTCAGAACGTTTTAAGTTTTTTACTATTTAATCTGTTTAAGAACTGAGTTTCTAACTGCCTAAGCTGCTTATTAATTTGGTCTCCTCTCCAAATAATATCGCTTTTTGCTGGAAATGGATACATGCTTCTCTTTTTATCTTTTTTAGACATTAGCTTGTTCTAATATATTCCTCTATTTCTTAAATTTCAGAATTTTCTCTATCATCAGTGATGAAATCATTAACTTCTGGGTCTATTAAAAGCATCTACTATTTAAACAAATCTTTTCTAATTCCTGAGATGGATAATTCCATGGAGGAATTTTTCTACCATCGGACCCACATCAAGTACATACAAGCTTCCTCTTAATGCATTTTCTTGCCTGGCTCCTTTCAATATGCCACATCTTGCTGAGCCATGTCTTGAGTCATAATTCTTGGCATGTTCCTTCAAGGCATAAGCTATACCTATACAAAAATCTACAGTGACTATATTACCTTGAAAATCACCTAATGATACTTCTTTGTGTATTCTACAGATCTTCCTGTCTTTCCCAATTTTAAGATGCTGTTTTAATGTATTTTATATCATCCCTTTTCTGTGACTTCTCAATAGTCTCCTGTTTCCAATCAAAAAGTGAGGCAAAATCTTAAATGAAATGACTCCTTCAAAAAGAGTCAGATTTGGGAGCTGGGCCCCTATTTCAATCTAGTAACATACTTTGTTGTAAAGCACTTAGATTGCCTTAAATTTCCACTTCTCTCTTATAAGTATGTAGTTGAATTCAAATTATTTTCTATGTTACCTCTGTCAAGTTATTCTGTATTTTATCCTAAAAAAAAACAACGTTGTATTTTCTTCCAGTATATCTTTTTTTTCTTTTGGTTTCATGCTTCCATTGTTCTATATTAAGCCTGAAACTTGTTTTAAACTACTCTTAACACTTTAAACTCCTAAGCAAAATCATTAGAACCAGAGCATTCCAAGCACAAGTCCTTTTATTTTGTACCCACAGTTTTTGCAATGATTTTATTGAATTGTATCTCATTCTCAATTTAAGAAGGTATATGCTCTTTACAGTAAGGGCCGTAATTATTTTTAATTTGATATGCATCAACCCCCTATGGGTAGAGTCACAGTTTGAATCTCAGCAATCAGAAGTCAGGGTCTGCCCTGGCCGTGTGGCTTCGTTGACAGACCACAGCCCGTACTCCAAAGGGTCTGGGGTTTGATTACTGGCCAAGGGCAGTACCTGGGTTGCGAGTTCCATACCTGGCCCCTGTAGGAGCTTCTACACAAGGCAACCAATCCATGGGTCTCTCTCACATAAATGTTTCTCTCTCTCTCCTCCTCCCTTTCTTCCTTTCACTCTCTCTAAAAAGCAATGGAAACATATCCTCAGGTGAGGATTAACAAACTCCCCCCCCCCAAAAAAAAAAAAAAAACACAAAACTCATGGTCAAACCATATAGAATTATCCAATTCAGAGGCACTTCAGATCAAGAAGTAGCAACTTTTAAACCCATGGACAAGTCCCATGACTCCTAGATTTGTCCCTTCAATGTTCCCCCTCCTGATTCCAAGGGGGAGTCCAGCAATATGAAAGGGGATCAGAATTTGAGCAGACTTTCTATGCCCCCACCTAGGTAGGCCTGGCACTAAGTATTTCCTGCAGGTACTGCTGGATACAGCAGAAACACCCTGAGGCCTGGAGAAGGCTGGCATCTGAAAAGACTCTCACTATAACCAAACCCTTGTCTCAGACCAGGCTACTTAGAAAACAAGACATGGATGCAGAGTTCAAGGGCAGTGACCGCAGCTATCTGGTTAGAAGGAATTACTAAGGATTCTCAGCACTCCTGTTCAGCTGTGGCTTGCTAAGGCCCTCAACTCGCCTTTGCTTACAGCCCAGCGCATGCACACTTGCCTTTAGAGAAATATGTGTTTGATTACATAAAAGCAGCCACTCTCCCGTGTGCAAAATTGCCGTGAATTGCAACAACCCCCTACAACTGAACACAGGTGGTCAGTTCTCGGCCCAAAACTGTCCACGTTGAACACCTCCCACTTGAGCCACGCCAGAAGTTTTACTCCACAAAACCGTCTACAACACAGACTTCCTCTTCTTTTCGTTTTCTCTTTAACCCTACTCTTTCCTAGATGTTGGGGAGTGAGGAGGGTGCGATAGGTAACATCGTTCTCTTCTTCTAAGAGATACAACTGAAAAGAAGAAAAACAGCAGGAAAACAAAAACATTTACTCACAACAGCGAGAGACGACATTTAAAGCTGTGGCCTAGAAATGACAGAACCCCAGAATTAGACAGATTTACCAACGACGTCACAGGCAGCACCCCAGGGAAGATGGCGCAGAGGTCAGTTCCCTCAACGGCACGGCCAGGTGGCGGAACACCGGCACTTCCTGTTGGCAGCTCCTCCCAAGGCAGAAAGGAAGGGGCGGGTCACACACGAACTTCCGCTTTCCAAATTGACCAATCGGATAACTGATCACCACCTCCGCCGGAAAAAGTGAGAGAAGAGAAGCCGTTATGGGTGTTGTTCTCATATATGTCCCTCCACAGCGAAGAGACAGCAAGCGGAAAAGAAGTGTTCCTGCTCCTCAACATACTGCATGGCCTCTCCTGTAGGGATCTTTTCCTTCCGGGTCACAGCAGCCTGCGGGCAAGCTCCCTGGCGTTTCTCTCAGTTGCATCTTCGTCCCACGGGGTCACAAGGAACTTTGAGGGGTGCCCTCTCCTAAGCATCCCAGGTTGTTAATTATGGTAACCATATGATACTATATTGTCAGAATTAAGCTCCTTGAAAATGAAAGGGGGCAATAAAGTTAATTGAAATTATATTGGCGAAGTTATACTGGTGAATTTATAGAAAGTGCATTTCAAAATTCATTTTGTTATTAAGTTCTTTCTAAAAATAACTATAATCAAACAGAAACTTTAAAAAATGCCTTTAAACTTTAAAAGTAACAGAATGAAAATTATTGGTGTATGTTGATGCATTTCAATTACGTTTCCAGACTTAATTGTCTACTAGAGGCCTGGTGCACAACATTCGTGCACTTGGGGAGGGGAGTTCCTCAGCCCAGCCTGCACCCTCTCACAGTCTGGGACCCCTCAGGGGATGTCTGCTGAGGGGTCCTTAGCACTGCCACAGAGGCAAGAGAGGCTCCCGACACCGCTGCTGCACTCACCAGCTGTGAGCCCGGCTTCTGCACCCTGCATTGAGAGCCTGCCCCCTGGTGGTCAGTGCTCACCAGTTGTTCTGCCGTTTGGTCAATTTGCATATTAGCCTTTTATTATATAGGATTAAACTGGATCCCTGATGTTTTTCTGAAGAATACATTTTAAATATGGTATTATTATTTTTAAATTTTTAATTGTCTTCTCTCTTCTCAAATACGTATTTTATAATTGATTCATGGGAAATTTTAACACCTCAATTTAATCTTCACTGTAGATAATAATATTTTAAATTAAGAAAATAAGTTCAAAAATTTATAGTAAAAAAAAATATTGTTTTTGAAATAGCTATACTTTTTAGTCCAAATATTTTTATAAGTACTGTCTTTTTGTTTCTATTCAGAATACAAATCTTCAGCAAATATTTATATAACAAAAACTTCCTAACAAGTTTTTTAGTATTTATGATTCTTCTAAAGATTTTACCAAATTTAGATGCTGCACATTGGAAAGCATTTTACATTTCATTTTATTTCTTTAAGAATGTGAATAGCTATATCTATATCTATCTATCTATCTATATATGAATAGATAGATAGATAGATAGATAGATAGATGCCTAAGCAACCACTACAACTGGACAACCGACCGGTAGCTATGACGCGCACTGACCACCAGGGGGCAGATGCTCAATGCAGGAGCTCCCCCCTGGTGGTCAGTGCACTCCTGCAACCAACCTCCAGTGGTTAGCCAACTTCCCACGTCCCTCCCCTCGCCCGGCCGGCCAGCCCCAATGGGCCCCAATGGGCCTCAATCACCAGGCAGGCAGAGGGACCCCATCCGGGCACAAATTCAGTTATAATAGGAACTGCATAAAAAGAGTCTTCATATGGGTTAATATGTTCATAGGTACAATTATAAAATTTCAAAGTTAAGTATTATACATCATTCAAATGCCAGTTGAATTTCATTAGGTTATTTCTTGATTTTGTAGCAGTTAGTTTAAATATTGTTTTATATTGCAAGCTTTTTTTTCCCAATAATAGCAATCTGAAAAAGCTCCAAAATCAGAATTTTATTAGCACAAAAATTTTGGAATTATTGGATTATAAATTTCTACATGATTGTTCACACAATGCAACAATATTTTATGTTTTATTTATAAAAAGTTCAGTACCTTTGTAGACCTTTTAAATTTATTTACAAAATATTTTAAAGAATCAAATATTTGTAAAATTATATTTAGAAGCAACAAAGAGAAGAAACATGTGCTATTATGTTTGAAGGGTTGTTGTTGTTTTTTTTGGTACTCAAATCTCTAATTTTATCACAAACAGTTTTGTAATTTTATTCATCAAGTTGTTACATATAAGAATATTTGGGAATTTTGACAATTGTAGCTTATATGTCAATTGCAGTTTGGATGCATTTATAAATTACATTTACACCATAGTCAATACCAAGGATACATTATTCCAAAGTTTTCTCAAGAATTTTTATTTTTTTACTATGACCTTATGCTCTGCCCAATATAAATTTACACTGTGCTTGGAGTAATTTTATTGTAAATATTATCCTTTAACACAATATACATTAGTATTAAAGATAATAACACATATTTTACTTTTAAAGAATTAATTTGTTTTTATTTGATTTCATAAATTGAAAAGAAAAAACTGATGGATATAGAAGTAACTCTGAAATATAGTGAAATGGATGGGGTATAAAAGGGAATTTTTATACATATTCATTGAGATTATATGTACACACCTCATGGTGTTTCAGAAATTCAAGCAAATAAATGAATTCACTTGATTATTGATTTTTTTATTGTGCTATGTTTTTATGACTGTCACTGTAACTCTAATATTTCAATAGGATAAAAATAGTACAACCAATGGAATTTAGAAGAAAATATCATAAAATATGTCTTGATCAAGAAAAATCTCAAGTCTAAAATAATTAGCTATACTAGCACTTATAAGATGTGTTTACTTTATGATACCAAGCTACACATCTTATAGCCTGACCATACACATGATTTTATGACAGGCTCTACTTCATGAGTCCCAGTAAGTTTTTTTGTTTTTTATTAGCTTTTAAACTGATAGTTTTCAGGTTATTTGGCAGAACTGACATCTCCATTTATTTAGATCACTAGAGGCTCAATGCATGAATTCGTGCATGGGTAGGGTCCCTATGCGTGGCTGGCGATCAGGGCTGATCTGTGGGCGGACCGATGGGGTGATTGGGGAGCCCCCACTTACACCCACCTTGGCCTGGCACCACCCACTTATCATCTACCCCTACCCCTCTAACGCTGCTGTTTGGGGCCTGCAGGCTGGGGGCAGCTCCTGCTTTGAGCATCTGCCCCCTGGTGGTCAGTGCACATCATAGTGACCAGTCGTTCTGGTCGTTCTGCCGTTCGGTTGATTTGCATATTAGAGTTTTATATAGATAGTTTACTTGTTTCAAATTGCCACTTAATTGGCTCAATTGCCAGCCCACCATTAGTATGAAGTTCCTAAATAAAGGAACAATTAGGGGACAGAGTAATAGCAGCAGAAACATATGATATCCTCACTTTCACAATCCCAAAGCTTAGAGTCATTTTATTTAATTGTGCTGCCATTTTTAGCTAAGGTTGAAGAAGTCACTCTCTTCTGGTAATTATTTTCCCTGGAACCTGAATGACCTCTAACTTTACACTTATGTGACCTGATATTGTCACAGTCTTCTTTCATGTGTTAAAAGTAAAAAGATGTGTATCCTCTATGGATTTTATTGAAGGAAAAATGGTTCTTCCTTGGTATCCTCTCTTCTGGATTGGTGTCACAGGTAACAGGAAAATAATAGCTTGGGTTATTTTTCATGTGTACTGATTAGATAAAGCTAATTATTCAAAGATCATTTTTAAAAATATCTCAGTGTGGAGAGTCTAGGGCCAACATATCTAAATTCCACAGAGGTTTTTAATGAATGTTAGCATTCACTAAGTAGGCCACTGAATAATGTTAATATATTAAAGATGACTATAATTCATTGACACTCCTAGTTGAGAAGTAAGGACTATGCCACACTTCTTGAGCCTGAGAGGACTCTGTAACTACTTTGACCTATAAATTATGGCACAAGGTCCATATTTGTACCAGTTTGAAGAAGGGCATTAATCGACTTTCTGCTTCCACTTTCTATCTCTCGGAATGCTTGCTCTGGGGAAAGCTAGCTGCCCAGTAGATGTGATTTATGAGATTCCCACGCTATGAGAAAGCACAAGGTAGCCACATAAAGAGAGAAATTCTCAAATAGCCACCATGATTATAGCCCTCATGGTCCAGGTATCAGGTCTGTGAGTGTAAACATCGTTGTGACTCCATCCTCACCTAGCATTTAACTGTAATTGTAAATTGTTGTTTTAAGCCACTAAGTTTTGGGAAAGTTTATTAAACAGAAATATAAAACTAGAATAGCATCCAACAGGTATTACACACTTACCTATATACCAGGTACTTTTCAAAACATGTTCACATGAATCAGCTCATTTAAACATCAAAGCCACTCCTGAGATAAGTAATTATCTTTATGTGACTGATGAGGAAACTGTGCAGCAGTGAGATGAAATAATATGCTTAAACTCACACACTATTAAGTGACATATGAATCTAGAGTCCCTGAGTCACCACTATGCTAACCTACCTCGAGATAGTAAGTGAGGCATTATACTGTCATCTTACATATCTCAGTTTGTAGTGTCCCATTTACAATATTGTGCATGATTGCCTGACTAATAATTTATGCCAACATTCATTAAACCATCAAAACTATTTTCAGCTTCATCATATTAGGTTGCAAGATGTATATGATGGCAGTATAAAGAAAGACAAAATTTGAAAGTAAAATCAAGACCATTATACTACCTAATAAAAGAGTAATATGCAAATTGACCATCACTTCAACACACAAGATGGCTGCCCCCATGTGGACACAAGATGGCCACCACAAGATGGCCAGCAGGGGAGGGCAGTTGGGAGGGACCAGGCTTGCAAGGGAGGGCAGTTGGGGGCAATCAAACCTGCAGGGGAGGGCAGTTAGGGGTGACCAGGCCGGCAGAGGAGGGAAGTTGGGGGTGGCCAGGCCTGCAGGGAAAGGCAGTTGGGGGGGGGACCCAAGCCTGCAGGGGAGAGCAGTTGGGGGGGAGAAGGCCTGCAGGAGAGGGCAGTTAGCAGTGACCAGGCCTGCAGGGGAGGGCAGTTAGGGGCAAACAGGCTGGCAAGGGAGTTGTTAGGGGGTGATCAGGCTGGCAGGCAGAAGTGGTTAGGGGCAATCAGGAAGACAGGCAGGCAAGCAGTTGGGAGCCAGCAGTCCTGGGTTGTGAGAGGGATGTCCGACTGCCCGATCCTGGGATCGGGCCTAAACGGGCAGTCGGACATCCCTCGTGGGGTCCCAGATTGGAGAGGGTTCACGCTGGGCTGAGGGACACGAATTTTATACACGAATTTCATGCACCAGGCCTCTAGTCTATATATATATAAATATATATATATATATATATATATATATATATATATATTTATATATATATATATATATATATTTATATATATATATATATATATATATATATATATATATATATATATATAAAGCCTTAGCGACTGAACGGTCGACTGGTTGCTATGATGCACAATGACCACCAGGGTGCAGATGCTCAATGCAGGAGCTGCCCCCTGGTGGTCAATGCGCTCCCACAGCCAACCTTCCATGGTCCCTACCCTGGTCAGCTGGCCCCAAATCAGCCTTGATCAGGACTGGGCAAGATGGCCCCAACTGGCCCCGATCACTGGCCAGGCCAAAGGACCCCACCTGTGCATGAATCTGTGTACCAGGCCTCTAGTATAAAAATAAATCTATATCATGTACATTTAGTTACTTATATAGTACCAGACAATCTTATTCCTTCTAAAGAACTTCTGACTCTTGAATGAGAGTCACTTGTATATAATCTTCTAGCCATACAATATTACTAACATACATCATGTAGTCATAAGAGTAACGTTGAAACATTGTAAGTAAAATAAAATACTAGATCAAATGTGTGTTCTTGAAGTGTTTATAGCCAGGAGTAGTAAGGAATTCGCAAAGAGGAAGGCATGTTAATGCAAGTAATATAACAAATCACTTTTTAAATTAAAAGTATTATTTTTCCTTTTATACACCTTATATCTTCAGAGTATTTCTGCCCTTCATTTTTATTTTACAGCTTCCTCTCTATCTTTAAATTATTCTTACATTACAATTTAAAGATCAATTTATATCCTAAAGAAGTCATTTCTTGCCAATTAAGTAGGAGAAATGGCCGATTTAGTTAGCTTTTTTTTATAGCCATGAAACCAACACCATTCAATCAATACAAGTAGCTAAATCAGCAACAATTTGATCGTTTCCACAGCAGAATGATACTAAACATCTATGTTTCTATGCAAACAAGTCAGAAATAAGAACAACAACAAGCTTAAATATACATCACATTATACTAATTGAAAAAGACTCTTCTTATTATTTTTCTCTTCATTATCTAAACTTATGTTCTGTAGACCAAGGTTAACTTTTAATTGTACAGGATTTGAAAATTTATCTAGAAATAGTAGAATAGTACCCCTGCTCTTTAAAGTATTTCATTTCATTCTACTCCTGGCCAACTTTAAAAACCATTGTGGAAATTCTCTCAAAGTACTCCTTACCACTGTTGCTAATTTTTCTCACCCTTTACTTCTTTTTCTTCCTACATTGTACATTGTTAATGGCATGCTAACATGTTCCAAACTCACACTACTTCTCACCCTTTACTTCTCTTTCTTCCTACATTAGTACATTGTTTATGGCATGCTAACATGTTCCAAACTCACACTACAGGAAGGAGTTTGGAACATGTTAGCATGCCATAAACAATGTACTAATATCCTATATAATAAAGAGGTAATATGCAAATTGACCATCACACTCTCCCACAAGAAGGCCACCCCCATGTGATCACAAGATGGCCACGCCCATGTGGTCACAAGATGGCCGCAACAAGATGGCCAGCAGGGGTGGGCAGTTGTGGGCGATCAGGCCTGCAGGGGAGGGCAGTGAAGGGTGACCAGGCCTGCAGGGGAGGGGAGTTAGGGGCGACCAGGCCGGCAGGGAAGGGCAGTTAGGGTTGCCAGGTCAGCAGGGGAGGGCAGTTAGGGGTGATCAGGCTGGCAGGGGAGCAGTTAGGTGTCAATCAGGCTGGGGAGCAGTTAGGAAGTGATCAGGCTGGCAGGCAGAAGCAGTTAGGGGCAATCAGGCAGGCAGGCAGGCAAGTGGTTGGGAGCCAGTAGTCCCAGATTGTGAGAGGGTGCAGACTGGGCTGAGGGACACCTCCCCCGCCCCATGCACAAATTTCATGCTCCAAGCCTCTAGTACTATTACTAAAATAAGGTTTTCATTGAACAACAATGGGATGCAAATGTTCTACTTTTGAAATCAGTGGAACTAGAACAAATTCTATCATATAATTACTTATGAGAACATTTATTTCAAAACAATTTGTATTGTCTGAATAAGGTACGTTTTGTAATTCAAAGCATGATTATTTTCAAAGACACATAAATTTATTTGAATGCTTAAATGACAAAAATTCTCGGGGGTATAAAGAGAAAATGAGTTTTCAACCATGATACGAGTATGAAGCTGATCCTTTTAATTCTCTCTATATATTTTCTCACCAAGTGGCAGGTAAGGAAAAGATAGTCAAGAACAGTAAAATTAGCTGAAACCGGTTTGGCTCAGTGGATAGAGCATCGGTCTGTGGACTGAAAGGTCCCAGGTTCGATTCCGGTCAAGGGCATGTACATTGGTTGCAGGCACATCCCCGGTGGGGGGGGTGCAGGAGGCAGCTGGTTGATGTTTCTCTCTCATCGATGTTTCTAACTCTCTATCCCTCTCGCTTCCTCTCTGTAAAAAATCAATAAAATATATTTTAAAAAAAAAGAACAGTAAAATTATAATTCAACAAAAACACATAATTTTATAATAACTTTGAAATATATATATCTGAATCCCCCTCCAATTGCTATCAAATAACTGTCAGAATTATGATAATAGATCCATGGTAATACCTTCAGTTGGAAGCATTAAAAATAGTTGTTTTGGTCATAGTACCCAATCTTAAATTTGAATTATATGAAGTAATTTGTTTTGCCTACTTCTGTTAAATAATGTTGTTTTAACAAAATCTATAATAATAAAAGCGTAACATGATAATTAGACTGGACAGCTGAACGACCTTCTGGACGACTTTCCGGACGAAGCCAGGGCTGCGAGGGCCAAGCCCCTTGTACGGATTTCATGCATCGGGCCTCTAGTATATAAATAATGTGAAAGATGTTGGCACACTATCCTCTTTGGCAATCAGCTAACTTTAAATTATCTAATAAACTAAGCCTACAAATTGCCAAACACTATGCTAGAATCCTCAGTTTATCATCAGACATTGGGCATATTGATTTGACTTATTTTTTAAATTTATCTTTATTGTTGGAAGTATTACAGATGTCCCCCTTTACCCCCATTGACCCTCTCCACCCCACTCCCCAGGCCTTCACTGAACTATTGTCTGTGTCCATTCAGTATGCATACAAGTTCTTTGGTTAATCTCTCCCCTCCTCCCCCATCCCCTCTGAGATTCCTCAGTTTGTTGCATGCTTCCATGTCTCTGGATCTGTTCTGTTCATCAGTTTATTTTGTTCATTAGATTCCACATATAAGTGAGGCATATTGATTTCAGTCTTGTTAAACTTACAAGATAAAACTGAACTTGTGATCAGAGAGCATAGTTTATTCATCCTTTATCCAAACATAATAATTTTATAAATAAAAACAGATATGTTACCAAATGATCATAATTTTATATGACAGACACTACAAGAGATGTCACACCATGGGAAAATGCCATGAATTAATTCAACTAAAGACAATCATCTATGGCATCAGTGAATGGGGACATTGGTGCTGTAATTTACAGGAGATCATCAACAAGACCAAAGCAGGAGAAAGGCAATTTAGGCAAAGGCTTATCTTGAAAAGTCTCTAAGGTATGGTCATGCAGATTATCTTTTAGAGAATTTCATGTTGTCTTGGGTGAATAGATCATAGGATAGGTGGAAGGAGGAAATGAAGATGACCTGAGAGTTGGGTTGTGTTGGACCATGAATGTCAGAGGAAGGAATTCACATTTTATCCCAAAGGTGATAGAGATTCAGTAGAGACTCTAAGGCAAGTGTGAAATGAACAGAAATAGTCTGACATCAGCATGTAAAATGGGCAAGGCAGGAAAGATGAGACCAAGGAGCCAGAAATTAGACCACCACTTGAGCAGAAATGCAAGGAGTAATTATGTAATGGACAATGATTACATATCATGCAAAGTATACAATGAATGCCAGCCTTTTAGATCTGCTCTTTAAGGAATGTATTTGAATAGTTCACTTGGCACAATCTCTACAGGGCATTTTCATTTCTATCTATAGTTTATTCTTAGAGTAGCCAGAAGGTTTTAGTTTATTCACAATGCAACCTTTTCTAAAATAAAGAGCAATAGCTTTCCCCCACACATTTGCTTTTCTGCTAAAAGAAGCAATTAACCTAGTTTTGCTTATGAGTGAAGAATATATTGTTCTCATTTACCGGGGACTATTATCAGTATATAATGTATCAGAAAGTTATGCACTTGAATATACACAAAAATAGAACAATGTCTTTAACCCTTTCAGTTTGCATGTAGAAAAGAAAGGAATTTTTGTTCTCTTCTCTCCATGGCAGGAAAAACACAAACTATGGAGGAAAGTAGTTTTGCCATAATACTACATTTTTTTACTCTAAGGAGAGAGTAGGCTAAATGCAGTAAAGAATAAATGAAAATGTTATCAGAAGGTTAGAATAAGCATGCCAACTGAGATATCACCCTCTGTTAAGAGTGCCCATGTATCAATCTGTTTAGCTTTCAGTTGATGAAAGAACATGGGCCATTGTGACAATATTATTCTACAAGTAGACATATTGGCCTTATTTAATAAATTATTCCAGTGACTAGCATTTATCTTAATGCTAATGATACAGATTCATGAATCTGTTTGCCTAGAATACCAAGTTGATGAATATTACCCTGAAGAGCTTTCAAATGAGAACATAATCCAAAGCAAAGTTATTATTTTACATTCTCCAGAATAAAAAAAGAGGGATAGCATTGAAGAACTCAGATAGTGGGTGCATATTAGATATCAAGAAAACATACTAGAATATAATAACAAGACTTTTATGTAATTTCTTATGAGAGAGATTAATTCTCAGAATGCACAGAGGATGACAATACAGATTAGGTACCATTGTAAACAAGTGCATAATTTCTGAACTGTCCCAGGGTGTATTTTCATAAACAAGCAGCCGGCCTTGAGCTTCTGCTTCCAATTAGTCAGAGAAAAAATTAATCTTTAACTATTATATTAAAAAAATGAGCTTTGTAGAAATTATTCATTATTATTCATAGATTAAAACAACTGAATCTAGCATAATCAGTTGATGTAATCCACTTAGAAAAGTCATAATACCCCTCCATGTTCCATTAACTTATTTTTCCTACCTCTCTACTTAAGCTTATACTTGAGAATAGTTTTGATTTTGATTTCCCCCCTTTTTTACATTAGCTGTGCTTTTCTATGATCAATATTGAAAATAAAAGGCAGGCACTTTGGAATTAGTATTCAGTTTAGCCGGGAACAGGTCCTGGTGATCAATGAGACCTTCAGAATTCTTTAAAGGCATACACAAGTCACTACACAATCAAGGGTGTGCATACTTTAAATATTGAAATGTTATTGGAACTGTTCTCACTAGATTAGGGAAGTGCCTTGGTCAGTTTGGGCTGCTATGACAGAATACTTTAGACTGGGTGCCTAAACAACAGAAATGTCTCACCGTTCTGGAGGCTAGAACTCCAAGGTCATGGTGCCAGGTTGCAGACTGTCACCTTCTCATTGTACCTTCCTGTGACAGAGAGCAGATAAAGGAAGCAATCTCTCATAACTCCTCTTAGGGCATTAAACCCATTCATGAGGGCTCCACCCTCATGAACTCATTCTAATTATCCCCCAAAGGCCCCATCTCCTAATACCATCATATGGGGAGACAGGGTTTCAAAATATGCATATTGGCAGGACATAAACATTCAGTCCATAACAAGAATTATATTTAACTGAATGAATAAAATTAAATATGGAGGGCACTTAATAACATGTCAATAAAGTGAACAAAAAATAACACTACATATATTATGTATTTTATTAGTATGTATTCATATAGTAACATGTGTGTGTATGTGTGCATATTATGAAAAATCTGCAGTCAACTACTTTTCTCTTCAGTTCCTTCTCTTTTTAAAAGATATAAATCAAAAGCCTGAATTTTTCTTCAGAAAACAATTGTTTCAGAACAAGGAGGATTACATTCAGAATGTTTCATGATATAGTATAAAATTTTTTTAAAAAATCATTAAAGCCTGGCCACCATGGCTCAGTGATTGAGCATTGACCTATGAACCAGGAGGAGGTCACGGTTTGGGCTCAATCCCCAGTGTGGGGTGTGCAGGAGGCAGCCAATCAATGATTCTCTCATCATTGATGTTTCTATCTCTCTCTTCCTCTCCCTACCTCTCTGAAATAGATTGTTTAAAATATAATAAAATAAACTCATTAAAGACCATTAGTGTTCAAAGGGTTTCATTTCTCAAAATAATTATAGCTAATATTCTGAGCTAGATATTAAAAGGCATAAGCTCACATATTTTTATAAGTTAGCCTTATTCAGTTTCTCAGAAATTTACATTAGTCTCACAGGTTAGAATTAAGTTACAGATTGCTATACTGTATTACTTTGACTCATTTCATGGGTCCTATAACTTTTCTTCATCCATGTCACCCAAAAAGATTTTCTCCAGCCATAAAAAGTTGGCAAAACTATAATCTAGTGATATTGGTCATTCAGAAAATTAGAGGTGAGTGAAAACTAGGGATATTCAGGATAGGAGCAGGGTTTCAGGGTGAAATATCATGTCTCATGTGATACTATGACCAATTTAAAGGAAGAATACTTATTAAAAAATTCATAAACAAAAATATTCCAAAGAAGTTTGTTTATTGTTTTAAATTTAAATAGAAAAAAAAACTTATTAGATATATGTTTAATTTTAATGATTCCAGAGTTTAGCTCCAACACATTTTAAAATATAAGCATCTATGAACAAATTTTATGTAAATTTAAATCCTTATTATTTTAAATACTCATTTTCCAGTGAGAAATTGAAAAACGGCATTATTCCACAGTGCTATACTCAGGTATGTATTATATTTTAAGAAGTAAAGACAGTTTATTACTCTGAGTAATAAGCTTAGCTTTGAGAACCAAAAGAAGCTTGCTTAAAGAGACATTAAAAAAATCATTTACTGAAGAATTATTCAAAAATATTAAACTGACATTTGATAATATTCCTCTTTTGAAGACAAATTTGCAAAAGCAAAATTATAATGACTATGTTGTCCTCACTATAATGTAGCAAGGTAGTACTCTTACACAGAATAAAATCATAAATTTCAGGGGCTTAATTGTGATTGCTATAAAATCAAGGAATGTGTACTTTATAAAAAGAAACAACACAAAACAGTATTTCTATAAAATAAAAATATCTTGATTACCAAATTTTTCACTGTTTTAAATTCCACACTTTATTATCTGCTATTCTGATTGAGCAAGAATAATACAGCTCAAAATATAACAAGTTTAGCTTTCATGATATGACAAAATAAGCATTGTTATGTTTCTTTACTTTTGTAATAAAGAACATTTTCAATTAAACAATTTAAAATTATTCAGAGGGTAGGCATATATCCTTTTATTTTTCACTATGTGCAAAACTCCAAATGAAAAACCAAATAGAATGCTTTTTTTAAATTCCTTCTTCAGTTCTCAACATTATTAGTGTAAATTCTTCAGAAAATTTTATTGTTGAGAATAAACCAGTTGAAAATTTAACCTCTTGTTTACTATGGCCATTCATTGTCTTATAGCATATAGCATATGACTTTTCATGAAAATTGGATTTTGATTTATTTTCCAGTGAAACTCCCTTAAAATGATAAAACCTAACCTCAAGAATAATTTGTATGTATCTTAAAGATTGAAAGCTCTGATTTATTGTATATTTGAACTAGGAAACAGTATATGTAATCAATAAAATGACAACAAACATGCTCCACTATATTAGCAAACATCTGCAAAGATGAAATGCAGACTATTATTCACAAATACAAAAGACTGAAAAGAATATCTCAGTGAAAGGTTAACTAAAATAATATATATTTTCTATAATTATTATTTATTTTCTTTTCCCCAAAGGGAAGTGTTTCTTATTGACTGTGTTATCACTTTATTTTAATCCTGCTTTAAGACTTGATTCCAATGACACCTGATATACAGATGGGAAAATCATGTAGCTCTGGTTGTCAATAAAGGATACCAGTAAAAGATACTCTAGTCAACCCCTGGTCCAAATGAAATACAAATGATAGATGGTGATTTAGTTTAAAATGGTGAAATAAAAGCATTTATAATTCACTCATCTCCTATGAAATCCCTCCAACAATAATATAATGAAAACTTGGGGAAAACAAAATGAAAACCATGCCTGAAAGTATAAGTAACTGACAACAAACTATGATAAATAGCTTTCAAATAGGGAGCCATTTGCACTAATAGGAAAAAGGAACTTGGCTGGCACATAACTTGGATAAGATACAGATTTCAATAAGTGTCATTGTCTTAGACATCCTCCAAAGACTGAAGCCATGAGATGAAGCATGAACAGTCAAGAGAAGAACAGAATCTGTCTTCATAGAATTGCAGTTATATATTCCCAAATGGTAGAATATGGGATAAAGAAAAAAATTGCTAATACACTATTTTTGGTAGTTGTGAAGCAGCCTGCTGCACCATGAGCATTACAGTGAGAAAATGGAAGAAAAGGCAATAATCATTAGACCACTAACAACACTGAGAAAGTAAAACTGAGAGCGTGCTACCCTGTGAGCAACATAGATCACCTGAATGTCAAAAATAGATAAAACAGATCTGAGGAGGTGGGCTTAAATCCTGAAATTTAAGTTGGTGTTGTGGGCCGATCTGATTCATTTTCCCACACCATAGTTCATTCAGTAAATAGCTGGCTTCATTCAGTGATTAATAGAAAGAAACCAGACCAGAATATAGGCAAAGGAGGCAAAAACACAATGAAAAAACAAGATAAAGTTTATACCAAAGAAAATTTTTCATCAGAGGAATATGTATATAAATAGTTCTCTATAGTCTCAAATAAATTATAGACATAACCTCATTACTAGTGAGAAACAAAAAATATATAATTTTCAATAAAGATGTTATAAAAACAGCAGAAATAAATGGAAAAATGAAATAGCACAGACCAAGAAAGCAATGGAGAAAAGTAAAGCCATAATGAAGTTGAAAAATCACATTAGAGGTTACAACAAAGCATAAACACAACTGAAAACTCACTTGGGTTATGGGTGACAAAAGTGAACTACAAATTTAAAAATACAAATATGATTATTACAAATAGCTATAGAGACAAAAGGGATTTAACATAATTAGCATTCTGAAAGAAAAAATTATTTAGACACATAATAGGATAAAACTTGCTTAAAATAAAGATTGAAATCTGGCATAAAAGGTGTCCCTAAAATGACTTGCTTTGATTAAACACTATATTTCAACAATCTCTTCAGTTTACTCCAGTATTTTTTAAATATATTTTTAATGATTTCAGAGAAGAAGGAAGAGGAAGAGAGATAGAAACATCAATGATGAGAGGGAAACATTGATTGGTTGCATCCTGCACGTCCCCTACTGGGGACCGAGCTCGAAACCCGGGCATGTGCCCTTGACCAGAATAAAACCCTGGACCCTTCAGTCCACAGGCTGATGCTCTATACACTGAGCCAAACCAGCTAGGGCTACTCCAGTATTTTTATCTTAAATTTAAGTAAAGGTAAATTTAAGTTTTTAATTATTTAGCAACAACTTTCATATATGGGATATTGGGCTCCTAAATTTATAAAATTCTGCCTTTTACTCAATGTACCATTTTAATCTTCTATACAAACACGTCTATACAAAAAAAATATATCTGGAGTGATAGTCATGAAATAGTAACAAATTTTTGGTGGTGGGATTTGAGATTGTTTTTAAATTTCTGCAATACATATCTTTTTTTAACAATCATGTATCATTTTTACAAATAACAATGAAGTCATTGATATTTTAAATTAAAAAATGGATGGCAAATAATAATTGAGAGAGAAAAGAAGAATGAGACATCTCAACTCTTGTAATGCCTCTAGACTCATGGCCCACCATTCCATAGCTCATACAGCAAGCAGGTGATTTTTCTAACACGGAAGCATATCATGTTCATTGTCATCTTATCCAGCAAGAATTTCAATAGATAGCCACTAAATTGAAATCAGATCCAAACGTTTTTAGTGATTTACACAAAACTATCTCTAATCCAGCCCTAGGAGGTCCTTCCAACATCAACAACTATCACTTCCCTGCATTCACTTCCCCACCCCCAGCCCCACCATTACCCTGAACTATTTATAGTTAGAGTTCCCCTCTAAGTTCCAAATCTATACATCTCTTTTCACGCCTTAGGTGGTCCTAAAATGGTGCATTTGTTTGTCTATTTGTGGGAGTACACAGAGGGGCTAGGATTCCAAATTATTCTATAAATACCAGTAATATCTCTGTGAAGCCTTCCCTGCCATCCCTATCAATTAAGTGATAAAACTGCATGCATCTTTTTTCTTCCCTATATATCAGTGCCATGCCAAGTAATATTAGAGCCTGTTGCAAAAGAAAATATCATTAATACTGATCCCATTTCTATATAAAATTTGGGTATTTGATTCACCCATGAATTTTGATTTTTTAAATATTTTTAAAAATATGTTTTTACTGATTTTTTTTTTAGGGAGAGAGAGAAACATCAATGTGCAAGAGAAACATTGATAGGCTGTCTCCTGCACGGCCCCTACTGGGAATCAAGCCCACAACCAGGGCATGTGCCCTGACCAGGAATGAGCTGGTGACATTTTGGTGCATGGGACAATGTTCAACCAACTGAGCCACATCGGCCAGGGCTAAATATCCTTTCAAAATATTGTTTAACTGCTTATTGAGGTTTTTGGTACCCTCATATTGATAGGAGAGGGGCATGTAATAGAATCACAGTTGTTTAATAGCTACTCAGTACGAAGAAGAGGTTTTCTTACAGACCCTTGGGAACCTAGAGGGTGTATTGCAAGTGGAAGAACAGGCCCTGGAGATAAGGCAGCCCCGGAGCCCAGATGAGCCTGTCACTCCAAAGAAAATCCTGATCAAGGACAGGACCTATATGAAGGGAGACAGTGTTCCGAGCTAATCTTTTCCAGGGCTAGTCTTTGCAAGGAAAATGAAAGATGGCAGACCCTGGGAACTAACTTTAGAATTTTTCCTCCAACTACCTATATATAGATAGGGGCTGACTTGAGATGAAATGTCAGAGTGGTCTTTTCAGGCTGTACACCTGCCACTCTCTCAGATTGCTGGCTAACTGATTAAACGCACCGCAAAGATTCAACCTTGTCTCTACTTATTTGACTGGTAGCGGAGGACAGCAGGAGCCTTTTGTCTGGTTTCAAATTTATTTTTGTGCCCAAGTGAGTGCTCACTCATCTTACCCTAGTCTCAGCTCTATTCTATACTACTGTAGCACTTATTACACTCCATGGTTCTTCGTCTACACACATGTCATCACTACCAGACTGGGACCACCTGTAAGGAAAGGAACCAGTTTTGTTTATCCATGGACATCTAAAAATCAGCACAGTACCCAACATTAAATACAGATGGAAATCATTTCATTCAGATGAGTAAAAACCCAGACAAGAGAAATAACCGAAATTCTTCAGTCTTACTAGAATACAATCTTCCACGGGGAAGAAAATACATAATCTAAATGGAGAGATTTATTTCTTTTAAGATAAGGAAATATTAATATTAAGATAAGGCCCAAGTCACGAGCTAAAATTAACTAAGCAATGAACTAAAATCAGTTCCTTCTCCCCCATAAATATATATTTATGGCACAAAGTATTGAGTGTGTCTATTCCAAAAATATGCTTGTATTTAGTCTATCTGAGAACCAGAGAATATTAACATGGAAAGAAATCTCAGATATTTTTTAATTTCACCTTCTTCTTGTAGATAGAAAATGAAGCCTAGAGAGTTTAAATGACATACCTAAAAGCACAATAGAGTAGGCAGAGCCAGAACCTGGAGTCAAGTCATCTGTTTCTCTGCTTGGTACTTTTCCAGTAGAGGTTAGGTGCAAATCTAGAAGAGGGGATACTGGGAAAGAGGGGAGTGAAGGGTAGGGACTTTTTCCTAGGTCAGACAGAATTACCAATTCATTGATAAAATAAACCACACGTTTTATGTATTGCTTGAAACACAGGCACTGCTAAGGAGAGGTGATTGAAAAATAACCTTTTAAAGTTCATTCCAGCCTTATGCTTTTTATCTTTGTCACTAAACTCTCTATGATTCATTTCCTTCTGTAAAAGAGGGCGCTTCTACTCTCTGCCTACTCTAATTTAAGATCGGTGAGGTCCAATTTTAAATACACATTATCATATATTCTGTACTTGAACAAATGCAAGTCATTTTTAACTGCGGATTGATCATGTAAATATATTGTACCTGATCATGCCTGGAGGAAAGTAGAAGTGATTATGTAGCATTTATTGTCTAATTTGGTGTTGAAAGCTAGAATATAACAATTCTGAATTTTATATAAAAAATAGAGACATACAAGGGTACTATTCTCAGCCATAATTATTATTCTTCACAAATTGCCAGGACGTTGGAGTCTCACATGACTAAAGAGATTTTCTAATGGTGAAAAGTGACTGGTTCTTCACAAGTGTTACATTTAATGTAGCTCTGAGTTATTAGAAAAATAGAAACAATTATCACTCCTCCCCAAGAAAAATTAGCCTTGCCCTGGCCAGTGTGCTCAGTGGTTAGAGTGCCAGCCTACACAATGAAGTGTCTCTTATTCAATTCCTGGTCAAGGGCACTTACCTTGGTTTCTGGTTCACTCCCCACCACTCCCCACCACCCCCCACCTCCCACCCACCCACCCTCACACCCACCTCCCCAGCCCCCACCGGGGCACTTTCAGAGGCAACCAGTCCATGTGTCTCTCTTACATAGAAATTTCTATTTCTCTTTCTCCCCCTTCCTCCGTCCCTTCCATTCTCTCTCAAAAAGCAATGGAAAAAATATCTTCAGGGGATTAACAACAACAACAAATTAGCCTTGAATTAATTTGATGGAATTCAGTTAGGGAAAAACAAATTATGCATTATTATTATTAACATTGTTTGCAAATTAAATAATTCCTTTTTGTACTAAAGATTAGACTTTCTGATCAATATATTATTCAAATTAACAATTTAGAGTTCTTGGTTAATTCTGCCCTTTCTCTTTATATGGCCACTTTATTTAAAATGTTCTTCATGTACAAAAGTAAGAAAAATACTATGAGTTCATTGGGATCTCTGGTCTACAAATCTAAAAATCATTTATTTTTATCCCTTGACCTTCTATAAAATTTATAGGAGAAGAATTTATTCTTTAAAAAGGAGGCCAATTAAATACTTCTGAAGAATATACTAATAGATAAGCAAGGAGTAAGTTTCTCACCAAAGAAATAAGGTCATTTCATTAGAAAAATGAACCATCATAGCTTCCTATAATTTCAAGCATTGCCCTCAAGGCTAGAAATCTATTTGCATTCATGAAATAATGTTTGATAAGTTTTGTGTACAAGAACTCTTTATTAAGTATATACATTTATACAAATTTTACTCGGCCTCATATGACTAGCCTCAATTTGTAAATAAGGGGTTTAGATTGGGCGATTTCTAAAGCATATTTCAGCCTTCAAACTGTTGATTATTTTAAATATCTAAAGAGATAACCAATAAGGAATTCTCCAACATGACTCACAATTAATATTTGGCATTTGCACATGTTACAGGTCTCATACAAAGTCACTCCAAGGCGATGCAATAACTGAAAAACTGATACCAATTAATATCATTTCTTTTCTAAAAAAAGAGAGAGAGATCTTGTTTTCAAACTGGCCATTTCTTTCCAAATGTTCCCCCAAACATGCAGAACACATTCATTCACAAAACCTGGGTCAGGGAGACAGAGTAGTATAAAAGAAAAATTTGGAAGCAATACAACAAAAAAATTGGAGCTAGATTTAGCAGCATAAGACAGCTGCCAGAAATTCAATTAACTTGTTAAGCCTACCTAATGAAAAAGAAAAGTCAGTACATGAACATCCTGATAAATTGCATAACAGAGTCAGTGGCATCCTACCCTTTGGCTAGGATGTTTTCTGTACTCCCATTCCTTTGTTATTGCTCTTTTAATTCTAAAAATCTCACCTTAGTTATGAAACTATACAGAGCTTCCTCTCCAAATGAACATGAAATTGCCCTGAAATACAGAACTATGGACACAGAAACCTCCCAGAAGTTTAGCATTTCACCAGCTAATACATTTCACCAAATCTGTGTTGGGAAAAACATCTAAAAAGTCCTTGTGTTGAATCCCTAATTCTGATGATTCTGTGATTCTGATCAAATTCTATTAGGTGATACTGATCAAATTTCAGACAGGTAATCCATAAGGTCTTACAGTGCCCAGATTTCTTCTTTCAGGTGCACAGGGCTTTTCGCGTACAGAAAAATCTGTACCACATTTTCATTATATTTTGATGTCAATTGCTGAAGTACTAATATGTACTTATCTCCAAAGTGGCTATGTGAGCAATATACCTGTTATCTCTGTCAATGTAGGAGACAAATATTTTGAATATGTTTTCGGATTCTAGGTCATGTTTCTCCATTAAAGAATGCACTGGTTTCTGCTAGTTTATGGTTCATTAGCATGCGTTGACTATTCTATTTAAGTAATATTGTAGGTAAAGGTGAAGGAGCTTTCCTAGAGAGACAATGTCTAGCATAATGCCTGGGACACAGTAGGCTCTGAATAAACATACATTGAAGGAATACATAACTGAATGAACTACTATCAAAAGAATTAATACAATGAGTTAAACTTTGGCTCAAAGCACAAATTTCCAAGTCAACTGTTAAGTCCTGTTTGGTCAACATGTGACAGGGAATGTATTTTCCCTGCTCTCTGTATTTCTTTTTGATGCAGCAGAGGTTTCACTCCATTGGTCAGTATTTGTTTTGTTCCATTTTCCTTTTAAAAATGTTTAATTTAACAGAAAAAGTCCTTTTCTTGTAAAAACTAGGTAAGAGGATCTCCAAAGGTCACTGCATATAATATCCGATAAACAATTCTGATTAAGGGCAGTGCCACTGGGAAATTTAGGGTGGTTGGTTGATATTCATAGTGTATATTTAAAAATGTCATGGTCTGTTTTCAAATTTCAGTGCATAAATATGCACCACATATTTCTAAGAGCTCTATTTCTCTCGTCCCAACTTTCCAAGATGGTCTGTATTCTGTCTAATTTGAATGCTGAATTGATTCTATTTAAATCATTTTTCTGAAATGAAAATTGGCTCACTTTCTTTTCACTGAGGAATTAATTAACTCTTCCAATAACTGTCTCGAATTTTTTTAAATGGGAAAATTACATAGGATTTTTATTTTAGTAAAGAACAATTGTTTATCTTCAAGAACATTTAAAAAGACATTCTGCATTCAAGTTCATCATATTTTAGGAAACTTCTATAGCAAAAAAAAAATTACAATAGACTTTCTGACTTCTCCATAGTGTCCTTGGATAAATAAACAACCCAATAGACCATGTTAAATGCCCCAAATGTTACTGGAAAGAGAATGCGGGCATATTTGTCTATTTTACTTGTGCCAGATCCAGGAGGTGGTGGGGCAGAAGGAGGAGGAGTGGCTGACAACTTCCCAGAAGCCCCTATGGTATTAACTGTTGTCTTAATTCGCCCCAGTCTTGATCCAAACACATGGTGGGTAAAAGCAGGTCCTGATGAAGTTTGCTGGGGCACATACCCAGTTCTGCTAGGAGTAGAAGAAGCAGATGGTAGAGCTCTTGCAGCAGATATAGTTTCAGCGGCATTTGCATGGCTGAATGGGTTTGGACTGGAAGCTAAGTAAGTCCGTGATGTGGCCTCAGAAGCTGCTTGAACAATCATGGAAGATCTGCTCGAGTGGTTTCCTACCTCGGTTCTGATGCCAACATCAGATTCAGACTGAACCAAAACATTTGTTCTTTTCCTCATGTTCAGGTTGGCATTTGTGTTCTGAAAAGATATAATCAAAATTACATTAGTATGTCATTTTATATAGATTTATACAAAATATAAATGGATTAAATAATTAGAATTAGTTGTTTCCATAAAATAGACCTTTATTAATATGCTATAATCAGCTTACCAAAAAGAATGTGTACATATGTGAAATTCTGAATCAAAAATTTTTTTTCAAAATGTTATCTATTCCTATAAATAATTAAAATTTAAATCTATAAAAAGAAGATTAGGCTTTTGTGAGTATAAACTAGAGTTATACTTGACTTTAAGGATTGAGGATGATGGCAGTACAACTTATAGAACTTTACTTATTCTTGTGCATGGAATAATAATAATAATAACCACCCACATGTGCATGACATTCTTTAAAAAAAAAATCCAAAAGCTTGCATTTCTAAATCCCTGGAATTTATTTTCATACTAGTAGTTTTCTATAGGCAATCATACACAACATTATAAATCCAGAAATCCTAATGCATTTTAGATTTTTACCACAATCAATAATGCAAAAACAAAGGAAAATAGATTTTAAGTAAAATGTTGTATTAGAGTAAATGACATATAAACGGGATCACCATTCCATAAATATCTAAGTTCAAATTATTTATGTATAAAAATGTTTCAGTCAACATGAAATTCAGTATTTTCCATCAAATTATTCTGTGTTGAACAAAACTATACTTGAATGAAGATGCATGAAAAATATTAAAATTAATGCCCCTTGTATTTTGACAGACATGATAAATAACTGTATAGCCAACTATGTATTGTCCACACTAGTGAAGAAAAGCAATTGCTCAAATTATTCCCCAAATGATGTCTGTCCTTAGCTATAGTTTGATTGTTTTGCAAAGATGTTTGTTTTTTAATTACATTTATTCTAAGTTATATTAAGGGTAAATAGTAATTGCTTTCTATATACTCTTCCCCTACCATTTCATGAAATAAATGATGGGTGAGAAGATTGAGAAATAGAAGAGAGACAGAGGAAGAACAGCTCACAAGTGTATGATTCAGAAGCCAGCCTACAAGAAATTTCACAGATATTACATACAATTAATTGAGAATCCACTTTACAGAAAAATGCTCGGTCTACAAATATAATCTTTTTTCAATACCACCCTCATCAAGCAGGTTCAAAGTGTGCAATCCATATTTTATATATTTGTGAATTATGACTTCAAGTTTTCTGAGAAAGAAAATAAGCCTCACAAGGTGAGAGCCATAACAGGATCTGAGAGGCTTCGAGAGTGTTCTTCCTGTCAGCCTGGAGGATTCTTCTAAGTAGGTTGCAGTTGAACTCTTGACAAATTGTCTCACATATGGCACCTAATTTCAGTGGAGACAATTTAAACCATAATTGACATCAACCTAAAAGATGAATTACCATAATTTACCCAGAACATTTACTCTACAAAGCACACTGTACACATCACTTAGTTAGTCCTCAGATTTTGAGTCCCTTTTTTTTTTTTTTTTACAGAAAAGGATAACCATTAATTGATTGCCTTTAATTCTAAAATGTAATACACATGGTGAAGAATATAAAGAAGTGTAAGGTATATCCACAACATTTAAAAAGCTTACACTATTATTGGTAAGATAACATGAATACCCATGCACATGATACAATAAAATATATAACAAATATACCAAGAAGAGAAGGAAGAGAGTAATAAAAGAACCATTGGACAAGCAAGAGAGAAATATGTAGTTTCAAATACCATATAATTTGATATTTTCCTACTGCCTTTTCCACCAAAAGTTAGGTCATCCATAATCTTTAGAAACCCATCTTTTTCCTAAAAATAAATTTTAAGAATTGGATACTTCCATTTCTGGCCAAAATGGAGCCACAGAGACAGAATTCACTCTCCTGAATGAAGTGACTGGACAAAGCCCCAACCGGGTTGCTCAGTTGGTTGGAGAGTCACTCCCTACACAAAAGGGTTTCGGGTTGGATTCCAGGTCAGGCACAGACCTAGGAGGCAGGTTTGATCTCCAGACAGGGCAAGTATAGGAGGCAACTGGTTGGTGTTTATCTCTTACATCAATGTCTCTCTCTCTCTCTCCCCCTTCTTCTCTCTCTAAAATCAATGAACATATCCTTGGGTAAGGATTTAAAAAAGAAAAAAAATGATTTAAACTTAAAAGGAAATATATGAAGTAAACATTGTTTTTTTAAGAGACTGGGCACTAGACAACATAGAATCATAAGCACTGAAAGAAAAAAAGTAATAACCTTGAGAGAATCCTATGCTTTGGTGCAGAAAGAGAGAATCTGGGCAAAAACTGGCAGACTCCCTGAACTGAGGAGATGGAGTTGAGAATCTAGGGAAATCAAGGTGGTTAGCGTTCACAGGAAAAAGTAACAGTGAAGCATATGCTGAAAAAGAGAGAACTCCAAATGTCTGAAGAGTCCCATTGAGTATTTTGCTAAGCACAGATCAAATTAAGGGGGTGGGGAGAATTAACTACCAAAGACTGCAAAAAGAACCACCTGAAAGGATTAGAAGCAGTACCTGGCATACATTAAACCAGGGAATATGCCTGTTCCCACCAGCCAGACTGGGAAATCTCAACATTCAAATAGCATTTGGCAGAGTACTCAGAAGGGATTTGCCTCAATAATATGAATAAACCAACTCCATACACTGATCTAGTCTTGCATAATTAATCTTAAAAGTAAGACCTACAAAGATGAAACTAATTCTAAGTAACCTAACTGCACCCCACAAGCACATTTATAGGATCTCATCTTCTTTTCCTCTAGATCAATATCCTTCTGGAACTTCCTGAAATCCCAACTGTGAATTATGTTCTAATGGTTGCTTGAATAATTCATCCTCCCTCTTCGTATCCCACGCCTCACCTTCAGGATCTGGAGCCCATTTCCCTACAGGCTTCCTTATGACTTTCTCTGGCCAACAGTGTGGTCAAGTGATAGTGTGCACTTCCAAGTCTTAGTCTTAAGAGCCCTGGCTTGCCTCCACTCTCAGAACACTGCCACCATCACAAGAACAAAGGTGGGCTAGCCTGATGGAGAAATCTTTTAGAGCAGAATCAGTCATCCTAGGGAGGTTATCCTAGAAGCCAATAGCTAGCTGATCACTAGACAGGTGAGTTTGCCCCAGCTAAGAGACAATGGACTGCCCAGCCAATCCTAATCAAGATCAACAGAACTTTCTAATTCACTTATAGTACTGAAAGCAAAAATAAATTATTGTATGCTAATTAAGTGTTGCAGTTGTTTGTTATGCAGCATTGTTGTGGCACTAGATAACTTATGTAGACCAACTAAACCAAGGGTCCTAAAGGAGGTATTCCCAAAACTCTGGTGAGGAGAAGTTTCCCAGACATTCTGGGATAATTAGAAGGCTGTCCTGTCCAGAATTCATCAAAGACCATTAGTAGACCCCGTTGCCTAACTCCACACACTAGTTAAAGGACCAATATATTTTGCCCTTTATAACCCCATTCTTAAAGAATAACAACATTTTAAAACTGCAAGAGTTCTTTAGGGATCAACTTATTCCAGTTCCTTATTTACAGTAGGGAAAAATACAAGCAGAAAGGTCATGACTGAATGGAAGGCATACACGGAGTTACTTAACTAAGTGTTCTGCCATATTGTACAGCCTCTTCGTGCACAAATGCGGAGGAGGCATTAAAAGCTTAATAAACTACTCCTTTTGAGTCATTTGAGTCAGTCAAGTATATGTAAGTCAATTATATTGTTAAAAATTATTTGAAACTTGGAAGTCAGAAATGAGTACAGCATGTTCTTTCAATGTCATTATGGAGCATTAATTAACAATTCCATGCAAGGATTATTAAGTCTCTAGGAGAATTTACTTGAGTTTGATTTTGCTATTTAATATTGGATTTGAGCCAAATACTATGAAGTTACATATTAACTTGTAGGCTCCTGTCCAGTAGAAAAGACCACCAAAAGTTATGATTTTGTTGCCCTGTAGGATGCTAACCACTTCTGTATCTAACATAGCAACCTCATCGTAACGTTTATTTATTATTATTTTTTTAATATACATATTTTATTGATTTTTTACAGAGGAAGAGAAAGAGATAGAGAGTTAGAAACATCGATGAGAGAGAAACATCGATCAGCTGCCTCCTGCACACCCCCTACTGGGGATGTGCCCGCAACCAAGGTACATGCCCTTGACCGGAATCGAACCTAGGACCTTTCAGTCTGCAGGCCGATGCTCTATCCACTGAGCCAAACCGGTTTCGGCAACATTTATTTTTTTAAAGTTACTTGTAGTTATTACTCATAAAGATTTTGAACCCATTTTATCGTTTAAGTGGTTCTCTCATTAATTAATGAGTTGAACAATACTTTGACTTAATGTCCATTCAATATTTGTTTGCCATGTTTTTGAAGACTTGAAAATTATATTCTGACATCTATAATTAGACAAGTTATAATTATCAAATAAGTGTAAAGAAAATGTCTGGAGAGAAAAGTGATCCCAAGTCAAAGAGATGAGCTCAATCTATGGTGACTGAAAAAAATAATCAAAAAATGGAGAGACTTGATGAAAATGGAGGGAGCAGTATGAAGTGTGCTACTTAGGATTATCACCTGAAAACAAATGTCAAACCTCTAAAATTACCAGTGAACTTCTAGAGTATAAAGACCATCTTATTAATCATTGTATGCTAATGGACAGAGCAGGCACCTACTTCATTTTAAAATAAATTTTAATGGAATGGATATAGTACAGAATCAAGATTATTTTTCAAATTAAGAAAATTAAAGAAAAACTGTAAAAATACTTTCTACCTGACCTCCAGATTACTATTTCTTTGTTTATGGGTCAGATTTCTAGAATATTGCAGACAGTCCTAGAGCATGGAAATTATTTTGACTCAATCCCAAGGGTGACTGAGAATACTTAAAAAGTTTCTCAATACTCATCTATTATCAGAACTTATATAAAGGAAAGCAAATTAGACTGATTTGAGGCTTAAATCTTTGCTCTCTGCCAAACAGCCAAATAATACTCAAGTTATTTTGGAATAATGTCTCAAGGTCTACTATGTAAAAAGTGTGTCATTTTCCATGGTGACAAACCACAAAAGGATTGAGAATTCTGACGAGTTACCTGGCACATGACTCACTAGGAATAATATTCACACAGTTTTCAAGTTTTGAAAAAACTAATGTGTCAGTCAGAGTGATGTCATGTTTCATAGAGTGTTCAGAGACTTGAGTGGCTCCATCAGTATTCAGCAGACACAGTGGTTACAAACAAGAAAAGTACCTCGGCTTCATTTGAATTTTAAAAAATGATTTAGTTTGAAATCATCTTGTCATTAGTCACAACAGCCCGAAGCAAGGAAACTGGTGGGACAGAGAAGGGAGGTGGCAGATTCAAACATCACCAACAAATTAAAGCAGCAACAGGCAAACAGGAGCAAATCCAAGCAATTTGTCAATCATGACAGTGATCTGACACAGTTTCTAAAGAAGTATTATGAACTACAAAAATGAAAATTCATCTAAACTTATTACTCTAGCCACAATGAGATGAAGTGACTAATACGAAGTTTGTAGAACACGAGCTCCATTCATATTGCCTGCCTGAGAAGCTAAGGAAGTTTAATAAAATGTAATTTAACTCTCTAAATTAAAAACAAACAAGGCTAATAATGAACAGGTTTATCTTCTAGAATATCAATGAGTCACATGCAAAAAAAAAAAAAAATCCAATAATGTAAAGCTCTGTATTCAAGGCCATTTCGACAGGGCTTGAGGGGCTAGCCACACACCCTATTTCATAAGGAAATAAACAAGTATGGGGGAGCAGCTGAAACAAGACTCCAAGGCAGAGATTTACTGAGGGCTATCAGTAGTGTTTTAAGAATATGGAAATGAAAAACACCCCCTTCAAATAAACATGCTAAATATTTCATACACAGTTACCAGGGGACTCTATCATACATTTGAACAACAAAATGTAGTAATGAAAACGCTGAGTTTCCTATTTATTGTATTTCATTTCCTCCCAAATGTTAGCATTTAATTCAATGTTTGTATTTCCATAAGCTATAAAAATATTACTTTCAATATCAGGAACTGGGATAAGAAATTTATGTCTTCAATTGGGGAGTTACCAGAGAACAAGGTCTTAAAGAGTTCATTCATTTCCTATTTATATATTTAGAAGTTGAAAATGTAAAATACTAGGATTTCTTAAAGATCTGTGATTTCTGTGGTTAGTTTTGTTATAGGGATTCTTAGTGCTTCTTCACTCCCCCGCCCACCCCCATGCTTTGTATATTAAATATGTGACTCCAGTAAAGGAAATCTCTTTGTCAGAGACTTCAGTAGTCAGAGCAGAAGTTCTAAATCTGATCAAGCGATCTTGACCTGGATTTGCTCCAGGAGATACATTCATTATTGCTGCCAGCATAACACTAGAGAGGGTAGAGGGCAAAGGACACACCACTCACTTTCTCCAAATGCAAACACTAAGCTGGATGATTCTTCTCTTGCTCAATAAAGAAAAGCACCATTGTATTCACTCTAAATGTTTGTAAGAATAAACACTGCGCTCTAGCCAGGTGGCTCAGTTGGTTGGAGTGTCATCCCATACACCAAAAAATAAAAAAAATAAAATAAAATAAAATAAATAAAATAAAATAAAATAAAATAAATAAAATAAAATAAAATAAAATAAAGGTTGTGGGTTTGATTCCCAGGCAGGGCACATATCTAGGTTGAGGGTTCAATTCTCAATTGGAGTGTGTAAGGGAGGCGACAGATCAATGTTTCTCTCTCACATTGTTGTCTCTCTCTCTCTCTCTCTCTCTCTCTCTCTCTCTCTCTCTCCCTCTCCCTCTTTCTCTCTCTCTTTCCCCTCATATATAGATATATATAGATAAATATATATCCCTAAAATCAATGGAAATATACCCTCTGGTGAGGATTTAAAAAGAAAAGAATAAACACTGGGAGTTAAACACAGTTATATCAGGTCACTGGTCTCTCTGTGTGACTTTTCCAATTACCAGTGAAGTCCAGATACTGGAACTCAGGGAAACAACACAGACTGGAAGAACTGTTGTCATCCAAAGCACAGGACTATATTCACACCTCATTCTATTAATAAGACACACCTAGAACATTGGCTCATAATTAGAACTTCGGCAACCCAGTTTGGCTAGCACACTTTCTAAATATAAACAGAAAAATTTTAAAATTTGTATCTGTGAATATATTGGTCTGCCATTATAGTGTCACTCTTTTCTTTTTTATCTATTTGTAATCAAAACGACTTTCTTCCACATATAAATTTGAAGCAGGAAATGAGTCCATGAAGGGCATCAAACGGGATGTAGAAAGAAACACATGTCCAAGAAGGTTGTTGTTTGTTTTTTTTTAATATATTACGAGGTTTTAATCACTGCTATAGACTGAATTGTGTCCCTTCAAAATTCATATGTTGAAGTCCTGATACTCCCCCACTCCCGATGTGATTGTATTAAAGGTAAGACCGTGGAGGACGTGATTAGGTTAAATGAGGTCATGAGGATGGAGCCCTGCTGAGAGGGAACTGCTGTGCTCATGAAAGAGGAAAAGACATCAAAGAGCACTTCTCAGAGTCACATAGGGACACAGCAAGAAGACAATCATCTGCAAACCAGGAAAAGAGCCCTCATCAGAACCCAAAACCTGCTGGAACCTTGGTCTAGAACTTCCTAGCCTCTAAACCAATGGGAAAATAAATGTTGGCTGTTTAAGCCATGCAATCTATATTATTTTGCTATGGTCGCCTGAGAAGACTAAGACAATCATCTAACTTCAGTAAGAATAAATTCAGAACACATATAATTTTAAGATTTTTAAATATTGTATATTAACTAACCTTTTCATAGGGAAAAATAAAAGCTAAACAAACTTGCAGCTTTCTCCTTTCACATACTCTCTTCATTCCTAGTCTGCTCTGCCCTCTCTTCCTCATTGAGTGAGTATACTTTTCATATAACCCCAAATCCTAGGTAGAGTCAAAATAAAAGGCAGAGAAACTGAGATGCATTTGGCAAGAATTAAGCATTGATTTGTTTGTAATATTTTTAGTTGTCCTTTATTAATAAAAATGGTAGGGGCTTCTACAGCCTCTGCCTAAATTGTCTCAGCTGCCTGTATATAAAAACCATCCAGGAGACCTTGAGTCACTTTCAATATCTCCACCCAAATCAGAGGAATTCAGTTAACTGGGGCTTTTCTTTTTTTTTTAAGATCTCTTTAAAATTGATTTTTAGAGAGAGAGGCAGTGGGAGAGAGAGAAACACTGATTGGCTGCCTCCTGCACACCCCCTACCTGGGGTAAAGAATCTAGTCCAAAACCAGGGCAAGTACCCTGACTGGGAATCGAACCAGCAACCTTTCGGTTCATGGGATTATGACCAACCAATTGAGCCACACCTGCCAGGGTTAAGTAGGGCTTTTATTTGACCTTCAGTTTGGATTTAGCTCCAGATTCCACTTCAACTACCCACTATTTTTCCCTAAATATTTTTGCCTCTCTTCAGATTATGACTTTTTTTTTAATCCTCACCTGAGAATATATGTTCATTGCTTTTAGAAAAAGAGGAAGGGGGAGAGAGAGAGAGAGAGAGAGAGAGAGAGAGACGTTGATGGGTTGCCTCCCTTAAGCACCCCAACCAGGTATTGAATCCACAACCTTTTGGTACAGGGACGACACTCCTACCAACCGAGCCACCCGACCAGGGCCAGATTATGACTTTGTGACTGTTTGTGTTTATGTGTGAATGTGTGTACATTTATTATGGATTTCAGGGCATGTATTTATTCAAATATTGGAAAGGTATAATTAACATAATTTATAACCTTTTCATACTTTATATTAAAAATATTTTTCAATTCTTAAAATTAGAGTTAATATATGTAATGATATCTGATAAAAATTGTAAAAGGAATCTTGCTAGGTTTTTCAATTCCTAACTTGGGTGGCCAAATAAATTCTTTTTTTTTTTTTAAGCATTCACATCATATGGAAATGAGTTATTTTGGTTTCAAAAATATTCAGAAAATCTCATTTAAACTTAGAAAATGCTTGTACAATGCTTTTTCCTTAATATAGACTTGATATGATTTGTTCATAATGAAATTGTGCTATGACAAATAGCCATCCAGAAAGATGTAGATTCATGCCAACATTATAGGAGGCTGGCATAGCAAGTAATCTGAGTCACAGTTTTATCTGCATCAGCAAAGGCAACAGGGGTACTGTCTAAAAAGCAATAATTTATCAACACCAAATCCTCAGTATATACTTCTGCTGGGGAAGGGGGAGGGGGAATTCCACAGCCCAAGCATTATCAGCCACAGCCTTTTGTGAATTCATAGCTATGCAGCAGAAGGAAGTCTTTGATGAGCCAAGGACCTTACCTGAAGTAGCCTGAGTTTGGAATATTGGACAATGTTTGCCTACTGAATCTAAACATTTACAATAGCTTTAATAGATTTTTTTAGGGGAAAAAAGCTCAAGTCCTATGCTTCTCCTCTTGTTGGAAGTAATAGAAGGTCCACAATTAATCTCATAAGCACTAGAGGACCCATTAAATGCATTGATTCACTCAACTAAATCATTTATTCACAAATATGTATGAAGTGCTCAACTTTTAGAATTATTTTGCTGGGGATTGGGAGTACAGAGATGAAAAATAGTCCTTGAAATTTCTCATAGGAATTATAAAAAATAATAATAATAAATGATATAAAGGAAAAGTAGAGGAATTAAGAAGTACATTACCTAGCCTGAATGCTGGGAAAATTTAATCTCTTTGTGAATGTGACACAAGAGCTGAAACATTAGGAATGAGCAAGAAGGTGATAACCAGGGGAAAGAACTATGGGGAAAGGGAAGAAAAGTTTTGTGGTGGTGGGTACAATTTACAAAGATTTTTCTCAGTGGGATAAAGATAAGGAAAGCCAATAATCTTCCTTGCCAATTAAAATTTGAGATCTCTTAAAGATGTTATCAAATTCGCCTTTTCTCAACTTACTCTTACTGGCTTTTGAAATGGGCGATTAAGGCAATGTTTTCCATTCAGGGACCACTCTAAGATAACTAAGATAACTAAGGTCTGATATTGGCATTTCCTGACAGGCATTTGAATCTATACCAACCTCTCTACAATTTATTGAACACTTACTATAAATCAAGCACTACACTAAATGGTTTCCACAAATAACCTCCCATATTTATTACAACCACCAAGGAGATAGTATTAATATTCTAATTTTTCCAATGGGGACACTGAAGCTTAGAAAAGTTGCCTATTTCTCCTAAGGTAAGATAATTACGGGTTAGTCATAATTTGAATCCCAAACCCACACTTCTAACCACTTCAGGAAACTGCCTACAATAGCAAATATATATGCTATATTTTGAAAGAAAGAAAAGAATGTACCAGAAATATGTCCACAGTAACACAAATTAGATAAGTGACATTTATGAACAATTTGATTTTCAGATTTTGATTTAAGTTTACTTAGTTTCATTATAAGCTAAAAACTGTATTATCTTTATAGCTACATTATCTCACAAAAGCAAAACAACAACAACAAAAACCCTTCCTCTGGTTAATTCTACCTTTCTAATGAGAGTGAAAATTGCTCTAGAGTTTTTATGAATTACTAGAGGCCCGGTGCATGAATTCGTGCATGGGTGGGGTCCCTCGGGGTGGCCTGTGGGGATCAGGCCCCAGCTCATGCCCCCAGGCTCACAGCCCTGCAGTCCCACCTGGCACTCTGCCTTGGCCTGACACCGCCCCCTCACCTGCTCCACCATCCCATCTGTGGGGCAATAGGTCAGGGCTGGGCCCCCCCCGCCCAGCTCCTCAGTGCCTGCTGCCACTGGTCACTGTCTGTGGGGCAATTGGCAGGGTGATAGGGCCCCCGCTTGCAACTGCCTTGGCCTGGCACCGCCTGCTCACCTGCTCCACCATCCCACCATGGTCCCGCTCTTGTTGAGGCCCATCGGGGCTGGCAGTGCCTCCACTGCCAGCGCCAAGTCTCCGACACCTGCTATGTTCCACGCCACCCCCTGGTGGTCAGCACATGTCATAGTGAGCGGTCGAACTCCCAGTGGAATGACCGCCTGAGGAGACAATTTGCATGTTAGGCTTTTATTATATAGGATTCTTGCTCCCGCTCTTCCTAATATTCTTATTTCTTTGGTGATTGGCTGTCACAATGTACTTATAGAAATTACTTTGTATCCTAGGTATTTTATACATTTAGGCCTAAAAAATAGTTATAAATAGGTCTACATTAGATGATTTACTCTACAGAAAATTTTATCTTAACAACAAATACAATCCACTTGAGCAAATATTTTTAGTTGAAAAAAGAAACCTATTCAAGTTGTTTTAGAAATTAATCAACATCACCACCCAAAATCTGCATCTCCTATGTAATAAAAAAAATATTTCCATAATGTTCTTCTGCAAGAGGGAAACTGTGCCCCAACTTTCTTTGATAAACTTTCCCTTAAGTTTGAATATAGCACTTTCAAAGATGTGTAAAAATTAACTTCAAATAGATGGTGAACCTGAAACATTTTCCTCCCGGTGCAGAGGACCCTGCAATTTCAACTTCAACTGTAACCCAGGGAAGGTATCAACATAAGCACTAGCTCTAGTTGCTGATTTGAGAATGATTCTTAAAACATGTACTTATCTACAAATAATTAAAGTTAATGAAGTTCAATAATGCATGTGCCAAATTAGGTATAATGTAAATGTGTGTACACATGTGCATGTAGCAGAACCGGACTCCTGAAGCCACCTATTTTCAATGCTCTGATATTTTCAAAATCAATCCCCTCTCTACTCTTTACAAATGGAAGCGCAGTCAATTGGTATAAAGCCCATGTTGAATTATCCTGCTAACACAATTCATTACAAATCTACTCCATCTACAGTAAAACAGTACAGCAGAACAAACTGATATTCTACCATGACACGGATTGGTAGCTCTTACATTGTCAAATAGATAAGCCCCCCAATAGTTGAAGCCACTTTGGTATCCCTCCAGGAAATAATTGGGCTTGTCCTGAGGAGTAGCACCATGCTATAAGCTGCAGTTTCCAATGGGGCATTAGCAAAGCCATCCAACATTGAACAAGGCTCTCATCCTGAAACAGCTTGCTCATCCAAAGTGGAAATGTTAAAATTCCTCTGAGCCTAGATTATCTTACTTGAGCAAGAAAATAAGGTATTAGACTATTTGGCATGTTGTACCACTTTAAAACAAGAAAGCCAATTTTGCACTTCAGTAAAGGCAGATTGCAAATGTAGCATGAATTGAACCAGTAGCTGAGTTGCAGTTTACAGCAAGTGGCTCATCAGCACATTAATGTATATCACCAAGATAACTGCTTCGGCCAAGCAGACCTGAAACTAGGAGACCCACATATCTGGTTGGAAGCAAGGGAAATGTGCCTTCTATAAAAATCTATAAAACAAGTCTTAAAGCCCACAGCTACCAAACACCTATCTTCATTATCATTCTTGTATAGCAGTATATTAATAGTTAAAAAAAATAAAACAAAACAAAATCAGAACCATAGGTTCTGAAATTGGGTTGATTCAAGATTTAGCCTCTCTGTGCTTCAGATTTGTCTTGGGTAAATGAAGATAATAAGGATAACTACTTCTTAGAATTATTGATGGAGCAGTGTCTGTAAAGTGCTTAACAGACTGCCTAGAATATAGTAAATGATCCACACTAGAATATTATTATATTGTTATCATTTCATATCCAAAGACAGCTAAGTAGGTAAGTCCCCATGAGGTAAAATATTGCTATATAAGTTTCCATAAATTCTGTAATTTTTTCAACAGAACTAAATGTTAAATGAATACTGTAACTACCCATCTCAGGAAATGTTGGAAATATATGGGAATGCTACATTTTGTGCTCTGTTCAAAATTCATTTCCTTTCCTAATCCCTAGGTGAAGTTAATCAACTCCATTCCTTGGAGCAATGCTAAGAACTAGCAACCTAACTTGCTTAGATCTGCCAACTGTAAGAAGAGATAATTAAGGGCTCCAATTTAAAAGGTTTCCTTCTAGGCTGATGGATGCTTAAAGATAGGAATAAAATCAAGAATCCTGTAGATATTGTTCTACTTAATTATATTAGCAATTTAAGGAATGTTTGCACTCTCACAACATATTACGTACTTAAATTTCTCTCAGATTATAAAGAAGCAAATGCAGCCCAGCCAGTGTGGCTTGGTGGTTGAGCATCAACCTATGAACCAGAAGGTCATGCTTCGATTCCTGGTCAGAGCACATGCCCAGCTTGTGGGCTCGATCCCCAGCATGGGACTTGCAGGAGGCAACTGATCAATGATTCTCTCTCATCATTGATCTGTCTCTCTCTCTCTCTCTCTCTCTCTTCTCTCTCTCTTCCTTCCTCTCTGAAATCAATAAAAATATATTTTTAAAAAAGAAGCAAATGCAAACATCATCTCCAACAATTTCTTGAACCTTTGACCCCTTCTAGTTGCTACTTTATCACAGCCAATTTTGGGGAAAATTGTCTACACATACTGTTTCCACTTCTTCATTTGTCATTTATTCTTTAACCCACAGTTATTTTATTACCCCCCCCCCACACCATCTTTCTCTTGAAACTCTTTGTAGATTATTCCAATAGTCTCTTTTTGAAATCTGTGTCTTACTGTCAGTGCAGCATCTAACACTATTGATCACTTCTTCCTTCTTTAAACGTTCCTCATAAATTCCATAATCTAGTACTGTTCATTTTATTTCAGTCTCCAGTGTGGGATTCTCCTCCTCTACTTAATCTTAAATGTTATCTTTCCATAGGGTTAAACTCTTGGACATCTTGGTTTTCTGAATCTTCAGGTGAGTAAACCTATCCAGTGGCTTTAATTACCATCTTTACAACAATAGCATAAATTCAATGTCTACTTCCCAAATTTTTTCCAACCTGTAGACCCATATGTCCAGCAGGACACCATTCAGATGTACTAGAGGGATACCAAACTTTTTATTTATTCATTTATGCACACATTTATTCATTCAATTATTTCACAAATATTTATTAAGTGCCTATTTATGTTAGGCACTGATCTTGGCTCTGTTGATACAAAGTGGGGAAAAGTCCCAAATTTCTACCCTATGACACATTCTTGCCACTGTCCAAAGTCTAATTTTTGTACAAATACCAGTATACTCATATTCAATGAACCCAATATATTTAGTCAAATAAATAGATTCCCTACTGTTGTATTTCAGATTGTACATACCAGCACACTATCCAGCCATCTTTCCAAGCCACAAAACGTTAGCAATTCTTACTTCCTTCTGTCTTACTCTTTTCCACTAACCTCAGTGCTTTCCCAACCTATCTATTCTTCTATCTCTCGCCCCATCCCACCCGGTGGGAGAGTTTTGAGGCATGTTCCACACATGCTCTGGGAGTCTCTCGCATGATAAGCATGCTCTAGTAATTCTAGTCATTGATCATACTTTATTGGATTTTCTTCTTTTCTATCCCACTTCCCTCACAGAGTTTCTTGAGATCACCTCGAAATTAAATTGCTTGCGCACAAATCCTTGCAACGGTGACAGTTTTGGGGGAAAGCCAATGAAAATGCCTGGATTATAGCCAAGATGTCTTCACTTACTTCTACATGTGTGAGCTGTACTGTCTTGCTTCTGGGTCTTTGCACCTTCTCTTCTAATTGCCTTCTTTCCTCCATCTTCTTTGCCTCCCCTTTATGTTCTCTAAAATAGTATCTAGCGATGACTTTCTCTGAGAAATTTAATCTGACACCCCTACTACCCTCATCAGAATCCCTCCACTCCAAATCCCAAAAGACAGTCTAATCCAGGTGGTTTTATCCTCACACAGTTTATGTTTTTTCCTAGCCCAGTATATAGCACACTGTGTGAGTTCCCCTCAGGAATATATATTTCTTTAGGGCTACTATAGCGTCTTACTATTCTCCTTCCCTCACTGACTAGCACAGAACCAAGCTCTATACAGTGTTCAATAAAGTAAGTCAAATGAACAAATAATCAATCTATACAAAATCATTTTGAAATGAATCAACAGCAAAATCATTCCCTCCTATACGCTCAACACAGCAAAAATGAGTCTCACACAATGTGTCTCAGGAGATAAGTAGTTGGCAAAGCTATATAGCCAAAAGCAGCACTTTTAAATCCACTTGAAAACCAGATGACTGTCATTTACTCTATCCAGATTATACTTCCTGGGCCACTATAGTAGTTAATGGACTGTTTAATGAGTTGATCCTAGAATATTAACTGATAACCAGAATTAAATGTGTTCCCTCTCCTATTTCATACACCGCCTGTTTAAAAAGTATGCCTAAAATTTCAAAAAGGAAAGGAAAAATCACCTAAAAAATTAAACTATGACTGAATGATTACTGCTGAGCATAAGAGAGTCACCTCCTGGATCAACCTCACTTTCCTCTTTCCCCTGCCTGCTACACGGGAAAGGCATGAGCCGCAAAGGCACCAACCTGCCTCCCCAGGAACAAAGCGATGAGGAACATGAGATTCTCCTTCTTCAAATTCCTTGAAACGCATAGCCGGTGGCTGAAAGAGCTTCTTTAGCAAGGACTGGATTTTTCCTCTCAATCATAGTTCTAAAGCTATCAGTTATTGAAAAGCTGATTTTCAAAGCACACACTAGAACAGCTTTTCTGTACAGCTGCAATGCTATTTAAATCTCCCATGAATATATCCACAAACCCAAGAAAATTTTAAGCTGAAATACTGCTCTTAGAAAGGACATAGCAAAATAAGACCTGATAGGGGGAAAACTCGGGAATTGAAACCTGGCCATTAATTTTAATACTGAAATTATAACATCAGGCATGTGGCTTCTATTCTCCCTCCTCACCCCTCCCTCCCCCTCCCTCCCCGCTAGAAGAACACCAGAAATCACTCTTTGGAAGGTCAGCCTAGAAGGCTCTTCCGTGAGACTCTGGCAGACATTCACATTCATAGTCTGCCTTGGAGACATTCTTTAACAGACCTCCGAAATATGGATAAATGCTGCACCTTCTGCTGTGATGAGGTTGGAAGTGGGTGTAGAATAAACATTAAAGACAATGCTTTGGAGACAGAGATCAATGGGAGGCACAGATCAGCCTTGGAAAGACCCAACTTTTTAACCCAAGTTTCTGCTCCACAGTAAATCTCAAGTCCTATCTCCAGTACTATTGTGGGAGAATTCCCAGTAACCCTATTGGTGATCCTGGCAACACTGATGCCACATCTCACAAAACCAGCCATATCATTCTCCTGCTGTGATAAGCAGTTCCACTGCAACTGTTCAGGTGTCTCTGGTGAAAACTTTTAGACGCCAGTCAGTCACACTGCAATCTGAGTTTCCTTCATTTAAGACATTCGATTTCATCAAATTACCTACCAAATGAAATTATACTGAGCATAAGTCACTATTATAAACTAGCATTCCCGTTGCAGGAAAAATCCTGCAATAGGGTTTCCTGCTGCACTCTACCCCGCCCTGCCTGCTCTCCTCCCTTGTCCCCTGCCCCGCCTTCTCCGCCAGCCCGCCTGCTCTTCTTCCTTCTCCCCTGGCCCCACCTCCACTCCTCCCTTCTCCCCGGCCTGCCTTCTCCGCCAGCCCGCCTGCTTTTCCCTTCTCCCCCAGCCCCGCCTCCGCTCCTCTCTTCTCCTCCCCCCCACCCCCCAGCTTGCTTGCTTCTCCACAGCTTTGCTCCCTTCTGCAGCTCTTGGCTTCTTTCTACGCTGTCTTGATATGCAAATTAGCCGCCATCTTTGTTGGGGTAATTTGCATACTCGTCCTGATTGGTTGGTGGGCGTGGCTTGGGTGTAGCGAAGGTGTGGTCAATTTGCATATTTGTCTATTATTAGGTAGGATATTTCAGAGCCATTCACTTGGATGCTGTTGATGAAAACAAGTTGACTATACTTAAGAATGTTCACTGAAATCATTGACCAATGAAGAGCCATGATGAGAATTGTTCTGTGCCCCATCAAGTATTATGTAGCCATGTGGTTCATTTCTACTATTTCTTAGCTCCCAATAGAATGGACGTTCCAGCCCGGGGCTAAATGAACGCTTGCTAAATTATTAATTCATTTCAAGTAAAGAAATGCCATGATATCCCATCGATATGACAGGATTATTGTAAGATGTAAGGCATTGGATCTTACACGGCCTCAAAAACTTGGCACTCGACCAATATGTGTCACCTGAATAAATAAGTGAATTTGCATAATTTTAGATCCTGGTGTTTATGAAAAAGTTACCAAATACCTGTGCATTGACAGTTCCACATAATGGTCTTGAGTCATCTGACCACAAAGAATGAATAAAAAGCTCAGCAGGGCCAAAGAAAATTAGGATCTAATCCATATGCTACAGCATTGCATAACTAATAAATGAAAATGTAATGCCATTTTGAGCTCTTGTTGAGCTGTGGAAGCCTGCTGGTCCCTGGGTTTTAAAATACTTTCCCAGCATACTAAAATTAGAACTCTTTCTCATGTTGTTCTTTCCTTTGTTTCCATAGGAAACAGTGACTTTCAGGCATCCAAGATGTCACAACATAGATTGCCGAATTGAATGCCACGCTGTAGTTGCCAAGGAGATAATGTATGTCATTCCTACAAATAACACGTTGTTCATGCCTTCATTTTCTTTATCTAGCTTTTTAAGGGTTTATTTTTTTTTTTCGCTCCAACTGAATTCAGATAATGTTCACTGTGAACTGATGGAAACATTGCTTTTTTAAAAATGTGTTTACCCCAATTCCCAAAGCACTTGATCGCATCACACATGCCGTCTGTGGAAGGTCTGAGCATATTTTATGCCGATTTTGGAACCAATGATTCAGCAGTTTTTACTGGAGAGAAAAAAAATGCATCCTGATTTCTGTCTGCTTGCGTTCTAAGTAAAGGTCCAATTATATCTACACCTGGCACTAACATATTCCAGTTTAAAATGGTCCACCACAAATGCAGCTGCATTCAGTTGAATTTACATAGGAAGGAAAGGAGTAAGCAAGCCAGAAATGAAAAGATAGATGAAAGGAAGGGAGGGAGGGAAGTAGGGATGGAGGGAGGGAGGGAAGGAGGGAGGGAGGGAGGAAGGGAGGGAGGGAGGGAGGGAGGGAGGGAGGGAAGGAAGAAAAGAAGGAAGGAAGGAAGGAAGGAAGGAAGGAAGGAAGGAAGGAAGGAAGGAAGGAAGGAAGGAAAGAAGGAAAGGAGAAGGGGAAGGGAAGGAGAGGAACGAAGACAAGGAGGAAAGTAGGGAAACATGTTTATTGAGCACCTGCAGTATTCTAGATTAAACATCTGTAAGACAAACAAAGAGAATTTTAAAAATTTAAGATCTTGGCTAACATCATCCAAGTGTCAAGAGTTTGAGTACGTATCTGAACTTGAGTATGCCTCATTTAAAAGTACATGTTTTCCAGGTATTTAGTGCTGCATAACAAACCCCCCTGGATGACAGTGGCTTTAAGCAATGGCCATCATTTTAACATTTCTTTCATGGGATTGGAGGTTAACTGGACTCAGCCAAGAGGCTCTCATTCAGGGTCTCTCACGTAGTTTCAGGCAGAGAGGCTGGGGCTGGAGTCACCTTGAAGATATCTTCATTAACATGCCTGGCCATTGATGCTGGGGCTGCCAGTAGAATACCTTACCTGAGGTCTCTGCATGTGGCCTGGGGTTCAAGAATGGGGTCTCAAGTGGGCCAGCCTCGAAGTCATAAAGCACCACTTCTACTGTGGTCACAAACACAGCCCAAATCAAGGGTTAGAGAACATAGACACTACCTCACATTGTAAGAAATGCATGTAGATGGCCATTGTGTGTGGGGGGAGCGGAGGGTGGGGAGTGGGAGAAGTGGGGAGCTGGGAGGGGTGTCTTACTCCAGCCAGCTTCATAATTGTTTTCTGGTACAACATATTTTTGGCAATATCCAGTAATGCCCCCAAAGGCCCGAGATTCAGGTTTCACAGGCTCTTTGTCTGCTTGGTGGGGCAATTGTGAAGGAAACAGTTAAAATGACCAGTCTAAAAAGAGAAATGAAACAACTCTTATTGTCAACTTGATGAATTGTGAAAAACAGAACACCAAAATTAAACTTTGTAATGAGTTTCAGATTAAATTTTGTGTGCACTGTCAATTTTCAAAGCATTTGGACATCATAAAAACCAACTTAGCACTACAACTGTATTGTAGCATATTAAGATAAGTTACACTATATAACATTACCCTAAAATTGCTTTTATCTAATTTAGCTTTTTGATTCTTTGAGTACCTGGATAAATGGGAGTTTCCTATATTAATTACAGGTATACCTGCTCAGCATGGGGAATGCGTATGTGGAAACCATAGCACCAAATGAATTGCTGTTATAAGGAGTAGCATAGCTCACTTGGAGCTATGCTCTTGTCATCTTAATCTATCACCTATGGTCAATATATCAGGAGGGTTCTGGCTAATGTCTTTATCTTACCAGCACTCTTTAATGATGTTCTGATACTGAACCTAGCTGGCCAAGACCATGCACCCATCCAGCTGATCTGAAACAGCCTTAAAACCTCCACTGAACATTTGTACTTTCACCATTAAAATACTCACCTTTGTTTATCCTTTGGAAATCTATCAAACTACTATCACAAATAAGAATACCTGAGCCAGAAAATAGTATATTAAAGACACAATGGAAAAACACCATCAAGAAAATACCATAATCAGATGGTGGGAAGCTTTCAAACTAGGGAAGAATATTATGGTGAGCTAGGGGAGAAGCAACAGCAAATTTCATCTCATTGCTTGCATTGCTGAGAGGGTATGATTGTGCTCACTCTACTGTGCTGGCAGATTGGCCTGGAATAAACATATATAATGTTCATGTTTGATATAGCTATTTTTGAGATGAACGGCTCTGTAATGAATCAGGTTGTGCTATGCGGTGCTAAATCGGGTCTATCAAGCAGAATACTAGCAACAATTCCAAACAACTGCAGTGGTCTATCCAGAATGTGACAATTGGAGTTGTATCTCTTTCTTCCCATACGTGTCCAGCATCTATTCTCATTCAGGCCAACATATATGATGAAACTTTAGTGCTTCACAAAAAATACCCTAAAAATTGAAGTGCTCAGGAAACACACAAAGCAGATCCCAGAAAGTGACATGGCAGGAAGGACATCTTATTTAATACTTCTCACTTTCATATTTCTGATTTCACCCTACGTGTTTCAGCTCCAAATTTTACATCTTTCTGTATCTTGATTCCACCCCCCGCCTCCCCGCCCCATGAGAATCTGATAACAAAATTCCTGAGAGCAAAGCAAGCCTATCTATTTGTCTTACATTGCACAACAATTGGGCCGTGTAATAAACATTGCAGCACAATGAAGAGTTGGGATCCTTTTTACTTCTCAATTTTCTTCAGTATTATATGTCTTGGGACCTTTACAATGCTACGATTTTTAATACTGAGTAGCAAGTCTCTCTTAATGGCTACAAAATGACTGCAGAGTAACCAGGAAGTTAATTTTAGCCAATAATTATCTCAAATTGTCTTATGAGATTCTGAAATCCCCTACTGGTTGTCATTTTAACCTTTAACTCTATTATAGCCTACCTATTACAGTCATATATATCTAGATTACTATTGGAAACATTTAACTTAAATACTTTAGCAAATTTTCAATGCTAGAAGACTGCTTATTTTATATTTGCTTCATCATTAGGTCAAGACAAGATACTTTTGTCCAGAACAAATGCTAAACTGCATAGGTACAAGGAGAGCAGGCATAAACTCAGCAGTTACAGTAAAACAAGGAAAAGATCAACCTATCCATTATACACTAATTGAAAAAAAATACTAATTTACAATTTGTTAGGCATTTGAAGATGACAGGAAATTTGTGCATGCTTCAAGATGATTTTTAAATCTTTCCATATGTTATCTCAATGATGCTTCAAAATACATTGCTTTAAAGTATATAATGAATTTGATAAAATAAATGTGGCCTTGTACAAGGAGGTATTATCCATTGCAAATGTGCAAAATAAATGATTTATGGAGTTTTGAAAAATAAAATGCAATTCATAAAAAAACACCATGGAAAAATAAGTATAAGAGAAAAAACTTAAATATCAAATGCTCCTAAAGGAGAGATTTGTGTGTGTTTTTAATTAACAAAAAAAAAACCAAATAGGATTCACCATATCAAATCTCATTCTATTTTTATGAATTGCTCAGGGATACTAATATAACTTTCTGTCAGCAGATCAAGTCCCCATTGAACATAATCTATTTAAGTCTTGTTCATGGATAATAGGTAACCTCCTTGGTGCCATTTTTAGATCAGCCCGTTGGCAAACATTAAGCAGAAAGCGTGTTAACATTTTTCAGGATCGGCTAAGGCTTTAGCAAAGTGGCTTTCTTGCTTGCAGAAGAAGCAGTAGTGAGCTAGGCATAGGGGAGAGGGCCTATTAAGCTCTGCATCTGTACAAGCCTCAACTGCTTCAAGTCAAAATAAAATAAACTAGCAAAACAATCCTACTGAGAGCATGAAGATGCCCACAGAGGACATGCCCCATCAGCCGCAGGCACACCGAATATAGCTCCAACGCTGAGACATTCTCAGCTCCAACCTAAATCTTTACCTTGAAAACAAGTAAACTAACTAATGAATTTTAGAATGCTAGTCATCACTATAACACCGGGACAATTTTTTACTAATTACCTGTTTTGTTGTAAAAAGAAAGAAAGAAAGAAAGAAAGAAAGAAAGAAAGAAAGAAAGAAAGAAAGAAAGAAAGAAAGAAAGAAAGAAAGCAGCTGATAAAGGCAATTTGAAGTCAAATCTAGGCCTCATCTTTAGTTCAAAAGACCATTTTGCCCTGGTGTGTGTTTTTTTAACCAGTTTTGACCAGCAAAAAATTGTGTTTTCAGTACTGTTTAACCTAATAAAACTGAGCTTTTCTCAAAACAAACACAGGCCTATTTCTTCATGGAAGGAGCAGCCAGTGAAGGTCAAGTGCCCGGCCCATGCTGCCCGCTTACTACTGCTTCCACATTTTTAAGGTTTAGGATCTGCTCTAAGAATATAACTAGTCAGTTACTAAATGGCTGTACAGCTCTTGCTAATTTTTCCAGGAAACACCTTTCCAGCTATAAGAAGGCCTCCTTTTCTCTTCTTGCAAGCAGGATGCCCTTGTCAGGGCTTCTCCATTCAAACCAGCTCTCAGAAGGGTAGCGATTAGATCCGTTTGTCCCCATACGAAACCAGGGGACATTTCCAGGTATAACCTGGACAGCAAATTGAGCATGACTCTCACCTCTCGTGGAGTAGCCCACCTGCATTAGGAGAAAGAGATACCCAAACAACAAAACTAAGAGTCTAAGACACAGCCAATGAAAGAACTGGGATAAGTAGTGGCTTCATATGAAATTCCAAAGAAGCCTGGTGGCTTTGGGTCAAGAATAAGAGCTTTACAGATTTCCTTTAGTAACCCCAAAGCTATGTGTGTGCCTCAAAAAGTAAAACAGCAATGCTGAAATGAAAGTTTATGAAAGTTTTTCCACAGGCTCTGTGTTCAGCATTGGTCTTAAAGTTTCCAATATTCTAACCCCAGTTGTCCAGAAGTGCCCATAATTGGTCATGCTAGCCACAACAGTATACTCATACTGTACAAGAAGAGTTGACTTTCTGCTCTTTGGATAGAGACTCCTCACCACCTTTTGCCAAGTTCTCTTTGAAAATGTCAATTCTCAAGTGCCAAAGACCTGGCCAAGAGAAAGTAAAGGTGTGCTAACTGGTGGAGTCTTTCTTCCCTTTTACCTCATCCCTTTATCTAATATTTTCATCACATAATATTTTACAATAGTCACATTAAGGTGGTTGGGCTTTGGAAAACATTTTAGGGAGGCAAAAAGAGAAAGTGCTCACAGAGAAACTACAGGCCACCTTCATCCTCACACTCCTATTCCCTTCTCTGAATCCCCTAGTGACAGCCTCTTCTCTGACTGTGGAACCCACAATTGTTTCCAATTAGCCAAACCAAAAGTAAGTAAAAGTAACTTGTTTTAGCCAACTTACCTCCAAAAGAGAGAAGGAATTTGAGAGAAAAGAAAAATTCACTGGACTACATTGTTGGACTACATGAAACTTGAGAAAATAAAGAAATCCTCCTTCTAGTCACCTATATAAAGATAATAGAATTATAAGAACTGAAGTCCAAGTTCAAGAAAGAGAAATTGAGGGAGGCAGAAGAGAATCCTACATAACAGAAATGTGAAAATTTAGGCTCACTAATAAAGGCAACAGTACAAGAGAGCTTGGGAAAGAATAGGATTTATTATTCAAGCAAAGATGCTAGGCAGGGTAAGAAGCTTGTGGAATATCCAACACCAGAAAATATTGAGAAAAACATACTATGCCATATAATCTGAGTGCAAAGTGTCCTCTTTCTAAAATGACCAAAATGTATAATAATTTCCTTCTACCAAAGACACTTTATACATAATGTTCTCTAATTCATTTAAGTAAAATAATAATACCCAAACTGATGTTTCTTGAAACTTTTACATCATCTGAGGCCAAGGGAAAAGCTGGAGATTAAGTGATGTATATTAAAAAAACTAGCCTCTCAAAATAGCAAAAGCAATGTTGGAAATTTAGAGAAACAAACCAGAAGAAATGAATAATCTTACTCAGTAGCTTAAGGGAAAGAACTTGCTGGAAATGTAGCTAAACGTTAAGAGAATTTGTTTCAGGGTGGCTGTATATTTTTTAAGATAACTGAAAAAAATTTTTTCACTCCAAAAAGAAGTAGTGGACCATTCACATTGCTAACATAGTGCCAGAAGCTAATTCTAGCATGTCATAAATGCAAGAAGTTTCATCAAAAGGTTGATGGAACCTTGAGGAGTGCCTGCTGGAAATGGCTAAGGGCATTTCCCCACACCTAAATATTTGCATAGATGATTGCTTGCTGCCAGACAGTTGAGGGCATTTTAATCTACATGTTATTGCCTCCTACTGGCCAAACACCTGAACAGCTGTAGGCAGTTCCCCCAATCTGACAATGGATTCTGTATACTAAACCTTGCCTTTGCTATGTATATCTACCTTGCTTTAGGACAATTTGTGTTAATAAAAAGCAAGGGGTCCAGAGAGACAAGAGAACTTGGTTCCTATAGTCAAGCTCCTCTGGCTCCCCAAAATGCCTTCCAAAATTATATTTCATCTCTATACTCTTGATTAATTTACACGCAGCCCCTTCTGCAGATTTCTGAACCCTTCTAGATGCTGGACAAGACCTCTGGCAACATAGATGGAAAACATACCACCAAATTAATAAAAATGTGAAACACCATACAAATATTTTGATAATAAAATTTCCCCAGGGAAAATGTATGGTTCTTCCACGCATTGCTGTCCTAGACAATTGTGCCTCTATTTCAGTTGTATGAGGAATGAAATCAATCAGTAGGTGGTTCTTTGAGCATATGCTAGGCTCTTAGTAAATTTGTGCCAGATGTGCTGGAGAGGTAACAGAGTAAATGGAAAAGTAATAAAAATTCCAACAATATGATAATAGCTTATTAACCCTTTGCACTCGCTTGCTTTTTTCTTGATTCCTTTATTCTAATGCTAACCGTGTCGAGTCACACTCGACATGTGAGTACAAAAGGTTAATTATATAGCAATTTTAGAATAATCGTTAAGCTAGTCCATAAATATCACAAAGCAACTAATGATACTAACAGTAACGAGCTGGCTCATTTCCTTGTTACTCTCCTTCAATTTGTTGACCATCAATAAAAGATGCCCTATGAACAGGCTGAGTTCTCCCAAAAACCCTCCCAGAGTTTAGCATTTTTCTTTACAAATCCCTTGGTTCCTCCAGAATATTTGCTCCTCTTGATCATTTGCATCACTATACTCTGTCACATTGTATATATTTGTTGAGGGCAAAAACTCTCTCGTGAACTTCTTTAAAAATTTCCCCACAATCTGTAAAACATTCTACTGAATATATGTTATAAATAAATAGTATAAATTTAATATATTAATGCATGTAAGATAGGTTTTTCAAACCAAAATAAAAGAATAATGCTTTGAATGTTCTTTTAATGCTTAAAATGTGAAAAAATATATAATTTGGAAAATTACGGGTTGGTCTTAAGTTTGTTGAAATGGCTGTGCTAAAAATCAAATGGTTTTTTTTTTAGCCTTGACAAAATTCATATATATTTTATGCAAATTTAGAGGTAAGGAGAGTGTTAACTAATTGTCTGACTTGGGCTTCTATGTAAAGGGAACTAGTAGCTAAGGGATTGGGCTTATTTATAAATGGGATAAAGTTTCAAAGCATAGCTTACATTTTCTGCAATGGAGAAACAACACATTTTCAGAAAAACTAGGACTGTGTTAGTTAGTAAGTATATGGTGATAGTCATCGTGGAAGGTAGGCAGTTGTGGTCATAGGTTATAACTGAGGGACAGTAATCTCTAGTGGATTTAAATCTTGGCTCAGTTGCTTAGCAGCTGAATGATTTTGGATAAATCACTTCGGTCTCTTTGTGTCTGAAAAAAATAGTACAGGATTGCTAGACAATTATATGAGTTAATGCATGTAAAATGTTTAAAATACTATCTGCAATGTGGTAGTACATTATAGTTAATGCTTTTGTGGCTGTTGGAACAGTATGGACTTTTGCTGAATAGGTGAACATAAAATAAGCTGAATATTTAATTTGATCTAACTCAGTGAACCCAAAAAAGAACCATCCTCTCTCTAATAAGTTTTTATTAAATTAAGCACATGGTAGAGTATAAGCAATCTTGCATTAGTTATAGAGAGTGTATGAGTTTGTAATAATATAGATTTTTAATTTAGAAGAAAATTTACATATAATCTTGCTTAAATTCATCTTCTAACAGATAGAGAAAAAAAAAAACCCCAAATATTGGGTTATATGATCAAAGCTACACTGGGGAACTGAGGACAGAGATGAAATACCTTTATGCCCACCTGTTTTCTCTAGGTGAGACGCAACATCACAGATCTGAAAGTGTCCAAAATACTTCACCAAGGCTCATTTTCATCAACCATAAAATTATGTAGATAACAATACAACCCTGGATTATATGTGTATATAAATATATGTATATGCAACAACTCATATGTATATATGTGTAAAGTAACTAGTACTATACACACACACACACACACACACACACACACACACACACATATTATATACAAAGGGCACATAGTAGACAGTAATGATGGTGTTAATGATGATAATAATGATGATGACAACATGCTATCTCTCCAAATTCTATGTACTATATAAATACACTTCATAGTTTATTCTTTTGCCATGATATTTGTAAAACGATAATACATGAAAATAAATGAACAAATTTACTAATAATCTGTATCTATACCACACACACACTCTACACTAAATTATAATAAGTTCACAAGATGCCTTACTTCTTCCCTGAACACTAGCTAATATATCTAGCTTTCTTAATGTAGCATTAAAATCATAGCACTTCCCTTCTGGAGGAGGAAATAGCCTAAATTTTTGATTATCATGCAAATGTTGGCATTTTACTTCCCAGGTGATGTTATTATCAATGATTATCAAAATGTGCACAATATTGTTTCAATAAGCTACTAAAATTGATTGCCTCTCCTCCTTTTGTCACTTTGAATGATATCCTTTATTTATTTATTTATTTATTTATTTATTTGCAATTCAAAGACTAAGTTGAAGTCTCAGCTTGACTCTTTTTTAAAAATATATATATTTTTATTGATTTTGGAGAGGAAGGAGAGGGAGAGAGAGAAACATCAATGATGAGAGAGGATCATGGATCGTCTGCCTCCTGCACACCCCCTACTGGGGATGGAGCCCGCAACCCAGGCATGTGCCCCTGACCAGAATCGAACCCAGGACTCTTCAGTCCGCAGGCCAACGCTCTATCTACTGAGCCAAACTGGCTAGGACTCAGCTTAACTCTTTCTGATATAATTTGTTATTACTCTCTCTACCGCTTCTTCACAGTATTTTGCATATTTATCATTATTTAATTATTTGAAATTAATTATTAAATATCTACCTTCCTATTACTCTCAGATATACAAAGGAAGTGAGCATAGTACTCCAAGTGTACTGACACTTAATAGGTATTCTATAAATATAATGGGTTCTCAGTGTGTAGTTGGATATATAGATTAGTACTGAAACAGAGAGGTTTAAGGAAGCAGTGAAGATTTGAGCATAGGTTTAAACTATTAAAAGCATGCTAGAATCAAAACTCAGACCATATATCTGTAAACTAAATAGAGTCACCCACACGATTAATGGCCTGTCTCCTTCATGAGACTAAGTTCCTAGGTTTTTGTCTTTGAATCCACAGTGCCTTGTATGGTGACTGGTGCACAGTAGTTGCTTGGTAAACTCTTGGTAAATGACTAGCTGAGATTCATCCTCATACATTAGCAACATGACATTTTCTCATGAATCAGCACATGACACATAACAAAACTAACAGATAAAAAACACAGCTGGAGATAAAACCTAATCCGGATATTCTTGTCACTTAAATCATACAGTTTAATAATTGTGCAATTAAACAATTACTCATTGCCTAAAGAGCATTACTACCTACAGAACACTCTGTACTGAAAAAGGTATGGGTTTGGGGAGGTACAGTTTATATAAGATTTAAAGAATGTCATTAAACTACTGTCAGAAGCACATCTAAATGTCAAGTGAATTGACAGTACTGCTTCAGGTCCTTGTTCAAACTGCCAAGGAAAGAGGTTTGAAACTAAGTCAAGATATGAACAAAATAAGGACAAATGGAAAACTGAAAGTTTTTTGCATACTTGTTTAAACTATTTTAAAAACAGCATTTCTAAGAGGAGCTTTGAGAATAACCGAAATGAAAATCTGAAACTGACCTAGTTTGTACACCCCCCTTGGAATGGAATGAAGCTTGTACATTACCAACCACTGGGAAATCATTGTATTTAACATCAATGTCATTCGCAGTCACTGATAGCTGTGCAAATGATATGACTAAAATGACCAAAAGACAGCCAACCATACGTTCCTCATAATGCACAGCTGCACTTGTAGGCTTACTTCAGCCTTTTGTTTTGCTTTCTTTTGTTTTAAAACATCCTCCTCAGTTATCTCTTGCTGCCCACTAGCGAAGTCCACCTGCTGACATGGGTGTCTCCGAATGGTTAAGAACGATCATCTGCTGTTCTAGACGCTCACAGTGACCCAGCTCAAGTTCACTACTTCCATTTGCCTGATATTTACATTTACTCCAGCAAGGAAGAATCTATATATATAAAAGCCTAATCCACCGTTTGACCATTCAACTGTTCTACCAGTCACTATGATGCGCACTGACCACCAGGGGAAGACGCTCAATGCAGGAGCTGCCCCCAGGTGGTCAGTGCACTCCCCCAGCAGAGCGCAGCTCAGGTGACTAATGGGCGACAGACGCCAGGCTCATGGCTGGCAAATGCAGCTGTGGCGGCACAAGCCTCTCCCATGGATACTCCCCCTGCACACTCCACCCTCAGCCAGACCGGACTGGGATCTGGACCAGCATTGGGACTGACTGGGTGCGAGCCCATGGCCACTTCTCGGTCATGGGCACGCCAGTATTGCCCTAGGACGGGTGCTATGGCTCTAGGACGGGTACACAGAGACTGCAGCAGAGCGGCAGCAAGCCTACCCAGAGCAGCAGCAGTGGCGGCAGGCACAGCAGGGCTGGGATAAGCAGGAGCAGAGCAGCGCCCGGCCTAGGCTTGGGCTCCTCCCCAGCCACCTGCCACTTCCCGCACTACTACATCCCTCGGGGGATGTTGGAATGATGGTTTCGGCCCGATCCCCACAGGCCACGCCGAGGGACCCCACTGGCACGGTGCACTAGGCCTCTACTTTTATTTAAAAGACCAATGTTTTTGGAAATTGGTGATAAATATATTCGTTTTGGAGTCACCAGACTTCCTATCATCTGATTTCTATAATTGGCTCATTATAATCCATCAATAAAAACAACTGTATCTATTACATACTATGTTTTGTGCTATATGAAGACATGAACAATTTTATTAAAGAGCTCACCTCCTAGCTAGGCAAATATAGCAATCATATGAAACAGTTCAAGCAAAATACTTCAGGATATTATAAATGATAAATTTTGTAACACATACCTGTATATGTTGAAGATGCTGAAAGAAATAAAGGATAATAATAATAATCATAGCCATTACTTACTGGGTACCAAGCATTGCTCCCTGTACTTTATATGAATAATGTAGTCTAATTCACACTATAAGCTTTTCTGGTAGGTTTTATTATTAACCTGTTTGTAGATGTGAATCCTTGAGACCCTATCCCGGAGATCCTTGAGATCAGCTTGAATGAGGCAAATATGAAAAATAAGGCTAGAGTTTTACTTCGGAGGATGGGTAGTGAAGAGGGAGCTTCTCCTCAGTGCTCTTGAATGAAGGAATCCAAGGTGTACCTTGAATTATTCATATATTTTTACATTGTCATTTTCTTAAAAACCCTGATTTTTATATTGTCTTTTTCTTAAAAAGCAAATAGCTCTTTAATTTTAGAAATATTCTTGTAAGTATCTATGAACACTTTAAAATGAAGAATCATTACAGTAAAAAAGAAATAGACAAAGCCATTAGGTAGATGGGGAAGGAAAGGGAAACAGTGGAAAAGTATGCAATCGTAATTTAAAAAAGTAGTCATTATTATCCTGGGATAGGAGAAAATGTCCTACTGTGGAACTTTCCACCTATCTAAACTTGAACTAATTAGCTCCTTCATTAACTGTGCCTCCTTCCCTTCTTGTCCTAGTGAATGATGTTACCACCATCCATCTCATCCTCCATTTCCCTCACCCCACATTTCTAATCAGTCATTAAGGCTTGAGGCTTAAAAGTATAGAGTTTGCTGCCTCAACCCTGGCACTTACCAGAGAGATGACCTTGGGCAGACTACTTCATCCCTACTTATTAACATCCTCACTGGCTTAAACATGGATAAAAATAGAACATATGTGATACATTTTAAGAATTATATATATATATATATATATATATATATATATACTGTAAAAGATCTTATTATTGAAACATATAAAGCATTCAAAGTATTTTACTATTATTATTTATTCATAGAAATATGAACAAAAGACTGTGTTAAGCTGATCATTTTATATGAATACTAGTGTCCCAGTGCATGAAATTTGTGTGCAGGCGGGGGGGGGGGGAGGGAGGAGGGGGGTGTCCCGCAGCCCGGCCTGCACCCTCTCCAATCTGGGACCCCTCGGGGATGTCCGACTGCCTGTGGAATCAGGCCTAAACCAGCAGTCGGACATCCCTCTCGTAATCCGGTACTGCTGGCTCCTAACCACTCACGTGCCTGCCTGCCTGGTTGCCCCTAACCACTCTGCATGCCAGCCTGCTTGCTCCCAACTACCTCCCCCGCAGGCCTGCTCGCCCCCAACTGCCCTCCCCCGCCAGCCTGATCAACCCCAACTGCCCCCCTGCCAGCCTGTTTGCCCCCAACTGCCCCCCTGCTGGCCTGCTCACCCCCAACTTCCCTCCTGCTGGCCTGATCACCCCCAACTGACCCCCACTGATGGCCTGATTGCCCCCAACTGGTCCCCCCTGCCAGCCTGCTCACCCCCAACTGCTCCCCTTCGCTGGCCTGATCACCCCCAATGGTCCCCCCACCAGCCTGATCACCCACAACTGCTGTCCAATCCTGACCTGCTCACCCACAACTGCCTTTCGCTCTTGGACCCTAACCACCTCTACCTCAGCCCCACCACCATGGCTTTGTCCAGAAGAACGTCTGGAGGGTCTCCTGAAAGGTCTCCCAGTCTAATTAGCATATTACCCTTTTATTAGTATAGATAGAGGCCTGGTGCATGGGTGGGGGCCAGCTGGTTTGCCCTGAAGGGTGTCCTGGATCAGGGTAGGGGTTCTCTTAGGGGGCAGGGTGGGCTGGGTGAGGAGCCTGTGGTGATTTGCAGGCTGGCCATGCCCCACTGGGGTGGGGGGTCCCCACTGGGGATGGTGCCAGCCTGGGTGAGGAGCAGGGGCAGTTTGAAGGCCAGCCACACCCCCATGGGGTGAGGGTCCCTCTGGGGTGCCTGGCCAGCCTGGGTAAGGGGCTGAGGGCTGTTTTCAGGCTGGCCACACCCCCTTTTGGGTGGGGGTCCCCGCTGGGGTGCCTGGCCAGCCTTGGTGAGGGGCAGATGGCTGTTTGCAGGCTGGCCATGCCCCCCAGCTGGGACCCTCACCCCATGGGGGCATGGCCAGCCTCGGTGAGGGGCTGAGGGCTGTTTGCAGGCCCTTCCCTCGGTGGCCGACCCAGGCGACCCAAGCCTCCCACGCGCTCAGGCCAGCTCTGTGGCTGCCCCGCACAGGTCCTTCCTTCAGCGGCTGGCCAGGGCGGGCGGGAAGCTTGGCTTCTTCCATTGCCGGGGGTGACCCAAGCCTCCCGCTCACTCCAGCCTGCTCCATGGCCACCGCCCACAGGCTCCTTCTTTGGCGGCCGGCCCAGGCGGGCAGGAAGCTTGACTTCCTCCGTCGCCAAGGGCGACCCAAGCGTCCCGCCCGCTCTGGCTGGCTCTGTGGTCGCCGCCATCTTTGTCCCGCTCATTTGCATATTCCCTCCTGATTGGCTATGGGCGTTGCAGAGTGATGGTCAATTACTATATTTCTCTCTTATTAGTATAGATTATTATCTTCTTTATAGACATAAATACTATAAAATGCAGTATCAGAGACCAAGCTCTGCACTCACACACAGCTTAATTTAATATTGGGTTTTGTAGGGAGCGGCTAAAGGGTTAACCCTTTGCACTCACTTGCTTTTTTCTCGATTCCTTTATTCTAATGCTAACCGTGTCGAGTCACACTCGACACCCAAGTGCAAAAGGTTAAGCCTCCGATTGACCTGTGGCAGAGCCACAAAGAAGTCCCAGCTTAGAGGGCAGAGCCCCCTTAGCATAATTAAGCTTGACCTTATGGCCACTCCCTAGATCCTTCCTAGGTAGCTAATGGGCTGTGGGAGGTGCAGCAAGTGCTGCCAAAACAAGTGAAACTCACAAGAACATTGTAACTATGTTGACCACCACCTTGTTTTTCTCTGACTATAAAATAAAGCCTCAGCTTGCCAGCTGGATCCTTTTCTGTGTCCTCATCCAGGCACGGAAGATCCACCGAGCCTCAGCTATAGTCTCTTTGTCTATTTTCTTTAATCCTTCACCACCCCTCCTCAGGCTCACTTAACCCTTGGCTGTGCTGCTGTGGCACAAGGTTTACTATCTCTGAATATATCACTTAACATCTAACTGCAAGCCTCAGTTTCTTCATCTGTAAAATAGTTACTGTGAGCTTGAAATTATGTAATATACTGAAGCATATCACATAGTACCTAAGACAAATTAAGAGCTCAAGTAATGTTAGTTATTATATCACTTGAGGCTCGATCCACAAAATTCATGCACGGGGGTGGGGGGGGGGGTGGGGGTTGTCCCTCAGCCCAGCCTGCACCTCCTCCAATCTGGAACATCCCTCTCACTATTCAGGACTGCTGGCTCCCAACCACTTGCCTGTCTGCCTGCCTGATTGCCCCTAACCACTTCTGCCTGCCAGCCAGATCACCCGCTAACCACTACACTGCCAGCCTGATCGACACCTAACTGCCCTCTATTGCCAGCCTGGTCGCCCCTAACTGCCCTCCTCTGCCAGTCTGGTCACCCCCAACTGCCCTCCCCTGCAGGCCCGGTCACTGCTAACTGCCCTCCCCTGCTGGCCTGATCACCCACAACTGCCCTCCCCTGCTGGCCATCTTGTGGCAGCCATCTTGTGGCCACATGAGGGTGGCCATCTTGTGTGTTGGAGTGATGGTCAATTTGCATATTACCACTTTATTATATAGGAATTTTTTTCCACAGGATTCAATATGTAGGTACGCTAATGCATACTTTCCAACTGAATGAGGACCACACACTATTTTCAAGTGATTTTTTAAAAATATATAATTTGATTAAGAAATCTTCCTTTTTATTTTATAGCTACTTATTTTTCAAAACACCCTCTTAGTCCAAGTCATCTGCATCAGTGAGACAGTAGCAAGGGTATGGAAGAACAGAACCACAAGAATGGACCTCAACTCAAATATTGAAAGGACAGAGTCAAAGGCAGAATCAAAGTAATGCTGAGTCAAAACAGAACAGCTGCTTTTGCCTCTTGAGATGCTCAAAGACATATTCAAGCTGCCCAGAGCTGCTATTAGATCCTGCCAATCGGCCTTTTTTCCTTGCTTCATGAATATTCAATAAACCATAAGCTTTTCAATTCCCAAAGAATAGAAATGGTCACTAGAAACCTCTGCCAAGCCATTAACAGTTTATAGATCCCGTATAGTAACAATAGGTCAAACCACTACTGATGTAGACTCTGAAGGTGATAACAGAGGAGGAATTTAAGCACATTTTAAACAAACACATCATTCAAATAAGCAAATAGCCATACAAGTTGAAACACATCTTTGAAGAAGCAAATTTCACCTATCGGATTAGAATCTCTACTGAAACTCCAAATCTTATAAGATTCTAGAAAATGTATTGACACTAACATGTTTTAAAATTTTGCTCTTTACACTTCCCCCTTCTTAATTTCCTTCTCCTTATTTATCTTCTTATTTTCTTCTCTCTCCCTCAATTTTAATATATCCTCAACCTTAAAAGTTGAACTTGATACTGAAGCCATTCAATGGCAACTGACACTCCAAAGCCAGCTGAGCTCTGGCAGCAATCTGGAGTCAGGAGGCTGGGTAGGCCAACCCATTAATCACTGTCTTTAGAACACAGACATTCTCCAAGTAAACTGCTGTGGAGATCTAAGTCATGACACGTATACAGTACACTTGTAGAGGACATAAAGCATACGATGTATATTTTAACTACATTTATTGTAAAATGTCTTCTCAACTTTTAAATGCTAAGACTCTATGCCCTTCACAAATTTCATCTTCTTGATCTTGAGTATGCCATTTGCACATAGCACGTGACCCAATGCTGTCAACAGGAGTTGCTGAAATCAGAGTAGACCTGGCCAATTGGATGTGCTCAGCCAAGAATTTACCAGCAGTGACATTACTATAGTCAAGACATACATTTCAAGCAGCAAATAAAATATTATTGGTTTTGTTCCCACTTTTGGAAATTCTGAAGAATAGATTTATTCTGATTAAGTGGCACTTTTAAGTATTTATAATATTCTACTCTAATACTAATACAAGGAGTCTCATCACTTTGCAAAAATAAAAAAAGAACTATAGCAATTCACTATAAACAGAAAAAGATTATGTATGTAAAATGTTTGTACATTCAGAATCTTTGGAAATGAGCAACTACTGGTCAAGAGGGAGTTAATAGCTGTATGGGAGAGTCAGTATACTTTATAATTTCAACATTACTAGAAATCTTAAGTAGAAATATGTTGATCTAAAATTTAAAATTAACCACTAGTGATATAAAACTATGACATATAGCTTCCAAAGTACATGAGAAACAAAAGAATATGAAAATTTTAGCAATAAAAATACATTACAGAACTTAATATCAAGAAATAATGTTTTAAAATATTATAACCAGACCAAATATAATTAGAAGCTAAAGGCATTATATAGGGGGAAAAGTTATTTTATGATTAAATGCATAGACTAATATAGAAATGGAGCAGTTATAAATCTTTACATGTTGAGTGTCATGTATCAAAGTGTATAAAACAAAAATAGTTAAAATACAAAACAAATGTAAATAATCATAATATTAGTAAGAGGATTTTTTATATCATTTTTGGTATTTGAATGATTAAGAAGAGGTGCTAATTAAGAGGGTGATATAATGATGTTTTAAGTAAAACTGATTTAATAACTAAAATTAACTCCTTTCAAATTGCCATTAAACATTTATAAACTTTCAGCATAACTCAGGGTGTAACAAAAATATCAATAACATTCAAATCTATACAGGTAACATCTTTGAGCTAAAAATAAACAGTGGAGCTAAATAAACAAACATAATCACTTTTGGAAACTTAAATATTTTCTTCCCAATAATTCTTAGCTTATAGAGAAAACCAGTAACATAATTGAAGAATATTTCTCAAATAATTATGATAATATAGAAAGTTATGAGTACAGTCAAAACTATATGCAAAGGAAATCTCATTGTAATAAGGAAAACTTTATTATTAAATAAAAAGCCATGGAAATAAGTAAGAATTAAACTCAAGAAGCTAGGAAAAAAGAGTTAACAGAATTAACCTGAAGAAAAGTGGAATTAAAATAAATCATTCATTAAAAAACAGAAACAGTAAATTAAACAAATAAATATATCCAAGAATTGATATGTTTTAAAAAGGGTGGTCTCACTCATATGAGGGATATACTGATCAACATAATTTGATGAACAAGAATAGATCCAGAGACAAATGGCAGGGGGGGGGGGGTGGGCGTGAGAGAGTGAGTAATAAGAGGACTTGCATGCAAGCATATTAGCATAACCAATGGACATAGACACTGGGGCAGTGGGGGTTTTCCCAGGGTGGGAATGACGGCGGGGGGAGGGGGAGCGGGAAGGAGACATATGTAGAACTTTAGACAATAAATAAATAAATAAATAAATAAATAAATAAATAAATAAATAAGGAACAGTAAATAGAATTATTCTACCGAGGTTTCAACACAACAAAGGAAAGCAAGTAAGAGTAAAAGGCAGAGAGGGCTACCTATGGGGAATGGGAAAGAGAATAATCAGGGTTTTTAACTAAAAATAGTATCCAAAATCTATTCTAATAATTTTGAAAATCTTGATGAAATGAATTTCTTTAGAGGAAACTGTAAATAACCTATCCAAACTGTCTCAATGGGATGGTAGTAATTTTCCTACCAGGTCACATGCCATTCTAGAAGAACCTGCACCCAGGGCCTTCTAGGAGCCGAGTTATAAACTGTAGGACCCAACAGTTAATCCCTGCCAGGGTGAACACCAAACCTAATTTGTTAAACTGCCGTCTTCCCTTGGAGGACTTACTTCCTGATCACCTGTATGCTGAAGGAAATCCCCTCCTCCTCATACTACCCCGGAACTCCTTTCAGACCGTCTCAGCACTACTATCATCTAACACTCTAAGTGCTTTATTGTTTATCATTTTAAAATATCATGTCTCCTTTTCTTTGTCTTACATACTTAAATGTAAACTCTGTGTAGGATATTCTATTGGGGGTGGGGAGTGTATATTTTTTGATCCTCAGACCATAAACAGGGTCTGGCACATCATTGGCATTAAATGTATATTTTTTAAATGAATGGGGGGGGGGGGGGGAAAGAATGAATAAGTAAGAGAATGAGTTATTACCTACAAAGAATAAAGTTGATGACTTATATACATTTGGATTTGGGCACGTACAAACAAAAGGAGTTTTAGACTATCATTTGTGGCAACTACAATAAAGCTGTGTATCAATGACCACAGATACTTTGCTGATTCAAGAAAGAAGCTGAATGAGTGAGAGTGAAAGAGAGAGAGCGGAACATCCCGGGAGGAGGGGGGGTGAGGGTGAAGAGGGAAGGGAAGGAGAGGCGGGGGGGGGGGGAGGGGGGGGGAAGGGCTTTCTGTTTGCTTTTATTTTCATGAGGATCCTGCTATTTGTACAACTGGAGTCCATAAGGAAAATGTCACTTTAAGTTTTTTTTGTTTTTAATCACAGAATCACTTGAGTGTCCAGTGTGAATTACAGTAGCTCTTGTTTGGTTTCCACATCCTTTTGGCTCTGTGCCTTTACAATAAGATTTCTCAATCTTCAACGTACATCAACTACAACTCTAGGTTTTATTTTCTTAGGTAATACAAGGGCACAGGCCCTTCCCAGCCCTATGGGATAGTTCTAACATGTTCGGAACCGCGGCTTGACTCTGTTCAATGAACTCTGTTCAAAACACATTTCCAACCCACTCAAAGATAAGCACAGGTTCCTCTGAGTAATATACACAAGATGTCGCCCCTTTCTCTGAAAAACCTTTAATGTTGAAAAGAACTTTCAAACAACCAGCGCCACCTGGCTCTTCCGAAGCTATTTAATTTTTAAGTCATTAATCACAATTATAACATTTAAATTTATAATTATCCCTTGATATTTTCCTGGATTTTTAAATGTCTTACCAATTGCCATTGTTATTTCAAGTTTTCATCCCCACCCATCCCTCCACCTCCCCTCCATCCCTCCCATCCAGCAATGTAAATTTAACCAAGAAACTCAAATCTCAAGTTGAAGGAAATTGAGTCAAATACCTGCAGGGGTGCTTCAGGGTGCATTGCTCTCAGCAAAGGAGCAGTTGTCATTTCCTGGAGAGCTCTCGATGTCTTCTTTTTGGCTTTTTCTATTTGAATATTGGTAAAATAATTGACAGCAGCAAACTCGATAAGGGCGGAAAATACAAAAGCAAAGCAGACAGCTATGAACCAATCCATGGCAGTAGCATAGGACACTTTGGGCAAAGAATGCCGTGCACTGATGCTCAGTGTGGTCATGGTGAGGACTGTGGTTATTCCTTGAAAGCAAAAGAGCAAAGAGACAAAATACTTCACCATTACTTCTATGCAAAAACAAACAAAACAAAAACCTAGTGATCTGGTGGGTGGGGTGGATGGTGGGTAACAAACTTTATAATTCAATCAGATCATCTTTGATGGAAGTGACTAATCCTAGTGGTTCAATGGAATTAGAATGGGCTTTTCCATTGTTGGCTCAGTGTGACTTTGATTAAGTTATGAAAAGTCACTTGATACTTACCTATTGGGTTTGCCATATTGATTAAAAGTATATAAGGCACCCAGTGTAATATTGTATCTGAGCCAACATGCCTGAGAAACTCCACACACACACCTACGAGGAAGTGCTACTCATTGAAGCACTGATTCTCAACCAGGAGTAGCAAATTGGTAGCATGGAATATTGAGGCATTTTCTGGGGTAGGCATGGTCCACTGCTATTGAGACTCACTACCAGAAAAACACAAATTGTAGATCCTTATAATATTTAAAACTGAATATTACCTATTGAATTAAAATAATAAATTTACTAGTTGTGAAAGACAATTTATATAAAACAATAGATGTATATTCCTGACAAAATAGACTTATAGAACATTTTGGTATTAAAAATATTAGACATCTACTACCCACCAATTTATTGGTGGGAGGAAAATATTTGCAACAAGAATAGAGGTACTTCCCTTCCATCAGTAGGCTCCTAAAGCAAATCACCCCCAGGAGAGCCTTTTCCTCAGTATGGAAAAAGGTTAGTCCCTATTCTCAATGGAAAAATTCCACTTGCCACTGGAACTACAGAGAAATGAATTATTTAAGGATGTGAATATTTGTACAGTTGTCCCTTTCTTTATCATTGTCTATCTTTATACCTAACCTATATTATCTAGTTAAGCTTGGAAATTTCTCTGGGGACTTACTAAACCCATTCTATTTATTGTGTACAATTGCTCCTTAATTGACATGCCTAGTTGTTTTGGGATGATGATAATGATGACAACGATGATGATGACAGAGGCATCTAAACTATATATTCCAATCCATTCCTATCCTTGCAGAGAGCCAAACTATATATGTTAAATTGAAGAGATTATGAGCCTCATACAACAATAAGGGAATAATAGTATTTTTATTTGGGGAGAAATTATCTTGTCTTCTCAGATCAGCATTTAATTATATCTGCCTTGTATTGTTTCTTAGTTGTTCCAACTTTATTGGATGTAGCCTCTGTGAGAGCGAACGTGTCTAATATTGCTCCAGGATTTATCATATTACATAGTGCCAAGCACATGATAAATGCACAGTAAATAAAAACTCATTTTTTTTCAGCTCCTCACCAATCCATTTTCTCTCCAGTCCCTTCTGAATTGTCAATGTTTAAGAACATGAAAAATTAGAGCACTGTGCAGTATATGAACTATAGATCTTAAAACAATCCATAAACTATACAGTGAATGGAATTGGAGAATTTGGTTGTATTCCCTTTTTAAAAACATTTTGTGATATTTTTAGCACTTTATTAGTATAAAATAGATTTTAAAATGTGTTTTTTGGTCAAACATAAATCTCTATGAAAATGCAGTATTATGAATTTACTGGACTTTGTTTCAGAAAAAGACCTTACGAAGTTAAGGCCTCCTTTTTAAATCTCAGAAAATTGGCATCATTTCCATGCTGGCTGGGAGATGCATTGAATAAATCCTAAATTAGCTTTGAAAAATTTTAGCTACAAAGTTTGAAGAAAAATTAGTTTTTCTTCTTATTCATAATACTTTAAGTTTAATGGCTCATTAAATGTTCTAGAAAATTCAACAACTTTCTTAGGTATATTTCCTCTAACATCATAGAAATTACGCTGAAAGCAGTAGGAAATAAAATATGAAGAGTACAGGAGAGGCCACGCGCCCCCGGGTCCAGGTGAGGCCATGTGTCCCTGGATCCGGGTGAGGCTGGGTCCTGGGTCCGAGTGAGGCCACGCGCCCCTGGATCCGGGTGAGGCCTCGCACACCTAGGTCCGGGTGAGGCCACGCTCCCCTGGGTCTTGGAGAGGCCACGCGCCCCTGGGTCTGGGTGAGGCCACGTGCCCCTGAGTCCGGGTGAAGCCGTGCCCCTGGGTCCGGCCGAGACCAAACCAGAGGGAGTCGGACCTCCGTTACCACCATTTGTCCACCATCCAGAGCTGAGGGGTCAGTGCTGACATGTACACATAAGGAACTGGTGGACATTGAAATTGGGTCTCTAAAGAACTGTTGGTCCAGAAAGAAACTCACTACAGACTGATTCATTTGCCTGTCAGCATAACTATTATTGCTCGTCTCACATTCAGTTCTTATAAGTATATCTCTAGTGACACATGATCTCGCTCATCTAGGGGAAATGATGAACAACATAGACTGATGAACAAGAACAGAACCAGAAACAAGGAGGCATCGATCGGACTATCGGGCCTCAGAGGGAGGATAGGGGAGGTTGGGGGGAGGGGGGAGAGATCAACCAAAGGACTTGTGTGCATGCATATGAGCCTATCCAACGGTTAAGTTCAACAGGGGGTTGGGGCATCCGTGGGGAGGGGTGTGGGATGGGAATGGGAAGATGAGGACAAATATGTGACACCTTAATCAATAAAGAAATTTAAAAAAAAATATGAAGAGTACAGCTTAATAAGAATACTACCCAGAACTCATAAAATTCTACAGAGATCATAATGTAACAACAACAACAAAATACCCTAAACAATAAAATCAAATATAAGCAACTTAGAATTCCTCATGTTGCTTTGAACATTTTTTTTTGGGGGGGGGGGCGGGGGGATAAAACAATTTATCCTGAGGACCCAAAGTAGTGCTCTTCCTCTTCTCCTGCTGCCGTAGGAAGAAATTACCTTATTAATGTTGAGCAAGCCAAATACTAATGCAATTATTGAGCCATGAATCCAAAAATTACTTTCTGATTGTTAAGGGGTAAATCATCAAGTTCATGATGTAGATGATACTATGGCCATCAGTACAAAAAAAAAAAAATGTTGGATATGTGGCCACTTTCTAATTCTATTTCATTATTTCAAGTCAACTTGATTTTAAAGTTTGTGGAGGAGCCCTCCAAATAATGGTTCATATTATATGACTGGTGGTAAAATTAGGATAGTAGTTGGCATAAACAATTGAATATTTGAAGTGTCCATCTCTTTAGATTTTAAAAAGTGCTCTCTGCCAGAAGTTCAAATTTAAAGAACTCCTGGCATGGCAGGGATGTGCTTCTCCCACCTGCTTTAGGTGAAGCATTTGGTTAAATAAACACCAACAGAATATGAAACAGAAGCCAACCCTTCAGATCAGAAGCCATGCTTTTGCTGTATCTAGAAAGACAGCGCATCTGTTTCAATGGCTTAGCTGGCATTTACCCTTGAAAACATTTCAATAAATGATAGAATATTTTTGACACATTCAAGTATGGATGCCAGTCCCTGTTTTTAGAATGCTGAATATGCACTGCATTGGCTGGTCCAGGAGCTGGGAGAAGACGTGTACGAGTAGGCTAAGGCTATACACAAGAGCAAAATTCTGGCAGCTCACTCCTAGAAAAATGAACTGGTAATGACTTAGATATGCCAGTTGGCATTTATCCAGGCTTAATGTTTTACTATACTGGAATAATTAGAAAACTTAAAGGCATACAACTTTGGAGATAGAAGGCCTTTGAAGAGATTTAGCTCACTCTACTTCTCATATTTACACGGATTGGTTTTATTTGCGTGTTGTTGTTGTTTTGTTGTTGTTGTTATTGTTTTTGAATATCTCTAATGAATACCTGACCCAGCAAATTTTCTTCTTGAGCAAAAAGGAAAATAAGGGAAGATAAATACAAGCCCAGAATTTTTTTCCTAACTCTCAAATGAAATAGATTGCTAATGCCCCCCAAATACTTAAAACTTAACTTTCTTAGAAAAATACCATCCCAGAGCCTCCCTGAATAGTCTAATTATTACCATTTTGACATATCTTAGGTTTTTGAAGACATACTTGTTGGGCATAATTTAGCTGGTCAATCAAAACCAAAAAATATCTTGGCACATGAGCACAAGACAGAGGCAAATGTCACATATTAAATTGAAAAGGCTACCCACAAAGTATTTTCAGCTCATATCCATACAATCTCCACTCAGCAGCTCTGGAATTTTCCACAAGTCCCCATGATAGTTCCTGAAATATTAATATTATTTTTACTAGGAGAAGTTAAGCAACTGATCTGGTGCTCAGCTTCACATACCCACTGTAAAGGCAGAATGTCAGAGTAGAAATGGCAGAGTTTCCAAAATTAGAGAGATATTGTCTTGGGTCCATCACTTTTAAGTAGGTGACTTCATACAAGTTTCTTCATTGCTCTGAGTCATTTTTATTATTCATAAATATTAATAAAGCCTACTCACTGAGTTATTATAAAGATGAAATAAGATGTCCCCATCAGTATATGGCAAATCTTATAATCATTATTAATAGAATTACCATTATCTTTACTGTATGTTAATTAATTTCCTTACAGGATCTTCTCTGGAGAGGAAGTGTTGGGTGGGTGCAGCTGTGAACAATGCTATCACTCCCCACCGCACTGAATGTTTTTATTACTTGGGGATATACTGGACAGAATAGTGGCTACCAGTTTGTAGCCAACCAAGAAAGCGTTCAAAACCTATCAAACAATAACAATGAAATACAGAGGACATTCACATTGTAGTATCAAGGAGTGATTCTCAAATGAGGTAGGTGGCAGCATGGTTGCCATAATAATAAATTATACTCAAATAATATTTACTGTCAGGTAGGCATTGTTCCAAGTGCTTTATCTAAATTAACTCATTTAATCCACATGGCAGCCCTCAGGATTTCATCCTGTTTTGACACATGAGGAAACAGGCAGAAGTAACTCATGGAAGGTTCACAGCTAATACATGGTAGACCGTGGGTTAGAACCTAGGCTTCTGGATCCAGAGAGTCTGCCCTATGACACCATGACCTCTTCATCAGAAGCACCAACAATGGGTCCGTCTTTTCTGTTCTAGAAGTTCTTTAGGACAATAAAAAATGAAAATAATATGTGCACAAGTGATTTTATTTTCAATGATGATAGTTCCTGAAATATTAATATTATTTATACTAGGATAAGTTAAGGGACTGATACGGTGATCAGCTTCACATACTTCCTACCAGGTCAAGCTGCCTCTCTGGTTAGTGTGAGCACTAAATGAAATAAATGAGATAACTTAGCAGAGTGCCTGTAAATTCACAATAGAACGATGTTTTCTTTAAAAACAATTAAAAGTCAAGGAAATCAAGTCAGAACAAAATTAACCTCCCCTACATAAGAGAAGTATGGGAGAGAGTAACTAAGATGTTCTAAGGGCTCCATACACCCTGTATGTAATGAGCATTGCATGTAAATCTAAATTCTCATTAGTCTGTGAAGAAGAGATATATTGTCACAATTTTATGGGTGGAGAAAATAAGTGGCAGATTACAGTTTGGACTACTATTGTAGTCCAAAACTTAGATTTGTTGCTTTCTTTCTTCCACACCTATTTTTTTTACTTTTTTTTCTTATTTTTCTGTATAGATTAAGGTCTTACATATGTGTCCTTATCCTCCTATTGTCCATTGGTTATAAGCATAACCAATGGAAACAGACACCACTCATGCCCTCACCTCCATGGTGTCTGTGTCCATTGGTTATGCTTATATGCATGCATACAAGTCCTTTGGTTGATCTCTCCCCCTGACCCCCACCCTCTCCTTCCCTCCCTCTGAGGTTTGACTGTCTGATCGATGCTTCTCTGTCTCTGGATCTGTTTTTGTTCATCAGTTTATGTTGTTCATTATATTCCATAAATGAGTGAGATCATGTGATATTTATCTTTCTCTGACTGCCTTATTTCGCTTAGCATAATGCTCCACACCTATTTTTAATAGTTAAAATGTATTCAACGCTTGCAATGTGTGGTTATTCTTTAACTAGAGGCCCAGTGCATGATTGAATCATGCACATTTAGGGGGGGAGCTGGGTGCCTGTCCGCTCAGCGGACAGGCACCCACCTCCCACGCTTTTGCTTTTGATCGCTGGTGCACCAGGCCTTTCAGAAGCGGCAGAGGCTTCTGAAAGGCCTGGTGCCTGAGCGGACAGTCACCCAACTCCCCCGCTTTTGATGGTCTGCGGTGGGACGTGAGCTCCCCCTTCTATGCCGCAGCATAGCCGTGGCGCAGACGCTGAGTTTGAGCCACCGCTGGCGACGCAAGCTCAGCGTCCCACCGGTCCAATCAGCCACCCTAGCCACCCCGAGTCCCGCCCCCCCGCGCCTCCTAGCCAATTGCGGGCATAGTGAAGGTACAGTCAATTTGCATATTTGTCTATTATTTGGTAGGATTCTCACAACTCTATGTATTTTGTGCTATTATACATGCTCACTGCCTTCCTAAGGTTATGCCCTGGCCCCTAACAACCCTTCTGGGAGTTTCCCCAGTAAGATTTCAATGCCTTTTCTAAGATTAAAGGTGTGTGGGTGGGTGGGGGGTGCCTATGGAAAACCCCCACAGTCAAGTCCACTGAAGAAACTATGACACCTCATCATTTGTTTTCTACAAGGATGGGGAAGTGGGGTGAAAAGCTCCCAGACACCTCCCTAGCTCCATCTCACCAGCATCCCTTCAGCTCTCAGTGATAAAGGCTATTACACTAGGGCTTTGACTCTACCAAGTAGAAAAGGCAGGGGGAGATTGGTATCTCTTGTGAGAACTGTTCCTCCATTCCAGAGAAATTCTGATTTTTTTTCCTTCTAATATCACTACTGAATGAAGCTTCCACTACTCACAACCAACAGAAAAATAATGAAGAAATATATTCAATCAGGTAAATATCATAACTAATTTTATTTAAAAGCATGGCTGATATATAAAAGATTTATTTAACAGCTATAAAATTTAAAACTGCGATGTTCTGGACTTCATATAGTTTAGAATATAATATATAAAAGCTACCTTAAAAACAAATATGTTGTGTTTTAAAAAAATGTAGATCGATAACAATGAGCTAATAAGCTAAGCATATAATACCTTCCAACTCAATGCATTTAAACCATTTGCATTTTGTTCCTCTTCATTAAAAGGCAAATGATTCTAGACTTTCATATTCATTCAGGCATGCCTTTTGTTTTATTTTAAGCTCCCAGTGCATTTCATTTTAACACCTATATATAATTTTAATTCAATTACATAGCATTAGGCTAGGAGCCCAAGAATACCACCAAAAGTGAAACTATATCCAGATTCACACTCTTCACTTGCCTGCTCTCAATAAGGAAAAACTGATGGACCCCAAAGAAAGGGATGAACTGCCTATATCCCCTCAAGCTTTATTACTTTGTATTGGCTAGATAAGAAATGAAAGCTTATATGATTCTTTACTCAGCACAGTCTGATATATTACTGTTTAATATTTTCTTAGAAATTATATCTAAAAGCTATTCCCATGAAATCATAAGCAAATATAATATGAATAAAAATACACAAGAAATGAATTTCAATTACCAAATACAGTCCTCGCTGGAACGGATTCCTTATTTATCCAGAATGAAACTTGTGAAAGAATCACTGTCATAATACATGGAATGTACGTCTGAATCATAAAATAACCCATCTTCCGTCTGAGATGGAAGTATACCGTCATAACAACATATTCACCTACAAATAAAACATAACAAAAAAGTATTATTGGTCCTGCAGCTATTCAATGGCTTCCAAACCATATTTCAGACTAACAAAAAGCATTCTAGGCAAAAAAAGAAAAGAAAAGATCTGCTGTGCACAGCAAACAAACGTGGAGAAATATGCAGTTCCTAACTGGGGGGAAAATGACATTGTATATCATTACGTAGAAAAGCAGTTTTGTTCTACACAGTGATTAAGCAATTTAAGAAAGTAAGCTATAACTTTAAAAAAAATTCTTATAGTGCTTTCTATTTTAAAGGTCTAGTACTATGAAAGCAATTAGATTTCATTTCCATCACCTTTTGAGAGAAAATTTAGACCTAACTTTAAATCACTGGAAAATGAAAATACATGCACCTAAACCTTAAATTTAAAAATAATTAAAATACACAGATAAACATTTTATATATACATACTAGTATGCTGTCTTATTGCCCTAGTTTTCGGAAAGAGCTGTATTTCTCAATGTTATACATGTAAAAAGAGACATAGATAACACAGAGCCATATATAACATTCCCAAGAGCTATATTCTCAATGTTATACATATGTATACATATATGTAAAAAGAGACATAGATAACATAGAGCCATACATAACATTCCCAAGTCCAGGAATATTTTATTGACATTTAGACAAAACTCTAAAAAGCTAATAAGGAAAACAAACCATAAGATTTCTTGAGTTGATAAATTTTTAATGTTACATCTAAAAGGAACATATTAAGAGAGATTTAGGAGTCAGTAGCCTCATTCTCAAACTGTGAAACCGATGATTCATAATCCTCAAATCTCACTTGTTTTCAATTCCACTTGCAGGCTATAAAATAAATGTTTTCAAAAATACCTTTTCCTGGCACTAGTTTTAGAACAAGCAATAATCAGGCAGTTTTTCCCATTAAATATAAAGACTAAATCCTATGATTCTTTCCATTCACATTTTAAAAGCAAATACAGACCAAGAATCACCAATAATAATCATCCATCTATCCATGTGACAGCTTTAACATATACCCTCAATGTATTTTGTAACTACGCTTTATATTTTGCTTTTACATTGGTAAAGAGAAGGAAAGCAGCACCACAAAATTGGGCATGATAAAAAAGATTTTGGGAAAGCATCAATAAAACAGGAAAAACCAGTGTCCAAAAATCAGTGGTCAGGTTTCCTATCTCAAAATTCTGTTGAAAATAATGTTAATATAATTGATTACTGAATTTTGTTTCTGAATAAGAAAACCAACTCACATCTCAATAACTCAGAATTTATTTTAAACTAAAATTATAAATATAAATTTAAAAACTCTGAACTATGATTTATGCATCAACTCTATTCCTAGAATATTTTTGTTGTCCCCCCCAAAAAAAAACAACAAACAAAACACTAGATATTTCCATTAAAAAGCTAGGACAAAACTCAATTGCTATTAACTTAAATCATTAAACATCTCACCCGTAATGGATTTGATGGTTTCACTTGATACGGTTTGCCCAATCAAGTCATATTGAACTAAGCTGGAAGATTCCTTTGGGACTTCTACTGATTTCTCGGGACCTTTTGTCCAGGTATAAATCATCTCACTCTTCGGGTAAGCATCTGAATAAGAGCACAGAATGTGATTAGAGTCCGTACTCCTTTCTCCTCAGCACTGATTGATGGTAAACACTTGTTCAAGAAAGATGGAATAAATGAAAACAATAGTCATTATGGCTTACTTAAACATGTTTAAGATTTAGAACACTGTAGATATTAAATAAACAGCTTTTGCATATTTATTTTATGCCAAAGAAACTGAAGGAGGAGAGACTAAAACTAAAGCAACTATAATGCTATATCTGCATCAGTGCACTTGGATATGTTTCCCTACTAATAAGCAGTTGAAAAGCAGAAATAATAAACCCCCCAAAAAGCAGTCAAATTGCTACTTCTTTCCATTCCAATTCACTTCCAGTGCTTGACCAATATTAACTCCTCTGTCCTAATCCAACTCTGCCAATTAGATACGTATGAAAGGCTGCCTGTAATAATACAACAAAGACAAAATAAACCCTACTGTTGGGAGAGCTCTCCAGGAGGCACCTATTCCAGACTCTGCCTTTGGGCAATACCCATGCTGTCTGGCTATGCGGTTTGTAAAGCTCTTCAGGGAATATAATTACACAACCAGTTCCACTACCTTTAAACTCTTACAATCAGGACATTTTCCCTTCCATCTTCAACAAATCCCTCCCAGCAGCAATTTAAGCCCATTTTCTATTATTCGATGTTCAATGTAAATGGAGACCAGCTGCTTGCTTACCAGTCTGCCCAGAACAGATAGCCTGGCACACACACACAAGTAAGTTCAAAAGAACCAAGATAAATTGTGTACTTCCCTCCACAAACCTTCCTAAAATGGCTAGAGCACAGTAGGTCCTCGGTGGGATTGTTTAATTCTACAAAAGGAGTTGATACCTAGGGAAACTATCTTTAAAATTGACTTTGCAAAACAAACTATGAGGCTTGTGCTGTCATTTAGCGGTATATAGTCATGTCTCAACATTGATCTCCTGGAGTGTATCCAAATACTATGTTCCTGCCCCTGATATTTTAAATCAGGTAGCCTTCTCTGGGCTAGCCTATCTTGCTAGACTAATCTTTTTCTTAATGATTTAATATTTGAGGCCAGGTTGAAGGTGTGTGTGTGTGGGGGGGGGGGTTTGCATGAAATGGGTGAAGGTAATCAAAAGCTGTATCTCTCTTTTTAATTCCAAATCTGAAAAAATCAACTTCCAAGGAGTAATTTCTTTATTTTGCGCATGCCTTTATTGATTACCAACTAGGTTCAAGTCACTCTGTAGAGTACTCTCTATGAGAACAGGAGGGGGATGGGGGAGTAGGGTGGTGGAATTGGGTGGGAAAGATAAAACCCTAGATAAGAACTATCTGGGTGAAATATAAATTATCACAGCTCAAATGAATTTTAATTCTGGCCCCAGTTAGATCACCTCATCTGTCTAAGTATTTTTCTGTTTTTATCTTCTCTCATTGAGTCACTGGGCAGGGAGCAAGCGAGTCTCTTTAGCTTCAAGTTCACCCACTGACTATTGTGCTTACCAGAGGTTATAAAAAGAATGGTGACTGCTGATTCTCATTAAGTTAAGCAATGAGCAATGATACAGCAGGCAAGTTTCACAATCAGTGCGACTGAGAATCTGAAGCAATAGTAAAAACCAGCATCTATTTTTGGCAAATTCTGATTAAATCAAATATTCGAGGCAGACGTTAGAAGAGGCAATCAAATTTTGCTACCATTTCAGAGACAGGAACTTAGGGGGAAAGAATCCTATATTCTTTCCTATTCTTCCTCTTGCTTTCACTTCCACAATATATCCCAAATCCATCTATCTCACACCTTTTCCTCTAGTACCATCTGATTCTAAGCCATCTCAATCTTTGATTATACTAAAACAACAGCCTCCAAATCTTCTCTGCTTTTACTCTCTGGCCTCTCTACAATCCATTCTCCATAGAAAAGCTAAAGTGAAATTGTGAAATGTTAGTCAAAGAATGCCACATCCCTTTGTTAAACCCTCCAAAGGCACTATATTACTGACCTCCTGCTATGCTTTTTGTCATGCTTCAGCCACTTTGAAACTAACAATGCTGCTTATATTATTCTAACCTATGTCATGTCAAAAAGCCCTGACCCATTTTTGGCCTTTTTCTTTCAAGTCTGCCATAAAGGACTCTGCTTGTAACAGAACAAAACAAAACAAACAAAATCATTTATAACTTGTTATGTTACACCACCAACATAAGGAGTTCAGAGGCCCTAAATTTCACACTGACCATTAATCTATTATATATGACACAGTCAGTCTACCTAGGATATCTGCAGAAATAAGGTTTTGGTTTTTCGGGGAAAGATGATTGTTTTGACTTCTTTACCTAAATATATTAGATAACAAACAAGTCTCCTAAAAGTCAAATTTTGTACAGTTGTTGTCATGGACAAAAATGTAAATATAGGATTATGTAAAACTATGCAAATATATAGCTATCAGCTTACATGAGATAACGATTAACTCTAACAACATTTTTATTATAACTTACAACTCCCAAATTTCAAAGGGCATGCATGACCATCCATGGGGAAATCCACCAATCTCATGGGACACTCCGCACTTATGGTGAGTCTATGATGGGAAAATATAATTAGAATCAATTTTTTCTCTAAAAATAAAATTATAGAATCCTAAAAGAACAGAAAGAAAGAAGGAAGAAAGGGAGGCAGACAGGCAGGAAGGGAAAGAATGAGGGAGAATAAAGATGAAAAGGGAATAAGGAAAAAAAATGATTACCTCATTGTGTATAAAATAGTGCCATTTCTCATAATTCTAAAAAGCTTATTTGGGGCTGTCATATTATGTGAGACAGATTTCTTTCCATTCCTGAAGAAAGTATCAGGAGTCCATACTTTTGTTACCATCATGTTGTTCAATCTCAAAATTTCAATGGGACCATCATATTTTAGTCTTTTGTCAATCCATGTCTGTCTGAAGAACACATCCATTGTGTATTCCTGTGACATATTCAAATCACAGATGATTACAAATAAATATACAAAAAATGAATTAAATTCTAGCCTCTTTCCCACTCATATAAAAGACTATCCAAATAAAAACTAAATTAATAGCAGCAGAAATTTCCTTAAATCAATGGAACAAAAAGATTCTCAACAATTAAAGCATGTTATACTAGTATCCATACATTTATTAGATAAATTACCATACATATTAATCATTCACAAATAATAACTATAGCTCTGGCTGGTGTGGCTCACTTGGTTGGGCATTATCCTGAAGGGTTGGGGGTTAATTCCCAGTCAGGGCACATACCCAGGTTGTGGGCTCCATCCCCAGTAGGAGGTGTGAAGGAGGCAACCTATCAATGTTCCACTCTTCCATCAATGAGTCTCTCTCTCCTTCTCCCTTCTCTTTCTCTAAAAAAATCAATAAAAATATTTTTTTAAAAATAATAATCTGTAATAATAAAAGTATAATATGCTAATTAGACCAGACAGCCAAACAACTTTCCGAACATCCTTCTGGATGAAGCTGGGGCTGTGAGGGCCGAGCCCCTTGCATGAATTTCATGCATTGGGCCTCTAGTAAATATAATAAAACTGCCAGCACCAGGTAATTATAGTTGTACTTTACTTTAGACCGGGTAGCAAAATTAGTGACTGTGTAACAAATATCATTGCACAATGAACCATAAAATTGTCAGGTTGTCTTTAAGACAAATTAAAATATATGAATAAATTTTATGCTCATAAAATTTATTAACCCTTTGTATGCCATAAGCATCTATAGATGCTTTAAAATCATTTTTTTCGTGAGAATTTTCAACTGAAAATGTTCAAGAACATCCAAATTGTGAGTAATATATTTATTTTTATACTATTCATTGCAAATTGATTTTTTAAATTAAATTCAAAATATCGTGGGATGTGGAGATGGTTTCCATTTTGGACATGTGGCAGTTAACTGGCTAAAATTAGTCCAGGAGCCCAGAGTCAAAAAAAAAAAGTTAAGTGGTCAAAGTTTTTGACCTTGAAACAAAACATATTTAATATTAGCACAATTGAATGGATGAATTCATCTTGACCAGTGCTTGGTGTTCTAAGTTCTTTAAACATGAGAGAAAGCAAGGGAGAGAAGGGGTGAGTAGGGATGGGGAATGAGCAATTGAGCCAACATGGAACACTAAATGCAATTAGGACTACAATATAAAGTTTCATACCAAAACTAATTGCAATCACTAATTTTCTCCTCTTCAATAATTTTCTAAGGGAAAAAAATACTACATACAAGGTTGTGTCATGGAGACCAGTAACAGGAAAGTTATTTTCTTTGTTGAGAATGACTCCAAGCCAAAAACTCCAATGTTAGAGCTAAAATGCAAATTCAATGTTTTACTTCTTATAAACTTCTGAGCCTAATTAGGCTGTTCTTTGACTTTCTAGCTCTAACTTTGTGTGATTGACAGCAAAATACATATTAATTGCCCTCTTTCCTGTTTCTTTTCTTCAAATCTCAAAAAGCACATTAAATTTTCTAACTACCTACCATTTCAACATCAGAAACAGGTCCAAAGCTGGTGACATATATGTCAGTTTTTACTTCTGTAACAGGACCTAGTGGGTATGAAGTAAATAAGTGTGAAGAAATAATTACCAATTTTACAGGCAAGGTAGGCTTTGATAATCAAAGAGTAAATATAGATATATCTCCTGTTTTTACAAACATCTTAAGTTTTCAGTGAGATAATGCATCTCTACAAAAAAATGTAGACAAAAGAAGAACAAAACCAGAAAGCAGTGTTTACTTACAGGCAAATAAAACAAATCAAAACCAAAAAATACCAATTACTTACCAGAAACTTGTTTCTTCAAAGATATATCACCCCCAGGCACCGTTAAGACAGGCAGTGCAGAGAACAAAAGCTTTAGTCTTTGTAATTTTTTTTATAGTCCATCATCTGATTGGCCTTTTAGTAAAGAAGTGAGCTTTTAAAAAGAGGGAACTTAGCCACAAGGAAAGGAGGAGAAAAAGCATAAACGTTGCAAGAAATGTACCTTCAGAGAGTTAAGAATACTGGTAAATGACAGGCACAAAAATAATTCATGTCACCTGTAACGATAGGCAGACCATCCACTGGCAATTGGGATCAAAGACAAGCTCTCCTGTAAGTCAGACCTATTCATGCTCTGCTACCTAAAAGCTGTGTGATCTTGGGCAAGTTCCTTATCCCCTCCATAGCAGCAACCATACATATAAGGCAAGATTGTTGATAGGGATCAAATGAAACTGCTCATATGAGACTATGAACACAGAGAGTCTTTCACAGAAGTATTTATTAAGTAGTAGCTTCTCTTCGCTTCTGATAATGGCCACCCTGAGATTCTTTCCTAGGCCTAAAGAAGACTGGTGCAGGAACAAATACTAGTATATGGGTGTGTTTGGCATCTTGACAATGGGCTGACACAGACTGTAGACAAAGGAAAATTGCCACAATCTGGATTTAGCATGATGTGTAAAACCAAGAATTCTGGAATTCAAATTTGAGTCTAACACTTTTAAATTGTTTGATTTTGCCCAAGCCATGTATCCTCGGAGGTAAAGGTTTTAATAACTGAAATAACATATGTAAATCACTTGTTCCTGTCTCTAGAACATAATGTGTTCAATAACAATAGTAGTTATTAGTATATATAATATAGCTTTTTATTACTAACAAAGATAAAAATTGTCTTCTTGAACGTCATTTCCTTAAAAGATGATTTATAATACTCTATGACCTGGGGCTATGTACTCCATACTGAAAAAACAACATCTGTTATCAAAATAGACTATTCCCCTTGGATACTGGTTGGGTGAATAAATTTATTCCAAAAATGACAAAGAGAAGTTGGTATAGCTTAATGCCCTAGGTCTAAAGTTATCCTCATAAAAATGAATCAGAATATTTCTTCCTGTTTAGGATGAAGACTGAGCCATAGAAAGAAAAATAGTTTGAAGGAAAATGAGAAAATTCTTTCCTGAATAAGTATCCTAAAAAAAATACATCCTTTGGAAGTACAGTCAGAGAAAAGGCATAGATCAAGCTGATCTGTCATGAGTTTTCATTTTTTTAAAATAACACCTTTGGAAAACAGAGAAAGTATGAGAAGTTAGTTGAATTGTTATTTGAATGAGCAATTTGAAACTACAAAAAGATAGTGGTAATAACTCATTAAAGCCAAACTGTTCCAGGAAGAGATAGGTATCCAGGAAGCGGGTAACATGTGTTGAACCTTAGAAGATGGAGATTTCACTCAAAGTGGTTCAAGGGTGGGAGTTCCTTAAGGACAATTACTAAAGTATTAAAAGCACCGTTTTGCACTGTAAGTCTGCACAAGGAGAGATAAGTTACTTAGAACAATTCAAGTTGAGTATGTTGGGACAACTAGACTGTTTGACAAGATTCTTGAAAAAAATCAAAAGTTACTTTGAAGATCAACTTAGGGCAGTGGTTCCCAAACTTTTACTGGATCAGAATCCCCTGGAAGCCTTGTGAAAACACAGATTGCTGATTCAATGGGACTAAGGCGGGGCCTATTTGCAATTCTAACAGGTTCCTAGGTGATGATGTTCATTTTACTCCAGTTTACAGGCAGTGTGCATCTGTTGTTTTAGATAGTATGGGTCCTGGAAAATATGTACAGGGTAGGTATTCTATGGGAGTGGGGGAAGTATAGGAGAGGGAGGAATTAAGCCAATGACATTTTTCCTTATAAATTTATTTCAAGGTGTGTGGGTTTATGCTAATTCTACTTGAAGCATAATGATTCTATGATATTAATGGATAGTTTCAAAGATTACATAATATATCACTTTTTACTGATTCTTGAAATGGTTTTGCATTCAGAATTTCAACCTTGGTATTTCTGACATTAACTCAGCATTTGCTTTATCTGGCATTCAAAATCTTTGAGATTGAGTGAGGTCCTAAAAACATATGATGGGTAAAGGAGGTGTCATTGAGACGCTTATTCAATAAACATTTTTTTTGAGTGAGCATTTGCTGTGTGCCAGGTCCCATGCTGGGCCCTGGTGCTGACTGTGCTACATGAGACTAATGAGTTCCCTGCCTCATGGAGTGAACATGTTATTGGAGGAGTCAGAGTAAAATAAAGAAATAAATTCAGTGGAAGAATACTGTCATTCAAAAGGGGAACAAATGAGGCTGGTAATTGTGTGAGAGACTGGGAGGGCCACTCTTGATTTCTTAGCCACTCTTCCAGCATAAACCATTGAAAGAGCTGAAATGATTGCATTCCAAGCACACAGAACTCTAGGGGAAAAGCTCAGAGGCAGAAAATACCTTAGTGTGTTTAGGGACTAGGAAAAGGCCAATGGAACTGGAGCAAAGCAAGTGAAGAAGAGAATGAGAAGAAATAAAAGCCACAGAGACAGAGCAAATACCAGGGTGAGTGGACAGAGACCTACCCCTGAGCCCATATTCTGAAAGTGGCATCTTTTAAACAACATATTTATAATATATGTTATAGTAACAGTTCTTAAAACTACACGGAAAATACTTGTAGAAATTGCAGTGACTGATGGGAGACACATAAAGAGGTTGTTGTGGGCTAAACTATGGTCCTCCCAAATTTATATTAAAGTCCTAACCCCCAGTACCTCAGAATGTGACCATATTTGGAGTTAGGGAATTCAATTAAAATAAGGTCAGTAGGATGGGCCCTAATCTAATGTGACTTGCATCCTTATAAAACGAGGAGACTAGAACACAGGAACACACAAAAGAAAGACCATGTGAAGACACAGAGGCAAGATAGCTATCTATAAGCAAAAGGTGGAGGACTCAAAAGAAACCAACCCTGCTAACACCTTGATCTTGGACATCGAGCCTCCAGAACTGTGAAAAAATACTTGCTATTGTTTAAGCTACTCAGTTTGTGGTACTTTGTTATGGCAGACTGAGCAAATAAGTACAGAGGTTCATCATTTTCCCCATGTTTTTCCCCAAGTGTTCTCCCTCTCATAGGTAGCCCAGCTCTGTCTCTGGGTACAGGTTGTGATAAGAAGCTTGATTTGTATCCTTTTATCATCAAGGATTCAAAGTAAGGAAATTTTATGATCTCAATTGTATCTTTTACAAAATCACTCAGGCAGTTATATGGACAACAAAGTTTAGGGAGGCAAGAGTATGAGAGCCTTATAAGAGGCTGTCATCCTAGTTCTGCTGAGGAATGATCGTGCCCTGGACTAGAGATATAACCAAGAGGATGGGGAGTGGGGCATGTTATGTGTGGAACTGCTCACAGTGAATGGGTTTTCTCCAAAGGACAATAAAAGATATATAATAATTCTATGAATTGAAGGCTTACTATGTATAAGGCAAGAGACAAGGCTCTTCCCATATGCTATTTCATTTAATCTTCTCGCCAACCCCCAAAGATGATATTATCATGAGAATTTTATGGATATGGAAACTGAGCTAAGGGAGATTAAATATTCTATGCCAGAGTCAGAATTATAACTCCCTTGTATTGATCTCCATAGTATGTTTTAGCTTCACTACACTAATTACATCATTAAATAATTAATCAGTAATTAATTATGTTATATAATTTTATATCTAGTATGTAACTGCCATGCCTACATTTCCAGTTTTATTTCTGAGTAGCTTCTGAACTGTGTTCCTGCAGCTCTTTCTATGCCTTTGCTCAGCTTGAGTCTCTCTTTCTCCCATTAACAGCAAAGACAAAATCTTAAGCCTCCTTGAAGTCCCCAACTGTCCTAGTGCTTTGCACATACTAGATGCTGAGTGACTATGTGTTTGATTGTGTTCCTAATACCATCCCAGTAGTGACGTAAAAACTTCCCCAAAGGAAAAATTACTGAGATTCATTTGTTACATCAGTTAAGCTAAAAATATTTCCCGATAAAAACAGGAACTGCATCTTATTTATATTTGTTTCCACTCCCAGAACTAATCCCAGGCCTTAGATGTAATAGGTTTCCAATAAATCAGTTCTCAGGGAATAATGGTAGCTATGCAATTAAGAATGATTCTTAGAGACGCTTCCGCTAACAGTACTGTTTAGGATGCTCAAATCAACCTTACTAAGAGCATAATGACATAAAAACCAGATAATTTTGGCTTGGTAGGACTTCTCGTAATTTTATATGCATTTGTATAACATCAAAGATATGTTCTATTTTAAAAATTCTACTTCTTTAGGAAATGTTTTTTAATCCCAAAATATGGTGAGTAGTCTGTAAGGCAAATAAAGTGACTTTGAGCAGTCTTTGAAAGAGCCAAAGCTACAATATCAAATTCAGGGAAATACTCTGGTATTATTAATGGATCTAACTTGCTTGGAAGGTAGGAAGGCAATTAACAATGTTATCAGATGATTTTCCAGTGTTAATTATGTTAGCTATGTAGACCTGGCCAAAGGATATCACTATTTAGTTTCTCTTCCAATAACAGTGTCCAATTTGCTGTCACGCCAGGAGAAAGACCTAGCCTTTTGGTGCTGTTGAAACTAGTCAATATTTGTTCTCCACATGGCCTCCCCATGTATGCACTGGAGGAGACATTTCTGGTTTTTCAGCCATCCACACCTATGCATCAAGGTTTCTCTTACTAAACACTATTGATGCATCTCCAAAAAACAAGAAACTTAAAAGTATTTAAGAAGTACAGCAACAACAATAAGGAATCTTGAGTGAAATATTTCTTTACAATCTCTAATTTTGCTCATCATTTAGAAAACAGAAATACTAGCCTTCCTGCATATTAAACAAGCAAAAGATATCAGTTGATATCATAGAAAAAGCAGAAAACTATAGAATTTTACTGAGGTAACATTAAAGGTTAGTGTTGCCTATATCCCTGTGATCCTTCTAACAGTACAGGTCAACTTTTTAAATAAAGAAATTAAATAAATATGAAAAACATTTTTAAAGAACAGTAAGATATGGGCAAAGATGAAATGCAATTCACAGATGGAGAACTATTGTAGGCAAAAAAGATTTGAAAAGCTGTTCAACCACATTAAAAATAAAAAAAGTTGAAATCATTTCAAAACAAAATACCATTTCAAGGATTCTATGGAGATTTTACATAAATTTATATATGTGGAGAGCTGAAGGATTTGTGGATCCTGAATCTCATATTCACTGTAAATGGGAGTTTACATTTGTAAAACTATCACAGAAAACAGTTTGGCATTATCTCATCAAGTTGAACTCCCACTTATACTAAGATCCACAAAAATCCATTCCTGAATATATATGCAAAAAAAAAAAAACCCCAAATTTTTGTACATTTAAAGCAGGAAATTTAGGCCAGAACATTCACAGCAATACAATCTTGGAAACAAGCAAAATGCCTCTTGCCAACAGAGCAGATGAATAAACTAGGTCCTTTGCAATGGGAATATCACACAGCAGTCAAAATGATCGATTGATCTATGGCAGTATAACTGAAAAAAGCATCAAAGGATTATATATCATGTTCAAAACAATTACATTTTTGAAATTTAATTTATTAAAAACTAAAGTTGAGCTAAAACAATATTCAAAGAAAAGCTATGAATAATTTTTGAAAGGACTCAGGATGGTGATTACTTTGGGTGGAGAAGACAGGAAGATAGGATGAGGGAAACCACATACCAGAATAAAAGTTGATTCCAAGGTTGTGCAGTTTGATGATTTAACTGGTATGTTTATTATATAATGGTAAATGAATGAATAGATGGATGGGTGAATAAAAAAAAAGGCTATGTGTGACCAATAATGAGAATCTGTCATGAACTGATGATTAGTCATCAAAATCCAATTCTGTGCACTAAAGTCTTTTTAAAATAAATACATTAAAAAGGCCTAGAGAATGATAAACAAATGTAAAATTATGTATTTTCTTTTCATCTAAAAGAAAACTAACAACCAAGTGAAGTATTATCTAAACACCCACCAAGTTACTAATAACCTATATTTAGATTTTACAATGCCTATTTCAGGAAACAAAAGCAGTTTGCATATCCTTTCCCTTAAAAAAAAAAAGCAAATATATAATAGCACCATATATCTTCTTTTGTTATACTGAGATCATAAGAATGTAAATTATGTTCTGGGTTCTATAGTCTCTTGTCTTCTCAAGGGCATCATTCTTTCAGTTATCCCTTCCATCCAATCTAATATTAAATTATCCTTGAACAGATTATTCCAGTAGTACACAAACATAATACAATATTTCTAATCTTAATAAAAAGGCAACTTGCCCTCTTCGCTTTCACTTGTAAGCTCCTGGGAATAACAAACCCCAAATAAAAAACTATATTCATTGCCTCTAATTCTTCCCTTTCTATTCACGCCATCATCAATTGTAATTTGGTTTTCATGCTCAGGATCCATTAAAATTCTTTTTGTCAGTATTATTCATTTTTCCCTATTGATAGTAACTATTCCCACAAACTTAAACAAATAATCTTATTTCTCCCATTTTTAAAAAGGCTCTTTTGATTCTATTTCTCCTTCCATTTACAATCCAGTTTTTCTGCTCCCCTGTACAAATGCCCAAAGAAAAACCTCCCATTCTCTTGAACCCATCCAGAATTGCATACCCATCACATCACCAAAGCTGAGCTTGTCCAAATTACTAAAGTTATAAATATTGCTAAATCTAGTGGTCAATTCTATGTTGTCTTTCTTAATCTATCAAGAGGATTAGATATAATCGATCAATTCTGCCTCCTCTTTGAAAAAAGAATTTTAACTTACATCCAGTATATACACTCTCTTTGCACGGTTTTCCTTCTACCTCAAAGACCACTCCTTCTTGGTCTTCCTGGGACATAAATTCCTTCTCTTTTCCCACCTCCTAACATTGTAGATTTCAGAGATCAAATATGTGGACCTCCTTTCTATCACCCTTTAACTCCTTTATAATCCCGTTAGTGTTATGGCTTTAAATTCCATATATATTGTCATACCCATCATCCCTGCATTCCAGGCTCATCTCCACTTAATATCTAATAGGAATCCCAAACTTAACATATCCACATGCAAATTATTCATCTGCATCCTCAGTTTGCTTCTGCCACAGTCTTGGCAACTCCATTTTTCTAAATGTTCAGTTCAAAAACTTTGGAGTCAGAGTTGATACCTCCCTTTTTCTCACATCCTACATTCTAGTTGACATTAGTAGACTAAGACTTTAAAATACAACCAGAAACCAGCCATTCCTTACAACCTTACAAACTTCTCTGCCACCAACTTGGTCAAAATGCCCATCATCTCTTGCCTAATTTATTGTGAAAACCTCTCTTCATTTGCCTTGGATCCTGACCCCTGATTGTTCTCAATCCAGCAACCAAGGTGAGCCTTAGAAAATTCTCCTGGGGGCCCTGGCTGGGTAGCTCATTTAGGTAGAGCATCATCTCTATATGCCAAGGTGGTGGGTTTAATCCCCGCTCAGGGCACATACAAGAATCAACCAACGAATGCATAAAGAAGTGGAACATGACATTGATGTTTCTCTCTTTCTCTCTCTTCCTTCCTCTCTCTCTCAAACCAATCAATAAAAATAATAGTAAAATAAAATTAGCCTGGAGTCTTTCCCCCTGCCGGAATCCCTCCAATCACTGACAAGACTCAAAGAAAAGTTCTTACCAGCCTGCAAGTCTTTATGTAACATCATCCTATGTCACACTGGCCCCTTCTCACTCCTGCAGCCACAATGACTTCCACGCCTTCGGTGTTTGCACCTAGAGTTTCTTCTAACCAAAAAACTCCACCCAAATGTGGCTTTATGCCCTTACCTACTTCGTATCATTGTTCAAATGTCACCTTCTCATTTAAGTATTCCCTAACGACTATAGTTAAACCTGCAACCTCCTCACTTGCTTTATATTACCTTAAAGCAGTTGCCAACCTGACATATTCTATATTTTATTTATGTTGCTTAGTTTCTAGAATTCCAGCTCATGAGGGCAGAAAATTGCACCCCCTTCGCTCTCTAATGTATCACACCAGTGCCATCCTAGAACAGTGCCTGGCACATATTATAAGACTAATGAATATTTGATGAAAAGTTAATAAAATAAAATGTCTCCATGTATCCAGGCCTACGTTTACTTAATATCTTAGAGAAATTTGAGAGGTGTATCATCCCTCCTTCTTAATATATTCGATTCCCTTGAATTATATAACTTCATACACTTCTAGTGCCTTTATCATCTTCTACTCTTTTTTGATCTCCTTTGGTAACTCTACATACATTTTCTACATTTCCTCAATTGTTAATGTTCCTCAAGGCTTGGTCCTGGGCTCTTTTTCTGCTGTTTTCTATGTTCTCACCGAGATATCTATTCTTACAGCATTATACGCTGATGACTCGCATGTATTTCCAGACAAAACCCTTCTCTGATATCCAGACAAGTACAACCACCAGGATGTTACATATGTAACCTAAATTTAACATGTACAAATATCAACTCTTGATTTTACCCCCACACTTATTGTTTCTCCCCCAGTCCTTCCCAGTTTAAATAACACCATTCTTTGCCCAATTTCTCAAAATAAAATTCTAGGAGTTATTTTGATTTCTCTCTCTCTTTTTTTTTTTAAACACTCATTTGCAATCCAGATCCATTCTTTGTTGAATTATACTTCCAAAATATACCTCACTTTTATCCACTTATACCCTTTTTTACTACACCTACTATCTTATTCTAAGCCACCATTAACTTAATGGAGAGAACTAAAAAAAGAGCTTCATTTGTCACCCTGCTTCCAATGTTGTCCCATTTCTTCATCTAAGCCTTTATTCTGTAGCCAGAGATGTCACATTACAATCTAAGTCATGGGATGTTATTACCTTCAATATTAACCAAAAACTCCAATGGCTTCCAAGTTCACTAAAAGAATAATCTAAGCTCCTTCAAGAGGATACTTAAGGTCTTGCCTGATATGGCTGTAGCATACCACTCCAAGCTAGTCCTGTGAGATTCTTCCTCCTGCTTTCTGGCTAAAGCACACTGAATTCCTTTCACTATCTAAATCACACTAATTTCATAGAATCCTTGGGATCTTTCGCATTTTCTGTTGTTGTTTTTTTGTTTGGTTGCTTTTCTGCATGAAAACAACCTTTGCTCACCCTTTCCAAGTCTGGCACCCTTGGGTCTCAGCTTAAAAGACTTCCCTGACCACCGTATCCAAAATAGGTCCCTCACCCTATTTATCCTCTATTCTTAGCTTGCTATTGAATTGTCCTATAGCATCATCATTATTTTTGTTGTTGTTTTTTTCTCTGTTATTTTCATCCCTCTACACCACTTAGCTATTAATTTCACCAGGGCTTGTGTCTGATTCAAAATTATATCTTCACATCCTAACATTACTCCTGAAACATAGTAGTCTCTAAATATCTACTGGTTGAATGAATGAATGAATGGATGGATGAATGAATGAATGAATATGGCAAATCAGAAGAGAATGAAGCTGTACTTTTCTGCTGCTTTGTGGATATGAAGAGTTCTTTTCATCTATATATTTTTTAAAAATATTTTTCTGTTGACAGAAAATTAATAAAGCTAGCTAATTGAATATAAACAAAAATATATTTAATTTTTAAGTTGGGATATAGATTCTTTGAAAACATTGTAAGGCCATTTTCATTTATGTGGAAAATTATTCAAAATATACCTAAGTGTATATATACACTTTGCCATGTTGGCTTTTTCATTTTAAAATGTTATTAAAGCTTTAAAATGAAAGTTTTCATTTCATTCCTTTGGGGGAAATGTAGTTTTGCTTATTTTAATGACCTACTTAGATAGTAACAAAAAGAAGTGTTAATGAAAATCTGACTCTTGGTAAACAGAAGGATTTAAGAAAGACTTAGAAATGGAAGAAGCAATACAGCAGCAGCCTGATTAAGGTTTTAAAGACTGGGGTGTGGGTTGTGGTCTTGTCCTCTACTAGTTCAAGGGCTCTTGGGCAATTCATTGAAACTTTTCTCCAGCCCCCTTTGTAACAGAAATGATGCCTGTCCTGTTTATTTTGTTGTGTTATTGTGATAATCTTATTTAATATTATTATATGAAAATGTTTTCAAAACTGTAGAGGACTCCATGAATGTGAAATCCTATTATGCTAGTGAGCACCCTTGCAAAACTGACCCTAATGCTCCCCTCTTATTTCAGAGAGGTTGAGAAAGATGTTCTAAGGCAATTATACTATATCAGGCCCGGTGCATGAAAATTGTGCACTGGGGGGGGGGGGAGTCCCTCAGCCCGGCCTGCACCCTCTCGCCATCCGGGACCCCTCAGGGGATGTCTGCCTTCTGGCTTAGCGGATGTCGCGGGAGCCTCTCCTGCTGAGCATGGCAGATGTTGCGGGAGCCTCTCCTGCCTCTGCAGCAGCACTGGGACCCCTCAGGGGATGTCCGCCTGCTGGCTTAGGCCCAGTTGTGAGCCCTGCTTCTGGCTGAGCGACGATCCCCCTGTGGGAGCGCACTGACCACCAGGCGGCAGCTTCTGCGTTGAGCATCTGCCCCCTTGTGGTCAGTGCGCGTCATAGCTACTGGTCGTTCCACCTTTCTGTCTATTTGCATATTAGCCTTTTATTATATAGGATAAGCATTTATTATTTCAAATCATGTACACCAAAAGGCTGAGATGAAGAAAAATTTGTGTAAGCCTTCCATAAGTGGGAAATGGCTAAGGGCTGGCTTCCTGAACTATCTCCTGATGGTCAGGACCCTAGCTATGCATCTGTCAGAAGACTTACAACAGTGTTGAAAGTGGATAATGGCACAGGGGGATGCTTATCTAGCTCCTCTGTGGAAGGGTTTGCTTGGATGCCACTTCTAAGCAGGTAGAAGCTACTTCGGGATGCTAGCAGACTGATTTGTCAGAGATTGAAAAAACTTCACCCCATCAGAAGTCCTAATCTAGCTTTTCACACCATGCCTCCTTCCTTCTCTTCTCACCTTTCCCCCTTTTCTTCTCCAATTGGAGAATGTGGGAAACCAGGGAGAGGAGATCCTGGAGGGATGAAAAGAAGAGAACTATTTCAGTTCCTTTTAGTTCCCCCATTGCAAGCTGTGCTGCTGAGTTAAAAATATGTAATTTAGTTTCTAAATCTATTTCAACCCTTGCCTGGCCTACTGAGCAATCACAAACCATCCGATTTCAATTCAGATCTTTGCTTTTAGCTTTACTTGAAATGGAACACAGCTAAGTTGTATAAACAGATATAAAGTCAATGCTCCACAAAGAGCAAAGGTAGGATTAAAGGAACCAGGATGTGGATCCACATTTATAGCATACCGGCCAAAGCCTGAATTGTTTTCATTTTATTTTTAAAATGCCAAACTTTCCACAAAGTATAAAATGTCAAAGAAGGGATCACACTTGTGGCTTCCAAGAAGTCTATTATTTTCAGTGAATTCTATTTCATTTACAACATCCTGTAAACAGGTTACACATTTTCTGCAGGTGAGAATTACTATTCCTTTGTCACATTTGGCATACTACGCATTTACAGAGAATGACCCACTTCTAAAAAATGAATCACATTTACCACAAATATTTATAAGCAGAGCCAAAAAAATTGTGCTAGAGTAAATTTTTACTGATTAATCAACTGCTAACACTTGAAGTAAGGTGAATTCCACCCCTTCCCATAAAACTATAAAAAGTACTTCCAGGTGGGTAAAGCAGATGACTTGGCAGTGACAAGTAAGATGACTAATAATGCCTCTGAGATATTTCAGCAGCACTGCAGCTAACCAAAACCCAGCAATGGCCTACGTAGACTGATTTTCACTCATGTTATTGTCCGTATAATATTATGGGAGAGGGTAGTTGGTAAAAAGGACCTATCTACAGTGGATCCCTTCTTCCTTTTCAATTAGAACTTGTATCATAACCAACTGGGCAAATATTATTTTAGCTCTCAACATCTAATAATAAAACCGTAGTTTCAATTACAAATTTTCATGTTAATTTATGTTCAGGTACATCTATTCTTTAATGAATATTTAAGCAACATGTGATTTAATACTCCTGCTTTTTCTCCCCTTTACTTGAAACGTCAAATTTAAAACCTTTATGAGCAGACAAGTCCTCTTTTATTGGTATCATATAGATTTAAATGCTATCACATTACCTGAAACATTCCCCACAAAATTATTTTGGATCTAAAGTGTTAATTCCCCAGTCACTTATGAAAGACTGTGCACTGACAAATGATTCGCTTTGGTAAGAAAGCCTCTTTTCAGATTTGCTTAAAGGCCATCGCAGTGCTGAGCAGCCTACCCCTGGAGAAGCAATGTGAAAAGGACCAGGAGAATCTTTCATCCTCCTCATTCATATTTACCACTGTCAACACATAAAGGTTGAATGAATAGCCTCAATGGCTCCCCATAACCTTCTCATGAAATCCAGAAAAGAGTGGTTTGGATCAGAAGACCTGACCCTACTCCACTCTATCATTATTAATATGCTGCGTTCCTGTATAAATGTCTTTGTCAAGCAAGAAGAACAATAGGACTCCAAAGATTCATCCAGTTCTACTTTATCCAATTCTATTTTTTTTTCTCTCCAACAGGTCTTTGTAACCTGGGACCACACTCCTTCTATACCACATCTAATTCTGTACTCTTTCACAGGAATGTTCTGCTCCCTGTTACTCTCTCCATTTCCCCATCATCTTATCTCCTACACATCCTCCACAGGAAGCTGAAATTCCTCCAAGCTGCTAATACATATTATGTGATCCTCGTTACACAGCATGTGATATCCTCCCAAGCTGCATGGGTTTGTCTTTTAAATACACAACCTGAACTGGGTTCACATTTGCCACTTGCTAAATGTAAACTTGGACCACCTACTGAACTCCCAAGCCTCAATTTCTTCATCTGTAAAATGGGAATAGTAATAGCTTTCGCTCACAGTTGTTGTGAGGGTTGAACAGTAATGCCTATGAAATATATGTGAAAGTTTAAATAAATACCTACAATATTAGTTGTCATTATTGTTATTACTGCTACTACTAGAATGTAAGCTCCCTTAAGGAAAAGTCTGTATCTTCAACTCATTTCCTGAGAAGTATCAAGCGCAGTGTGATGGAAAAAAAACAGGGACTTGTTGGTCAGAAGACCTGGGCCTACACTTCTGATGAAGTCCGAAGTCTTCTCAGAACTGGTCTGAGAGGGAGTTTGAAGTTAAGAATTGTTACCTTGAGATTTCTGTGAACCTTGTACCTAGCACAGTGCCTGCCACATAGATCCTTATTACGTAAGCGAAGGGAATTGTAAATATGAAGGAGAGCAACAGTATTGTTATGGATGCACCTCTATTCGACCTTTTATAAATATTTATTGAAGAAATAAAACGGAAACACCTCTGACTGCAAAGTCTTAGGAGAGAAGCAAATGGCCCCTCCCCAAAGGAATAAAAAATGCATCCCACTGTAGAAGAGAAAAGGACCAGGTTCTCCAGCAGAGCAGGCAGCCTCCTGCCCCAGATTCCTGTCCTAGGTAGAACAAGGCCGAGGTTTTGGCAGGGGGACTGACACCACGTGGGAATACAAGGGGCATGGGATCAGCTGTTTGGAATGCAACCTGCTCTGAGACAAATGGCCAGGTCCAGGGGAACCCCACGCTCAGGGCACAAGGCAGCGGGGCAGCTGAGCCCCAAGTTCCCATTTTTTACTTTTCCCCTCCAACCTCCCCCTCCCAGCAGTCATGTACCGTGAGGTAATTAGTGTGGGGGAGAAGCAAAGCTTCCGAGGGGGCAGGGGCGTGGGAAAGCTTCCGTGTGTTTGGGGGCGGCCTCCCCGTCAGAGGTCTTCTCAAGAGAGGAGAGGGAGGGAGAGGTGTAAGGGGGCAGGGTGGGATGGAGAGGAAGAGAAATAGATTGATGTTGCCATGTTACACGCGAGGCATACCTAATGATAGTCCCCACAGACAGACAGACAGACAGGCAGACCGAGAGAGGGACAGACAGGGCACACTTGAGCGTTTGAAATCGTTCATACCCCCAAATCCAGGACGCAGCCTGTTGTCGTAACCATCCAGTAAACTGTCCAGGATGCGGGTAAAATTTTCCGGGCACAATTTCTCCTCCTTTGGGTTCTGTTCTGGGGATTCGTTTACACTGCGGATGCAAACATAAAAATAAAATAATAAAAATAAAAAACGGGGGCGGAGGGGGTTATTTTAAGAACCACAGAACAGGTGGGTAACAGGTTTATCTCCCATGGAAAGAGTCGCTCGCCCCAAGCTAAAGCAGGCAACGCTGACGGATCATGGAGAGAGAGGGTCAGGAAGACGCACCGCGCGCACAGGAACCTCAGCACCCCCACTCTTCCTTTGCACCCGGTGGCCCTCCGGCTCTCCGCGTCTACGCAGTCACAGAAAAGCCTGGCTCTGGCTCCAGACTTTGCAGCGGAGGCAGGAGGAGGGTCCGGTTTGCCCTGCGAGGGGCAGCCGGCCGGAGAGGTCCGGGAGCAGGCCACATCGCCACCTTCCACCTCGCCCCCCAGGACCCCCGGGAACTCACCAAGCCTCCAGGCACAGGATGTGCAGGAGGGCGAAACTGACTCCGAAGGACGTCGCGATCGCGGGTACCTTCTTGGCAGAAACCATCTTTGCAACATGCCATACTTTAAGCCTGATCACGGTTCCAGGCTCTCCGGGTGCCCAGGGCAGGGTGCGAGGCGAGGGCAGAGCTCTGCTCGGCGTGCGCACACTCCTCGCGCTCACACTGGCCCGCGCTCGGCCCCCTCCTTCCCTCGCGGAGCTCCCACTGTGGACCGAGAGCGATGTATACCGCTCCGCACCCTTTCGTGCCCGCACCCCCGAAGCTCCCGGGTTGGTCGTGCTTCGCTCGGGCCGGAAAGCTGAGCAAGTTCTTCCCGACCTTTAACTCTGGGGCGCAGGGCCAGGGTCTCCCGCCTCGAGGAGGGGCGGACGCGCCCCCACCCCAAGCGCATCCCTGCCCACTGGACTGCTTAGCTTGCACTTCTCCCTCCCGGTCCCCCTCTCTGCCGCTGGGATTTGGATCCAACCGAGGAAGCTCCTCCCTCCTAAGGTTGTTGGGGACCTGTTTGCACCCATTTTTCTGGCTGGAGGCAGAAAAGGGGCTGGGTGACCAAGGCTTGCTGGGTGAAAGGGTGGGAGGCCGTGGTTAGAAGTGGTGAAGTCTAGACTGAAAGCAGCCTCTGAGACTCTCCCTTTTAGGGGCTGGGGGGGTGGGGTGGGGGGGGGACCAAAGAACTAAGATTCTTCCTGGTAAAAGGGGTTGCAACTCACTGAGCGGACTCCTAAACTGTTGGGAAGTGGACTTGAGCCTCACTCTGCAGTAGATGCATTTCCCAAGCTGTTGCTGTGAAGACACCGAATTCCTTTACAGAAGACGCCTGCCCCCCACCTGGCAAACACAGGGCCTCCCCTATACTGTCCCATTCTTTCCTCAAAAGGAGGGGAGGGATGGAGACAAAATCACTACATCTTTTGCTTTGTGTGACAACAGACACCCTTTTCTTTCATAATGGAGCTGACTGAATTCCGGAGGTTTGTTGCTTTAGGGAGGGAGAAAGGATGGCTGGGGAGAGAGAGAGGAAAGATACAGGGAAAAGAGGAAAATGTGTGAGAGAGAGAGATAGGAAAAGAGAGTGCAGAATTATGAAGTTATACCTCCTAACTCTTTTCTTTAAAGGTAACGTAAGTCTTTGATTGCTCCGTTTAATAGAATTTGAATTGGGTCCAAGTACACTACCCCCAAACATCATTATATTATGGCAGACACATATTACAAATTTACCATAGAGGTTTATATCTGATTTGGTGGGATGCAAACAATATAGATCATCCTACTCCTAAAGTCTTAGGATGGACCCCTAGAGTCCACAATAATTATGAAATTCATTGAAAATGAATGCATGTAAGTATTCATATTTCTGTGGGGACTGTTCATAACTTTCATCAGATTCTCAAAGGTTATGGACAACTATAGTATGGACCGATGTTTTAATATAAAAGATAACACATGTAATAGAACACTCAACCAAGTGATTAAACACTTGTGACTAATGTGTGACAGTGTGGCAACCATCTCTATCTCATTTTATAACCTTTCTGTTGCCAGTTTCTATATACTATTATGTTGACCTTGGATCTACTTCGAAGGTATTTGTTATGAATTTATCAAATGACCAAATAAAATGAATAATTTGAAAGGTTTCAACCTGTTCTTACTTTCCCTTAATTATTTCTGGTAAATATTGAACCAATTTTAACCATTTAAAAAGGGTAATGATGTGAATCACTATTTCAAAGTCTAGAGGTTTGTGGATATACACTAGTTGAAACATTTTGGTTTCAAGAATATAGAAGCTATCAATTACTTTTATGTTAATGCATTTCTATATCCCATGTATTTAAGATAAGTGAGAGAATCAATTTGATGCTCTTTAGTCATGCCTTTCCTTGTTGGTATTAAACCAAAGCTTCTACTGAAAGTTTACTTATACGCTGGCCTATTATCATTGTCTGGTGATAGATTTTTATATCCATTCTTAACAGGTCTCAAAACTGTGTCTAACATAAAAATAATAATCTGGGGTACCTTAACAGATTCTATTTGAATAAACATTTCATAATAGCAGTTGAGATTGCTTCCAAAATAAGTAATTTTCTTGCCATATAGCTAATGCAGATTTAGTTATTTCAATGTGATTATTTGAAAGAATAAAATTTGGGCAACATTTGTATCTTATCTGAATAATTTCTATATATAAAATTTGAAAATTTTAACTATTATATTGTTTTTAAGTTATTAATTACATATTTTTCTAATTCTCTATGATTAAGTTAGGCATTGAAGTGATATATCTATACTTGATAGTCTCCCAAATCCCTCATTCATTTAAATTACAATAAGAAATACTAGCTAATATCAGCTTTTGTTTCATTGGAAAATCCAATGTTTTATAATAAGTAGAAAAATATATATTTTAAGGTCCTGGAATCCAAGTAATGAATTTAATAAACACCTTGTATACTCATTTTCAAATGGCTTATAATGTGAGAAGGGTTATTTTATTTTTTAGAACTTGAATTTTGGAATGACTTCTTAGAGTAATTTTAAGACTATTTTATAGTCAATTCCAAAGACAGCCATGATTTCATGTGAGTGTGTGTATGAATGGTGTATAAATTTTACACAGAAATATTAGAAGGAACATTCCCTTAATTGTATATGCATTTATGCGTGTGTACCCTTGGCAAACACTAAAGGGTATAATGGAAAATGTGTACCCTTTGATCAACATCTCCCATACCCCCAACCTTCTGTTTCTATGAGTTTAGCATTTTTAGATTATACATATTAGTTCTCTTTCTATATTGTCTTGTTTCAAGAGTGATATGGGACTAATACCACCAAATTTTCTGGGGGGAAAATACTATTATCAAGTGATAGATTTTTTTTTTCAGTACCTGATAGTAATGATTAACAAAGTCAATTTATGCAGTACCAATAGTGCCCCAAATTAAACATATTGTTAAATTTGCTGCCAAGTTCCTACTTTGTGATAAGTATATTATCTTTATTTTCTTTTTTAATTTTTTTGAGGGTTGCGTTTTCTGAGGCCTCTCTCCACAGTTTATTGATGGTGATCTCCTCAGTGTATCCTTATATGGTCTTTTTTATGTATGGATGTATGTTTGTGTCCAAATTTCCTCTTCTTAAGAGGACATAGTCATATTGGATTAAGAACCACTCTAAAGATCTCAGTTTAACTCAATTGTCTTTTTAAAATCTTATTTCCAAATCGAATCACATTCTAAGGCACTGGAGGTTAAGACTTAAGAATATGAATTTGGTGCCCAGCCAGCTCGGTGGTTGAGTGTCTACCTATGAACCAGGAGGTCACAGTTTGATTCTCCATCAGGGCACATGCCAAGGTTGTGGGCTCAATCTCCAGTGTGAGGCATGCAGGAGGCAGCTGTCTATGATTGTTTCTCATCATTGATATTTCTCTCTCTCTCCCTCTCCCTTCCCTTCTGAAACCAATAAAAAATATATATTTTTAAAAGATTATGAATTTGGTTGGGGAAACATGATTCAGTCTATAACAGTGCTGAAGCTTCAACTATATAAGAAAATGAAACTAATATACATATAATGAGTTTATAAGTTCATTAAGCCATAAAGCTATATTTGTTATTATTATATCAATAGTAATGATGATGATGATGATCTTTATTATTATAATAATGCCAATTCTTATTTATTCATAGCTAATATAATTTAAATGTTCAGAAAAACACTATTGTAGTTAGATATTCATTTCCAAATTTTATAAAGAAACTGAACCTTAAAAAATGTTAAGTAATTTGCTCACAGTTAGTTACATGACCAAAAAATGGAAAGGTCAAGATTTTATTCAATTTATCTGGAGAATTACTTTGGTAAATTTTTTTCTGTTTTTCTTTTTTTAATTTGATATGTGTATGTATTGTGAAATGATTAGCACAATAAGGTTAGTTAACACATCCATCCCATTATATAGTTACCTTTATTTGTATGTGTAGTATGAACATTTAAGATCTATTCTCTCAGCAAATTTCAAGCATACAACAAAGTATTGTCAACTGTAGTCACCTTGCTATAATTTAGATTCCTAGAACTTCTACACCTTATAATTGAAAATGTATACCCTTTGATCAACATCTCCCATACCCCCAACCCTTGGCAAACACTAATTACTCTGTTTCTATGAGTTTAGCATTTTTAGATTATACATATTTGGTATCCTTCTATATTGTCTTGTTTCAAGAGTGATATGGGACTAATACCACCAATTTGGAAAGCCATTTGGCAAAATATTAAAGTTAATTATGATCATACCCTATGATCAAGCCATCTCATGCCTGTTTTATAGGCCATAGAAACTCCCAAACATACAACAGTATATTTGTAATAGTGGATAACTAGAAACAAATTGAATGTTCTTTAGCAGGGAAATGGATACATAATATTGTGGTATAAATTGAGTACTATAAGCAATTAAAATGAAAGAAATCAGGCATATGTATTAATGTGGTATATGTCAGGAATATAATGTAAATAAAATACAAGTGGTGGAATAATACCTTCAGTAAAATACTATTCATACAAAATTTAAAACATAAAAGATAATGTACATTATTTAATGGTATATTAAATAATGTAGTGATCTGAAATCTGCTTGGAAAAGTTAACACCAAATTAGAGATAATGTGTATCTGTGGAAAGGAAGAAAGAAATGGAATAAGGAACAGTGGCTACTATAACTTTTTATTTAATGCTTTATTTCATTTTTTAAAATCTGAAGCAAATGTGTCAAAATGTTAAATCTTGACAAATCTGGTAGTAGAGACCTGGGTTTTCATTATATTACTTTTTTTATGTTTTCCTGATTACCCTTTGCTGTATATAACAAACCATTAAAAACTAGCTTAAAACAACAATTTATGATGATCTCTCAGTATTCATGGTTAGACAAGGCTCATTTGGTTGTTCTGCTTGGAGATTCCTCACCCTGGGTGGTTAGATGGTAGGTACGGGTGCAGTTATCAGAAGGTTTGACTGAACAAGCCTTGGAAGTCATAGAGTGACACCACTATTGCATTCTACTGTTCAGATTAAGTTGCAGGACACAATCAGGTCCATACAGAGGGGGTGCACAAGGTAAGGTTACTGGGACACATGGTAACCTTGTGCACCCCCTTAATTTTATCAAAGGTGGCTATCAAAGGTGGCCATCTTTGAAGACTATCATATATACTTTTTATATGCCTGAAATATTTCATAGAAAAAAATCAAGAACATTTTATAAAAATGGTGTGATGGATAATTTTATGTGTCTGCTTGGCTTGGCCACAGTACACAGATATATGGTCAAACATTGTTCTAGATTAGTGATAGCGAACCTATGACACGCGTGTCAGCACTGACACGAGTAGCCATTTCTGATGACACACGGCCGCTGAGGCGGCCGCATGCCGAGGATGAAACATTTGCTGCTCCTGAGGATGAAATATTTGCGAAATAATGTTTTTTCCTCAAAGTGACACACTACCCGAGTTATGCTCAGTTTTTTGGCGAAGTTTGACACACCAAGCACAAATGGTTGCCCATCACTGTTCTAGATGCTTCTGTGAAAATATTTTTTTAGATGAGGTTAATATTTAAATCTGAAGATGTAAATAAAGTAGATTATGCTCCATGATGTGGATGGGCCTCATCTAACCAGCTGAAGGCCTTGATAGAAAAAAGAGGAAGGGGGAATTCTGCCATTAGACCACCTTCAGACTTGAACTGGAACTCTTTCTTGATTTGCCAGTCTGCTGACCCACCCTAGAGTTCAGATCTTGGACATGCCAGTCTCCATTATTCTGTAAGCCAATTTCTTAAAATACATGATCTCTCTCTCTCTCTCTCTCTCTCTCTCTCTCTCTCTCTCTCTCTCTCTCTCTCCCCTTACTTCTCTGTTTCCCCCTCCCTATTGGTTCAGTTTCTTAGAAGAACCCTAATTTAGCACAAGTGGTGTGGGGATACAAGACTAATTGTTTGTCGAATCTTTTAGGTAAAGTAAAATTTAATCACTATGTCCATTCAACAAGTTAAAATTTTTCTCTTTTCTTTCAAATGCCAATAAATTGTTCCCCCCAAAAGTGGTATGAAATTATTATAGAATTTTGAATATTATCTTATAATAGCTTATTGTCATTGTGGCCTATAATTTGTGACAGAGGTAAGGACTCATGTGAGCATTTATAAATGATTTATAAATGTTAATATACATGAGCCATAATTTTGATTTTAAATTAATCACTATATTTTAATTTTATCTTTGATTTTTTAATCAGTCAAATAATACATGCTTATTATAGGCATTTTGAAGATTATGAAACACCAGCGAAAAATAAAACAAATTGCGTATAGTGCAATTATTCAACTAAAACTATTCTTGACTCTTTCTTAAAAAAATGGGGGCAGGGCTAAGCCTTTAAAGAAATGTCACCATTTTATTTATAAGCTTTGGGGAAAATAATAGTGCATGCACATATTTGGCAATTAAATAAGCCCAAGATGCCAAGATGTGGAATGTATTGTATATTTTATTATACATATTTTCATTGGATCTTTTCATTTTATCAGTTTTTTTTTACTACTGATATTCAGATTCTTATTCAAATATGTACATAAATAGAAGAAAATTAAATTAGCCGAAAGGATATATTTATTTTTACTAATTATTCTAGATACATATATTTGGGTCTTCAAAATATTTAATTAACAGAAATATTTAAAGAAAATCATAATGGCAGATATTTGTGTGACTTTTTCAGTATTTTAAGATTCTCAATACTGATTCACAGATCAGATTTACACCAAGTAAATAATCAAAGTATCACAGGTGTACACTGTCTGCCATCAAACCCACACAACATTTGCAACTAAATTTTCCTGTGAAGACTCAACATGACACAACGGTAATATATTTGGTCCTTAGAAGATTATGAAGCCAGACTGCTCTTCATTACCATCTGGTGGCAACTGCATGGAGTGGCATTAACCATAATTATAAAAGAGAGTTAAAGGAACTGAATGTCATACTTAAGAACAGAGAGGAGAACCTGTTACTGATGAATATTAAAAATGTGTGAGGTAAAAATCAAAACCAAAGAAGAATTTGGGACTTCCTTTACAATAAAATGTGCACCAGAAAAAAGTTATTTATTGGGAACATTTTACAATTGACAAAAGTTGAATGTCTGATAAAATATGATTTCTGAATAGTATGTTTTCCAAGTCATAACTGTTTGTTTTATAACATAAAAAGACAATGCAATTCTTTTTATTTTATTGATAAGTTAGATATAAACCCTTTTTCTGGATTTACTGAATCATTTAGTCATACATATATTTCACACACCATTTGCCAAGAAACACCCTTTTCTATTTTATTTAACCTGGTAAGCACTTACATGTCTTTAAAAATTTAGCTTAAATGGTGCCTTGCTTGTGAAGTCTATCTGTGCCCTCTGGCTAAAGGTTCTGCTAGCCATCCCTCCAGACTATTGTTGCGTTATCTGCAGGTCATTTGCCTAGTGGTTTCTTTTTATTACAGCAGAGTTTCTCAAGGGTGGGGAAAATGTCATATTCATTCTTATATGCATTTAGTATTTATGTAAGGGATGAATTCAGGAGGTTCACTGTTTCTTAGGAAATTTAAATCAAAGCAAACCTTTCACATTTCAGGCTTACTAAACAGTGAAACAAGAACAGAGATAGTTAGGTTTTGGAGAAAATAAATGTTGGTAGTAAGCTTTCAGACTTCTCACTTGAATCATAGAATTGCAAAGCAACAGTAGAACCCAAGAAATCGGTACTTCTTAATCTCCTCACCTCTTTCATCCAGCCCCCTAAATCCCCTCCCCTCTGGCATCCATCTATCTGTTCTCTATATCTTTAAGCCTGGTTTTATTTTGTTTATTTTGTTCTTTAGATTCCACATATAAGTAAAATCAGGTGGTATTTGTCTTTCTATGTCTGGCTTATTTTGTTTAGCATAGGACTCTCCAGGTCCATCCATGCTTTAGCAAATAGTAAGATTTTATTCTTTATTTTTTTATTTTTTATGGCTGAGTAGTATTCTGTTGTGTAAATGTACCACCATTTTGGGTTTTTTATCCATTCATCTTCTGATGGGCACTTGGGGTGCATCCATATCATGGCTATCCTATATAATAAAAGGGTAATATGCAAATCGACTGAACGGTGGAACGACCGGTAACTATGATACACACTGATCACCAGGGGGCAGACACTCAATGCAGGAGCTGCCCCCTGGTGGTCAGTGAGCTCCCACAGAGGGAACACCGCTCAGCCAGAAGCCAGGCTCATGGCTGGCGAAATCCTCCCTCGCCTTCATGGCAGCATTAAGAATTTCCAACTGATGGCTTAGGCCCACTACCCACACAGATGTCCAACTGTTGGACATCTCTCAAGGGCTCCTGGATTGCAAGAGGGCGCAGGCTGAGCTGAGGGACCTCCCCCCCCCCCCTGAGTGCTCAAATTTCATGCACTGGGCCTCCAGTCCTATCTAATAAAAGAGTAATATGCAATTGACCATCACTCCAACACACAAGATGGCTGCCCCCATGTGGTCAAAGATGGCTACCCCCATGTGGACACAAGATGACCTCCACAAGATGTCCAGCAGGGGAGGGCAGTTGGGAGGGACCAGACCTGCAAGGGAGGGCAGTTGGGGGCAATCAAGCCTGCAGGGGAGGGCAATTAGGGGTGACCAGGCCAGCAGAGGAGGGAAGTTGGGGGTGACCGGGCCTGCAGGTAAGGTCATTTGCGGGGGACCCAGGCCTGCAGGGGAGAGCAGTTGGAGGGGACCAGACCTGCAGGGGAGGGCAGTTAGGGGTGACCAGGCCTTCAGGGGAGGGCAGTTAGGGATGACCAGTCCGGCAGGGGAGGGAAGTTAGGGGCAATCAGACTGGCAGGGGAGCAGTTAGGTATCCATCAGGCTGGCAGTGGAGTGGTTAGGGGGTGATCAGGCTGGCAGGCAGAAGCAGTTAGGGGCAATCAGGAAGGCAGGCAGACGAGCAGTTGGGAGCCAGCAGTCCTGGATTGTGAGAGGGACATCCCTCGAGGGGTCCCAGCTTGGAGAGGGTGCAGGCTGAGCTGAGGGACACCCCCACCAGTGCACAAATTTTGTGCACCGGGCCTCTAGTTATAAATAATACTACAATTAACATAGGGGTGTATATATTCTTTAAAATTAATTAGTCTTTTAGGTTCTTCAAATATATGCCCAGAAGTGGAATCACTGGGTCATAAGGCAATTCCACTTTTTTATTTTTTGAGGAACCTCCACACTGTTTTCCACAGTGGCTGCACCAGTCTGTATTCCCACCAACAGTGCCTGAGGTTTTCTTTTTCTCTACATTCTCACCCACACTTGTTGTTTATTGATTTAGTGCCAACACATGTTTGTTGATTTATCATGATAGCCTTTCAGGCAATTGTGGGGTGTTATCTCATTGAGGTTTTAATTTGCATTTCTCTGATGGATAGTTACATTGAGCATCTTTTCATATGTCTATTGGCCATGTATATGTCTTCTTAGGAGAAGTATCTATTCAGATCCTCTACCCACTTTTTAATTGAGTTGTTTGTTTTTTTGATGTTGAGTTCTTTATACATTTTGGATATTAACCCCTTATCAGATGCATCATTGGCAGGTATCTTCAGTGATTCAGTAGGTTGTCTTTATGTTTTGTTGATGATTTCTGTGCTATGCAAAAACTTTTTAGTTTGATGTAGTCCCATTTGTTTATTTTTTCCTTTTGTTTCCTTTGCCTGAGAAAATATGTCAGAATAAATATTGCTAGGAGAAATGTCAGAGATTTTACTGCCTTTGAGGCATCAAGTAGGGACATAAAGAATATTATGCTAAGCAAAATAAACCAGTGAGAGAAAGACAAATATTTCATGATATCATTCATATGTGGAATCTAATGAACAAAATAAACTGACAAACAAAATAGATCCAGAGACATGGACACATGCAACAAACAGAATCCTGAGAAGGAAGAGGGAGTGGGGGAGGGAAGGGATCAACCAAAGAACTTATATGCATAACCCATGGACACAGACAATAGTGGTGTGGGGTGAAGGCCTGGGGAGGGGATGGGAGTGGAGAGGAGGAGGCCAAGAGGAGGAGGAAAAAGGGGGACATTTGTAATACTTTCAATAATAAAGATAAATTAAAAAATAATAACATGCTAAAACAAGAAATTTGGATGGGTTGTCCAAGCTCTTGCAGATAAACTAAGAATTCTTTGTCTGCTAAAGCTGACAATTAAACCAGGTTTCTGCTCACCTCTGGTGAAAGGTGGCTGTTCTGTCCCAGATTCTCAGCCAGTCTCAGCTGTGGTGAACATTCAAGGAAGCTTTCTCAATGAGTGGTACAGAGTGTCTTGACCTCCCTTTGATAAATAACAAGGCAATGTAGCAGAATCTGCATTGGCATTTTTCTTCCAGAAACCCCACAAACATCAAGTTCACATCCCTGCCTCTGACATAATGGCTACTGTAGAAATTTATGTTTTCTGGGCTCTCACATGATAAACTAGAAAAATAAAAGGAGCGCTTAAGTCTGGAAGAATTAATGAGGTCAAAAATCTCTTATTGAAAGAATATCAGAGGCAAGAGTCACGTTCAAGCAGTTTCATCAGAACAGTCTAAGACTAGACTTCAACTTGCCCTTACAATTTATATGATTCTGAACTTGCTCCTTATTCCCTGAGACTCAGTCTCACTGGTAGCTTAGACTTGAATCTGAATCCTGTTGTTATTCTCTTTGCCCAGGGTGTGAAATCCTGGGTTAGAGTTCCCATTCTATATAATAAAGAGGTAATATGCAAATTGACCCTCACACCATAATGCTATCACAAGATGGCGGCACACACAGCGGGGTCGGGGCAGCAGGGGCAGGGCTGGAAGCTGCTCTGTGAGGCTTCTGCTGGGGTTCCGTGGCCCCACGCATGTGCCTCAGGGGCAGGGCCCGGCGGCTGCTGCGCATAACCCAGAGGTGGGGCATTGGGGCAGCACTCCAGGACTTGGGGCTGTCCCACAGCGCGCCGGCCATGTGGGGCATGACTCTGTGACTCGGGGCAGTCCCATGGCGCAGGGGTCGGGGGTGTCCCGGGTCTCGTGCAATTTCACCCAACGGGTCACTAGTTCTTACATATTTCCCTGGTACCACTCTCCGTATGTCAACTTGGACATTTGACTGCTTGGTGCTCTTCATCCTCATAAGGATGTGTCCTAATCTTATCTGTCTGAACACACTGTTCTTGACGTTAAATTTCACTAAGCTGCTGCGTACCAGTCTTCACTGAGACAGATTTGTTGTTTACACTTCCTGATTTCCATGTTCTCCTCCCGGTATCTGGGTTTCTTCCAGACTTAAGCTCTCCCAAAGCCTACCTCCACTTCCCAGTGTCTTCTAGGCTCTGCCACATGATTGATGCTGGCTGGGCTATTTGTAGCCTTTCCCTCATCTGCCTCACATCTGAATACACACACGCCTGTCTCCAGAACTGAATCAGCAATGGATTTCAAGTCTGAAGTATTCAACAGGTATGAGGACGACTCACAAGTCAGTTCACCATCAGCTGAATAATAGGGTTCAAAAGGAAGACAGGGAACATTGGACATCAGAAACAAAATATTTCCTTTCCTTTCTTTTCTTTTTAATGTTTAAGACATGATTAGATGATCATATTAACAGAACATCATTCTATAATAAAACATTGCCAAAAAACTATTCAGACCAGACCTTTTCATGGACTATTAGAACATAAAGAACTTTAAAAATTATCTAAATCAATTCTCTGTTTCCTACTCTGGTTTTCCTTTAATGATTACATTGTAATTACTGTGTTGCATACTAACGGTAAGCAATGCAGAGATCAGTTTATTTTGTTAGTGCAAGTAAATATGATTAATTGAAATGCTGGCTCATTTCCCTGACAACTTTTATTGTTGTGAAGTATCGTGCCATCTCTCTATTACACTTATAATGTAGCAATGTTCCTGCATCTTCCTCCCCAAAGCTTGAATTTTATGGGCTCTGACCTATTCTAATCATGGCTCCCCCAATTTCCAGCTGTTGCTTTTGGGGAACATCTCTTCACTGCTCTAGGGATTCATTTTCATTATTTGCAAAATAAGGACAATGATAGTACCTGTTTTCTAGAATTGTTAACAAGGATTAAATGTGTTAATACATGTAAAAACAATTCCAAGAGTGCCTGGAACATAGTGAGCACTAACAAAGTGTTAGTTATATTAGTAACTAACATATTAGATTTTTGAAACTGGCACTTTTTTAAAAAACTCATTGCCACTGATGGAGAGAATGTCTTTCTATGGCTAGAGGTAAAAAAACCCAAAAAACAACAACTTAAAAGTGTTAAAACATTAGGGAGTTAACAATTTGGTGCGAATAAGTTTTAGCCCAAGTGAAAATGAGGGCATTAGACAATTTGCAGTTTCAAATGGTGGATGGAATTCCAAGGTCAAGGTACCCGAAAAATGAAAGGAAGTGCAACTGAGCGGGGAAAGTTAGCAAAAGAGGATACTGGTGGCTCCGAGTCCAACTTTAAAGACTTTGCAATTGGATGGAGGAGGTCTTGGAGAGGAAGTGGCTATCAGTTGACCAGTGAGCTCGATCCTGGCATTTGGAGGCTCCTCACCCGCTCCCAGTCCTTGGAATCTACCGCGGGTCCACCACCCCCCACACTAGGAGCTGATTCAAGGACATAGACTTGAGAGAATAAGATGCTGCTGAGACTGGCTGGACTGAATACGTGACTGAGCTTAAGTTAAGCCCCTCTGTAACTTGACAAGATTCTGGCAGGCATGGGCGGAGATATACTATTCCTCCTGCAAACCGACAAGGAGCCAGTTTGCGAATCGACACAATGTTGTCCTGAAGGCCTCATGTTATTGCTGCTGCTGGAGTGGACTCCACTGTGTGATCAGGGTACGCCTGTCTTTCCTGATTGACTGCGGACACGCACGGAGCCTGCAACGGGGATCCCGCTCTAGGTTGAGGGGGCGCAATAGGCATCAAGCCCAACTGTGAACTGTCTGGGCAGCCAATGCTAAGAAAACTGGCAGCGAGAGGGATGTGGGGCTGAGCCAAGGACATCTACATTTTGTACTGCTTGCCTGGGGCTAAAAACCAGGTGCAGGAATGGATGGGTGGAAGGAAGGTCCTAAATGGGGCCAAATGGTCATGCTTGACGGGAAAGTGCAGCACGTACCAGACACGGGCCAGACTGTTCCCACGGAGATGTGTCTGTGGGCGCGTGTACCTGCTCTCCACGGTGAGTGTGATCCAGTCACTTGCGGTGGGGTTGATGAATATGACTAATCCAGGCTTCACTTTGTGTTTTTCAAACTGTTCCAACTCTGGGGCAGCTCATATGTTTATACTCTCTAAGCAAAATACATTTCTCCGGAAAGGGAAAAACACTTCCCCTTTTCAAGTTTTATGATTTGTGCTTCAATCTAGTTTTACATGTTTGATGAATATATCAACATTTTCTCCCCAGCTACTTATGATTTATAAACTTCTGTCTAAAAATATCTTCTATATTTTTATTGATTTCAGAGAGGAAGGGAGAGAGAGAGACACACATCAATGATGAGACAGAATCATTGATCAGCTGCCTCCTGCACACTGCAATTGAGCCTGCAACCCACAACTCAGGCATGCGCCCTGACCTGGAATCAAACGGTGACCTCCACGTTCATAGGTTGACGCTCAACCACTGAGCCACACCGGCCAGGCTGTTTATCATGCTTTTAATATTTTTATATACAGTATCATCGTGCAATTTTCTTTTTAAATTAACTTTATGTTTTTGAGATTACTTGTTTTTGTACACATCATGGTAATTAGCCATAGCTTCTACAGCAGGGGTCCTCAAACTTTTTAAACAGGGGGCCAGTTCACTGTCCCTCAGACCGTTGGAGGGCCGGACTATAGTTTAAAAAAAAACTATGAACAAATTCCTACGCACACTGCACATATCTTATTTTGAAGTAAAAAAACAAAACGGCAAAAACACCCTTATGTGGCCCGCGGGCCGTAGTTTGAGGACGCCTGTTCTACAGCAAACAACAAATAGCAACATAAGATAAAAGTTTATTTCTCTCTCATGTTAAATCCAAGGTTGTTTACTCCAATAAAATCCCTAGTAGAGTTCTTCCAAGTAATGGTTCACAGATCTGAGCTTCTTCCAACCTATGGCTCCTCTCAGACTCCTGTCCCTCTAGTCACTGAAGTGGGGAAAAGAGGAAAAGTAGGGAAAATACATTAGGTTTTTAAACCACATTGGCCAAAAAGTAACTCATATTTCTCTTGACATTTTTCTATTACTTGGAACATGTCCCGCGGTCACTCTAACTGCAAAGGAGTTTCTGAGATCAAAAACAACACCAAATGGTTTCATAACATTAATTACAAAGTGGTGCCATTAATTGTCTGCTTTAATTTGTAGAGATTTGTCTGTTGTATATCAATGTACTGCATAAGCAATGGGTAGACATGAGCTAGTTTAGCAATATATTAACATCCTCTCAATTAATAAGAAAGTACATGAGGTTTTTCTATTCATTCATACAACCCTTGTATATCTTTCCTTATTCCATTCATTTATTAACAACTAGAGGCCCGGTGCACAAAATTTGTGCACGGGGGGGGAGGGGAGGAGGTGGAAGGTCCCTCAGCCCAGCCTGTACCCTCTCCAATCCGGGACCCCTTGGGGGATTAGGCCTAAACCAGCAGTCGGACATCCCTCTCGCAATCTGGGACCACTGGCTGCAAACTGCTTTCCTGCCTGCTTGACAGCCTGATCACTCCTAACGACTCTGCCTGCTGGCCTGATGCCCCTAACTGCTCCCCTGTCAGACTTATCGCCCCCTAACTGCTCCCCTGTCAGACTGATTGCCCCTTAACTGCCCTCCCCTGCCAGCCTGATCGCCTCCTAACTGCCCTTCCCTGCCAGCCTGATTACCCCCAACTGCTCTCCCCTGCTGGCCTAATTTCCCCCAACTGCCCTTCCCTGCTGGCCTGATTGCCCCCTAACTGCCCTGCACTGCCAGCCTGATAGCTCCCTAACTGCCCGCCCCTGCAGGCCTGCTCATCCCTAACTGCTCTCCCCTGCCAGCCTGATCGCCCCTACCACCTTTGCCTTGGCCCCCAACACTGTGGCTTTGTCTGGAAGGATGTCCAGAAGACATCCAGTCTAATTAGCATATTACCCTTTAATTAGTATAGATATATTTTCCATGTCCTATAATGTACCAGGATTTTTGCTATATTATGTCACAGATATTATTCCTAGAGGAGGACACAAGCTGGGGGGTGGGGGAAATATAACGAGCTAACTAAAGAACTATGGGAAAATGTTCAAATAGAAGTTTTAACCAAATGCTGCAGCAGTTAGAATATTAGGGATAACTACACCTTGAATTTCCTAGGGATGAGATGGGCAGAGAAGCACTGTAGAATTAGAATACAGCATGTAAAATGTTTGCTCCTCTTTATACAGAAAATCGGAGCAGTTCATTGTTGAATAGCAAGTACATTGTAATGCAGGAGGAGTTTAATGAAGGAAAAGAATAAAAATAATATTAGTAAGTTATAAGGCATGGTTTTTTTTATGTCCCCTGGGACAAAATATGAACCAGGCTGCAAAAGCCAAAGGTTCTTTAAAAATGCTTCACTCTTTGCCATACAAAAATTAACATTCTTGTGTACAAAATAAAAAATAAAATCTGTCATTTTGATTATTTTTCTTTCCCATCATTAAAAATGTTCCAGCTCTTTAATAATAATTTAATAGAAATTTTAGGTAAACTTTAATCATTTGAGTTGTAGTTTAGTGACATTTTAGTGAATTATAAAATTGATTAATGATTTTCTGAAAAAAAAAAAAAAAAAGAATTTTCACATCCAGAAATGTTCTTTACTGTCCTCTAGGTATCAAAATTTTTATTATGCAGACAATTTAATGAACAAAATGATGTTCTTTGGTTGAAATGAGTGTAGAAACAGTTTTTGAACTAGGTCCTAAAATGCCTGCCTTATTTTATTAGAAAATTTAACTTTTCATAAATGTCATGGGCTGTTTTAAAAGAAGAGCTAGAGAATAACAGAATTAATACATTTTTTTTGGACTGGAGAAAGGGCTAATGAGTTATATAGAAATGGAGATTTTTGGAGTTAGCTGACCAGAAATTACATGTACTAGATGTGGGGCCTTCTTCACATCATATGGTTTCTATGTATCTCACTATTTCTCACCTTAAAATGAGAATGTTGGGTAAGAATGTTAAATTTCCTGCTGATGTTAACATTCAATAAGTCTAAAGAAGTGTTTGGCAACACGCTTTTGATATAACTGTCATAAAAAGTATTATAACTCTGGCAACGATGTGACATTATACAACGTAAGCATGACGCTTTGCTGATAATTGCATTATTCACACATTTACTGAAACTCCTCAGAAAATTTAAAAAGAACATTTTCTTAACTGAGTACTACATATAGTATAATTTCAGAGAAATATTGAGAAAATGAGATAGACTTCTAGGAGAATTGTACTGTGGCAACTAGTATGGGAAGCCACCTAACACCTAACCCCAAATAAATAAATAAGAAACAATTGGAAACAAATAGGAATATATAAAATAGGAAAGTGTAACTATAAATACACATAGGACTTCATTTAACTTGACCTCTTTAAAGGGCCTATCTCAAATACAGTCACATTGAGAGTAAGGCTTCAAAATACGGATTTGGGGGAACACACAATTAAGTCCATAACAAATCATCTGCATGTGGATGACTTTTTATTTTATATCTCCAACCAAGACCTCTTTTTTGGAATGGAGTTTTCCACATAGATCCAATTTACATGTCCAAAACTGAAAACATAAACCCCCTTTCCCAAACTGTTTCTCCACATCCTCACCCTCTCAGACAGTGGCAACCCTGCATCTGCTCAACTCAGAGACTTCACAGTCATCCTGAATTTCCCTCTTTCCTGCACTCACACACCATATCCAATTTATCCGAGCGCGTGAGTAACTCTAGCTTCAAAATATAACCAGAAAATGACCACTTCTCATCACCTTCACTACTCCTATGATTTCCCACCTGGTGTAGGGCCTAACTCCTTCCACCTTTACCCTTTAACAGTCTATATTCTGGAGTAGCTACAGTGATTCTGTTAAAAAGCATGCCAGATTAATGCTACTCTTCATATCAAATTTTTACACTGGCTTTTTATCTTACTTAGAATAAATCCTTTAACTCTCTAAGTCATCTCCTGTTGCTTTTTCTGCCTCGCACTCTTCTCTAGCATCACTGGCCTCCTTAAATATACCAGACACATTCCTACTAAGTTTCTATACACTTGCTGTTCTCTGTTGGCAATGTTCTCCTTCCTCATAGATCGACATGGCCCACTCCATGACTGTCCATAGTTCTTCACTCACATATCAGCTTTTCAATGAGATCTTCCCTGACCACTGTTTTTAAAGCTTTAACAAACATTCCTTCTCAGATTCCTATTTCTATTCTCTGGTTTGCCCTTTTCTTCCCCTCCTACCACTATCTTAATATATAGTATGCTTTACATATTTACCTTGCTTACTGGAATATAAAATCCATAATGACAAGAATGGATTTTTATGTTTTGCTCACTGCTGTATACTCAGTATTTGGAATAGTGCTTGGATCATATTAGACATTCAATAAATATTGCTGGGTTTATTTATGTATTTACCAATAATTCAAAGAATATTTATTGTATATATACTCTGTGGCAGACACAATTATAGATAAGAGGTATGCAATGGTGAGCTAACGAAAAAGTTTATTTTCCTTATAGAGCTTCAACTTTGTGGTTTTATTGTAAGAACTAGAGGCCCAGTGCATGGATTCGTGCACTGCTGGGGTCCTTCAGCCTGGCCTGTGCCCTCTCACAATCCGGGACCCCTTGGGGGATGTCAGAGAACCTGTGCATGAATCCGTGCACTAAGCCAGTTTCGGCCAGATCCCTGCAGGCCAGGCCAAGGGACCTCACCAGTGCATGAATCCATGCACCGGGCCTCTAGTATGCACATAAGATCTTTGGTTAATCTCTTCCCCCTTCCTTCTGAGATTCATAAGTCTATCCCATGTTTCCATGCCTGTAGTTTCCGTTCCTGAGTTGAGCATCTGCCCCCTAGTGGTCAGTGCTTGTCATAGCTGTTGGTCCATCAGCCGGTCGGCTGCTTAGGCTTTTATATATGTAGATGCATATGAGAGTAAAAAGCACAGAAGTCTCAGACACAGGAAATTCTGAGCCACTAGGAATAACAGTTATCACGAAGTTGGAAATGGAAATGGAAGTCATTCATGGCAGCCCACAAGTATCTCTATTTTGGGCTCCTCTCCAGGTGTGGAGATCTTCAGACATGTGTGGTCTTCACCCAAGGGTTCCACCCTATCATTAACTCAAATACTATCCCAGTTACTTCTGTCTTTGGGGGGAATTCTCCATTATCTGTTCACCAACATTTGGATATCTCATCCTCTGTGCTCCACCTTTTCTCCATCAGAAGAAGTGTAGCACAGTGGTTAATAATACTGGCTTTGGGTTTTGACTTTGTGACCAGGAACCTGGCTCTGTCCCATCTAAACTGTGTGACCAACAAGTTGCCCTTTCCATCTGTTGTTCTTTTGAAAAATCCTGGAAACTGAGTACAACATTAACAAAGTTTAGAGTTGATATTTATAAGTGGCCTAGTGTACGAAAAAAAAAAAAAGACTTAAAACAGTGCTTGGCATATAGTAAGCACTAAATAAATTATAGTTTTCGTTTTTAATTCATAGTTTCTACTTAAGAAGTATGGTTTATTCAAAGGATATGCTTCTTCCTGCTTTATCAGAACCTGTCAACTTCATGGCACCCCCCTCTAACTCATAAATGTTTAAGTTCTGGACTGTTTGCCTGTGGCTGCAGAATAATTTCTGGACTTTTTGCCTATGGCTGTAGAATAATTTCTGGACTTTTTGCCTATGGCTGCAGAATAATTTCTTAACAATTACCTTCTGTTTCACTGAATTTAACATAAAAATTAGGAGAATTTGCTTTGCTGGCTTATTTGTTTATCACTTCATTTTGTGTCTTAATTTTCTCTTCCTTGTGGTTGATATTTTGTTTTGCTGTAATAATCTTTAGGCAATTCTTGAAAGGATCTATAGGGGCAAATTGTTTGCAGTCCTTTTATGTCTAAAAATGACTTTGTTTTGCCAAAACAACTGACTGCTAGTTTGTGAGAATATAGAATTAGCACTTCAAAGTCACTTTAGCTCAGAATTTTAAAAACAGTGCTTCATTGATTTGTCTGATGCACAGGTTATTAAACTTGTGTTTGTTTTTCTCTTGCTAACAAAAAAGATTTCTGGACTAAATTTGCTGTAAAAATGACAAATTATTCCCTTTTCTATGTAGATAATATGATTTCTTTTTTTCAAGAGAATTTTGGATTTTTTTTCTTTATCCAGGGTGCTCTGGAAATTCATCAGAATATGACTAATTAATGCTGTTTAACATTCAATGAGCTTGTTCAATCATAAAACTAATAACTTTTGTCATTTCTGGGACAGTACTATTTCTTTTATTATCTCTCCTCCTTTTCGTTCTTATGAAACTTCGGGATCTCTTTTCAATGACTGTTTTGTCCTTTGGAATGCAATTTTGATAATTCTTAATTTTATCATCTGCCTCACTAATAAAATTTTCATTTCTGTCATTTGATTCATCTATCAAATTTTTTAAAAATTTTTCATTATATTTTGATATCCTAGGACACCATTTTTAAAATTTTTTTTTTTTTGTCATTGTTGTTGACGTTTGTTTTTGCCTAACAGTTTGTTCTCTTTTTAGGGTACTCTGAATATACTTGAATTTTTCTCAAGCTATTAAAGTAGTCTTACTTTTCATAAGGATTTAGTTTTCTGTTTGTGGAATTTATTCCTTTTCCTTCATGAGTTGGTTTTCCTTAAAGATTTGCTACCTTTGGTGATCTGTATGTATATTCATATTAAACAGTATTTCACTTCTTAAACCCAAGTTAGAATTGTTTTATGCTATGGTTATTACATTTCTGATTCTGGAAGGGAAGGAACCCTGCATCTTTTGAATATTCCTCCCCATACCTATTCAGCTTTAATATATAGAAGTGACTTTATGACTGAAGAAAATATTTGGTTGCTTAAAATGTTTTAGGATTTAGATTTTATCTCCAAGAGGGAGGATGGTTTTATACATTTACTTTCTTTACTCCGAAATTATTATTTTTTTTAAATTAATGAATTGCACTATCACTGTATCATTTAAGCGAACAGTTCAAATTTCTAGGTTTTCCAAAATTTTTTCAAATCCTAAAATAATTGGAAAAATTTCAATGACAACAAGATGAAAATGATCAGTTAGTAATGTTGTGATCTCCACTTAGTAATGGTGAACACTTATTTAATATAGGGCAAGAAAAACTTGTTTATTTCCCAACCAGATTTCCTACTTCTTTTCTCTAGTTTAATTCTTGTTTAGCTGATAGTTGATACCCCAAAATGTGGATGTTGTTTGAGTCCCAGGTCTTGTCTCGTGAAAATCGAAGAATGAAGTAGCGGACAAAAACAATGAATGGAATCAAAGTCTATTAGGAGAAGCCAGTCCCGGAAAAGGTGTGGCTGGGGTAGCAACAGCAGGCCAGTGTCTGGAGTTTCCTTTCCCTGTTACAGGCGGAGTAGCTTAGTATACAAGCTAATTAAAGCCTAAGTCCACGTGTGGAGGCCCACAGGCCCCCTGGGCGCAAGGACGTGCCCAGCCACCACCCAAGGTGTGCAGGGAAGAAGTGAGAGAGAGAGAGAGAGAGAGAGGAAGGGCACGCCTTTTAATTTAGGGGGCGGGTAGTCTTGCTAGCTCCTAATTGGTCTTTTCAAAGATTTCTGCCTTAGCAACAGCCTTTGGATTGGTTTGTGCGCCCTACTGCCTTGTGATTGGTTCTCGGCAGGCTGCCTGTCTTAGCAATACCCACACATTTCAAAGTTCACGCCGCATGGGCGTGCCCTTCCTTCCCCTCCAGGTTCCACTTCCTTTCCTGTTGTCCCACCGCTATCTGCCTGGCTTCCTGCTGTCTCCTCTCAGTCAGGACTTAGGCTTTTCTTCAGGTTACTCCCTTCCTGTCCCCCTTCCTCACCCCAATCCAGTCGCCACTGCGAACACAGTGACGGTGGGTTCTCCCCGAAGTGCCACCATGTTATCGCCATGGGCTCAGCTGTGTAACCGGAAGCCGTGGCCTATGTTTCCCACCAACGCCAGCTCCTCCAGGCTCTTAACTCTGGGAATTCAAGGTCTAGCACCAAGTATGGCCCCCTTTGGGGGGTCTTCCCTGACCCTGCAGGGTAAGCTAGACAGCTCTCCTCTTACTTCTAGCATGTTTTGCATTATAAGGTGGGTATTGGGATGTGTTTACCCAGGTGCTTTATCTTTTATGGTTGCATCCTTCTCAAAATCTCTTTGAGTAAATGAATGAGCCCTGAGGCTACATGGTTAGACAGAAAAAATGTTCCCCCGGATAATCACCTGGCTGTTGGTGACACTTGTTACCAGTTAATCCCAGGTACTAAAAGTGTAGTCTGTGAAACCAGGGAGATGGGAAGTGCACATCATTTCTGCTCAGACGTAACAGTAAAATCCCCACACAGTGACAGCTGTGAATGGCAACATGTTGAAATGACCGTTCACAGCATCCTGTCACTGGGAACAACCTCAGCGGCCATTGTCGTGGACATTCTTCCCGTGGCAACACGTTGGTCAGCCAGTGGTCACAGCACGACAAGCGCTTCCAGCTCTCAGGGTGACCCTTTTATAAGATTCTGTTTTGGGAGCAGAGGCCTGTTGTGCTTAAAGGAAAAAAAAAAAAAAAATCTCTAATTCTGGCTTGTTCTGAAAATGCAAATAACTCATAACCCAGATAAATCTAAAGGCATTTATTTACCTAGGAGGCTTTACAAAAATCACATAATTGCCTCAGAAGAGGTTAAAAAGTATTTTGTGGTGGCAAAATTCTTTTCGTAATTAATAGTGTACTGGTAAAGAGTATAGACGGTCATTAGACTGCATGAATTTGGATTCTGTGTCATTTAATTTTTGATGTTGGATAATTAATGAACTTTCTGTTCCTCAGTTACTTCATCAGTAAAACAAAACTAATTATAGTATCACACTTCATAAGGTATTATAAACACTATGTTAAGTGTTTAAAAAATTACTGGTAAATAATAAGCTTATAAAATATTCATTATTCTTACTCATAAATATTAGTATTTTTAATAAAAGCAGTAACTTGAAATCTATTAATAAGTCAGTATATATTTTAAAACAAGAAATTATATATTTGTTTAGGTAGAATTCTCCTTAAACAAGAAAATAATACCCTTGTAACCACTAAAAATACCGGAGTTCCATTTTTAGTTTTTTGAGGAAACTCTACACTGTTTTCCACAGTGGCTGCACCAGTCTGCATTCCCACCAGCAGTGCAGGAGGGTTCCTTTTTCTCCTCATCCTCGCCAGCACTTGCCATTTGTTGATTTGTTGATGATAGCCATCTGACAGGTGTGAGATGGTACGGTATTGTCGTTTTGATTTGCATCTTTCTGATGATTAGTGACTTTGAGCATGTTTTTATATGTCTCTTGGCCTTCCTTATGACCTCTTTTGAAAAGTATCTATTTAGGTCCGTTGCCCATTTTTTAATTGGGTTGTTTATCTTCCTTTTGTTAAGTTGTATGAGTTCCCTGTAGATATTGGAGATTAAACCCTTATCGGTGATAACATTGGCAGATATGTTCTCCCATGCAGTGGGCTTTCTTTTTGTTTTGTTGATGGTTTCTTTGGTTGTGCAGGAACTTTTTATTTTGATGTAGTCCCATTTGTTTTACCTTCTCTTTAGTTTCCATTGCCCTAGGAGCTGTTTCCTCAAAAAACTAAAAATGGAACTCCCATTTGACCCAGTAATCCCACTTCTAGGAATATATACCAAGAAACTGGAAACACCAATCAGAAAGGATGTATGTACCCCTATGTTCATAGCGGCACAATTTACCATAGCTAAGATTTGGAAACAGCCTAAGTGCCCATCAGCAGATGAGTGGATTAAAAACTGTGATACATCTACACAATGGAATTCTATGCTGTGGTAAAAAAGAAGGAGTTCTTACCATTTGTAACAGCAGGATGGAACTGGAGAGCATTATGCTAAGTGAAATAAGCCAGTCAGAGAAAGATAAATATCACATGACCTCACTCAGTTGTGGAATATAATAAACAACATAAACTGATGAACAAAAACAGATCCAGAGACAGAGAAGCATCAATCAGACCGTCAAACCTCAGAGGGAAGGTAGGGGAGGGTGGGGGTAAGGGGGAGAGATCAACCAAAGGACTTGTATGTATGTATATAAGCCCAACCAATGGACATAGACACCAGGCAGTTGAGGGCATGAGTGGGGGGGGCAGGGGGCTTTGGGGGTATAACGTCACATATGTAATTCCTTAATCCAGGCATCCTCAAACTACGGCCCGAGGGCTACATGCGGGTGTTTTTGCCGTTTTGTGTTTTTACTTCAAAATAAGATATGTGCAGTGTGCATAGGAATTTGTTCATAGTTTTTTTTTTTAATCTATAGTCCGGCCCTCCAACGGTCTGAGGGACAGTGAACTGGCCCCCTGTTTAAAAAGTTTGAGGACCCCTGCAGAGTTCTTGGAAATAGTAATTTGAGAAATAATTCAAAAGAAGTATAACTATATAAAAATAATAAAATATGAATTCATTTATTTAAGATAACAATTTACAAAAATGCTATAGCATGATGCTTAAAAAGTAAAAATAAAAATAAATGAAAATGTACTTGGATATATGACATGATATAAGTTTTAGTCTGAAAAGTCCACATTATAATATATGAATTAGAAGAGCTGAAAAATACCAAGTTAAAAAAAAAAGTCATTTTTTTTCATATTAGCAGCTAAAAATTTGTTAAATAACTGGCTTTTATGTAGCCTGAAACACAAGAGACTTTTTTAAAAGAATATTATAAACCCATAGAGAATACATTCATATGGAAAAATTAAGTGAGACCATTTTCATTAACACAGAAACAATACCACTCAAGTTAATTAGTAGATTTACTGTAATAACAAAGTTTCACAAGATTTTATAATCAATAAATTAATACAGTGCTTAATCTATAAAATAAAGTGCTAAAGCATAACAAAGGATATGTAAACATTTTAAAAGGTAATAATAGTGTGGCTACCTTGCCAAAATTAAAATTTTACTAATAGTGATAGTGATAAAAATATGTCATGTCATAAATGAAAGTGTGTACTTTGGTCAATTATAAAATGAATAAATATTTGAGATCTAATGCACAGCATGATTATAGATAAAAATACTATATTGCATACTTAAAATTTGCTAGGAATGTAGATCTTAAATATTCTGATCACACACACTGCTTTAATTTCTATAGTTCAATAGGTCTTGATATCTCAAAGATAAGTGCCCCTTAACCTCCTTTTTTTTCTTCAAAATTTTCTTGTCCTTTTTTTCTTCCTCTTTACTCTTGCATTTGAGTTTTAGGATTGGTTTCTTAATTTCCACTGCAAATGTTGGAACTTGGATTCAAATGGATCATATTTCTTAGAGTGGGTACAATTGACATCTTTATAGTTATTGAGTCTCCCCAGTCTCAGTACATTTTCCTTTGTCTAGGTCTTATTTTATGTTCATTCATAATGTTATATAGATTCTCTCTAAAGCTCTTGCACATCTCTTTTTCAGTTATTCTTGGGTACATTAAGGCTTTTGCTATTATTGTAATGAAATAAGTTTTCCTGTTATGTTTTCTTGTTGGTAACTGCTGTGGATAGTAATGCTGGTAACATATTTAAATGCTATTTGATCTTCATTTCAGCCAGCTGGCCTAACTCTCTTTTGTAGTCTTATATGTTTGGAGATGCTGTTAGTTTAGTTCCTTTTTTATTTTTCTATTATCTCCCCCCATTTTTATTTGTCTCATTGAAATATCATACCTCTGCCCTAACTGGTTTGGCTCAGTGGGTAGAGCGTCGGCCTGCGGACTGAAGGGTCCCAGGTTCGATTCAGGTCAAGAGCATGTACCTTGGTTGCAGGCACATCCCCAGTAGGGGGTGTGCAGGAGACAGCTGATCGATGTTCCTCTCTCATCGATGTTTCTAACTTTCTACCCCTCTCCCTTCCTCTTTGTAAAAAATCAATAAAAACTATATTTAAAAAAGAAAGAAATATCATACCTCTGGTAAAATGTTGAATATTTATATTTTCATGGAAGTACCTCTATCACAATTAATTATTTTTCAGGTATATGATTTAAAAACAATTTTATAATTATGTATTCATATTGATAAACTTTAAAAAAAACTTTTTTCTCCTTTGGCCAGCATATATCAAAGAGAAAATATGTTCTATATTCCCTTATTACATGCTGAATGGTTATTATTTCTATTATTTCATTTTTTAACCTTTAAGTCCTTAATTCAACTGAAATTTATTTTAACAAAAAGTATAAGGAAATGCTTATACAATATTAATTATTTTTCAAAGAGATATTTTTTCTATTGTTCACTAGAAAACATGTTCTTTATCCACTAATTTGAAACATTAATTTAATCATATGCTTAATTTTTTATACTGAAGTTAATATCTTGAAAGTGTAGGATTGAGTTAGGGTGGGCACTGCTTTATTCTTTAATTATCTATATATATAAAAGCCTATGCGACCGTTACAACCGGTCGACCAAACAACCGAATGACTGGTCGCTATGACGATGCACTGACCACCAGGGGGCAGACACTCAATACAGAAACTGCCCCTGGTAGTCAGTGCTCTCCCACAGCCAACCTCCCTCAGCCGGCCAACATCCTGTGGTCCCTCCCCCTGGCCGGCTGGCCAGCCCCGATCAGCAGACAACCTCCCGTGGTCCCTCCCTCCCAGCCAGCTCCGATCAGCCCCGATGGGCCCTGATCACCAGCCAGGCAAAGGGACTCCACCCGTGCACGAATTCTTGCACTGGGCCTCTAGTGTTTAAGAATCTCCTTTATAGTACTTCCAAACAATTATTTGGAAGTAATTATTGTCAACTTTCTTTCACATATATCCAAGCTAATATATCCATTCATATAAGATTTTAAACCAAGTTGAGGACAAATAATAATGGACTAATTATGACTGCAGAGTTGCATACTTGTTAGGCGCATAATAGATGCTCAATAAAAAGAAGCCAGACTGAATGGAAGTGAACTTTAGTTATATTCTTAAGCTATAAAATGAAATACTTATTATTTTGTTTGAACAAAATCTGTAGTAGTCCTCCTTTAATGGTGTGTCATCTACATTAACGCTACAAGTGTCTCTGACATAGCTTATTAAAAAGAGCTTTAGCCTATACATTATTTTTCTGGATTCAGTATTTATAAGAATAAATAAATAAGCTGGACTAATTTGAAAGTGAAACCATCATTTCCAAGTTTGATCCCAATTCAAAAGAGAATATAAAGCTGCTTATTCTATATTTTAATCAATAAGCATATTCACTAAGAATATGTAAGAATATGTCTTGATCTTCAGACACTTCCGTCTTAGTTGGGTGATTATTTTTAGGATCCTCCTTCAGTCCCTCCAAGAGTTATCAGAAGATAATAGTTGTAGGAATAGTGGAAATTGATTTGAATCTTGAAGGAGGGAAGCTCTTAATTAAGAGGGTTAGTTTGGGAGAAAAACAAGCAATTTCACAGGGAAAGTAAGAATTGGCTTTTTCAAGCCATAATAAGTCCCACACTGTCTGGATCTGGTGATTTTTAATTTTTTTTCAATTATTTACTTACTATTTTAAATTTATTTCTTTCCCAATTAGTGCCAAAAATTATTCAAGGCAGCTTACACACTATATATATTCAGTGCAACATATCTGTTTTTAAGTTAGTAAAGTGTGAAAAAGGAAAAACAAATTTAGAATTCCAAGTCATTGTGGAGAAATGTAATATATAAAAATTCAGGTCATTAAGATCTTACATCATTATTAAAGCTGAATTGTACCTATATTCTAAGATTCTCAGTGGCCAAAGCAAATAGGGAAATTAATGAATTATAGGATTCATATTGCCCATAAGATAAAAGGTATTTAGGAAGTGAAACAATTTTCAGAGTACTAGGTCTCATACATAAGATACTGAGCGATACACTGGGCTTTATCCTCAATAGCATCCCAATAATAGATGTGATAATGAATATCTTATGAGTTCTTGTAGTGTGCTTCCATGTAGGTGGAAGGCATAATTTAAAAGCCAAATTCAGTAAAATTGATCTGAACTGGGGCATGCTAAACATTAGAATTCAAGTATACAAAGTCAGTGATATTCTTCCTTAATGCTAGGATAAAATCTTGGCTCTTTAACAGACATTGTTAAATAAAATCCCGATGGTTGTTCAAAAGGAGCTTTGGGGATATATGATCAACTGGAAAACATATATCCCAGTAAAAGCTTTATAAGTTACACAAACACAGTAAACACCAAACTAGATGCTTCTTTTATGAATTGAATTTGGCTAGCAAGGCTGACAATTTGCAACCTACCATAGATGGATCGATTGACAAATTCCATGTGCAAAGGGACTCTGTATGCTGTCTTTTTCACTGTTGTATCACCAGCTTTTAGCATAGTGTCTGACAGTTGATGTTCAATAAATACCTGAGGAACAAGTGAGTGAACAAATGAATGAAGTAAATGTCCACAGATCTAATTTTCTACAGCCTGGCTTTTGCAAAGAGTTGTGCAATATAGAGAGGTTCTTGGCTTCAGCGAGAACCTGAATCACAAATATTTTTTTTACCCATTAAAGAAGATCCATATAAATTAAAGAGATAGACTTTACACACTTTTAAGAAAATTAAGAAACAGATAAAGAGCTAACATTGTCCCCAGAAGAAATAGCCTCATTATTTAGGGGGATTATGAGGCTCAAATCAGAAAATAAAATTAATGTATATGAACAGTGTCAAGATCTACATTTTTATAAATGTTTGTACAATTCATTAGCACCTTCTGAAAGTTTCCAAGCCCTGAGCTTCCCAATTATTTGATGCCCCCATTATACTTTAGAAACCTTGCACTAGTCTGTGATCTCTCCATGCTGCAGTTCCCTTTGCTTGGGGTTGTCATAATAACCTTTCTTCTTGTTTTCTCTATCTGTTGCGTCCTTTGGGATCTATATTTCAGAACATAGGGTAGTTAGGTCCATAAATTCTGGGTTGAAACACTGATTCCACCATTTATTAGCTGTTTGATATTAAACTAGTTACATTATCCTAATTCATTCCTAGCATCATTATCTATAAAATGAGAATAATATATATCACATTTATATTATTATAAAGTTAAAAGAGATTATAGGTAATGTATAAGCAATAGCCAGTAAATAGTCAGCAAATGACAAATGTTAATTGTTCTTATGATTATTCTAACCAGAACATTCTGTCTAAAGCCTAAATCTGACCTTGACCATTCCTACTTAAAACCTCCAGTGATTTCCAGAAGCTCATATCTGCATAGTCCTGTATGTAATTTTATTTATAGTCTGGCTTCAGTTTCCCTTTACACCTTCATCACCCACCATCCCTACCTCCTTGGTTTATATCCTGCTCAGTCTTTTCAGGGTTTAGCTATTCAGGCAGACCAGTTTTTTTTGTTGTTTTTTTTTTAAGTCTCTAGGATTTGGCACATGTTGTTCCCTCCTTCTGGAATACCTCTCTCTCCCTGCTCTGGCAAAAAGATTTCTCCTCTGAAACCACATCCTCCTTCTCCCTGGTAGAATGAACAGCCCTCCTGTCACCATAACACTGTCTAGAGATCTATATTTAATTTGCCTATATTTTTATCCCTCTGTCTGATTTGTAAATTTTCTCTCGGACAGGAATCCTCTTTAATGAGCAAACACCTAGCCCAGGACTTCCCTCCCAACTTGTGCTCAGTGACATTTGTCGAATTGCATTGTTTGAATTTAATTTAATTCACACAACTGTTGCTCCTACAGAACCCCAATCTACTTGCAAACAGAGGTTAGACGTTCTGGGTGTTTCAGAGCCCCTTCTGGGTTACTCTCTCCGAGCTAACATACTGGCAATTTATGAAAGATATTTTCCTCACTAGAACCTAGAAGAAAAGTGGAACTAGCAAAAGGATAGTCTGCCCTGAGATGCTGTCTCATTGCTTGTTCCCCCCCTCCCACCTCCACCCTAGGCTGCAGAGACTAAAAGGGGGAGGGAAGAAAGGAAGCGGAAAAAACTGACCCGCCCCTCCTCTCCTCCCTCCCACAGAGAAGGGCTACCCTAACTGGGATGTCTTAAAAAGCCTCCCAGGGGGACCAGATTCTTGGAGTCCTCAAATATTCCTGGGTTTCCTCTACCTTTTCCCTTCTTCTGTGGCTTTCCCTCTTCATGCACTTCATTCTCCACCCCACCCCACCGCCAAGCTTTCCTCCCTCCCCCTTCCCATCGCACACACACACACACTGGCGACCAGAGAACCGCCCTCTCTCCAAACTCCCAGTTCTAGGACCACTGTGACTGTTAACGAAAGGTGCCAATCACAGGCAGCCTTAGCCAGATGCCTGCGAGTTGAGTTTAAAAAAAAAAAAAAAAAAAAAAAAGGCAGGTTGAGGGCATAGAGGAAAAGAACATAGCAACCTCCAATCCCAATACACTTGCACGTAGGATTCCCAACAAGCAAACAGCAGGATATCTCCGACGACTCTGAGGACGCAGAGCACCACAAACAGGAACTTTAAAGGGATTGAAATCTGTTGCCTGTTCCACTAGGAATATTGTTTGCAAGGCACAAGGTGTCTTTTGGTGGAGAGCACCCTCTGCGCATGCGCAGGTCCATTCGGGAATTACTGCCCTGCCGCCGACTAAGTTGCATTCCTTGAATCTTCGCCGAAAAGACAATTCTTTAATCAGAGTTAGTAATGTGGACAGTGCATAATCGAGAGAGTCTGGGGCTTCTCTCTTTCCCTGTGATGATTGCCATGGTCTGTTGTGCACACAGGTGAGCTATTTTTTTTTTTTTCTCTTAGTGTTTTTCTTGTTACATGCTTGCTGGATCATGTAGCTTGTTATTTGGGGGTAGGTGTGCCTATCTATTTTTATGTCTGCTCGCAGTTTGTGCTCATTCTGAATACGGTCCCTACTTCTTCCCTTCAGCGCCAATGAGCCCAGCAACATGTCATACGTGAAAGAGACAGTGGACAGATTGCTCAAAGGATATGACATTCGCTTGCGGCCGGACTTTGGAGGTAAAGCTTCATCTTTTTTTTTTCAACCTGTAACCCACACCTAGTTCTCCTTTCCTGACAAAGATAAATGTCAGGAAAAAAAAAAAGCATGTAATGTTCGTAAGCGTGCACTGTGCCCTACGTCTTGGATACACACACACACACACACACACACACACACACACACGTACACGCACACAGGATCCCCCCAGTAGCAGGTGGATGAAACCCCAGGCAGAGCCAACCTTACCTCGGCCCGACACACCCTCTGCATAGTCACTGCATCACGCGTGTGCCCACACCTGTTTTCCCAGGCTGTCCCCCGCAGGAGGGCTGGGAGTGCAGGGAGCCCATTCAGAATGTAGTAAGTGCCAAGGAAGCCCCTGTCCCCTCCCCAGTCCGTCGCCACTCTGAGAATATGCCCACAATGCGTCCCATCTCCCCCGGCAGGGCCCCCCGTGGACGTCGGGATGCGGATCGATGTCGCCAGCATAGACATGGTTTCCGAAGTGAACATGGTGAGTGGTCTCAGCACGGGCTCGGCGGCTGGGCTTACGCAGATGCGAAATGGACCGGTCCCCGTGCCCTCTGCGTTTCATTGGCGGTCATCGCGCCCCGGCCGCGGGAGTCCCACTCCGCGTGCGCTCCCCACCCTGGCACACACACACACACCCTGTGGCCCCCGGTTTGTATTTTCAACGCACACCCGGGCTACTGCGGCGTTCCGGGGGGGGGGTGGGGAAACGTGCGCGGCACTATTTGGGGAAAGACGGGTGACTGGCAGCCGTGGATCGGGTGGGGCGGAGTCTGAGCGGTACTTGAGCAGGGTTTCCTCCGGTGTTCCGATGCGGAGGGCACCATCTGCCGGCGGCAGGCGGCCTGCACTGGGGTGTTGGGACCCTGGTCCGCAGCCTCCTTTTCTCCAGGTCCGTTTCCCCCGCAGCCTGGAGCCGGACAGACTCAGTCCCAGCACGGAGTACACCAGCACACAGAGGAGGTTTCAGTGTCCCATCCCTCTTTCCAGGCTCCAGCACACCCTGTGGCAGGAGCAACAGGCTGAGACAATAGTCCGTGCTTGCTCATAAGGACGTGCTCAAGCCAGCGTCTGGGCAGGCTCATATCGTTCCCATGTGGTGGTTGATGAATTTGCCTTGTTGCATTTTGCAAATTTAAGATGAAACAGAATGACTCGGGTTATTGCTTTGTTTTACCCTGGAAACTTAAGCATCCTGCAAAAGCCTGCTGACTAAAAGGATGGTGGAAGGAAGGGGGTGAGAGTAACAGCGCAGTCCTTTCATTTCAAAGGGTTAACATTCTATTGTTTTATTTTTTTTTTCTCCTCCCTTTCTGAAGCTATTGCAAAAATGGATTGAAATCATATCTGTCAGTTTCTCTATTGGCTGGTTTCAACCACGGAGGGGTAGCAGTTTTCTAGTTGTTAGAGTTTCTAACTGTTGCTTCCGGTAAGGCAGGGGTGAAAGCCTGTTGCTTTTCTAGAACCAACCACCTAGGGAACAGCTAGATCTAGGTGAGCAACATGTCATTTTTTTTCCGCTTGCGAAAAAAAAAAATATTGTGGCAGCAGAAATTTAGAGAACCTGAATAATTTAAAGACTAAAACCTTTAGGGATTTTATCCATCTACAGTTGTAAAGGCTATTGAAATGTCTTTTCATTTCATTACTAGTGTGTCATTCTATTTTAACATGCTAAGGTTTAAGAATTTTTTAAAGATTTGGACAGGAAGGAGAAATATGTTTATAATCTATTGAATATGATTATAATAAGTGTGACTATTACATTTCTGTATTTTACAGTTGTAACTTACCCAACTTTATTTTTTTTTCTTTTTAAAATTAATTTTTCAATTACAGTTGACATACAATATTATATTAGTAACATTGTGATTAGGCATTTACATACCTTAGGAAGTGCTCACCCGAATAGTAATTTACCCAGATTTAAATAGCTTATTTAAAATACTATTTTAAAATAAGTTATCTAATTATTGTATTAGAAAAAGAAAACCAATTTTTAAAAAGTAATGCACAATGGATATTTTCTGATGTGGAAAAGATTTTTAATAGACTGACTTATTTAAAATATTTTGTTCACATACATGTCACTAAAACAAAGCAACCCAAAACACAATGTTTACAAACACTGAATAGCATAATAACATGTGTACATATGCAAATCATACTCAATCTATGCTATTGCAACTAAACAAATTAGAAAAAAACAAGTAATTTGTATCATGTAGATAAATAATAACATTTTTATTCTTTTATTTGGCACCTTGTAAGTACCCACATAGGTAATTTATAAAATAGGAGAAGATTAGGGGAGCTCTAAGGGAAACAGTGCCTTTGCCGGCAGTCAGTATTCTGTTTGGCACATTATACTTTTTAGAATTGTAAAAAATGTATAATTCTGTTAACTATATTTACAAACACCTTTTCAGGTATTTTTTTTAATTTGAATTGGAAAGGTTCTATTAACCCAAACAACCACCACAAGAAAAAAGCTCTGTATTGAATTTTATATAAAGCTCAGAAAAATAATTTAATTGCAGTGCTACTGGAAATAGCTCCTAATGATGGAATAATACAATCTATTTACTCACTGTGCCATGTGTATATGTACTTGCTTTAAAAAAATATTCACTGAGCAAGATTAAATCAATGAAAAATACGTTCCACTAATATACGAATTACCTTTCCACAACAGTGTTAGAGCAATATGGGAAAATAAAAAGCACTAGCATTGAAAAATAATAAAACTTGATTTGCTTATTCTTCTTTGTTTCTCTTTTTAATGAGAGCTACCAACAAGACCCAAGGTTTATTTGATCTTTTCTCTGACAAAACATTGAAATGAATAGATTGGAAATAACTCCAAGAAAAATGGAAACAAAGAGGAATTTTAGGATTGAGGGTTCTGTATAAACACAACCTGGATGGTTGACCCTGGTTAAGAGAATGGTCTATAATATGCTTTGGTTTTTAGATAATGTAAGTTGGGGGGAAAGGTCTATGGGAAATAACACTATTGCTTATTTTATTAATCATGTCTTAGTAGCCTGATGGACAGTAACTTTTGAAGTTATGTAATAGGAAATGTTCACCAAAATTAATTTAAAAAGTAAGAATGGACAAATAATATAATAAAAATAGCTTTAAGGAAAATTCAGACAAAAATTCATTACTAAAGCATTGCTCATTTTTATATTCTATTCATTATTGTTATTATCCACCCATCCCACAGCTGGGAAAATGACATAATAATCATACATTACAGTAATGGGTTTGAAACTAGGTTATGTTAATTTTGTTATTTTTTAAATTATAATATAGTTCCATATTGGTTTATAGCATTGTCTGTTTTAAAGACTAGCATAACATCAAAAATATTTTCTGATTTATATACTTCAGGATAGAAAATATTTTTCCCAAATAAAAAAGTAAAATAGACAGCTTTTACAGTCAATGATCTCTGCTATCCAGAATCGTAGTTACTGAGCAGTGAATGTAAAACCTCTGTAGAATAATACTAATGCAGAAAAAAAAAAGATACTTAAGAGCAAGGCTTTTCTTTTCAGGAAATAATATTATTGATTGAATTAAGAAGGATTTTCTTCTGACATAACTTGATATATTGTGTATGTGCCAGTGACTATAAACCACTGTGATTTCCATTTATTGTTATATTAATCTCTCAACAATTTTTGTCAAGCCATATACCTACACACACACACACACACACACACACACACACACACACACACACACACACACACTTTCTAGGATGATTAAAAATGAACAGGAGGCAGTTGGGACAAAAAAGAGACAGTAGCCTCCAGAAATTGCCTTAAAGTAACCACTAACATCTCCTGATGTAAGCCCAGTGAAACATGGATAACAATAAGCAAGTCTTCCCTTTATAGTAGACTGGGGAAACATGATATTAACTACATGCAAAAAAGTGGGTAGACTCTTGTATTTCATATTTCAAGGACTTTTAAAGCGGTGGCTTCTTTTGACCAAGTAGGAGTTCCAACCACAGAGCTCCCTGTCCCTGATCTAAAGACACCATGGCCCAAGTGACCACTCCCACAAGACTTTACATCTATTGAGTCCTAACTTAAAGTAGCCATTCCCAGTAATAGATGACTGACAAGTATTTATTTTCTTTCTTTCCTTCATGCATGGATGGATGCAACTGTGAATTTTCTTATAGACATTATAAATAATAAAAACAACCAAAAGAAAAAAAAGCAGAACTAAAATAAGTCAACTGTATAAATAATGCCTAAAAGAAAAGCAAATATAATTAACTAAACATCAGTGTTGCGAAAGTCCACTGTTGTTGCTGTTGTTATTTTAATATTTGATTCCAGGTTTCTGGTACACACTTCAGTTTATCTCTAATTACCATCATCTTGGTAACACAAAATAGTAACCACCTGTCAGAATCACTCCCCTCCCCACCTATTTATTCAAATCAGTGTTTCTCTATCTTTTAAGTGTATCTGAATCACTCTGAACTTTTAAAATATTAAAATGCATATTCTAAATCAGAGGTCTGGGATGGGGTTGGACATTCTGCATTTTTAACCACTCTCAGTGATGCCAATCACTGGTATGTGGACACACTTTGAGCAGCAAAGGCTGCAGTACATTATTCTGAGATTTAGCATTATTAAGAAATGAACGTCTTTTTTTCTGTTAAGTTTCTCTAGGAATGGTATTATTCCAAGGTTCCAAATTAAGTCTCAAATTAATTTCCAGGTAGTTAAACAGGTAGCTGTGTTCAAAAGAGAAATTTAGTTTAGTAATTGATGATAAGCAACAGAATAAAGGCAAGAGCCTGGATAACAGGGCTTGACTTAGACTACTAAGCAGCCCTCCTAACTGTGTCAATACTTATGAGTCAGCCAACCTTAAATGATGGCTGTGAAAATATTGCCAAGCACTGTCATTCTGACACTGCCATCCTGCTGCTTTACAGAACACCAATGACTTCTCTTCTTCAGAATAGAGAACATTGCAAACTGTTTTTGCCCCTATTGAGGCGCTTGCAATAGCTTTGTAAAATAGCCTAAACATACTCTTGCTGCTGTCAGTAAATTCTCTGAGGTTATAATAGAATTCCTTTGCAAATAGAGGAAATAGGTCAGTACCATTTAAAGGTAGGAACAGATATCAGCAGTTAAATAACATTTTCTCTTATAGGAGTAATCGATCAGGTCTCACGTTTAGGTGCTGGGTTACAATATTATACCATCTGGAAAAGCTGACAGAGGAAAAACTTCCCTTTGCCTTTCAGTTTGGAGAGAGCATAAAGATCTTTTCATGCCTTAAGCCACTTCTAAGCAATCCTATCCAGATTTTTAAGACTTTGAGTTCACATTTGAAAGCCTTTGTTCTTAGGATCACAAGGCCACACTGGGTATTAAAATGTGTAATGCAATAGCAACATTTATTGAACATATCCTATGTATCAAGTATGGTTATTAAATAGTTTTTTTTCTTTTGTATTAGTCGCTCATTTAATCCTCTGTTTAAGGCTATGCAGTTATTACGAGGTTGAGAGAAGGAGACTTTGGTTGAGAGAGGTTAAATAAGTTGTTCAGAAGATGTATAGCTGTTAAATGGCAGAGCCAGTATTTGAAACCAGGCAGCCTTACTCCAGGAGCAGGTTCCTATCTGCTAGGTAACTAAAAAAATATTCCTGGAATTTAGGTTTGGAACCTTGAGTGAGTCATTTGACTTCTCTGGGCCTTAGGTGTCTCCTCTGTAAAATGAAGGTAAATGACATGATTGCTAAACCTATTTCTAATTCAGATATTCAATGATATAAATTTAGACCATTAAAGAGTTTAGATTATCAAAATCAAGATTCTTCCTCTCCATCTTATTCTCTAGTTGGAGTCCATCTGTACCATTTTATTCTCCTGTTATATGTGTCAAGCAACAAGTATTTATTGAATTACCTCTGAGTACAAATGATGGTAGTCTCCTGGGAACATAGCAGCAATTACTGCAGGCAATTCAGGCTTCTTGAAACACCATTTTAGTTGGTCATGGCATTATCTTCCTTTTTTCTCCTAGTTAAATAGATCCCCAAAGGCAGAAATGAGAAATGTTGGCTCAATAGTCTTAAAATGAGACTTGACTGATGCTTGGTTTATATTATATTTAATATTGGAACTAGGACCAAATTAGAAATATTTCTGTCTGATATTGTCCATTGTATTCAAACTGGGAACATTGCTCTACTACTGCCAAACTAATACTTTTTTCAACACTTAATGTGAAACAGAAGGAAACTGTTATTTTCTAGGGCTGGGATATCCTAAAGGATTTACCTATTCCACCTAAAATCTTTCCTTCAGATGGTCTGGTAAGCAAGGGTGTTTATCTCAACTGAATATCACTAAGTATCAATCCTGTGTCTGATGCTTTCTGTCTTGGCATGCTTCCCAAAGTTTTATTAGCACCCTCAAAACACACATAAATGAAAACTTGCATTGCCCAGCCAGCATGGCTTAGTGCTTGAACGTTGATCTATGAACCAGGAGGTCATGGTTCAATTCCCTATCAGGGCACATGCCCGGGTTGCAGGCTCGATCCCCAGTGGGGGGGTGTGCAGGAGGCAGCTGATCGATGATTCTTTCTCATCGATGTTTCTATCTCTTTCTCCCTCCCCCTTCCTTTCTGAAATAAATAAAAATCTCTCTATATAAAAGCCTAAGCAACCGTTCAACTGTTCAACCATTTGGCCATTCAACTGGTCGCTATGACACGCACTGACCAACGGGGGGCAGATGCTCAATGCAAGAGCTGCGCCCTGGCGGTCAGTACGCTCCCACAGTGGGAGTGCCGCTCAGCTGACTGACAGGCACCAGATGCCAGGCTCACGGCTGGCGAGCAAAGCTGTGACATCGTGAGCCTCTCCCGTGGACACTACTCCTGCGTGCCCCTACCCCATCTGAACTGGGACCAGGATTGGGACCAGCATCGGGACTGACTGGGTGTGAGCCCATAGCCGCTTCTCATGGGCATGCCGGTATTGCCCTAGGATGTGTGTGAGACTGCAGCAGAGCATCAGAGAGCCTACCGAGCGGCGGTGGCAGGTGCAGTGGGGCCAGGATGAGCAGGAGCAGTGTGGCACCTGGCCTGGGCTCAGGCTCCTCCTGGCTGCCTGCCACTTAGCACACTACTATATCCCTCGAGGGATGTTGGACTGCTGGTTTCGGCCCAATCCCTGAGGCCACGTCGAGGGGTCTCTAGTCTATACTAATAAATGGCTAATATGCAAATTGGTCAGGACACCTTCACAGTAACAACTGAACAGCAGGCTGCGTGGGGCAACCAGGCTGGCAGGGGGGTTAGTGAAGGATGACCAAATGACTGAACAGCAGGCTGCGTGGGGTGACCAGGCTGGCAGGGGGGGGGCGCAGTTGGGGGCGACCAGGCCGGCAAAGGGGGGCAGTTGGGGGTTACCAGGCCAGCAGGGGAGGCAGTAAAGGGTGACCAGGCTGGTAGGGGGGTCAGTTAGGGGTGACTAGGCTGGCAGGGGGGACAGTTGGGGGCAACCAGGCTGGCAGTGGGGGGCAGTTAGGGGTGACCAGGCTGGCAGGGAGGGCAGTAAGGGGCAATCAGGCCAGTGGGTGGGGGGCAGTTAGGGGTGATCAAGCTGGCAGGCAAAGGTGGTTAGGGATGATCAGGCTGGCAGCGGGGGGGGGGGGGGTAGTTAGGGGTGATCAGGCAGACAGGCAGGTGAGCATTTAGGAGCCAGCCCTCCTGGATTGTGAGAGGGATGTCCCAAGGATCGGGCCTAAACCGGCAGTCGGACATCCCTCAAGGGGTCCCGGATTGGAGAGAGTGCAGGCTGGACTGAGGGGACCCTCCCCTCCCCCGTGCACAAATTTTGTGCACTGGGCCTCTAGTATATATATAAAAAAGAAAGAAAACTTTCATTCTCAAGGAAGGTAAAGCATTTCAAAAGAAAAATGGTATTAAATTTTTCCAAATGATTTACTTTAATAACTCAAATGGCATTATTATCCTTGAGGATAATAGGAAGATGGGTGAATATATGCTTATAATTGATTACATGTTAGTACAGAATTTCCCCATAAACTTTTTCAGAGCACTGAATCCTATTTTTCATAAAACCACCATCCATCGAGTTTCTGTATTTTAGAATACTCCTGTTTTTAGCAGATTGTGCATTTCATGAAATCTCTTAACTGCTATCTACTGAAAGAAGTCAATAGTCAATAGTAAATAACAATCTATTACTTGGCACTTGACAGAAATGCTCAAGAAAGGGTTTATAATTAATCTTATCAGAGCTGATAACTTAGAAGGCTAGCCACAAAAAAGATGTGTGGGTTTCTTTCATGAGCCTAGTTACCTCATTTTCATAGTCGGTATTTTTTTGCCAGTAGTTATTTCTGCTACCCCTTCATTAAGTGCCTAAGGTATTCCTACCCTTGCAGCTCCAATAAAACCCATCATCATATTGTATATTTAAGATTAAAGGCCATTTTTCCAAGAGCATTCCTTCCACTACTCTTGTGAATAAAGCAGATGAGATGTCCTGTGGCATTTACACTCTTTAAAAATATATATATATTTAAATTTTCTATTCCAGAGTGAAGATTTTTCCCCCTTTGAAAGATTTGGAAACATCCATAGTTAACATGGTCTTGGGGTGTTTGGGTCCATCACATGCTTATAGACAACTACAGGCCCAGTGCACAAATTCGTGCATGGGTGGGGTACCTCGGCTTGGCCGGTGATCAGGACCGATGGGGGCCGATGGGGGCAAGCCAGCCGGCTGGGGAGGGACCGAGAGAGGTTGGCCTGCCAGCCCCAATCAGGTTGATTGGGGCTGGCAGGCCAACCTAGACCAGTGGTCGGCAAACTCATTAATCAACAGAGCCAAATATCAACGGTACAATGATTGAAATTTCTTTTGAGAGCCAAATTTTTAAAACTTAAACTTCTTCTAACGCCACTTGTTCAAAATAGACTCGCCCAGGCCGTGGTATTTTGTGGAAGAGCCACACTCAAGGGGCCAAAGAGTCGCATGTGGCTCGCGAGCACAGTTTGCCGACCACGGACCTAGACAATTAGTCTTTTTACATGGCCTATACTGGGCTCTAGGGATGGAATTATGACCAAGACATGCCCCCTACTTTCAAGTATTTCACAGAGTACAAAACAATGTATATATAAAGTTATTTTAGGACAATGTGGTAGATGCTATGATAGAGACAGTCAAGTCCAGGATCCTGTGGGTGCACGGAGGGGTGGTTTCTCAGGCATGGTGAAGGGCTAATGCTTGACATGAATCTTAAGGAGGTTGAGTAGTCCGCACCATGTATAGGCTGCAAATGAACAGGAAAACATTCCAAACTGAAGCAAGGGTATAGGCATTAGCAGGTGTGCCTGAAAACAGTATGGAGTGTTCTGGGAACTACAGATAATTCACCATGGTGAGAACTTAAAGGGCATTGGGAAGATTGTCAAGAGATAAGACAGAATTCTAAAAGCAGAGTAAAACAATGTTAGTGAATGTTCTCACTTATATAAAAGAAGCCTCTGTAGAAACATACATATTTATATATTTGTATAGGCATTGACAATATCTGGAAGAATACACAAGAAATTAGTAACAGGGTTTCTCTTAGAAGTGGACCCAGGACTAGGAGAATGAGTTGGAGGGATATTTATAGTTCTTCATATATACTTTTGAATTTTTTGCTTAAAAAAATAAAAATATTATATTGGTACCCTGCACCCCTCCCACGCCTTCACCATTGCCTGTCCATGGGCTATGCATATATGTATATATATTCCCCTGTTAATCACTTCCCACTCACCCACCCACCCTCACTTTTCTTCTGAGATTCATCAATCTGTTCTACACTTCTCTGTTTCTGCATATTGTTATAAGGTACTTCTGGGAACATTGAGGTAGAATAGTAGAAATTGGAACTATCCTGAAAAACACTAGTTCCTTGGTTGACTCTTATAGTTCTGTTCACAAATAAGGCAATTTTTCCAGAGAGAAATCCTGGGCCCATAGACGTGGTGGCTGAAATGGGCTGGCTAGAGATATGGAGAAAGGGTGCTGGCCAAAGACAGCGACTACAGTGCAGTCAACTTTAATCTCTAGCAACATTGTCCTTTATCTAGGAAGACCTGGACCCTGACAGGATTGAGACCAAACTTCTCAAATTGCCCCAGAGCAGTGATCTTTATATTCTGTTTCAGTTGCCTTTATAAAACCATAGAGGTGGGGAAAATAGATGTGTGGGGAGCCCACTTACGTAGCACCTGCTCTCTTCTCCATGCTGTCCCTAAAATGATTCCAAGCAGTGAAATCAGTGTGAGTTCTCATATAAATTGTATTTGGGGATGCGATGAAACGGTGTAACAGACAGCACCAGTGCGGCCAATAGTGGGCCCGGAGAAATGAAGCCTAGCTTCTAGGCCGTTAAAAAGGCTCCCAGTAGCTTGCAGAAGAACTGAAACAATTGAAAAGCCTGGTGGGGATGATTTTAAACAAGAATCCCCTCCCCCAAATGGTCTCCTAGAAAGAGGATATCTATTTAAACAAAGGCAGAGATTGTTTTATTTCGTTTACAGAAAGAGGCAGAGAAGCAGCTCAGGGAATATATTCAAATAAAGAGGGTTCGTAGGTACCCATTAGCAATCAGCTATTCCAACCTTACCTCAACTGAAAAGGAGCACAGGTTTAAGGCCCCTTGGATATAACAGAAAAGTCAGAGGTTAGATGCCTGGCTCCTGTCCTGAAAGGATTAATCAGGCAAGTTGCTAGGAGTAGTATATCCCGCTTGAATGAGAGGGTTTGTTTGGGATCCTTCCTGAAAGCGGGGGGGATGGGGGGGGGAATAGATTTGTTGAAAGCGAGAACCCCTGCCTACTCTAACCCTCTGTGACTCATGGGGAGGTTTTTCTTCTTCTGACCTATTATTTTCAGGGTGATGATATACAATTCTCTAGTCAAGAGAAACAGTTTTGTGGTTTTCAGAGAGACAGTTCAGTGACATTTATTTGAAATCCTTCCTGTGCCTAGAATGTATTTTCATGTCAGAGGCCATCATTTCTCCCTCCTGTAATCCTCTCCCACCCAAATGCATCTAGAGCTACTTCAAAACCCACAGGAAGTCATCTTTCTTCTGCAGAGCCTTTTCTGTAGCCACACTAGAGAGAATTCTGATGGAGAACAGGTATTGGGCAGATAAAAAATCAAGACCCTGAAAAGACAAAAGACCCAATATAAACAATGATCATCTTTCAGCATGCATAACGTTTTTATTTATTAACCTTGTCCTTTTCTCCCACACTGTATATGCTCCAGGAAGTTTAGGGATTGTATTTTTTATGCTTTTTATGTAACTCCTTGCATATTGCAGGGACTTAATAACAAATAACATTTGTTATGATTATAAAAGAATTTTTCTAGTCATAAAAAGAGTAATAATGGCATTTAAAATTTTAATTCTGGAATTAATAGTTTCTCTGTCAGTTCTACCTTATACATTCATCGGTAATTTTCTTTCATGTTGATCATGAATCATGAGCTGTTTCCATAGAAACAACTTCATCACATGGCACAGCTAGTTTCACAGACACAGTCACTTCATGACAAATATCATTGCATGCCTGTGTGTGTGTGTGTGTGTGTGTGCGCACGCCCACTTGCACTTCTTGACTTACAGTGGGGGTATGTTCTGACAAACCCATCCTAACTGAAAATAGCGTAAGTAAAAAGTGCATTTAATGCACCTAACTTACCTAACATCATAGCTCAGTCTAGCCTATCTCACATGTGCTCAGAACATTTACATTAGCCTGCACTTGGGAAATTATGTTGAGTTTCATCTCAAGACTCATTGCCTTCCTCTTCTCAGCAGAAGCAGGAGACACAGATGGGTGTTTCATAGACCTGATGGGATGCGAAAACCCAATACACAGTATCCAGAAAATGCTGGCAGCATGATATACTATAGAGTATGGGTTGTTTATCCTGTGACTCACTGCCGCTGCCCAGCACCAGGAAAGAGTATCATAATCATATCATTAGCCTGGTGAAAAATCAAAATTCAAAATTTAAAGTACTGACTGCATATTTCTACTGGCTGTGTATCAATTTTGCAACATATTAATGTTGGAAAATTGTAAGTCAAGCCATGGCAGGTTGGAGACCTCTATGCTTACACATGTATATACATACATACACACACACACACACATGCACATAACTTTATTTTAAAATGTTTTTATTGATATCAGAGAGGAAGGGTGAGGGAGAGAGAGACATTGAACCATCAATGATGAGAATCACTGATCTGATTGGCTGCATCCTGCATGCCTACTACTGGGGATTGAGCCTGCAACCCCTGCATGTGCCCTGACCAGGAATTGAATCATGACCACTTGGTTCATAGGTTGATGCTTAACCACTGAGCAACACCGGCCAGGCCACACACACAACTTTTATCAGCTTTAGAAATAATGACTGCTTTTCATTTTCAAAATGTTATTTACATATGGGCATCTGGACTATCACTATTTCTGGACACATTTAAAAGATTATTAAAGAATAAATTGATTGATGACTACAAAATGAATGGCATTTTAAAAGAAGGAAAACCAAACATAAAATATAGTATGGAAAAGGGATTCTTCAGCTAATCTGGAGAGGTTTTGGATCAGATAAGTTAAATTTTAAAATATAACCAAGAAACTTAAAATTTGAAAATACTGTGTAAAGTAAAAAATATGTCTAATCCAGAACTATTTAGCATATATATATTATGTAATATATGTATATTACATATAATATATATCTACATCTGTCTATGTCTATCTATTTATATATCTAGTCATTTTTTCTTCCAATTGTGTCCTTACAATTACATGGTATGTTTGCTTTGAAATGTCAACTTTTGTCTGAAACTCTCACATCCACACAGTAATTTGTTATAACTAGTAAATGTGTTAAATCAACTACCACATTACATGATGATAAAATATTCTTTCCACTGACATCACAACCCCTTTGCCCTGTCCCCCACTCCATCCCCAAAACACACACAAGTCAGTACATCCCAAATAAACAACTGAGGAAATAAAAACTCCAGTTCAAACTGACTCCTGAGTTGAGGCAGATGAGAGGAGAGAAAAAGATTCGCTATAAAGGTTAATAATGTTGGTCAATTAAACACTTTGGATTAGTATGTTGAGATCTGATTTTTAGACGTTTTGAAGTTGGGAACAAAAGAAAGACAGGATGAAAAATTTGGAGAGTAGAATGTATTCATAAAAATGAAAAATCATATTCAGTCCTTGTTGAGCTGTTGGTGCATATCTCCTAAGTCAATGCAGACACCACTTTGGGAGATACCCACAAGCTGTGTCGTCATGAACTTTGAAGGGGATTTCATAACCTGGTTCTCTGAATTTGTGGAAGAGAATGACTTTCAGGATCTACAGATGGTGTCTGCCCTACTGTGTTCAAAATCAGTGTTGTAGGATGTAAGCATATCTTGATGAATTGGTTTTGCATGGTCACCATGCAGCTATTCCACATTTAAATTTGCACTTGTGGTTCTGCAAAATGCACAGAGATATATGAATCCAAAGTCAGTCAAACCAAACGCCATTTTTCCTTTTCAATACTATTCAATTGCACTGAGTGGAGGTTTGTTTTTGAGTCAAAATGTGGGCCTCTGTTGGTAGTGTATGTAGGGAGCATCTACTGAAGGTGATTTCAGGTTAATTGGGAAGTGACCCGCTTGAAATGCCTCCATCAGATCTCAATATCTTCAGCTTTAACTATATTGAAATACAAATAACCCTGAGAGGGTCAACAATGATTGTAGTTTTCAATTCCTGTATTTAAACCAGAGTGTGAATGAATGGTTGAATGAGCAAACAGGTTTGTGTAAGGGACAGAGATGAGAAAAGGACATGAGGAGAGAGGGAAAACTGGAGTTATTTTATACTTTTGCCCAGAATCAGCAGTTTCTTGACTTTGGGACATGATATGAAACTGCTAGAAAAAATGACTCAGGTGTGCTGAGACAGCATTGTTCACGCTGAAACCCTGATTCAAAGGCATTTGGCTGGATTTGACAGTGATGCCCAATATTTTGTAGCATAAGATGTAAAATGAACAAATTCACCTCTATTTTCTCTAGGTGTAGCATCCATGCTGACTGGGCAAGATAACGATAATGTCTTGTAGACTAAAAAACCTGATGAATCTCTTAGTTAAAATCAGTGTCTAGCAGGCAGCATGCAGGCAACTTTTTAAGTCCAGACACTCCTTATCTGGCAAATATAATTTTGGTGTTTTCCCTAAAGTACGTTCCCCTTGAATGTGCTTCTGTCAGGTTCTATTTCAATAATTTTAAATCACTTTGAAATGTCAGAATTATGTTGTATCCTAATTTATACTCTCAAGTATAAATCTAATGACTTACTTAAGCCCTTTTATTTTTAGTTCCATGTGAAATAGAAATAATAATTTCTGTTCTACCTATTTCAGGGAGCTGTGAGAATCAAAAGAGATAAGTCATGTACAAATATGTTCTGTACATGTGATGTATAATCTTTAAATCGCTATATAAATTTTAAGTGTTCGTATTTTTATTTTTCTATTATATTTCAGATTTTCAATGAATTTATCTCTTATTTTTCTTTATTGATTAAGGTATTACATATGTCTACTTTTCCCTCCATTGCCCCCACCCCAGCACATGCCCTCACCCCTCTAGTGTCTGTGTTCATTGGTTATGCTTATGCATGCAAGACCTTTGGTTGATCCCTCCTCTACCCTCCCTTGCCTTCCTTCTGAGGTTTGATGGTCTGTTTGATGCTTCTCTGTTTCTGGATCTATTTTTGTCCATCAGTTTATGTTGTTAATTATATTCCACAAATGAGTCAGATCATGTGATATGTATCTTTCTCTGACTGACTTATTTCACTTAGCATAATGCTCTCCAGTTCCATCCATGCTTTGCAAATGGTAAGAATTCCTTCTTTTTTTACCACAGCGTAATATTCCATTGTGTAGATGTACCACAGTTTTTTAATCCACTCATCTGCTGATGGGCACTTAGGCTGTTTCCAAATCTTAGCTATTGTCAATTGTGCTGCCATGAACATAGGGTTGCATATATTCTTTCTCATTGGTGTTTCTGATTTCTTGGGATATATTCCTAGAAGTGGGGTCACTGGGTCAAATGGAAGTACCATTTTTAATTTTTTGAGGAAATTCCATACTGTTCTCTACAGTGGCTGCACCAGCCTGCATTCCTACCAGCAGTGTATGAGGGTTCCTCTTTCTCCACATCCTCACCAGCACTTGTCGTTTGTTGATTTGTTGATGATAGCCATTCTAACAGGTGTGAGGTGATACCTCATTGTTGTTTTGACTTGCATCTCTCAGATGATTAGTGACTTTGAGCATGTTTTCATATGTCTCTTGGCCTTCTATATGTCCTCTTTTGAAAAGTGTCTATTTAGGTCCTTTGTCCAATTTTTTTATTGGATTGTTTATCTTCCTTTTTTTAAGTTGTATGAGCTCCCTGTAAATTTTGGAGATTAAACCCTTATCGGTGATCACATTGGCAAATACGTTCTCCCATGCAGTGGGCTCTCCTGTTTTGTTTTTTTTTTTAATATATATATTTTTTATTTTTTGCAGAGAGGAAGGGAGAGGGAGAGAGATAGAGAGTTAGAAACATCGATGAGAGAGAAATATCGATCAGCCGCCTCCTGCACACCTCCTTCTGGGGTTGTGCCCACAACCAAGGTACATGCTCTTGACTGGAATTTAACCTGGGACCCTTCAGTCCGCAGGTCGACGCTCTAACCACTGACCCAAACCGGTCAGCGCTGTCCTGTTGTTTTGTTGATTTTTTTTTTTTTTTTTTTTGCTGTGCAGAAGCCTTATACCTTGATGTAGTCATATTTGTTTATTTTCTCCTTAGTTTCCAAGATATTGCTACGACATATGTCTGAGATTTTGCTGCCTGTGGATTCCTCTAAGATTTTTATGGTTTCCCATCTTATGTTTAAGCCCTTTATCCATTTTGAGTTTATTTTTGGTATGGTGAAAGTTGGTGGTCTAGTTTCATTTTTTTTGCACATATCTGTCCAATTTTTCCAACACCATTTATTGAAGAGATTGTCTGTCTTGACTCTAGTGTATGCTTTTTGCCTCCTTTGTCAAATATTAATTGAGCATAGTGGCTTAGGTCGATTTCTGGTTTCTCTGTTCTGTTCCATTGATCTATATGTCTGTTCTGTGACAGTACTAGGCAGTTTTGAGTACGGTGGCTTTGTAATATAGCTTGATATCTGGTATCGAGATCCCTCCTAATTTGTTCTTCTCTCTCAGGATCCGGGGAATAGCTGCGGCTATTCGGGTTCTTTTTTTATTTCACACTAGAGGCCCGGTGCATGAAATTCATGCATGGGTCGTGCCCCTAGGCCTGGCCGGTGATCAGGGTCGATCAAAGCTAGGCCAATCAGGGCCAGGCCAGAGAGGAGGTGACGGTTGTTGGGCTGGGTGCGGAAGGAATGGATGCCAGATGCCACCGCCGCCATTGTCAGCACCCTGCTACCACGTGGTTCTCTGCCTCCTCCACTCCTCCTTCCCTCGCCACCAGGCCACCACTGCGGCGGGCCGGCAGCAGGCCGATCGGCCTGAGGGAGGGACAGGGCACGGGAGGTTGGCTAGTCAGGGGGAGGGACCACGGGAGGTTGGCCAACCGGGGGAGGTTGGCTGTGGGAGCACACTGACCACCAGGGGGCAGCTCCTGCATTGAGTGTCTGGCCCCTGGTGGTCAGTGCGTGTCATAGCAACTGGTTGTTACAGTCATTCCAGTTGCTTAGGCTTTCATATACATATATATGAGTTTTTAGAGAGTTTGTTCCAGGTCTATGAAATATGCCGCTGGTATTTCAATGGGGATTGCATTGAATCCATAGATTGCTTTGGGTAGTATGGACATTTTAATCAAGTTGATTCTAGCAATCCATGAACACGGTATATTCTTCCATTTGTGTATGTCTTCCTCTACGTCTCTTTTCAACATCCTGTATGTTTCCGAGTACAGGTCTTTTACCTCCTTAGTTAAGTTTATTCCTAGGTATCTTAATTTCTTTGTTGCAATGATAAATGGGAATTTTTGTAAATTCACTATTGGTGTATAAAAATGCCAAAGATTTCTGGGTTTTAAGTTTGTATCCTGCTACATTGTTGAATTCATTTATTAAGTCTAATGATTTTTTGATGAGGTCTTTAGGGTTTTCTATGTACAGTATCATGTCATCTGTGAATAATGAGTTTTACTTCTTTTTTTCCCCCCAGTTTGGATCCCTTTTATTTCTTCTTGTTTAATCACTATGGATAGCACTTCCAATACTATGTTGAATAGGAGTGGTGAGAGTGGGCATCCTGTCTTACTCCTGTTCTTAGGTGAAATGTTTTAGTTTTTGCCCATTGAGTATGATGTTGGCTATAGGTTTGTCATACAAGTCTTTTATTATATTGAGGTTTGATCCCTCTATTCCCACTTTGCTGAGGGTTTTTATCAAGAAAGGGTGTTGGGTTTTGTCAAATGCTTTTTCTGAATCAATTGATATGACTATGTGACTTTTATCTCTCAATTTGTTTGTTATGTATCACATTTATTGATTTGTGGATATTGTACCATCCTTGCATCCCCAAATAAATCCCACTTGGTCATGGTGCATGATCTTTCTAATGTAATGTTGGAACCAATTTGCTAGAATTTTGTTGAGGATTTTGGCATCTATGTTCATGAGGGATATTGGTCTATAATTCTCTGTCTTTGTATTGTCTTTATCTGGTTTTGGAATTAGGGTACTGCTGGCTTCATAGAAAGCGCTTGGAAGTGTTCCTTCCTCTTGAATTTTTATGGAATAGTCTGAGGCGGTTAAGTTTTAGTTCTTCTTTGAATGTTTAGTCTTATCCCCTGTGAGACTGTCTGTCCCAGGGCTTTTGTTTGCTGGAAGTTTTTTGATTACTGCTTCAATTTCCTCCATAATTATTGGCCTATTGAGATTATTTGATTCTTCGTGATTGAGTTTTGAGAGGTTATATTTTTCTAGGAATATGTCCATTTCCTCTAGGTTGTCTAGTTTGCTGGAAAAGAGTTGTTCATAGTAATTGTTTACAATCCTTTGTATTTCAGTGGGGTCTGTTGTTATTTCACCTCTTTCATTTCTGATTTTGTTTATATAGGTCCTCTCTTTTTGCTTCTTGGTGAGCCTGTCTAGAGGTTCATCAATCTTGTTTATCCTTTCAAAGAATCAGTTCTTGGTTTCTTTTCTTTTCTTTTTTTTTTCCTTTGGTTTCTATGTCATTTATTTCTGATTTTTTTCATTTGTTCTCTGATTTTTTAAAAAATATATATTTTATTAATTTTTTTTACAGAGAGGAAGGGAGAGGGATAGAGAGTTAGAAACATTGATCAGTTGCCTCCTGCACACCCCCTACTGGGGATGTGTGCACAACCAAGGTACATGCCCTTGACCGGAATCGAACCTGGGACCCTTCAGTCTGCAGGCCAACACTCTATCCACTGAGCAAAACTGGTTAGGGCTCTGCTCTGATCTTTATTATCTCCTTTCTTCTGCTCAATCTGTATTTTTCTTATTGTTCTCTTTCTAATTCTTTTAGTTGTAGAGTTAGATAATTTATTATCAGTTTTTCTTTTTTTTTGAGGTAGGCCTGCAATGCTATGAACTTCCTTCTCAGGACTGCTTTCACTATGTCCCATACATTTTGGATTGTTGTGTTTTCATTCTCATTCATTTTCAGGATGTTTTTAATTTATTCTTTGATCTCTTTGGTAACCCAATCATTGTTTAATAGCATGCTATTCAGCCTCCAAATGTTTGAATTTTTTAATTGTAGTTGATTTCTAATATTATGCCATTGTGGTCTGAGGAGCTGCTTGATATGATTTCAAACTTCTTGAATTTGGAGAGACTTTGCCTGTGACCTAATATGTGGTCTAACTTTGAAAATGTCCCATGTGCATTTAAGAAGAATGTATGAAACATAGTTTTGGGGTGAAATGTTCTGAAGATGTCAATTAAGTTCATCTGATCTATTGAGTCATTTAGGATTGCTGTTTTTTTGTTGTTTGTTTTTTTTTTTTGCAGATTTTTTGTCCAGAGGATTTATCAGTGGGGTATTAAAGTCCCCTACTATGATTGTATTGTTGTTGATCTCACCCTTGGTATCTCCAAGAAGTTTTTATTATGTATTTGGGTGCTCCTGCATTAGGGGCATATATGTTTACCAGAGCTGTATCCTCCAGTTGTATCAATCCCTTTAGTATTATGAAGTGGCCTTCCTTAGCTCTTGTTATGGCTTTCATTCTGAGGACTATTTTGTCAGATGTAAATATTGCTACCCCAGCTTTCTTTTATTTCATTTCCATTTGCCTGAAAGATATTTTTCCATCCCTTCACTTTCAGTCTGTGTGAGTCCCTTGTTCTAAGGTGGGTCTCTTGTAGACTGCATATGTATGGGTCATGTTTCCTTATCCATTTAGCCACTAGATGTCTTTTGATTGGAGCATTTATGTTTAAAGTTATTATTGATAGGTACTGGTTTGTAGCCATTTTTATTTTTTGTGCTTGTGTTCCTTCTTCCCTTTTTATTTCTTTTTACAATAGTCCCTTTAGCATTTCTTGCATTGGTGGCTTGGTAGTGATAAACTCCCTTAGCCTTTTTTATCTGTGAAGCTCCTGATTTTCCCCTTCAATTTTGAATGATAGTCTTGCTGGATAGAGTATTCTTGCATTCAGTCCCTTGCTTTGCATCACTTTGCTTACTTCCTTCCATTTCTTCTGGCCTGATGTGTTTCTGTTGAGAAATCATTTGATAATCTAATGGGAGATCCCTTGTAGATAACTCTCTGTCTCTCTCTTACAGCCTTTAAGAGTCTCTCTTTGTCAAAAACATTTGCCATCATAATTATGAAGTGTCTTGGTGTGGGTCTTTTTGGTTTCATCTTGTTTGGAACTCTCTGTGCTTGTGTGAGATTTTTCTTCTCTAAATTGGGGAAGTTTCCTGACATTATTTCTTCAAATAGGTTTTCTAACCCTTGCTCCTCTTATTGTTGTTCTGAAACCCCTATTACACATATTTTGCTTCATTTCATGTTGTCCTGAAGCTCCCTTAGGCTCTCCTCCTGACATTTCTTTTTTTTTTTTCTCTAATTGCAGTTCCAATTAGGTGTGTTTTGCTGCACTGTCTTCTAATTCGCTAATTTCGTCCTCTGCTTCTTCTTCTTTTTTTTTAATTTAATAAATCTTTATTGTTCAGATTATTGCAATTGTTTCTCCTTTTTTCCCCCATAGCTCCCCTCCACCTGGTTCCCACCCCACCCTCTGCCCTTGCCTCCCCCGCACTGTCCTCATCCATATAGGAGTACGATTTCTGTCCAGTCTCTTCCCGCACCCCCCTCACAGATACCCCTTTCCCCTGAGAATTATCAATCCACTCCCATTCTATGACCCTGATTCTATTATATTCACCAGTTTATTCTGTTCCTCAGATTTTTAATTCACTTGATTTTTAGATTCACTTGTTGATAGATATGTATTTGTTGTTCATAATTTTTATCTTTACTTTTTTCTTCTTTTTCCTCTTTTTAAAGAATACCTTTCAGCATTTCATATAATACTGGTTTGGTGGTGATGAACTCCTTTAGCTTTTTCTTATCTGTGAAGCTCTTTATCCGACCTTCAATTCTGAATGATAACTTTGCTGGGTAGAGTAATCTTGGCTGTAGGTCCTTGCTATTCATCACTTTGAATATTTCTTGCCACTCCTGTCTGGCCTGCATAGTTTCTGTTGAGAAATCAGCTGATAATCATATGGGTGCTCCCTTGTAGGTAACTAACTGTTTTTCTCTTGCTACTTTTAATATTCTCTCTTTGTCTTTTGCCTTGGCATTTTAATTATGATGTGTCTTGGTGTGGTCCTCTTTGGATTCCTTTTGTTTGGAGTTCTATGCGCTTCCTGGACTTGTAAGTCTATTTCTTTCACCAGGTGGGGGAAGTTTTCAGTCATTATTTCTTCAAATAGGTTTTCAGTATCTTGCTCTCTTTCTTCTTCTGGCACCCCCATAATTCTGATGTTGGTACACTTGAAGTTGTCCCAGAGGCTCCTTACACTATCTTCAATTTTCTGGATCCTCTTCTCTACTTGCTTCTCTGGAGGAGTGTCCTTTGCCTCTTTGTATTCCAAATCTTTGACTTGATTCTTGCATTCCTCTAGTCTGCTGTTGGGTGTCTGTATAATACTTTTTATTTCAGTCAGTGTATGTTTAATATCTAGTTGGTCCTTTTTTATATCCTTGTTGGTCTCGTTAAATTTATCTGCCTTTTCTAGGAAATTCTTGAAAAACCTTATAACCGTGGTTTTGAACTCTAGTCCAGTTGTTTGTTCTCCTCCATTTCTTTCGTTTGTGATCTGTTTCCTTGTCTCCTCATTTTCGCTGCTTCCCGGGGTTGGTAGGGTAGCTTTGTGTGCTAAGTGTCCTATATGGTTCAATTGGTCAGCCTTCCAGTTACCTGAGGTGGACACTCTTGGTGCACCCCTTTGTGGACTGTGTGTACAATCTTGTTGTAGTTAAGTCTTGATTGTTGTTGGTGTCACTGGGAGGAATTGACCTCTAGGCCAATTGGCTGTGAGGACCCGCTGTGTCTATAACGGAAGAATTGCTCTGCTGGAGACACGTTTATGGGGCAGGACTTGTTCCAGTAGGGCTTTGGTGTTCATTGAGTCTGCCTCTTGAATGTGTCCCTTATGAGAGTAGTTGAAATCTGGTGTCGTCTCACACAGACCACTAGATACACTAGTGTCTGGATCTCCAATGGGGTGCAGGTCAGCTGCTGTCTGAGGCCATCCAGCAGGAGCTACAGCAAGAACTACAGTTTTCCCCTCTTTGCTTGTAATTTGGCGGTTTTGGAGCAGTCTGACTGGAGCTGCAGTTTATTTGGTTAAGCTTCGACAGGGCAGGCCATTTATATGCAAAAACTGCTGTGTGGAGCCTGGGCGGGTTTGTAGATTGTTCGGGGCGGGGTCTCAGGGCATCACTAGGCTAGGGCGTGGCAAACAGCAATGGCTGCTAGTTTGCCTTTTCTGCCTTTCCGTGTTTCCAAGTCCCCGTGCCCCGTGCTTCAGCACAGTAAACAATGATTGCTGGGTGCACCTCTGCAAGAAAGTCACCCTCACTTTTCGACCCGATGGCAAACAGTCCAGCTCCTCCTTGTAGGTGTCTGGGTCCCCCACGTGTCCCCAGAAACTGGATTTCAGAGTAATCGGGAGCTTGTCTCCCTTCGGGTTGAAAAAAAGCCGCACGCCCAGTCACCCGCCACCAGCCCGATTCTCATGCCTCTGTACCTCAGCTTTTCAGCATTTTTGCTCCTTTCTTTTTCCTTCTAGTTGTAAAACTTCCACTCAGCCAGCTTTCCTTGGTTTTGGGTGGTAGACGTTTTGTCTTTTAGTTGTAGTTTTGAAATTGTGCGAGGCGGCAGTTTAGTTGTTTACCTTTGCCGCCATCTTGGTTTCTCTTGCTTCTTCTGGTATACTATTTGAAACCTTCCATAATGTTTTTATTGTATTTATATCACTCTTTATTTTCCCTTGATTCTTACATAAGTTGTTGATTTTCTCATCCATCCAGTTTATAAACTGTATGACCAATAGTCTGAATTCTCTTTCTGACATATTGCATGCCTCCATTTCATTTTGTTTCTTTTCTGAGGATTCCTCCTTATCTTTCCTTTGTGGGTTGTTTCTTTGTCTCCCCATTTTTGCTCTCACGGAAGGTTCTAGGTTTTGAGTCACGCAGGGCCTGTAACTGCAGTGATGGGTTTGGTGGTGGGTCTCACAGTCACCAGGCCCAGGGTCGAAGCAGCAGGGTTGGTGGATGTCGCATGGCCCTGGCTCCTCGTGCAGTTGTGGTGCTCGGAGCTAAAGCATTGGACTGGTGGGAGGAGAGCATGCGCCGGAACTCACAGGAGCCTGCATCCGGGAAGGCTGGAGTCCTGGTGTCTGCTGGTCTCCAGCTAAGGCAGCAGATCCTTGTCTGGAGTGGCTGTAGGGTCCTGGGTGGTTTCTGAGGACACTGTGGGTAGAAGTGAGGCTGGGATCCAAGTCACAGCAGCTCTCCTCATCAAGATGGCATGGCCTCTGCAGCACAGCCAGCTGCCCTGGGAGTGATTACAGTGTTAGCAGAGGCTGCCTGGCTAGGCAAGCTTGGACTGCCAGCCCCTGAAAGTTCTGCAGGATCTAACTGTCCTCCCCTCCCCTCACCACACACACACACACACACACACACACACACACACACCACATCCCCACACTCCTCTTTCACTCCCTCACTCACTCACACTCTCTTCCTCACTGCTATCCTCCCGGTTGCCATCTTCCAAGTCCAAATTTCTCTCTCTTTAATGCCAAAACATGAGGAGTAACACTTACATCATGCATAATCAAATATAATAATATTTTATATGATATTTTCATTGTGAAGTTGAAATTCACAATACTTATAATTGTGAAATTTTTCTGTAAGATGACAGAAAAAAATGGAAAGAATTTCCCCCACCTTGCCTCCTGATCATGTTCTCTTGGTACTCTTGGCTCTCTAGGGTCTCTCAAACATAAAGTTTCAGCCTATAAAGGGACTCCCAAACCTCTCTAAATTTCATATTTTGTATTACTCCCAGTTATGTGGAAGAAATGAGATACATGTTTTCCATGGGATTCGCCTAGGGATTAGAGCTCTGGCATTGACTTAGTTATATAATTTACTTATAACCCCTAGCTTACAGGATATGTTACTTTGGCATTAAGTCTAGGGTAATCATATAATTTATTGTCCTGATATGCACTTTTGATAATGAATGGGAACTCCATTAATATTACTTGGACAAGAAGTGTAAACCAATACTGTCCTGGGAAAGTCAGGTTTATGATCATCCAGTGCCACACAAAGCTTGAATTTCTTCATATTTAAAATGGGGATAAATGATACTTTTTTTTTAGGTCATTGAACAACAAATAAGATAATGTGTTGTCTGACTTGGGGAAAAGATTTTTTCTTCTTCTCCACCTCCCCCTCCTCTTCCTCCTCCTCCTCCTCCTCCTTCTTCTTCATTATCATCTTAATTATTGAGTACTTACTGTGTACCAAGAACTGTTATTAGTGCTTTATATGTAAATATCAACTATAATTATGTGGATTATGAGATCACCTAATAAGAATCTTTCCACTAAAGTTTGAGATAATCAAACTAATAAAAACATAATCTGTCAGCTCACCTTTGCTCACCAAGTACTTCATAAGAGCAAAGAAACTTGCTAGGAATTATGAATTTTTAAAAATTATAGCATTTGCCTGACCAGCATGGCTCAGTGGTTGAGTGTCAATCTATGAACCATGAGGTCATGGATCCATTCCGTTTAGGGCACATGCCTGGGTTGCAGGCTCGATCCCCAGTAGGGGGTGTGCAAGAGGCAGCCAATCAATGATTCTCTCTCATCAATGATGTTTCTATCTTTCTCTCCCTTTCCCTTCCTCTCAGAAAAGAATAAAAATATATTTAAAAAAACATATCCTCTGGTGAGGATTTAAAAATTAGGTTAAAAAATTGTAGGATTTACTTTATTCCTTCAAGGAACAGCCAAGAATTTCACTGAGAAGATAAGTTATGAAAATATAACTGTCTTCATGATATCATACTAGAGCAAATATAGTACTATTAAAGGGATCCTGAAGATGAGGTCACAACTCATTACATGGTAGATAAGAGAGTGCAACCAAGCTGAGATGTTTAAGAGGACAATAATGTAGGTAGGAAGATGATGGCTAGTCTAGGCAGAGAAAATGGTACTAAGATGTCTGTAGAGATAAGATTACAAGGACTGGAAAGCTATCCTGTAGTCTTGATAATAACACAGTACTTACTGAACACTGCCACAAAGCTGGTTCTATTCTAAATACCTTAAAAATATTAATCCACATAATCCATAATGTGGCCTTATGAAGCATATATTATTATCTCTATTTTACTAATAAGGAAACTGAGATGTAGAAAAGTTAAGTAACTTGCCCTAAGTTACACAACTATGACGTGATAGAGCTATGACTTGCACCAAGGTGGATTGACTTCAGAGTCTATGTGTAGGAGTTAGGTCACTAAACCAGTTAGATCATAAAACATCATTACTTCTAGTAACTGAAAGGTAGAGAAGTTTCAAAAATTAGGAAATATGGTCAATACTTAGCAAAATGCATTAGCAATTGGTATTATTTACTCCCGAGTTAAACTTTATAAATATTAAGTTGGGGCTTGATTAATGTCTTCAGGTTTATGAAAATGTATGATCTATTCCCTGATTGAAATCACATTGGAGCGATTGTATACAAGGTGATACTTAAAGAGCTGTGTTAGTAACTTAATGGAAATAGGAAGAAAGAAGAGATTTGATGCCCCTTCTGAGAGAACTCTTAAAGAAAGAATCAAAGTTTAGATTAGACATAAGGAAGAACATCTTAACTGAGATGAGTAAGAAGATGCTGGAAGGAGCTACCAAGAGTAGCTGGAAAATGTCCTTCCTTAAAAAACTTCAGAACAAGAAAAATAATTATGTCTGTCCTAGTTGGCTTATACAGCTCTTCTATCCAAAGGCAAGAGGGCAAGACAAGAAATATTATTTTTCTAGGATCCTTCCTGATGAAGGAATTTTATTTTCTAAGATTTTCTACTTGGTATTTATAAAAAGTCCATTATAAGATCTTGTATAATTCTCACATTTTGATCACCTTTATAGTATATATAATTCAAGATTACAGCAACACTCAGAGGCAGTGTCAAGGCACTTGGCTGGGTTGTCATTAATTCAGTTGCTCTTTCTGGAACAAATTTATTGACTTTATGGTGCACAGTACTCACACTTATATCTCAGAAAAAGTTGCATTTCACTAACCATTAGGGTAGTTAATAAAGAAAAGATGCAGGAGACATTAAATACTCAAATGCCAAGGGTCTCCTGTTATGAGAGCTTGTTGAAGACTTTGCCAGTGTCTTCCACACAGGGCAGGCTGAGTTAAACATGTTGAATTAAATTTATAATGTAATACATTCAACTCAAATCTGTGTATACGTTTGTATGCAGTCCAGGAAAAAGAAAGACAACCCTTAATATTAAGAATAGAAATAGTTATTAAAATATAATTAATATATACCATGTATTTGGTACCAGAATAAATACTTGACATCAGTTTTTACAAGATCCATCAGATAGAGGAATATTTAACATCCTAATTTCACAGATAAAGAACTGAGTCCAGGAAGGTTGATTTGTGTTGGAGTTGTGTTGAAAACTCAGGCCTGTTTGATTTCAGAACCAGAGATTTAACCCCCTCTTTTGGGTTCTGGGACCCAATTCCAATGTGTTTGTTTCTGTGGGGGGTTGGGGGGGGGGAGGGTATTTCTCACATATATACCAAGCAAATGGGTGTCCTACAGTTCAACTCAATTCTGACACTATCTATCCAGTGATCGATCATATCAGGTTCCACAGGTTAAAGGTTCAGTTCTACAGGACTGCTCCCCACTTCCGATGCTGCTTGCAAGCCCAGGTTGCTTGCACTTGTATAACCAACTGTAAATTAGAGCTTTCTATGACCCCCTTTTTGGGTTCAATTTTTTTTTTTTTTTTTTTTTTTTGCTAGAACAGCTCACAGAACTCAAGGAAACATTTTATTTGCTAGATCATTGGTTTATTATAAAAGGATATAACTGAGAACAGTCAGATGGAAGAGATGCAGAGGGTAAGGTAGTGGGAAGGGGTGCAGAGCTTCCAGGCCCTCACTATGAATGACAGTCTGCCAGCACCTCCACGTGTTCACCAACCTGGAATCTCTCCAAACCCCATCCTTTTGAGTTTTATGGAGTTTCATTGCATAGGCATGATGGATTATATCATTGGCCATTGGTGATTGAACTCCATCTTCAGCCCCTCTCCCCTGCCTGGAGATCAGGGGGTGGGACTGAAACTTCCAATCCTCTAATCCTTTGGTTGGCTAACCTGGCAACCTTCCAAAAGTCGCCTCATTAACATAACAAAAGACTACTTTATCACTGACAGTACTTGGGAAATTCCAAGGGTTTTAGGATCTTTGTGGCAAAAAAGAGGAAGGACGGAGGAGAAGACGACTAAATATATATTTCTTATTATAAATCACATGTTATGATCCCTTTCTCATTTTATCAAACAATCTTTTTTTTTCTTCTATTTTAGAGTTCACTCTGAATTGTGTTATTAAGAGCAACAGATCTTTTATTTCTCTAAGTGAAGGGTCAGGCAGAATCCCTCCCAAAGCATTGAGGTTTGAATTTCAGGCCACAAAGGAGCATTAGCATGGGGAATAGTTGGTGTTCTTGCTCAGGTTCAACTGGATTACTTTCCTGGACTGAGCCTTACCTCTTAATCTTGTGATTAGAAACATTAAAAAAAAAAATGCCTCTCGCCAGAGGAGAGGATTGTTTGCTGGGAGCCCAGGCTGCTATTTCTCCCTCCATTGGCATCCTTGTCATGGTCCTTGTCATGGTTCATGAAACAGTCAGCACAACATTTTTCCTGTTGGGTTCGCTTGCAAGGAGGATTTGTTTGTTTGAGTCCAACATGAAGACTCAGAAAATCTAAAATCTGTTATTTTTCAATTCACAAGATTTCTTGCTAGTGGAGAGAGAGAACTGCTCTCCACCCAGACAGGATTCTTTGATGGGGTGTGGGGTGAGCAGGCTCCAACAACAAGATGAGAAGCATGACAACTGTTTCATGGTGAGGAGAGTAGGGAAGCTAATTAGACGACCCATTTCTGGGACCAGAAGACAGAAAAGGCTCAGGTATATTTAGCTCTTTTTCTTTTTCCCATTGAACAACTGGGAGAGAAATCAAACAGGAAAATGTAAAGGTCAGATCATCTCATCACTGTCCTTTCAGAACTGGGAAATCACATTAAGAAATGCAGATGGCATCTGGAGGTTAAAATAGCAAGTTATTATTACCCACATAGCTTACAGGAGGTGTTTTTCAAATTTCTGCCTCCTAGAAGAATAGGTATTAAACAATTTAAAAAACTTCCATGTCTTTTGGCTTGATCTAAATGACAGTGGAAATATGACAACCACTTAGCTTGCTTCTACAGAAATAAAAACCAAAATGATTTACTGTAGAAGAACAGTATATTTATGAAGGAGGAGACATTCATAGAACATGATTAAGAGAAAAACGACTTGCTTGAAATAAACTGTTGTTGATGTATTTCAAAAATGCAAAGTCAGGCTATTCGAGAGACCTCTAAATTGTGCTAAAGCCATTACAGGCTTTCACATTTACCTTGTTTTGGTATTAAATAAAGCTACTCACCAATACCGATCTTGCTGTCTTTGTTCATCCCTTACAGCTAAAGAATAATATCTGCTCTTATGTCTCAGTGGCAAGGACAGGCTTAACTATGTATGTGCTCTCACTGCAGGTGGCAGCCCCATGCAGGTTCAGGCACACACAGGTCAAGGATATTGCTAAGTTCCTGGGAGGTGGAGTGGAGTGGGTTGCAGCACAAGGTGGAATTCAGGAAGAGTTATAATTTTAGGCATAATGCTTTGTGGGTTTTACTGAGGTATGAAATTATGCCATTTCGGAATGACTTTCATAATTGAAATCATCAGACCAGTATATTAATTTGTAACTTCTAAAGCCCTTTATCTTCTGATTTTATTGGAGAGTTACTAGAAAAGAAAAACCCATGTCAGCCAGTAAATATATATATATATATATATATATATATATATATATATTCTCATATATTTATTATATGACTATATCTGATGTAACTATATATGATATAAATGTATATGACGAGAGTTAGAAGTTCCCAAGAAGTTTTTTTTTTTTTTGTATGTGTTGAAATTCCAGATACAAAGAGGAAAATAAAGGCCAATTGCAAACAGTTCAGGGAAGCAAAGAATAATTTTGATGAAAAACAGTTTATAGATACCTGCTTATTATCTTTGTTGGACAGCTGCTTTGCAGATGGCTTTCTATAAGTAGACATTCAGCACTGAGAGAAGGACTATTTTCCCACAAATTATCTTCTTTGCATTCAGAAGCAAATTAACAGCAAATGTTCAATACCATCTCATGACTCTTCACATTCTCTCCTCCTCACTTTACATGAATGAAAGAAAAACTTCAATTACAAACTCAATTTCAATATCATTGATAATTCTTCTCTCTTCTGTCTTTCCATCCCTTATACTCTCTTTTCCCCTGTGTTTCCTTAATTTAGTAGTTAATGGAGACACTTTGGCTGCCATCTGTTCTGGAGAACCAGCATGGTGGAAAATGAATGGGGTGGTACTTGGCCTACCCTGAGTTCTGGCTCTGTCTTTGTGAGTCCACTCTGTTCATTTCCTTGTCTCTGAGTGTTGTGGCAAGAAAAACAAATGTCTTTCAAACTCTCAGAGCCTGCTTCTTTTTTCTCAAGCAGCAGGACATAGTTTATATCAGTAGGATAATAAATCTTTGGGGTGTCCCTTCCACTTTCTGAGAATAGCAGAGAGGAATAAAGAGATGCTTTCAAAGGCCCTGCCACTTACTCTGTGGTGCTAAAGGTCAGGACCCAGAATAAGTGGACCTTTGTTTAGGAGGTATGTTAATGAGCTTTTGGAAACACAAAATATGTGCAGAGTTAAGAAGAGCAAAAGAGCGGAAATTCTGTGGGTAACAATATAGGGGAGGCAAAGCCAGAATATAAAATAGAGGGCTAGGGTAAAGAGGAAAACTAGAAACAAAAAGAGCTAAGAAACTAGATATGAAGTTGAAGTTCTCAGCAAATAATGCCCAGTGTTAGGGTGACTGAAAGAATTTAAAACAGGGATTTTATTATTTAGTATTATGTTATTTTCTTTGCTGTGATATAAAACATCACTGAATCTCTACTTTTTCAAAAAGTCTGTTATTTGTGCAGTTGCTTTGTTGGAGTATTTCTGAGATGCTGAGTTTCACGTGTGGGTCAGCATGGAGTGTAGGGAAGAGAGCAGCCGTGTACTTAAGATCATCCTATATAATAAAAGGCTAATATGCAAATAGATGGAACAGTGGAACAACCGAACAACCAAACAACCAGCTGCTATGATGTGCGCTGACCACCAAGGGGCACGCGTGGAACATGGCGGGCGTTGGCCACAGCAGGATGGTGGGGCAGGTGAGTGGGGGTGCCAGACTAAGGCGGGGCACCAGTCACTCTCATCGGGGCGAGCCTCTGGTGGTTACTGAAAATTCTTTGCTCCTGTGCGTGCTGCAGTCCCGCCTGGCGCTCACACCTGCTGCTGGTGCTGGCCCTGCTCGCACCCGCTGCTGGTGCCCTGCGCTGTCAGAGGGTTCGAGCAGCGGCTGCTGGCCCTGATCCTCCCTCAGGGCTTCTCCACCTCCCTCTGCTCCTGAGGGGCGATCAGGGCCAGGAGCCACCTCTTGCACCCACTGTCGGTGATGGCCCTTGCTCGCACCCACTGCTGGCACCTGGCACCGGTCCTGATTGCTTGGCGCCGTCAGCAGGTGTGAGCCCCAATTGCCCCTGAGGGCTTCTCTACCTCCCCCTGCTCCTGAGGGTCAATCAGGGCAGCAGCTTCCCCTCATACCTGCTGATGGCGCTGGCCCCGCTCGTAACTCCTACTGGTGCCAGCCCCAATCGCTCCGCACTGTCAGCAGGTGTGAGTGGGGCCAGCGCCGTCCTTTAGGCTTACAATAGTACATGATAAAGGGCTTCAGTTAATTGATTTCAGTCTCAAAGGATGCCAGCTGACATCTGGTTATGTATAAAACATTAATACCACCATATGGGAAGCAGAAAAACTTGGTGTCTAGAAGATGCTAAATAAACCTGGAACTCCTTTTCACAGAAATAATATGGAGGCTATGCTGCTATAGGAAAGGAATATGGGAAGACTTGAATTGAGGGCACAGAAAGACAATCCAGGGCAGTAATGTATAATCATTGTTTCCTTCCATGATTTCCTACCAGACCTCCCACAGAAGCACAAAACCTCCTGGGTGAATATTGATATCCATATGCAGATACGGGGCTGAAGGTGTGGGGAGAGGGGCCATCTGGCAATTAGTCCCTGTAGTATATGCACAATTATTTAAAAGCATATGGACCACCAATTTAAAGTTATTTTATATACTTGTATACCTAGCCCATGGACATGGGCAACAGGTTAGTGAAGACCTGGGGATGGGTAGGGGATTGGAGGAGAGAGGTGAGGGGGGGAGGAATTTTTATAATACTGTCAACAAAAAAATACATTTAAAAAATAAATAAAGTAGTTTTGCAAACCGAATCAGAAGACAGAGCTATTACAGCTACAGAGTGCCTTAGATAGAGCTACTATAGCAACAAAGTGCCTTAAGACCTAGTTTGTGTTTCAGCCTTTTAAATATGAGAGGTACCTCAGCCCCCAAATTCCAAAGCAATGCTTTAAACTCATTAGAGGCACATATACTGTTCCTCTCGCTGGCTCTGCTGATCCTTCTGTTTATATTCTGTGCTTTCTAACTTGCTGTTCAATTCTCTCATTTTTCTCTCTGACTTTATCTTAGCATTATGAGTCTTTCTGTCAATGTATATATCCCTCTGTGGATTAGCTCCCAAAGCATTCAGTGGACTTAAACATATGATTTAAACCAGCTGTCCTGCTGGAAGCAGATAGAAACTGTTCTGTGCCACCTTTTTTCCTGAGTATGGAGGTCCCTAGCTGGGCTCCTCCATTTGACAAACTATTTAGGATCAAACAGCTGGGTAGCCCATAAAGGGATAGGCATGTTGACAGAAAGTTTCATAATGTTAAGATAAACCCAGAGAAGTAAATCCAGAGAACCAGACAGAACAATCACATGTGAAATAAGCAGAGAAGGCAAAAGAAAGGAGGATGGAGGGGGTGTGGGGAGGGAGATAGAATGAGCACACAAACAAGTGTGCTGGGCTGGGGCTAGTGTGACTTTAGTGGGTACAGTTAACAGTGGTGGAAATCAGAGAAAAAAATTCAAATTAAGAGAAAAGGGAAGAGTATGTAGGTTGGGACACAATTATGGGTTGGGTTCCCCTGAAACTCTGAGTTTGAAATTTCTGTTTATCAGGTTATATTGGAGAACGTTCTTGGGAAGTGAGGGGAGCACCACTGGTCAAAGGGAGAAGTGAAATCAAGATTTAGTTTTTGTCAATGTGTCACTAACCCCAAGGGGAACTCTGCAGATAAAATGACCCTGCATAATTATTTGGCATTGGCCTGCGTCATAACATTGAGGCATGTGGCCTGCGTCATAACACTCCACCTCCACCTACTAACTTCAGTATCAACCAGCCACGTGATGTAGGCTGTCCCTGAGAAAGAACTATGACCCTGAGCGGAGAGAGTGCCTCAGTCGAAGCAATTTTGGACAGAAACTCAGCTGAGAATTATCAGCCACCACTCCCAGCAGGTGGGAGAATCAGTGTTTCAGTCCTAAAAGGGGTGTGAGTTCTGGGCTGGGCTTCACAGCATCTCTCACACACCCCTAGAGTCAGAACACAGGTGAAAATGTGGACCAGAAGTAGTGAATTTCTCTCAGAAACTCTGGAGTTTAGTCTCATACTATTCACTATTTATTTTATGTGCATTGGTCTTATCTCTTACCTAAACTCTGAACTCTTTGAGTAACACTATCATAATATATATATTTTATCCTTTAATACTTCCTTTTGCTGAGTAATTGGCCAAATCTCAAATATTTAGAAGAACAGGTTCATTGTTTATGTGGTTATATGATACTGAAATAACAAAAACTCATATTTTGAGAAGACATAAAAGACTTTACATTGATCAAGTTATTTTTCCCATTTCTTTCCTTTTTTTTTCTATCATGCATGCATATAAATGTCTTCTGAGTGAACTGGCTCTGTAACAGAGGCAGTCCAGTTGCTTAAAAATTCTAAAGAAAGGTAAGGGACACCAAGGGCTATATGTGGCAAAGTGAGAATCTACTTGCTTCAGTGGAAAGAAAACGTGGCTGGAGTCTTTAGACCAGCCTCTGTTTATTGCTATCCTGTTGCTTACCATGTGATATTGAAAAAAAATAATCAATTGAACTCTCTGAGACACTTATTTCTTCCTGTAATGATTAGGCATGATTTTGAGTGCTTTGCCTTCCTGAATAGCAGTGGATATTGGGTAGAAGGATTGTGATAAGGATCAATGGATAATGCCTGCTGCTTGTTTGATATGTTTGAGGTCTAAAAAGTAGTTCAAGAATAGTTTTATTATTAGTGTAAAATGAAATTTCTTAAAATTTTAATTTCACAAATTGTATTGTATATAGTAATAAAAAGCTGATTTAAAAAAAGTAATCAGTAACAATAATAGAAAAAATATATTTTATTCATAATGGAAGACCCTAAATTGTTACACTGGCTTCTAGATTCTTTTTTCAAAGTGAGGGCTGGGTAATTAATATGATCTCTCATATATGTTTGTATTCTAAACTTCATAAACATGCATCTTTCAAACCAACATTTTCATTAACCAGGGAAAGTATGATATGGGTACTTCCTGTGTCTAACAAAGTGATTTAATTGTGGGAAGAAAGATACTATAGATGTATATGTAGCATAAAATCTAGAACAGAGATGGTTTGGAAGAACTTCAAAATATTCAGGGAAGAAAAGTTAACCTTAAATAATTTCAGATTGCCAAACTTACTTATGGGTTGGAATTAAGTGTTCTCCATTAATGCAGTTATCCATTGCATTAAGATTGAAGGATCTCAGTAGTGGCCTTTTTAATTACCTGTTTTCATGTAGAAAGCACTCTCGTGGTAGTGGTAACCAAGCAGACACCATTTACATAGGCATGCACTTTGTCTAAATATTGTTTGCAATGCTAATTACATTCTCTAAATGGAATGACTTATTTGTTTATATTTGGCTGATCTTAAATAGGCCCCTTCATAGCAGAGACAGAAATTCTGGGTGGAAGGTGAGATATGTCATGGTGACAGAGCTGGACACTCAAACTGACACCATTTGCTAGCTAGGGAAATTACCAGCCATAGATCATGAGACCCTTGTCTTTCCATACCTACTGTTACCTAAGCTTTGCCCTTCCCAGCCCACTCTGGGTACCCAGTGTTTTCATAGTTTTTGTACCTATTATATTATCAAAGAAAAAATAAAAAGTCTGCTTTCAAGATTAGATTTGAAACCTATTTATAATCATATTAGAGGCCTGGTGCACGAAATTCATGCACTGGGGGTGGTGTGTCCCTCAGCCCAGCCTGCACCCTCTCCAATCTGGGAACCCTCAAGGGATGTCTGACTGCCTGGGATCGGGCCTAAACAGGCAGTTGGACATCCCTCTCACAATCCAGGACTGCTGGCTCCCAACTGCTTGCCTGCCTGCCTGCCTGATTGCCCCCTAACCACTCCCCTGCCAGCCTGATCGATGCCTAACTGTTCCTCTGCCGGCCCAATTGCCCCTAACTGCCCTCCCCTGCCGACCTGGTCACCCCTAACTGCCCTCCCCTGCCGACCTGGTCACCCCTAACTGCCCTCCCCTGCCAACCTGGTTGCCCCTAACTGTCCTCCCCTGCCAGCCTCGCTCCCAACTGCCCTCCCCTACAGGCCTGGTCCCCCCAACTGCCCTCCCCTGCAGGCCTGGTCCCCCCCACTGCCCTCCCCTGCAGGTCTGGAGGTCTGGTCCCTCCCAACTTCTCTCCCCTGCCGGTCATCTTGTGGCAGCCATCTTGTGTCCACATGGGGGCAGCCATCTTGTGTGTTGGAGTGATGGTCAATTTGCATATTACTCTTTTATTAGATAGGATTCAATCCATTGAGAAGGCTTAATCTGAACCTGTTTAGATGCATTGTGCTCATACAAAATGCAAAGACTTAAGTCCAAGAATGGATTTTTAATAGTGAAATTTCTAGCATTGGTGAGTCCTAGGCCAAGGTATTCAATCATCAATGAACATCTATTTAGTATCTTCCATATGGATGGCATCTATGATGCTCTGTTGATATATCTAGATCTCAACTCTTATTCTACCCCTGACCCAGTCTGGGAGACAGTAGTGTCATCATTGTTATTCAACCTGAATCCCACCATGAATCCTTATTGAAAATAGAGCTTAAATTGATTAAACACAAAGCCATAGAAACATGAGAAAAATCATTCTCTCAGAAATCTTTAAATCTGTATTCTTTTTCTTTGGTGAAGAAAATTTAAAGTCAATTATTTTCATTGTGGTCTTTTGGGGAGCCACCCTCTCTAACTCAGTTTGGAAGGCGTTTCTTTAAAATCAGTGTTCTTGAGTTTGCCTGGGTTTGTGCGAGGATTTCTCAGGCCCTAACATCTCAGGGGACTGGGTGAAGCAGGGCAGGGTTACTAGTCATATGTAAAGACATGCTAGTTAATCATTTTCTCTTTAGTTTTATCATCCAAGTCAAATCTGAGTGAGGAGGAAAACCAGAGGAACACATATAAAAATGGAAAAATTAGGTGATTAGGTGGGATGAGTTCCCAAGAACAGTGGTCGGCAAACTCATTAGTCATCAGAGCCAAATATCAACAGTACAACGATTGAAATTTCTTTTGAGAGCCAAATTTTTTAAACTTAAACATCTTCTAACGCCACTTCTTCAAAATGGACTCACCCAGACCACGGTATTTTGTGGAAGAGCCACACTCCAGGGGCCAAAGAGCCGCATGTGGCTCGCGAGCCGCAGTTTGCCGACCACTGCCCTAGAAGATTCAAGCCTGGGCTTAAATTGCTAGGAAGGAAGATTGCTATTTATATTAATTCACAGAAGGACTTAATGGAAAGAAAAGGATTTTAACTGGCATCCTGATGTGGTTTTTGCCACCTCTGTGGTCCAAAATGTAGTTCTTCATTCTACTTTTTATCACCAATCACAGGAAGGGACAGACAAAATGGACTGAGGAACCTAGATCTCTCTCATGGTGTTTCTGATTGAGCCTTCAATCTAGTAAAAAAGGAATGATCCCTTTAAGGTTTCTGGCACATGCATTTTTCTATTAAATAGCAGACATTTTCTAGCCTTTTAATATTAAGTGACTCATTGGATTATTAAGATAATGATTACTATTGTTTTAAAAGAATTTCTCCAGTGTTGCGATTAAATATGAAAATTTCCCACAAATTTAGAAACCATTAGAAAAGAACCTGGAGAAGACAATTCTAGAACATTTAATGCTTACACTAAAGATGAGTTTCTTTACAAAGTAAAACAATTGAATTTTTTCCCCTGAGAAGGTAGGTTATACAGTGTACATCCAGTACAACTGAAGTCCAATGAACAATAGGTTAGTTATGTAATCTGTCACCATCTCACACACCCAACCTGGCTAGTGACATCATAATGCACTTTATAGAATCAATCCACATTTTCTCATTGCTTAAATGAGTTGCAAGTCTGAGACATCTCCTAGAGGAGTATGTTTACTTGGTGCAAATATGGACAGCTATTTGGTAATTGTCTAACTCTGCAAGATACAATGACCAATGTGGAATAGTTGCAGCTTCTAAGCTATGCATGGATTTTTTATTTTTATTTTTTTTTACAGAAGTATGCCACCTAACGCAGATTTTATACAAAATATCTAGGACAGAAATGGGATTAAGTAGGTTCCTGATAGAGAGTGAGTTTAGCTAGGATGGCAAAGTGACAAAATAGTGATAAAGAACCCAACTCTGAGCAAGAGACTGGAGTCTGGAGACTGCATAATGCATAGCACAGATGTCCCATAAAAATGTGCAATAGTAAAAACTACCATCTGAAAAAGCCACACAAAGCTGTAGTCAAGCTGTAGTCATGATAGGCAGGTGATTCATTCAGAACACAGTTTTGTGTAGCCTGTGAGGTTAAAGAAGGCCAAGGATTCGTGAGTCGCTGATAGTACCTAGACTTTCTATTTAGAGAACACAGCATTCATTTATGTGCAAAATGGTCCATCATCACTCAAGAAGCTCTTATTAATCACTGACCTGTACAGAGAGGCAGGTCATTGAACAAATAAGCAAACAGAATCTATTGGGGAAAAGTCTATATGGTTTCTATAAGTGGAAATCATGCCTGACTAAACAACCTGAATCCTCTCAGGCATGAACAGGTCTTTTATAAAATAGACAAATGCCTTGTAGACAAGGAACTACCAATGGAAGTAATTTAATTAGACACAGAGAAAGCCTTTGACAAGGTAAACCTCAGGAGATATGTCATTAGAGGGACTTTCAAAAGGCTGGATATTCATGCATCCATGTTGGGAGATGTGTTCATGTGTCCAATAGAGGTCATATTACACAGGAATTTTCAAATTGTGCTCCTTGACCATTCACAGATAAGCCCTGAGAGCCATGGATGGCCAAGGGAGCTGATAAGGGTCTGGCTTCAATAAGGCAGTTCCATATTTATTTTACATGTTGAAGTTCCTAGTAAGGTTTCATTTGAATGGCTTGAAAACAACTCCATTAAATTACCTTTGAAATCTTTTCTACTTTTATAAAGACTATAATTATCATTCTGGTTTACTCCAGTGCATAGAAGTTTTATTCACCAAAGAACTTGAGTAAGTTTAAAGCATGAAAAAAACCACACAGCACCATAGTGATAAATGACACATTTTCTAGTTAGAAAATAAATAAAAAGCTGGGGCCTACTGAAAACCAATGCAGAGGTCCATCTTATTAATTGATTAACTAATTAACTTGTAGTCAGTGAGAAGATTGCAATATCCAGTTTTGCAGCTGAGTCTAATTTATCTTGGGAAAAATGTCAATTCAGTTGGCACAAATATTACTCTAATATTTATGCTAAGCAAAATTGAGGAGGAGTGCTATGAACTAATTCTGTCTTAGAGTAAGTTCTCTACACCATGGGAGATTTAAGACGCCTCCAAATAGTCATTTCCCAGTTTTACTCACCCGTGAGTAAGGGGTGAAAAAGCATACTGTTCACCCCTGGCTTTGCTTTGTGCTGTGTGGCATCCTGTGGTAAGACAAAGTCCTTTGACTTCTCTATTTCATATGACAAGTTCATAGATGTTATTTCTATTAATGTAGTTTCCTGGTGTCTGAGGAGTAATTAACATCTTAGACTGAAATGCTTTTTAATAATAGAAGCTTTGTGTCATTCTAAATATATTTTTTAGTATAACATAAAATCCTAAGGGAAAAAAAAAAGAAATTCTATGCTAAAAAAAACTGTCATACATTGAGCCCAGTGTTCTGTCTCTGATAGTCAAAGATGAGCTGTGGAAGGCCAAATCATCCCTCTAAAATATGTATGTTAGAGATTGTATCCAACTTAATTACTTTGAATATAACCTGAGTGCTGATGACTTCCAAATACATAGCTCTGGCCCTGAGGCTTCCTCCACACTTTTAGTGCCTTATTCAACTGCCTGCTAGTCCAGTCCATTCTTATTGTAAAAAAGTACCAATTCTCAAACACCGTATCTCAAAACTGGATTTATAACTCTTCCCTCCCCCAAATCAACATTTCTAGTATTCTCAGTTTCTGTGAAAGGCACTACATAAGTACCAACATATGGAGTCATCTTTGACTCCTCACTTATGTTCTTGCTACTGTTTTATACTGTCTCAAAACAAATGCACTTGAATGACAAGTCTCTGGTGTCAGCTGCATAGGAAATGCTTCACAATCTCTTTCCATGCTTTATCACTCATAGGTTTTTCTCAGAACAGGATTCAAAGCATGTATATGACCTTCCATGGTAAATTCTAACATATACAGGGTATCCCCCAAAATGTATACACACTTTAATAGCTGATAGCTCAGTTTTTAAATGAAATGTATTTTAATAAACACTACCTTTATAATTATATTCAAAGTGTGTATATATTTTGGGGGGATACCCTATATTCTACATAGGTGATAATTTGTAAACCATATATGATCTAACACAGAAAGTAATGGAACTGGAGTGTAAATACAGGCCTGCCAGACTCTGAATGTAAGACCCTCTTAAGGTCATCATCACTGAATCTCATAGCAAATACAGTTGTAATGTCATCCATAAGTGGGGGGACGCACAGGAATATCTCAGCTTTCCAGAGGTTTGCCTTATGACTGCAGAATGAACATGTTTGCATTTGCATTGGTGAGAATTATTTGTTTGTCTCTCAGTAGAATTAACTTCCATAGGTCATTTTCAGCTATAGTAAATACAAGCAAAGAATTATAAAGAGTTTGCAATTTGGTAGAAAGCATACCAGGGATTTTCTTCTTTTGCCTTTATATGTAGTAAAAACCCCATTGTAGTCTCTGCTGAAGCCAGTGGCATGCCTGGTACCTCCCAGTTTCCCACTTTAACAGCCATCTTTGCAAGGGACAGATTGGCAGCTGGTATTACTGGGTTCAGCAGCTTCATTTAATTTCCAGTATGGAAATAGCCTTAGAATGAGTCATGTAAGCCCCACTAGAAAGGTGGCACTTTAAGATGAATGTGGAGCGTTGACCCTCACCATCTCCCCTTTTGTTCTTCATTACATTATTCAGAGTTGGTTGGATAAATCATACCATTATTCATCTTAAGCATTTTGCTATTAAAAGTAAGTGTCCAATTCCAGGATTTTATGATTTTAATTGAAGAATTAATGTCCCATGGCGAATCTACAATAAACATATTTAATCTTCTCTCCCATCATTATGAAATACAATATTACTAAAAAATAGCTTTCAAATCCATTTGTTTAAAAATATTTTGCTAGGAATATAATCATGCTCCATATGCTCCTATTTTTCAAAAGGTTTTAATATGTGATTTGAATTTCCCTTCAGGTTGGAAGTCTGTACATCTGTAATTGAGCTGCCAACTCTCCCGGAGAAAAACTCAGTTCTAAAAAAAATGACTTTTTATTTTCACTTAGCCATTCATTTTAAGGAAGCTAACAAAGGTGAACTACATGTATGGTGTTTTTCCCCCTTAAATTATTGGTCTCCTCTATGAAAATAACTCAGTTAAAGTTTGAGGAGTCATGCAGGCAAAATAAAGAGTTGGCTAAAACAGTTACTTGTTTGCTAGACTCAAGACAGTGAGGGAAAGGGGAATAGGCTGGGATACTGAGGCATGGTGCTTCCTTAGTTAATCCAACTAAGAAAATAACTTGCTTTTATGCAACTAACTGGGTGGATTACCTGCATTTACCCAAATAGTGTTTTGAAGAAAAAACTGAACTAAAGAAATAAGTCATGTTAGTGAGCAAGGCAAAGTTCAAAATGCCTTTGCTTCCCACAGAAGCTAAAAAATAGATCCGGAGACATAGAAGCATGGAACAGATTGTGGAATCTCAGAGGGAAGGTACTGTGTAGGTTGGGAGGCTGTGGGGGGCGGGAAGAAATCATCCAAAGGACTTGTATGTGTATATGCATAACCTGTAGACACAGACAATAGGGTGGTGAAGGCCTGGGGTAGGGGGGGCGGGGCGGGGGAGGGGAGGGTTTGAGGTGGGTTAGAAGAGGTGAACGGGGGAGAAAAAAGTGGATTTATGTAATACTTCCAACAATAGGGATTACAAAAAAAAAGTATGTAAATCATTGCAGGAAAATGTCTTATCTTCATAGTAATTACTCTGGGGAGGTGGTCTTCTTAGAATCAAATTTATCCATCCATAGTTTTTCCCCCAAATTCTCATTACTGTGCGACTACCTTATAAATGCTTTCATTTGATTCATTTGGTAGTGTGTGCTTTTTTCCTCAGGTGAATTTGTCACATCAGCCTTGTTTCAGTTTAGCCCTTCTCAATTCTCACATGGTAATATCCATTCTTATTTTTCATTCCCACATTGAATTCTGCATTCTGTAATAGTGACAGATATAATGCTGCCAAGGTAGATCAGACTCATATTTATCTTCTCCTTGGAGAACTTATTGCATTATTTAGTATCATGAGGTCTTTTCATTTATGCTGCTTTGTACCTTATTGGGTCCCAAAGTCCTGGTGAGCCCACTTCCAATCTGATGTGACACAGCTGATAGCATTTGAACTGCATCATTAAAGGGGCACTTGTAAGCCATTTATGCCAGATTCCACTAAGAACAGAGGAAAACCAGACAGGGTCATTTTTCTCAAAAGGATTTTTTCAGTCCTGAGCTATTCCCATCAGATTTCCCGTGACTCCTTCAGGTCAAGCTTGAAGCGATGTCTTTTTTTGACAAGCCAGAGAATAATTTATTTCTTGGTTCTTTTGCTGACACAGTGGAAACCTGTTTCCACCAGAAAAATACTAGGACTTTCTCTGGATGATTTGGCTTTTCTAAAATATTCTTTGATGGTATATATATTTTAAATGCTAATTTGTGAAAACTTCGTAAAATAGGTAAGGTATTTTATTTTAAGTTAGTTACTAATTTTTTTTTTTAAATTAGTGACATGACTTGAATATTTAAATATATTTCAGGGAAATACAATAATTTACTTTTTCAAAAGTAGAATTTTCTAATTCTTTCCCTAATGCTCAGGAGATTTCTTTATTACTTTATGATTCCCTTAGAAATCTTGTAATGGGAAACACTCAAAGTCAGGAGACTCAGCCTTGTCATAGTAAGCAATGAGTCCTTTAGCATATCTCTTACATTCTTTCTGTCTTGGTTTTGTCACCTAGTGGTGGTCTTACCCAGTTGATGCCTTTAAATACTAACAGTAATTCATTGATGACTAAACTTTATGTAATCAATGTCTGTGATGGGATGTGTGGAAAACATCTCAGATTTTATGCATACAAAATCATAAATTTATTATAAACCAGTTCTCTCTTCATTTTAAAACATGGTGCCACCATTAACTCAATTACCTAGGTGACAAATCTGTAACTGTCTTACATGTCATGTCCAACCCATCAACAAATCCTGTCAGACATATCTTTAAATATATCCCAAATTTAATCACCCTAACCAAGTTTGGGGCCACCACCCAAATCCAAGCCATATTCCCTTTCCCCTGAATCATTAAAATAGTCTGTCAGCTTCCAATATTTCCACCTTCAAATTTGCTCTCCATTAGAAGCCAGGGGGTTTATTTCCAAAACACCACTTGGAGTATATCACGTCTCTATTTAAAACCCTCTAATGGCTTCCTACTTACCTAGAATAAAACCCAAAGACGTTATACTAGCTTTTAAGGCCCTGAGCAATCTCTCCCTGGCAATTCCCCAAGCTTACTTCCATTCTTCTCCCTGGTACTCCGCTTCCTCAGGCCCTTTTGACCTCCACCCGTGTAGGTGCTGAACATGACAAACATATTCCCCAGTCAGAGCCCAACAGGTGCTATGAGCCTGATGCATATACAATTTAGGAGACATGGTTTAGGAAAGAGAATATAAACATTAGATATAAAAGGGCATATTTAGAATAAGAAAATAAGTCACTGCCCTCTGCACCTTGGCAGAGTGGGTGTAGGAGCATTCTTGGATGCCTACACTGGGAAGCCAGCAATAGCTGAAATCAAAAGTGACTGCAAACCACATAAACCCACTATCACCTGACTACATGTGTTTTCTCAATATCCCAACAATGACACTGGCCACTCCATCACTACCTGCCAGGAAGGAAGGAAGTGCAATGGAAATAGAAGTAGTTGTGAAAAGAGGTAGCAACCATAACCAATTGTGGTTCAAGTTCCTTCTGGTGCAACTTTTATTTTAAAAAACGTGACCCTGTGAACACAAGGCAGGGGCCCATCCCAAAGCCTTGGTAGGAGTCTGATCAAATGAGGAGCCTGAAAGCTTCAGCTTCCTTAGCATCAAGGTGGGTCTGCCTCTGGCCTGTACATTTGCTTTTTCTCTTCCTGGATTATTATGCCCCCATTTGGTTCTCTATTTAAACATCCCTTCTTTAACGAGGCCTTTCTTGTATGTTCTAATTAAAGCAGCCTGTGCTGTCACTCGGTCTGCCCTTCCTCTACCTTGTCATTATAGCATTTATCGACCTAATATTATATTATTTACTAGAGGCCCGGTGCATGACATTCGTGCACAGGGTGGGGTTCCCTTCAGCTCAGCCTGCACCCTCTCCAATCTGGGATCCCTCAGGGGATGTCCGACTGCTTAGGGGATCGGGCCTAAACTGGCAGTCGGACATCCCTCTCACAGTCCTGGACTGCTGGCTCCTAATCACTCACCTGCCTGCCTGCCTGGGTGCCCCCAACTGCCCCCCTCCCACCAGTCTAGTCGCCCCTAACTGCCCCTCCCCTGCCGGCCTGGTTGCCCTCAACTGCCCCTCATGCTGGCCTGGTTGCCCCCAAATGCCCCCCCCCCGCCAGCCTGGTCATCCCTCACGGCCCCCCCCGCCTGCCTGGTTGCCCCACGCAGCCTGCTGTTCAGTCGTTTGGTCGTCCCTCACTAACCCCTCTGCCGGCCTGATTGCCCCACGCAGCCTGCTTGTTCAGTTGTTTGGTCATCCCTCACTAACCCCTCTGCAGGCCTGGTCGTAGGCAGCCATCTTGTGAGGATGTGATGGTCAATTTGCATTTATGTTTTTATTATATAGGATAAAATAAATTATCCTATATAATAAAGAGGTAATATGCAAATTGATTGAACAGCAGAACAACCAGTCGGCAGGGGGCGTGGCCAGTGAGCAGACATCGCCAAGCCAGCCAAGGCGCGTGCCAGTGGGCAGAAGGAGGGAATGGTGATGGGGGTGGTGGCAACCAGCAGCGGCAGGGGTGATGGAGGGGGCCGGCACCGTCCCCTGATTGGCCTGTCTGGTTGTCTCACACAGAGGGAGGCTGGGCAGCAGCGGCGAGGTGATAGGGGCTGTGCCATCCCCTGTGACCATCACCTCGCCGCTGCTGCCCAGCCTCCCTCTGTGAGAGGCAACCAGACAGGCCAATCAGAGGACAGTGCCGGCCCCCTCCATCACCCCTCTGCTGCTGCTGGTTGCTACCACCCCCATCACCATTCCCTCCCTAACCCTTGGGGAGCGGGCCTAAGCTGTCAGTAGGACATCCCCTGAGGACTTCTAGACTGTGAGAGGGCTCAGGCCAGGCTGAGGGACACGCCCCCCCCGCCCCAGTGCATGAATTTTCATGCACCAGGCCTCTAGTATTATCAATAAGTAAATAAATACCTTTATTAATATATTGTTGCTGCCCCTGCTAGAATGGCAGCACATTGTCATTGCAAAGACATTGTTTTGCTCAATGGTGCATCCTCAGAGCCTAGAAGAGTTTTTGGTATGTAGTAGGTGTTCAGTAAATACCTATTGAATGAATTAATGGATGCATTATCTCGCAGATGTTTGTGAAAGCCAATGGGATTCAGGTATTTTAATGTGGTGTGAGAACAGCAAGGTCTCATTGTTATAAAGACATTAGTGATTTGGTTTCCGCATCTCTAGAAGCCTGCTTCTTCACAGACAGGACATTTAATTGGGAAATACACAGGAAGGATTTTGGCAGTGCGACGAGAGATTTGGCTGGGTTTTAATTACGAATTTGTTAAAATTGGCTTGTACTCTGTGAAGTGATTTGAATGCCGTTCCCATGGTTTTACCTCACCGCTGGGAAAAACTGGTGACATTTTAAATGGCAGTCGACGTTGGAAAGACAAATGGCATATTAAAACCCACACACCAATGTGCCATGCTCCCTAAAACCAATAACAACACTTCTTAATAAAAGCAATGTTTCATCTCACGCATAATAAAGGTTTCTTCCCTCGAACCCAAATGCACATTGTCTCTTTCAGGCAGACGTGGGATTTTTCCCCTCTTTAACAAAAATTGTAAAACTGCCTCCTTGTTGAAGCTATGCAATTTCTCCATTTTCCCAGGATAGCTAGGCAGCTTGTCACTCACAAACTGCTCCATTAACGAACTGACATCATAAAAACATGAAGATAAAGAAAGTATTGTGCAAAGAACTTTAAGACAAGGGAAAAATAAACCATTTGAATACTTCAGAATAGAATCCCAATGAGTGGTGAATGGCAATATCTTGAAATGTCCCTGTTTTCAATTTTTCTTGATATAACAACTTCAGATTATTGGGTGTCACCAAAACTTGTCAGGCTTTGGATTAGCCAAACACTGAAAACTCCTACAAATTGAAGAATTGATGGTTGTTCTGATTTTGTATCTGTAGGCTAGAAAATGAGGCGATGAAAGGATGGCCTCTCTCCAAAATCCACAGAAGAATGAAACCATTGATAAACCTGGGATTAAAGAGTTTCTTAAGTCTGGAAAAGCTAGGTTAACCTTAACAAAAATTGACATTGAAAAGCAGCATTTGTTCATTTAATTCCTGAAAAAAATTTTTTTAGTGGGGCTCTCCACTAAATTTGGATAATAGGTTCTAAATAATGAGTTAGTTATGTGTCCACTGAATTTGGATTATAGGTTCCAAATAATGTGTTAATTATGTGTCCTTCCTGCGTGTTACGGTAAGTATGTTAAGAGGTTGAGATTTATAACTCATCAAAGTATCTTCTATTTTGAGTCAATCAACTTAATGAATCAGCTGTAAAATGCATGAATCAGCTGTCAAGGTCCTGAGAACAGTTGCCTAGGTGCCCAGAACAAAGAAACCTGGTTCAGGAGGTGAAGCAATTAACAGCAGGGAGAGATGCCAAGCCATGACTTCCTCCAGAAAGTAATGATTTCACCAACTTGGCCTTTTTTCACTCTGGGTTTTTATTCTAATCTAATCTCTTTTTTAAATTTTGCCTTCTTTCCTCCCATCCCCATTTTTGGAGGACTCATAGAATCTTCCTTACCTAGGATTAATTTAGCCTGGAGCTAGGAAACCTAACATGGAACAGAAGACCACTGACCCCAAATCAATAATTTCCTCTTTTGTTACGCAGGTTAGGAAGCATCACCAGTCTTCCTAAACCCTCTGGAAACCTTGATGTTGTTATCAAATCCTTTTCCCCTCAGTTACTGATTATCTATTTTTTGTCGTTTTGTTTTTATTTTATTTATTTATTTTTAAAAATCTTGATTGTTGAAAGTATTGCATATGTCCCCTTTTTCCCACATTGACTCCTTCTAGCCGACCCCCAAACCCAGCCCCAGGCCTTCACCACCTTATTGTCTGTGTCCATATTATCTATTTTTAAAATGTTTCTCAGATCTGTCCTATTTTTAACCTCCTAATTTAGGCCTCCATTCTTCCTCTTCAAAAATGAAATTCTTTTTTTTTTTTTTTTTTTTAGTTATCTCCATCCATTCAGTTCAATCCTCCAGTGGACCCTCCAACCCAAACGTTCTGCTAGAGTTACCATAACACATATTTGTTGAAAAACCTCTGCTGGTTTATGTGATGTCATGTACATTCTTAACTTTGAAACCAATAAGTAATAGCTTCCCCGGTTTGACCCTCACTAACTTTTGTGGTTGCATTTTCTTCTTCATTCCAGGCTATATCCTCAGTAACCACACTCTTCAGCCACACCTCTCAGTACTTCTGAGCTTTAAATATGCTTTTCTGACTAGAAAGTTCTTTTTCTCATGCCTGTCCATGGAAATCCTTTATACTACCACCTCTTTAGAGCCTTCCACTTTCTCCTTAGAAAAAACAATTCTTCCCTTTTTTTATTTCCCATGTTATATTTTATCTCTAATGCAGTTCCACTTCTCTCTTTCTCTTCCCAACAAAAATTCTTAAACATGTTCATTATACTCCCTACTTCCAGTTTCTCTTCACACATTTCCTTTTGAACTCATTGAAATTAGACTTTGATCCTCACTATTCCACCAACACAACTCATACCTGGATCAATGGAAACCTTCCCATTACTATAACCAGTGCTCAATTCCCAGTCATCTTACTCAGTGAGGATATTGCATTTGTCCTTCTTGAAATATTTTTCCCATTTGCCTTATAGGATACCACTCATTTTAGGTTTCTTTTTTCCTTGTCAATTAATTCTTCCCAGTTCCCTTTGCTGGTTATTCATTCTCTCTCAACTTCTAATCTTTGGATTATCCTAGGGTCTATTTTTCAGATCTTTGCTCTTTTCACCCTACTCCCTGAGTAACTTCATCCAGTCAAATGGCTTTAAATACCATCTTCACTTTAAGAACTCTCAAAGTCAGAAATCTCAAGAATGGATTCCAGGCTATTTATCCAACTACCTACTTGACATTTCATTTAGATGTCTAATGTGCATCTCATATGTAACATGTCCAAAGCCAAAATCCTGATTCCCAACCTTCACTCTGACCTAGACTTCTCCCACAAATTTTGCTTTTTTAAATTAGAAGAAAATGCATCTTTGTAATTGCTCACATCTTATCATCCATTTAATGGGAACATTCTTGATGACTTTCTTTAAGATCCCATATCAGATCCATTGGCAAGCACTAAATGCTCCGGCTTTCTACTATGTTCACACTTCTTCTCACAATTGCTATTGTGAGTCCTGGATTTTAGCAAAAGCTTTTGAACTAATTTTTGTCCTTCTGTACTAAACCCCCATAATCTACACTCAACAGAGCAGCCAGAGTGCTACTTATAAACCCCAAGTCAGACCATGTTTCTTCTTGGCTCACACATTTCAGTGACTTTCCTTTTCACTCAAAATAAAATTCCAGACCTAAATGTAGTCTATAAAACCTTTCTGGCCCTAGCTACTTTTCTGATTTGACTTTTCCCCACTCTTCCCTATCTATACTCCTGAGGACCCAGCCACACATGCTTTCTTTCTGTTCCCAAAACACTCCAAGCATTCCCTTGACAAAGTCTTTCTAGTAGTTTTCTCTGCCTGGAATATATTTATTCAGATTCCTGGATGATTTTTCTGTCTCCCTTCCTTCAGGCATCTGCACAAATACTATTTTCTCAGTGAGGACTTCCCTGAGTATCCTGTATAAAATAGCACACACTCCCTTAACAGGGCCCCCTTCTAGCACTCCTTACCCTCATTACCTTATTTTTACTTTATCAATTCAACTTGTCAACTTATTACATATTTCCTCATTTTTGTGTTTTCCAATCTCTCTTCAATAGACAATGCTATGTCTAAAAGAGCAGAGACTTTAATATATTGGTTCTACTTTATTTCCAGTGTCTAGAACAGTGCAAAGCATATGGAAGACATTTGATAGATATGCATTGAATAAGCTCTTTTCCTTTTTAAAAAATTCTTAACTCTCAAGCTAACTAGTAGAAATATAATACATATATAACCAAGTTTCAGCAAAGCATAGAATTCCTGTTCTATTTTAATTGGGTGATGAGATGATGAAGCTGAGATTAGAATATCTTGAGAGCCATTATGTGATTGTAAATTCCTTTAAAATCTCTATGATTTACAGAGGAAATGAAATCATTGTAATCTCTCAGTCATCAGCAAAAAAAAAAAAAAAAAAACAACACCAAAAAAACAACAACAAAGCAAGTAGATGTGATACAATGGAAAAAGACATGTTAACCGAATTGAAACAATATTTTCCTGCTTTGAAAAAGCTTCAAAATATCTTTTAAGTTATGCCCTCTCAAGCAAACTTTGACTCTCGAGTATATTTACTCAATCAGGAAAATTAATATTACATTGCAGTGTTTAGAGGTAGTGACTTCCAGTGGCTTTCTCATTTAATGAACTGTTGACATTTACCATAGAGATACACATGGATTACAATTCTGGAGAATATATTGTTGAGTGTTTCTTTTGGTTTCACAGTCTAAGGAAAAAGTTAGAATTTAATATTTTATAACTCACAGCAGGTTACACATTCAAACTAAATATGTTTTAGCTGAAATTCTTCAAGCTACCAAAGGCCATCGCTACTAGAGGAAAAGGAAATGTTAGTTTATACTATACAAGCAGCATTATAAAGGAATCTGCTATTTTAGTCCTATAATATTGAGCTAAATACAACTTTCACTACATGGAATCATGTTTGATAATACTCCTGTAATGTACAGCTGAAAACATAAATTGCATAATGATCAGGCAGTGCTATAAATGTAATCTACTCATATGTTCTTGCTTCCTTTTTTAAAAAGATTTTTAAACATTGATTTGAAGAGAGAAAGAGAAACTTTGTTGTGAGAGCGAAACATTGACCGGCTGCCTCCTGCAACACCCCCCACCAGGAATTGAGCCTATAACCCGAGCGTGTGCCCCAATGGGGTATACAAACCAGCAACCTTTTAGTGAACTGGCCAACACCCAACCAACTGAGCCCCACCAGCTAAGGGCCCTTGCTTCTTAAGTATGATATTTTTGCAGCACTTGGTTACATACTGTATCACATAAAAAATACAGATTGATTTATTAAGCTGGTTTCTGTTTTCTCTTGTGATAGCTTTCTTGAAATCCATATTATTTATGTGTTGTCACTAATTTTATTTAATTAACATTCAGAAATTATACAGCCAATTTGGCAGTACTTTAAGTTAATGCAATAATTTATCTGGCATTGTTAATGTGATTTTAAATGCTGACATTGTCAGCATTATTGAGTATTTACTGAATATTTCTGTTACTCAGCACACTTACAATGTTTTGTCTCTTCAATTTAGACAGTTATTACAAGTCTCTACTTATCAAAAAAGACTATTGAAACACAGATACTTACAGTTAATTTCAATGAGTGTCCAGGATTGGATTAAATACAGACTCCCAATGGCAAGGGCTATTTTAACTGCCTAGGTGGCTTCTCTTCTTCTTATCTGCTTTGGAAATTATAAAGGGTCAAGGAAAATAAAGCTTCTCCCTGGTGTGGTAGGAAAGAAAAGAAATGGCATAGCCCTTCTGCTGCCATTCAAAGGTCTGGAAGTACTTAGAGCTCTCTTTATAAAAATGGGTATGTTCTATAACAGGCATATTAAGACGAACTATGTTAATTTGAAACAGTTTTTTTTTTCTTGTTTCTCCCATTCATTTGAGAAAATACTTTTGGTTAAGCTCTTTCAATGCTATATTGAGATAATCCAATATTCTAAGTGGGCATAGTACGAAAGTGAGTGGAATTGTGGATGTAAACTCAGTAACAGAAGGTCAAACAAGTAAAGGAGAGGCTTTAAGATAACCCAAAGACTATGGGAAAGTTGGAAATTGTGGCCTTTTATCTATCTACATTTCAAAAAATCTCTTTGTTTTCAGTCATTATTTTTGCCTTTCTATTCAACCAAGTTCTGTTGCATTTAAACTACCAGTATATAAATTTGAAAGTTTATTGCTCAGGGAAAAATACATTCATCTCTTCTGGCACTCAGGTACCACCTAGAGTGTCCTGTTAGTGACAGGAGTCCTTTTGCCACAGAGGTGTGAAGGCTCTCTTTCTGTTACTTAAAAATAGGTGACTTCACACACTATTTATCTGCTATGAGGTCAGCAAGCAGCCAGAATATAAATAGAAATGTCACTGAATATCATGGGATGAGTTTTTTTGTGGGTTGATAGAAAAGACACAGATTAATAGGAATCTCTGACTCCCATTATTTTCTTTGGATTACCATCTATTTTAAACTATTATTGGATTATTTCTAAATAACAGAATATATATAAGAAAAATACAATTTCCTCAGATATAATTTTATAAACAATGTTGCTCTCGCCAAATATTTTTTAATGGTTTTTCTGGAAAAATAGGACTGATTTTCATAAAGTAAAACTTCCTTACAAGCAAATATGCTTAAAATATACAGGCATACCTCAGAGATATTGTAAGTCCGATTCCAGACCACTTGTAATAAAACAAGTCGCAGGACTGAGACCCATAAGAAGCAACTCTTCTCCATTAAAGTTTTTTCATGGGATTATAACAATTAAATTACATCTTTAGGCTCCACTTCTGTTTCTAGTTCTCTTGCTATTTTTACCACATCTGCCTTTACTTCCTCCACAGAAGTCTTGAATTCCTAAAAGTCATCCATGAAGGGTGAAATCAACATCTTCTAAACTCCCATTAATGTTGATATGTTGAACTCCTCCCATCAATCTTGAATGTTCTTAATGACATCTAGAATGGGGAATCCGTTCAGAAGGTTTTCAATTTACTTTGCCCAGATCCATCACAGGAATCACAATCTATGGTAACTATTGCTTTACAAAATGCATTTCATAAGACTTGAAAGTTGAAATTACTTCTTGATACATAACCTGCAGAATGGATGTTGTATTAACAATCATGAAAACAACATTAATCTCACTGTGCACCTTGATCAGAGCTGTTGGGTGACCAGGTGCACTGTCAATGAACAATAATATTTTGAAAGAATTTATTTTTTTCTGAGCACTAGGTCTCAACAGTTAGCTTAAACTATTTAGTAAGCCATGGTATAAACAAATGTGCTGTCACCCAGTCTTTGCTATTCTATTTATAGAGCACAGGCAGAATAGATTTAGCATAACTCTTAAGGGCCTGGGATTTGCAGAATGGTAAATCAGCATTGGCTTCAAGTTCAAGTCATCAGCAGCATTAACACCTAACAAGAAAGTCAGCCTGTCCTTTGAATCATTGAAACCAGGCATTGACTTATCTCTAGCTATGAAAGTCCTAGACAGCATCTTCTCCTGATATAAGGCTGGTTCATCTATTGAAAATCTGTTTTTCAGTGTATCCAACTTCATTAATTATCTTAGCTAGATCTTCAGGATAACTTGCTGCAGCTTCTACAACAGCACTTGCTGCTTCACCTTGGACTTTTAAGTTATAGAGATGACTTCTTTCCTTAAACCTCATCAAACAACCTCTGCTGGCTTCCTCACCTCTCTCAGCCTTCATAGAAACGAGAAGTGTTGGGGCCTTGCTCTGGATTAGGCTTTAGCTTAAGGGAGTGTTGTGGCTGGTTTGATCTTCCATCCTTCTAAAACTTTCTCCATTCCAGCAATATGGCCACTTCACTTTCTTATTCGTGTGTTCACTGAAGTATAACTTTACATTCCCTTCAAGAACTTTTTTCTTTTGCATTAACAACTTGACTAACCATTTGACACAAGAGGCCTGGCATTTGGCCTATCTCAGATTTGACATGCCTTCTTCACTATGCTTAATCATTTCTAGCTTTTGATTTGAAGTGAGAGATATGTGATTCTTTTTTTATTTTTATTTGAACACTTAGAAGCCATTGTAAGGTTAATAACAGGCCTAATTTTAATATTGTTGGGTCTCAGGGAATAGGGAGGACTGTGGAGGGAGAGCCTGGGGAATGGCCAATCAGTAGAGTAATCAGAATACTCATTATATGTATTGATTAAGTTCACCATCTTATATAGTTGTGGTTCATGGGGCCCCCAACTCATTACAATAGTAACCTCAAAGATCACTGACCACAGATCACCATAACAAATATAATTATAATAATATTTGAAATATTGTGAAAATTACCCAAATGTCATACAGAGACACCAACTGAGCAAATGCTGTTGGAAAATGGTACCTGCCAATAAATTTGCTCCACACAGTGTTGCCACAAATCTTCAATTTGAAAAAAAACAACAAAAAACAATATATTTGAAGCACAATAAAACAAGTATGCCTGTATTTAAAAATGCCTGAATAAAAAGGAAGCAGACTAAAAACAAATGCAATATGCTCAATTGTATCACTGAAGTTTGTGTCTAAAAGTGGCGAACAATTAAAGAGTCTGTTTTGGTCTTTGAAAATTGATTCCCCCTTGTAGCATGCAAGGCTAATGTTTGATTTTTCTCAGATTAAACTTTATGAAATATTTCCTGAGATGCACTCAATAAAGAGCCAGGGAATTGCCTGGGCAAAGATGTTGAAGGCAGGGCATCTTTACTTGTATAACGGGGATACTAATATTAAGAATTATTACAAAGATTAAATGTTACAATGGCTATAAAGTGCTTAGCATGGTATTTGGTGCATAGGAAGTGCTCCAGAAATGTTAGTTTAGCTATTGTTATGGTATTATTACTGTTATTACTAGGTAATACACAGCACGCTAGGTCCAGGAGTAACTAACAGGAAAAACTTAGAAGAGTTGATATGTGAGCCTTATCTAGAACATGAATATGTAGTCGTTCTGTAAAGATGGAAAGGAGATAAAGCTGGAAGAAATGTAATTGCCAATGAGGTTGCAATTCTTAATTCAATTTCAAACCACTTATTTTTTCTCTACCAAGCACCAAAAGTAACTAGATGTGGTACTAGGAAAATCTAAGGATTATCTCAGCATTTAAGGGCAAATCACTTAAAATATCTATGTTACTGAAATGGAGGAATTTCCTTCCTTTCTTGCCAAGGTCTGGTGAGGAAGAGATATTTTTAGGGGAAGTTTCTTCCAAAATTAAAAAGGACCTCCATGAGGATTTTCGCTGCCAATTTGAGGCTGTACAAGTCATTTCTGTTTCACTAAGGAGCCACTAGCTCAGAATTAAATCAGTTGAATTCAAAGAGAAGGGAAAGCTGCAGGGATTGTTTCTGTTGCAGCAGCAAATCAGAAAAATCCCGTGATTTTTTTTCCCCCTGCAGTTTCTAGCCCAGCAAAAGCAGCACCCAGAAAATTCCACAGGTCCTAGGTGCATTAGCTTTTGCAAATGTATGAGCATGTAAACTTACACTGCAATATACATAATTGGAGACACATGCCTGGTGCTATTACAGTAAATAATTTAGTGGTGCATTTAGAAATAAAGCCTGCATTCCAAGTAGAGCTGTTCTCATGAATAGGCAGTCCGTGTTTAGTCTTTCAGCCACATGTGAGTCAAATGTTAAATCTTTTCTCCAAAAATAATGAAGGGAAGGATGAAGTTTGCATTTCATCTTCTAGCCAGCATGTCTGTGATATACTAGTATAGAGCATTCTTTAAAAAAAAGTCTTTATTATTGAAAGTATTATATATGGCCCCTTTTACACCCATTGACCTCTTCTAGCCCATCCCCGCCCACCACCCCAGACCTTCACCACACTATTGTCTGTGTCCATGGGTTATGCATACAAGTTCTTTGGTTGATCTCTTCCCACCCATCCACCTGCACCTGCCTTCTCTCTAAAGTTCGAAAGTCTATTCCAAGCTTATGTCTCTTGTTCTATTTTGTTCGTCAGTTTATTTTGTTCATTAGATTCCACATATGAGTGGATGAGATTCCACAGATCACGTGATACTTATCTTTCTCTGACTGGTTTATTTTGCTTAGCATATACTCTCCAGGTCAATCCATGCTGTTGCAAATGGTAAGAGTTCTTTGTTTTTCATGGCTGCATAGTATTCCATCATGTAAATGTACCACAGCTTTTTTATCCATTCATTTTTAGTGTTGTAAAAATGGACTCCTGTCTGCTCCCTTTGTGAGTCATTCCTGAAGGTGAACTGGTTGATTAGCCCCAGTCTGGGCTGTTGGTGGCCAGCCTAGAACCCTTAGAGGGGCTGGTCAATTCATTTCCAACCAGCCATGAGTGTTGATGTTAAGACTCCAAGCAGTACTGCTGTTCTCTAGAGAATTGCCTTTAGTCCAATTGGATTCTTCCTTGAGTGGTTACCTACCACCCTCCCAGCAGCCAGCAGTCAATGACATAAAAAGGGCAGCATCCTGGCCTCAAGGTGGGAACAGCTCTGTGGTGAGATTTGTATTCCAGGGTGTGGGATAGACAGGACTTTCTCCACCAGAGATCACATACTTAGCTATTTTCCCTATTGGATTCCTACTTCTATTGCTTCATTTCTGACTGCATTCCCTTAATAAATGCCTTTCACAAGAAGCCTCATTTTAGGCTCTGCTTCTAAAGGAGCAGACCAAAGACGGCTTTTCTTTCTCTTTGGCTCACTGCTGTGTCCAAATCATGAGTTAACCACTTCTCATGCCATAAGTTGGGCTATAAAATCACCTCAGCATGACACATCATCTGCCAAGCCAATCAGACCAGTGCTCAGCCTGCTTCTTTGTCTCCTTAACTTCCACAGCCAGGCCCTGAGCATCACATTCTCTCTACCCTTCCTGCAAGCAAACCTTGCATGACACAGTTTGTTGCATAAACCTGGAAGTACAATGGAACTCTATCAGAAACTAAAATGTACCCAAGTCCTGAAAGCCACTTTATCATGGGCACCACTGGATCCTGATTGAAAAAAACTGAGTTTCTGGAGGTTAATATTTACTCCTTTATTGCTTAGCTTGTTGGGGGCTAGATTTCAGTTTTCAACAGAGTGGTTCTTTAAGAACATTATGTCACAAACTATTCTAAGCTTTACACACAATATGCATTAAGTTACCCACCTGGTACCCATCACCTCTTTACCATCCACCTGGAGCATGGCAGAAAAATAATGAACTAAAGTGGTACATGCAATATCAATAAAATAGCTGTTTTTTCCTTATTCCCTGTCATCTGTATGATGTATCTTAAAAATGCCTTTGAGGCAAATATATTTTGAATAGAATGTACAATCAGCAAATTTTCTATTATTTACAAATTACTAAGTATATACTGTCAAAACACTTCCCAAAAATACTTCACATTCTCTCAATCATGTTAAAAAGACACAATCACTCAAGGAAGAATTTGTCTACAAAATATCACACCTCCTAAATAAAGTTTGAGGGAAACTACATGAGATACTTTGCTCTACTTTCATGCTTTGCTAAAAATGGGATTATTGATGACCTGCCGAGTCCTTTTAAAACAAGTCTCATTATCTCATGGTATTGTGTGTGTGTGTGTGTGTGTGTGTGTGTGTGTGTTTACATTTTAAAGAGAGAGGAAGGGGAGAGAGAGAGAGAGAGAGAGAGAGAGAGAGAGAGAGAGAGAGAGAGAGAAACATTGATATGAAAGTGAAACATCAATCAGTTGTATCCTATACATAACCCAACTGGGTATTGAACCTGAAACCTAGGTATGTGCCCTGACTGGGAATGGAATTCACAACCATTTAGTGTACAGGATGCCACTCCAACCAACTGAGCCACCATGCCAGGGAAGCTCATGTTTTTATTATTGACTAGAGGCCTGGTGCACGGATTTGTGCACTGGTGGGGTCCCGTGGCTTGGCCTGCAGGGATTGGGCCAAAACTGGCTCTCCAACATTCCCTGAGGGGTTCTGGGTTGTGAGAGGGCCCAGGCCAGGCTGAGGGACCCCACTGGTGCACGATCGGGGCTGGGGAGGGACCATGGGAGGGCTTCAGGGTGTGTCCTGCCTGTCTCGCCCAGTCCCAATCAGCCGGACCCCAGCAGCAAGCTAACCTACTGGTCGGTGTGTCTGCCCCCTGGTGGTCAGTGAGCTTCATAGCAACTGGTAGAGTGGTTGAATGAACAGTCGGACACCTAGCACATTAGGCTTTTATTATATAGGATTAGAAATATAGCCATATTATCAGTCACTGATGTTCAATAGATGCATGGCTAATTGAAGGTATAGGCTGTTCTCTCTCTTTTTTTTTCTTCTTTACACTTCACTTTCCCCAACTTCTTACCTTTCTATCCAAATTGCTACTTCCACACCATAAGTTTTCACTATTTATGTTGAAAATAATTACTTAATTTAAATTCTTTCTAAAATACAACAATTTAGCAACCTTGAAAATTGAGTGAAAGAGAACAGCATATGAAGTGAGGAGGCCTGACTTTTATTTCAGCTCCGTTTTTTGCTTCTGTGTGTCATCTTGATTTGTTTGCTTCTTAGTCTTTCTTAGAGCCTTCACTTTGAGCATCTGTAAAATGAGAGTGAGAGACCAGTGATCCTGAGGATATTTTTGAACTCTAATAACCTACAATACTATAATTTCATTTCTGGACCCCTCCTCCTTGTCATCCAGTATCTAGCTTTTCTTATAGCAATGACTTATTCTTGGCCATTGGCCCTGGCCAAAAAGCTACTTCCCGGACCTTGTTATCCTTCAATTCATCTTTTCTATCCTGAGGGTTCAGAGTTCTCTTCTGCAGGGCCCTACTTTCTGTATAGTAAATAACTAGGGCCCTGTCCCATTACACATGAGCTCTACATGCATGGCAAATGGCAGACATTTCCTTCTCTGCTTCTGTGCAAAATTGAACTAATAATAGTATTCCATCAGTTGTGAAATGTTAGAAGTAAGGAGGATGAGCGGGAAGAGTGAGTGTGAATTATTAAGTGTCATAGAACTGTAGTGTATTATGATAAATGAACACATTAGCATAGACTACTGTGTAATTTCTCCTAGGTACTCCTGTTCTTTTTAATAAGAACTTCAAGAGACAAATGTCTTAATCGAAAACAGTGACCCTGAAGGTCTTGTGAATACTCTGCCAGTCTGGTGGGGAGATGGCTGGGCGATGAGAGGAGCTTTATGGCACCTCTCCAGTTGTACTCCACAGTTTTATAAGCAAAATGGAGATTTTTTTAGATTTATTTCTTTACAGATCAAACTGCTCTAGCTATACTTTACAATACTGTGAAACCTACTCAATATGCAAGATCAGTGCATCAGGTGGATGCATCTTTATGCTTTGAACAGTGTCCAGAAGCTGGGATGAAAAAGAAGGAGACTTAAGTCTAATCCTCTAAGATTATGTTTTACAATGAATGGTAATCCTGAGGAATGGAACATTGTGAATTAAAAATCATCCCAGCTTAAGATGGCATAATGCAGCCTTTGATACCTATGAAAAACTGTCCAAAACTAAGACTCAAAAGTACTTAATGGATCAATCATAACCACAAAATCAGATTTTTCTTTTCCCAAATCATTATGGCAGAGAGCAATGAAGGCATGTTTATGCAAATAGAGAGACACTACTCAAGAGACCTTAGGCCTGGCATTTAAATACTTAGAGCCTCACTTTCTTCATTTACAGAATTAAGATAACCTAAACCCCTTGGTTGTTTTGAAGGTTCAATGAGAAAAATGCATATTAAAGTAGCGTATATCAACTTGACACAATGGAGGTGATTAGTTCAAGTCACATATGTATTTTTTCTCTCTCTGAATTTCATGCAATATATTCTCTCTGTGCAATGCTATAAACATTTAAATAAGTTGTGCTATTTTTGTGTTCATAGATCATAATTTTATACCTTTAAAAATACATTTCCTTCATTTTTCTCATGCTTAATGGTTAATGAATTTCAACTTATTCAATTTTAATATATTGAATGTTTTATACAGGAGATATACAATAATGGCTTTTCCCTAAGGGAAGGTATTAGAATTCATGAAAATCCAGTCAATACCAACTGGCTATTGTGTATAGCAAACTTTCCATTTTCATTGACTGATGGGACAAGTGTCCTGACTAACACGCAGAATAACCTCTGGAGAAAACGAATTTAACTTCTATTATTTATTTGTTTTGTGACCATATGTAAAGTTTATTTTTCTTGGCTTCATTATCTTCCACCGTAAAATAGGGATGGTATTGCTTGCTCTGCTTATTTGACGAAATTATTAAGTAGCTGCAAATAACTAGATAATATGTGAGTTATATAAAATAAATCACAATTTATGAAGTTACAATCAGTGTTTTAGTTGTCATTGCTATATTTGGTTTCATTCAACTTTAGTCATCTGAAGCCACCTTTATGATTTTTTGTGATTGGTAAGGATTACTTGAGCTCTGACTTACATAATAATTTATATCAACCCTATTTTGGTAACAAAATTAATTTATTTTTAAAATAAACTTTATATCACTCTTGCAAATGAAAGCAATGCCATTTTGAAAAATAGAAGTAAACTTTAAAAATAAATTTAATTTTTAAAATGCCATTAATTTCTAGTTTGGTGCTGCCGCCTGCTATGCTTCCAACCTGTTGTTCCCCTGTTAAAATCAGAGACTAGTATATATTACAGAGGCGTTACAAATTATATTTGTTTTATACCAAGTCTTTCTACTGTATGTAAATCAGAAGTACTAAAAGACATTTAAGAAGAGAATAATTTTCTCACTGTATTAATCTCTGTTATTTCTTTAATAACTTAAAATTATCTTGTCTACTATCTGTAGGACATGCCCCCGATTTGGAGGGAGATCAATGCTGGAAGTCTGTATTCTATCCCAGACCTTGGCATGTCACCAGTGTCCATGATCCTTAGTTTCTCAATTTCAAGAAAGGATGTTAAGATATAGTATTTATAGTCCTTTTCCATCTGACTTGTTTTACTTAGCATGGTACTCTCAAGATCCATCCAAGTTGTCACAATGGTAATATTTCTTGTATTTTTTATGGCTGAGTAGTATTTCATTATATCACATCTCTATGTAATCATGGGTTGAATGACACGTAGGTTGTGTCCATATCTTGGCTATTGTGAGTAATGCTGCAATGAACATGAGGGTGCATATATCTTTACATGTAAGTGTTTTCAAAATTTTGGGATAAATGCCCAATAAATTTAATTTTTAAAAAAGAGTGATTCTAAGGTCTCTTTTTCTCCAAAATACTCTGTGGTCTATTTTATTTGTATGTGCAAAAGAGCACCTCATTTAGTAAACATCTGAAAATATCTGAATTCTCATTTCTAGAAGAACATTCTTGTTCATCACAATGTTCCATCTTTATGATTAAGGTCATTTTGAACTTCTATTGGCATCCCCAATTTAAGAGAATGCCAATTTATGAGGAAATCAGGGAATTTACTTTAATGGAAGATTATATGCAAGATATGTGAAATTATCAGATATTTATGAAAAATAGGCTACCGTGACCTCTCCTGCTAAAGAATTACAGAAATGTCTTGGTTAATAGTATGCTTTCAGAAAGGATAGATTAACCCACTTCCAACAAACTTTTTGTAAGCACACTTAAATAAATACAGCACTAGATGAATTAAGGAGACCATTAGTCTTGTATTACATGGGTTCTCGTTGATTTAATGATGACTTGAAAGTCAGGCTTTGATAATGTCTTCAGCTTTACAAATCAGTTTGTTTAAGTTGGTGGGTGACAATGACCTATGCTCACATATTTTAGACTTTTGCTTTCTTGAGACAGTTGTTACACACATGTTGCACATATATGTATATACAAGGTAGGCAACATTTATTTGAATTTCTTTCAATTTGGGGGAACTTGCAGGTTTCCATAAAGTTTTATTTTATTAAACATATGTTCTCATAAAGCTGATGACTGTACTATCCAATTTTCCCATTGATTACCACAATCGAGTAACAAATGTGCATCAAAAGCTTTACATTTAAGGCCTGGGTTAGGGGCTTGCTCAGGTGAGTTCTATCACGTACAGTTCTATCACATTGCTAGCTACTCATCCCATGCCAAGATCCTTCATCTTCTTGCCCCACACCAATGTCATCTAATACTTAGCTTACCTCTCCTTTGGAATTGTGGTTCGTACTCTGGAATTCTTGCATCTGTTAATGATGCCACCATGATTTACCTTTACCTCACCACTACATTGTTCCGGTTCCTCTAGTTCCTTTAAGCTCTACTCATCTATTCCATATTCTGATAAAAGACATACCTTACTAGAGAGTTTGCACAATCAGCCACTTGCTTTAGGTTCCCAGCCAGCTCACTATCTCCCAGCCCAAGTCTTCTAGCCCCTGAGTCTGAGCATTAACTTTCTATTGCCTCATAGGGAAAAACATCTCAGCTGTGAAGGGTAAAAAGTAAGAAAAGAAAAGACAGTTTGATTCCTTTAAATTAATACTAATTATTTTTCAATCTAAAGGAATTCTTAGAGTAAGTCATCAATATGAATGTAAAGTAGCAATTGTTTCTTTCATGGATGATAAATTAAATTAAAAGTCTCAAGGACCAACATCAATAACAATTTAAATAAGTAGAATGTGTTGAACTGAAATGCCACTCCATTTATATTTAAGCCTTCTGTGGGAATGCTTCTGCCAATATGTGGTTTTGGCTTTGTAAGGCAAACATAGGAGAAGCTATTTTTTTTGTCTTCTAGATCTTCAACTGGTAATCAGTATAACCTATCACCATTTAATTGGTTAAACCTGATTATTGTCTACCTTCACATATGTCTTCAAACCAAGCTTACTCATCCCTGCAGTTCAAGGTCAACCCAATTAAAATAAAGACAAGATATTAAAGCATCTTTGATGCAGGACATTCTCTCTCTCTCTCTCTCTCTCTCTCTCTCTCTCTCTCTCTCTCTCTCTCTCTCTCTCTCTCTCTCTCCCCCCCCCCCCCCGCCCCCAGATGCTTTGAGTAACTGGCATAGAGATCAATAATCCTTCCCTACAATCCTAGAATTTGTTTGTACTATTTATGAAACCATAATTTGGCACAAAATAGAATTCTGTAATGGTAGGTATGATTAGTTTGGGGCTTCTCATACTGCTTGATTCATCCCTCAGGCTCAACTCTGCTTCAGGTTCTAAGGAGTTCAGAATGAGTCATAAAAGCATAGCTCAGGTGTCCAGAGTTTTCCCTGGCAAAGCTAAGACGAGGCCCCTTACAAATGAGCATTTAAGTTGTTACTACCTTCAGATTGCACTGTGCCCTTGAGTTCTACATCATCAAAACCAATTTCTTGATCTCTCTTGGGTATATTCTAAAATTACCCCCTTTTTAAACTTTAATTTTGTACGATCCTTGGGAATCTTTGGGCTGAAGTTAAGCAAGGTGACAGCTGGAACTACCACTTACTGTAGGACAGCATGCAAGTTATTTAAACTGCAATTCTGTTCTCTTTGTTTGAGAGGGCTATCAGTAACTTACTACATAGTTTTGAGTAAGACAACTCCTCTTCTGTTTTCTCATCTCTAAAATGAAGACCTTGTACTTGTCATCACTAGATAATTTCTAAAATTCCATTTAGTCTATTATTTTTTAAAATATATTTTTATTGATTTCAGAGAGGAAGGGAGAGGGAGAGATAGAAATATCAAAGATGAGAGAGAATCATTGATTGGCTGCCTCCTGCACGCCCCCTACTGGGGATCAACCCCGGGACTCTTCAGACCACAGGTGGAAGCTCTATCCACTGAGCAAAATCAGCCAGGGCTAGTCTATTATTTTTATTAATTGTCAGATGATTTAAAAATATATACCTGTGATAAATACTTGCCAACTAGTTACATAGTATTCCCCCCTTATGACACTGAAGTCTTAATGAAAAGAATCTTTTCTAAAAGCAAACAAAGCAAACAGAAGCACAAGGTCCCTACTCAAGGCCTGTATGCTCTATATATTTTTTCCAAGACTATATCTATTTGGCAGAAATCGTTAACCCACTTGTGTTATTTGCCACCTTGATTCAAGTCAGACTTCTTGGATGTAATATGGCTGGATTTGCTCCTTTCTCCTTCTGGCCATCCTCTGCTCTTTTGGAGGTTTATAAACAAAAGCTAAAACCATCACAGTGTCTCCCACCTATAATTGTGCTCTGTGTTGTAAATAACACCTCGTAGAAAGGCTTAAACTTGTTCTTCTTTATTAAAATACCACAGATTTTCTGCCAGATTAAAAAAAAAAGAATCTATGGTATATAAATTGTTCTACATAAGGTTTTGTGGCCTTTGTCTATGTTTTAATTTATAAAACACTTTTTTTTGCTCCCAAAACAAGTGAAAATGAGATTCACAAGTAAACAAAACTGAGTTCGTATTGATGTAACACTTAATTTTCTGTATTCATCAATTCACAGATTGTCTATGACAATAGAGCTCCTTTCTATATTGTATTTGACAGAGAGATTGAAGCAGTATTTTGAGCTACAGTAAAAAACAAATTTAGCCCTAGCCAGTTTGGCTCAGTGGAAAGAGTGTCGGTCTGCAGGCTGAAGGGTCCCAGGTTCAATTCTGGTCAAGGGCACATGCCAGGGTTGCAGGTTTGATCCCCAGTGGGGGGTGTGCAGGAGGCAGCCAATCAACAATTCTCTCTCATCATTGATGTTTCTATCTCTCTGTCTCCCTCTCCCTTCCTCTCTGAAATCAATAAAAATATTAAAAACAAAACAAAACACAGCAACCTCCCATACAAAAAAACAAATTTAGAACAGCAGGTTTTTGCAAAAAAGAAAAAAAATCTCACTTTTCAAGAGACCTTATTCTTCAAGGAAAGGAAATATATTGAATTGCTTTAGTTTGTTGTTGTTACATAAAAATCCAGTCCAAAATCTAGCCTTAAAATAATGTATTTAAAATTTTTGCATGATTCTTTGGGTTGGTAATGGGGCAATTCTTTTGATAGTCTAATTTGGAGTCACTCATGTGGCTGCAGTCATCTGACAACTCAGTGGGGCATGGCTTTATTCACATCTGGCAATACAGACTGGCTATGCTGCCACCTCCAGCTGGATTCTCACCTCCAAAACATGATAATCCAAGGTTACAAGGGGGCCAGAGTTGAACCTGCAAGGTCTCTTAAGGCTTAGGGAGAGTGTACAGCATCATTTCTGCAACATTCTATTGCTCATAGCATCTCAGATACAAGGTGAAGAAATAGACTCCAGCTTTTGATGGGAAGAATTGCAAAGTCACATTGCAAAAGGTGTGAACACAGAGAGGAGTGATTTATTATAACAATTTTCCATGCCAATATACTATTTCCATAAAGACAATGTAGGGAGGACTCTTTTATCCTCATAGTCTCAACATTCTTGATTTTATTTAATTTTATTTTTTTTAAATTTAATAAATCTTTATTGTTCAGATTATTACAATTGTTTCTCCTTTTCCTCCCCATAGCTCCCCTCCACCCGGTTCCCACCCCACCCTCTGCCCTTACCTCCCCCTCAGTGTCCTCATCCATAGGTGTACGATTTTTGTCCAGTCTCTTCCCGTACCCCCCACACCCATTTCCCCCTGAGAATTATCAATCCACTCCCATTCTATGTCCCTGATTCTATTATATTCACCAGTTTATTCTGTTCCTCAGATTTTTAATTCACTTGATTTTTAGATTCACTTGTTGATAGATATGTATTTGTTGTTCATAATTTTTATCTTTACTTTTTTCTTCTTCTTCCTCTTCTTAAAGAATACCTTTCAGCATTTCATATAATCCTGGTTTGGTGGTGATGAGCTCCTTTAGCTTTTTCTTGTCTGTGAAGCTCTTTATCTGACCTTCAATTCTGAATGATAGCTTTGCTGGTTAGAGTAATCTTGGCTGTAGGTCCTTGCTATTCATCACTTTGAATATTTCTTGCCACTCCTGTCTGGCCTGCATAGTTTCTATTGAGAAATCAGCTGACAATCGTATGGGTGCTCCCTTGTAGTTAATTAACTGTTTTTCTCTTGCTGCTTTTTATATTCTCTTTGTCTTTTGCCCTTGGCATTTTAATTATGATGTGTCTTGGTGTGATCCTCTTTGGATTCCTTTTGTTTGGGGTTCTGTGCGCTTCCTGGACTTGTAAGTCTATTTCTTTCACCAGGTGGGGGAAGTTTTCAGTCATTATTTCTTCAAATAGGTTTTCAGTATCTTGCCCTCTCTCTTTTTCTGGCACCCCCATAATTCTGTTGTTGGTACGCTTGAAGTTGTCCCAGAGGCTTCTTACACTATCTTCAAATTTTTGGATTCTTTTTTTTCTTTTTGCTTTCCTGTTTGAGTGTTTTTTGCTTCTTTGTATTTCAATTCTTTTACTTGATTCTTACGTTCCTCTAGTCTGCTGTTGAGTCTCTGTATAATATTTTTTATTTCAGTTAGTGTATCCTTAATTTCTAATTGGTCATTTTTCATATCCTCGAGGGTCTCGTTGAATTTATTGGCCCTTTCTAGGAAATTCTTGAAAAACCTTATAACCGTGGTTTTGAATTCTATATCCAGTCATTTGTTTACCTCCATTTCTTTTGTTTGTGATCTGTTTCTTTGTCTCTGCATTTTTGCTGCTTCCCTGAGTTGATAGGGTGGCTTTGTGTGTTAGGTGTCCTATATGGGCTAGTGGGTTGGCCTCCCAGTTACCTGAGGTGGACACTCTTGGTGCACCCCTTTGTGGACTGTGTGTACAGCCTTGTTGTAGTTAAGTCTTGATTGTTGTTGGTGTCACTGGGAGGAATTGACCTCCAGGCCAATTGGCTGTGAGGACCCGCTGTGTCTATAATGGAAGAACTGCTGTGCTGGAGACATGCTTATGGGGCAGGACTTGCTTCAGTGGGGCTTTGGTGCTCACTGAGTCTGCCTCTTGAATGTGTCACTAATGGATGTGAGTAGTTGAAATCTGGTGTCGTCTCACACTGACCACTAGATACACTAGTGTCTGGATCTCCAATGGGGTGCAGGTCAGCTACTGTCTGAGGCCACCCAACAGGAGCTACAGCAAGAACTACAGTTTTCTCCTCTTTGCTTGGGGTTTGGAGGTTTTGGAGCTGTCTGACCAGAGCTGCAGTTTGTTTGGTTAAGCTGTGATAGGGCAGGCCATTTATATACAAAAGCCGCTGCACAGAGCTTGGGTGGGTTTGTATTTTGTGTGTGGGGGCGTCTCAGGGAGTCTCTAGGCTAGGGCGTGGCAAACAGCGATGGCTGCCAGTCAGCCATCTCTGCATCTCTGCATTTCCAAGTCCCCACATCCCACACCCCAGCGCAGTAAACAATGATTGCTGGGCACACCTCTGCAAGAAAGTCACCCTCACTTTCCTACCCGATTGCAGACCGTCCAGCTTCTCCCCGTAGGAGTTTGGGTCCCCAGCGTCTCCCCAGAAACTGGAGTTCAGAGTAATCTGGAGCTTGTCTCTCTTCGGGTTGGAAGAAGCAGCGCACCCAGGCACCCGCTGCCAGCCCAATTCGCGCGCCTCCGTACCTCAGCTTTTCAGCGCTGTGCATGTCTCAGTACTCTTTCTTCTTTCCTTCTAGTTGTAGAACTTCCACTCAACCAGCTTTCCCCTGGTTCTGGGCAATAGATGTTTTGTCTTTTAGTTGTAGTTTTGAAATTGTTGTGTGAGGCAGCAGTTTAGGTGTTTACCTATGCCACCATCTTGGTTTCTCTCAACATTCTTGATTTTAAATACTGTAGTAAACAAAGAAGTGTTTCTACAATTAGATAAACAGAGAATAGTATGAAGAATTTTGGATAGATAACTACTTTCCAAATGTTGAGGATTCTTGGTCAAACATTCATCTGATTAAAGGTAAATTTATAGTCTATGGAAAATAGTTAATGGTTCTCTTGAATTTGAAATGGAATTTCCTTACCAATTTTTTTTTATTTTCTTTCAAGGAAGTTATTGGCTACATAATTCTTATGATAGTTTATCTAACGCAATCCATGTTACAAACAGAAAACTAAATCTTTAACATAGTCTTTTATATTAGAAGATTTGTAATAAACATGAAAAAGGCAAAAGCTAGAGAAAGGAGAGTATTATTGCAAAGTATCTATACTAATAAAAGGGTAATACGCAAATTGGTCAGGACGCCCTCACAGTAACGACTGAATAGCAGGCTGAGTGGGGCAACCAGGCTGGCATGGGGGTTAGTGAGGAATGACCAAACAACTGAACAGCAGGCTGCGTGGGGTGACCAGGCCGGCAGGGGGGTTAGTGAGGGATGACCAAATGACCGAACAGCAGGCTGTGTGGGGTGACTAGTCTGGCAGAGGGGGCAGTGAGGGGCAACCAAACAACTGAACAGCAGGCTGCATGGGGCAACCAGGCTGGCAGGGGGGGCAGTTGGTAGCAATCAGGCTGGCAGGGGTCAGTGAGGGGCGACCAGACCAGTAGGGGGGGCAGTGAGGGGCGACCAGGCTGGCAGGGGGGCCAGTTGGGGGTGACCAGGTTGGCTGGGAGGCAGTGAGGGGCAACCAGGCTGGTGGGCAGGCAGTTTGGGGTTATCAGTCCGGCAGGGGGGAAGTTGGGGGTGACGAGGCCTGTGGCGGGTGGACAGTTAGGGGTGACTCGGACGCCAGGCAGAAGCAGTTAGGGGTGATCAGGATGGTGGGGGGGCAGTTAGGGGTGATCAGGCAGGCAGGCAGGTGAGCAGTTAGGAGCCAACGGTCCCAGATTGTGAGAGGGATGTCCGACTGCTGGCTTAGGCCCGATCCCTGGCCTGCAGCGATTGGGTTGAAACAGGCAGTCTGACATCTCCCAAGGGGTCGTGGATTGCGAGAGGGCACATGCCAGGCCGAGGGACCCCACTAGTGCACAAATCTGTGTACTGGGTCTCTAGTCCTACATAATAAAAGCCTAATATGCAAATCGACCAAACAGCAGAATGACTGGCAGAATGACCGGTCGCTATGGTGCACAGTGACCACCAGGGGGCAGACCCTAATCGCAGGAGCTGCCCCCAGCCCCCAGGCCCCAGGTCAGCCAAGGTAGGTGTTAGGGGGGGCCCCCTTGATCTCCCCGCTGGTTGCCCCACAGATTGGCCCTGATTGCTGACCAGGCCTAGGGACCCTAACCCATGCAAGAATTTCATGCACTGGGTCTCTAGTTGGTTTATAAAGAGGAATGACAAGTACTCAGGTGATCTGAACTTAGAATTTCATCAGTGAGGAAGTACAAAGTCATTGAAGTATCAATAAGGGGTATGCTAAACCAAGCTGAAAACTAGAACAGAAACTCATATCATGGCTCTGTGGAATAAGTACAAATGTGCCTGTACATGTCAGATTATAGCACTCTTAATTTGTTGGCCTATTACCCCGACCCGTGTCACACGATGGATTGCAGTCTGCTGGAGTGTCTCTCATGACCACTCAAATAGGGCTGTCATTTCTTCCAAGGCATCTGCAAATTTGTCTTCAGTGCCTGGGAGGCTACTGGGTGTGGTGCTCAGTACTGCTTCTGATGCTCCCATGGGAGTGGTCACTCTGTTTCTCCTAAATGTTACTAGATTTCCCTATGTCCTCATGATGCTCACAATGTTATATAATATGGAATTTGGGGAATGTTGCATTCTCCCCTGTCTTGTGCCACTATTTTTCAACTGTGCCCTTAGGCTCTACTTATTTTTTTTTTTAATTTCTTTATTGATTAAGGTATCATATATTTGTCCTCATCCCCCCATTCCCATCCCACACCCCTCCCCACACATGCCCCCACCCCCCTGTTGTCCCCAACCGCTGGTTAGGCGCATATGCTTGCACACAAGTCCTTTGGTTGATCTCTCCCCTTTACCCCCTCCCTCCCCTCCCCTCCCTCTGAGGCCCGACAGTCTGATCCATGCCTCCTTGTTTCTGGGTCTGTTCTTGTTCATCAGTCTATGTTGTTCATTATTTCCACTAGATGAGTGAGATCATGTGCTATTAGAAATACACTTATAAGAACCGAAAATGAGGCAAGCAATAATGGTTATGGTGACAGGAAATGAATCAGTCTGTAGTGAGTTTCTTTCTGGGCCAACAGTTCTTTTGAGACCCAATTACAATGTCCAACAGTTCCTTATGTGTACATGTCAGCACTGACATTACAGTTCTGGGTGGTGGACAAATGGTGGTAATGCAGGTCCAACTCTCTCTGGTTTGGTCTTGGGCAACCTGCAGTGATGCACAGCTGCTAACTGCTAGTATGGGAAGACCACGTCAGCGTCTTCCATCTCTGGACTGCTTCTCTTCTGTCTTCATGGCTGGAGTAGTCCTGTCGATTCCTCTCTGTTGCTGGAATCCACATGGTCTCGGAGTTGTTTTCTGAAAATATACAAACATATTCTCGACCAAAAGTTAATAAAGGAATATTTTCTATAAATTTGACTTGGGATCCTATTTTATTTTTTGCCCAAATGATTTTCCTCTGGCTTGTTTTGACACCTTGTGTGTTTTTCATGGGTGTCTTGCTTTTAGCCTTACAATTAATTTTCTAAAGTATTAATTTTCTAGATGTAATTTACTTGCAGGTTATTTTTCCTTACATGATATTCTTCTACTATACCCTCCTTTTTTGATTTAAATGTTAGGAGGCTTTTGAAAGTTTTATAATGTAGTCTTGATGGCTTTTACATTTTAATTTTTTGCACTATAATATTACTGATCAAAACCAGCCAGGGCTACTTTTTATACTGTTAAAATCTGGGAAGATAATAGAAACTATATGGAAGTAGGTATTATAAAAAATAATTTATATTAGTAATTATATTTAACAAAATAAATTCTAGGCTCTTTCAATATCAATAAGAGCAATTTAAAATATACCAGTGGTTTCCACATTATTTGCAAATAGCAGATTTAGGGCAGAAACCACACTTTTCTTTTGATAATTCTAGAGAATAATATCTGGCCAATGTCATTTTAGTTCTATCACATCTGTGACTGTTCTTTCTTCAGTAGATTGTCTAATCAGGAAACTGCTAATGTTATCAGACTTTTTTTGTTGAATATAAAAACAATTACTGTTCTGATTGGGAAAGTTATTAATGCCATATATGACCCATCTGAGGGATAAGAAATTGAAAATAAGTTGTTTACTTTTATATCCTGTTAGCAAAGAAGTTTGAATGACATGCTATTAATGTTACAAAATAGAAAATGTCTAATACAATCAATTGTAACCAGCCTTTTCTACAAGAGACTTATCCCATCCCATCTATTTTAGATTACAAAATTGCACAAAAATGGTTATACAAAGCCATGCTACAGTGTTTCCTTTTAGTCATCTGAAGTGTTCAAATCCAAAAGTTGTGTAAAACTGAAATCTGATGGGAGGAAGAAAAGGTAAAATGAGGAAGTGGGTGGAAATCAGTCAAACTGACTTAATGAGATTTTTCTGGTGACTGAGAAGACAAGCACAGCATTGGAAAAACCATTGAGGTGGTAACAATAGCATATTGGACTGTTTTGGAGTTCTTTTAATCCTCCTCCTCGTTACCTTTTCTAACCTCCAGAATTAAGGAGAGAAACACTGGCTTATGCTGACCCTTTCTATTGATCTCAAGATACTGGGAAATAAAAAGCAGTTCCACCTTACTAACTGTTGAGGATTAGAGAACCTGCTAAAATAAAAGTGTGGAAACAAGCAAACTTTACCAAGAAACTTCAGGCATGTGAGTGTAGCTGGACTAGAATGTCTGGACCATTGCAACAGAGGATGAGCTCTCTGTCCATCCTGCCCCTGCTGTGCAGTGTGAGGCAGGCACGCCTGGCTTAGGACAGCTTTTTCCTACCTAGCACTCTCTCACTCTTTCTTCATGGGCCACCTCAAGTATCACCTCTTCTAGGATACTTTTTCAAACAATGTCTCCTATCTTCCTAAAGAACATAGGCCTCTGATACTCTGCTCCCATTGTGCATAACTCAGTAATAACACTAATCACATTTTAATATGATCAGCTCCTTGATCCTAGAGGCAATTGTGTCCCCCAGGGGACACTGGGTAGTGTCTGGAAATATTTTTGGTTGTGACATTTAAGGAGAAGGCTGCTCGCTACCAGCATTTTGTGGGAATACAGCCAGAGATACTGCTAAACATCTTACAAGGCACAGGACAGCCCCCCTCAACAAAGAATTGTCCTGCTCAGAAAGTTGATAGTGCTAAGGTTTAGAAGTCCTATAATAGCTCGTTGTTAAACTCTCACTAAATATTAAAACTAGGTTCAGAAGGGAGAGATAAATAGCAAGATAACAGGGTTGAGTTACTTGTTTACATAGCTATCTCCATATTAATGGTTTCAAGCAGAAACCATTCTTGGGACTCTGGCCTACAACCAGCCTCTTGGCCTAGTGTGTGGCACAACCATCCATTCACTCTTTTCACAAGTCTAGAAATCATCTTGGTCTGAGGTCATGCTACAAGTACCAGTTGGAAATAACAGTTTCTGACATTATTCATAGTTGACCTACAGTCACTGCTCAATTATTTCAAATAACGATAAATACAAAAGGAAACTAGCAACACACCACAGGTCTTATCATTATTGTATAACTTCTTAAATAATTGGTTTTTACAGGGAATTGTTCTTTTTTTAAGTTTAATTAATTCACATATGGAAGTTTTTGGAGAACTTTTCCTTAAAATGATACATGTTTGGATTCCATTGGAGAGAAGCAGAATTGTTTCTTATGCCTGGTATTAAGAAAATGGTGTAATAATTTACCTGTATTACTTTTAGATGCATGTTAGTAATAGAATCTATAAAATCACCTGTCCCTTAATCAAAATTGCCTTTAAATATGAATCTTCTTAGAGAACCTCTTCCATAAGGTAGTAAAAGTTGTCGTTTTCATTTATTTTATTTTGTTACAGTTGCCCATTATTTTCACATTACTTTTCAGGTCACCTATTAATCTCCAGAGTAATCAATGGGCAATGGTCCCTATAATCAATACTGTCACCCCTCACTCCAAATAACAAAACCAGAAACATCAAAACGACAAGCTTGTCTTTAATTTTAACTCCTTGGTATTGCGATTTGCTTGATTGTGGGAAATTACAAAGTTGTAGGCAGCAATTACTTACATCATCATTTTTTTCTGAAGACAGAAGGAAAACTATCTTATGTCCTATTTACCTACCAGAGTTCCAGATTATTAATTAATTGAAATAGCAAGGTAATCTGAGATTCAAAAACAATTTCCTAATCAAAGTGTAAGTAAAAAATTGGAGGGAAAGTAATTTCATCTTTTAATGTATATGTATATCAGAACCTTAAGAGTTGATAAAATTTTGCAATGTCACAAATGTGCACTAATGACCATGGTACAATCTCTCTTAAAATATGAGATTAAGTAATTTTAAAGGACCATTTGATGCCCTAAAATTACCTAATTGTAATAAATAAGTTTTTAATGTACTTTTTTCCTTTATATAGGTACTAGTGGCCTGGTGCATGAAATTCGTGCATGGAGGGGGGGTTTCCTCAGCCCAACCTGCACCCTCTCCAATCGGGGACCCACAGGGATCAGGCCTAAACCGGCAGTCGGACATCCCTCTCACAATCTGGGATCGCTGGCTGCTAACTGCTCACCTGCCTGCCTGCCTGATCACCCATAACTGCCTCTGCCTGTCTGCCTGATTGCCCCTAACCCCTCTACCTGCCTGCCTGATCGCCCCTAACTGCCCTCCCCTGCCGACCTGATCTCACCCCCAACTGCTCTCCCCTGCAGGCCTGATTTCACCCCCAGTTGCCCTCCCCTGCTGGCCAATTTGGTTCTGATTGGTTGGTTTCTATGCCAGTCAGCATCAAAAGCTCCACCTCCTAGGCAGCCATTGGCTCCTCACAGTTCACCCAGATTTAGTTCTGATTGGTTGGTGTCTATGCCAGTCAGCATCAAAAGCTCCGCCTCCTAGGCAGCCATTGGCTCCTCACAGTTCACCCAGATTTGGTTCTGATTGGTCGGTTTCTATGCCAGTCAGCATCAAAAGCTCCGCCTCCTAGGCAACCATTGGCTCCTCACAGTTCACCTAGTTTTGGTTCTGATTGGTCAGTTTCTTTTTTCTTTTTTTTTTTTTTAATTTCTTTATTGATTAAGGTGTCACATATTTGTCCTCATCCCCCCATTCCCATCCCACCCCTCTCCCCACGCATGCCCCAATCCCCTGTTGAACTTAACCGTTGGATAGGCTTATATGCATGCATACAGGTCCTTTGGTTGAACTCTCCCCCTCCCCCCCACCCTCCCCCTACCCTCCCCTATCCTCCCTCTGAGGCCCGATAGTCCGATCGATGCCTCCTTGCTTCTGGTTCTGTTCTTGTTCCTCAGTCTATGTTGTTCATCATTTCCCCTAGATGAGCGAGATCATATGTCACTAGATATATACTAATAAGAACTGAATGTGAGACGAGCAATAATAGTTATGCTGACAGGCAAATGAATCAATCTGTAGCGAGCTTCCCCCTGGACCAACAGTTCTTTTGAGACCCAATTTCAATGTCCAGTAGTTCCTTATGTGTACATGTCAGCACTGACCCCACAGCTCTGGATGGTGGACAAATGGTGGTAATGGAGGTCCGACTCCCTCTGGTTTGGTCTCAGCCAAACCCAGGGGCACGGCGTCACCCAGACTAAGGGGCACGTGGCCTCACCCCTACCCAAGGGGCGCGTGGTCTCACCCGGGCCTGGGACCCAGCCTCACCCGGATGGATCCAGGGGCGCACAGCCTCACCCGGACCCAGGATCTGGCTTCACCCGTACCCAGGGACGCTTGGCCTCTCCCAGACCCAGGGGCACGTGGCCTCACCCGGGCCTAGGTGCACAAGGCCTCATCCGGACCCAGGGACACATGGTCGCACCCAGACCCAGGGATGCTTGGCCTCTCCCAGACCCAGGGCCACTTGGGCTCACCCGGGCCTAGGTGTACGAGGCCTCACCCGGATCCAGGGACACATGGTCTCACCCGGACCCAGGGACGCTTGGCCTCTCCCAGACCCAGGGCCACTTGGGCTCACCCGGGCCTAGGTGGACGAGGCCTCATCCGGATCCAGGGACACATGGTCGCACCCGGACCCAGGGACGCCTGGCCTCTCCCAGACCCAGGGCCACTGGGGCTCACCCGGGCCTAGGTGCACGCGGCCTCCCCCGGATCCAGGGACACCTGGTCTCACCCGGACCCAGGGTTGCTTGGCCTCTCCCATACCCAGGGCCACTTGGGCTCACCCGGGCCTAGGTGCACGAGGCCTCACCCGGATCCAGGGACACATGGTCGCACCCGGACCCAGGGACGCTTGGCCTCTCCCAGACCCAGGGCCACTTGGGCTCACCCGGGCCTAGGTGCACGAGGCCTCATCCGGATCCAGGGACACATGGTCGCACTCGGACCCAGGGACGCTTGGCCTCTCCCAGACCCAGGGCCACTTGGGCTCACCCGGGCCTAGGTGCACGCGGCCTCACCCAGATCCAGGGACACATGGTCTCACCCGGACCCAGGGATGCTTGGCCTCTCCCAGACCCAGGGCCACTTGGGCTCACCCGGGCCTAGGTGCACGAGGCCTCACCCGGATCCAGGGACACATGGTCTCACCCGGACCCAGGGACGCTTGGCCTCTCCCAGACCCAGGGCCACTTGGGCTCACCCGGGCCTAGGTGCACGAGGCCTCATCCGGATCCAGGGACACATGGTCGCACCCGGACCCAGGGACGCTTGGCCTCTCCCAGACCCAGGGCCACTTGGGCTCACCCGGGCCTAGGTGCACGAGGCCTCACCCGGATCCAGGGACACATGGTCGCACCCGGACCCAGGGACGCTTGGCCTCTCCCAGACCCAGGGCCACTTGGGCTCACCCGGGCCTAGGTGCACGAGGCCTCATCCGGATCCAGGGACACATGGTCGCACCCGGACCCAGGGACGCTTGGCCTCTCCCAGACCCAGGGCCACTTGGGCTCACCCGGGCCTAGGTGCACGAGGCCTCATCCGGATCCAGGGACGTATGGTCTCACCCGGACCCAGGGACGCTTGGCCTCTCCCAGACCCAGGGGCACGTGGCCTCACCCGGGCCTAGGTGCACGAGGCCTCACCCGGATCCAGGGACACATGGTCTCACCCGGACCCAGGGACGCTTGGCCTCTTCCAGACCCAGGGCCACTTGGGCTCACCCGGGCCTAGGTGCACGAGGCCTCACCCGGATCCAGGGACACATGGTCTCACCCGGACCCAGGGACGCTTGGCCTCTCAGACCCCGGGGCACGTGACCTCACCCATGCCTAGGTGCACGAGGTCTCACCCGGATCCAGGGACACACGGTCTCACCCGGACCCAGGGACGCCTGGCCTCCCCCAGACCTAGGGGCACGTGGCCTCACCCGGGCCTAGGCGCACGAGGCCTCACCCAAATCCAGGGACACACGGTCTCACCCGGACCCAGGGACGCCTGGCCTCCCCCAGACCCAGGGGCACGCGGCCCCACCCGGGCCTAGGTGCACGAGGCCCCACCCGGATCCAGGGACACATGGTCTCGCCCGGACCTAGGGGTGCGTGGCCTCTCTCAGACCCAGGGGCACGTGGCCTTACCTGGACCTAGGTGCATGAAGTCACCCGGACCCAGGGGCGCGTTACCTCTCTCAGACCCCTGGCCTTGTGGTCTCACCCGGATCCAGGGGCTCACGGCCTCACCCGTACTCGGGACCCAGCCTTACCCGGATCCAGGGGCCCACGGCCTCACCCGGACCCAGGGTTCAGATTCGCCCGGACCCAGGGGCACATGGCCTCACCCGAACCCGTAATCCAGCTTCACCTGGACCCAGGGGCGCGTGGCCTCACCCAAACCCAGGGGCGTGAGGCCTCACCTAGACCCAGAGGCGTGTGACCACATCTGAGCCCAGAGGCTCGCAGGCTCGCCTGGACTCGGGTCTCAGCGGGGTTTCGTCTTCTTGATCCCAATTCCTGTTGGTCAATTCCCTCTCAGCAATTCCTTCGGTCATTTTCTCAGAGCTCCAGGGCGGCTGCCGCAGAACTCGTTGGGCGGCGGGCTCGGCAAGGCTCCGGTGTGCCCGGTGCCCGGCGGTGGGCTGGTCCGGTGTCGCTGCGTCGGCCCTTGGGTCTGCAACGGTGGCCAGTCGCTGAGCGTGCGCACCTGGCCACTTCGGGGCATTGAGATTCTTGAAGGACTCGGAGGTCAGCAAGCACGGAGTCTCCCACCCCATGTCTCCCAGGGGCTCGTCTGTCCATGCTCGGCAGCGAGTGGAGCCGTCCCCTCAGCCGGAGACCGCCAGGGGAACTGCGCCGAGCACGTTCCTGGCCACCATTGTGTCGCCTGAGCCATAGTTCTTAAAGTGTGGACTTTGGGTCACCGGCATCAGCATCATCCTGCGTACCCCTCTCTTTTATTCTAGTTGTAGAGCATCTGCTCAGCCAGCCCCCCGGTCTTTCTGGCTGGTGTCTGCTCTGCTCTCCCGTCGTAGTCTCAATATTGTTGTGGTAGGCAACGATCAGGCTGCCGCCCTATGTCTCCATCTTGGTCCTCCTTTGTACAGTTAAGTCTTGATTGTTGTTGGTGTCACTGGGAGGAATTGTCCTCCAGGCCAATTGGCCGTGAGGACCCTCTTTGTCTATATAGGAAGAGTTGCTGTGCAGGAGACATGTTTGTGGGCCGGGTCTTGATGCAGCAATGCCTTGGCGCTCACTGAGTCTGCCTCTAGAATGCCTCCCATATGCAAGTGATTGAAATCTGGTGTCATCTCCCACCAACCACTAGATGCCCTCGTTTCTGGGTCTCCAATGCAGTGTGGGTCAGCCACTACCTGAGGCACTCAGCAGGAAAAAGCTTCTGCTCAGCTTGGCTGGGGCGGAGCTACAGGGTGGAGCCTACAACCTTGGCTTCCTGTCAGCCCCGCCCTATGAGGCTCCTGCGTCTGTGTCCCTCTGTATTCCTTGCAAACACCTCTGAGAGAAACGCGCCCTGGAGTTTCGCCCACTGCCAAACAGTCCAGTCCCTCCCCTAATGAATCTGGACTCCCAGATTCTCGCCTGGAACTGGGTTTCAGTGCAGTTGGAACTGGGTCTCAGCGCAGTCTGGCGTCCCTGCCTCCTTCCCAGCAGGGCCACCCAGTGGCGCAGGCAAAAGTCCGTCCTCTGCGCACCTTCCAGTGCGCGCGTCTGGAGCCGCCGCTTCTCTGTGCCTCCGCCACCACAGCCCAAATTCATTCCCCCAGCGTGCGCCTGGCTTCCCAGGGTTTCGCCCGGAACTGGGGTTCAGTGCAGTCGGAACTGGGGTTCAGCACGGTCCTGAGCTTATGTCTCCTTCCCGCTAGGGCAGTTCAGTGGCGCAGGCAACAGTCCGTCCTTTGCGCCCCTTCCCGTGCGCGCCTCTGGAGCTCTGCCTTCCCCCGCTCCTCTGTGCCTGCGCCCCACAGCCCAGATTCATTCCCCCAGCCTGCGCCTGGCTTCCCAGGGTTTCGCCCGGAACTGGCGCTCAGTGCAGTCGGAGCCGGCGCTTAGCGCACTCCGGAGCCTTTATCTCCTTCCTGCCAGTGAATGCCGGCCAGGCCGTCAGCCGCCCCCTCCTCTCTGGCTCCATCCTCCCCGCAGGCGCGCGTGCTCGCGTCTCCGCCAGTTTCTCCATACCTCAGGCTTTTACGGCTCCCCCGATTGTCCCCATGGTCTTCTCCTTCCCCCCAGCTGTGGGCATTTCAGTCCGCCAGCTCTCCTGTGGTTCTGGACGATGTCCGTTCTGACCTCTAGTTGTGCCTTTGAAATTGTTGTGCCCGGCTGCAGGTTAGGTGTTTCACCTATGCCGCCATCTTGGTTTCTCCTTGATTGGTCAGTTTCTATGCCAATCAGCATCAAAAGCTCCGCCTCCTAGGGCAGCCATTGGCTCCTCACAGTTCATCCAGATTTGGTTCTGATTGGTCAGTTTCTATGCCAGTCAGTGTCTCTGGGCCTATCTCCGGGCCTGATCAGAGAGGCAGAGCTGATCAGCAGCCCCCATGGAGGCCTGGAGAGAAACAGAGGCACTGCTGCTGGCGAAGCCTGGAGAGAAAGAGAAAGGCAATGGCTGATCAACAGCTGCCACAGAGGCTGCGGATCAGACTCTGCCTCTCTCTTCGGGTCTCTCTCTGGGCCTGATACGCAGCCCCCTCAGCAGTCAGTGCTGGGTCACCACAGCAACCCAGCACTGACTGCAGGACTGACTTCCGGTGTTTGGTCGAGCCTTTGGTCGGTCTTGGGTTTTTATATATTATGATAGTCCAATAGAGAGAACAACTTTATATATTTGCTACCATTTCCACCTTATTTGGGAGCTTTAGAAAAGTAATGATCACACTGCCTTCCATCTGCCTCTAGTGCTCTGTAGTGTCCTTTTAGTGACTGTGGGTATGGGCAAAGGGGTGCCATAGAGGGAGGGTGGGCTAGCGCAGCTAGGTAAGCAAGATTTCTGTCCCAGCCTTACCTCAACCAGAGCAGCTCCTTGGGCCGTGGTTAAAATGTTTAAACCATAGTTATAAAAAGTCAAAATGCTAAAAAAGAAAAAAAGAAATTTAATTCTAATCACATACTGTTAAGATTTTATTGTTTAGGGCCCTGGCCGGTGTGGCTCAGTGGATAGAGCGTCGGCCTGCGGACAGAAGGGTCCCGGGTTCGATTCCCGGTCAAGGGCACATGCCCGGGTTGTGGGCTCGATCCCCAGTAGGGGGCGTGCAGGAGGCAGCTGGTCCAGGATTCTCTCTCATCATCGATGTTTCTCTCTCTCTCTCTCTCTCTCTCTCTCTCTCTCTCTCTCTCTCTCTGTCTCCCTTCCTCTCTCTGAAATCAATAAAAAAAATAAAAATAAAAAATAAAAAAGATTTTATTGTTTAATAAGTCCAGGTGTTTTACATGTATAGAGGGGCCCGAGTTTTAGCTTAAACTGTATCTCCTATTAGGATTAAGACTTCTGGAGTGCACCTGCAGAACTGGTGCACATGCAGGCTAGGGGGCAGGGGTGGGGGGGGTAGGGGAAAGAGACAGAGAGAGGGAGGGAGAGGGAAAGAGAGAGAGAGAGAGAGAGAGAGAGAGAGAGAGAGAGAGAGAGAGAGTCAGAAGAAAATCTCTGGCTTAAAAACAACAATGACAACAGCAACAACAAACCCTGATACAGCCTTACAGCCTAGTGCTTGAGGATTTGGTAAGGGTGGTGCTGCTCAAGGCAAATTAAAACTTATCCCACTATGATGTAGTGAGACATGGGGCACAATGCTTTGGAACCCCTTTAACAAGGCATTTAACAGAGTTTACATAGAAAGAGAAATAAATGCAATTACTCATTGTGAGAAAACCCCAAACATCTCCGGGAACTTAGCTGCCCAGAAGTGATGATGGTGGTGCTAGGCAGGGGCTAGGAAATGCGACCTACCAAGCAGAAGTACTATGGACACCTGGCTGAGGGGGCGTTTCCTGACAAGGGCAACAACACTCTGGATGCAGCAACACGTGAATGATTCTGCAGTTCCCAGAAAAAAAAGGACCAGGGCAAGAAAAGAGGAAAAGTACTATGCTTGGCAAATAATGGCTACAGCGGAGGAGCCTGGTTCACAGGGCATGTGTAAGAACTTTATGAGAACTTCAGATTTGTGCACATGCATCGGGGCCCAGAGCCTTCGGAACATGATGATTGGTGTATATGCCACACCATTTGTACCTGCAGCCTGGTGAGGTCTGGGGGAAACCCTGGGAACCCTTATGACTCACGAATTTAATAAATTTATTCTTGATTCATACTCATCTTTTAATCTTCACATTCTTCAGTTACTTTCATCAGCTGCCACTGCTGAGTTGCTCTCTTGAAATATCACAGATGTAGATATTAATGTATTCTTTGAAAATTGTGCTTAGTCTTCAATGGAAAGGACTAGTATTTTGATAATTTAATGAGAAATTTCATTCCAAAGAGCAATCCCCTGCATCAGATTCCATAAGCCATGTGTCATCCTTACCTAGAATTTAAATGAGAATCATTACTTTATATTAACTTAAACTTTATCTTGGGGGAAGGAATCATGTGATAGACTAACCATATGTTTGAGGAATAGTGCAAAGTCTTTCCAAATAAGAAATGCTTAGAGTAATGACAAATATTTCACTTTGCTTTTATTGAGCCTATTTTTATTCTATTTAAAGGACTTTTGTCATGGAGTCATAGAGCTGAAAACACCTCCATATGTCGTATAATCTGTCCTCCCGCCTTCACACAGATGGTGGTCTAGCATACTTCAATACATCTTCAGGGATCCCTTCTTGCTATGCTCAGGCCAGTGTCAATAATAAAACTTCCCATCCACGGAGAGAAAATACAGCCTTCTATCCCTGTATTAGTTTTAGATCCTAGAAGTCCTTTTGGTATTATGTTATTCCTCTGTTTTGCTTTCTCACTGATGAAAATGGACACTCCAAGAGAAATAGATAGCGAGACAGGCCACACTTGGGGGGAAAGAGCAATAGAAACAAGACATGGCCACTGAAGTGAGCTAGACCCACCAAGTCCATCCCTGCGGAGAATTTGTGGTTTTGTAAAGGGAACAAGGCACATGCACAAATAAAAATAATATAAGTAAGATATTTATTTTGTGGTAAATTTGAGTGGTGGGCAGAATAATGCTCCTGTTTCTTACTGATGCCTATGGTCCTAATCCTTGGAATCTGTTAGAAACTTTGCAGATGTCATAAGTTTAAAGATCTTGAGAGGGAGAGATTGTGCTGGATTATCCAGGTAGATACAATCTAATCACATTCATCCTTAACAAAGAACCTTTCCCAGATGTGGTAAGGAGGGTGAACAGTCAGAGTCAGAGGCAGATGTGCCTATAGAAGAACACTGAGATGCAAGAAGAGAGATACAACTGAATTTTATTGCTTAAGATTCTCCAGTGGCTTCCCACCTCAGTCATAGTAAAAACTATAAGCCTCATAATGGCCACCAAAGCACTACACCATCTGTCCCCTCTTATCTTCTCACTTGATCTCCTACCCTTCTTCCTCTCACTCTGTTCCAGCCACACTGACCACCTTGCAGTTTTTAGAACTCATCTGATCTTAGGATTTTGAGATTGGTATCTCTATAACCCAAAAGCTCTTTCTCAGCTGCATGACTCACTTCTGCACCTTCTTAGCTCTTTGTTCCAATGACATCCATCAACCCAATCTTCCATGACCACAAATATATTGGAATTATTGCCCCTCATTTCTACTCCTATCTTATGTATTCACTTTTCTTGAGTTATGTTCTTTGGTCACAAACCCTTTTACACATATTACACAACACTATTTTACATATATTTTGCTAATTTATATTATTGTTTATCTTTCTCCCTCCATTAGAATGGAAGGCCCATTAAGGTACAGAGTTTTTTTCTATTTTATTCATTGCTGACTCTCCAATATCTAGAATATTGCCTTGAATGTAATTTGTTGAACAAATAAATAAAAATTACATTAGCATTAAGAGAGGAAATAACCTTGGGTGCTTATTGCCTTCTTGATGTCATACGACATTTATATTTAGTGTGACCACAGTATACATTTTTTAAAAACAGTATGAGTCTCTATACATATCAGGAATTTCATAGTTTATCTTGGGTTACTTAGGCTCACAGTCTTTCTCTAAGATATCTCAATTCTTCCAGCTTATTTCTTAAAACTTAGCTCCTTAGCCTTGGTACAATATATGCATGTCTGTGGTTATGAAATTTGCCTTGGCACCTGTTTATATCACTAATTGGCCTTGTCAAACTGGGACATACTTAGCTGTGTGTTTTCTTTCCACAGTCTCTTATTAAATTCAAGTTCATTGGACACAGTGGTTGTAACTCATTTCTTTATCATTAATAATTAGCATGGTAACCTGGAATGTAGTTTGTCTGTACACATTTTAAAAAGTGTTTTTCAATTGTGTTTCTTTCTTCCTTCTCCCTTTATTTCCATTTTAACTTCATTAAAATTTGCCAAGCCTTCTCTGGAGTCAGGTCTCACTGTCTCACCCCAAATCAATATAGCTATCATTTACTTTGGGGGTTTATTGATTCACTGTACCTAGTTTAAAGAGCTCATTACTGTGTTGGCATTTTATCATGAAACTTTACAAGTGAGTGTTGTCATTTTCACAAAGGAATAACTCCAAACCCTTCTGCTGTCTGCCATTTGGGACTGTTTCTTTTTCTAATTAAGATTTCTACCAAATGTTATTCTTTTGTTTATTTTTTTCCAAATAAGAGTCCTGATGTAGTTGGGTATTGAGACTGACTTATAAACTAAGACTGAATATGCTTTATATTTCACAGCATCCAATAGAACTAGGTTTTAAAATTAGCATTAAACATCCATTATCTCATTTGAATCTCACAACAGTATAGAGGCATGTGTAGGGTAAAATTTGACTGACTCACTACGACTCAGGTTTATATAAATTGCCTATGATTAAATAATTGTATAAGAACCTGAGGAAGGGAGTTATACTGTGATGTTATACTGTGTTGTGATGGCTAGTATTGTGATGCCAATCTGGAGTTTTCCCAGTGGGCCACGTTCTTTTTCTATAATAATTCCAGGTAGATGCCGCAAGTTTGTGCTTATATATTTTCACTGAAAGAAAATGCAACTTTTTAGAAGCAACTCATTCTATTATTTGTTGTGTCTTATTGTTAGACAGCTCTTGTATACATGGGGAGAAGAATCTACATTCCAGTGATTTCCATCCATTGGTTCTAGTATATATATAATATTAGTTTCAAGGGTACAACACAGTGATTAGACATCATATAACTTACTAAGTGATCATTCTAATGAATCTTCCACCTATCTAAAACCATACAGAGTTATTAGTATATTATTGACTATATTTCCTAAGCTATACTTTGTATCTCCATGACTATTTTGTGATTACCTATTTGTACATTTTAACCCCTTCACCTTTTCACCCATCCTCCCAATGCCTCTCCCATCTGGCAACCTTCAAAATGTTCTCCATATCTATGAGTCTTTGTTCTACTTGTTTATTTATTTTGTTTTTTAGGTTCAATTATTGATAGATATGTATTTATTGCCATTTTATTATTGATATTTTGATATTTTTTCTTTTTCTTCTTAAAAAAGATCCTTTTACATTTCTTATAATACTGATTTGGTGGTGATGAACTCTTTTAGCTTTTTCTTATCTGTGAAGTTCTCTATCTGACCTTAAATTCTAAATGATAGCTTTGCTGGGTAGAGTAATCTTGGTTGTAGGTCTTTGCTTTTCATCAATTTAAATATTTCTTGCCAATCCTTTCAGCCTGCAATGTTTCTGTTGAGAAATCAGCTGACTGTCTTATGGGAGCTCCCTTGTAGTTAACTAACTGCTTTTCTCTTGCTGCTTTTAATATTCTCTCTTTGTCTTCTATCTTTGCCATTTTGATTATGATGTGTCTTGGTGTGGGCCTCTGGGTTCATCATGTTTGGACTCTCTGCACTTCTGGAGTTGTATGTCTATTTCCTTCAGAAGGTTTGGGAAGTTCTTCATCATTTTTTACATGGGTTTTCAATTTCTTGCTCTCTCTCTTCTCCTTCTGGCACCCCATGATGCTAATGTTGGTAATCTTGAAGTTGTTCCAGAGGCTTCTTATACTATCCTCATTTGTTAAATTCTTTTTTTCTTTTTGCTGCTTTGATTAGGTGTTTTCTGTCTCCTTGTCTTCCAAATTTCTGATTTGACCTATGCTTCATCTACTCCACTGTTGATTCCCTGTAATGTATTCTTCATTTCTGACTGGTTGTTTTTATGTTTTCTATTTCTTTTTATGTTCCCTCTCTATTTTTTGAAGTTCTCATTAAGTTCCTCTATTCTTTTCCTAAGCTCATTTGAGCATCCTTATAACCAGTGTTTCAAACTCTGCATCTATTAGATTGATTCTCTCCCTTTTGTTTAGTTCTTTTACTGGGGTTTTGTCCTTTTTTCCCCCATTTGGAACATGTTTCTTTGTCTCCTAAGTCTTAAGTCACAATCTCCTCTGGTTTTTGCAGCCAGAAGTTATGGTTACTTCTTTTCCTGGCACTAGAACCCTAGGGTTGGGGGCCTGGGGTGGGGATGGGACCCCTTGCTCCTCAGAGAGACCTCTGCAGCTGAGACATCCCTCCCAACTTTTATCCACCACACATTCTTGTAGGACCAGCCCATTCCATGTCTCCACCCCTTCTACCAGTCTCACTGTGGCTTCTTTATATCCTTAGTTGTAGGACTCATATTCAGCTAGATTTCAGGTGGTTCTTAATGACAGTTGTTCTATAGTTTAGTTGTAATTTTGACGTGGTTGTGGGAGAATGAGAGTACCATATTTTTATCTACACCACTATCTTGACTAGAAGCCCAGAGCACTTTCTATTCTTCTCCACATTTGATATAACTATATAATTACACCTCTGGTATAGAATCTACATCTTTGTTGTGACAATTTCACTAAAGGAAGAAAACATTAAAATAAGTTACAGAACAGAGTTTAGTGGGAAAATGCTAACATTATGACCTCAGGGAACCACAGTATCTGGTCATAGAATTTTGATCATATGACTCAAGTATATTGAACAGTTGAAAGATTAAGAGTAAGTGCTGTAGGAAATGATCTTCATCTCTCTAAGGAGAATATATGAGATATATTTGACTCTATTCCTCCACTTTTGAGCTCTGGCAGACATATGTTATGAATTCTCCCAATGGCAAGATAAATCTACCTGGTTCCTTGTTCTTTCCTTGAGCTAAACAAAGATGTCCACCTGCTGATGGGGATTCATAGTGACCATAATAACTATAGCTCTCCTAAATACATATAAAGTTCATGCTAAAAAATATATGAAAAAGTATTTCTGAGTGAATGGATTGCTCAATTTCTGCTGCCTCAGAACTGCTTGTTCTTTAAGCCCTACAGAAATATTTAGAGCTGGATATCCCCCCACCTCCCCACTCCCACCTCCACCCCCGCCCCCACCACACACACACACACACACACACGCACATCACCTGCAGAGATGTGCCTCTAGGGCTGCTGGATGATTTTCAAGCAAGAAAGTTAGGCAGAATCACTACAGGATGAAAAAGGAATTGTGCATGCTTCTGCAAGTGCATCTAAGACTAAGATGTCTAGTATTATCAATGCTCTGCCTTAATGAGCACAAAATTCATGATAAAAAAGCCAACCAAACACTTTTCTGTAAACAAGCTTCTTAGTTAAATGCCTTATTTAGTGATTACAGAAAAGGCTTTTAGTTGTAAATTTGCTTACATGATTTGATTTAAGAATATTTATATTCTATTTTACTCAGAAAACCACATTTAGAGATTATCCCAAGGGAAATATAATAAAGCGAATAGATTATACATATTTACTTTAGTTTTTTTATATATTTAAGATATATGCTCCAAGTTTTAAATACTTAAGAAACAGTTCAAGAGACTGCTATTTTGTTTTATATATTCAGAGGATGGGGACCTAGTTCTAACTTAAGTGCAATAAAAATCAAATAACTAGAAAATTAATTCTAAAATAAATTTTGTTTAGGAAAATGTTTCTTTAATAACATATGAAAAATAACTCATTCAGGAACATGTTTGTTGTATAATATTGATTTATAAGATTACAACTAAGAGCCTAAAATTGCTGGTGCAGATTTCAAATGTGTTTTTATTGCAGGAAGCTCTTTGGTTCCTTCGGATACAGGCTCTGAGCAGGAAAAAGTCAACAAAGAAAAGCTAGTTAGATTTTCCTAAGGAAAAGGAACAAGATAGTACCATTTTCTTGGTCATTTTAGTAGTATAAGTGAGTCTGAAATGTTTTGATTATTTTTATATACAAATAATTTGGACTTATTTTGAAATATATTTTTATTGATTTCAGAGAGGAAGGGAGAGGGAGAGAGAGATAGAAATATCAACGATGAGAGAGAATCATTGATTGGCTGCCTCCTGCATGCCACCCACTGGGGATCGAGCCTACATCCTGGGCATGGTACTCTGACCAGAAATTGAACCATGATCTCCTGGTTCCTGGGTGAATGCTCAACCACTGAGTCATGCCAGCTGGGCTGGACTTATTTTTAAATTTATGTGCAATTATAAGTGAAATTGACCCTTTCCTTCTAGAAGCCTTTCCTGATTCCTCACTTAGAATCAATTATTCCTTTCTTAGCTCCCATAGCATTTCATTGATTTAAAGAACATATTAGTCAGCTCTACACTGTGTTTTTGTCACCATATGTTGTGGAGAGAAGGAATTGGATGGGTAAGGGAGAGAAGCAATAAAAAAGTATATTTAATACTGGACTTATAGTAAAAGTAAAAAGTAGGAAGTATCTATTCTTAGCTATGAAAATATTTATATGAAAAGCCTATAAAATACTTATATGGAAACCTATGAAAAGCCAACTCAGCCCAAAGATCAGAATTAAAGAAGGAAATAGAGTTGATAGAAGGTCTTAAAGCTTGATAGAAGGGACTTGCAGGTACTTCTGAGATGTCAGCTTGAGTAAAGTTAAAAAGGTATAGGAGAGTAAACATATAAGTGGCATTAGAAAATCAGACACTGTTTGTAACATAGGGTACATATGGGGGATGGACATATGAGACTTGAAAGTTAGTTTGCAGTGAAATTGTGAATAATTTTGTATGCCCTGCTAAGAAGGTTAGACTTAATCCTCCATATATTAGAAGTTTTACATGATATCCACCTTCATTGGAATAGATTTCCTTAGAATAGGGTCTATCTGCATTCACATATTTTTGAGCTAGACTCTATGCCCAGGAATATACCTGAATGTGCAGCACACTGGTATAGTCCTGTAAATACTTGTTGAATGAACGTATGAGCACATGAGTCATACATGAAACCAGATTATTACGATAATAATCAAAAGCTAGGATGCAGGAAGAAATGTGTCATGCAATAGCCTCAGAACAAGGGGAACAGAAATTCAGAATTCAAAGGCAGCTTTGCCTTGTAAATGATTTTTAAATGTGAAAAAGAGGATCATTATAAAAAAGCACTTTATATAGAAACTAGAGGCCCGGTGCATGAAATCGTGCACTCGGGGTTTCCCTCAGCCCGGCCTGTGCCCTCTTGCAGATCAGAAGCCCTCAGGGATGTCCGACTGCCAGCTTAGGGGAGTAGGCCTAAGCCGGCAGTCAGATATCCTTAGCGCTGCTGTGGAGGCAGAAGAGGCTCCCGCCACTGTCGCTGCACTCACCAGCCATGAGCCTAGCTCAGGGCTTCTGGCAGAGTGGTGCTCGCCCTGTGGGAGCACACAGACCACCAGGGGGCAGCTCTGCATTGAGCATCTGCCCCCTGGTGGTCAATGTGCATCATAGCGACTGGTCGTTTTGCTGTTCGGTCCATTTGCATATTAGCCTTTTATTATATAGGATTACTATGACTTTGTTCCAGATTGGTAGGATATATACAATATCCAATATTTATAAGATCCATGTAATTAGTACCTCTATCTTAACCACTTTGCTTTGAGCCAAATTCCTTACTGCCACTGAACCAATAGCTCCTTTTAACAGTAGAACTAAAGAGAAGAAGAAAAAAATCACTTTTGTCTGAGATCATCTCTGTTGACCCCCATCCTATGATGCTTTTCAACTATTGTTTATGCTGGGCTCTAAGTGCTTTTTGTGAAAAACCATGTTGATGACATAGCTGTAAATATCACAGCAAGATGAAAATACATTTTTATTTTAAGAGCCAAAGCAATAAAATGGTGGGAAAATGCAGAGATATAGAGTATTTTATATTATGGGTTTGAAAATTTGGTTCTTAGATATAGAAGGCTTATTTCAGAAACAGAGTAAAATGGCAGATGGGTGTCCATTATTTCTTTGAAGTTAGAAAGGCATTTTTATAAAAACACCTTCTTCAACTCTGAAGTATATTTCTAAATAACAAGAGGGAAAGTGTCTTTTTTTTTTTTTTTTTTTGGTAGGAAGTGCTAATAAACTCCATTCTGCCATTTTAATTAGTTTCTACTTTAAAAATTGAAAAATGAAACCATCAAGAGTGGGCCAACATTTGGAAAGTCCTCATAAGCACTTGACTGTAAAGGTACAGGACAAAGGAAAGTCACAGTTTCACAGGCCTTACTAATCTGAATTTATAAACAGGGTTGACAGTGTTAGAGTACCAAAGAGAGAGGGAAGTTTGAGTTTAAGCTGGGATTTTAAATCAAGGTATATTTTCCTTTTGTTGTGTGTTATTCAAACACAAACCATTACCAACACATAAATATACCCTTAAGGACACCCTTCTAAGGGATTTTCAACTGATGTGCAGCAAGAGGCACACTGGTGTGCCACAAGAATATTTAAAACATGCAATACCTGACTATTTAGTTAGACTCGCTGATCTCTTTTCCCTTAGATTGTTTAATAAAAAAAATGGAAGAAGCCAATACAACAATAGTTGTGAACGAACCAAAATTATGTCAGATCAGGCAAAAAAATATATTTTCTGTGTGCCACAGAATTTTAGTAATTAATTTATTTGTGTCATGAGATGAAAAAGGTTGAAAATCACTGTTCTAAGAGATATGGATCTAAGAATGAAAATGATCTTGATCCTACTCTCAAGAGTTTAGAGATTCTTTTAAAGGTGAAACAAGTAAGTAGAATAGTATGAGTGTGCACTAAAAGAGATTATAGAGGACCATAGGAGTAGCTATGAAGAGTTGAGTTACCTTAACTAATCTGGGATTAAGGAGGCAGGGCAAGATTCCAGAAAAGTGAAGTTTAAATTGAGTCCTGAAGACACTTGGGAGTTACTTATTTAAAGAGGGTGAGAAACAAAATAGTAGAAATGAGCAAGAAAATTCAAGCTCTGAGAACTTCAAACTGTATAATGTGGCTGAAACACAAAGATCTATAAAGTGCTGAGAGATGAGGATGGAGGAAAAAGCAGAGTTCAGTACATGGAGGACAGGAAACTTAAAACATAGGAGTAACGTAATCAGATTGGTACTTTAGCTGCATTCATAAGACTGGGTTGAAAAGGCTAAGACTGGAGACAAGGAGAGTCATGAGGTTATTGCAACAGTCTCGGTGAAGAATGGTAAGCCACTGTTACATCAATGGTGGAGAGATCCAAAAAGTACAGGGCAGGTAAATGAATAGTACTTAGTGATTACCCGGAGGTGAGGGAGAAGAGAAGTTCAAGATGACTTCTAATTTCCCATGTGGACACTGATGAGTGATTGAACATTCTTTGAAATCTGGATCATGGAGGATGAATATGGAGGGTGGTGTAAGGGTTTGGTAGAAATGAGGAAGCTGGGGGATAAGTTGAGTTTTCCGAATCTGTGGGATACCAATGAAGAAGATCAAACATTGAGTTTAAGTAGTTTACATAAGAGCTATGAATAAATAGAAATAATGTAGGAAAAGGCCTTCTGTTCTTTATTTCCTATAATCATTATTACTCATCTTTCAGTATAAAAATATAAAAAACTGACCTATGGACTTCAGAAATATTAAAGAGATATTTTACAGTATTTTCCTGGAAATCTTTTCCAAAATGGTAGTTTTCTATAGTTGAAAAATTATAAGGTAAAACCTATTGGAACCCAAATGATTTTATTTAGTGCATAGTTTTCTTTGTAAAAACTGTTGCATAGTTAGTTTTATACTTAAATTTAGAAATAATTTTATTAGATTAATACATTTAATTCTATTTAGATTAGTATATTTAATTTATGGTACATGCAGTTGAAGAAATTATCTTTCTATAATATATATATTTTTCAATACAAGAACGTTTAAACCAGTTCAAGTTGTTTCCACTAAAATTAAGATCATATTTTATATTTACTTATAGAAACTAGTCAATGGCTAGAACTAAATGAATCAATTAAATTGGATTAATAGTAAAATAATTTTTATATAATGTGCTTGGAATTAACATTTGTTAAGTACCAACTATATCCTAGAGATCATGGTGTTTATCCTGCATTTCTTTATTTTCTGTTATGTGTGTGTGTGTGTGTGTGTGTGTGTGTGTGTGTGTGTGTGTGTGTTTTGCTATAGTTTATGTGATAGAAAAATATTTGGTTGAATTTTTTATTATGTATAATTATATGTAGTAAGATTTACCCTTTGTACTGTATAATTCTGAAAGTTTTGGCAGGTACGTAGAGGTATGTAACCACTACATTCAAGAAAGAAAAGAAAATACATCATTCCCAAAACTAATCCTGTGCCCTTTTACAGTCAAGTACTTCCTCAACCCTCAGCCCTTGGCAACCTCTGGTCTATTTTCTGACTTTATGAATTTTTCATATAAATGGAAGCATATAGTATGCAGCCTTTTAGCTCTGACTTCTTTCAGTCATCATAATCTATTTGTGATTCATTGATGTTGTTGTGTGTGCCATTATTCTGTGCCTTTTTATTGCTGAGTTTATTCCATTGTATGAATGTGCTATAGTTTGTCATTCCCTAATTGAGCAATATTTGGATTATTTTTGGTGAATGCAATGTGGCGGTAAACAGTCATATACAGAGCATAGTGTAAAGATAAATGTTCATTTCATTTGGGTAAATACCTGTGACTGGGATTGTTGGTTGAGTGACAAGTATATATTTATTTTTTGAGGAAAAACAGCCCTTTTGACCGTGCTATTTTATGAGGAAAAACAACCCAGTTGACTGTACCATTTTGTATTAATATCAATAATCTATAAGAGTTCTAATGGCTTGCATGCTTAACACTTGGAATTATCAGTATATTTTGCTTAGACAGTTAAAAATAAGAAAATCAATGGAAAGAGAAATAAAAAAATAAGAAAAAATAAATCTTATATTTGCTTCCATTTGTACCTTTTCTAGCACTCATTATTTCTTAAAATTTCATGTTTCTGGTGTCCAATTCTTTCCATATTAAGAACTTATTTTAAAATTTCCTTTAGTGCAAGAATACTAGTAATGAGTTCTGTTTATATTTGTACCAAAAATTTTATTTTCTCTTAATTTTTGAAAGATATTCTCATTGGATATAGAATCTTGGATGGCAGCTCCTTCCCTTTAGCATTTTAAAGCTTTCACTTCATTTTCTTTTGATAAACATGGTTTCTAATGAGAAATATATCATCATTCTCATTTTTGTTCTTCTGCATGTAATACGTCTTTTTCTATGTCTGTCATCATGATTTCTTTTAATATTTATTTTGCAGTTGTGTGAATATATTTGTGTCTACTTTTTTGTATTCATTTTTTTTTTCTCTAAGCTCTGTTACTTTCATTAACTTTGGAAAAAGCTCATTATTCGTCATTATGTCATCAAATTTTTTTCCTGGTGTATTCCTTCTCTTTTTCTTTTTTTTAATTTATAATACATTTACACTAATCTACTTTTTATTTTCCCATAACTCTTATATGTTCTGTTCATTTTCTATTGTTATTTCACTCTTTTTTCTCCTTTCTTTTCAATTTCAATAAATTTTCTTAATCTATGTTCAAGTTCACAGATTTTTTTTCTTGACTGTGTCAAATTTATTATCTCATCAAGAATTATTTATCTCTCTTAACCTCTCTGCTTTACTCATCTGTAAAATAGTGCCAATAATATTAGTTCAATTCCTATAATAACAATTTAGGGTTGCTGTAGGAATTAAACAAGTTAACATAATTACAGTCCCTATAACAATATTTGGCACGTAGTGATTTATAAGAATTAGCTAATATTTGTGAGATAGGAAGAAAATAAATATGGAGAAAAAATAAAAGTAGCTCTTGCCTCCTTTGTCAAATATTAATTGAACATAATGGCTTGGATCAATTTCTGGGCTCTCTGTTCTGTTCCATTGATCTATATGTCTGTTCTTGTGTTAGTACCAGGCAGTTTTGAGAACTGGCTTTGTAGTATAGCTTGATATCTGGTATTGTGATCCCTCCAACATTGTTATTCTTTCTCAAGATTGCTGCAGCTATTCGAGGTCTTTTTTATTCCAGATGATTTTTGGAGAGTTTTTTCTAGGTCTTTGAAGTTTGCCATTGGTATTTTAATGGTGATTGGATTGAATCTATAGATTGCTGTGGGTAGTTTGGACATTTTGATGATGTTGATTCTACCAATCCATGAAAACGGTATATTCTTCCATTTGTTTATGTCTTTCTCTATCTCTTTATTCTGCATCCTGTGAATTTCTGAGTACAGGTCATTTACCTCCTTGGTTAAATTTATTCCTAGTAATCTTAATTTTTTTGTTGTAGTGGTAAATGGGATTGTTTTTGTAGTTTCTCTTTCTGTGAGTTCATTGTTGGTGTATAAAAAAGCCATAGATTTCTGGGTGTTAAATTTGTATCTTGCTACATTGCCGAATTCATTTGTTAATTCTAGTAGTTTTTGGATGGTGTATTTAGGGTTTTTTATGTACAATCTCATGTCACCTGCGAATAGTGACAATTTTACTTCTTTTACAATTTGGATTCCTTTTATTTCTTCTTCTTGTCTGATCGTTATGGCTAGCACTTCCAGTACTATGTCGAATAGGAGTGGTGAAAGTGGGCTTCCCTGTCTTGTTCCTGTTCTTAGGGAATATGGTTTTAGTTTTTGCCCATTGAGTATGATGTTGGCTGTAGGTGTGTCATATAAGGCTTTTATTATGTTGAGGTATGATCCCTCTATTCTCACTTTGCTGAGAGTTTTTATCAGGAAAGGGTGTTGGATTTTGTCAAATGCCTTTTCTGCATTAATTGATATGATTATGTGACTTTTGTCTCTTAATTTGTTCATGTTTATTGATTTGCCACAAGACAGTCTCTTCAATAAATGATGTTGAGAAAATTGGACAGATACATGCAAAATAATGAAACTAGACCACCAACTTACACCATACACAAAAATAAAGTCTAAATGGATAAAGGACTTAAACGTAAGACTGGAAACCATAAAAATCTTAGAAGAAGCCATAGGCAGCAAAATAGCAAACATTTGTTGTAGCAATATCTTTACCAATACAGCTCCTAGGGCGATGGAAACTAAGGAGAAAATAAACAAATGGGACTACATCAAAATAAAAAGTTTCTGCACAGCAAAAGAAACCATCAATAAAAGAACAAGAAAGCCCACTGCATGGGAGAACATATTTGCCAATATTATCTTCAATAAGGTTTTAGCCTCCAAAATTCATAGAGAATTCATACAACTTAACAAAAGTAATATAAACAATGCGATAAAAAATTGGCAAAGGACCTAATATACTTTTTGAAAGAGGACATACAGAGGCCAAGAGACATATGAAAACATGTTCAGAGTCACTAATCATCTGAGAGATGCAAATCAAAACAACAATGAGGTACTATCTCACACTTGTCAGAATGGCTATCATCAACAAATCAACAAATGACAAGTGGTGGAGAGGATGTGGAGAAAAAGAAAAAAAAAGCACTTGCACTGCTGGTGGGAATGCAGACTGGTGCGGTCACTGTGGAAAACAGTATGGTGTTTCCTCAAAAAATTAAAAATGGAACTTACATTTGACCCAGTAATCCCACTTCTAGAAATATATCCCAAGAAAACGGAAACATCAGTCAGAAAGGATATATGCACCCCTGTGTTCATAGCAGCACAGTTTACAATAGCTAAGATTTGGAAACATTCTAAGTGTCCATCAGCAGATGAGTGGATTAAAAAACTGTAGAATACTACGCTGCGGTAAAAAAGAAGGAATTCTTACCATTTGCAACAGCATGGATGGACCTGGAGAGCATCATGCTAAGAGAAATAAGCCAGTCGGAGAAAGAGAAATATCACATGATCTCACTCATTTGTGGAATACAATGAACAACATAAACTGATGAACAAAAATAGAACCAGAGTCATAGAAGCATCAGACTGTCCAACCTATGAGGGAAGGCAGGGGGTGAGAGGATAAGAGATCAACCAAAGGACTTGTATGCATGCGTATGAGCATAACCAATGGACACAGACAAGTGTGGGGGGGTGGTGGTGATGGTGAGGGCATGTGCTGGGGGGAGGTGTCTGGGGATAGGTCAATGGGGGAAAAAGGAGACTTATGTAATACTTTAAACAATAAAGAATTTAAATAAAAAACATAAATAAAAGTAGCTTTCTATCTGTGATCCCAAATATTCATGGATTTTTCTTAGAACTAAGAATTTTCAGAAAACATAGTCTTTCATAAAAGAGTACCTTTTAGATATATGGTTTTATCTTTGAAAATACAGAACAACCTAGAAGAAATTAATAAAATCTGATAAAGGTGGACATTTTTGATCATTTATATGTGTTTGTTCTCACTTTCCTTTATCTGGAAGCCAGCAATTGTGTTTACAATAACCCAGATCTCCTCCTTTTTCCAGTTTAAATGATGCCACTTTGAATTCACTTCAGACACATGGTTTTATAATTTTATATTCATGACATATTATTCATTTCCTCTGAACTTGCCTTGCTACACGAACAATCAGAATCCCCTTAGATAAATTTCAGACACTTTAAAATGAATTCTGAAAAGGTTGAGGAGGCCATTGAAATTTTTAAAGGACACTTTTAGTTTAGATCTCAGTGGTCATCTGACTTAATATCCAGACTTATTACTACTTTTCAAATAATAAGTATATCCATGAAAGAACTGGAAAAGGATCAATAGAGAGGAGGAAACTTGGAAAAACTTTCTGGAATTAGTTGCCTTATGGTTTTATGCTGAAGTAGTTCTAAAGTTACCAGGTAAATACAAATCTTGTACCAGTAAAAATTACATTGATATAAACAGTACATCATGGCTTTTTAACATTTCATTACTTCTTTAATAAAAAAGCATTAATTTCTGGTTCGGAATTTCAGAGGTTCATCCAGAATAATATCTATTAATCACAAACAAAACCTAAGAGACTTTTCATCTAATTAAGTTCTAACAAATAATCTATTACTCTTCAGCCATATTATCATATTAATTTGTTTAGAATTACATGGTATAATCTTTGTGATTATTGCTTTTGGCTTGTATGAAGAGCCTATTTAGCGAGTATTAGTTTTCATTATAGGAAGCAGTAAGACAATGGCATAATTTCCTTATATGTGTTACCTTAAGAGTCTTGTTTTTTGACAAATAAAAAAGACAAAGTCTCCTTTTTCCTGACAAACTGGATCCATCCCTAATAACCAGGATATTAAAGTGGATCATAAAAAAATAAACATTATTTCCCACAGAGTTTAAATTATCTGCTTATCTATTAGCTGGAGTAAAGCTTGATGGACTTGTTAAAAGACATTTGGTTCCTGAGGTGTCAGGGGTTACAAAACTGTTTATGACTTTGAGCTATTTTTAGAGAATTAAGATTGTTGTGAGGATTCAAATAATAATATGTGAAAGTTTTTTGAAGTATTAAAGTGCTCGACAATTATATATTTTTGGTAGGTTATGGTATATCACTCATATTTTTAGCAGAGTACTAACATAATCAGATTTATTTTAGGATGATTAATATGAATGTGATCTGATGGAGAGACTATAGGCTTGGTGACTGGATAGAAGGCTATTTTCAATAGAGATTATTGGCTTGAGTGAATCAATGGAAAAGGAAAAGACAGGATGAACAATTGAGATGTGAATAATTTAGGTGATAATTAAAGTTTCTTTGAACATTGACACTCTTGATTAGAATGATTTAAAAAATCATTGCCATCTATATACACACAACTTTATATTATTATCTGAAACCTATAAACACCTAAACTCTATGTAGAGTGGGAGAGAGTGGCAAATGCTAGATAGTGTAGAGGTTTGGTTATGGGTTGATTTGGAAGAATGATTATGTCTTATTAAAATCAGGGACTGCAAAAGGGACTTACAGGTGAGGGCATGCATAGACTTGGGGTGGAAGCTAGGGAAAATATGATGTTAGGTTTTAGACATTTTTAATTTTAGAGGCTAACAGGCTATATAAGGGCAGATAATCTATCAGGTGTCTTGCTTGGGGTCCTGAAGCTCATGAAAGTGGTAGACTTAGAAAGTTAACTCTATCTTTGGAAGTTATCTGCATACAGTAGTTGAATGCTGGGATTTGAAACCTGGGGTCGTTTGTTTATTTAATACCAAGAATTAAACTAGGGCCTGGATGGCATGGCTGAGTGATTGAGCTTCAACCTATGAACCAGGAGGTCACTGTTCAATTCCTGGTCAGGGCACATGCTGGGGTTTCAGGCTCAGTCCCCAGTGTGAGCTGTGCAAGAGGTAGCCAATCAATGATTCTCTCTTATTGTTGATGCTTCTATCTCTCTTTCCCTCTCCCTTCTTCTATGAAAGTAATAAAAATATTTTTAAAAAATTAAACTAGGGCTTTGGATGTGCATTTCCAGGTGCTTATCATTGGTTGTACATTTCTTTAGTATATGTGGAGCACAATCCCAAAGCTAGTTTCCATGTGTAAGGCCCTGTGAGCTAAAATGGTGCAACTAGAACAAGAAAATGAAAGGGTTAATATTGTAGTGGGAGAGAGAAGCAAGGGATCAGAGGTTAAGGATCAACAGTGTGATGCTTATAGTGAAGAAGGAGACTATAATTAGCCAAGAAGGAAAAAATGAAATGAATTAGTTCAGGGAAAGATGGGAACTTGAGAGGTGAATCAGATGAGGTTCGTGGTTCTGGACCATTTCTGAGAATATAACAAGTTGTCAGGAATTTCTTTTTAAATATATTGGGCCAAATTTGATAGTAGGAAATATTTACCCAGATAATCAGCTGTTCTTTCATTTTCACCCTTTTTCTCTTCAATATCTCCCTTAAATAGATTTTTAACCATGTACAAATCTGCTAATTTTATCTGTTCTTATTGTTAGATAAAGCCTTCTTCCATAAATAGAGGCAACTTCATTTTCCTGAACACAAAGCTATCTTTTCTTAATTAAATTACAACAAAAAGCTTTGCAAGCCAAAGTGTATATATTTTGAATAATGCTATTTTGGGTATACTGCTATCTTTGTTAAATATTTGCTTAACCAGGTCATGGCACATGCCTGGGTTTAGGGCTCAATCCCCAGTGTGAGCTGTGCAAGAGGCAGCCAATCAAAGATTCTCTGTCAACTTATTTTTTTCAAACAAATTTATTATAATTAGTATCAATAAACCATATAGGTTTTTTGTTCCAAAATACATATAAAGGAATCTGTTTTACAAGTGAGAAACATTTTTATTCATAGTAAATAAGATTGGATTTGATTTTCACTCAATTAAACTATTTTAATACATTTATGAAAGACAAGTTTGAGAATTATATCTGCTTTGATACCGGTAGAGTGATGGTTTGCTAAATGCCATCAGTTCTGTCAGTGGAATCTAAAATATGAAACAACATTAATTCCTTATTTAGAGAATCATTCGCAAAAAATGTGGAAGTATGTGAGCTTCAATTTATTCAACAAATATTTACTGAGCTCTTACCATATGCCAGGGAGTTTTTAACCTAGATTTCTTTAAGAAACTGGGTGAGTTTCAACTATGAGGTAAGCAACTTCAGATTACAAGTGTAAATAAGGTTTACAATAAAAAGATCTTATAATGTTAAGCAAGAATCTTTCACTCCTCCAAAATTGAATTGAATCTAGTTACAGATATTTTTAACTGTGATTTAAAGAAAATAATGATGTACTCATTTTCAGTTGTTCAAGAGATTGCTATCTCTGAGTACTAAACTAGAATTTCCAGGTAAAAATTAGTTTCAGTGTTATGTCATTTTATAGCTCTACTAGACTAGAGAGGCCCGGTGCACGAATTCGTACACCAGTGGGGTCCCTTGGCCTGGCCTGAGAGATAAGGCTGAAACCGGCTCTCTGACATCCCCCAAAGGGTCCCAGATTGCGAGAGGGCGCAGGCCAGGCCGAGGGACCCCACCAGTGCACGAGCAGGGCTGGGGAGAGGCTGGGGAGGTTGTCCAGCCAGGGAGGGACCATGGGGGGGCTCCAGGGCATGTCCAGCCATCTTGCTCAGTCCCAATCCACCGGACCCCAGCAGTAAGCTAACTTACTGGTCAGAGTGTCTGCCCCTGGTGGTCAGTGCATTTCATAGCGGGTAGTTGAGCAGCCTTAGCATATCATTAGCATATTACGCTTTGATTGGTTGAACGGCCAACTAGTTGACCAGACACTTAGGCTTTTATTATATCGGATGACGTAAAATGTGAGGGTACAATTGGCAGTTACAGAACACTTTTCATAACTTTGCACAGATTCTAGTATTATTAAGATTCTGGGGGGAGGATGGACAGTCAGAAATAGCATGTGTCGAATTAAGAAATTAGCTGTGAGGCCTGACGGGTGTGGCTCAGCAGTTGAAATTCTAACCAGGAACTGAAAGGTTGCTGGTTCGATTCCGGGTCAGGGCATTGATATTTCTATCTCTCTCTACCTCTCCTATCTCTCTCTATAAAAAAATAATAAAAACATATTTAAAAAAGATACTAGATATGAGAGACAAAACAAAAAACTAAATTTCAGGGAGATACAAATTCAGGCTTTTAATCAGAAGTTACTTTAAATTAAGATTAATCTTTCTTAATGTCACTTTAGGAGTTGGAAGGCAATAGAATTGTAAACTTGAGCTTGGTGCCTAGGCTGCCATTTCATTGCCTGTCAAAGATCTATCAGTATTAGAAATCCTGTGCAATCCAATAATCCTAAGGAGTGTTTTACTTATGTATAATTTGAAAGATCATTTGGCATATTGGATGTCCTTTTCTCTCTTGATTTCCTCAGTGTAAAAAAGTAGTATTGCCCTGGCCATGTAGCTCAGTTGGTTAGAGCAGTGGTCGGCAAACTGCGGCTCGTGAGCCACATGCGGCTCTTTGGCCCCTTGAGTTTTTAGCAAAGGCCAGCTTAGGAGTACCCTAATTAAGTTAATAACAATGTACCTACCTATATAGTTTAAGTTTAAAAAATTTGGCTCTCAAAAGAAATTTCAATCGTTGTACTGTTGATATTTGGCTCCGTTGACTAATGAGTTTGCCGACCACTGGGTTAGAGTATGGTGCTGTACATACTCCTGGTCTCGGCATATACCTAGGTTTTGAGCTCTCATCCTCAGGTAAGGATTTTAAAAAAGTAGTAATTGTTATTTTATAGCAGAAAATTTTATGTTATATATACAGGACCTTTGGAGGGAGTCAGGCAGTTCTTAGTTTGATTATCATGTCCTCCTCATAATGCTTTATGTGATCTTGGTCCAGTTATTTAAATTTTTGAACTTTCATTTGTTTTAAAAAATGCATAAGCCTGAGGATGAAAAGGAAATAATGTATATAATGTACACAGTGCCTGTCAGTTTATTTCCTTTTCTGTGTTAAGTATCCAGTATCCATAATTCATCCATAAGAGCCCTGCCCCTATGGCACTTATTTTTGTGTGTGGTGAAATGTAATTGCATACTTATTAAGAAAATTAGTCATGGGCTTGCCTCTAAAAGTATAAGTGTATATAATTATAAAATTATTGAAACTAAAAATTCCTCTCTAAATCTTTCATCTCTTTTTTTTCCTAAATTAAGCCCTTTCTGTCTTCCCTTCTAACTACGATACAATTTCATATCTTCCTCTAAATTAAGCTTGGATGGAATTGGAGGATTGGTGAGGAGGGTATACAAAAGTATGAATTTATACATATTCTCAAGAAGCTGAATGTTATAACAAGGAAAGGAAATACATAATTAGAAGTAATAATTCAATCCATGTGATAAAGCATAGTTACATGTTAGATGATAAGTGCCAGTGTAACCAATGAGCATTAGAGAAGGGATAAATAAGTCAATGCAATTAGTCAAAATGAACTTCAGAATGGAGATGCAATTTAAGACAACTTGAAAGGATTGGTAAATTTTAGATGCATGGAGATGGAGAAAACAATCATCACTGGGCAACTTTTTTTCTCTCTCTCAGCTCCTAATGCCCAGGTCCTTAATTAATATTTTTACCCTAGTTGTTCCAGATTTCATTTTAATAAAACGCCTTGTCAATTTAGGAAGTCACAACCTGGAACCAAAAATTTTTTGTTGGCTTCATCAATACATTCAAATTTTCCAGGTGTAATTTTCCATGATTCAATTTATTCAACCATAAATGAGAGAGATACCTATAGTTATGCTTTTCAATAACAAAGAGCATAATACCTAGTGTCCTTAGGCAGTCTGTGATCAGGTAGGGTCCACCGTCCTCTACCATCTAAGCCAGAAGGTCAGGTGTGTGTCCACAGCTTTTGGGGAATCTGTTATGCCTATCGGGACTCAGTTCCTTCGACTTCAAAGTTAGGGTTATCTGTTGGAGTTAGAGATGCAAATGCAGCTTGCAGTCCTCTGGTTCTAAAATACTCTACCCCTTCTCACCCGTAGCATGCATTGTCCTCTGTCGTCCCGCTTTATCCTTACCTGCAGTGGTTTCTTTAGGCAGCTAAGCATTCCAGCGTGTACCAGGAGAGGTGTCTTAACTCCTTTATTTCCCTCTACTTCCTGCACAGGTCATTCTCAGAGTAGTTTCTAAATACATGCAGTGGTTGTAACAGAAGGTGTGGAACTCTGGTTTTGGTTCATTTTAAAGACAGTTTCTAAATATTTAGGGAAGGACAGCCTGTTTTGCTCTGATCTTGACAGTCCCTCCATACCAAACTTAAGTACTAAAAGTGTCCATGAATCAAAATGTTCATCCTCATCCCTACCTATGTATTTTGTGGTCATCTGCCTGACCATGATTCTGGGCATGTGATATTAGCTATACTGTCCAAGAATTTGCTTTACCCAGTCATCGTCATCAAGGAGGCAGATAATTGAATGCCTGCCCAGATTTTTGGCATGTAGCTTTTCTTCTTTATTAGTTTGTGGAATCACTGCCAGTTTTATTTCTGATTTCATATAGTCACAGGTATTTTAATGAGAATCCTGGAAGACATTTATCAGTTCACCTCCAGGTTGGCTGGGAAGTTACTCCAACTTCCATTTTTGAAACCAGCACAAGCAGCATAACTCAAGAAGCCCAATGCAAAATAAAAATGCAAGGCCTCTTTTCCAAAATTCTTGAAAAGAGACCATGGACACAGAGTATTAAGTCAAACATGGAACCTTCTCAGTGCTAGGTCCTGTGCACTTGCAAAGGTCACGTGACCATGAAGCTGATGCTGCTTAAAATTCTCTCCAGCTTTGGGTTTGATGCCACTGTTATCACTTGATGTTCCTTTTCTCTCTCCTAGAGCTTCTCTTCTCATTGACTGACTCCACTCCTTGTCTTCCTTAAGTCCTCTAAATATGGGTAGGTCAAAGATTATACCCTTAGTGCACTGACATTATTTTTCTCCCATGTAATTCTCAGAAACCTAAACTAATTTAATGATTTGAATCACTCTTTGCTGAGGATGGTTCTAAGCTTAATATCTCTAGCTTTTGTGATTCTCATAAGTTTGAGATACAAATTTCTAATTACAAACAGACATTTATACTGACAGTTGATATGCCTATAATGGGGTTCTTCATCTTATCTCTCAAACTGAGTCCTTCATATGAATTTTATTTAATCTGGTTCTGAATATTTCCTTCCCTTGGCTTCACAAATCTAAGTAAAAATTAACCTTTGATTTTTTTCTTAAATTTGGGCACTAACTTAATATTTTCTGATTTTTTTCACTTATTATTTCTTGTCACATTGCCTGAATGCTTTAAGTACTTTTAATCTCTTTTTATTTTTGGTGGGGGGATTAAGACAGCATAAATAAGTAATATCTCGACAAAAATGAGTTGGAAAAATAGGTGAAAATGAAAACATCAATAATACTGTTTATTAAGGGTATGTTCACCTTATGTTATCTCTATACTTTCTGAAACATTTGAGAATAATTTCCAGACATAATAACCCTTTAATTTTTAGTATATCATTGTGTATTTTCTAAGAAAAAGTATAATTTCTTACATAATTGTAGTTTAGTTATCCATTTTAGGACATACAACATTGTATATGGTTTTATCTAGTCCAAAATTCCCATTTTAATTTCATCGTTTTTGACCCAATATTGTATTTTATAACATATCTGTATATATTTTTTCTTAGTACAGGATCTTCTAAAGAATCATGAACTTCATTCAGTTGTCATATATTTTATTCTTTTAAGTGGAACAATTTTCATCCTTTCTTTGTCTTTCAAGACATGAACATTTGTGAAGATTTCAGGCTAGTATTTTTTAGAGGATGTTTCTCAAATTTACATTGAACTATACTTGGCATATAACATTATATTAGTTTGAAGTGTATGACACATGATTCGATATTTGTATATATTGCAAAATGATCACCACATAAACCTATTTAAATCATGGGTAATACACTTGATTTTCATACATTTGATTTAAATTTTAGAAGCTATCCTACTTAAAAATCAACTGATAATTATTTTCATATAATGCTTTTCATTTTAAAAAGAGAAAAAAACAACTTTTGTAGTATATAAATAATGAATTGGAAGACTTTTCCTGACATATCAAGATTTTTAAATCAAAAGAACTGTGTTAACAAGATGTCATAAAACAAATTTACAGCAATAAGAAGTTTCTCTGATTATTTGAAATAAAAATATCATTTCTTACCTTCTGTAAACTTAATCCAATTTCACATTAATGCTAAAACCATATGATGCTGTGCTTTTATTTGTATTATACTTTCTAGATTCCCATTTTGTTTGCCTCATTTTATTCTTACTGTCAATGACCACATTCATTGGGCTGTGTCATTTTGCCAAGGACAACCTCAGAACATTTTCTACATTTAACCAATATAAGCCATTCATAGCATTTATGTTTTGTCTTGTTAATTTGAGGGAAAATAAGCTTCAGCCTTCAAAAATATTTTTTTGCAAATGGTCTGTGATTTTTAACTGTTAGTTTTATCTGAGCATTTTATAACAAAACAAATTGCCAAGGTTGGTATATTCTACAGCTAGTTATCTAAAGGTTTGTTTCGTTTTGCTTCCCTGAGAATTATTTTTCTGTTCTGCTGTTGAAGTATTTAGAAGTTCATTCCTAGCCCAAGACATTCATCTCAATTATTTGAATCGAATCCCTGAAGATAGCCCTTAATATGGAATATCACTCACTTACAAAATAGTCAGTGCAGACACATCTGCCAGTGCTCAACCTGGCAGTAAAGATGTGTCAAAACCACTTCAAATTATGGACACACAGAGAATATCACTATACAATAATGTTTAGTGTTATGATTTGTCTTCATTTACTCTCTCGACTTATCTGGTCTTCTAAATCAGCAGAATTGTCATGGCTAAATATTTGGAACATGTAGTAGTAAATTAGTTTGGCTGTTCAACTCGCTAGGAGAGTTGAACGTGTACATTAATTTTTCATTGGAATATCTGATTAGATATTTGGTTCACTGCTCCTATGTTTTTACTGTTGTGATGATGATGCTCTGTAGTTTTTGGGGGGCAAGCAGAATAAAATGTCAACTGCAGTAAAGCTAAGAAACTACCAACTTTAGGTACAATAGGGTCACTAAAGATTTTTATATTTTTATGTTATAAGAGAAGCAGATCCTCTGAGTTTTTAGAAAATAGCTGAGTTATTTTTGAAGACCATGGGCGTCAAAGTATGCATGTTAGAGATGGGGTTCAGACATGTCAAGCACCACGAGGCCTCCGGGTCTTTGCACAAGTAAGCCTCTGCTCTAAACACCCTCAGCAGCCTTTCGAATTGCTAGTGAGGGTTCTGGTTTCCACCTGATGAACCATTTGTCAACATTCAGTTCTGGCACATCCTTCTCTGTGAAATCCTCTCTAGCATCAATATCTCTTTATCATCACACAGTTCAAACCTCACACTCATAGCTGGCATTCTTTCTAACCCAAATAGAATAGAGCTCAGGAAAAGACAATAGTTTTGTAATATCTCTGGTTCTACCATTTCATGTGACTAGGAGTTATTAGCTATAGGGTTACTTTTTGGTGTTAGGCTCTAGAAATATCCTTGTTAAAGAATCAACTGAAAATTCTCACAGAAGATTTGCTTATAAATTACTCTTGTTATAAAATAACCCTTTGTATATAATAAGGTTAGATTATGAAATATGTTGGGAGAAAATTATTTAGACTATATAAGCTCAAGTTTTCTCATTTGTATAATAAGTAGAAATCCTATTTATAGGATTAGGAACATTTTATTTAAAAAATACTAGAAAGATCCTATATAATAAAAGCCTAATATGCAAATTGTCCCCTCGGGTGGTCGTTCGACTGAGAGACTGGGAGTTCAACCACTCGCTCTAATGTGTGCTGACCTCTAGGGGGCGGTGCAGAACATGGCGGGCATCTGTGGTGTGCTGTGACCTCTCGCTGGCTACCTGGGGCGGGGGTGATGGGGATGGAGGTGCGGTGAGAATGCGAAGTGTCCGCCGAGCTCGCTCTCACTCCCCCTGCTACCCTTCCCCAGGATGCCAGGGCTCATGTGCTGGGGAAACCCCTGCACTCAGGTGCCAGGCGCCCACGAGGAGCCCACCCCGCACCCATGCAGCCTCTTCTGTGTGAGCCAGGCTGCAGCCGCCTGGACCACAGGGGCTTGTTGGTATCCTCTTGGATTTGCGCAGGAGCCAGTCTGTGAGGCCAGCTGGGATAGAGCATGCTGCCTGCCCAGCTTCCGTGCAGCACCGCTGGGCGGCCCAGAGGCCCACGCTGTGCCCCTGCCTGAGGCGTCTGGCTAAACTCACTGCATCTCCACGTGGGGACTCAGGCACTGTGACTCAGGCAGAGGGGGGTGCGCGGGGGCCCAGGTGCTGCCCTAGACCTAGAGGTCAGCTGGAACCTGCCCTTCCACACCAGACACTCGTGCTTCAATCGCCAGCCAGGCCTAGGGACTGCACCCATACATGAATTTTGTGCACTGGGCCTCTAGTTTTAAATAAAGTTTCTGGCACACAAGAGACACTAAGTGAATGATTACCATTACAAAATCACCTACCACAGAGTCTAATTTTTTATTGCCCTTTTAAAATAAAATTCTTAAAGACAGGTTCTAAAACTTATTCACCTATATATTCCCCACACATAGAACAGTTCCTGGCATTCAGGTGGTGCTTAATAAATATTTATTAAAATAAAGTATATAGCCCTATCCGGTTTGGCTCAGTGGATACAGAGTCAGCCTGCAGACTGAAGGGTCCTAGGTTCGATTCCAGTCAAGGGCATGTACCTTGGTTGCAGGCACATCCCCAGTAGGTGGTGTGCAGGAGGCAGCTGATTGATGTTTCTATCTCATCCATGTTTCTAACTCTCTATCCCTCTCCCTCCCTCGCTGTAAAAAAATCAATAATATATATTTTTTTAAAAATAAATAAAATAAAGTATATAGGATATAAAATATTATTATGTAAATAGTTAACTTTTTATTACTGATTGGTGGAATGGGTCCAAAAAAGAGATGTTTTGAATTTAGTCTAAGTGTTAAAACCTATGTTAATAAGGATGAAGATGAGTTCATAGTACAAGTCATAGAGTTCAAATGCCAGTGAGTGTAAAGGACATTTAGCCCTTTAAAATATTAGTTTGCTTTCATTTTTGCCTACTAATTTCAGTGAATGTAACTAAAAAGACATTTATGGAATCAATATGAAATTCATTGACCAGAAAGATTCAGTCTAAAGTCATAAAAAGTTAGGTTTCATGTAACTATATCAGTGATTTCACTCTTTTTTATGTGATAAAGTATTTTATATTGTTTACAGTTTCTAAATATGAATTGAAATTCTGTGAAAAGTTCTGTTGACTTGCCAGTAATTATATTGACCTCTCAAATGTAATAGAAAAAACTTTATCCATAGTAAAAGCAATATTCAAAATTCTATATATTGACTTGGTTATGTATATGTGACCCCTGATGAAGTCCTTCAACCTTTCTTAGGAATAGATATGATGTAATTATTGAAGAGTAACCTCAGAGATACATGTACATAAACACTCACACAACACACTCACACACACTAATGTAAATATGCAAGTATACAATTGTATATATACCTTCAGAAATAAGCATCAGAGACTGTGCCAACAAATTGACTAGAAATTCATACCAACTGAATAATGAATTTCTAAGCCAAACACCTTCCTCTTCTATTAGCAACCACAAGGCGAAATGCAGGTGGTTGTCAAATACACTGAGAGATAAGAAAGAAGAGGGTTAAACTAGATGTGGAATCATTTGGAGATAAAATGAACTAATAAGAGTTTGATAAAACACAAGCCTTCATTTTTTTCAGTAACCCTTGCAAGCTATACATGCATAAGAAAACATGCTCTACCAGATTTTAAAACTTACAAAGTTATTATAATTAAGGCAGTGTGATAGTGATATGGGAAGAGAACAAAAGTATATGTATATATATAAATATATCTACCTATACATGCATGAAAATTTAGTATATAATAGAGATAGATTTACAAATCAGAGGAGAAAAGATTGACTATTCAATAAAAGGTGCTGAAAATTTAATTATACATATGCAATAATAGAACATTCTATTTTATTAATATTATACCTTAAATAAATTTCAAATATACATAAAACCGAAAGTAAAACATTCAAGTTTAGAAGAAAATAGAGGCAAATGTATATTACTTTATGAGATAAAATATTTTTTAACAATAAAACAAAATAAAAGTTTGCTGAATTTGACCAGACCACCTTAAAACTAAACCTTTAGTTTCAACTTAAGACACCAAGAACAAAGTTAAAACACAAAACTCAAACTGAGGGAAGATTTTCAAAGTGTGTATAAACACATAGCATTACTATCTATAACATATAAAGCTACTCAGTAGAAAATTGGGTAACAAATATAAAAAGCTAATTTGCAGAAAGGAAAACTCATGTAGCCAATACGTACCTAGGAAGAGGTTCAATGCAACTAATAAACGAGGACATGCAAATAAAATAATGACACATCATTAACTATCCATCATGCAGGTATAAATTAAGGAGTCAATGGATATTGATTAGGAACACTCATGTCCTTTGGTAAGGAGAGTTCAGTGGTAGAAGCCTTGTACTGGCAATATCTAGTATGGTTGAAGATGTGTATAACATTTGACCCAAAGGATCTCACTTCCAGATATCTATCTAATCAAGGTAAATTGAACTCATAAGCACAAATGGATATGCTCTAAAATGTTAATTGCAGCCTTGTTTAAGAAAATATTGAAAATAACTGTAATGTTTATTATAGAAGAATGGATAACCAAATTGTGGCATATTCAAAATTAAATACTTGAAGTCAGTTAGAGTGAGTGAACTAGAACTACCTTATATCAACATATGTAAATATCAGAAATTTAATTTTGAACAAAAAATATGTTTGTAAATGACATGTATGTTATAGCTTGTATAATGTTAGAAAAGTTGCAAAAGAATTGCATCTGCTTACACAAAGAATTATATATACTATATATGAAGCAATAGTATAAAAGCATACATGTAAAAGTAAAACATCAAAATCACCTCATAGCTACTTTGGCAATGAAATTTGGGAATGGATTCTGGGGGCATGCAAGATTCTTCAACCAAATTGGTAATTATTAATTCTAAAAATTCAAAATTAAATATTACAAACTGGTAAGATTTAATAAAGCTGGTTAAGTTCTCAGTGTACATCATCCACTCTAATATTCTGTAACTTTAAAAATAGTTGATAATTTAAAATGCATTCTCTTTAAAAAGAGCTTATTGCATTCCCTTTAAATATTAATGTTGATTAGATCGTTTAAAATTTTTATTTTCAAAAATGATGCACATAAATATATACTATGAGGAAGAGAAAAATATGGCACACCAAAAATGCCACTTCGGCATGTTGATTATTTTGAATTAAAGTTACTTAAAAAACAGTGGCACTAGAACACTCTGACCCTCCTTTGTCCCCTTGAAAGCAGGAAGTAGATCTCCCATGTGAAGTTATCCTTCCTATATCAGGAGGATAGAAGGCATCCTTATGACCAGAGATAGGGAATTCAAGGCTGAGAAAGCTGCATAAACAACTTTACTTCTTCATTAATTTGAGACCCCAAGTAAAACCCCTTTGTTTTGCCAACCTTCACAAATACTTGTTTCGTTATCTAAAGAATCTAAAAGCTTCCTTATTTGATCACTCCTTTGAGCCTCATATCTTTGAGTTCCCTCTACAGTAAAATTAAATTGAGCTATCTTATGTCAATTTAATAATTAGACCAGCCATAACAAAAACCCTAGAAATGTACAAGAAAAAATTTCCTCTCCTATACTATATAACATATAAAGACTTAAAATACCATTAAACTGAGATATACTTAGACATCTACACTAATAAAAGTGTAAGATGCAAATTGACCATACCTTCACGACGCCCACCAGCCAACCAGGAATGAGTATGCAAATTAACCCAACAGAGATGGCTGGTTAATTCACATACACAGGTGCTGAGCAGCCGGGGGTGGGTGATCTGCACCGCCCCAGCCACTCAGGGCCTCTGGGAAATGTGGGAAGGTGGAAAGGCAGCTCCGGCCAGAGAGAAGGCGGTGCTGGCAGCCAGGGGAATGAAGGCCCATTCTTGCACGAATCTTTGTGCATCAGGCCTCTAGCTTATCTATAAAAATATATCTTGCATATAAAAATAAATTCCATCTCAAAGAATGTATATGAAAATCAATTTTCATTAAGTGCAGACATTTAAATTATTTTATATAACTGAAAGAAAAATATTAGTTTGGAATTTTGAGATGCTTTCCTTATAGTAGGGTATTATAAAATAAATGATCATGCTAAATAAACACCAAATATGTATAATTCAACCATGTTCTTTGATTTCAATACATCTCAAACTACTTAATTTATTAAGATTTAATTCTTAAAAAATTACTATGAATTTTTTAAGCAAAATCTTGTGAATTAAAAAAAAAATAGATACTTCTATTCATTGGTTTGGTAATCCATTCCTACAATGTCTATACCTTTAACTGCTCTGCAGAGTATTGTTTGGGCTCTCAGACTCCATAAACAGCCTTGAGCAGAGCTTCTGGGGAAACCTTGTCAGCATTTAATATGTGATCATCCTGTCACCATAATATTGCCCAGAGCTGTACTTCCAAAATCACATAACTGGATTTATGCTTGAAAATTTGGAATCCTCAGCGGTCAAGGAAATATTTTTCTGCAGAGAGGTTTAAAATTTTAGTTGACAATGTTGAATCTCAACTTGCTGAACTCATCTGGGGTGAAATAACTTGCAGACTGGTTCTTCTTCTTTTTTCCAGGAAAAGTCCTCCTTTTGCATTTGATACACTAGGCAACTGCAAGAGTCTAAGGATAATTATAAAATATCATGAAAGTAGCAATTTCAGAAAACAGCTACTACCCCTATGGCTGGATAAATAATGGGAAAAAGTTAAAATTATTAAAACTCAGACACCTGGAACTGAAACTCAGGCCTTGGAGGGGTGGGCACTGCTAAGCAGATGCTGGTGTTGCTGAAGGAACCAGGATGGAACTGGTTCTGCAAGTGCTGGAAAAATGGCAACAGCTGCTGTCACAGGACAAAATTGTCACTGCTGGGATGAAGAAGACTTGCTGAGGTCAGGCTCACAGGAACTATACTGTACAGTAGCTCACAGGAAACCCATAGGAAAGAGTGCCTTCCCTCTTCTCCAGCCTTGCATCCTCCCTCTAGCTCCTCCCTCTAACTCCTATTGGCAGATCCCAAGATGTGAACTGGCAACACTGAAAGTTGTTTAATGGTGTTCCATACCGTCCCAGTACAGAAAGTGGAGGCTGAAACTGAGGTCATACTGTCAATATTAATGTACAAAATCAGGATGCTATCATTCGACAGTCTTGAGGCAGATCGATGTACAGCCCAGAATTTTCCTGATGTCTTCAAATCCTCTTTTTGACATCATACACATCCCTTGCGATAATTTATTCAACAAATCCAGTATCTTTTGTTCACTTTTAAAAATGAAATTTCTTGACAACCATTTAACAAAAGTTCTATTCTGAGCTAAAGATGAAATAAACTTGGTTTCTTTATTCAAAGAATTTAAAACCTAAAAATAAAAATATGTATAAATCACTAGGAGAATAAAAAGCCATGTAATCTAACTATACAGACTGAGGTCACAAGGGCTTCAGATAGTTCTATCAATTCTTTAAACTAATTGGTAGAGGAGATCAAAAGGCCAAGGAATTATTTCTAAAAGAATTTATTGCAGAGCCCTTGTGGTCTTGAAGAATGGGTAAGATTTTAAAATTGGATGTTGGCATTAGAAGGGCTTTACAGATAGGGAGACTGGCATATTAAATCTGGGCTTGCAGGAAAATAAAATATACATTTAAAATGACAAAAATAATTACATTTATTTTACATTGGCTATGATGTTGAAGTAAGAATATTGAGAGAAAATTCTGGAGAGGAAATTACGAGTCAGAATATGAAGTCTTTTAATGTTATGTTAGAGGCTTGTTATTTGTTTAGTGGATGAGCTACTGGAAAATTTCGAGCAAATAGGGAAAAAGCTCACAAGGTTAAGCTAATGGCTATGTGAAGGTTGAGTCAGAGGAGAGACAACATACTGCCAAATATTGAGAAAGATCAGTAATGAAGCCGAACCAATAGAAAAGAGAGAATAGGGACTTGAGCAAAATATATGTATCTTTCCATCTTTTTTTTTCTACAGTAAGCCTTCATTTCTGCATAAGCTAGATGAGGCGCTAAAAATGTTTTCTATGTAGGTGGTTATCCTCTGCTTCCACATTCATAATACACAGCTGTCCCTTTCCATGTTATTTTTAAGAAATATAAAAATAGGCCAAAATCAGATATAGTTGGAATTTTAAAAAATCATAGGAATAGCTCCTTATACTAAATCTCATTTCCTAGTTATAGCATCTTGTATGGATTAAATGTTGATTATATTAATTATAATAGTAGTGGACTGAAAAACTTTATTTACGTCAAGCATATAGGTATGAGATCAACCTGCTTTATAAAGGACTAGGATTGTGAAAAAGACTATAGCAAATAAGCACACACACATATACACACATATATACATATATACTAGGTGTACTGGTTAATAATGGCGGATTTTGTAATCAAAGAAAACATGATAATTTCAAGAGACTCACCAAAAGTGCTTTATTCAAAGTAATGTCCATCGCTAGCTGCACATTTCCCCCATATTTCAGGTAACTTGTGGATACCGTCCCAATAGAACTTTTCTTGTTTTGAGGCAAACCATTCAGAGACCCAATTTTCCACTTCTTTTTACATTTTGAAGTGCTGCTCAGAAAGTGCATGTGACATGGATCAGAACAAGCGGTAACCTGAAGTATCAAGGTCTGGTGAATACAGCGGGTGGGTTAATACTTCCCAGGCAAGATCTTTTAACGTGTCTTTAACTGGTTTTGAAGTGTGTGATGGTGTGTCATCTTGAAGCAAAATTACTTTGCCGTGTCTTCTGGCACATTCTGGTTGTTTCACAATCAAAACGTGGTTCAAATTGATTATTCGTTGTTAGTAGCAATCAGTATTAAAGGTTTCACCTGGTTTTAGAAGCTCATAATACACCACACCTTCCTGATCCCACCAAACACAGAGCATTGTCTTTCCAAAGCGATATGGCTTTGCAGTCGATGTTGATGGTTGACCTGGATCAACCCATGATTTTGTGCATTTGGGATTCTCAAAATCCACTTTTCATCGCCAGTCATAATTCGATGTAAAAAAGATTTTCTTTCGTGCTGTTGAAGTAAATTTTACTGATGACTTTTTAGTTTTCCATTTGTCTTTCGTTCAGTTGATGTGGCACCCATTTTCCTTCTTTAAAATCTTTCCCATTGCTTATAAATGTTCAGAAATGGTTTGCTGAGCAATGTTTAATCTTTCTGCAAGTTGTTTTTGAGTTTGACATGCATCTTCATCCAATAATGCTTGTAATTGTTGGTCTTCAAACTTTTTCAGTTGACCTGGACGTTCTTTGTCTTTCACATCAAAATCATTACTTTTAAAGCGTTTAAACCAGCATCCACAAGTATCTTGAGATGGAGCATGTTCACCATAGCTTCCCAAAGTATACAATAACTTTTTCTTCAAAATAAAGTAGTGAATTAAAACTTCCCGCAAATGCTCTTTTTTTGGCATGAAATTCGACATTTTTAAGCATAAAAATATCTATGATGTTAACACCTTCAGAAAATTTGACATATGAAGTTTTGAAACTTGCTGTCAATACAACAAAATAGCATACATATCAAATTGCATATATATCAACATATGTGTAACTCCATCTATTGAAAAAATCTGCATTAGTAACTGGTACACATAGTATATACATGTATATACACACACATACAAATATAGATACAGAAATGAAATAATTTAAGGTTAGAACATTTGGATATGCAAATTAAATTAGCCTCAACTAGTTTCTATGGCCATAATGCCCATGGAAATGAATAGGAAAATATTTAGGAAAATTAAGTTTTTTCTTTCTTTACTGCTACCACATTTTCTAAAACCCTATCATTTTCTTCATAAATTAACTCATCAGCCATTAAAGAAATTTGACATCTAGTCTCTTTCACACATGTTTTCTCACTATCCCTTTGCTCATTTGCTGCTCTTCCTATAAGCTATCTCAGCTAGGCTAAAGTCCAGGCTTGCCTTTTGGTATTTTTCCTTGCCTCTTACAAGCTGATATAAAGTCTTGGGCAGGGATATAAAGCCTCTGTGCTACTAGTTATTTCATCTGTAAAATGAGATTAAAAAGATTGCTTCCCACTGCAATGAATTAGAGATGCATATTTTAAACTCGACAGCAACCACTCAAACAGTTAAATGAAGATAAGTAGTTAGTAACTCAATAGTGAACATAAAATAAAGTACTAAAAATTTATATAACCTAAAAGAAAGCAGAAAAGGGCAAAAAAAGAGGACAGATAGAAAAGAAATAGCATAAGGTAGATTTAAATCTAACCATATCATTGATTACATTAAATACAAACTGTATATAGATACTCCAATGAAAAGGCAGAGTGTCAGAATGTCTATAAGTAATCCATTTTTGTGTATAAAGATGCAAATAAGTTAGAATAATGCTAAGATGCATGCTTTAAACACTAATAAGAAAGCCAAAGAAATTATATTTTGAGCTAAATGAAAATGAAGACCCCACAAATCAAAAGTGCGAAATTTAGCTAAAGTAGTGTTGAGAGGAAAATTAAAGCTTTATTAAATGCTTGTATTAAAAAAGTTCTTGCATCAATGATCTAGCCTCCCATCATAAGAAGCTAGAAAGAGAAAAAAAGAAGTAAATCAAGTTATGTATATGAGACAGAAAATAATAAAGATAGAAGAGAAAAATCAATGTAATAGAAAAACTTCTACCTAAACTAATATACCTAGGCTAATCAACATAAAAAGATAAGATACATTATCAATATCATTAATAAAAGAAGAACTGTAACTTCACTTCAAACACTATGCTGAGCAGGAGAAACTAGACACAAAAGACTGGATATTGTATAATTCTATTTATATGAAATTCTAGAAAAGACAGGTTTAGAATATAGAGAGCATATTTTGTAGCTGATTTTATGTATAGGTTTCTTACTTTATCGAATTTCAGTTATCATGCTTCAGAGTTTTTCCCTTCTGGACATTGAGACACAACTCTCAGGGGCGCAAAGACCTTTACTTCCTGGGGAAGGTGAGTAGTGCCATGACTTAGTTCTTAATGTCACTATGTGGGACTCCTGACTTTTCTTTTTCTCTTGATCTTGCCAGGCTGTGCCTTCTATTCTATTGTTTTCAGTCTGCATCACTCCAGTATGGGCTTGATTATATCGACTGGATCGGGTAAATTGCTTAAGTACAAAATTAATGACCTACTGGCCACCTATTTGTAGGAATTAATGAAAAATAAAATACTCTCAGCAATATAAATATATGTATTTGACCAAGATTGTACTAATGCACTTCAAAAATGCTGCTGTGAATTTTCTCTTGGCATTTAGAAAAAGAGATTGCAGCAATCCTTCGTAAATCAGCCTTGAATTCATGATTTCCTGATGCTGGTCATGGACTTCCCCAGGCAAAGAACATGCTTTTAATGGGTAGCTAAAATATTGTAGTCTATTTCTCTCATCTCTCATAAATATTTATCCACTATTGATGGGATGGCTTTTATAGCAGAGAGAGAGAGAGAGAGGGAGAGTCTGGTTTCTCATATTTTTTCAAGGAAACGCATGTGAATAAAATCTGTCTCACTTCAATAGAGTGTGACTCTGTTGACTCTATCGCTAAATTTCAACTCACAGTGTAGTCATCAATTGCTGTGGAATAAATGCAGCATAGCAGCAGCGCTAGAGTGTGACAATTAAAGGTAGAATAGCTCTAGATAAGCTAATACATCCCATAACCTTAATCAGAGTCCTAAGAAGAGCTATTAGTAGTGATTGGATTTGCCATGAGAATACTATAGTATCTTTACCAAAAGGCAACTCATAGGCGCACAATGTCAAAATCACTTCAGAGGCAGTGAATTTCCGACATAACTTATTTCCAAATATGTCATTTCTTTTCACCTCTCCACATACCTCTCTCTCCCTATCCCTATCCAAAGGTACAGAAATTAAATGTTCTCTCAATTAACTGCAGGCCCATAAGAGAATCTGCTCTCTAAAGCAATCATTGTAAAAGAGGCATGATGGACAATCACTAGCAATGCAAACACAAATCTGAAATAAATGAGATGTTCTCCCCATCATCACCAAATAACATAAACCAAATGCCAAAGATAAATAAATATGGATTTAGTCTTGCCAAATGCGTTTTATTTTAATGCATTCAGTTTATTGGTAAATACTTTTTCCATTCCCATGATATTACATAATATAAACAGGTGATATAATAGACACAGTTCCTGCCTTCAAGGCACTTACAGTTGAGTGAGAGAAACATAGAGTTAGATAAGCAACTGTGAATAGTTAACTAAGGGCCATGAGCTCTCTGCTGCAATGGGAACCACCATGAGCACAGCTGCCTTGGATTTCACTGGAGTCAATTTAAGACTTCTTGGAGGAAGGCCAAAGAATTATTAGGATTAACCTACTCAGGCTGAGTAGAAGAAAGGGCAAGGAAGACTATTCCCCAGAAGAGGATGCGTGACGCGTTCAAAACTCCAGTTGAGGGGAGAGAATCAACCTGCCAGGAATAGAAAGGAGGTCAGCGTAGAAGACAAAAGTTAAAAAGCAGGAAGTTAGATGTATAAATAGATAGGTAGATAGATACATATAGATAATCCGGCTTTACTTTTCAAGTCTCATTTTTAAGCATCCAACTGTTATTTTTTCTTTTTCTTTTTAGCATCCAGCTTCTGAAAAGTATATTGGAAAGTCTGCTAAAATTTTCCCAGGAGACTGCATGTCCTCACATCTCTTGCCTAGATTATAGTTTCCTGTGTAATAATTTTCTAACTGATCTCCACAGCTCTTGCTCTCCACACCAAACCAGGGGTTTTCATTCCAAAATGCAGTTTTGTTTTTTTCTTGTCACTCCCTTGCTTAAACCCTTCCGTCTTTCCACTGGTCTCAAGATAAAGGCCACAGACCTTATCCAGGACTGGGTGGGCCAGGCCCTGCTCATCTCTGCGTGCTAGTGTCCTTGCGCACTCCCCCATGATGTCTGGTCCCAGCTACCATGGCTTTCCTGTCAGTTCCTGGAAAATACAGTGTTCCCTGTCTGCACCATGGCCTTGGAACAAATTGTCCTCTTCACTTGAAGCCCACTTCTGCCTTTTATTTTTTTTAATCTGGCTCTTCTCAAATATGCTTCTTTGTGAATCCTTTCTCATCACTTGTCCCTCTCCCGCCCCGCCCCGCCCCCCACCTCCAACCAGGAATAGCCAAAGCCTTGTGTTACATACTTTTATAGAGGCAGGCAATCTCTCTTATAACACTAATTAACATTTTATTTATATATTTAAGTCTATAATTATTAGATTAGTGCCTGTCTCCTGCAGTAGGTCATTACCATAATGAGAACAGGGACTCCATATGCTCAAAGACCCAAAAGGATGAGGACTTTTTTTGTTTTGCTCACTACTGTATCTCCAGCTCTCAGCACTGGGATTGCCACACAGGAGGGACTCACTAAATATTTCTTGATTAAAGAAAGTATTGTTATATTTGAGAGAGCTAGTATCAAGGCAAGTTTTTAACGTCCTTTAGGGAAAATTACAGAGAACAGCTCTATTGAAGATTGACTGGTGGTCAGACTGACAAGTAGCATAAAACCAAAGCTGAAGGTGTGTCTCTGCTTTTGCAAAACCATCTTCACTTATATCACACTGCCGTGATTCATAGCTTCTGTGTGCTCATAGTCACACAAAAATTGTGTTGTTCTTTGCCCTGGAAGAAAACTGAGGAGGTCATCTTCTGATAGCTTGCGTTCAATATTCCTTCTGGAAAATCTTGTTATATTCTGAATGCAAGTCAGTTTTATATAATGTAGCCCTCGCTTTAGATTTCATCATTGCCTGTCCTGCAATGCTAGGAAGGAGTGGGAAAATTTGCCAGATTTGGATATAGGAAATATTTATAATTTTCAAATGAGCTCTTCAGTGTTATAATACAATGAAAGAACCAATACCTGGAGTTTGACAGCCCAGTTTATATTTCTATTATGTTACCAACTCTCCGTGAATTGTGCAAACTATTAGTTTAAAGACTCTGAGTGTCTTCTAGCTGAAAAGTACTGTACCTAAGGACCATTATGATTTCTCTGGCAGATGAAAACAATATTTAATAGCTCATAGAATCAGAATACCATATTTAAATATATTTTCTTTAAAAAATACAATTTAACTTAAAAACAGCCTCTTGGCTACTACCCCAGAAAGAAAAGAAGTTTAATGAGTTTTCATATATTGAGAACTAGGTTTATTTTTTTTTCTTTGTTTTATTAAATCCTATTTTATTGAATATTTAGCTATGGTGATATTGAAAAAGTCAATTCATAAAACATTGCATTGGGCAGATTTCATTGGGCAAGTACCATTCAGGTTTAATTTCTTTTTTTTTTTCCACAGTTTTATTTTCTTTTTAGCAATATGAGTCATTGTTTATATACTATATGCTAACTTTATCTCTTGCTATTTCCCTCTTGATGTGAGAGATAGCATAACAACACACATCCTCATCTTAGTATTACTATTAAAATCCTCCTATTCCCTTAGGGTGTTTTAGAACCTCTATGAAAAAGTTACCTCTTTTGGTTTATATTAAAATTGCTTTTAAAAAGGCTGAGAGATCATTTTGGGAAGAGTATTTTTTATATAGTTTAAGTTGATGACCTGAGCCCAGTCATTTATGTCCTCTACTCTTGAAGAGTCCATTAGAAAGATGATTTTATAAGTAAAATGTCATGACAGTGAACAAAGAATAGAACCATTAATGAGCTAGAAATACCAACAAATTTCTGGATTGTAGGAAAGTACATGAATAAGGGTTGAAGTTAGATGGACATAGTCACCATTTAGAATATGTTATGAAGACTCTGCCCCTGAGTAGGGAGTCAGCATGCCTGCAGACCCCCAGAGAGACTCCATGTCAAGAATTAGAAGTATTATCTATAATTCCTTCAGGAAAAATCTCATTTTGCCTTGCATATCTGATTCCTCTGTTTGTAACATGCTTCCTTTTACCCTCTCTATATCTTTCTACCTCATTTCTTTCAAGTACCTGTTCAAATACCATCTATCAAACACTGAACCGCTTTATTCAAACAAAGATTATCTCTCCCTCTCCCCTCAAAACCATCACTCTGCTTTAATTTTCTTCATAATACCTAACATATTATATTTTCATGTTTTAATGTGTTCAATATCTCTCTTGTAAAAAGAAAGTAACCTTCCTAAGAATTTGTCTGTTTGGTTGGCTAATTTGTAAACCATTAATAACAATTTGTGGATTGATTAAGTGAATGAATGATTGAAATGTGAATATGAACTTCTGTACATGACCTTCACCCCAAATGCACACTTCCCTACTACAATGTTTATAATAACTGGTACCTAGATATTTATTCCCAATTTGGCAGTGTGGGGAAAGGAAGTAATCTAAAGAATGAATGAAGGGCCCACAGAAACTACAGCAACTAGTGTAGATGTCAGTGCTTTGGGCAGAGGGTTGGTTCCCCAATATAATGACTGGCTTCCTATCAATTTACCAAAGTCCACAGACTTCCAGTCAGTATATTTGCTTCATCCATAAACACAGTGATCAATTAAGATTTGCCATATAATGAAGAAAGCATGTGGGATGACAAAGATCAAGCAGAACAAACAGAAACAAAGTCCAGGAGGTCTAAGATATAACTATTAGGGATTCCAGAAAGAGAAAAAGAAAGGTAGGAGATTCTCAGTAAAACAACTAAATAACATTTCCTAGATATGAAGAAAAGCATGGATTTTGAAATTCAAAGGGCCTAGTAAATATAAAAAAGAATAAATCATAACAATATCACACATAGGAATATCATTATGAAACTGCAGACCACTAAAGATAAAGGAAATATTTTAAAAGACTCCAGTGAAGTAGAAAAATAAACAAACAGTAATTTTAAAACATTCTTCACCGATAATGAATTAGAATCAAATTGGCATAAATTTATCTTCAACAGCATTTTAGCATACATAGATAATTGAGTTCAAAGTCTTGATAGAAAATGGTTTAAAATCTAAAAACCAGAAATTTATCAGTAAATTAAGAGTCAAGTAAAGACATTTCAAGATTTTAGAGGCTCAAAGTTTACTTAGAAAATCACTTGAGAATGTTTATCAGAAAATCGAGAAAGTAAATTTTAAAAAAGAAAGAAATATTTGGAATCCCTGGGTTAGTAAAAGCAATAAAGGAAAATCCCATAAAGACATCTCTGTGGTAATCTAAAGAGAAATTAACTCACATGGGATCAAGCCTCTGGAAGACCTGATTCAATTCTGGTATATATCCATAGGTATCCAGAACACTAATACAGAAGAATATATGCACCCCTATATTCATTGCAGCATTTAAGATTATAACCTAATAATTATTAACCTAATAATTTAAGATTAGGTTAAAAGCACAGAATATAAGTTAAAAAATAGAAATATAAAAACTATAAGAAAAAAATTAAGTTAAATTCAGTTTTTCTCAGAAAAAGGAATAAATTTCAAGCAATTAAGGAAGAAACCATATTAGGAATAAGATTTCTTTCCCTGTCTTCCAAACACATGCAGGCATGTGTGTTTAGAAGATGGGGGAAGATACACACAAAGGTACATCCTAACATTAAGCAAATTAAAATTTGGCATTACTGGTGCAACATTAAAAAGGAGGGTCCAGGAAGCGCCAAGAACCCTAAACAAGAGGAATCCAAAGAGGACCACACTAAGACACATCATAATTAAAATGCCAAGGGCAAAAGACAAAGAGAGAATCTTAAAAGCAGCAAGAGAAAAATATAGTTACCTACAAGGGAGTACTCATATGACTGTCAGCTGATATCTCAACAAAAACTATGCAGGCCAGAAGGGAGTGGCAAGAAATATACAAAGTGATGAATAGCAAGAACCTACAACCAAGATTACTCTACCCAGCAAAGCTATCATTTAGAATTGAAGGTCAGATAAAGAGCTTCACAGACAAGAAAAAGCTAAAGGAGTTCATCATCACCAAACCAGGATTATATGAAATGCTGAAGAGTATTCTCTAAGAAGAGGCAGAAGAAGAAAAAGGTAAAGATAAAAAATTATGAACAACAAAGTGACAACAAATACATATCTATCAACAAGTGAACCTGAAAATCAAATGAATAAAAAACCTGATGAATAGAACAGACTGGTGAATGTAATAGAATCAGGGGCATGGAAAGTCGGGGGGAAGGGGTTGTTGGGGGGTGTGGGAAGAGATTGGACAAAGAGCTTACATCTATGGACGAGGTCAGTGGTGGGGGGAAAGGCCTGGAGTGGGGTGGGAACCGGGTGGAGGGGAGTTATGGGGGGAAAAAAGAGGAACATCTGTAATAGTCTGAACAATAAGGATTAAAAAATAACAATTTTTTAAAAAGGAGGGTCCATGTAGCCTTCCTTTGAGCTCTGAAGATGACCCTGGAACAGGAGGTAAGGAAGTATCTACATTGAGCTCTGTCTTCATAGTCATGAAAAAAAAAAAAATGCTCTTTCTTGGTTTTTTAAGTTTTAGAGTAAATCTGTAGACAAAGTACAAAAGATTTAATTGTTTATTGAGTGAAATGTTATCAAATCAGTCCTTATGAGGGAGAGCAAAACTATAGCTGACAAAAATTGGGAGGTGGATACAAAGTGACATGAAGAAAAACACAGCGTATAAATGTCCTTATTTTACAAAGTGGGGAGTCAAGAGAAAGTCTATAGAAAATAAGTTCTAGAAATATATGAAAATATTTTAATTTCAAAGATTACTAACAGAAGAAAACAATGCCACAATTAGATTGTAGAGAGGGGAAGATGTATGTGAGCTAAATCTTAATCTATAATAGCAGAAAGTTTTAGATAGTGTTAGAATTTATAGATTATGAGAAAAAATAGGTCTATTACTTAGAATTATGAAAACATCTACCAATACTAAAAATAGAAATGTTTAAAAGTTTGAGCAGAGCCCTGGCTGGTGTGGCTCATTTGGTTCAGAATCGCCCTATGCTCCAAAGGGTTGCTGATTTGATTCTCATTTGGGACACATGCCCAGGTTGCAGGCTCTATCCCCAGTAGGAGGTGTACAGGAGGCAGCTGCTTGATGACTTCTTCTTACATCAGTGTTTCTCTTTTCTTTGTCAACCCGTCCTGTTCTGCTGGGACTTCCTGTCCTCCTCCTCTAGTTTCTTAAAAAGAAAGTTTGAGATGCAACAGAATAAGGATACTCCTTCCCTACTATTTTAGTGTTTAAAAAATGCACATTGATTTTTTTAATAAATTCTAATTAATTTAAAGGTTTTTTTAAAATATGCAGACAAAAAAATGAAATAAAAACATTCAAGGACCTTTTCATCAAGTGCCAAAATATTAGAATGAGTGAGCATTACTTTAAAAAGAAAAGTTATTAAAAAATAAGATATATTTTGTAGCTTTTTATTTTGATGTAAGTGCAAATTTACAGAAAAGTTGCAATAATTTTACCCAAAATTACCCTTTTGTTTACATTTTCCCATTTCCTCCGTTAAATATGTGTTGCTTACAGACACACATACACACACACATTCTCTCATATTTTTTTTCTGAACCATTTGAGACTAAATTGCAGACATTATGCTCTTTTACTCCTAAATATATCAGTGAGGATTTGTTAAGAACAAGGACATACCCTTACATAATTACAGTACAGTTATCAAAGTCAGGAAATTTAACATTGACACTTTGCTATTATCTATTCCAAAGTTCACATTCATATTTCCTTAATTGTTGCATAATGACTTTTATAGTTAGCTCTATTTTTCCCAGTTCAGTATCTAATCGAGGATCATAGATTGCATCATACCACTTTAACATGGACTAGTTCATCAGTCTGTCTTTGTCTTTCATGACCTTGACATTTTTAGGAGGCAGACAAGCTATATACTAGACTATCTCTCTATTTTCTTCATTCCCTGGTGCATCCGTTTCCCTACAAAGATAGCTGAACTTTTTTGAATTGGTCAGGATTGTGAATCTTTCTACCACTCTCCCTGCAGACTCTTAATCCTTCATGCAGACCTAGAAAGTATATCACTGGCATGAGACAGGCTGAGAGAGAAGGTCTTGTGAAACAGTTTCCAACAGTCAATAATCACATCATTGCCAGTAGTCCTCAGACCTCAGCCAAGCAGACATATAACAAAGGCTTCCAGACAATAGGCTCCATTGCTTGTAGAGTCCACATCATCTCAGTCTTTTTGCTTTTAACTCACCACCAGCTTATACATTTGCATTATTTATATGCCTTTGAACAACTAAGGAAGCCTTATAGTGGTTGACATGAGGTACTGATATTTTGAGCAGAAGAATCACAGTATGGGAGGTGCTGTGGGGGAAGAGGAAAGGGTCCATGCAATCCAGCAGTTGACAATGAAGTCCCACATTTTCATTTGCTTGCAACATATTGAGACCTATGGTATTTGAAAGGTGAACATGGTGGTGTGGCACAGGCAGGCTTATTAGTCATCTCAGATGGTGATTTAAGAAAAATTGAATTTATTTAAGGAGAAGTGTTGGATTCAGTGGATCTATGGATTATATTACCTAGTTTTAACTAAACTAACTAACAAAATGGGCATGTAATTTCAAAAGTTTTCTGCAAAGTAATTTCAGTTTGAAGTTCATGATAATAATGCAGGCACAGTTAAATAAGAAGAGAATGGCAATACTATAACCAGACAACCGATGGTTTTGGGCTGCCTGTCACTACTTGAGCCAATTAACCAGAGAAAGGGTTGAATTGTATATGAGTGTTTATTTCAATAATGCCAGCAGTATGGGAGCGCAGCAGGAAAATCTGCTCTGCACCACCCCATAAGCCGCTGCTTGGTATATTGGGTAGGACAGAGATTACAAGGGGAAGTCAGTACTGATATTTTGAAATCGTGTCCTTGAGAAAGTGAAGATCTCTAGGGCTTAAGCCTGTCATTTGCATCCTGATCACCTGGGGAACTTGACAAAATGAGACTCCAGGGTCTTACTCTGGTTCTGTTGGGTCAAAAGCCTCTGAGGGAGAGATCTAGGAAATTTCATTTTCAACCAACTCACCAGTTGGCTTAAGTCCATAATTGGCCATTACAGAATTGAAGCCAGTACATAATTTTATCCACTAACCTAGATGAATTTATGTTAAGTTATTCTTAATGCTCTACTGCACTCTCCTCTAACATTAATGTAAGTATGAATCGTCTGAGTCTGGTTAAAATGCAAATTGAGTCGACCTAAGGTAGGGCCTGAGATTCTGCATTTTCAACAAGCAACCAGGTAATTCTGATGTTTTAGGTCTGTGTACTGCATTTTGACTAGGGCAGCTCTAGTGCATTATACAAAGGCTATGAAAAAATCAATAAGAATACGTATGCAGTAGCCCCCTCCCTTACTGTGGTCCAAAAATGTTACAAAGAAAATTCCAGAAATTTCACTCCATCCTATCCAGGGCATGAATTATCCCTTTGTCCAGTGTATCCATGATGTATATGCTACCAACTCATTACTCATGTAGTAGCTATTGGTTATCAGATCCACTGAGGTGGTGTCACAGTGCTTGTGTTCAAGTAACCCTTATTTTACTTAATAATCTCCCCAAAAGGTAAGAGTAGTGATGCTGGCAATTCAGATATGCCAAAAAGAAGCTGTAAAGTGCTTCCTTTAAGTGAAAAGTGAAAGTTCTTGACTTAACAAGGAAAGAAAAGAGATTATATGCTGAGGTTGCTAAGATTTATGGTAAGAAAGAATCTTCTATCTATGAAATTTTCAAGAAGAAAAAGAAGTGTTTTAAATTTGCTCTCACACCTCAAACAGCAAAATTTATGGCCAAAGTGTGTGATAAGTGGTAAGAAAAGGCATTCAATTTGTGGGTAGAAAACAGGAACAGAAAACAGGTTTTGATTGACAGCAATGTGTTGCACCCAAAAGTATTGAGCTTATGGAAGATGTCAGCAAGAAATTCCATGAAACTTGAAACATTAAGAAATTTGCTGCAAGTAAGGGATATTTACACAGATTCAAAATAGCTTTGGACTGAAAAATATAATGTTTACTAGAGACAGAGACCACAGTCATATAGCTTTTGTTACAGTATACTATTATAATTATTCTATTTTATTATTAGTTATGATTGTTAATATCTTACTGTCCCTAATTTATAAAGTAAACTTGATCATAGGTGTGTATGTATGTATAGGAGAAAACATAGCATCTATAGGGTTTGGTACAATCTGCAGTCTCAGGTATCCACTGTGGAGGGGTGTGGGTTGTCTTGGAACATTTGCCCCATGGATAAGGGGGGGAGGGGACCACTATAATTAAAAGATTAAGTAAATCATAAATCTGGGCTGTGAAAAAATAAAAGTAGGACAACACTGATACAAATGCCACATGGGCACCCAGGTTGATTGACATTATAGAGTTGTATAAGAAGACTACAATTCTATTTTCCTGGCAGCCAAATCAAATAAGAAATAGCACACTCTTATAAGGTCCTGGGATGCTTAAAACAATAACAAAAACACACAAAATAAGCCTTAAGAAGAAGCACAAATTCTGTGAACACTGTGAAAAGTAATATATATTATAATTTATAATTAAACTAGAGACCCGGTGCACAAAATTCGGGGGGTGGATCCCCTCAGCCCAGCCTGCCCCTTCTCCAATCTGGGACCTCTCAGGGGATGTCGGACATCCCTCTCACAATCCTGGACTGCTGGTTCCTAATTGCTTGCCTGCCTGCCTGCCTGGTCACCCATAACTGCCCCCCCCACCCCCGCCAGCCTGATTGCCCCTCACTTCCTCTGCGTGCCAGCCTGATTGCCCCTAACTGCGCCCCCCACCAGCCAGGTCGCCCCCAACTGCCCCCTCCCTGCCAGCCTAGTCACCCCTCACTTCCCCCTCTGCCAGCCTAACTGCCCCCAACTGCACCCTCCCCGCCAGCCTGGTCACCCCCAACTGTCCCCCTGGCAGCCTGGTCGCCTCTTACTGGCCCCCCTGCCGACCTGGTCGCCCTCTACTGCCAGCCTGGTTGCCCCCAACAGTCCCTCTTGCTGGCCTAGTTGCCCCCAACAGAACCCCTGCCAGCCAGGTCACCCCTCATGGCACCTCTGCTGGCCTGGTCACCCCACGCAGCCTGCTGTTCAGTTGTTTGGTCGTCCCTCACTAACCCCCTGCTGGCCTGGTCGCCTCACACAGCCTGCTTGTTTAGTTGTTTGGTTGTCCCTCGGGCTGGCCCTGGGTGGCTGGGCAGCTGACATCCAAGGCTTATCTGTGCCTTGGGCCAGCCCTGTGCCACTGGGGGGCTGAGGGGACTGGGTGCCATCATCTTGTGGCTGTGGGCACCACCACCTTTGAGAGCATGGCAGTTAATTAGCATATTCCCTCCTTATTGGCTGTGGGTGCCGCCATCTTTGTGAGGGGGTGATGGGAAATTAGCATATTCCCTATTTATTAGATAGGACTAGAGGCCCGATGCACAAAATTCATGCAAGGGGCTCAGCCCTCGCAGCCCTGGCTTCATCTGGAAGGACATCAGGAAGGTCATTTGGCTGTCTGGTGTCTAATTAGCATATTATGCTTTTATTATTATAGATAATTTGCCTGACTTTTTCTTACTTTACTTCTCTTATCATAACAGGGAATTATCATTGAGAAACACTAGTTCTCACCCTAGCCGGTTTGGCTCAGGGGATAGAGCGTCAGCCTGCAGACTGAAAGGTCCCAAGTTCGATTCTGGCCAAGGGCTCAGGTTGCAGGCTCAATTCTCAGTGGGGTGGTGTGCAGGAGGGAGCCAATCAATGATTGTCTCTCATCATTGATGTTTCTATCTCTCCCTCACCCTTCCTCTCTGAAATCAATAAAAGATATATATATATATATGAACACTAGTTCTCTTGTAGCCAAAAAATTCACATAAAAATATGCAACTATCTGGTGGCTTTGCTTGATATCAATGTAAAATTTGTATAGATAAATGGGTTGGGATGCCTTCTAATCAGGTTGGATGACAGGGAAATTTAGAAATTCCCAAAGGGCTCTTAAATTCTTTGTTCCTACCTTTAAAAAAGAGGACAGAATTGTCTTAACAGTGATCACATTTGTCAGGTGTGGGGTAAAAATAGTACATTGGCAGTAACATGTAAAACAAAATGGGTAACCTGATCATATGAACTATGAGTTATTTAGCTGTGACATTCATGTTTGCTGTTACCTCTCCCTCGCCCCCCGCCCCCCGGCCTTGACTCCCATCAAGAGAAAGAACACCTTCCCTTTCCTTGACTTTGGGTCATATATATGTTAATCCATTATTTCTTTGATTTGTTCTTTAAGATTAAGAGATATTTGGTTCTAAAAAAAATAGAACTGACTTAAACTAGCTTATCAAAATAGGGGGTATATTCTATGTAGATATAGAGGCACATCTGATATACAAATTATTTAACAACTCTCAAATCACAGACTTCTTTGCCAAGAGCCTAAGTATCCCTTCAAATGTGAATCAAATATCTCATGTTCAATCCCTCAGGGTGTCTGTAAGAAAGATATGTTAAAAATTGGATTTTACTACCAGTGGCTCTAAGAAGAGCAAAACGGGAGGTAGAAAACATTTAAAAACGAATGCAACTTTGGTGCCAATCAGTTTAAATGAGCTACAGTTATAAACAAACCGATATTGATATACTGGTGTATTCAGCTGAATTCTAGTCCTGTATCAGGATATAAATTGCTAACCAAGGCTAGAGCTGTAGTGAGCCTCAGGAAAGGAGTAGAAACTGGCATTGAAAATCTGCTAAGTGGAATAAGCCAGTCAGAGAAAGACACGTATCACGTGATCTCACTCATATGTGGAATCTAATGAACAAAATAAACTGATGAACAAAATAGATCCAGAGACAGAAACATTTAGCAGACTGTCAAACCTCAGAGGGAAGGTGGGTGTGGGTGGATGGGGAGAGATCAACCAAAGAACTTGTATGCATATATCTACATCACCCATGGGTACAGAGAATAAGGTGGTGAAGGCCTGGGGCGGGGACCAGGGGAGGGCTAGAAGAGGTCAAAGTGGAAAGAAAGGGGACATATGTAATACTTTCAACAATAAAGATTTTTAATAATAATAATAATAATAATAATGATAAAGAAAATGTATCAGGACTCCTCCATTTCCCATAGCTGCTTCTGTCTACCTGCCTGATTCATTCTTCTCTGTGGGAATAAGGTTCTGCTTCTTAGTCTGCATGTAAGTAGATGACAAACATGTACAAGTTCTAAGCACAGAATTGGAATTTCTTAATTCAGATTCAGAATTTTCAGGAGAAAGTAGCTGGTCCAATTATTTTCTCCTAGTCCAGTCAACTGTGGCTAGGAGTGCTGAATCATATTCTATTAAAATGCCTGCTAGGGACTCAAGTGGTCATTATGCATATTGTATTTTATGTACCATGAAATGTATTTCTTGCCCTATTTTTGTTTACTCCTCTTATCTTGATTCATTTATATGCTATATTATTATTTTATGAAATTCTACAAGCTTCCTTATTTTTTCTGAAGTTGGTAGTCATTTCTCAGAAACACTTCATATCTTTAGTAATGGTTTTTAAGCCATGACTAAAGACCCCATTAGCTTGGATACCTGGTTTCTTCTAAAGAGACACATGCTCCTCATTAACTTCAAGAGGAATTCAAGTAAATACAAGCATCTATCATACCGAACATCATCCCAAGACCATGTGTTAATATGTGACTACCCTTTTAAAGATGGATCCATAACATCCCCCCCTTGAAATGACTATTTTATTTTTCTGACTCATATATCAATTAAGTCAGACTATATTCCTTGAGGAAAATAACTATGAGCTAAGCATCAGTTAGATGCTAGAAAGAATGGATGAATAAAATAGAATTCCATCCCTAGGGGAGCTTACATTATAAAGGGAAGGCATTAAGGAAACAGGTAATATAAATGACTGTAATAAATGTAAAATAAAGGTAATCACAGAAGAAAAAATATTCTAGTCTGAACATAGATCTTGACAGTAAGTAGGAGAGAAGGAGATAAATGTGAAGTGGATTTAGAAGTTATAAATGAAGGATACTGGTCATTGATTGGATGGGAGGTTGGAGGTGAAGGAAGATAAGACAAAGTCAAGGATGATATTCAAGAAAATTAACAACCAAGATGGTGCCTGGGATGGAAAAGGTAAAGAATTACCACCTAATTGAGTAATTTTCAGTCTCCTTTATTAGCATTTGTATGTATATTATAGGTTAAATTTGTTACTTCTTTGTCACTTTCCTTTTATTAAAATGATCGCCACTTCATATTCCCCAAGTCCTCTTGGAAAGCATGATTTCTTTGACCCTGCTGGGGACCAGAATTGAAGCTGTATTTGTCATTATAAACTAAAAATATGTTGTTAACTGCACTAGAAAGTTTGTATCAATACCTTTAGCAGTAGTACCCTGGGATGACTTTTCTATGATGTTATGGAATAAGAGCAGCAAGCTAAAATGCTTTTCCCACCTTGTGGCTGGCAGGTGAAAACAGGAGGATAGGAGGATGTCACCAAAAACAAGTATTTTCTCTCTCTTATTTTAACTTGTCAATTCAGTGAGCAATGCCCTTCTAGCAGCGCTGACCCCAGGCACACTGTGAATTGTATAAAATGTGTCTTCCTTGGATACTCTCATTTTCCTCACCTGCATTGTTTTCCTTCCCTTTTAGGGCATCATGTTTGCAAATGTCAAGGGTTTCTACTGATTGCTCTATCTTGACAGGAGGTACACATGCACACAAACACTTCTAGATATAGATTTTGAAGTAAACCATAAACCATAGGGACAGACAGGCATAATACATTCATTTTTTAGTGTGGTTTCCCTAGAATTTTACATACCGTGTGGATACTAATGGTAGATGGATGGAGAAAACATTTTGGAGGTGCTTGTGATATCAGACTCTACATGAAATTACCTTCTTCATTGCTTGGTCAGACTGACCTTGTGTCTTGGGCTTTGTATTTGCATAGGTATTTGTCTTTCAGACAATAAATTATAAATATACAGCTTATATGCTATCTGGGTGAATAATAATAATGTCAGCTCACATGCATTGAAAGGCTTAATACATGCTAGGTCCTCTTTTTTACCTAATGTCCAACAAACTTGTTCCTGTCATAGGGCTTAGAATTATCTCTTATTTCTCTCTGGATCTCACTAAGAATGGAGAAGTTTTATATCTTATTCATTGTTGCTTTCTCAGCAACTAAAATCATCTTTGCTGCAAAATATGCACTGAATAAACTTCTCTAAATATATGAATAAATACTGCTCATTAATTGTTTTATGTATATTTGTATTTTCTCCCTGCCCATACTAAAGACAGAGACATGATAAATTCTATATCTCACATAGGACCTAAAATTCTGGAACTGAAAATTCTGAATACTAAAATATTACTGGTAAATCTGACTGAATGACGGATTATGTTAGTGAATACCCAAAACATATATACAGCAAAGACAGCTTTAGAAGGTGTGTTAGTTTCCTATACCAACCATAATACACAATCCAAGTGGCTTAAAACAATACAATTTTTTTCTCTCAGAGTTCTGGAGGCCAGAAGTTAGAGATCAAGGTATCAGCAGGGCTGTGCTCCCTCTGAAGGCTCTAAGAGAGAGCCCATCCTTGTTTCTCCCAGCTTCTGGTAGCTCCAGGCATTCCTTGGTTTGGAGCTACCCAACTCAAGCTTGGCTTTTGTGTTGACATCACTTTTGCCTCCTCTGTCAACTGTATCTTCTATGTATATCGCTTATAAGGACAATTGTTATTCACTTTAGGGATCACTGAACAATCCAGAATGATTTCAGAATTCTTAAGTTAATTATATCTGAAATGTACCTTTTTTCCAAATAACTTTACATTCATAGATTCTGGGAGTTAAGACAAAGACATATCTTTTGTGGGCCAACATTCAACACCTTATAGGAGGTATGTGATATACTAGGGAGTATACTACAGCCTTGGAGTTGGGCATAGCTGGACATTTACCACTAGACCTTTAAATCTCTCTCAATTTGTTGTTTTATCACTATACCTGCTTTTATGAATTGCTAAGAATACTATGTGTGATAATGTATAGAAAGTGAATAGAAAAATATCTGGTCCATTCTAAATGCTCAAGATATGTTCCCATCCACTGTAGCTGTGTGGCTCAGTTGGTTGGAGTGTTGTGCTATACACCAAAACGTTGTGGGTTTGATTCCTGGTCAGGGCACATACCTAAGTTGTAGGTTTGATCCCCAGTTGGGGTGAGTGAGAGAAGCAATGGGTTCATGTTTCTCTCTCACACTGATGTTTTTCTATCTCCCTCTCCTTTCCTCTCTCTCTAAAATCAAGAAACATATCCTTGGGTGATGATTAAAAAAAAGAAGAAGAAATATTTTCTTCCTTCTCACTTTCTATGGACTTGAGTGAAGGAACTTAATTAGTTCAAGGCTTTCTTCTGAATACTAGTTATAACTTTCACAGTATTTTATTAGCTACCTCTCTTATCAAAGTCTTCTTAGGAATTCTTCTACTGTGGAATCTCGTAATCAAACCAATTAAAAATATACTCATAACTAAATATAACAAAAGCTCTTTAAAAATTATAACTAAGCTTCTGTCCTTAAGAGTTTGCAATCAATATTATTTTTAGATATATGGAGGTAGTTACAAATAAAGGGGATTGGTGATTGTTCCTTGGTATTGCTGGGGGGAGGGATAATTAAATGGATCATAAATAGATCACAGTGTCTTCTATGACATTGTATAAAAAAAAAGTATCTGTGAAATACCAGAGATGCTTGCCTCAAGTCCTTATTTTGGCAATGCCAAAAAATCTCTGCGATAGACTGTACTTAGGGCAAAATTAGAGTATTAATGAAATTAAAGACTTCAATAAAGGAACAAAATCTAGAACTTTTCAACATCTGAACTTCAAAAAATCCTTATTTATATGCCAAGTAAATTAACATAAGCTTGGGTGAGGGAGGTGTTCACAATTTCATAGCTAGAAATTACATTTACAGTAGAAGTGAAACATACTATGTGTCTAAATGAGGGCATTGTTTGATCAACTTATTCATCAATGCAAACATCCAAGAGTGTTGATAAATGTGTATTATACTCTGGATATTGTGCATAACATGGTAAAAAACAGCAACACATAAACACTGCCTTCCTGTAAGGCAGAGTCCAGGAAGGAGTACAGACATGTAACTAGATAAATGCAATGTGGTATGCTCATTTTAATGCTAAGGCATTGGAATAGCATAGAGGAGGGAAGAAGTAAATTCCCTGAGGTTCCAATGCTAAGTAGAATGCCTGGCAAATAGTAACTACTCAAAAAATAGTTGGTAGGTGAATAAGTGATTGCCTTGGGGTAAGTTTCAAACAGTAGACATAAATTGCTCTTAGGGAAATAAAATTCAGCATTATGATTTAAGATATTACTTTAGTGTCCATACCACTTGCTTATTCTTCATTTCTCCTCACATTTGACCAGGGGATTCGATTTTCAGTTTGTTTCAGAGTTACATGTTTTAAAAATAAATGTGCAAAACCAGAAGTAAATTGGAGGCCAGGCACTTTCAGCTTGTAAAAAGAATAGCCCAGTTATGATTATTTGAGTTGCTAATCCATGGAGGAGTCAGCACCCACAACAGTCTTAGCACCCTAATAGGTGGGCTTCACTGAGAAATAGGACTCAGGATTCAGGATTAGCTCTAGAGATCCTCAGCAGTACCATTCAGATGACTCAGCTACTTGTCTTTGCTTTACCTGTAAACACATCTGATTCCCCTCCTTTCACCAGCAATCCTTGCTAGTCTCCCTTTTTTCTACATACTGCATCTTCTCTGTGTGTCTTTGTTTCTGTTCTATGCTACTATGTCCCTTTCTGTGTGTCTTTACTTTTAAGAGTCTCTATTCAATACAGAGAAAACATAATGTGCAGAATGAATATTCAAGGACAACTTATAGCCCACTGCCCAGTCTTTATAGGTCCTATCTTTGAATCAGAGAGTTGAGGCTAGCCAGGGGAAGTCATTTGACCACAGTATGATCAAATATGTATAAAATTAATTACTGTGGACATGGCACACCCTCAGAGAACTATTTCATGCACTATATAACAATCACAAAGGGGATGCCAGTGGTATTATGAGAACAGTGGAAATAAAGCAACCTCTTGGAGTATCCCTGTATACTTGCAGTAGTAAGAACTACTATTTGTTGAATACGTAATTATATAGTAAGTGCTATGCTAAGCCTTCATTACATTATCTCAATGAATTCCAATAAAATGATGAGGAAACTGGACCTCAGAAAGATTAAGTGACTTGGTAACAGTGCTAGTAAAAGACAAAGCTTTGAATTCAGTTCTAGTTGACTCCAAATTCTATATTCCAATTGTGATACTATCTGACTACAGTTTCTAAAAGTTCAGCTCCACAATGGATTTTAGGGGAACTATCACAGCTAACAGCACATCATGCTCATGTATAATGTATTAGAGAGAAGACCGACCTATGTACATATGACTGCTTTGTCATGTTATGAACAATCACATCCCCAAATCTCCTCAGTTGGCTGTTTCCCTGGCCATGGTGACAATGATTTATTCAGTTCATATCAACATATTTAAATCTACTTAACATCTATTGTTAAGTTCTAGATTTTGTGGTCATACAAAGATAAATGAGACATGGACCACAGCCTCAAAACATAGAGTAGGAGATAAGTGTATACCTTAATCATGACCATTCCAATTGGAATGGGTAAATGTTATAGTAGAGACATTAATAAGATAACAAAGGCCAGGGTAAGGGAAATGTTAATTTGGCTTGAATTGAGGATTGGAAGGTCTTTGAGGAAACTGGACTAAACCTTGTGGATAAGTAGGATTTTGACTTTCAAGAAGAGGAAAATACAACCAAAGGCATAGATAAGGAAAAATATAAGAATGTAAAGGAAATAGTAAGTAACCCTTTGTGTCTATAGCAGGATGTACCTAAGTGAGCAAGTAGTTAAAGGGGAAAAGATGTTGGAAAAGTAGGTTGAGAAGATTATTGAGAACCTTACTTGTCAAAGAGGTATCTGGACATCTCTTTTTGAAGGTACAGCAAGTACAAATAATTTTTTTCTTCCAAGTGAATCTTCCCTAATATACAAATCAGGAAACCACAAAAATGCTGCCCATAGTGACTCCATACTAGACTATAGCCATCATTTGCATTCATGTGCAGTTGCCGTGTGGCAAGCCAGCATGAATTTTCAACCACTCTCCTGAAAATTGGGGCTCATGATGGCTGTGCAGAGTATCCTCTTCAAATATTTCAAATATGAAGGACACTGATTACACACATACATGTACACACTTACACCCAAGAAAGAGGATGGATCGAGGGAGAGAGAGAGATTGTACTGTGAGAACAGAAAGGATTTTTATTTACTTGTCTTTCATCTTGTGGAAGGAATGAGCATGATGCAGCATGTCTATTCATAGATCTCTAAAAACCATTTCTATTCAGGTGATCTTGTAAAATCAGGGAATTCATATATAACATAATGAATATTTAAATGTAATGGGAATCTCAGATCCTCCTGAAATTAAGGCATTTCAGTGACAACATCAGAAAGGGACTGACTCCAAAGGGATGAAAATTGTTACCATGGCAACTCCAAGGCTGTCTCATTCATAGAGAACTCCTTAAACTTGTGACATGAGAGAAATTGCTTGAGGAATTTTAACACTGGACCAAAATACACATTGCTCCATGCAGATGAGAAAATACATCAGCATAGCCTTTTTTTTTCTCCCAAAGGCTCTTTCTGACATTTTTATATGAGATCTCTCCTGTCCTTCAGTCTCTCCCATGTTCAAGATGGGGAAATAGCTACAGACTAAATGTGGAATATTGGAGGGAACTCAAGTTGCTCTTAGGAAATAAAATTCAGCATTATGATTTAAGATATTACTTTAGTGCCCATACCATTTCCTTATTCTTGATTTCTCCTCACATCTGACAAGGGGATTCAATTTTCAGTTTGCTTCAGAGTTACAATTTACCTAATAATAGACAAATATGTAAATTGACCATACCTTCGCTATGCCCACAGCCAATCAGAGTGAGTGAGTATGCAAATTAACCCACCAAAGATGGCAGTTAATTTGCATACAAAGGCAGGGCGGGCAGCACCATGGCCTGCTTCCGGGGGTACGGGTCCATCGGGAGCGGAGGAGGCCTTGCGGGCAGTGCCAGATACCGCCCACAAGGTACCAGGCCATGGCCAGGGAGGCGGTTGGGTGGGCAGTGCCAGATAGCACAGGAGGGGTTCGGGTTCATCGCAGGCTCCAGGAGGGGCAGCGGCCCGCCTAGCTGCTCCTGGGGGTCCCTAGGAGCATCACCGCCCGCCACTCCCAGGATTCCCTGGGAGCATCGCCGCTCCAGGGAGGCGAGGCCGGACCCACCTAGCCGCTCCCGGGGGTCCCTGGGAGCATTGCAGGCATGGGATTGCTGAGACCCAGACCAGGCCTCTGGCCACAGATTCATAGCTTCACGGAGACCTAGGGCAGGGATCTGCCTCATCTGCAGAGAGACAGAGGTTCTGCAGTGACCCTAAGACGCGAGTGGGCCCAGCCAGGGATCAAGGGGCATGGAAGGACTCCCGGGCAGAAGGGCAAGGACCCTCACCCCTGAGGCGGGGTTTGAGGGGTGGTGCCACCTCAGTGGAAGGGTACTGCACTGCAAGATACTGGACTGACTGATGTGATTCAGAGAAGCTCTCAGTGCTAATGGGCCTCGCTCAGGCGGCATTCACACTGCAGAGGCAGTGACTCCTGCTCCTGCCTTGACCCAAAAGCAAGCCCAGGGTGCCCTGCCCCATGGCAGAGCATGCCTAGGCAGTGAGTGTGAAGCCTTCCACCTGCTCCAGAGAAGCAGGGGCAGTAAAGAACGGGGGGCAGGGGACGGGGAGAGGAAAGAATGTGGAGCATCCACAATGAAGAGGTGCTTGAGAAAGAGGCTCGGAAGCCTGACTGGAAGGTTTGTTCTGTTTGCTGGGTGGCTGCTCCTTAAGAAGCGCAAAGAGCATGGCTCTGAGGGCTTCCTGTGTGCTGAGTCAAGTTCCACAGCCAACTGGAATTGGCCTCAGTTTCCTGGTCTGTAAAATGGATGAAGCGTGTCCCAGTGCCTTCACTGAGCTTTGATGGCCAATTGAGATACTATATAAAGAAAATGAGGGAAGAATTGAGAAAGAAAAGGAAGGACGAGCAACACAAAAGAAAGACTGAAAGGAACCTGTAAACCCATTGTCACTTAAATAGGGAATATAGTCAATAGTGTTGTAATGACGGTATGATGCCAGGTGGGTACTAGAAATATCGGGGAACACTTTGTAAAGTATATGATTGTCTAACCACTATTCTGTAACTAATATAAAACCTGAAACCAATACAAAATAATATTGTATGTAAAGAAATGAAAATTGGAGTGAAATTTTTATAAATTTCAAAGTTTAAATAAAAGCTGTAAAGGAAGGAAGGGGAGAATAAAAATAGTGTTTTTCATTTTAAAGAGTTGTCTTTATATGGTGCTTTTATACTTTTATACTTTTCTAAGTCATTATCTCATTTTAATTTCCGGACAACTTAAAGACAAGATAATTATTCCCTCCACTATTCAAAGAAAGGAAATCTTGGTGTCTGGTCCTAATGATTCAATCGTCAAGCCCTTATTGTAAAGCAGGGTTAGTAAAATTTTATGTGCAGGGTCATATCTATACTAATAAAAGCCTTGGGGTGATCAGGCCAGCAGGGGAGGGTATTTGGGGGCAATTAGGCCTGCAGAGGAGCAGTTAGGTGTCAATCAGGCCAGCAAGGGAGCAGTTAGGGGGCAATCAGGCAGGCAGGTGATGGTTAGGAGCCAGCGGTCCAGGATTGTGAGAGGGATGTCCAACTGCAGGTTTAGGCCCGATTCCACAGGGATCGGGCCTAAACCTGCAGTTGGACATCCCCCGAGGGGTCCCATATTGGAGAGTGTGCAGGCTGGGCTGAGGGACACCCTCCCCAGTGCACGAATTTTGTGCACCGGGCCTCTAGTGTTTTAAAAATAAATGTGCAAAACCAGAAGTAAGTTGGAGGTACAGGAAAACACATAGTACCAGAAAGTAATATAACTTTCTTTTTCTCAGTCTCCCCCTTTTTCTCTTTTTGTATTCATGAAAATGGCATTTTTATAGATGACACTAAGACATTTTCAGGCCTACAATTCCTTTTGCTGCAATGGAAAGAAAGTGCAAAAGGAAACTAACAAAATTGAAAATGACATAAGTGGAGACAGGAGCAGATTTTATAGGATGAATGAAAGCATAGTCATTGCTCATTTAGGAATCTGAAGAACACTTAGGGAATATCCAGATCACTGTTTCTCAAATTATAATCTGAAAATTAATAGCATACTAGTCTCCTTGGAAGCATCTATCAAAAAAATACAGATTTCAGAACAGTTCTCCTCAGAATCATACTTAGTGGCCCAAGTAGTCCTAGTGGAAATTGCATACATTGAGTGTGAGAATCACTGATCTAAGCAATTTACTTTATCAGATGAAAGAGCTCCCTCACTGGGAATTCGACTTGTCAAAGATTATCCATATGCTTAAAATTCACTTCTCCAGATCCTCAGATTATTCTCATTAGCAAACCAAGTTTGCCACATGAATTTTTTTAAAGATGTAACATATTTAGAAAATAATTTTAAGTGCTACAAAGGTTAGAAAATGACTAAATTAATACCTTTTAAATATGCTTAAAAGGAATGTGTTGGAATGTGACTCCACAATTTAACTAGAAATTTGATCGGCTGGGTGATACATTATTCTCATCCATTTTTGTAGCTGATGCCTAACTTTGAAACATCCACCCACCTCCCTTAGTGGGTGGATACGACCCACTAAAAAAAATAATAATATGCTTTAAAAAGTGAGTTTTACTTGTCCTTTACATCTTGCACTTCACATGAGAAAACACTATTCTCAGCTAAAGATTGGAGTTTGTTAATATGTGTTTGGAGGGTTATCTATAGATTTGGATACTTATGCTACTCATCCTCAGCAATACTCCATCGCCTGAGTGATGACAGATGAAACGCCTTGCATCCACACACTGAAACAGCATTTTTGTTCTCAGTCAGTGGAAAAAAAAGACTGATATGAACTAAGCTTCTGTCCAAGGCTCTTGTCTTGCCTCAATCTAGAAATTAATTTTGATAATTTTATTTAATCTGATAGCCTTAGTGTCCATGAGGATTCATTAATCTGTACCCCTGATCTCTCCATTCCCTTCTATCATCTACAGTATTTATATCTCTACTTTAAGCATTTCAAATATCCAAACCAAATGCATAAATGTTTTTCTAAATTTGGTACTTTTCTAGCACCTGCATTCTTTTCTGCCTCTCCCATATCTACAGCAACCAATTTAAATCTATTCTTTTTCCATGCAATATTTTATCTCTCTTTTCCTGTCCTATGACCCCTGCTTTTCTGCCCCTATTCAGGCTAATAGTATGTTAGTAATAGTAACAGTACCTCCACTGTAATTTTAAATTGTTTTTAACTGGGCTGGCTGCCTAGGGATTTTTCTCACACTCTAGTCCATTTATTGGTTCATTCAACAAGTAGGCTTTGGGCATTCACTAGACTGCGGGCCTTGTGCTCAGCACTTGGGAATCACAAAATAAATACACCCTCATGGAGTTCACAGTACAGAGGAGGAAATAGAAGAGTACCCAGCGGACTGCCCTGTATGGGGATGCAGGCTATGATGAGAAGGTGCTGTGGGAGCAGATGAGGGGCCAAAACCAAACCCTCTAGCTTCTGATGAGGGAAAAAGTTACAATGTGGCTTTCAATCTGAGGCCTCCATCAGTAGGGGATAACCAGGCAAAGGGGCAAGAGAGGATGAATGAGTGTTCTAGCCCAGTGGTCGGCAAACTCATTAGTCACCAGAGCCAAATATCAACAGTACAACGACTGAAATTTCTTTTGAGAGCCGAAAACCCAAGTTTGGGCCATGAAGTTTCATCACACTGTACGTGCGTGCCCGCACATGGTATTTTGTGGAAGAGCCACACTCAAGGGGCCAAAGAGCCGCATGTGGCTCGCGAGCCGCAGTTTGCCGACCACTGTTCTAGGCCAAGAAGACTTTACAACCATAGAAAATACATGGTGTTTGAGTAACTGAGAAGAGACCAGGGTGGCTGGATGACAGAGTAAAAATGGAATAAAGTAAGAAGAGCAGCTGGAGAGACAGAAACAGAGAGAGCACATTGCTTGCCCCTAGGGAATTTGTATTTTTAACCTCATAACCTTGTGGAACCATTGAAAGTTGAAACTTTGGGGCAACATAATCATATTTGCAATTTAAAAATTTGAAATGACACTTTACCTGCCACAAAAAAATGGATTAGGGAAGAGCAAGACTGAAAGCAGAAGGCTAGTTAGGAGCCTATTGCAGTAAATCAGGTGAGAAATGATAAAGGCCCAACTATATTATAGTAGCTGTAAATAGAATAAAGAGATATTTTTATGAAATAGAAGTGCCAGGTTTTATTGATTTACTTAATGTGAAAGGTAAAGAAGAGAAAAGAGTCAAGAAAGACTCTCAGTTTCTGACTTGATCAATAGGGTGGATGATGGTTTCATTTACTGAGAATGGGGGTGGAAATGGAGAAGGCGATTTCAGGGTCAGTGGTCATTATTCTGTTTGGGGCATGGATAGGTCCTTCTTTTAGCATTCCATCATCTTGGTGTTAGAGGCATGGATGTAGAATATAGTAGCCCTTACTTTCAACCAAAGTATGCTCAACCGCTTCTCCTAGAGTGTTAGGCAAAATAAACACAATCTAAATGAAGAGATTCTTAACCTGTAGGCACATGCTAAGTTTGCTTTTCATTTGTCACTTAGAAATAATTCCTAGCAAGTGAAATATAGTTGCTACCATAACTAATGATTAAGGAGGCTTTTACTTGGAAGTAGTAAAATATTTTTTAATGTGAAAGACATTCTACCATCAGAAAATCATTCTCCTTTCTGTACTCCTTGAGGATTATTATGGAACAAAAATGTCATCTTTCGATCCCCCTCCGTGCCCCGTCCCCCTCAAAAAAATGTCATCTTTCCCTCAGCTAACATCTAAAGAATCATCCATAGCAATGATGAACAATTGATTGTAGTTAGCATTCCGTGGGGATGCTGCAGCCCACAGATAAGAGCATGGCAGTGGCCTTCATTGTCACCACAAGCTGATGAAGGGGAGTTCATGGGTAAAACATCAGAGAGGACTGAAAAGTCCACATTAGAACTGAATGTTAATGATTAATGGGCATCCATAAAAAAGCAAAGAAGAAGTCAGTCTTAAGAGATGAAAGCCATGTCCTAGGATGAAAACCTTTTGTGCTTGTAATACATACTTAAGACATTGCTTGTTATGTGACACAGTGGAAAGAACTAGGAATTTAAAGTAAGACAGAGTTGGGTTCAAAATTGCAGCTCTTTCATTTTCCAGCAGAGTTGCTTTGGGCATTCCTAAACCTCAGTTTCATCTATAAAAAGGGAATGTTAAATTCAACTTAACAGAGTTGTTGCAACATTTAAATAATATAGAGAAAATACCTAATAAACTACTTGTCATATAATTAAACTTTCAGTAATAGGCAGCTCTCATTAAACTTGATAGCTAAAGAGAATAAAAACATACGTTATGCACTAATTTGTTATGTAATGTGTTAAGCTACTTGGTTTTCCTTATTTATTCAATTATAATTTTCAAAGTTTTTTTTATACTATTACATACCTTATTTCAATTTATTATTCCAGCAGACTTGTTGATCATTTTCCTGCCCATCACATACATAAGGAGATTGATTTTTCAGACTAGTTGACAAATTTGCTTCAAGATCATAGAAGTAATGAACAATGAATCTTGAACTAGATTTAAACTTTCTATTCTAGCCAAATACCTAGTTTAGCCCAGTTGGTGTGGCTCAGTGGTTGAGTGTCAACCTATGAACTGGGAGGTCATGGTTCATTCTCGGTCAGGACGCATGCCTGAGTTGCAGGCTTGATCCCCAGTGGGGGACATGCAGGAGGCAGCCAATCAGTGATTCTCTCTCATCATTGTGTTTCTCTCTCTTTCTCCCTCTTCCTTCTTCTCTGAAATCAATAAAAAAACATATATATTTTTTAAAAAAAGACTTAGTTGATAGCTCAGTTTGTTTTGGCATGGTGTTAGCATGGAGATTTTATTCCTTGTTGAGTCCAGTCTGTTTGTACTTAGATATACATGTTTGATAATGGACCAAGGATGACTATGAAGTTACATGAGAGGGATATTAAATTTATCAGAACTATTAGCTTTAGAATTTACAAACCATTCTTTCTACACTTCCAAAGAAATTCCTAGATTTTGATTTTTTCCCTTCCTCTCTCATTATATAGCCAAACATTGCCAAGATCCTTCCCTGCAGCAGTCTGCCAACTTACTTTTTAGCCAGATCCAATAGAAGACCAACAGAAATTTGAGCAGATGCTCAATGAGTTTGAGCCACTAGATATGGCCAATATGCATATTTATGTAGCTCTTTGGTTCTGTAAACCTAACCATGGTTTTTATAGATTTGAATTTATCTCAATATTTAGAAAATGATGTTACCAAAGGAGCAGACTGTGGTTTTATTTTTATTTACTTTAGCAAGTTTTCATATTAAACTCCCGAGAATAGCATCATACTAGGCTAAAGATTCACTAAATACCAGTATTTGAGATCTATCTATCTATCTATCTATCTATCTATCATCTCTCCATCTATTGGAAGACAGAGCTTTATTGCAGCATTATTTATAGTTGTAAAAATTTTGAAACAACTTCAATGAACATTAATATAATTAAGATTAATTTCTATATGATGGTGTCTTTGTAGCCATTAAATGGAAGAAGCTATATCTCTACCCATTGATTTAGAGGAATTTCTGTGCTGTACCATTAAGGAAAGGAAGATTCACAGACTGAATATAAATGCTATATTTTACTTTTTACTTAAAAATATTTTTATTGATTTCAGAGAGGAAGGGAGAGGGAGAGAGAATATTTGATTGGCTGCCTCCTGGATGCCCCACATTGGGAGTCGTGCCTACAACTTGGACATGTTCTCTGAGGGAGAATCAAACCATGACCTCCTAGTTCATAGGTCAACCTCAACCACTGAGCCATGCCAGATATATTTTAAAAATAATGACAAAAGCTCCATCTATATGTTTATATGTTCCTAGATAATTGTATGAGCATGAGCAACACACAAAGTGTTGCCCACCAAATTGCCAATTGGCTAGTGACAAAAAAAAAAAAATAGGATGGAGGAAGAGAGGTTGATAAGCAATAAACAAATAAAAAAACAGGTGAATAAATAAATACCTGGAAAAGGTAACAATGTTTTTGATTTTAAAAAATAGTATATACAGAAAACTTTTTTTTTATTAAGTAGATAGAAAGAAAAGGTAGCCACCAAACTTTTATTAAGTGAACATGATAAAGTCGACATTTGGGTATTATAATTTGCTACCCATTCTATTTTGAGAGTTCCTCGGGATCCAAGAGATCATTACCCACTGTCTCCTTAGAATAATTATTTGATGGAAATCCATCTTCCCCTTTGAAAGTCTGAAATTAAGATTCTTCAGAGTTACCTAAGGATTTCTTCCTGGGAAGGTATTTTAAAGTTCTAAGATATATCAGAAATATTTGATTACTACGAGAGATATTACTGCATCCATTAACAATCCCTCCTTTTCCACCCTATAACTTTTTAAAAATATGAGAGAGAGAGAGAGGGAGAGAGAGAGAGAGAGAGAGAGAGAGAGAGAGAGAGAGAGAGAGAGAGAGAAGGAAACATCGATGAGAGAAAACCACTGATTGGCTGCCTCTAGCACACCCCCTACTGGGGATCAAGCAGTTCCCTGACCATGAATCAAACTGGTGACCTCTTGGTGCATGGGACAACACTCAACCAACTGAGCTATATCTGCCAGGGCCACCCTATTAATTTGTTAAGCATTCCTAAGGTCTTATTCTCCTCCAACAAAACAGTTCCAGACCTAAAATCCTTGCTGTTGACTACTCTATACACATTGCAAGATCACAAATCCCGAGAAAACTATGTCCTTGGGCTAGAAAATTATGATAATTTTTTCCCCATCTCTTCTATATAGTGTGTGTGTGTGTGTGTGTGTGTGTGTGTGTGTGTGTGTGTGTGTGTGTGTGTGTTGATAGAATCTTGGTTTAATTCTGATTTTCATATCCTATCCCAGCTTAGCTCACTGCATAGTAGGCTTTTTTGACTTGCCCTGAATACCATATACTGCTTACCATTCTGGTCATATATTCATAGCTCAACTCAGAATTTTAAGACTAAACCACCACATTCTGAATATTTTACTAGATCCTCCATGTAGCTGATTTGATTTATGCTCTTATTTAGATATTGGGGAAAATAGAAACACTAATTTTTTATGACCCGCTAGAACTAAGGAACTTTGAAAATAATCTGGTGTGTCATATATAATTATTTATATTGTTTAAAATGTCAGTGAAGTTTATGAATCATTTTCCTGATGAATTAATCATCAATCTAATATTATTTTATTGATAGTTTTGAATATTGACTAACTTGTAAATGAACTTGAAAATTTCGCTGAAAAGAGATCCATTTTTAAAGCTTTAGTATAAATAGGCCTATACTTCCAAAGTGTTGAAACTATCAATGAAATTTCATTTGATATACTTAAAAATGTTGAAAGTCACTATGAATTCATTCTTAAAGAGTAGCTTTGCTTTTAATGCCAGGTGTTTTTACCATCTCCCAGAAATTTATCCATTTTCTATATTAGTGGGAATTATAGACTCATTAATCTTGAGTGGTTCAAAAATAGAATTCTGGATTGTTAATTTTTTAGTTAACTGAAAGTCCCTATGTACGTTATCTAAGGGTTTCAGAATTTAAGATGAGTTTGCACTAACATGCTTAGTGCTGATATCAGGTGTCCCAAAACACACAGCATTACTTAATTCACACTTAGCTAACATATTTGAGCACCTGCTATCCACTGTCCACTATGCTAGGGCCTAAATATATAAACTTGTGTCCTTAAGGAGTTCAAAATCCAGTGGGACTGAGAAGTAATTACAAAATAAGTGCTACAATCAAAGTAGAAGAGTGTTTGGGAACTCAAAGGAGTGAGTGACTAATCTTAGAATCATATTTCCCAGGGGTTCTGTCCTCTTCTCACCTTGTACTGTCTCCATGGTGAGCTAATCCATTTCTAGGGCTTCATCTATCAATGTGACTCACATAGCTGCGTGTTCTCCCCGAGTCCTGTTCTGGCCCACAAGGACTTACTTGGCACCTCTACATTCAAATGCCACAGACACCCACAAAACAAACCAGCCCAAAATACATTAGTCATCCTCAGCTCCAAATCTTCAGTTTTCATCGTTATCTTACTCACTTAGGTCAGAATCCAAGTGGTCATCTTTGATGCTTCCTTCTAATCCCCCAATCCAAAGGTCACCAAATTCTGCCTTAAGTGTTTCACACACTGTTTCCTCTTTTTCACTTCCCTACCAGGGATAACTCAACTCTGACTTATTTATCTACTAGAGGCCCAGCACCCCATTGCCTACTGAAATCACATGGGAGGAGGCGCCTCATGGGCCACCGCGGGAGTCAGGCCAGACTGGTGGCCAGGACCCACGCCTGACTTCCGCCCCAGGCCCCCCTTACTCCTCTGCCTGTGTCTGCTCTGGGGCTGCCCAAGCCGGCGCAGGGGCTTGGCCAGCTGCTCTGCTGCCTCGGGCAGGCCCCTGTCTCTGTCTCCGTCTCTGCTCAGGGCCTCACCTGTGTGCAAAACCTACGCCTGTCTGGTTGTCCCATTATGTCATCCCAGCCTAATTTGCATATTACCTCTTTATATATTAAGATTCTGCAGGTTAATACCAGAGCTTGTTAAACTGATATTCTCCTACTTAATAATCTTGTCTCCCTGAGTAAGTAGCTGCCAATAAAAAAAAGTGGAACCACTCCAAATTCTCTGAGAATGTGCATTGGAGGGAATTTCATGCAGGAATTTGGTTACACCGGTAATGGAAGAACTAAGAAGTCTACGGAGGGCAGTGGGCCAGCTTGGAAACAAGCAATGCTGAGTCTCACTTACTGGCCTATGAGTTACTTGAGGCAGGCAGGGGAAATGTATTCAGCTTTTTCTCCTCAGCATCTGGTATAGTCCAATTCTTTAAATACAGGGGTAGGTAAAAGTAGTTTAATAATAATAATACAGCCGAAGCTGGTTTGGCTCAGTGGATAGAGCTTTGGCCTGTGGACTGAAAGGTCCCAGGTTCGATTCCGGTCAAGGGCATGTACCTTGGTTGTGGGCACATCCCCAGTGGGGAGTGTGCAGGAGGCAGCTGATCGATGTTTGTCTCTCATCAATGTTTCTAACTCTCTATCCTTCTCCCTTCCTCTCTGTAAAAAATCAATAAAATATATTTTTAAAAACTTTAATAATAATAATACATAGTGCAATAATTGATAAATAATAATTCAAGAATAAACTAACATTTTGTGTACTCACAGCAATACACCTATTTTTGCTCCCCCCTGTATAGCAAACAATCATTAAATGTTGACAAAATGAATTAATTACTTTAAGAACCTAAGATCTTTTTGACTGAGAAGTTTCTAGAAAACTGTCCCTGCTTCACGCCCAACATTTCAATATATCTTACTATGGAAACAACTCTAATTATTTGAGAATTTAAGTCTTTAGATTCTAGAACATAGGACATTTCAACTGTTACCAAATGAAACAAATATTTTATCATATCCATTTTAAGAAATTGGATTCCTTGTATAGAAAAATGTTATATTTTTAAAGAAAATGAATATTTATAGTTTCTACAATAGATATTAAGTTACAAATGCTGAACTTCTTATATTGGTATCATCTCAGCTTCATCTAGTGAGACTCTCATGTAGTTCTTTACTTCAGAACACAAGTACATACTTTAGTTGTCATGTCAATGTCATATGTGTTTCATATATCACAATGTGCCCATGTGACTCTCATTTGGTATGGGCCTATAACTCTTAATGTTTTTATTCACTGACAAAGTTGATTAATTACAAAATTGTTCAGAACACAATGCGAGACTGAAAAAAAAATCTGACTACACAGATGGATGAACCAAATGGGGTTATTTAGGATGAGACAAAGGTAAAAAAAAGATTATGATCTCTGAGGCATAGCTTGAGGCTACAGTTGGTAAAACAAATACCAATAATAAATAAGAATGTGGGCTTTGGCAACAATAAGAATTCCTGTATTTTAAAGATATAACAGAACATGGCTAAGGAGTAAGCACAACAAACATATGCAGTATGAATATTAACATAATGCTAAATGACAATAACATAAAAGTTTAGAAATTAACAGCATATCTACAAATACAATGATGAATTTCTGTTGCAGATGTACATAATGGTGACAGTAATGTGCAAAACATTAAACTGGAGGTTTCATTAGAAACAGATGTTGTGTGGTTCATTTCAATTACAGCTTATATTGGTTTATTTGTCAGGCCATTTATTACTATACTTTGTTTTCATGAGATGCAAATTGTATGGTTTTTTTTGTTCTATCTTTACAAGAGGTATTACTTATTACACTTAGTCTCCAGGTTACTTCTCTTGGTAATTGTCATCGTGGTTGACAGAGAATTGTCTTGATAGAAGTAAATGTTTTCCTTCTCTCTTTGCTCTCTTGGTTAATAAAACCAATATGTCTTCCCCACCCCTTTTTATTCAGTTATTTAGTAGCTCTGGGTCTCAGATTTCTCATAATACCTCTTTTATTTATTTTTTTTTTACATCAGGAGATGGACCAGATGATTGTTTTTCCTGGGTTTCCTTAATGTGTATAATTATTGCTTAATGAGATTCTAATATGGATGTTGATCAGCATCATTAATATGGCTCTTTCTGATTAGAGGAAATAAAGATGGAATCAACTTAGCACAAGGAAAGTGGAGTTTGTCATAATGAGACAAGAGTGCTCATTAGAGATTGAATTATTGAACAAGCCCAGACCTCACAAGAACTAGAAATAAAAAGTAGAAAGTCTCCGTGAACTTGATTGTTCATTCTATAACAATATCAGACCCTTCCTCTGATGGCTATTTTCTACATCTTTATTTTCTTTCTTCCTTTGTAGGCTGGCTTCTTCTTTTCATTCATAGTCTCTCCCACCTCAAAACCTCATAATAGCAGTGCAGCCCTGGTTAATATCATGACCTTTGCACTGTTAATATCATGACCTTTGTCATACATCTCTTGTCTCAGATCCTTTATCCAATAGCAAATTTCTAAGAGAAGACTATGATTGGTCCATCTCATCTTTTTGAGCCAGGCACAAGTTTCTTGCCTGCCTGTGGATCAAGTGATCTTAAACAGGATATCGACTCTCCATTTGCTTTTCTTTTTTTATTGATTAAGGTATTACATATGTGTCTTCAACCCTCCATTAACACCCCAACCTCCCCCACTCATGCCCTCACTCCCCTTGTGTTCATGACCATTGGTTAGGCTTATATGCATGCATACAAGTCCTTTGCTTGATCTCTCTCCCTACCATCCCTCTGAGGTTTGAAGTCTGATCGATGCTTCTCTGTCTCTGGATCTGTTTTTGTTCATCAGTTTATGTTGTTCATTATATTCCACAAATGAGTGAGATCATGTGGTATTTATCTTTCTCTGACTGACTTATTTCACTTAGCATAATGCTCTCCAGGTCCATCCATGCTGTTGCAAATGGTAAGAATTCCTTCTTTTTTACCACAGTATAGTATTCCATTGTGTAGATGTACCACAGTTTTTTAATCCACTCATCTGCTGATGGGCACTTAGGCTGTTTCCAAATCTTAGCTATGGTGAATTGTGCTGCTGTGAACATAGGGGTGCATATATATTTTCTGATTGGTGTTTCTAGCTTCTTGGGATATATTCCTAGAAGAGGGATTGCAGGGTCAAATGGGAGTTCCATTTTTAGTTTTTTGAGGAAACTCCATACTGTTCTCCACAGTGGCTGCACCAGTCTGCATTCCCACCAGCAGTGCAAAAGAGTTCCTTTTTCTCCACATTTTCACTAACACTTGTTGTTTGTTGATTTGTTGATGATAGCCATTCTGACAGGTGTGAGATGATACCATATTGTTGTTTAGATTTGCATCTCTCGGATAATTATTGACTTTGAGCATGTTTTCATGTTTCTTGGCCTTCCTTCTGTCTTCTTTCAAAAAGTATCTATTTAGGTCCATTGCCCATTTTTTGATTGGATTGTTTATCTTCCTTTTGTTATGTTGTATGAGTTCCCTGTAGATGTTGGAGATCAAATCTTTATCTAAAGGGTTTAATTTATTAAACCATTATGACATTGGCAAATATGTTCTCTCATGCAGTGGGCTTTCTTGTTGTTTTTTTGATGGTTTCTTTTGCTGGGCAAAAGCTTTTTATTTTGATGTAGTCCCATTTGTTTATTTTCTCTTTAGTTTCCATTGCTCTAGGAGCAGTACCAGTGAAGAAATTGCTTGGGCATATGTCTGAGATTTTGCTGCCTGTGGAGTTCTCTAGAATTTTTATGATTTCCCATCTTATGTTTAAGTCCTTTATCTATTTTGTTTGTTTGTGTGATTGTTTCTCTCTCTCTTTTTTTTTTTTTTTTTTGCTTTTGTTTTTCCTCTCCTCGCTTGTTATTAGTTGTGTTTGTAGTTTGCATTCACCTCTGGGTGATAGTTGTTTGCAATTTTTTGGATTAGTTCTTGTTCTATTGAGTTTTCTCCCCATATAAATAGTTTTTCCCCCTTCTTTTTTATTCTCTTTTCTCTCTTACTTTTATCCTTTCCTCAATATCATTTTTGCACTCTCTCTCTCTCTTTTTTTAATCCCCTAATTCTCTTTTCTCTAGTGGTCACCTTTATTTGGGGTTATTAGTATCGTGAATACATTTGTGTTCAGGGCCTTGTGTGTTGTATTTATCAGGGTTATATCCTGTTGTTGTATTGATACCTTTAGTATTATGAAGTGGCCTTCCTTATCTCTTGTTATGGCCTTCACTTTGAGGTCTATTTTGTCAGATGTAAGTATTGCTACCCCAGCTTTTTTTAATTTCCATTTGCCTGAAAGATATTTTTTCCATCTCTTCACTTTCAGTCTGTGTGAGTCCCTTGTTCTGAGGTGGGTCTCTTGTAGAAAGCATATATATGGGTCATGTTTTTTTTTTTATCCATTCAGCCACTCAATGTCTTTTGATTAGAGCATTTAGTCTGTTTACATTTAAAGTTATTACTGAAAGGTACTTGTATGTAGTCATTTCTATTTTTGTGCTGTGTTCCTTCTTACCTTTTTATGTCTTCTTTTTACAGCATTCCCTTTAGCATTTCTTGCATTGATGGTTAGGTGTTGATAAACTCCCTTAGCCTTTTTTTGTCTGTGAAGCTCCTGATTTCCCCTTCAATTTTGATTGATAGTCTAGCTGGATAGAGTATTCTTGGATTCAGTTCTTTGCTTTGCAACACTTTGTATATCTCCTTCCATTCCCTTCTAGCTTGATGTGTTTCTTTTGTGAAATCATTTGATAATCTGATGGGGGATCCTTTGTAGGTAACTCTCTGTCTCTCTCTTGCAGCCTTTAAGATTCTCTCTTTGTCGTTGATATTTGCCATTGAAATTATGACATGTCTTGGTGTGGGTCTTTTGGGATTGATTTTGCTTGGGACTCTCTGTACTTGTGTAACTTTTTTCTTCCCCACATCAGGGAAGTTTTCTGTCATTATTTCTTCAAATAGATTTTCTAATCCTTGCTGCTCTTCTTGTCCTCCTGGCAGCCCTATTATACGTATGTTACTTCGTTTCATGTCGTCCCAAAGCTCCCTTAGGCTCTCCTCCTCCTTTTTAATTTTTTTATCAAGTTGCTGTTCAGATTGAGCTTGTTTCCTTACCTTATCTTCTAACTCACTAATTCGGTCCTCTGCTTCTTCTAGTCTACTGTTGAAACTTTCCATGGTGTTTTTGATTGTAGCTATATCACTTTTCATTTCTTCCTGATTCTTTCATAGGTTGTTGATTTTCTCATCCATCCAATGTATGAATTGCACAACCATTACTCTGAATTCTTTTTTGGTCATGTTGCATGCTTTAATTTCACTAATTTCCTTTCTTAATGACTCCTCATTTTCTTTCCTCTGGGGGATTGTGTCGTCTCCCCATTCTGACTATCACAAGAAGGTTCAAACTTCGAGTTGTGTGGACCTGGGCCATGTGCAGTGGGAGCTTTGCACCACCTGAGTGTCACTGAAGTGCTCCGACACTAAGACGTGTGGCTGCCATGAGTTGGTGGGGACCAGGCTCGCCCAGGGTCAGTGTTACCAGCGCTCAGTGTGGTCTTGTGTGCACACCTAGAATCAGGGACCCCGCCTGCACCTCGTTGTTGGCGTGTGCCGAAAATCAGAGTCCCCTAGCATGTGCCAGGAGTCAGAGTTCCCCTGTGCCTGCACCAAGAATCAAGTATCAGAGTCTCTGTTGCTTGCGGCCTCTCTCTGAGAATCAGGGTCACTGTGTGCGCATGCACCAAGAATTGGAGTCACTGGCTCTTAGTGTGAATGCACTGGGAGTCAGGGATCCCAGGCACACGCGATAAGAAACAGAGTCAAGTCAGTGGTGCTCAGGGCTACCTCTAGGCCGCCTGGAGAATCGGGGTCCTGGTCAGTTTGGGGGACTGTGTTGCACAGTAGCACTGTGTAATCGAAGTCAGGCTGCCCGATTGTGTTGTGTGGAGCAGATTCCTGGTGTCCACAAACGCATGCTCAAATTCCTGTAGCAGCGCTGCGGCCCTGTGAGAGGCGGGACTATCAGTTATTATGGCGCTGCCCATAAGCCTGCAGGGAGGGGGGGATAGGCTCCTTGACTCACAGAAATCTGTGGCCGGGATGTCTGGATTCTTGTTGTCTGTCGGTCTGCAGCTATGGTGACAGGTCTCTGTCCCCAGTGGCTGCAGGGTCCTGGTTTGCATCTGAGACCAGACTGGGTGGTGCTGAGGCCAGGATCCTAGTCTCAAGCAGTTCTGTTTCTCAAGATGGCATGGTCTCTGTGCCCGCACTGGCCGCCCAGAAGTGTCTGCATTGTGCATGGGCTCCGCCATCTAAGACTGCCCAGTTTGGCAGCCCCTTGGAGGACCTGCAGAATCTACCTGTCCCTAGCTCATACACACACACACACCACGCATGTCCACACTCTCTTCTATCGCTCCCTCACTCTCTCACACTCTCTCCCTTCCTACATTCCTGCCAGTCGTCATCTTCCCCCTCTACTCTCAATTTTCAGGGTGGATGGAGACAATATTAAATGATATAGAACTTGGCCTTGCTTAATCAGCAAGGGCTGTAGACAGGGCAGTTTCTATCACAAAGGGACTGTACAAGTGGTAAGCAACAATGCACAGCTCAACTACAGCCCTCCTTTGGGAAAAACAACCTTAGCTTTGGAAAGAGCAGCTATTGAGTTCAAGTACACTGGCATAAATAATTTTCAGGAAAGAGGAATTTGTATTTGGGACCCCTTATAATGTATATTCACATGATGAAAGATAAAATAAAAATGTGTGCAAGAACCCTGGAGATACACACACACACACACACACACACACACACACACACACACACACAAACATATATATATATATATACACATACATACATACTAGAGGCCCAGTGCATGAAATTCGTGCACGGGGTGGGGCGGGGGGGTGTCCCTCAGCCCAGCCTGCACCCTCTCCAATCTGGGACTCCTCGAGGGATGTCCAACTGCCCGTTTAGGCAGTGGTATTGGGCCTAAATGGGCAGTGGACATCCCTCTCACAATCCAGGACTGCTGGCTCCCAACCGCTCGACTGCCAGCCTGCCTGATTGCCCCTAACTGCTTCTGCCTGCCAGCCTGATCACCCCCTAACCACTTCGTTGCCAGTCTGATCAATGCCTAACTGCTTCCTTGCCAGCCTGATTACCTCCAACTACCGTCCCTGCAGGCCTGGTTGCCCCCAACTGCCTTCCCCTGCAGGCCTGGTACCCCCCAACTGCCCTCCTCTGCCGACCTGGTCAACCCTCACTGCCCTCCCCTGCTGGGCTGATCGCCCACAACTGCCCTTCCCTGCAGGATATCTTGTGGTGGCCTTCTTTGACCACATGGGGGTGGCCATCTTGTGTGTTGGAGTGACAGTCAATTTGCATATTACTGTTTTATTAGATAGGATATATAACTGATTATATATGTGGCCTTTCTGAAATAATTTAAAAAGGAGGGATTGCTCACATGGGCCTTATGAATAGATGCAATACTGCAAGATGTTAAAGCACTATTTTGTCTCTTTACTGACAAATTAGACCGAAATGTGCTGATTGTGGAGGCAGCTAATAAGGGATGCTCACTTTTCCAACCCACTGTGAAGTCTTCTTAGAGCTCATATGGGTAAAATGCATACCACATACTGATAAAATTGCCTAACACATAACTCTTTCCCCCTATTTGGGTGCTAGATAATTAATGGATTTGTATCAAATGATTTCTCGTGGGAAAGTGGCAAATTATAAATGATCTAATGCCACCACTCACAAAGTGTCGAGGGGTATATGAAAGTCTTAGGGTAGACATATTAGAATACATACTTTTCATAATAAATAATGATAGACGATTTTGGTATTTTTTACTGATCCTACAAAGAAATATATATTCATCTAATTTAGGTTTCCTAACCCTGGCACTACTGACATTTTGAATCAAATAATTCTGTGCTGAGGCCGCTGTACTGTGCAGTGCAGTATGTAGAGGCATCCCTGGCCCTTCCCACAGATGCGAGTAGCACACAGCATTACTCCCAGTTATCAGAACCAAACTGCCTCCAGACGTTCCTAATGTGCTTCTGGGGGCAATAATTGCCCTGAATTTAAACTGCATGTAAAACAAGTGTAATTTTTATTCTTCAAAAGAATGACTTTCATTTGTTGTAAGTATTTTTTTATTTCTTTAAACATTTTTAGATTTTAAAAGTATGTCCTTCTGGAGCTCGATTGAGTACTCCAATTTGCTATAGTCTATCTTGCTTTTCCTCAATGAATTAAATTTTGTCATGCCTGAATTAGCCTGACCAATTTCATTAGCAATCTCACACCCATTAATCCCATTAATTTGCCTCCGTGTCAAAGAATCCCCTACGGCCTATAGTTTCTAAATATGTCCCACTTCCATTTAAGGAGTAGCTTACAAACCTGAGAAAGCAGATTGGATACTTGTAAATATACTTGGGAAGAAAAATTATTTCAGTGTTTTCCACCAGATTATTAATACCTTTTATTTATTTCTGAATTTTCATTCTCCCTGGAGTGCTTGCACTTTGGACTAATGAATTAATAGAAAATCTGTTGTATGAGAAAAAATACAGCAATTTTAATCTTTTCATTTCTATATAAAAATAGGATATATCAAAATGATGTTATAGGCTTTGTTATATTCAGATGTCACTGTTCATATTTATATCAAGCTTTAGAAAGAAAGAATAATGCATTTAAGGCACAGTTTATCATCTCTCAGACATGTAGATTATAAAGTCTATCATAGAGAATTTGCCGATCTCACAAGGTTTGGAGAACAATGGTGATAGTAGATATGAAGGGTTATAAAAACCCCAGAGCACTCTCTGGGAGAAAGAGATTATTGTCTTGAGTATGGTATAATGTAGATGGTACAAAAAAAAGAGATTTCTGTGCTTTAGGTCTTTCCATAATGTTTATCATTATCATTAACTTCAAAAAGTTTTTATTAAGGTTAGGAATCTCATATGTCTATATTTAATTTATCATAGAACCAGGTTATAGATTAAAATAATAACCCTAGACATGCTTAGGAAGAAAAGTTCTGAAGGTTGCTTGTCCCATATCACCCATTTCCAAGTGTAACATTGGAGCATACATAAGTTTTCACTGAATTACTTCTTCTTGAAAATAGGATAAGTTATTGCTTTAATATAAAACCATGATGTGACTTTTAGTCGATGTTTATTGAAAATTGAGTGAGTTGTGTAGAGCAAAGATCTTACTACATGTGTATAGTTCTTTTATTTTCTTTATTGATTAAGGTATTACATATGTGTCCTTATCTCCCCATTGCCCCCCCCCACAACCCCCCATTCATGCCCTCACCCCCCTGGTGTCTGTGTCCATTGGTTAGGCTTATATGCATGCATAGAAGTCCTTTGGTTGATATCTCCCCCTTATCCCTACCCTCCCCTTCCTTCCTTCTGAGGTTTGACAGTCTGATTGATTCTTCTCTGTCTCTGTTTTTGTTAATCAGTTTATGTTGTTCATTATATTCCACTAGAGGCCTGGTGCACAACTTCATGCACAGGTGGGTCCCCTCTAGATGGCCTGCATGGACTGAAACCCGCAGTCTAACACTGCCTGCAGCTCCTACCTGATGCTCCCACTCATCCTGGCCCCACTGTGCCTGCCACAGTGTGCTCGTGCCCTATCAGTCCCTATTGGGAGAGGCTCGAGCTGCCGCAGCAGTGCTCACCAGCCATGAGTCCTTCATCTGGCACCCTCCTGAGGGTAGTGGCCTGTGGGATCAGGCTGAAATTGGCTCTCCGACACCCCCTGAGGGGTCTTGGATTGTGAGAGGGTACAGGCCAGGCCGAGGGACACCACTAGTGCGTGATCAGGCTGGGGAGGGACTGCGGAAGGGCTCCAGAGCATGTCCAGCCCATCTCGCTCAGTCCCAATCAGCCAGACCCCAGCAGCAAGCTAACCTACTGGTTGGAGCGTCTGCCCCCTGGTGTTCAGTGCACATCAGAGCAAGCAGTTGAGTGGCCTTAGCATATTATTAGCATATTATGCTTTGATTGGTTGAACAGTCGACCGGTCACCAGATGACAGGACACTTAGCGTATTAGGCTTTTATTATATAGGATAAATGAGTGAGATCATGTGATATTTATCTTTCTCTGACTGGTGTATAGTTCTTTCTCTACAGGAAACAAAACAGTTTGCAGAAAGAGAAGGGAAGATCTATACCCACCCACAACCCCCCCTCTTCCTCCCCCCACACACACATTTAACTCTATGCAGAGATTACTCCTGCTTACATTATTTTCTCCTTTTCACTATCCAATGTTTACTTACCACAAACTTATATTTTAACCCTTTGCACTCGCTTGCTTTTTTCTCGATTCCTTTATTCTAATGCTAACCGTGTGGTCACACTCGACATCTGAGTGCAAAAGGTTAATTATAGTGTACTAGTATATTATTATAGTTTTATTTTGTCATTATAATCCTTCATACTTGACAATAATAATTGTTTCCCCAGTACACATTAAGACTATTGAGGATAATATGGAGTAAAAATTTCACTTCATGGTCTTTTTCTGAGGAAATCCTTCAGAGCACTCATGAGATTCTAGAAGTTTATGGGTATTTAGCATGAGTATTTTTTCCTTTTTATTGAATTTATTGGGGTGACACTAGTTAACAAAATTATATAGATTTCAGGTGCACAATTCTCCAACACATTATCTGTACACTGTCAAGTCTCCATCCATCACCATTTATACCCTAAACCCTCCTCCACCTCCCCTCACCACCGTCTCCCCACATTGAAACATGTATTCTATTGCTGATCATGCTAATTCCTATGGCAAAATTTACAATAACATGTCTTTGGCTAGTTATTACTTTTCTTACACTCGCTGAATTACAAATAAGAAACCAACACCAAAACTTACAATTGATCACAGTTGGTTGCTTATTTTCATGGTCAAAGAGGTCCTCTGCCTACAAGTACTTTAATACACATCTCTTTAAAAATGGAAATGCTTATGAATATGTAATTTAGACATATAATATAAATCTTTAAATAGCAATGAACAATTTTGAAGATAATATTTGTGTAGCATGTTATACTTTCTAAAGTACCTTCACCATAATTTTCCCAAGTAATGCTCACAATAAGCCAGTAAAATGCTATTATTTTTAAAATGAGGCATTCAAAATACAAGGGATTAGGTTAGTTGGTCATGGTTACATAACTCTGCATGTGGTAAATCTTGGAATCAAGGTATTTTGGAATCTAAGATCCAGTATTTTTATAATTCATTTCCCTCTGAAAATGTAGGATGTAAAGAATTTGAAGAGAACACAGATGAGAATGATAGCAATTAACAAGAGAATTGTGTATTAACCTGGGGGTTCCTTTGTAATTGAAGGTAAGGTGAAAGGAAGTTTTAGACCTTTAAAGGGAATATTGCATGATTAATAGCAAATAGCATATATCCTTGTCATTGAACAAGAAATAATAGCTTTGAATTATTATAAGATGGTTTCTGAGTAAATAGCATAAGCATTCTTGAATATAATGGTTAAAGGACACTGGAACTCTTTATCCAGACTGAATATTCTGTTATTCTTAAGAAATGCATAAATATCCATTTAGAGATCTAGATAAAGTACAGTATGCCCACATGTGAGGCATGATGTAAGTCAATGTTTCTCAACTAGTGAATTGTATGTAGTGTACATTCCACTCTGTAAAGCAATGGCAGTACACCGACATTGTGATTTCATTGCTACCGTTTATTTTTTTTAATGGACAACTATCATTTGTATTAATGGATTTCTTTAACCCTGTTTGGTGTGGCTCATTTGGTTGGAGTATTGTTCTATACACCACAGCGTGGCAGGTTTGATTTCCAGTCAGGGCACATACCCTGGTTGCAGATTTGATTCCCAGTTGGGGCACTTGCGGAAGGCAGCCAATCAATGGCTTCTCTCTCACACATTCTCTCTCTCTCTCTCTCTCTCTCTCTCTCTCTCTCTCTCTCTCTCTCCTTTCTCCTTTCCTCACTCTAAAATTAAAAAATAATAAAACCAAGAAATACAAAAACAGACAACTACAGATCTAAAATAATCATTCCCTTTAGTGTAACCTTTTATAGGAGGTGAGAAAGCAAACTCAAGTACAAACCTATCTCTGACCTCAAACAAATTCCTGAAACAAAGCATGAATGAGGATAAGAGAACTGATGAGCAGTTCCACCACTGATGTCGTTCTCAGGCCAAATAAACATCTCCATCCAATGTGCTTTATAAATTACCTTTCAGGACTATTAGACAAGTTGTCATTGCTAGAAAGCTTAAGATAATGGAATTAATAATCTTCATAAGGCAAACAGCAGTATTCATTCAAAAGGCATTCACAGTTTGCAAAACACCCTCTCCTTTTATGTGCATACATTTTTAGTCATTACTTAGCAAACATTCTCTCCAAACATGTAGTAAATATAATATCTGAACATGGCTCTGTATAATTTTTCTTTTTGACCTTCCCCATGATATCATCACCTTAATGTCAAATATTAAAATTCAACTAAATGGTTTTTTCCTTTGTTGGTGGAAATGGCTGTGCATGCATTTAATTATTGCTATAGCACTTCTAACCTATTGGTTGCCTTAGAGGTGCAGATGTCATTATACTCAAATGTATCCTCTTAAGGGACAGGAGGACGGGACCATGTGTTTCTGGGCATTCACAATACCACAAGCTATCATGTTCTTAACAAAAGGCCTCAGATGATGATGATGATGATGATGATGATGATGATGATGATGATGATGACGACGACGACGACAGTACATTTTTTTTGTTTCCTTTATTTCACAGGATTATACACTCACCATGTATTTCCAGCAGTCTTGGAAAGACAAAAGGCTTTCTTATTCTGGAGTCCCGCTAAATCTCACGCTAGACAACAGGGTAGCTGACCAACTCTGGGTACCAGATACGTACTTTCTGAATGACAAGAAGTCATTTGTGCATGGGGTTACAGTGAAAAACCGAATGATCCGGCTGCATCCGGACGGAACAGTTCTGTATGGGCTCCGGTGAGTGGCTTGTGTTGCATGTTTTACTGTTGTTGTTGTATTTTATGTTTCTTTCTTGAGGAAATGGGCAGAGGGGAGAGAAGCAAGTAAGAAAATATATAGAATCTTTTATCTGTATAATGCAATTATATTAAAGACCAGAAAATCTCTTTTGGAATCATTTGAGCTAAATCTAGGCAACTTTGACCATTGAAGGTGAGTGAATTATTTGCCTTAAACTTTAAGTAACAAACAATAGTAAGAAAATGTCTTTGCCAGACAGAATTCACATCTAGGTTATTGTAGAAGTTATCTATTTTTTAACCAATTGCTTAATTATCTCAGAGCCACCCAGACTGAACTGTGTTCTAAGTATTCAGCATAACTACTTAATTATAAAAGGGAATTGGGTAATAATATTTTAAAGAAGTAGGACAATATTTGTGGTGACTTTGAGAAGATCCAAAGTATGTTTTTTTAAATTCTTGATTGTTTAAAGTATTACATCTAGTATTACATATGTCTCCTTTTTCTACCACTGACCTCTCCCCAGCCACCCCCACCCCTCAGCACATGTCCAACATGGTTTTATTCACTGAAATATCTATGTTTTAACTTGTATATTTAGGCATATGATTCATATTGAATTAATTTTTATTACATGTGAGGTAGGGATTGAGATATAGTTTTTCCATATGGCTATCCAGTTATTCCAGCAACATTTATTGGTTCCTTTGACTGAATAAGTAGGAGTCTATTTCTAGGCTCTCTTCTCTTCTATTGTTCTACTTGTCCATTCTTAGGCAGTTTCACAATATTTGAATTGCCACAATGCTATGTTAAATTACCAAGTCAAGTCCCACAACTTTGTACTTACTGTTTAAGATTGCTTTGGATATTAAAGGTCCTTTGCATCTGCCTACCGAAATAGACTGCTCGGATTATAATCAGGATTGCATTGAATCTGTAGGACAGTTTGGGGAGAATTGACATGTTAAAATGTTAAAGTCTTTTAATCAATGAACATAATAGATCTACATTTAGTTAGATTATGTTTAATTTATATCAGCAATGTTTTACACCATTGTGGATTTTGTTTTAATTCTTTATATCTTTGAGAATCAAGTAGAAAAGAGGTATCATACACTTATAGAGGTCTATTTTTAACCCTCATGTAGTAGGGGTCCTTTTAGGCTACAGTTTTAGGCTAAAATTTAAATTAGCTGTCAGTTTTATGAAATATCAAAATTATGACATACTAGTATTATTGTAGGATATGTGGAATAGTGATTTTTTAATTTTTTTTGTCCTTTTGTGATCCCTTTGAAAAGCTGATCAAAGCTATACATCCAGAGACTCATTCAGCCTCAAATCTTCCTACTATTCTAGAGTGTTTATCAGCCTCCTTAAAAGTTCTTCCTCACACCATTGACTTTGAGCTAAAACTCTTGTTAATGGTCAAAATCCTACAATTAATGTCTGGACATTTACCAATACCCCCAAACAATATGCAAGTGGAAAAAATAAATCTGTGATGAAACTTGTGAACTTAACCTAGTGGTTGATTATCTTTAATCTTATTGCTACACACTCTTTTCAGACTTTGCTCCGTTCTTTTATTAAATTCTCCAGTCTTCCCTCTCTACTGGCTCTTTCACCCCTGTGTTCCCTTGGAGCACCCCTCCTTTGGTTTCCTCTACTTCCTCATCACCCATTTACTCCTCAATCTCCCAAACCATGGTGGCCCTCATCCATGTTACCTTCCTAAAACAGCGTTTTCAAAAATTCCCAGCACCATTTTCAATCCACACTCTTGACTTCTCTGAATAATTGAAGAGTGATGACTGACCTTGACTTCAGGATTTCTAAGACCCAACACAATTATTTCATTATTCTTGTTCTTCTCTCTCTTTGCTATTCAATCACTTGTTCCTCTGTTGTTTCTAATAGTGCCCAACTCATTGAATTTAACAGCTTAAGTATCTAAAATCTCAAGATCACTGAGTACAGAAAAATATTTGTAATTGCTTACTGAGCATCTGTATCTGGATGCCCTGCCAGGTCCTCCCGACATGAGCCCTATTGCATATCTGTTTTTCCGTCCTACTCCTTTCCCAGCTGCTAACAATATCATTATCACCCTAGTCAATAGGCATAAATGCAGCATCTTTGACTTTACATCTCTTTTGTCCCTGAGATCCAATCTGCTGCTTTTACTCTGTCTCAACCATCTATATTTCCAAACCATTCCCATCACCTAAATAATTCAGTATCCTCGCTATATGTCACTTCCTGGCCAATTTCTTGTCTCAGTTTTTTCCCCTTTTCATCACTGCTATCTTATTTTTCCTACAGTGCTTGTCAGATCATATCACTCCCACACTAAAAAAAGTTTTCCATAGTCCACATAAAAAGCATGTTTTCAGCTTCTGTGTGGAATCTAAGACCTTCTATGTATAACCGAAGTGTCTTTCCCCGTTGTTGCCCATTTTCTTCCTCTAAGCCTTTAAAAACAACTTACTATTTCTCTGAACATATCTAGGACATTTTAAATTAAATATGTCCCAAATATTTCATGTATCATATCTATACTAAAAAACAAAACAAACAAAAAGAACAAACAACTATTGCTATTTATTTGAAATTCAGATTTAACTGAGCATGTTGTATTTTATCTGGCAACCTTGTAGCCCTACTGATATGCACTCCCTTCTCTATCCCCAAAGACTTTCCCCCACTTCACTACTACTTTCTCCTTACTATCTTTTTAAGCCTTTCTCAAATTCCATTTTCTCCATGAAGACTTTTGCAATCTTCCTAACCAGATAAAAACTCTCTCATTTGATACCTTACTTCACTTTAATCTCATAAAGGCCCATGAGATTTGTTTGTAACTCTCTTATAATATTCTATCTTTCTGTCTTAGAGTTATTTTTCTGTGATGCAAACAAAATTGTATTTGTTGAAAATGTGAACTCTATTTCCTTAACCTTTGTATACCCTCTCTCAAACCAAATCAATGTGTGAAAAATTGAAATGAAAATTTGTAGGATGTGGTCCCCTAACTCAAGATAGTTATCAGTGGCAACCTTTCTTATATCTAAATGATGACTTTTAACACAAGAGCAATCATTGCTGTTAATGACCAGATGTGTTCTGCCTCTTGTCCAAACATGATCCAGCTGGCTGCAAACTCTGATTTTCTCCAGGGCCTAGCCCTATGGGTGCTGAAAGACTGTGTTTATCTTTCCATGAAAATGGCAGGCATGGGATGACTTAATTCTGGGAAGACATTTAGTGGCATATTTAACCTCCTTAAACGACATTTTTGTTTCCATTTCCCTCCTAACCCTGGCCTTGGCTTTTCTTTCAAAGTCCCTTAATGCTTCTTTTTTGCAGCTTCTAGCAAATGTGAGCCCAGAGCCAGATGGTTTTGAGGGTATGTGTAAGACTGGGCAGTGGAATTGGCAGTAAAAATCTTCCAGCCAAATACTATCTCACACTGGTACTCAGTAAGTGTGTTGCAGAGTATGTATGTGAACTTGTGTGCACACACTGTAAGCAGACACAGTAAGATGTTCTTATCACATCATTTTAACTAAATAAATAATTGAAACTTCATAATGCCTCAGGCTCTATGCTAAGTACTCTACTGATACTGTTATATTTAATCTTTACCATAACACTGTGAACTGTATACTATTTTATGCTACTCTTATAGATACCAATACTAGGAAATCTAAAGTAACTTTACCTCTCTCAAATTTTATTATTTACTTTTCATTTTTAAATTTTAAAAAAATATTTATTGTTGAAAGTATTACATATATCACCCCTTTATTTCCCCAATGATCCCTTCTAGCCTGCCCTCCCCACCCCAGGCCTCCACCACCCTATGTCTGTGTCCATAGGTTATGCATATATGCATACAAGTTCTTTGGTTGATCTCTTCCTACCCACCCACCCACCCACCCCTGCCTTCCCTCTGAGATAGGTCCAAACTGATATACACACTACTATTGTCTGATGAATTACCTGAAATCTCTTTTACTCTAAATGTGTCCTATTCCTTTATTCCCCCTGGTAATTATTTTTAAATCATGTTATTTTTTATGATTACATCTCCTTATTGTAAATGTGTTCCTCTATTTCCCACATCTGAGGCTTGGACAGACTTATATTAGTTATTATGTTGTGTATTGGCAAGACTGCTTCCCAAGCCATATTGTGTACTTCTATTAGGAGACAAAATGCCTGGATACATCTCTTTTTGTGATCTGAAAATTGATGAGCAGATTTAGGTATTGACAATCTGATATATCTACTGTAATAACCCCATTAATTTATATGTAATTGTATTAGTTTGTTGTGGCTGCTGTAACAAAGTATCACAAAATCTATAGTTCTGGAGGCTGCAGGTTTGTTTATTTTGAAGGCTATGAGGGAAGGATCTGTTCCAGGCCTCTCTCCTTGCCCTGTAGATGACCTCTCCCTGTGTCTCCTCAGATCTTCCTTCTATGTGTATCTCTGTGTCCCCTTTTTATAAGGACACCAGTCATAGTAGGCCTAAGCTAAGGATTTCACCTTAACTTGATTACCACTGCAAAGACCATATATAAGAGGTCAGGACTTCAATATATGAATTTCGCGGGACACAGTTCAGGCCATAACAGTAACAATTTTAGCAGCCTCTGATAACCTTTCCCTAAATTTATTTACAGTTTGCAAAATGCCAGTGTTCTATCACTCCTTCTTTATTTATTAACTAAATTATTCTCTAAAGATGAACTCTTCCTCATCAGTTATTGGGTAATCCTGAGGTAAAGTTGGAATAATGAAGATAGGATCTGTATTTGATTATTCTCCCTCATTTATCAGTTTTCAAATTAACAAGTTGTTTCCCAAAAAACCCCAAATGTGATCACTCAGGTTTGGCATTTTGTTGTTTGTTTGTGTGTTTATCATCATGAAGTCACATGTTATAAACAGGCATGTCTGTTTCCATCCACTGTAGCTGTTGTTATTTTTGATTCTCATTTTGTCTTATCTTTGGCCAGGGCCAGCCCCTTTAAATTGGCTCCTGAGTTCTTTCAACATGACCCCAGTTGTCTCTGATAGTTTCCTTATCTTCTGTTATACGAGCTTGCACACTCTTTGTCCGAGAGTTATATGTTAGATAACCATCCATTGAGAAGATACATCACGAGTTCATACCGTGTTTCCAACTCAAGTTTAGAATTACAGAGCTTTTTAGTCAACTTCTTTGACTTAATTTTTGTTTCTTTTCCACTAAAAATATTGATTTTTAATATATTAACATGCTTTTTTATTTACTTTATCCTATTAAATATACATAATATATGCATGAGCATATATATATTATTCATAATAGCTTTTAAATAATAATACCAGCATTATTGTTACTAGTGATGTGATTACCAAAAGGAGGTTAAGATTTCTCTGCAGTCTTTTTCTTTTTTTCTTTTTTTTTTGTCTTCAGGATATATCACATTACAGATATTGAGTAGAATTACTATGTTTGAAGTTATATTTTACGTTTCAGTTTAGAACAGTTCTTACCAGCAGTGGTAATCTACTAGTCTACTTCATTTTGCTTTTGATTTGGATTTTTAAAATTAAGTTAATGTAATTTCATAATTATATAAAACATTTACATGGTTCTAAAGTCAAAATGTAAAACAAAGTCTTACCTTACCTCCTTTGCTGTCCCCACCCCTCTCCCATTCCCTTTCTTCCCCAAAGGTAAGCATTTTCATTTGTTTTGAGATTTTCCCTCTGTTTTAACAGACACATATGTCTATTCCCACCTTTGCTAGAATGTAGCATTGTACACCCACTAGTCTTTACTTGGTAAACTGATTTTGCAAAGCCACCATAAATGTTGAAAGCAGAGTTTTAACCCAAATCTTCTCATTTCCATTTATACCCTTAGCACTTGCACAAAGCAGCTTATTACTGTCCTGTGTTTTCTTTCCCTGAAGTTCATTTCTAGGAAGGCAGTTGTTCTTGTGTGATGCTTTTGCTTCTCACTATTAGAGAAATGAAAATAATTGCAGACAGTGCACAGCATAAATGGGACTAGCTCTGCCAAGTGGGTGAGTTTTTAAAGAATGTACACAACTTTGTCAGGTTCTCTAGCACATACTCATGACTCCAAATTCCAAAGAGAATCTTCTAAGATTCTGCATTCAGAAATGTATCTAATGTTTACCAGAAACCTGTGGCCTGATGGGCGTGAGAACTCCCTACCGCATTGCTTACTGAGCTCTACTCTGAATCAATTTTTTGATGTTCTTGACAGTGCCTGACTATGGGTTGTACATGAGAACAAAACAATGGTTACCTTTACTGGATATAAAAGAAAGAGAGAGTTTTCCACTATTCCTTGGAGGATCGTCTCATCCTGTCTTGGTTTTCATGATAAAGCAAAGTAAAAAAGTAAAAACAATGATTTTGAGAATACAGTTCCGAAAGGAAGCCTGTGGTGTTGATTTTAAAAGTAGTTTGGGGATTCCTAAGTGTTTATATTAGCTCTCTACATTGATTGTACACCCTGAAAAAAGTTATTTCTCTCTCCCTACAGACTTTCCCTGTATAGAGGCAGTTACTATTATATTCAAGAGTTCTGGTCAGATCACACAGGGCTTACTGTGAGATGTTGGGCAAAAATATTGTTGATTGTAGAGAATAAATATGGGGGTTGGTGCAGTGTTTGCAGAGGAGGGCTGGCTGATATTGATAAATGCATCCTGTTAAGAGAAAGAAACTTTTACTTCAAATGGAAGAAGGAAAAAAACAGGTCATGCATAAAGAATAGATAGCTCACTTTATTAGAAAGAACGCCTAGAGACTATCTTTACAATTCCCCCACCAAAGAGCACAGTATTGTTATTCCTCTCACACTGTGGTTGACTTGTATTCTAGAGTTTCATCAGTGAAGTACAGAAAGAGCTATTTAAAATGTTCTCTAGTGAAAGGGCTATACTTTTGTCTCTCAAAGATTTTATTTTTAATAGAGGCCCGATGCACAAAATTCATGCAAGGGGCTCAGCCCCCAACACCATGGTGGCCGCCTCTGCCTCCGGAAGGATGTCCAGTCTAATTAGCATATTATGCTTTTATTATTATAGATGTTTCTTATTCATCTATTTATATATGAAAAGGTTTATTATAAAATAATGTTTGTTAGGGTATTCTTTTTGTTCATTATAACATTATGATTTCTTTAACTAGTAAATGAGCATTTTAATTAATTATGCAGCTTCTTTAGCTATTGTGTAGTTATGTGATCCATGGATGTGTAACTACAATTAAATTAATTAAGTAAAAGACCATAATTTATCTGAAAAACAGCCACAGCCCCTCAAGTTCATAACCTTCATGAGCCTGTGGAATAACACCAATGTGAACTCTCAGGATAGAAGGAAATAACAGGAGGGAAAAACTGAAAGAAGAAGGAAGGGAGGAAGGAAGATGAAAGGAAGGAAAGAACAATGAAGAAAGGAAAAGCAAATATGTTAATGTGCTGTGAATCTTAGAACCTAGTAATAGTATTACAAACGACACTACTAACAAGAAGGTGTATTAGGTTTTGACAACTGCCTGTGAATTTTTAAAAGTATTCTACTCCGTGATTCTCAATTCATTCCATTAAACTATCATTTTCAACTTTGGTATTTTAGCACTACTTTTATGAGTTTTTGCCACAACTGTATATTATCTAAAATATTGATTTATTTTTTTTACTTAAGTATATATGAATGTGTGTGTGTGTGTGTGTATAAATGCATACAAAATTTTAAAGGAAGATTTTATTAGTCTTATACATGAAAAACCATTATTTAAAAAATAGAGAATAAAGTACATTTAAGCTAGAAATTTTATTAAAATGTAAAAATGATTATCCATGTTCTATGTACAGTGATTTTTCCTTACTTGTAGACTTGAGATATAAAAGTTGCTTCTTCTTATAGGATATTAAATAAGTTAATAGCAACAAAGGATTTACAACATTCTTTTTTAAAATTTAAACTCCTTATTGTTTATAAAGTATTACATAAGTCTCCTTTTTTCCCCCATTGACCTCTCCCCGGACACCCCCACACCCCAGCACATGCCCTCACCCCTCCCACCCACCCCCGTCTGTGTTCATTGCTTATGTTCAAACACATGCATACAAATCTTTTGGTTGATCTCTTACCCTCTCACCCCCCACCTTCCCTCATAGGTTGGACAGTCTGTTCTATGCTTCTATGACTCTGGTTCTATTTTTGTTCATCAGTTTATGTTGTTCATTATATTCCACAAATGAGTGAGATCATGTGATATTTATCTTTCTCTGACTGGCTTACTTCACTTAGCATAATGCTCTCCAGTTCCATCCATGCTGTTGCAAATGGTAAGAATTCCTTCTTTTTTACAGCAGCTTAGTATTCCATTGTGTAGATGTACCATAGTTTTTTAATCTACTGCTGATGGGCACTTAGGTTGTTTCCAAATCTTAGCTATTGTAAATTGTGCTGCTATGAACAGAGGGGTGCATATATCCTCTTTCTGTTTTCTTGAGTTATATTCCTAGAAGTGAGATCACTGGGTCAAATGGCAGTTCCATTTTTAATTTTTTGAGGAAACACCATCTGTTTTCCACAGTGGCCGCACCAGTCTGCATTCCCACCAGCAGTGCATGAGGGTTTCTTTTTATCCGCATCCTCTCCAGCACTTGCCATTTGTTGATTTGTTGATAGCCATTCTGACAGGTGTGAGATAGTACCTCATTGTTGTTTTGATTTACATCTCTCAGATGATTAGTGACTTTGAGCATGTTTTCATATGTCTCTTGGCCTTCTGTAGGTCCTCTTTTGAAAAGTGTCTATTGAGGTCCTTTGTCAATTTTTTGATTGATTGTTTATCTTCCCTTTGCTAAGTTATATGAGTTCCTTATAAACTTTGGAGATTAAACCCTTATCGGAGATAACATTGGCAAATATGTTCTCCTATGCAGTGGGCTTTCTTGCTGTCTTGTTGATGGTTCCTTTTGCTGTGCAGAAGCTGGTTATTTTGATGTATCCCATTTGTTTAGTTTCTTCTTAGTTTCTATTGCCCAGGGAGCTGCATTGGTAAAGATATTGCTACTACAGACGTTTGCTACTTTGCTGCCTATGGCTTCTTCTAACACTTTTATGGTTTCCTGTCTTACCTTTAAGTCCTTTATCCATTTAGGCTTTATTTTTGCGTATGATGTAAGTTGGTGGTCTAGTTTCATTTTTTTTTTCTTTTTGCGTTACGTGTATCTGTCCAATTTTCCCCAACACCATTTATTAGAAAGACTGTATTGACTCCATTGAATGCTCTTGCCTCCTTTGTCAAATATTAATTAAGCATAGTGGCTTGGGTCAACTTCTGGTTTCTCTGTTCTGATCCATTGATCTATATGTCTGTTCTTGTGCCAGTACCAGGCAGTTTTGAGAACCGTGGCTTTGTAGTATAGCTTGATATCTGGTATTGTGATTCCTCCAACTTTGTTCTTTCTCAGGATTGCTGCAGCTATTCAGGGTCTTTTTTTTTATTCAAGATGTATTTTTGGAGAGTTAGTTCCAGGTCTTTGAAGTATGCCACTGATATTTTAATGGGGATTACATTGAATCTGTAGATTGCTTTGGGTAGTATAGACATTTTAATGATGTTGATTCTATGAATCCATGAACATAGTATATTCTTCCATTTGTTTATGTCCTCCTCTATCTCTTTTTTCAGTGTCCTGTTATTTCCTGAGTACAGGTCCTATACCTCCTTGGTTAATTTTACTCCTAGGTATCTTAATTATTTTGTTGCAGTGGTAAATGGGGTTGTTTTCGTTTTTTGTGGGTTTTTTTTGTTTTTTGTTTTGGTGGGGTTTTTTTTAGTTTCTCTTTCTGTGAGTTTATTATTGGTGTATAAAAAATCCATAGATTTCTGGGTGTTAATTTTGTATCCTGCTATATTGCCAAATTCATTTATTAAGTCTAGTAGTTTTTTAATGGAATCTTTGGGGTTTTCTATGTACAATATCATGTCATCTGCGAGTCCCAGTGTCCATGGGTCAGCAGCAGGTCCCTGGCCAGAGTGGCTGTAGGATCCTGGGTGGTGTCTGAGGGCCCCCTGAGTGGAGGTGAGGCTGGGCTCCCAGTCACAGCAGCTCTCCCCTTCAAGATGATGTGGCCTCTGTGGCAGAGCCAGCGCTCCGGGAGATATTACAGCAGTAGCAGAGGCTGCCCAGCTATGCAAGCCCGGTCTGCCAGCCCCTGAAGGTCCTGCGTGATCCTGCTGTCCCTCACTCAGACACACACACACCACACATCTGCACACTCCCCTTTTGTTCCCTCCCTCACTCACACACTCTCCCTCACTGCCATCCTCCAGACTGCCATCTTGGAATCCTTACAACATTCTTGACATGTTGTAAGGGTCTGATGAACATTGACTTATATTCTCTAAAACTTGTGGTATATGTATTATAGGTAATAAATATGTGCTATTGACATAATATTGAGCATTATCAAAATAAAGGCCCTAGTTTTCTTTACTAACCTCTAGGGGCACCAAGTAAAAATTAGCATCCCTTTTAGCATTAGGTATCCTAGATTGTGTACTGGCTACCCTTGAAGCCACCAGTTGGCTATATTGCAATTCAGCTTCTAATATTGTATACCAAAGGAAAACCAGAGACTGTTTCTCAGACCTAAAATTTCACTTTGGTTTCTCTTTTAGAGATAATACTAAACCTGCTGTTACTTATTATTATTAAGTATTATGACATCATAACTTTCAGATGTGGAGCAGTTGATGGAATATGATGCTTATGGATCATGCAGTATCCCATCACCATTATGAAAGCAATAGTCTACCTTAGAACAGAAATACCACAGAGGATTTCTGAAAAGATATGTGCCATTCGAATGCAGTAAGAAATCCCTAGTCTGTGTTGCTCAGTTGGTTGAGCATTGTCCAATGCATGGAAAGTTCAATTCCCGGTCAGGGCACATGACTAGGCTGTGAGCTTAATGCCTAGTGGGGAGGCAGGGGGGGGGGGGGGGGGCGGAGGGGGGAGGAGGGTGCATCTGAAGCAGCTTATCACATCAATGTTTCTCTCTCTCCTTCTCTTTCCTCTTTCTCTGAAATCAATAAAAACGTATTTTTAAAATACAATAAAACCCATGTTCTTTAAGGCTATTAGTAGATATTTTAGAAAAACATTAACGTATTTTTTATATCAACCCAAGTAAACTAATTGGTTAATAATATATGTTAATAATATATGTTAGCAGTAAATCTAATATTGCTTTCTTGTATCTAAATAATAAGTACCATAATTTACTAGAATTAATGTCCCATTCTTTTGAGTATCTCAACCCACAAAACATTTTGGAGAAAAAATGTTTTCCTACATAACCCCCCCCCCCCCACCGCCCCCACCTGCCAGTTTGGAACAGTGAGTACTGTTTATACAAGTAAAGCATGCTTTGTTCTTTCCAGGACATAGACAGTTCTATCAAAGGAGCAGATTTTTGTCCAGAGAATTAGCACTTGCTTTTGCTATACCTTCTAGGAAAATTTTAATTTTGTCTTTTCTAAACTTTTTTTTTTCTTTTTAATGAAAACAAGAATGGGGCTATTAGCATAAAGCCAACCTGTAAGGAAAGCCAACCTGTAATGAAATCACACAAAACTGGAGCTGATAGAGCTGCCAGATCCATTGTTTCTCTACTTGCAAAGTAGTGGTAAACAGTTCAATAACAATCCTATATAAAAGGCTAATACGCAAATTGTCCCCTCAGGAATTTGACTGACCAGGAGTTCGACTGCCCGCTATGATGTGCAGTGACCACCAGGGGGTGGCATGGACTGAAGGAAGTCCCCGGCTGACAGCCAGCAGCCGGGGTAAGGAGGGCCCTGGCCAGCAGCTGGAAGGCCCTGATTAGCCCTGATCGACGACCAGGACTAGTGACCCTACCCGTGCATGAATTGCATGTACAGGCCTCTAGTCTATATATATAAAAGGCTAATAGGCTAAGTGTTCCTCCTACCGTCCGACCAGTCACTATGACGTGCACTGACTGACCACCAGGGGGCAGAAGCTCAATGCAGGAGCTACAAGCTGCAATGACATGGCAGCAATGGTTCTCAGGTGACACACCCAGAGAGGAGGGAGCCCGATTCCTCGCAGGGCCGCGTGATTCCACCTTCGGCTGTGGGTTATGTTGTTGCTGGGGCACTGTTGGCCCCAAATCTGGTTTACTGCACACTTGCATTCCACACCCTGTACAACAGCAGCTTTGCAGAGTGCCCTCTTGCACTCCAGGACCCCTTGGGGGATGTTGGAAAGTCGGTTTTGGCCTGATTGCCGAAAGCCAGGCCAAGGGACTCCACCTGCTGGAGGGACCCGGCTCACTCAGCAGACGCTGGGGAGGGACCGTGGAAGGTTGGCTCCAGGGCGTGTCCAGCCCATGTCTCCCAGTCCTGCCCCGCCAGCCACCTTCTAATTAATGTCCTTTCAATGTGCACAAATTCGTGCATCAGGTCACTAGTAACAAATAATGTAAATACAATTTTTATTTTTTTATTAAATCTTCACATTCTTACTGTTATGTTTTTGAACTTGTATAAAGTTGCTTAAAGCAGAGTTCTTTGTTCTTCCTAAATATCAAAGGATTACTGAAGATGGAGAAATGTATTGCTCTAGTATCTAGATTACTGTATTACATTTCAATAACTGAAGTGAAATCTTGAAAATAAATGAGTGACAGTTAAGTATGTTATATATGTTATTTACATATTTCTAGCTTATCCATTAAAAAGTGCACAATACCAGGAAAGATTATCTCTTTAGGTTCAAGAATATTTTACTCTCAGGAATGATAGCCATGGGCTCCAGGGCTTGCCAGATTTTCAGTGTTTTGTAAAAACATTTGAGACATGAAAAGGAAAAATTAGTGGCTCCAAAATAAGAAAGATAATTCTGAGATTAAAATTATAATTATTAATTCAATTTCTCCAAATGTGACATTATGTCTTCAAGTCACTTGGAGATTAAAAAAAAGATAAAATAAAATTATAAGGGGTGTTTTAAAAATTATATTTGCTGCATTTGCTCAGGAATGCCTTAGGCCAAACGAATGCTCACAAACACCTCACTTATAACTCAATTACTTTGGAGTTTTCTACCTTTTCCCTTCTAGTCTTTTCTCTTTCAATTCTGTCCTGCAGCCTACAAGCAGATTCGTTTTAATAAAGCACTATTTCATCATGTCTCTTTCCTGCTCAGGAACTATTGACTCTCAATTTCTCATCACATCAAGTGGAAACTTCTCTCCAGACATTCATGGCACTTCACAATTAGATCGACCCTTTTTACACAGCCTCATTTAAGACTTTGCTCAGCCATGAAGCCTTACACCACAAGTGTGGGCTTCCTTTTACTTTCCCTAATTACTCCACTGATTCTTATTTCCTAGTCTCCACTCAGTCATTCCCTTTCTTTTTAACTCAACAATGAAAAGTCTTCCCCATTTAACTGTACATTGCTCAGATCCCAAGACCCAACTTAGAGATTACCTCTTAAAATCTTCTATAACTATTTCAACCCTCATAGTTCTCTCTGTAGTGACATAGCACTTGGAATTTTTTACAATTTAGCACTTAATTATAAAATGTCTTCTCCAATATATGTTAGTCTCTTCACCCCAAAACAATAGAATCTTTTTGAGAATAGAATTTAGTTCTTATACTCATTTCCCCACAGTGTGTACCACAGTTAGCACATTCAAGGCAAATGGCACACTTAGCATTTTACTTATTTACTTTCAAACTTCAATCTTGCTTTTAACTATATCTCTTTTGTACTTAGATTTTCTAAATATTAAGGAGAAAGCTTACCTCTTATATGAAAACTAGCTTTCCCGTTGCAGGAAAATTCCTGCAATGGGATTTCCTGCTGCACTCTACCCCCCTCCGTTCCTCCCTTGCCTCCCGCCTCGCCTTCTCCTCCGGCCTACCCGCGTTTCCCTTCGCCCCGGGCCCCGCCTCCGCCCCGCCCTTGCCGCCCGCCTCACCTTCTCCTCCAGCCCGCCCGCGTTTCCCTTCGCCCCCGGCCCCGCCTCCACTCCGCCCTTGTCACCGGCCCCGCCTTCTCCTCCAGCCTGCCCGCGTTTCCCTTCGCCCCCGGCCCCGCCTCCGCCCCGCCCTTGTCACCGGCCCCGCCTTCTCCTCCAGCCTGCCCGCGTTTCCCTTCGCCCCCGGCCCCGCCTCTGCCCCGCCCTTGTCACCGGCCCCGCCTTCTCCTCCAGCCCGCCTTCGTTTCCCTTCGCCTACGGCCCTGACTTCGCTCCTCCCTTCTCCTCCCCCCGCCCCCCTGGCTTGCTTGCTTCTTCGAAGCTTTACTCCCCTTTGCAGCTCTTGGCTTCTTTCGACACTGTCTTGATATGCAAATTAGCCGCCATCTTTGTTGGGGGCAATTTGCATACTCGTCCTGATTGGTTGGTGGGCGTGGCTTGGCTGGTGTGCGTGGCTTAGGTGTAGCGAAGGTGCGGTCAATTTGCATATTTGTCTATTATTAGATTAGATAAAATCTATATGAATATGGAACCCTTACATGCAAATAATTGATCTTAAATGCTTAAGATTTTTCTGTAGTTCATGGGTAGAGGACTTTATCTTTAACTAGAGGCCCAATGCATGAAGTTCATGCACTTGAGCGGGGGGTGGGGGGTCGGGGAGAGGAGTCCCTCAGCCGGGCCTGTGCCCTTTCACAGTCCAGAGCCCCTGGGGAATGTCCAACTGATGGCTTAAGCCCGCTCCCCAGGGGGAGAGGCTCACGCCACCACTGCTGCACTCGTCAGCCGTGAGCCCAGGTCAGCGCTTCTGCCTGAGCAGTGCTCCCATTGTGGGAGTGCACTGACCACCAGGGAGCAGCTCCTGTGTTGAGCGTCTGCCCCCTGGTGGTCAGTGCACATCATAGCAACTGGCCATTCCACTGTCGGTCAATTTGCATATTACCCTTTTGTTATATAGGATTACTTATCTTTAAAGTAATTCCCTGTGAGATATATATGCTTATCCTTTCAAGTATTTTGACAACTTCTCTTTAAGAATTTCATTTGAACCTTTGGCCACCTGTTTAAATATTCAAGATGGTGGCAAATTGTTAGCTTGAAGGTGATTAATTATTGAAAATAAATAAGAGTGGGAAATGAACTTGTGAACAAATTTGTTGATCAAAAACTGGTTGCAACACACACACAATTTTTTATGCTTCATTAAGTAATTATAAATACATATTATAAATGAGAGTTGAAAAATACTTTAGCCAAGGAAACACACAAATGAAGTAATTTCTTTTCTCTTCAATGGCATCACTTTAGCACTCTAATTTATTTGTATTTTTTATACTTATTGCTTAGTTCAGATGGTGTAACATTAACATACTAGTGCCAAATAGAAGAACTATTCAACTTCTATCTTACTTCTACCCTCTCAGGTAAGGAGAATCATATTCTTTTTGGAATGATTAAAACAAATATCATTTAGAAATTACTGAAAATAAGATAATTAACAAATTATAGGAGGACATTAACTTATTCAGAGAACATTTACTTATTCAGAGGACATTTAGTTAAATCAGTGCTCAGTTAGGATTTAGGATATAAAATAAAAAAACTAGTCAATAATGATTCTAACATTTTTGACCTGAGGAATTGAAAGTACAGAGTTGGGGAAACTATGGACAATATAATTTTAGGGAGAAGTTAAGCACTCTTTGAGAGATATTATATTTGAAATGGTTGTACACATGAAATTGGAGTGGTTGATTGGCAGTTGGATTCAAAAACTTGAGGTCCAGGAAGGAGATCTGGATTCAGAATCATTAGTATATAGATGGCCTTTAGAGTCATGTGACTAGATAATATCACCAAGGGAATTCGCATAGAAAGAATGGAGATGAGACACAACAGGAGAAAGGAGAAGTCCCTCCAACATTTAGAGGTAGGAAGAGAAAAAAACAACAACACAGGAACTTAAAAAAGAAGCAGCCAGTGAATGTTGGAGGAAAACCAGGAAAGTGTGGTTTCTTTGAAGCCCAAGGAAGACAATGCTTCAAGGAAGTGAGAGGAATCCATTGTCCCAAGTGGTGCTGATCAGACAAATAATGTGAGGGTTCTTGGTGACTGACATGACCACATTGGGTGCAATAGTAAAGAGCGGAGGAAACATTATTAACTGGAATAGATTCAGGAGAGAAATGGAGGAGTGGAATTGTAAAAAAAAAAAAAAGGGGGGGGCAGATCAGTGTTCTGTTTAGAAAAATACATTTGAGAAGAGCAATTTGATAATTCAGGAGAGAGGGAAGAGATATGGGGCAAGAAGATATGGGATCTACTGCACAGTGGAGTCTTAGCCTTAGAAGCATAAGCATTTCGTTCATGTGGGCGTATACTCAGGTAAATGTGAGGGTAGCGTTTAAGCATCACAATGACTTCTTAAGATAGGTGTTCCTTTTTATTTTTTCATTTTAAAATGGGGAAATAGAGGTACCAACAAGTTAAATAACTTACTTAAGTGACTGAGTCAGAATTTGAAATGAAGCAATCTGACTATTTTAAGATAACTACAGGATTCCACACAAGGTCAGATCTCAGCTACAATATTTTTCTCAGTTGTGGATTTCACATTTTGAGAACATTGGAAACCCAAAGAAGCACTACTAAAATAACAAAGAACTTGGAACTCTGTCATATCCAGGTAATGAAGCTCTGAGGAAGCTCTGAAGATTATCCCTCTTGGATCTCCAATATAGTCGCTTATGTTTAAAAATGTAAGAAAAAGAGAAGCTATGGGTTTAAATACTATTTAAAGAAAACAGGAGCAATATGTAGAAGGAACTCATTTACCTTGGAGAAGTATAACTCACCTGAAATATTTTGAAAGTCTGTAATTTCAAAGAAAGCTTGTACTTACTTTGTGTTGTTTCCAACAGAGGGCCAATGACAAACGTGTGGGGCTTTCAAGGAACACGTCAGTTCCATTTGCTGATCTTTGTGAATCTAACGTGAAAAGAGTACACTATAGATATTCTTCTTACATTCAAAAATGGAATGACTACCTTGTTACTAGTGTCTCTTCGGAGAGAGGTAGGCTGATGGAAAGAAGAAAACTTGAGCTTTAGAATCAGAACAGGCCCCACCACTTACTGGTCTCATGCCTTAGGGCCAGTTACTCAACTTCTCTGAACTTCAGTTCCCTCATTAATAAGATGCCTGTAGTGATATCATCTTTCTTTCAGGTTTTTGTAAGAATTAATGTGTGCTAAGTGAAAAGAGCAGTATTTTCTTCATTTGTTCATTTTGTTTTGTTTTTTTCTCACATCGGCCTCTCCACTACTCAGAATGTTTAGACAGAGCTTAGATGAGCACAGATGTCAAAGATGCTGCAAATGGGATTCCAGCCCTGAGTGTGAGGTTGATTAAATGGATTATTAGGTGTATTATAATACCACATTACCATATAGCTAACATAAATGTTATTCATAAAGATTAAAATTATAGATGTTGGAAGTCGATCATCCTTGTAAATAATCATAAAATTCTTCAGTGTGTCAGCTCTATGACCTTGGACATGTCAATTTACCTGTCTATGCTAGAGTGTCTTTGAAAGGATCATAATAGGGCCAATGGAGCATGATTATTGAGATAATTACATGAAAAAATGCATTTAAAATGCATAGCAAAGTGCCTGTCACATAGTAAGCACTCAGTAACTGGTAGCTATTTCTAGTCTTAGCGACGACTCTGTGGGTTAATATTTATCTCTTTAAAGTGTTACTGCACTTCCTTGGGAGGTGCTGCTGCTTTCAAGATTAAATGGGAGGCTCTTTCATCGCCTTTTTAGAATCACTTGGGTTACCTTTGATGATATCTGCTCCTAGCCCTTTAGAATCTCCTTAGGTTTGTTCAAGCTGGACAATGAGGAAGAATTTCATTCTTTTCTGTGTTCTGAGTTTTTTGAGTCATTGGATTATTGGGGCCAGAGAAGAATAAAGCCATTATCTTGGTACAGGAGACTCTGTTATTGCTCATTATTTTGAAGTATTATGTACTTTTGTCCTGTGTGTCACAGGATAATTCTGTACCAAGGAAACCATATAAGCAAAAAATATAGAATCATTTTTATTCACCCTCTTATAAAAAGGGCAATGAGGAATGCCATTTTTAGAAAAAGACAGTCTTTGAAGATCAGCCTCCTTTGTGTCTTTTATCTAGAAATATACATGCCAAATGAGATGCCGAGAGGTTTGGTTTCTGCTGAGAAGCTTAAGAAAATTAGGGACTAACAGCTGAATGCAGCATTTATGGTTTAATATAGAGAAAATAGAGTATAATGAGTGGCTTTTTTCCAGGTTCTACTTTCAAATTGTTTTCACCTTCATCTTTATTGTCAAAAAATTTGAAATATTACTAATTCATGACTGTGAGAATGATGGGCCATACTCTTAAGTCATTTACTTTTTCCAAAAAAAATCTCTCTCCTGACCTTCAGCAACTGCAGTAACAAATTTGGGAAGAGTCACCTAAATGCTCACCAGTCTATGCATTTACCTATTCCCTTTTCCTAACTCTATTAGGGGGACAAGAATGGGCATTGGAATCACAGAACCTAGACTCCAAATCATGGTGCATCCACTGGGACTTTGGGATCCATCCATTAAGATAAGATCATGAATTCAAGTTAAGGTTTGGGATATAAGGGGATATTAATTCTCCTCTATAAACCAAGGACACTGATGAGTATCTGAAACATAGGTTGTGTTGTCTTACTTTTGTATATCCTGTATTTTCCCTCCACTGCAAGAGTGGAACCTCCTTATTGCGCTAGCGGGGAGTTAGGAACAAAATCACAGGAATCACAGGTAAGAAAATTGACAGTGGAACTGCTTCTGGATTTAGAATACTAGGCCACCTCTACTAGTGTGCCGGGCAAAGTCAGGGGTAATTTGTTTTATTTTATTTTATTTTATTTTATTTTATTTTATTTTATTTTAGAGAGAAGAAGGGAGAGGGAGGGGGAGGGAAAGGAGATAGAGATGATTGATAGATAGATAGATAGATAGATAGATAGATAATAGATAGATGATAGATAGATGAATAGATAGATAGATAGATAGATAGATAGATAGATAGATAGATAGAGAAACATCGATGCGAGAGAAAAACATTGCACGTGCCCCAACAAGGCATTGAAACCGCCACCTGGGTATATGCCCTGACCAGGAATTGAACCTGCCACCTTTTGGTGCATGAGCCAATGCTCCAACAACTGAGCCATACCGAGGAGGGTGAGGTCATTCTAATTAAATGATTTTGGCCTCTGAGGTGACCATGCCCCTGCTTATTGCAAAGAGCCTGCAATAATCCTTCACTCTATAAATACTATTGAGAAACCACTACATACAATGTACGGTTACGACAAAATGCTGTTATAACCAAAAATTTAAAGTTAGTTAAACAAAAAAACAGGAAGCTGCTACCATTTGGACAAAAAGAGTGAAGTGTCTTGTTTCTTGTGTTCCACTCCATCTATCACCCAGCAGCATAGGATTCTAAGAGCATGAACACTGAATTGGATACTAGAGTTCTAATTCTGGCTGCATAGCCTACTGCCTTTCTTCTCTTGAATAGTTACTTAATGTAGCAGTCTTTCAGTTTCCTCAGTCATAAGAAGGCAAAAATAATAATAGTGTCTATCTCTTAGGGTTGTTAGGACAGTAATGAGACATATATGTGAAGCATTTAGTACAATGCCTGGTACATAATTGGTGCTTATGAATAGCTGCTATTATGACTGTTATTATTATGATTACTGTTTTCTCAAGTGTAAGATTTCACAGTATTTATTTTCTCTGTGTGTTTGGTAAATTTTGTTTATTAGCTCATCTTCCAAGGAAAATTACTCCTACAAACATGCTGAGATAATGCAAACGTCAGTGACCTCATTGTAGGGCAGGATTGTGAAAGCTTCAGCCTCAAACCTGCAGAGGGGAGTGGTTATACCCATATCTGGTATAAAGATATATAGTTCAGGACTCTGACCCTGATTGGATGGCCAAGCTTCCAACCTTTTTCCTTGTCTCTACAGCATAATGCAACTAGGATAGTGGCCCCAACCAGAGCAGTAACTTGGCACACACATGTAAATTGGGAGCACAGAAGGCTTAGTTTGAGTCCCCATATTTGCTTAGATCCTATGACTAGAAGACTAGTAATTTTGCATCCAAAAGTGAGTGACCTCGTTGTGTTGGAAGTTAAAAGAACTGGTTCATAGGTAACATGTGAGACTTTTCCTAGGATATCCCTGACAATTGTGAAAGAGATTTCTAGAGTATTTTGTGGGGAGGGAGGGTGATAATCATGTATGCTATTGATTACTATTAATGTAATGCCTATTAAACTCCAGGATAGTTGATGCAGGAATGCATTAGAAGTAGAGATTTATGGTTTCACACTACAGAAAATAAAGCATGACATTAAAATTTTCAAATAAAGAATCAGAAATATTTTCTTTTTAAAAAAATTATAAGCAAATGCTTTAATTTTTAACAAGTGGTAACAAGTGGTAACACCCATGTTATAGAGTTCCCTTGATATTTAGAAAGAAAGACTTTTTGTTTCTTATGTTCATAGGAAACATTATTTGACTCAGAAAATAAAATCTTATTTCATTCCATAGTAAGTAGATTTAAAGTGGAATTCTGTTACAATTCTCTGGTCCTCGCTTGTTAAACTTTTAATGTTGTTCTTGTACATAATACAAAAGTTGTTGCAAAAAATGTAAGTTGTTTTTTCTCATCCACATTCTTTCTGGACATGTGATCTGCTATGCATCTAAAAGCATGCTCTATCCATTTATTTCTACCACGGAGCCCTACTATGACTTGTTCTACCAAACTTTGGAAGTGAAGTGCTATGTAAAATCATCCTTTTTCTCAATTGCTGCTTCTAAACAAGTCACTCTGTTTTTTTTTGTTTTGTTTTGTTCCTAACTTGTATTTTCTGTTAAATTGATTGGGGTGACATTGGTTAATAGGATCACTTAAGTTTCAAATGTACATTACTATGATACATCATCTGTATATTGCATCATATGCCCATCACCCAAAATCAAATTATCGTCCATCACCATATGTTAGGCATATGTTAGGCACCCCTCATCACCCAGCACCCCCACCCTCTTTACTCTGGCAACCACACACTGTTGCTTGTGTCCACAAGGCTCAGTTTTATATTCCACATATGAGTGAAATTTTGATATCTATCTATACCACCCTCTTTCAATCACTGCTGCTGTTGCTTTGCATCGCCAAGAAGTAATAGCTGCCTTTCTATACAATTCACATAACTCCATTTTTGTCTCATCTTATTTTATCTTCAATTCAATGAATTCTGTATCTAAATAAATAATAGTATGGGGCACTTAACTTTTTAGTTCCTTGACCTCCTGCTTCATTTATATCCAAAGCATACAAGAAACTGTACACTTGGTCTACCTGCTTTTTTATTTTAATATCACCATCTATCCTCCACAAGCTCTCAATAGTTATTCCAGGTCTTAGTCCCTTCCCAGTTCACCCACATTAGACTCCTGTTCAGTCAGGATGTGATGGTTGGCTACAAATAATGTGGTTCCCAGTGTACTTTAAGAGTTTCTCTCATTTCCAGAAGGCCTTGATCACTCTGATAATCTATTTGCTTTTTTTCCATTCCTGGACAGAAGATAACATTGGAGAAAAACACTCTTCATCATTCACTCTCTCTCTCTAAGCCCATCACTCCACCAAAACAGTCATTGTTTTAGTCATTAGTCATAACTACCACACCTTTCATCTGTCTTGTGAGGATGTTTCATGTCTCAATAGATTATCAGATTTGTAAGGGCAAAGACTCTATGCTATAAATTTCTCTGTCTCTTTAAGAATGGGTATATTGTAAACATGTAATATTGTTTTTAAATAAGTGAATGGCTAGATGAATGAATGAATGGTTGGATGGATAGAGGAATGATTGGATTTCCTTAAAAAAATCAATAAAAATTTTGGGTTTTTTCATCTTGTCTTACTTCACCTCACTGTAAGTCATGAGCATTAGTGGTAGAACAGCTTTTGAACACTACACTGAAGCAATGCCAAGCCCTGCTCAGCTCAGTCCTTTGCCCAATTTAATTGGTTTCCTTTTAACAACTTCTCTTATACTCCCAGGAGCTACATCACACTACAGAAGCCAATTCAGGAATTCAGGTTCAAGGGTCAGATAAAATGATAACTCAGCTGTGGTTACATTGACTTGGCCTTGCTCCTTGATCTGCAACACTTAAGGATACAAGATGGCATGAGTGGCCATGGCTCCCAGAGGCCTCCCTTAACCTTCACAATGATACACCTGCAGTTTGGTGGCCTTGATGGTCCTGACTGAGGGAGGTAATTATGAGATCAGAGCATCCCAGACATGCAGGAGTTTTGAATATTACATCTTTTAGAGTAGTTGAAGAGTAGGTCAGGACTTAGAGGTCCACCTTGTTATCACAAAATTATTACTTTGTTATACCATGGTTATGTGTCTCACTTCTTATTTCTTCCTGAGCCATAGCTTGGGTTACAAGGCAACAGACCTACCATACTTGCTTCCCCTCCTCTAAAATAGGTATTAGATTTATATTTAGTTTGTTTTTATGGTGCTTCAGGATTGTTCTGCTTATATTTGTAATTTTTTTTTTTTTGCAATGGAGTTATTTTCTCATATCTCATTTCTGTGCTTTTATTAAAATGTCCACTCCTTGGAACATAAAAGTTAACAAAATCTTTCAATTTTTCCACTACACACCTCCTCAGGAGATTATTCACAGGTCGTAGGTTACCATAGCTCTCCTCTGGTCTTCCCAGAAAAAGGTGACCTTCCTTCTCTTAGTCTTTTTGCTTCCTTCAAAATAAATTCTTAGAAAGAACTAAAACTACTGCTCTTGGAAAATTGTTTATACCACCTCCACACCATGAAGTAAAAGGTCACAGCTTATGTGAAATCAGTCATATAATGGAATGAATTAAATTTCAGCTTCAAATCTAAAGGTCAAGATTTAAACTTCCTGACATAAGATATATAGAAACATCCACTGCTCACTCCCCTTGTAAAAAATAGTGTATTAGTAAGTGGAATAATGGAATCGTACACAAGTGTACTCGAATTGTAGTTCTTATTACCTGCAAAACTTCAGAATCAATCTTATAACACTTCAGTTTTCTCATCTGAATATGCTAATAACACCAATTACATCACAGGACTTCTATATTATGTATTGTAGGTAAAGCATCTAGCAAATAGTAAGAGTTCAATAAATGGTAGTTATGGACCCCATTTTAAAAATAAGTTATCTCAAAGAATGGAAACAGTGTTAAAAAATTGGCACGCAATTCCCAGCTCCTTAGTCCTGGGGCAGAATTCCTTTAAGGTAATAGCAATAGATTCTCTTTTCTTTGGACATCCTTCTGTTCAGATGTCTCATGGAGGAGTACCCTGAGCGGCTATACTATACTTAACCAAATGAAACCATCAAGTGACGTTCAAAAGTGGTCATGGCTGGTTATATATAGCTTTTCCAGAAGGTTCCCACATGCTTAATTGAATGTCTTCTCAAATCCTTTGGCACCAACACCGAGCGCATCTCTCAAAACTTTTTAAATTTTATTTTCATTGTTGACAGTATTAAAGACTAGAGGCCCAATGCACAAAATTCATGCAAGGGGTTTGGCCCTTGCAGCTGCGGCAGCTTGCCTCAGCCCTTGTAGCCTGGGCTTCATCCAGAAGGTCATCCAGAAAGTTGTTCAGCTGTCTGGTCTAATTAGCATATTATGCTTTTATTAGTATAGATTATTATAGATGTTCCCCATTTTCCTCCTCTCCACCCAGACCCCGCCCTCTGACCCTCACCGCATTGTTGTCTGTGCCCATGGGCTATGCATATATGTTCTTCGGATATTCTCTTCACCTTCTTTTATCCCATCTGCCCCACCTCCCTCCCCTCTGACATCTGTCAGTCTGTACCCTGTATCCATGTCTCTAGTTCTAATTTGTTCATCAGTTTATTTTGTTCATTAGATTCCACATATTAGTTAGATCATATGGCATTTGTCTTTCTCTGACTGGCTTATTTCACTTAGCATTATAATCTCTAGATCCATCCATGCTGTCACAAAAGGTTAGAGTTCCTTCCTTAGTACAGCCATGTAGTATTCCATTGTGTGAATGTACCACAGCTTTTTTATCCACCTATGTACTGATAGGCACTGGGCTGTTTTCAGAGCTTGGTTATTGTAAACAATGCTATGAACATAGGGTGCATATATTCCTTGTGATTGGTGTTTTGGTGTTCTAAGTATATATTCCCAGAAGTGGGATCGCTGGGTCAAAAGGCAGTTTCATTTTTAATATTTTGAGGAAACTTCATCCTGTTTTCCAATGGCTGCACCAGTCTGCACTCCCAACAACAGTGCACAAGGGTTCCCTTTTCTCCACATCCTCACCAGCACTTGCTGTTTGTTGATTTATTGATGGTAGCCGTTCTGGCAGATGTGAGATGATATCTCATTGTGGTTTCAATTTGCATCTCTCTGATGATTAGTGATGTTGAGCATTTTAAAAAAACCACATATTTTTTTTGATTTTTAGAGAGAGAGGGAGAGAAAGGGAAAAGAGAGAAATATCCATGAGAAGGCAAAACATAAATCCATTGCCCCATGCATGCCTCCTCCTGGAGATTGAGCCTGCAACTTGGGCATTTATCCCAACTGGGAATCATACCAGCAACCTCTCAGTGCACGGAATGATGCCTAATCAACTGAGCCATGAGCAGTTTTTCATATGTCTATTGGCCATCTGTATGTCCCCTTTGGAAAGGTGACTCAAGTCCTTTGCCCATTGTTTAATTGGATTGTTTGTGTTCCTGATGTTGAGTTGTACAAGTTCTTTATATATTTTGGAAAGTAATCCCTTATCAAATGCATCATTGACAAATATGTTCTCCCATAAGTGTGTTTCCTTTTCATTTTTTTGATGGTTTCTTTTGCTGTGCAAAAGCTTTTTATTTTGATGTAGTCCCATTTGTTTATTTCCCCCTTTGTATTCCTTGCCCTAGGAGATATATTAGCAAATATTGCTATGAGATATGTCTGAGATTTTACTACCTATGTCTTATTCTAGGATTTTTATGGTTTTGTGACTTATATTTAAGTCTTTTATCTATTTTGAATTTATTATTGTATGGTGTAAGTTGGTGATCTAGTTTCATTTTTGTGCATGTACCTGTCTAATTTTCCCAGCACCATTTATTGAATAAACTGTCTTCACTCCATTGCATACTTTTGCCTCCTTTGTCAAATATTAATTGACCATATAGGCATGGATTGATTTCTGGGCTCTCTGTTCTGTTCCATTGATCTATATGTCTGTTCTTATGGCAGTACCAAGCTGTTTTGAATATAATGGCCTTCTAGTATTAGTTTGATTTTCTGGTATTATGATCCCTCCAACTTCGTTCTTCTTTCTCAAGATTGCTGAGGCTATTTAGGGTCTTTTTTGTTCCATATAAGTTTCTGGAATATTTTTCTAGATCTGTAAAATATGTCATTGGTATTTTAATAGGGACCTTGTTGATTTTATTCAGTTTTACAAAGCAAAGAACTAATTGGTAGGAGTGTTTTTAAAAATATCACTACAGCAAAGCTGGGAAGTCAGTCTTGCAATGGATGGAGAATATAGTACATGGATGCTAGGTACAGGAATCAAACCTATAAGCCTAGTGGGATCCTTATACATAATGTTATGGCAGTGATGAGCAATCCAAGTTTAGAAAATAGGCTCATGTCTATTTCAGAATTGTTTTCAACAAGGCGCTTTCTGGGGACAGAGTGCAAGATGGAATGCAGGAAGGCTGAGGCTGTTTTGGATTTCTAGTAGCTGACGCATACTTCTAAATAGGAATTTTATTAAGGAGCTAGGCATTTTTTTCCATGTACTCAGAGTCTGCCTCTTATACTACCTTAGATTATGAGTTCCTGAAGGTACAATTGCTGGTCTTATTCATCTTTCTTTCCCCAGGACCTAACAGAGTTTCTGGAACTGTAGGTACTCAATAAATATTTTTTTCCTTGAATCAGCCTGTTGTGTTGTTTTATTAATGCAGTGAGATCCCAGGCACTGTTACACGACACTGTAACACAAAGATGGAGACAGCCTTAAGCCTTTCTCTGCTGCCCAGTAGCCCATCTTTGGTAAGAAGCAGCTATGTTGGAATTCATGATCTAAGACAATTGCATTGGAAAATACATGAAAGCACTTCAGGCCACCTTGGTCTATTCTCCCTCCTCAGCAGGATAAAGCCAGAACAAATAGTTCAATTAGAGGTAACTTTGAATTCCTATATGATATGCTACCTTTACTAGGTTCAGTAAGTAGAATAGTGTGAAGATGCCTGATAATATTTCTCTGAAAAAAAGCATTTGGAGCCATCTTTGGGGAAATTTAGTTATGAAAATAATTGAATGTGTCATATGATACATCTCCTGGCAGCTTACTCAACAGCTAAGATAGTGAGTACTGCCCATGTATTCCCTGCTAACCCTGTTCCACTTTATACAAATTAATTCAATTGATGGTGAATTTGTAATGGTTTTGGTAAACAAGAGAAGCATACCTATCACATATTGTACAATACTATAAACCAACTGGAGGCCCGGTGCATGAAATTCGTGCACTCGGGGGGGGGGGGTGTCCATCAGCCCAGATTGCAAGAGGGCACGGGCCAGGCCGAGGGACCCCACTGGTGCATGATCAGGGCTGGGGAGGGACACAGGAGGTTGGCCAGCCGGGGAGGGACCATGGGAGGGCTCCAGGGCATGTCTAGCCCATCTTGCTCAGTCCCGATGGGCCATACCCCAGCAGCAAGCTAACCCGGTCAGAGCATCTACCCCCTGGTGGTCAGTGCATGACATAGCAAGTTAGCATATCCTACCTAATAAAATAGTAATATGCAAATTGACCGCACCTTTGCTACGTACAAGCCACGCCCACCAGCCAATCAGGTTGAGTATGCAAATTACCCAACAAAGATGGCAGTTAATTTGCATACGCTGAGGGAGAGAGGAGTGAAGACTGAAGACAACTTAGAAGGAAGAGGGAGGAAAAGCGGAAAGCAAGGAGGCTGCCAGAGGGAAAGCTCCGGAGGGGCGGAGCGGGGGCGGGGGCGGGCGGCAGCGGCGCGTGGGTGCAGGCGCAGCGGCCGAAAAGGCGGCAGCAGCGGCAGTGCACGCGGCCGCAGCGGTCGCTTGCAGGATTCTTCCTGCAAATGGGCTACTAGTCATTAGCATATTACACTTTGATTGGTTGAACAGACGACCAGACACTTAGCATATTAGGCTTTTATTATATAAAATATATAATATGTGCTAATATCTTGTGAAATATTATCTTTTTTCATCTTTCCAACAAACCTGATCATTGTCAGCACTTTTCTTCCATATGTACTTTTGAAAGTCATCACAACCATTTCCAAAGGCTTTTAAATCTCCCTACTTCAGAGCACAATGAATATATTCTTTTGAGAACAAAAGAGAAAGGATATAGAACTAAAATTCTGAGAGATTAAGTTGAGCAAGGCCACAAAGTTAATAAGAAGTGGAACCCCAGCTAGTGTGATTCCCAATTCCACTAGTTCTCTAACTTTAGTCTGTGGGTGTGGTTTTTTTTTTCTTTCAGTTTTATTGAGATACAATTGACATATAACATTGTATTAGTTTAAGGCATACTAAATAATGATTTGATATATGTCTATATTATAAAATAATTATATGATAAGTTTAGTTGACATCCATTATCTTACAGAGTTACAATTTTTCTTCTTGTGAGGGGAACATTTAAGATCTACTCTCATAGCAATGTTCAAACAGTATTGTACATTGCATCCTCAGTTTTTTACTTATTTCATAGCTAGAAGTTTCCACCAATTGGCCACTTTCATTCATTTCCCTCACCCTCATCCCACAAATTTGGCAACCACAAATTTGTTATCTATTTTTGTGGGTTCGCTTTGTATGTGTGTGTAAATCTTCTTGGGGACTTGTAAAAATGCATATTTTGAGTTTGTAGTGCTATGCGTCTACAGTGGGGCCTGAGATTCCAGGACCACATCTTAAGTGTAAGTATTCAACTACTGTGGTTCTAGCCCACTGTACAGTGCTCTGAGCATGGAAAACTCAATCTGGGCCAATGACAGTGACAGATGTTTGACTGTAAGCCCTGCGAGTGCAAAACCCTGTCTTACTCAAACATTGAATTTTTCCTTGGCTTAACATTGTACACTTTATTCCTTGAATTTTCTGATTTTTTAACATAAAATTCAGGTCTTTTTGAGATATTAAACTCCCAGCAAAGTATTTATGGTCCACTTCTTTCCCCCCACCCCCCTGTCTTTATGGATCATTTATTCTTAGGGCACAGGGAGAGCATGAATTAAAAATCACATTGATATTAGTGTGGTCCACTTCTTATTCTTCCCCTCACCTGGAAGGAAAATGCCAGCATGGAAGTCAAGTTGGAGAATGAAAGAAAAAAAATAATCAGAGAGTCAGAGAACCTGCAGAGATCTAAGTCCTTAAACCAACGTTGACAAGATTTCACAAGGACAAGAAAGACAAATAGCCCCAAAGGTTTTCTTCTTGTAATTACTACAAAATGTCCTGCTCTTCCATACCTCAGGGCCCTTTGTCCATCACTTTTCTGGGATTCTCTTTCTCCAAATCATCTGGTAAATTTCTTTCAGTTTTTAGCTCAAATGTCACCCCCCATAGAAAAGCCTGTCTTACCAAAAATAAATCCCCAACCTTTATTTCCCCCCCCCCTTAAATTATCCCCCAATACTCATAAATGCAGGAATTCCCTTCTTCCTTGTTCACCAATCTCAGTTGTCCTCAGTCATTCGTGAAATGCATAGTTCATGGAACAGAGTTCACAACTATTTGTTAAATACCCAAATGAAAGCTGAGCAGATGAGACCAAGAAAATGCCAGTGTATTTGATAATTAGTGAATTGTTATCCCCCTTGTGTAAGAGTGGTTTCACTAAGGCTGTGGAATACTTTGATGAAAATTCATTTAACTTATGTGCCTTTTCAGAAGATTGGCCATGACAGGAGAGTAATTATGAGGAAAGAACCAGGTAGGGATAGGGAGTAAGAGGAGGAGTTAGGGTCCACAGCATCTGAGAAACTAAAAATACAACAGACAAAAGAGGTTAACTATAGAATAAATTAAAAAATGGAATTTTAGTTATTTAAGTGAAAACTCAAACAAATGAAGCAAGGAGACCCCCAAACCCATAGAGAAAATGCAGATTCACAAACTGAAAAATGACAAATTATAACAAGTAGTCATTTAAAGACTTTGAAGCACCTAAATTATTCAATAAACCTGTAATAATACCACACTATAATTCATGTTTTCTTTTTGTTGTTGTCATCCTTGAGTTTTTTCTTTTTATTTTTATTTTAAGGCTCGAGGGTGACCACACCAGAAGCAGGGTAAGTGGATGCTTGAGAGAGGTTCTTGAAAAAGATACACTGTGTCCCTGTGTCTTTAATGCCTACTTCAATCCCAGCCTGATGGCAAATGGTGTGAAAACCAAAATGTCTCTGCACTGAGTGTAGCACCTGTGCTGGTGGCTGTCCCTCTCTATAAGCTTTTGAAAGCCACTGCATCCATTCTGTAAGGCTTTTGAAACACCTGACATCCAAGCACGGCGAATACATTCTTTTGTGAAAAAGACTGAAAAACAATTTAGTTTAGCTCAAATTTGAGCAGAATAAAAAAAAATGAAAAGGATATTTTAAAAATACATTTCAGTCTGTGATTTAATTACTAGCCATTATATGCTTTTTCCTTATTTTATCACTGAGTATTTAAGATGTTCATACTATCTATTTACAAAAGGTTTTAAAGTGACTTCTGGATTAAAATAAATTTGCACAATTTAAAAAATAAAGTAGAACAGATTTTATCTTAAGATAACAAATAAATTTTTAAAAATATATAGAGCAATTTTGAATTACTTGTTTATAATAAATGTGTTATATATCTACCTCCACCTGGCAGGCACCTTGAAAGATTATACTCTCCAACTATATGCTATAGTTCCACAAACAGTAGATTCTGCAATATACAGGGTGGGGCAAAAGTAGGTTTGCAGTTGTTTGTATGGAAAATAATACAATATTAATAAATAATACAAGAATAAACTGTGTTTTGTGTACTCACAACTGTACACCTACTTTTGCCCCATCCTGTATTTACTTAATTATAAGCATTTAAAAAATCAAAGTTGAGGAATATAAAGTTAATCATTGATTCAGTTGTCAGGAGACCATATCAATATTAATTATAGCTTAACTTTATGAAGTCCTAAAGTACTGTTCTAATTGACTTACATGTATTGGCTCATTTAATTCTTAAAACAATCATAAGCTGTATTATTTTAGCCCCATTTTAATAGATGAGGAAACTAAGATATAGAGCATGTTAGTAACTTCAACTTCACATGTCTGAAAAGTAGAGAAGTTAGAAGTTCCAACCAAGGTGCTCAGGCGCCAGAGCCCACAAGGCTATTCACATAAGGAGGATGTTTTGATCCACGTGGAGCCAGCACTTTATAAACAAACACAAGCTTTTAATCCTTCTCACAGCTCTCTGAGATATGTAGTGTTATCCATTTTACAAATAAACACATTGGAATTTAGAGCTGGGCTACATGCAATCTGTGAGCACTGACAATTTACTTAATCTCTTTAAGGCTCAAATTTCTCACTTGTAAAAAGGGTCAACATCAAATATCTCCTAGTTGGGGGGATAATTAAAATAAAACATATATCTAAAGGTTCTGCAGATGTGGCCTTTTATAAAGAGTGTTTCAAAGTCTGTCCTCCAGGAATGTCTTTCTCAAGGACCTTGAAGGCATTACTTTGAAATGTGATCATCAAGAAAGGCTAGGGCCTTATCTCCCAGTCTCCAAGGAAGGGTAAGACCCTAACTTCCACAATGCCTATTAGCAACCACAGATGGCCTAATCACACTGAGCGGTCTCACACATAAGGTTCCCTAGTACATTTCCACTAACATGCAGGGCTTTAAAAACTCTTCCATCTTTTGTGTCTCTCCTACTGTGTGTCTTGAATTAAGTCTTCCTTGCTTGTTTAAAAATTAATCAATCAACCAATCAAAGTTTTTTCTGTAATAAAATAATTTATATTGAGCCTAAACCTACTTTATCAATATAATTTTGTGCAGAAATTGGATGAAGTATATATATATATATATATATATATATAACATATCCTACCTAATAAAAGAGTAATATGCAAATTGACCACACCTTCGCCACACCCACCAGGCAATCAGGACGAGTATGCAAATTATCCCAACCAAGATGGCGGTTAATTTGCATATCAAGACAGCGTGTAAAGAAGCCAAGCGGCTGCAGAAGGGAGCGAAGCTGCGGAGAAGCAAGCAAGCAGTGTGGTGGAGAAGGAAGGGAAGCAGGCGGAGTGGGGAGAAGGAAGGGAAGCAGGCAGGGTGGGGGAGAAGGAAGGGAAGCAGGCGGAGTGGGGAGAAGGAAGGGAATCAGGCAGGGTGGGGGAGAAGGAAGGGAAGCAGGCGGGGTGGGGGAGAAGAAAGGGAAGCAGGCAGCGGGGTGGGGAGAAGGAAGGGAAGCAGGCGGGGCGGGGGAGAGCGCAGCAGGAAGCCCTATTGCAGGAATCTTCCTGCAACGGTCCACTAGTATATTATATTTATGTGTGTATCTACACTAATAAAAGAGAGAGATGCAAATTGACTGTACCTCCGCTATGCCCACCAGCCAATCAGGATCAAGTATGCAAATTAACCCAACAAAAATGGCGATGGCCACAGAGCTGGAGCAAGCCGGAGGCTTGGGTTGCCCCGGCGATGGAGGAAGCCAAGCTTCCCGCCCGCCTTGGCCTGTCCTGGCCTCCACTCAAGGCTACAAAGTTTCAATTATAGAAGATAAATAAATCCCAGATACCTGCTTCCAGCTGGTCCTGGCCTCCACTCAAGGAGGTGCTGAAAAAAAAAAAAAAAAGAAAAAAAGGAGGGGCTGGCCAGGCACCCCAGTGGGGACCCCCACCCTGAAGGGGGTGTGGCCAGCCTGAAAACGGCCCTCAGCTCCTTAACCAGCCTGGCCACGCCCCCATGGAGTAAGAATCCCTGCTGGGGGGTGTGGCCTGCCTGCATACAGCCATCAGTCCCTTATCCAGGCTGGCCTGGCACCTTAACGGGGACCCCCACCCTGAAGGGGGTGTGGCCAGCTTAAAAACAGCCCTTGGCCTCTCATCCAGGCTGGCCACACCACCCCAATGGGGACCCTCACCCCATGGGGGTGTGGCCGGCCTGCAAACCACCACAGGCCCCTCACCCAGGCCGCTCCACACCCTAAGGGAACCTTCACCCTGATCCAGGAAATGCTTCAGGGCAAACCAGCCAGCCCCCACCCATGCACCAAGCCTCTATCTATACTAATAAAAGGGTAATGTGCTAATTAGACTGGGAGACCTTCCAGGAGACCTTCCAGATGTTCTTCTGGAAGGGCTAAGGTAGAGGCGGTTACAGGCCAAAAGGGGAGGGCAGTTGTGGGTGATCAGGCTCGTGGGGGGTGGGGCTGTTGGGGGTAAGCAGAGCAGCAGGTAGGCCAGTTGGGGGCAAGCAGGCCGTCAGTGGGGGTCAGTTGGAGGTGATCAGGACAGTGGGGGGAGGGGCAGTTTGGAGTGAGCAGGCCAGCAGGGGGGCAGTTGCGGGCAAGCAGGCCAGTAGGGAGGGAAGGTGGGAGCAAGCAGGCTGGCAGGGGGGCAGTTGGGGGTGAGCACACTGGCACGGGGGCAGTTGGGGGTGATCAGGCTGGCGGGGGGGGGGGAGCATTTGGGGGCGAGCAGGCCGGCAGGCAGAGTGGTTAGGGACAATCAGGCAGGCAGGCAGGCAGGTGAGCGATTAGGAGCCAGCAGTCCCGGATTGCGAGAGGGATGTCCGACTGCTGATTTAAGCCTGATCCCTGTAAACCGACAGTAGGACATTCTTCAAGGGGTCCCAGATTGGAGAGGGTGCAGGCCGGGCTGAGGGACACCCCCTCTCCCCATGCACGAATTTCGTGCACTGGGCCACTAGTATATATATATATTACATATATATGTTTGTATAGTGGATTTAAATTAAAATATTGCCTCAGTATACAATTCTTCATTAAAAATTTGGAATCTTTATTACTTGACAGTGATAAAGTAAGATTATGCAAAATATGATTGATATCTGAGTGCCATTTTTATGACCAAGAAAAAATCAGGAGCTTCTTTTTATCTAAATTCCATGCAAAATGCATTATTTCAGACACAATATTCAAGAATGAGAGACAACAGATGATTATTCTGAAAACGACAGCATTAAACTACACTCTGCTTCTCTTTAAATTTTCACCAGTTTCATTAACTGTAAAATGGCTTGTGCTTTAACTCTAACACTCTCATCTCAACATCATTAATATGCTGCTTTTCTGTTTTACAAAACTCATGTCAAGCTGATTAAACCGGGACATAAATGCAACAGTGCGGAAAAGAATTGACGTCATTTTGTCAGATGGTCTCCTTGCCTAGAATCAGAAAGCAGCCTGAGCCAGGCATTCCAAATGTGGAACGTGTTTCTTTAGTTAGCCTAAGGACCACGTAATAACACACATACTCTTTTTAACCACCTGACATTCTTTTCAATGGCTAAATTCTATTTATAATGGGTAGTTGTTTCTGCCAGTCTTCTTGTGATGCCTTTTCCATCTGCCATTTCTGTTATTAAAAACGAGTGAAAAATACATAATGATACCACTTGGGGTTATTTTATCTCTTCCCCTCACCCCAGAACTGTTGTATTAAAATTCACATTTATCTTTTGCTTGCTTTATTTTAATAATACACTGAGAGTTCTATGTTCTTATGACAAATACGGTTTTGCCCACGATGAGTCATCAGGTGGGTGTTATTCGTTGTACAAAGATTACTAAATAGAAGTATATTCTTAGGCACTTAATAAGATATTTTATTGAAGACCTTCTCAGTGAGGGTATTCCAAACAGTAACGGCAGGACTCAATGAATATACTCTAAAGAGAGAAGATTTGGTGTCAGTGAGAACTTGAGCCATGATTTTTTAAGATGTGGCACACTTAGCATGTGAATATAAAGCTCCTTAAAGAACCACAGCCACATATTAAGAAGTGACTTGGGACCAGGACAGAGGCATATCAAGGCTTTAGAAGTCAAGATATGTACAGTTTAATATAGTTGTAAGGCTCCTTCTAGGATCTTATAAAGGGTTCGGTGAAAATGAGAGGCCTTGAAATTGAAGTTTCAATAATTTCACAGTGAATTTACTCTTGACACTGTGTAGGCAGAGGTGGGTAAGGTGACTGGTGATTGTGCCCTGCCTACATAAATCAATATCCCAAATTATGATTTCTAGTTTTAAAATAGTCTCACCGCCTCATGCTCAAAATTAAAACTGTTTAAATGTTCATAAGGATTGTAATTCTGATAGAACTTTATGTCCACAAAAACTCATGCCTCCAAATACTGTACAATATTTATTTATGTATCCATTCATTCATTCACTCATTTATTTTTGTCAATAGTGCTAAATTAAGCATTGATTAGGTTCAGGCACTGTCTTGAAGACTCTACTGAATTCTTTTATTAAGTTTTCTTAGCAAAAGGGGAAGAAACATGATTCTTAAAATTTTTATTATTGAGAAATTAAGACTTAAATAGTTTAGGTAATTTGCCTAAGATCACCAATGATTCAATAACAAATTCTTTCTGATAATGTCAAAGACTATAGTCATCCCTTCTCTGGCCCAAATGCAGTACTGTTTCTGTGGTTTAAAGTGAATAAGAAAAGTAAAGGCAGACCATGATACACATTCAGAGTTTTGTTGAGAGCTCAAAACACATATTATGTAGTGAACATTTTAAGACTTTTAGAACAAAATCAATGGCATTAACGGCTATTTATTTACCAAATACTGTATCCCAAGAGGTCTTCCCCTCCCTACACACACACACACACACACACACACACACACACACACACACACACACACATACTGGAACATAATCTTGGTAAGCAAGGGCTATGGATCTGTATCAGTGAGACAATGAATTCTCAGATAGTCTCCTGACAGATCATTCTTGAGCAGAGAGTAGATTATTTGTCAGAATGAACAACTCAGACATGAAATATAAGTGAATGCTCATGGGCTAAGATAAATGGTCAGCTTTTCTAACAGTTCCTTTCCAAGGACTTTCAGAAGTGTTCAGAGTCTATCTATCGGGGCCTGAGTCTTCACTGGTTTCATACTCTGGCATATCATCCCATGGTGGAAGCACCAGGGAGATCTGGCATTGACCTAGCCTAGAATCTTGGATGTAACCTCAAGGGCAGACCAGGTAAAGCACTGAGGGCTCTGTGCATATGCAAACAAGCAAGATGGGCACAAAAAGAAAAAAATAGAAAAGAGTTCCTCTCTCTCCAGGAATAGGCTCCAATGACCCCCTAGAGTTATGGTTTACCAATAGATAGAGGTGTCTTGGGGACAAAAGGTACGTAAAAAAGCACTAGAAAAAAGTTCAGACAAGTTAGCATCTAGGAAAATATATGGATAAACTGTTATCAGCATGGTGTGTTGTTTTTTTTTAAATAAAAATGCTGGTACTTTCTGTCTATGGAATTATGGTGTAGCCAGAATCCACACACTCCTGTTATATTTCTGTGCTTTGTGCAAACATTTTACCTTATGTGCATTGTAGAGCATTTCACTGGTTTCTTGTCTTTACAACACTAGAATGTGAGCTCCTTGAGGGCAATATTTACAATTCATTCATCTTTGTCGCCCTTATGTGCTTCACACATAGGCTCTCTCAGTGTGTACGGGTTGAGTTATAGACAAGACACTGAGGCACAGTGAGATTTAAGTAAGTTATGTGCAGTAGCCAATCAGTGGCAGAAACAGAATTAGGACAAAGTCCATGAGTTCTTGGCTAAGGCTCTTTTCATAAACTGCAGTAACAGCCAGGCGTCCTCTGGAGGTGGCCAGACAGCACTGAAAACGACTGGAGTTCCCAGGCATCTAGCATGACCAAATGTGCAAAGTGATGTGTCTTATTCAACAGAGCTTGGGTTTGCTACAAAGCCTAGGACCTCCTGTGTGTGCATTAATCTACCGTTGGTTTTGTGGCATTTGAGTAAATTTGTTCATTGGATTTTATTTTTCATGGATTACTCCTTTTTATTAATTGTATTTTCCAGGCTCTGATCTCTTCCATTCTGCTCCCAATTCATTAATGGCAATGTGGCACAATAAATAAAACCCATCTGCTGACCCATTTTTGTTGACCTAATCAAATGACTCATTAGAGATGTTGATTTTTTTTTTAATATCCACAACTAAATATGATAAAGGCAAATAGTGCTAAATTGTCCATTTCCCCAGGTGAATCAATAGTGCTGCTGTTATATTATGGGATCCAAGCTCATAACTCTATTATAGTGCTTTCCAAGTCATATTATAAAACGTGTGAATATAAAAGCTATGATCCCCTGTGGGAATCTAGGCTTCTTGAGAAGACATTCTGTCTACCTTATTATTTCTAAGCCCTAATGAGTAACTAGCCTATAACATATATTCAATACATGTTTGTTGAAGAAAAATAATAAGATATTACTATTTTGCTCATTTACATGGTCATTCAATATATGAGCCTTTTGTGATCTTTTGAATAATTTTATTTATAAAAGTACCTGTGCTATTTTTCCATTCTGGGTATGTCACTCACTGTGCCAGTCTGTACCACCAGAATTCTGTAAAATGCCACTATAAATTCCCAATATAAAATGCCACTATAAATACTCTTTTTTAAAAATATTTTATTGATTTTTTACAGAGAGGAAGGGAAAGGGATAGAGAGTTAGAAACATCGATGAGAGAGAAACATCGATCAGCTGCCTCCTGCACACCCCCCACTGGGGATGTGCCTGCAACCAAGGTACATGCCCTTGACTGGAATCGAACCTGGGACCATTCAGTCCGCAGGCCGACGCTCTATCCACTGAGCCAAACCAGTCAGGGCTATAAATACTCTTTAATCTCACTATATCCCAAACTCTCCCCTTTGTTTTCTCCCCCACCTTCATTTAGGTAAAACTGAATATATGAGAAAGTACTGGGGAGAGGTTGTCTTGGAGTTGGGAATATTGCCAGGCATCAGCAGATCAAATGAAGTATTACACAAACTGATTTCCTTTCTGGTCAATTAGTTCAAAAATCTTCTTGTCTGATTAAGTGAATTCCCATGACATACACAAGAGAGCCATGAGGTTTTTAAGAATATTATATAAGCAGATACATTACCTGCTTGGAATGAAAGGGATAGACAGTACAAAATGGAAAAAAAAAAAAAAAAAGGCTCTTAGCTTCCTAAAGTCTAAGGAAGGGGTTCTCAAACTTTTTAAACAGGGGGCCAGTTCACTGTCCCTCAGACCGTTGGAGGGCAGGACTATAGTTTAAAAAAAAAAAACTATGAACAAATTCCTATGCACACTGCTAAGTCGGCTGCTAAGCAGGACAGGCAGCGGCGGCAAAAACACCCGGCGGGCTGGATAAATGTCCTCGGCGGGCCGCAAGTGGCTCGCGGGCTGTAGTTTGAGGACCCCTGGTCTAAGGCAAGGAGCAAGCTAATAGTCAACTGCAACCACATGGTACCTTTCATAAATGAAGGATGATTTTTGGGGTAAGGCCTTGGCTCCAAATTGTGGAACCCGGAGCCACCAATGATTATTCCCAAGCTTTAAAACCTAATGGAGTTTGCTTTGGTTATATTTCTAAATTTCTTAGGGTCATTGACTCCTTGTTTCCCTCCATTTTCTCACTTTTTGAATGGAAACATCTACAACTATTTTCTTATGCATGTCTCATTGTTATTTTTTGGAGCAGATAACTTGTTTTTAAGTTTCACAGTTGCACAGATGGAGAAGATTTTTTTTTTTTAAATCAAAGATGGATTATACCCAGAGCCTTACCCACAAAAATTTAGGAAATTTAGATAATTAGTGATGAATTTTTGAGCTGATGAGACCTCAATAAGATTTTTGGTCTTGAATTGATGCTGAAATGAGTTGAGACTTTTAGGGAACTTGAGATGAGGTAATATATTTTACATCTGGGATGAACATGAATCTTTGTGGGACAGAGGGTGGACTATGGTATGCTGAATAATGCCCCCCCCCCAAAAAAAAAGATGTCCATTTCTAATTCCATTGTTTTCACACAGTTGGATTCAGCCATATTGAAAATGTGTTGTTTTTTAACCTGGATCACAGGCATACATGTGTTTTATTATTATGCTTAAAAATGTATGAATTTATTGCAAGTACTTTAAAATTTATGAAGTATTTTATAATAAAAAATTATAAAAATAATCTATATATAATAAATCAGAGGAACAATATCAACTCAAAAGAGCACATGTGCTTATTTTCAGTGGCATGTTTCCTTTCTGTTCCAAATTTTTGGAAGGATATAAGTTTCATTCTATGTTATATTAAGTGGCATAAAAGAGTAAGCCTGTAGCCTTGAAGGAATTGATATGGGACCTTCCATTTTAATTCACCATGTACTGCCCTCACTCCACGAGTAATGCTCTGTCTCTATTCTCTACACCCTCACCATCCTGACTTCAAACTGGCCTTCATTTAATAAGTATTTGTTGAATATATTGTATGGTTAAGGAATCATAACTTTTGACATCCTTTCTATCCTATGTGAATAATCCACATTGGGTTTCACAAGTACATAATGTCTTTTAGTAGTCAACTGGTTCCTATGGAGAAAGGGGACAACTGGAATACTTCCTGAGAACAGAGCTAGTGAAAGGAAAAACAAGCACAGACTTGACATGACTGTCTCAATGAGGTCATTTTCTTTGACTGGGGCAAGCACTTATGTTCCCAGGAGTGGTCTACACAGCCTTCTTAACTAGCGTGAAAAAGAACTCTTTCCCAGTAATAGAAAAATTCTATCTTAGAAATCTCCCAGGAACAATCAGTACTATATTAAAACTAGTTCTTTTGAACTGACTATCCTTTTACAGAAAGAGAAGCAGACACTGGCTGCCTGGTTGGGTGTCTGCCCATGTAAACAGAAGCCCAGTGTTCATCAGCACTCAATATCATGGCTCTGCGGGTCGGCTGTTGCACTCATTCACTCTCTAGGCTAAAGGGACACAGTGTCCTGGGTCTATGAAGTGGGCATGCGAGGCTTGAAAGAGAAAAAAACATGAGGCCTCTGCCGCCTCCACCTCCCATGTGGATACCCTGTAGGCAGGCTTCCCTGAAGAAAAACGCTGATTTCTTTGGCTTTTAAGTATATCATCCGTATTCACTCCTCGTCAGACTATATAAATTAAGAAAATAAACAATCCCAAGCACTTGTAACTACAAAGTATTTTCTCTGCCTCCCCACCCTCAGGCATTCAATGACTAAAATCTATCTCCTGCCCTCTCACCGCAGGAAATGGTTTGTGTGCCTTCATTTTGCAATGTGCAAAGCATTGTTATGTTTCACATTCTCTGACCAAATGCCACTAATGCCTCTCCCTACGTCTGAGCAGGGGTGTCTATCACTTGTATTCTTTCAGTCGGTATTTTAATTTCTCCACCCCCGATCCCACCTTGCTGAATCCCCAGACATATCACACAAACGATGATGGGGTAGGAGCCGAAGAATGAGTAGGAATTTTTGAAAGCAAGTGAAAAAAGGGAGACAGAAAGAAGTGAGAATATCTATTTCTGCTGTTACAACCATCACTCCTTCCTGTCATTTTAACACAGAGGTGCCCTGGTTGCTCGTGGCAACCCTCAGTGTCACACACCGATGGCACACAGCGTATTTTGCCTCCATGGTCCCACGGGCACAGCACCAGACTGCCATGCATATTGATTTTCCTCTCATCCCATCGAGACATCACAGCTGCCCCCTCAGAGCGTAGGTGGAGGCGAAACCTCCCTCCTGAGCAGGACAAGTGTATGCTCACAGCACTGCTTTTGGAACAACTCCCATGCTGCTCTGAGCCTTTTCCATTTGCTCCTTCTGGGGTTGAGAAAATGAAAGCAAGGACCTCAGAGGACCTTAGGCAATCCTGAAGAATAAAAAATAAAACAGCTGGGTTAAAACCAGCTCAGTAATTTCTCTGCGCTTGGCACTCTCCTTCTCTGAAACTATGACTGTGCAAGATGTTGAGAGAAAGAGAAAATGGAATCTGGCCTTGAGCTTTAAAGGCAGGAGATGAATCTAACTTTAAGTGGTAAATTACTGTGGTCCTCTTTATGAGGTGATTAAATTATCTGAGCTGGGTGCTTGCATAATTAGCATGCTGACCCATTGGGCCTGGGATTTGTGGTTACACGTGGTTCTAGTGTCTGCTCACAACTGGCTGCACATTGTGAGTTTTCAAAATTAGAACCACGGGCAGAGAATATGGTGCCAAATAGCACCAATTGGACAGATGCTTTAGCTTTTCCAGGGCTCCTAAATCACTGTGATGCCTAGACCTTAGATCACAGGTCAAATATTATTGTTTGAGTAATTTAATCTGATTAGATGGGATCTTGAAAGCTAATTCTTGTTCTCACTCTCCTCCCATGAGAAGTCCCCAAGCATACACAACAACAAAACTGCTCATCTAATCAAACACAATTCCCTTGGCTTATCTAGGGCTTTAATCTGTTGATAAGTCAACAGCCTCACACACGTGAAGTAAATGAGTTTCTGGTGGGTTTCAGGGCAGCTTCCCTGTATCTCCTTCACTCACCATTTCACATGCACACAGATACAGATGTGTGCACACAAAAGCAGTCTTATCAGCTTGCTGGTGTATAAAATTCCTGTCATAATAAACTCTACTTTTAATTCCAAGGCTTAACCTCCAAATACTCCTGAGAGAGAGAATGCAAATTTATACTGACAGATAACAGATTCTTTCATGAGAATTGTTTTTTTATAGAAAGAAGGTCCTAGGATTATAATGAGATGGAGAGAAAAATGTGGCAGGGAAGATAAGAGCTGTCTATTTCTCAATTTTTAGGATGTATTCAGTTCAAAGGAATTATGATGAAGTCACATGTTGAGATTTGGTTTATGTCACCCATATAAAACATGTTGGCTTGTAAGAATTATGGGGCATCTTTGATGTCAAAGTATTACATTTTTCCTTGACTTTTATTTCTTCTAAATTAATTTTGTCCAAAGCAAACACTTCAACATATCTTGATTTCACTTCACATTTTAAAAACAATCTCATTTAAGGTTTATGTGAATGTATGTTCTGAAATACCTTCTGAAATTCTATAAAAAGCTATGTTGGGATGGTTCTAAAGGTCATGCTCTTAAATTTTGGTATTACAGTCTCTTGAAGGTTTTCCAATTCCAGTTACTATCTAGAACAGAGGCTAGCATTTTGCTTTATTCATTATCCTCCATCCCCTCTTTTTCCTTTGAGCTTTGCAATTATTAAATAAAGGAAAAGTAGTGGTAGAGAAGAAAATATTGTCTATGTAGTGCTAAACCAAACTCTTTAAGAGAATTTTCCTAAATATAATGTATTTTGGAGGGAGAAATAATTTTACTGATTTTTTTCAGAGGTATCTTTACCATTCTCCAACATTTTGTTCAACTTATCTGTAAATGCTTAAAAACACGGGCCCAGAGTATATTCTCAGAGTTAGCTAAGGCTTTACAGGCTTAACTACTAAAGAACCATGGGTATCCTATCTAATAAAAGAGTGATATGCAAATTGACCATCACACCAAGACACAAGATGGCTGCCACCATGTGGACACAAGATGGCCACCACAAGATGGCCTGCAGGGAGGGCAGTTGTGGGAAGTTAGGGGTGACCAGGCCAACAGAGGAGGGCAGTTGGGGGTGACCAGGCCAGCAAGGGAGGGTAGATGGGGGGGACCCAGGCCTTCAGGGGAGGGCAGTTAGGGTTGACTGGGCCAGCAGAGGAGGGCAGTTGGGGGAGACCAGGTCAACAGGGGAGGGCAGTTGTGGGGGACTAGGACTGCAGGGGAGGGCAGTTGTGGGGACCAGGCCTGCAGGGGAGGGCAGTTGGGGCGGACCAGGCCTGCAGGGGAGGGCAGTTGGGAGCCAGCAGTCCTGGATTGTGAGAGGGATGTCCCAGATTGGAGAGGATGCAGGCTGGGCTGAGGGACACTCCCCACCCGTGCATGAATTTCATGCACCGGGCCTCTAGTTTTCTTAATAAAAATACTTCATTTTTGAGCATTAGGGTCACAGGATAAAACCAAACCAAACAGGAGAACCAAGATGGTGGCATAGGTAAACACCTATACTTGCTGCCTTTAACAACCACATCAAAATTACAGCTAAAAGGCAGAACAACTACCACCCAGAACTGTGGGAAAGCTGGGTGAGTGGAAGTTCCACAACTAGAGAGGTGAAGAAAGCTCAGAGAGACTGGTAAGAGGTGTGGAGGCGCAGAAAGTGCTGGCACCTGGATGTGCTTCTCATTTAATCGGGAGGGAGATTCAAGCTCCCGCTTTCTCAGAACTCCAATTCTGGGCGAGACTTTGGGGGACCCAGAAACATATGGGGAAAAACTGGACTGTCTGGCATTGAGACAGGAATGCAGAGGCAGCTTTCTCTCAGAGGTGCTCGCAATGATCACTGTTCCTGCAGGGGGGCGCAGGATGTGGAGACCCGGGGACCTCTCCCATGCAGGGCTGACTGGCAGCAATTGCTGTTTGCTCTGCCCTGGTGATTCCCAGAGACCCCACCCCACCCAATGTACAACCCCACCCAAGCTGTGCGCAGCAGCTTTTGCATATGAATGGCCTGTCCTTTCAAACTGCAGCTGGGTCAGAGAGCCCCAGAGCTTCCAAAAGAAGGCCCAAGGCCAGGCAAGAGCAGCCTGCCTTGCTTCACAGCTGGGCCTTGTCTGGGCACTTCCAAACCCCATACAAAGGAAGGAATCTGCAGATGTCTCTTTAGCTCCTGCTGGGCAGCCCCAGACACTGGTCGACCTTGCACCTCCTTGGAGATCCAAGAGCTAGTGTACCCAGTGGTCAGAGTGAGACCATACTGGATTACAACTCTTCACATGCATAAGTGACACATTCAAGGGGCAGACTCAGTGAGCACCAAAGCCCAACAGAAGCAAGTCCTACACCATAAGGGTGTCTCCTGTGCAACAGATCTTCCAGTGTAGACACAGCTGGTCATCACAGCCAATTGGCCTGGAGGTCAATTCCTCCCAGTGATACCAATAGCAATCAAGGGTTAACTATGACAAGACTGTGCACACAGCCCACAAAGGGGTACACCAAGAGCGTCCTTCTCTGGTGACTGGGGAGGCTGAGCCACTGGGCCCTATAGGACATCCACCACACAAGGCCACTCTAACAACTCAAGGAGACTTAGCAGCTACCCAGTACATAGAAACAAACACAGGGAAGCAGCCAAAATGTGGAGAAAAAGAAACAAGTCACAAAGGAAAGAAAAGGATAAAAGCAAAATACTGGATATAGAGTTCAAAACCACAGTTATAAGGTTACTCAAGAATCTTCTAGAAACCTCCGAGAAACTTAGTGAGACCCTCAAGGATATGAAAAAGGACCAATCAGAAATTAAGCATACACTGACTGAAATAAAGAATAATATATAGAGATTCAACAACGGACTAGAGGATCCCAAGAATCAAGTCAAAGATTTGAAATATGAAGAAGCAAAAAACACCCAACCGGGAAAGCAAAAAGCAAAAAGAATCCAAAAATATGAAGATAGTGTAAGAAGCCTCTGGGACAACTTAAACACACTAACATTCAAATTATAGGGGTGCCAGAAGAAAGAGAGCAAGATATTGAAAACCTATTTGAAGAAATAATGACAGAAAACTTCCCCTACATGGTGAAAGAAATAGACTTACAAGTCCAGGAAGCGCACAGAACCCCAAACAAGAGGAATCCAAAGAGGACCACACCAAGACATATCATAATTAAAATGCCAAGGCAAAAGACAAAGAGAGAATCTTAAAAGCAGCAAGAGAAAAACAGATACCTACAAGAGAGTACCCATACGACTGTCAGCTGATTTCTCAACAGAAACTATGCAGGCCAGAAGGGAGTGGCAAGAAATATACAAAGTGATGAATAGCAAGAACATACAACCAAGATTACTCTACCCAGCAAAGCTATCATTTAGAATTGGTTAGATAAAGAGCTTCACAGACAAGAAAAAGCTAAAGGAGCTCATCACCACCAAACCAGTATTATATGAAATGCTGAAAGGTATTCTTTAAGAAGAGGAAGAAGAAGAAAAAAGTAAAGATAAAAATTATGAACAACAAATACATATCTATCAACAAGTGAATCTAAAAATCAAGTGAATTAAAAATCTGAGGAACAGAATAAACTGGTGAATATAATAGAATCAGGGGCATAGAAAGGGAGTGAACTGATAATTCTCAGGGGAAAGGGATGTGGGGGTTGCAGGAAGAGACTGGACAAAAATTGTACACCTATGGATGAAGACAGTGGGGGGGTAAGGGCAGAGGGTGGGGTGGGAACTGGGTGGAGGGAAGCTATGAGGGGAAGGAGAAACAATTGTAATAATCTGAACAATAAAGATTTATTAAATTAAAAAAAAGAGTTGGGATCTAGATATATCAACAGAGCATCATAGATGCCATCCATATGGAAGATACTAAATAGATATTCATTGATGATTGAATACCTTGGCCTAGGACTCACTGATGCTAGAAATTTCACTATTAAAAATCCATTCTTGGACTTAAATCTTTGCATTTTGTATGAGCACAATGCATCTAAACAGGTTCATATTAAGCCTTCTCAATGGATTGAATCCTATCTAATAAAAGAGTAATATGCAAACTGACCATCACTCCAACACAATTAATATTTGACAAAGGAGGCAAGAGCATACAATGGAGTCAAGACAGTCTTTTCTATAAATGGTGCTGGAAAAATTGGTCAGATACATGGAAAAAAATGAAACTAGACCACCAACTTACACCATACACAAAAATGAACCCAAAATGGTTAAGGACTTAAATGTAATATGAGAAACCATAAAAATCCTAGAAGACTCCATAGGCAGCAAAATATCAGACATATGTCGTAGCAATATCTTTACTGATGCAGCTCCTAGGGCAATGGAAACTAAGGAGAATATAAACAAATGGGACTACATCAAAACAACTCTCACACTCTTACTCCCTTTTAGCTCTGTATACAAAGCTGACTAGAAGTTAGCTAGTAGTCAGCCTTTGTTAGAAAATCTGAGTATTGCAGGTATTGAAAGTATAATGCTGATGTTTTGATCCAGTGATTTCTAATATGCAGTATTTTTACAGAATATTATGAAAGCATTCACAGCAGCCTATTATTTGCACAGATTATATACCAGTATATACTGATGATACTGATAGGTAGAAATGCCTCCTCCTCACCCACATGGCCAGCTGTTTGTTTACATTTATGCAGGTTTCCATTCTATGTAATGCCTCTGTAGCACATGGAACTCCAATTCATTTTAGTCCAAAATGTACTCGGGTGTATTATAATTATATATTTAATCTAGAGAGGTAACTCTGTCTTAGAAAATAGAGTTCAGTTGGAAATATAGTCTATAGATAATTTTCCTGTCTATGACTTCTTCAAAGACTTTTAGAGAATTACTTTACTCTTAATCTGTTAAGTCTTTGGGTTTAGTTAGAGTAATTGAATAATGACTATGTCAAAAACTTTTCTGATGTGTACAGCAATATTCATACTAGCATCAGTCACAATTGTCACAACCCAAGTGTCCATCAACAAATGAATGGATAAACAAAAAGTACATGAATTTAATTGAACTATAGAAAGAATGATCTGATCCATTATACAACATGATTGGTCTTGAAAGCATTATGCAAAGTAAAATTAACCAGGCACAAAAGACAAATATTATATAATTCCAATTATATGAATTATCTAGATTAGGCAAATTCATAGAGACATAAAGTAGATTAGATGTTACCAGAGGCTGACATGGGATGATTTAAAAACTTGGGAAATAAATAATGGTGATTGTTGTACAACATTGTGCATGCATTTCATGCTACTGAATTATACATTAAAAAAGGTGTCAAATGTCAAATATTATGTTATATATTTACCACAATTTTTTAAATGAATAATGTAACCCTGGCTGGATGGCACAGTTGGTTGGAGTATGGTCACATACACCAAATGGTTGCGGGTTTGATTCCTGGTCAGGGCACACACTAGGTTGCAGATCCAGTCCCCCAGTTGGGAGTTGGGACTCAAATTGGAGGCAAATGATCTCTCTCTCTCTCTCTCTCTCTCTCTCTCTCTCTCTCTCTCTCTTTCTCTCTCTCTCTCTCTCTCAAAAATTAATTTAAAAAATGTATCCTCAGGTGAGGATTAAAAAAACAATTTCAATGAATAATGTTATGTGTCAAAGACATCAAATATATACTTTAACTGAATTAATTATATGGTAGGTGATGTCAATAAAGCTGTTAAAGAAAACAACAAGAATATATTCTGATGTTCACGTGGACATCAGTAACTAAACATATGAGGAAGGTAGAAGGACTTAGGGTTCGCACAGGGGGGTTGATGTGGTATAGGAGTGAGAACTGATACTGTCGTATTCCCATAAATTGCTCAGGTTTGCCTCTGATCCTTTTCCTGCTGGGAATGCTTTATACTCTAGTGGTATTTTCGTTTCTACCCTATAGATGAGTCCCAACATGACCCAATGGCTTTAAACCAACTACTTTGTTAAGGTCTTGATGCTGTCCATGTTATATATTATTAAGAATTGGGGGATAGGCTAGATATTGGTGACACTTGTCCCTATGGATGTGACTGTACTAAGCTGAAGATGATATTGCTCAAATTTGCCTGCCTTCCCCTTCAGTTATTCAAATATCACTTCACATCACAGATAGGATTGCCCACCACATCTGAACCTTGAAAGCAGAGAGAGAATAAATGAGAGCACAAATGATTAACCCTCTGTCATTATCTTCATCTTTGCTAATCAAATATTGGAAGTATCTATTTCCTCGCCTGTCTCCCACTACTACACTAAGTTCTTTTAGGACAGACTATGGGAGTGAAAAAAAGTGTCCAGTTTTGTGACTAGTAAGAAATTTAGTGGGTCAGTCATCAATTAAGTATGTAGAGATGTAGAGATAAGCCTCCCCACCACCCTTAGCAGCCTCTGTAACTACAAAAACCCATTCCTTACTTGTTGTGATGTATGTTTACAGTCCAAAATTTGAAATCTTATTAAAGAAGAGCAAGACGTTACCTTTATCAACACGCATAATTTCCTGCTTATAGTAAAACAGAAATGGATCAAAGTCTGGTTAACTGTGTTTTCCAGTTCCAGAGCGATTTCTGTTTACCTACTCAGACTATAACTCAGTTGATGTGCCAACACCAGGAAGGAGAGCATGCAGACCTTCCAATAGAACATCTATTAATAGTAAAATCCCGTCACTTTTTTTCTAAGAAATAATGCATATTAAATGTGTGCTCCAGATTTTTGACCCGATGCTTGACTTGATTCCAATAGAAAAATCAATGTAATTTATTTAACCTTACAGCCTATATAATCACGAAAGCAAAGAGCTGAAATGCACACAGAGGCTGTGAAGCATATAAATGACCAAAGCTGAAATTTATAAAATGATAAATTATCCACATTAAATTTAGATAGCAGAAAGGAAGTCTCTCAGGGACCTACAGATTTTCGATTTCATATGAACATTTGTATTGGTGTCTGGCTGTTCCATTTAAGGTAACTATTTTTGCATTGTGGCATTTTCCCTGCATTATTTTTGTCTACTGCACACTATGAAAAGCTATTAATCAACTCCTGGATTAGATTCAATTTAATACTGGGAGTAGTGATGTCTTCATACAAAATGATGCAGATTTAACTTTACATGTTGCATATTACTCATTCACTTATGATGAATTAATTAAATATTTATTGAGACTTTATTATGAATCAGACACCATAGCAGGTCTTAAGGACATAGACAGAATGAACATAGTCTGTCATAAAAGAACTTATAGTGTAGTGGTGGGAGACAGGCAAGGAAATAAATACTTCCAATATTTGATTAGCAAAGATGAAGATAATGACAGAGGGTTAATCATTTGTGCTCTCTTTTATTCTCTCTCTCTCTCTCTCTCTCTCTCTCTCTCTCTCTCTTTCTCTGACTTACTCGCTCTTGCTCTTTCCTCCTCCCTTAGTTTCCTCTACTTCCCTATCTTTTTCTCTCTCTTTGAACAATTTATGTTCTAAATTTTTTATTTATAATTCAAAATGTATTTTGATGTCTGAAAATGTTTAACAATACTTAACTGAGGCTGGAAAATTTTATTACTGTTTTCCTCAGATTCATGGTGAGTTTGGTGGAGATTGTTTATTAGCTGACATTCTACGATTCTCATCCTCTTTTCTTCTTATATTAGTATTGGTTGTCATCTTCTGATCATTGTGAAATATCTTATATTTTTCTGGGCCAGCAATAACAATTGCATGTAGTGTTGTGTGTGGCTTTCAAAATTTCTTAGCTGAAGAGAGATTTTTTCTGTCAGCCACAGAAAAAAAAGCATCCAGTTTTGAAAATCATTAGTGCCTTCTTTTGTTCTTTAGAGATGTTGAGTTATCCTCTTATTTTGTGATTCTTTTCTACTTCAGTGAGAATCTTAATTTTCACAACTTTTTACCTTTTTTCTCTTTATCACCAAGCCTCAAGTTTGTTCCTCATCTGCAGAAATTGTGTCTTATGAGACTCTAGCCTCTAGTTTTATACACTTGCAATCTCCTTCCCTTCAGTGCTCAGCCTGAAAATCTTAGTCCTGTCCTCATTGTTTCCCCTCTGATAATAGGATGCCTTTTGTCTGGACTTACTAGGGTGTGTGTTCTATCACCCTTGCCCATTTCTCCCTTCTGTGTAGTCTCCACCTGACAGTGAGCTCCAGCATGGAAACTGTTGCTGGCTCCACCGATTTTGAAATATTTCTCATGCAAAATATGGCTATAAAGTATTCATGTGTCATATATTGTATTACCACATTTTAAAAAATGTATTTTCCTTGATTTCAGAGAGGAAGGGAGAGGGAGAGAGACAGAAACATTAATGATGAAGGAGAATTATTGATTGGCTGCCCCCTGCATGCCCCACACTGGTAATCAAACCCACAATCTGGGAATATGCCCTGACCCAGAATCAAACTGTGACCTCCTGATTCATAGGTTGATGCTCAACCACTGAGCCACATTAGCCAGGCTGTATTACCTCATTTTTATTATTAAACTAGCATTCCCGTTGCAGGAAAAATCCTGCAATAGGATTTCCTGCTGCACTCTACCCCGCCTCCGCTCCGCCCTTGTCGCCCGCCCCGCCTTCTCCGCCAGCCCGCCTGCGTTTCCCTTCGCCCCCGGCCCTGACTTCGCTCCTCCCTTCTCCTCCCCTCCCCCCCCGCCCCCTGGCTTGCTTGCTTCTTCGAAGCTTTACTCCCTTCTGCAGCTCTTGGCTTCTTTCGACGCTGTCTTGATATGCAAATTAGCCGCCATCTTTGTTGGGGTAATTTGCATACTCGTCCTGATTGGTTGGTGGGCGTGGTTTGGCTGGTGGACGTGGCTTGGGTGTAGCGAAGGTGCGGTCAATTTGCATATTTGTCTATTATTAGATTAGATTTAAAAACTCTTCCCTCAAAATCGATCTCATCCTAAAAGCCAGTCACATCAACCACAGTATTCACCTCAACCTTCATTTTGCTTCCAAGCCACCAGTCAACAGAATTTCCTCATGATAGAAGGCTAATTAATGTTGTGATAGAGACTTATAGAGGTCCCCAAATGTCTGTTCCTCCCTTTATATTCAAAAATAGAACACTAAGTTTTAGCTAGGCATGTGATTTCCCTAAGTAAAGATGACTTAGCTTCCCTTATTGCAAAGTATAGTCATAGAACATGTACTAATTAATGATATGTAACCAAAAGTGTCAAGGTGTGATTTATGTAAGGATTCCGAAAAGGAATAGGTTCACCCTGCTTTATTTTTGTTGAATGTAATACCAAGATAATGACTAGAGCTCAAGTAGCTGTCTTAAACACGTGGAATTCCCACATGTTCAAGATGGAAGAGCAAAAAGACAGAAACAGTATGGGCCATATCTTTTCAGGAATGCTAAATTCCAGATTTTGTTTAAGAAAGAGAGAACTAATATACGTGATTTTTAGTGCTTTGTTATTTGAGGTTTTCTTTCCTTTTCATCCAGACCTAATTCTAAAAGCTAGCAAGGAATTGGGGATAACTGCAGATTAAACAACTGCTTCTGTATAAACTGTAGCTTCTAAATATGGTACTAACATCACTTCATATAAATGACTTAGATAAGTATAGTTCAATTTGGAATAACCAAGAATAATGTTTCAAGGAAGATGGCTGCTGACAGGAAGGCAGACTGCAAGATAATGTGAGAGTGAGAAAAAAAAAAAGGGAGAGTGTGTGGTCTCACGGGGAGTGTTTGTTGGTAAGTTGAGGGACAGCTATACTCCAAGAGACTGTGGGGGACTGTCGGATGGGGCTCCCCTGGCCAGGCAGCCCCCACTGCTGCTGGGTTCCCTCCCGGAGTGACCGGCTCAGACGTGGAGACAGCTCCATCTTGAAGGAAAAGTGGATGTTATTGGGATCCTGAAAAGCCTGGGGAATCTACAACTATGGCACCCACTGAACAGCTGCGAACCCGAGAACACTGGTTCCCAAGTGGCGCAAGCACGCAGATTCAGAGGAGTTCTACAGTCCACTACGGAAAGGTCAGATTTAACCTGGGATAAGGAGAGAGAGAACTACATAACCAGACACGCAGAGAAGAGAGAGCATGGGGAAACAAAGAAACAGCCCGCATATGAAAGAAAAGCAGGCATCACCAGAAAAGGAAGTAAATGAAATGGAGACAAGCAACCTTTCAGAGAAAGAATTCAGAGAAATGGTCATAAGGTGGATGAAAAGAATGGAATACAAATTCGACAATATGTGTAAGAACCAAGAGGAAACGAAGAAGAATTAAGAAGAAATGAAAAATGACATCGCTGCTATAAAGAACTCAAAAGAAAGCATCAAGAGTAGACTAGAAGAAGCAGAGGACCACATCAGTGAGCTAGAAGACAAGATAGAAAAAATACCCAAGTAGAGCAGCTTCTAGAAAAAAAAAATTAAAAAGCAGGAAGAGAGCCTAAGGGAACTTTGGGACAACATGAAATGAAACAACATCCGCATAATAGGGGTGCCAGAAGGAGAGGAAACTGAGCAAGGAATAGAAAACCTGTTTGAAGAAATACTGACTGAAAACTTCCCTGATATAGGGAAGAAAAAACCCACACAAATCCAAGAAGCTCACAGAATCCCAAGCAAAATGAACCCAAAAAGACCGACGCCAAGACACATTATAATTAAATTGTCAAACACCAACAACAAAGTAAGAATCTTAAAAGCAGCCAGAGAAAGACAGAAAGTTACCTACAAAGGATCCCTCATCAGACTAGCGACTGATTTCTCAACAGAAACACATCAAGCCAGAAGGGAATGGAATGAAATATACAAAGTCACGCAAAAGAAGGGTCTGAATCCAAGAATACTGTACCCAGCAAGGCTCTCAATCAAAATTGAAGGTGAAAGCAGGAGCTTCACAGACAAAAAAGGACTAAGGGAGTTTATTACCAACAAACCAGCAATGCAAGAAATGCTAAAGGGTCTGCTGAAAAAGAAAAAAAAGAAATAGGAAGCGAAGAAGAAACACAGGGGTAAAGAATAAAAATGGTGACAACCAAGAACCTATCAATAACAACTTAAAATGTAAATGGATTAAATGCCCCAATCAAAAGACATAGGGTAACAGATTAGATAAGAAAACATGACCCATGTATCTGCTGTCTATAAGAAACACACCTCAGAAAAAAAGACGCACACAGACTGAGGGTGAAGGGAGGGAAAAAGGTTTTTCAGGCGAATGGAAATGAAAAAAAAGCGGGGGTAGCAATACTTATATCTGACAAATTAGATCTCAAAGTGAAGGACATAAAAATAGATAAGGAAGACCACTTCATAATACTAAAGGGAGCAATCCAACAAGAAGAAATAACTCTGGTAAACATATATGCACCCAAATACATAAAAAAAAACTCCGGGAAGATATCAAGGGAGAGATTGACAGCAATGCAATCATAGTAGGAGACTTCAATACCCCACTATCACCATTGGACAAATCCTCTAAACAAAAAATCAGCAAAGAAACATCAATCCTAAATGACTCACTAGACCAGATGGAATTAATTGATATCTTCAGAACATTTCACCCCAAAAGCCACAGAATATACATTCTTCTCAAGTGCACATGGGTCATTTTCAAAGATAGACCATATATTGGGTCACAGTCAAAGTCTCTTCAAATTCAAGAAGATAGGAATCATATCAAGCATCTTCTCAGATCACAGTGGCATAAAACTGGAAATCAACTACAATAAAAACAATCCAAAAAAATCAAACACATGGAGACTAAGTAGCATGCTATTAAACAATGACTGGGTTACCAGAGAGATCAAAGAAGAAATAAAAAGCATCATGGCAACAAACGACAATGAAAACACAACAATCCAAAATCTATGGGACACAGCGAAAGCAGTCTTGAGAGGGAAGTTCATAGTTCTACAAGCCTACTTCATATAACAAGAAACAATGGTAATAAATTACCTAACCCTACAACTCAAAGAGTTAGAAAGAGAGCAACAAGAAAAGCCCAGTGTAAGCAGAAGGAAGGAAATAATAAATATGAGAGCGGAGATAAACGACATAGAGACCAAAAAAAAAAAAAAAAATACAAAAGATCAACAAAACCAAGAGCTGGTTCTTTGAAAGGATAAATAAGATTGATGAACCTCTAACCAGGCTCACCAAGAAGAAAAGAGAGAGGACCCAAATAAAAAAAATCAGAAATGAGAGAGGAGAAATAACAACAGACCCCACCGACATACAAAGATTGTTAAAACATACTATGAACAACTCTATTCCAATAAACTGGACAACCTGGAGGAAATGGACATATTCCTAGAAAAATACAACCTTATAAAACTCTATCAGGAAGAATCTAAACATCTCAACAGGCCAATAACTATGGAAGAAATTAAAGGAGTCATCAAAAAGCTTCCAGCAAACAAAAGCCCAGGGTCAGACGGCTTCACAGGGGAGTTTTACCAAACTCCGAGAGATGCAAATCAAAGAAGAACTAAAATTATCCGAATGATGCAAATCAAAGAAGAACTAAAACCTATTGTCCTCGGACTATTCCAAAAAATTCAAGAGGAAGGAACAATTACAAGCTCATTCTACGAAGCCAGCATCACCCTAATACCAAAACCAGATATAGACAACACAATGAAAGAGAATTACAGGCCAATATCCCTCATGAACATAGATGCCAAAATCCTCAACAAAATTCCAGCAAATCGGATCCAGCAGTACCTCAGAAAGATCATATACCATGACCAAGTAGGATTTATCCCAGGGATGCCAGGATGGTACAATATCTGCAAATCAATAAATGTGATACATCACATAAACAAATTGAGAGATAAAAATCACATAGTCATATCAATTGGTGCAGAAAAAGCATTTGACAAAATCCAACACCGTTTCTTGATAAAAACTCTCAGTCAGGTGGGAATAGAAGGATAATACCTCAACATAATAAAAGCCATATCTGATAAACCCACAGCCAACATCATACTCAATGGGTTAAAAACTAAAACCATTTCCCCTAAGAACAGGAACAAGACAGGGATGCCACTCTCACCACTCCTGTTTGACATAGTACTGGAAGTATTAGCCATTGCAATTAGACAAGAAGAAGAAATAAAAGGCATCCAAATTGGAAAAGAAGAAGTAAAGCTGTCCTTATTTACAGATGACATGATATTGTACATAAAAAATCCGAAAGACTCCATAAAAAAAACTATTAGACTTAATAAATGAATTCAGCAATGCAGCATGATACAAAATTAACGCCAAGAAATCTATGGCATTTCTATACACCAATAGTGAACTTACAGAAAGAGAGACTAAAAAAGCAATCCTATTTACCATCGCATGAAAAAAATTGATACCTAGGAATAAACTTAACTAAGGAGGTAAAAGACCTATATGCAGAAAACTACAGGACACTGGAAAAAGAGATAGAGGAAGACGTAAACAGATGGAAGAACATAACATATTCATGGATTGGTAGAATCAACATCATTAAAATGTCCATACTACCCAAAGCAATCTACAGATTCAATGCACTCCCCATTAAAATCCCAAAGGCATATTTCACAGACCTAGAAAGAACTCTCCAAAAATTCATCTGGAATAACAAAAGACCCTGAATAGCCGCAGCAATTCTGAGAAAGAAGAACAAAGTACGTGGGATCTCAATACCAGATTTCAAGCTGTAATTCAAGGCCACTGTTCTCAAAACATTCTGGTACTGGCACAAGAACAGACATATAGACCAATGGAATAGAATAGAGAACCCAGATATCGACCCAAACCACTATACTTAATTAATATTTGACAAAGGGGGCATGAACATACAATGGAGTCAAGACAGTCTCTTCAATAAATGGTGTTGGGAAAATTGGACAGATACATACAAAAAAATGAAACAAAATCACCAACTTATACCATACATAAAAATAAACTGAAAATGGATAAAGGACTTAAACATAAGACGGGAAACCATAAAAATGCTAGAGGAATTCACAGACAGAGAAATCTCAGACATATGCTGAAGCAATTTCTTCACCGATACCGCTCCTAGGGCAATGGAAGCTAAAGAGAAAATAATAAATGGGACTACATCAAAATAAAAAGCTTTTGCACAGCAAAAGAAACCATCAACAAAACAACAAGAAAGTCCATGTCATGGGAGAACATATTTGCAAATATTATCGCTGATAAAGGTTTAATCTTCAACATCTACAGGGAACTTATACAACTTAATAAAAGGAAGATAAATGACCCAATAAAAAAATGGGCAACGGACCTAAATAAAATCTTTTCAAAAGAATACAGAAGGAAGGCCAAAAAACATATGAAAACATGCTCAAAGTCAATAATTATCCGAGAGATGCAAATCAAAACGACAATGCAGTACCATCTCACACCTGTCAGAATGGCAATCATCAACAAATCAACAAACGACAATTGCTGGCGAGGATGCGGAGAAAAAGGAACCCTCGTGCACTGCTGGTGGGAATGCAGACTGGTGCAGCCACTGTGGAGAACAGTATGGAGTTTCCTCAAAAAACTAAAAATGGAACTCCCATTTGACCCAGTAATCCCACTTCTAGGAATATATCCCAAGAAACTAGAAACACCAATCAGAAAGGATATATGCACCCCTATGTTCATAGCAGCACAATTCACCATAGCTTAAGATTTGGAAACAGCTTAAATGCCCATCAGCAGATGAGTGGATTAGAAAACTATGGTACATCTACCCAATGGAATACTACGCTGCTATAAAAAAGAAGGAACTCTTACCATTTGCAGCAGCGTGGATGGACCTGGAGAGCATTATGTTAAGTGAAATAAGCCAGGCTATGAAAGAAAAATACCACATGATCTCACTCATTTATGGAAAATAAAGAACATTATAACCTGATGAACAAAAAGATAGATACAGAGGAAGTAAAGCACCAAACAGACTGTCAAATTACAGCGGGAAGGATGGGGAGTGTTGGGGACAGGGGAGGGGGAAGAGATCAACCAAAGGACTTGTATGCATGCATATAAGCACAACCAATGGACACAAGACACTAGGGGGGTGGGATGAGGACATGCAACAGAGGGTAGGGGAGGCTGGGGGGAGGTCAATGGGGAAACAAAAGGAGATATATGTACTACTATATGTAATACTTTAAACAATAAAAAAAGAATAAAAAAATAACTGGAAAAAATTATATCATTTAACATTAAAAAAGAATAATGTTTCATCTATGCATTGAACTGTTTGTTATACGTATATGTATACTAGTATATATATGTGTGTGTGTGTACATATATATGTATACATGTATATATATGTATATATATATATATATTTCTTTCATCTTCTTGTTGATCCTATATTATGATACTTGATCTATTATATTTAACTTACAATTACCATAATTTCTTCTAACTTTGTTTCTTTAAAAAGCTCATGCATATTTTGTAAGATTGAGTCTTAGATACCTTACAGTTTGTTTCTATTGAAAATGAATTCCTTTTTCATCTCTTATTTTTTATTTAGTTATATTCAGTACTGCTGTGGATTTTAAAAAGTTGATTCTGTATCCAGCTATCTTATTGAACTCTCATATTAATTCTAAAAGTTTGCTTGTAAATAACTCAATTGTGTTTAAAGTGTTCAGTGATATAAATATCATTGTAAATTCAGTTCTTTACTGAGCCACACCCAGTTCAAAAGACAACGTTAGGTTAAGAAGGGAGAAAATAAAAATATGTATAAGTAAATAAGATTTAACCTGATTCAGTAAAAAGCTAATATACTTTGATATACTATAAGATATTGTTTCTCTGTTATTATAAACTAGAGGCCTGGTGCACGAAATTCGTGCACGGAGGGGGGTTGTCCCTCAGCCCAGCCTGTACCCTCTCCAATATGGGACCCCTTGAGGGATGTCCGACTGCCCGTTTAGGCCCGATCCCAGTGGGCAGTCGGATCCCTAAACGGGCAGTCGGACATCCCTCTCACAATGCAGGACTGCTGGCTCCCAACTGCTTGCCTGACTAACTTCCTGATTGCCCCTAACCGCTTCTGCCTGCCAGCCTGATCACCCCCTAAACCACTCTGCTGCCAGCCTGTTTGCCCCCAACTTCCCTCCTCTGCCGGCCTGGTCACCCCTAACTGCCCTCCCTTGCAGGCTTGGTCCCTCTCAACTGCCCTCCCTTGCAGGCCTGGTGCCTCCCAACTGCCCTCTCCTGCTGGCCATCTTGTGGTGGCCATCTTGTGTCCACATGGGGGCAGGATCTTTGACCACATGGGGGCAGCTATATTGTGTGTTGCAGTGATGATCAATCTGCATAGTACTCTTTTATTAGATAGGATAGAGGCCTGGCACAGGGGTGGGGGCCAGCTGGTTTGCCCTGAAGGGCATCCCGGATCAGGTGGGGGTTCCCTTGGGGTGTAGGGCAGCCCGAGCGAGGGGCCTGTGGTGGTTTGCAGGCTGGCCACGCCCCCTGGCGACCCAAGTGGAAGCCCTGGTATCTGGAATTTATTTTCCTTCTACAATTGAAACTTTGTAGTATGGAGCAGAGCAAGCCTGGGGCTCCCTCCGAGGGGCCGGCAGCCATTTGTGTTGGGGTTATAATTGAAACTTTGTTGCCTTAAGCGGGTCGGCCTGGCCAAGGTGTGTGAAAAGTTTTGCTTCCCCTATTGCCAGTGGCAACCCTGGCCTGCTCTCTCAAGCTCCATTCTGCCGCCATTTGTTTGAATTTGTTTACCTTCTATAATTGAAACTTTGTAGCTTGAGTGGAGGCTTAGGCCTGGCTAGGGCAGGCGGAAAGCTTGGCTTCCTCTGTTACCTAGGAAACCTTGCTCTCTGTGGCTGTAGCCATCTTGGTTTGGGTTAATTTGCATACTCGTCCTGATTGGATGGTGGGTGTGGCTTGTGGGCGTGTCGGAGGTATGGTAAATTTGCATATTTGTCTATTATTAGAGAGGATGAGGATGAGAATAAAAAGAATCAATCATACCCTTAGAAGAACCATTAATTTTAATTCCCCAGATATTTTAATATGCTGATCAAATTAATTTTTGGAATTCATTTAGGTCATTGCAGTAACTTATTTACAGGAAATTAGCCTACTTTAGAAATTTTGTTCACACTAAATAGATGCTCAGATACTCTAGGATGTTACCTGAGTAAGAATGAATATCACCTCTTTAGAAGCTAACGCAGTCAAATTCTTCATTCATATTGGATGACACAGCTCCTCTCAAGTTACTCACACAAGAGCTTTACAACTCCATAAATTATTTCAAGTGGCTGATATCACATTCTATGAAATCTGTTACCTTAAATAAATGGCTGGTGTGGCTGTCTGATATTGACAAACTGGAGTGAAATATATTACTCATAAAGAAAAATAGTCTCTCCAAGTTAAAAACTGAAAATAAATAGGAAAAAATATGAATAAATATTACCATTTGAGGAGAGATTAAAAAATCATGCTTGATTTTATGGGGAAAATGTCTTTTTTTTAGTATAAAATAAGTCTTTTCAGTGTGATTCAATTGTTTTTCACTCTTCAACTTATTTGAAGTTTATTATGTTATATCAAATCATATTGATAATATAACTTTATTATATCTAATCTTTTGAGGATGCTCTAGAGAAAAGGAAAGGGTGTCTATGGCCTGTGTCTGAGATCAAACATAAAGTGACATACTGTTGTTTTATATTCCATTTAGGAAAAAAGTCATGGTGATTATAGGAAACATGTGATGGGAAAGTAGTCCCTTATCTTTTCTCCAGAATTAACCCCAGTGATATTGTTGAGTTTCAGGTGAATCACACTGAACCTCATTCAACATCAGGGCTCTTTGTAATGAGCCACTCTTTGCTGCCATTTCCATTCATATGAAGGATTTATTATAATGAAAACTATGGTCAGAGTAATATCTGGACCAAGAGTGCAAAACCACTCACAGCTTTATGCCCTGGCCATGTAGGTCAGTTGGTTGGAGCATTGTCCTATACACCTAAAGGGTTGTGGGTTTGATTCCTGGCCAGGAAAAAAAAAAAAATCACTGATGCTTTCCAGTGATAAGTCCAATGGCAAATGGACTTATGATAAAATAACTTTGCTAGTAATTGGCGAGTTAACATGTCATACCCATTAGATTGACAAAGTTTTAACAAAGCCTGACAGTGACATGTTGGCAGTAGGAATTCTCATGCATTACTAAAGGGATTATACATTTGGAACAACCACTTTAAAAAAAAAGTTTTTATTGATTTTAGAGAGAGGAAGGGAGAGGGATAGAGAGATAGATACATGGATGAGAGAGAAACATCATCAGTTTGCTACCTCCTGCACACCCCCTACTTGGGGATTGAGCCCACAACCTGGGCATGTGCTATGACCCAGAATTGAACCATGATCTCCTGGTCGATGCTCAACCACTGAGCCACACCGGCTGGGCTGGAATAACCACTTTGATTAACAACTAAGTCATATCTAATAAACTGAATTTATATATTCTCCTACTCAGGAATCCTAGCCCTAAGTCTGTATCTGACATGTGTTTAAAAAGAAATGCAAGGAAATGCTTATTGCAGTATTTTTAATGGAATTTTCCTTGACCAGAGATATTTATGTAACTGTATAATATTACATAATATTATGTGATATCTTTTTTTGTTGTTGTTGTTGTTGTTTGTCCTTGGTTTGCCACCCACAGCAATAACCTTATTAGTGAGATTGAGTTATAAAGAGATCCTTCTAGAATGATGCAGTGGACAGAGCAAGGTTTGAGGCAAATTCATCTGTCTGAAATTGGGCAAATTATTTAACCCCTGAAGTAAGTTCAATTTCTTCTCCCAATGAGTATAATTAAACAGCACTGTTTTATAGAGTGGTGTAGTAGGTGTTAATATATCCATTATACAGATAAGGAAATTGACACTTAGAAAGGTGAAATAGTTTTTCCATGGCTAGTAAATGGTAGAGCTAAGAGTTGAATCTAATTTGCCTGACTTCAAAACTCTAGATCTTAATCACTATACTAAGCTCTAGCTTAATGGCTTTTGTAAAATGAAGTGAGCTAAATTATTTGAAGTGTCTGACTCAGAACTACCATGTGTATGATATTCAATGCATGTTTGCTGTAAGAATTTGAATGAATGATTGAAACTCATGCTTAATGCCCATCCAGTATTTTTATAGTTCAATTAAAATGGCCCAATTTATGACAAAGGAAGTAGATAGAGAAAATATACTACTTATTTGGCTCTGACTGTACCACATGCATTAGATTTGTGCAGTATATTGACTAGTTTGTGTGACATCCAAGTGTCAGATAATTCTATGTTGATTGCTGGCAAGAAAATTAATATATCCAAGAAAAATGGACTTTTGGTGACAATACTGTCTATGGTAGACTGAAAATAATGCCCCCTCAATGATGTAGTCACTTCCTAATTCCTTGAAGCTGGGAATATTATCTTATATGGAAAGAGTGCATATTATCTTATTTTTCAAATAATGTAAATTAAAGATGTCAAGAGGAAGAGTTTATCTTGGATTATCTAGGTGAGCCTGATCTTCAACCACATGTTTCCTTATAAGAGAGAGGCAGGGGGGAGTTTGATACAGACACACAGAGGAGAAGGCAGTGTGAAAATAGGGACCGATATTGGAGTGATATGATCACAAATTAAGGAAAGCTTAATTTAGGGAGCCACCTGAAAGTGGAAGAGATGAGGGAGGGTTTCTCCACTAGAGCCTCAGGAGGGAGTGTAACTGTGTAATAATACAACTCAAATCCAAGACCCTGATTTTTGGATTCTGGCCTCCAGAAATTTAAGAGAATAAATTTGTGTTGTTTTAAGCCACCAAATGTGTAGTAATATATTATAACACATCTGGGACTCTTGTCAGAGCTGGATTTGTAAGGTAAAAGGCTTTAGAGACAGAGAACAGAAACTCTGGGGCTGAGAATTGGTGTCAAAATGCTATACCAGAAGCAAAGTCCTTAAGTTCCCATCACTTATTCCTTTCTAAAGCTACATGGGCACTGGCGAGACTTCAAGAGCTACTGGAAGATTCATATCAATTTACTAGCAAGACCTTTTGCACTAAAACAATACATGATGTTAGTAAAATTGATTTTTTTCATAAAATAAGTTTAAAATAATTAGCTATTTCAAGAGAATCAAATAGGAATAGAACAAATAGAAATGTCATGCGCTTAAATCATAGTCATGCTCTGTGTTAGTTATTTGGCTTCATTGGGCCTCAGTTCTTTCATCTGTAAAATGAGGAGGTTGAAAATATAATTATAGCCATATTATGTTGCCAGTGGTCTTGCAACCTATGACTCAGTCACTAAAAACTGGAAATGTTCTACTTCTATGATGATAAATCACGTCCTTACTGCTGTAAATGTACTTAGAAGAAAATAAAAATTTCCTGGATGGAAGTGGATATTAGTCTCTTATATGGTGCTTTTTTATTATTGGACAGCACAAATTGACAATAGAATGGTTACCTGGAAAGTATAAACCCTGGAGGCAGACAAATTCCATTATTTGGGAGAGTGGATTAGCTTTTCGTGTTGACCAGAGTAATACCGTGAGCTCTTTGAGTACACATACTGTGTTTACAGCAGGCCTGGAACATAATAGGGGGTGTTCGAGTCCACTGGGAAAGCCTATTGTTAGACCTTCATTACCAGATGTAGGCATGATGAGTAAAGTGATAATTACTGATAAACTTGGAGTATTGTGTCCATGTTTAAGACACTGCTGGAGTTTAAATAAAAGTTTTCCATGGCAACAAATTGATGATGGTCATAATTATGTAGTTAGCACATTGTATTTTTTAAAGTATTGTATGCAGGGTTCCAAGTATCTTTAAGCCCTTTGTGTAGAGCATATTTTTTCCAACAATTGCCTACAAACTAGTAGTTATTATTTTTCTAGTCTAAAAAAAAATGGAGGAAGCAAACAGTAAACTTGACTATAAATCTGGGTTTTGTTTATGGTATTAAAATTAAGTTGTCTCTCACCTGTCACAACAGCATTAGGGCCAGAGTCCCTCCTGGTGCTTGGAACAGTGTCCAACTCTAAAGCCCCACAGCCAGAGCCATATTTTTCCACCCTTCAAACATAGAAATAATCACCTTGGCCCTCAAAGGTGATAAACTGACTTCTGATATCTTTCACTGAGATAACCAGAGACTCATAATTGCCATTTTTAAATTTTATTTTATTAGGCATATCCTATATAATAAAAGGCTAATATGCAAATCAACCAAACTGCGAATGACCAGTCATTATGATGCACACTAACCACCAGGGGGCAGACGCTCAACGCAGGAGCTGCCCCCTGGTGGTCCTTGGTGTCCCACAGAGGGAGCACCACTCAGCCAGAAGTCGGGCTACCTGCTCCTTAGTGCTGCCTTGGAGGCTCACGGCTGGCAAGTATAGCAGCAGTGGCAGGAGCCTCTCCCGCCTCCATAGCAGCGCTAACAACCCCTCAGGGGATGTCCGACTGAGAGAGGGCAGAGGCCGGGCTAAGGGACTCCCTCCAGGTGCATGAATGTCGTGCACTGGGCCTCTAGTTTTGTATATTTACATATATATTTATCTATTTTTACCATTCTTTGTCCTTGAGGTAGAACTTTCCTACTTCTCTTTAATTTATTCGCCTGTTCCTCATCCTCTAACAGTCCTTGACCTATTAATCTTCCCCCAGTTTGTATATCAACCCTTTTTTCATTTGGGCCACCCATGATCACCCACTTTGTGACTTCAGAAATCACCATTTGGCTGAAAACTCTGATATATACTCTGAATCCCATATCTGATTACACATACCCACAACTGGATTTCAGACTTAGTACTTAACACATAGTTTAAGTTCCAAGATAGAACTCATAATCTTCTTCTGCAAACTTATTCTGTCTCAACACAATACACTTCTGCTGTTAGTACCCACATCTATCCTGTTTTTCATACATCTTAATTGGACAGACTCAACTCCTCATAGTGTATCCAGTGGGTCATTAAATCCTTCAGATTCTACCTCAAAAATGCCCTTCTCAATTTTTTTTCTTGTCTCCATCTCTGCTTCCTCTGCTATAATTCAGATTATCACCTCTTTTGTTTCTATTACAATTCTTTTCTTCCCATTGTCTCTCTCTCTACTCTTGACTATTCTCCACACTCCTGCCAAAGTCCCATTGTTACAAAATGGAGCTTAATTACATTACTCTCTTACCCAGAAACCTCACTGAATCCCAAGAACCCCAGCTATTTGGAATAAAATTCTAACGTCTGCAATTGATATGTGAGGGGGTTTACAATCTGGACCCAACCTCTTTCATTATCTTTTCCTGCTCTTTGCCAAATACTTAATACCACTGACGTTGAACATCTTTAACTCTCTCTTCATAACCAAACCTTTTCAGGATTCTACTTTTTATATGCATTTTTTGTTCATGTTGTATGTTACTTCATAATAAAGCCTTTTCTTATTATTTGAAGAATGGTTAGTTGCTCCTGCACTAAGTTCTCAGGCCTTTTAGTTTTTATATATTTAAGTGCCAACTTACCTAATTGTACTAAAATTTCTCCATTTATGTCAGTTCACACCAATAGACTGTATTAATGTATCACTTTCTATGTATAAGATTTTTAACAAATCTAAAAAGTGAAATTTGATATGCAGTATATTTTACAAATGACATACTAATTTCATTTTATGGTGTTTTAAAAATTATGGTACATCTACACAATGGAATACTATGCTGCAGTAAAAAAGAAGGAATTCTTACCATTTGCAACAGCATGGATGGAACTGGAGAGCATTATGCTAAGTGAAATAAGCCAGTCAGAGAAAGATAAATATCACATGATCTCACTCATTTGTGGAATATAATGAACAACATAAACTTATGAACAAATACAGATCCAGAGACAGAGAAGCATCAATCAAACCATCAAACCTCAGAGGGAAGGTAGGGGAGGGTGGGGATAAGCGGGAGAGATCAACCACAGGACTTGTATACATGCATATAAGCCTAATCAATGGACACAGACACCAGGGAGTTGAGGGCATGGGGGGGTTAAGGGGGTAAGGGGATAATGTGGGGATAAGGACACATATGTAATACCTTAATCAATAAAGGAAAAGAGGTATGGTTTAAAGTAGTGCAGATAATAAGTTGATTAGACATTTATAGCTTATACATCTCAGATATGAGTATTTTTGGCCAAACAAAGAAATTGCATTTAACATCATTAATGCACTCTTGAAGAATAAACTTCATTGTCTGTGTTTTGCCCTGAAAAATTCACTTTTTGAAACCTATGGCTGCTACAAAATATTACTTGAAGTGTGACCTAATAATAAGATAATATTAACCATATAACATTGATTTCATTGGTTTCAACAGAAGATTTCCTTGGGAGTGATTATTTATTTTGAACGCAAACTATGAAGTTATTCATAAGAATTTAATAAAAGTTAAAGTTCTAAAGCATAATGCAATGGTTTCTCACTCTAAAATATGGCAACAATTCCATCACTTAAGGTTTGCTATGCTCACCAAGTTCAAAAACATTTGTAAGTTCTCTAGTTCATTACCTTGCCTTCATTTTATGATAGAAGTCTGTTTTCTGCTTCTTTTACAAGATTTTTATTTGCTTTCTTTTTTTTGTAAAACTTTTTTTTTTCTTTAATCTTCACCTGAGGATATTTTTCCATTGATTTTTAGAGAAAGTGGAAGGAAGAAGGAGAGAGAAATACTGATGTGAGACATACACATTGATTGGTTTCCTTCTGCACGCCCCACACTGGGGATCGAGCCCACAACCCAGGCATGTGACCTTGACTGGAATCGAACCTGGGACTCTTCAGTTTGCAAGTCGATGCTTTATCCACTGAACAAACTGGCTAGGGCTACAATAACATTTTTAAATGATACAGAAGAAAGGGAAACCCTGAAGGAAATTCAAGAAATGAAAGATATTAGAGGCAAAATTTGCCTGAACATATAAAGACTAGTGGTCCGGTGCACAAAATTCGTGCACAAGGGAGGGGGGAAGAAGGGTGTCCCTCAGCCTGGCCTGCACCCTCTCCAATCTGGGACCCCTCAGGGGATAACTGGCAGTCGGATATCCCTCTCACAATCCAGAACTGCTGGCTCCTAACTGCTCACCTGCCTGCCTGATTGCCCCAAACTGCTTCTGCCCGCCAGCCTGATTGTCCCTAACTGCTCTCCTGCTGGCTTGATTGCCCCTAACCACCTCTGCCTTGGTCCCACATCCAGAACCCAGTATTCCCTCCTCCAGCCAACCACAGGCACCTGGGATCCAGGCTTCCCTCCCTCTGGTCAGCCATAGGCGCCCAGGCCAGCTGCAGCCACAGGGGATGGTGGGCAGGTGGCTTCGCCTGGGCTACAGCCTCAAGTGTTGGCACCTGGGACCACAGAGTGGGCGGCTTCTCCGTCTACCAGGCTGTAGCCAGCTGCAGGTGCTGGTGCCCCGGACTGCGGAGTGGGTGGCTTCTCCTATGGAGTGGGCGGCTTCTCCATCTACCAGGCTGTAGCCAGCCGCAGGTGCTGGCACCTGGACCGCAGGCGGGTAGCTTTTCCATCTTCCCAGGGATGCAGTGTGGGCGACTTCTCTGGCTGGCTGTGGCCTGGGATCATGGGGCAGGCGGCTTCTTGGTCTCCCTGGCTGCAGCCAGCCTCAGGCACTGGCACCTGACTTCTCTGACTCCCACAGGCCCAGAGCGGCTGGGGGGCGGGGCTGCCGCCATCTTTTCAGGTTAATTTGCATACTCACTCTGATTGGCTGTTGGGCGTAGGAGAGTGATGGTAATTTGCATGTTTCTCTTATATTAGTGTAGATAACTTTTTGCAAGGCAAATTGCTATAAAATAAAAAGAGCATAATGAGGAAGTCATAACAGATGAACACAATTGATAAACTTTTGCTATTGAAAATATAGAGAAAAATGAGGTTAATATATATAGTTACTACATCGATTCTGTTTAATAAATGATAAAAAATAGCATACAAATGGAGAAATATAGGAAGTTAGCTAGTTGGGGGAAATCAGCCACCATTCCACTAAAAATTAAGTTCCTGTAAATAAAGAGTCATTCCATTTTGATTTTTAAATAATGACTTTGGGGGAAGATGGAACAAATAGATAATCTTATAAATGGCATTTGACAACATGAATGAAGCCAGCCCTTTAGAAGTAATGTGGCATTAAAATAGGCTCTGAGAATCCACTCATGACCTCTGTGTAAATAGCTCCACTTCAGGGAATCTATCTCAGGAAATAAGCTGAGAATGGAAAACCAAGAGGATCCATTTATTTTTAATAAAAAATTAAAAATACTGTAACTTCTAAAAAATAGTAAAATTGTTAAGAGTCTACTAATAAAATACTAATATAATGCATGAAATAACAAGTATGTGAACTGTGGCAATGCTAGCAAATGTTAAAATAAAATTATATTACAAGTAAAGCCTGATCGGTGCCATTTAATGGTTGAACATCAGCCCATGAACCAGGAGGTCACAGTTCCATTCCTGGTCAGGGCACATGCTCAGGTTGCAGGCTCCATCCCCAGTAGGAGACATGCAAGAGGCAACTGATTGGTGTTTCTATCTCTCTATCCCTCTCCCTTCTTCCCTCTAAAATCAATAAAACTATATTTTAGAAAAAGAGTAAAATTTCACCATATAAGAAGATCTTAACATATATGTGTCATTTCATATATATACATATATCCTATATAATAAAAGGCTAATATGCAAATTGTCCCCTCGACCGGGAGTTTAACTGGGAGTACAACCAGGGGGTGGGGCCGACTGGCTAACCTCCCACATCCCTTCCCCCCAACTCATGCCCCTCCTCACCCCCCTTCCCTCTGACTGGCCTGGCCTGATCTAATCAGGGCAGGCTGGCTGGACCCCACCCGTGCATGAATTCATGCACCAGGCCTCTAGTACATATATGTTTATATGACATTTCATCCAAAAGTAACTGAATACACTTTCTTCTCAAGTACATATGGAACATTCTCCAGGATAGATTACATGTGATGCCACAAAACAAGTCTTAATAAATTTAAGAAGATTGACATTGTATCAAGCATCTTTTCTGACCACAATGGTATGAAACTAGAAATCAATAACAAGAAGGAAACTGGAAAATTCACAAATATATGGAGACTAAACAAAATGCAAACAAAAAAGAAGTGAAAAAACTCAATGTAAATATTAAATAGATATCACAATTTTGCTGTCTTATTTTCCAAAAAGAGGAAATATGAGCTAACAGATGAGACATAAAGTCTTCAACTGTGGTAGGAAGATCATTAGAAACATTAGTTAAGGATATAAGTTCATGGACAGCAAACAAATTGGTAGCTCAGACTATTTTATTTGGGACAGCTTTTATTTTCTTTTGTATTTCTTTTTCTGTTGTGTTGTATTTTTTACTTCTTCATTGATACATACAGTAAAACCAAAATTAAATATTCATCTTGAGGTAGTTTCACAAATGTGTACATCCATGTATCTATCCCCAGACCAAGATATTGAATGTTTTCAACACTCTAAATGTCTCATTGTAACCCTTCTCAAATAATACCCCACTATTCTGACTTCTATCACCATCTATAGGCATTGCTTTTTAAAGCAAGTTTACACATATGGAATTATACAGTCTTTAACCCTTAGCATCTGCTTTCTTTTGAGTCAACATATATCAGTGAAAGTCATTTATGTTGTTGAATGTATCAGTCTGTTCTTTTTTTTGGCCATGTAATATTCCATTGTGTACATATACCACATTTTGATTATCTATTTTTCTATTTGTGAACTTCTTTGCGTTAGGTCCAGGTTTGCTTATAAATGTCTCTTAGTGAACATAAACAGTCATATCTCTTGGATATATATGTACTGAGAATATGCATAGGAGGAGAATGGCTGAGATGAAGGCTAGGTGTATGCTTTGCTTTAGTAGATACCGGCACATTATCTAAGGCAGAAAAACTGAAGTAGCAGTGGGCCTGTCCAGTTAGCAATGGGTCCCCTCACTTCTGCAGCCTTATTTATTTATATTATTTACTTATAGTCTTATTTGGTCTGGTTCAGAAAGCCTTTGAGTTTGCAAGTCCTAATAGTGAAAGAATTTAGCACATTGAATCACCTGAAATTATAAGCATCGAATTGTCAGTGGCAATGGCTTTTAAGTATTTTGGTTAGAGAAAGGTGAACTTTTCCAAGGACAGTGAACCATTCTTCTCAGGAGCAAGGTTACCTCAGAGTCGAGAGCAATCGCTGTCTTTCACATTCCCAGTGAGGCTCAGAGTGGATGCAGTCGTGTGCTCCGAGCCTTGAGCCTTCCTGCAGCAGCTCAGCACCATCCTCCCTGGCTGTGCTCTGGCACTGCCTGCTGAGCCAGCCTAATTGGCCTCGCTCCTCCGCACTGCCACAGGGCTCCGCACTGAGGCCAAGGCAATCATCTTTGCACACATTCCCACTGCAAGGCTCTTTCCTTTTCTTGTATTTCACTTAATAAAATTAGTCACTACACATGGTGGATTAGCAGCAGCGGCAGCAGCTCAGCTTCCCCGGATTTACATGAATTTATTCTCAGTGGAGAGATCAAGAGGCAATTTATTCAGTTGTTGGCCTTGTTAGGAGTTGCCATCATCCCACCCTGCTGCTCTGTCTCAATAACATGTTTGTGATTATATATTATTTAGGATGATTATTCTCACTTTTGCAGGCAGCTACTAGGAGATAGTTTCCAGAGTCTAAACTTTTCTGAGCTAGTTTAAGAGCAAGAGGGAGCAAGAGAATAAAAGGTAAAAGTTTTAAAAAGTGGGCTGAAACGTCAAAATCTTGACTGATCATGAAACACCTCTCCAAGTCCCTATTTTTGCCAAATTGCTTACCAGGATATTTCTCTGAGAGACAAGAGCTATGTTTTCCAACAGACTATATCTATACATTGTGCTTGCATATTAGTAAATGGGCAATTCCGTTTTCCAGAGTGGCGATATAAACATTGCATTGCTCTAAGGCTGCAGCCGGGGAAGAGGCAGGATCTCTGGCTTTCTGTACCAAATAAGAGTGGAGCAAAAGGGAACATGGGATGGTGCACAGGTATGCCTCACCTCCTTCGTGCCTAAAGATATGCCCACAAGCTCTCGAAAGAGCTGAATCCAGAACCATCAGGAACTAGAAAGTAAATGTGCTTTTCCTTTCACAGCTTCAGAATATACAGAGAGCCTTACCTTTTTATGGCTTTTTTCTTCTCACACATAAGATGGGCATCACAATAATGCCAACCTTGTAGGACATTGGTGGAGATTAGGGGGATCAGGCCTTTCCAGGGCATAGTGTGGTACCTGGCACTTATATCCTTCAACAACATCACCATCATTATTATTGTGACAGTTATCATTGCCTTTCTTTTCCTTCTACTTCATCCCTTTCCTCTTCCTCCTCCTCTGTCCTCCAATTCCTACATAGAGAAATCACAAACTGTACATTCTCGTTAAAATGCCCTATGTGACTAGAAGGAACCACGGAAAGTCTCAATCTGTAGAATCGAGCCCTTTTTTGTATATAATGAATCAGCATTCCTCATGTCACTTGCAGACAAGTTTCAGATCTTTGCAGTGCAGAAAGCTGTTACTTTCCTTCCTGTGTTTGAGCTCTACAGCATCATTTATAGTTTCACAGGTCATTTTTCCAGTGAAAGAAACTGAGATTTTGTGCACATTGATTTCTTGCGGTGGGTGGCAACAATACAAATTTCATGCTAAAAATGACTTCTTTTCTCTGAAGATAATCTGGGCTTAGGAGAAAAGTGCTAACATGTTGTAGGATAGAATGGTTGTTTTCATTCTCCACCCTCCCTCCCCTTATAGCATATAAGTGGTTATTGTATTTTTGTGCAGGCTAGTGAGCAGGATGTCTGTACCTACCTGACTGTGAGAGTAGCAGCCTAGCACACTGTGGGTATAATCTCACCAGGACTGTTCATATACTTCAGGATTACATCAGAGGAAATTTCATCAACAATCTGCTCCGTGCCTTACAAACATTTGCCTACCTTTTTCCCCTACTTGCAGGAAAGAAACCCTCCTCCAGAAAGGTCACATGCTCATCCCCAGGCAATGCCCAAGAGTTGATGAACTTGACCTCCAGCTCTCACTTTCAGCCCATAAAATGGGAACTATGGAGACACTAGTTAATATTTATTTAACATCTCTTTTGTTTCCTTTGATCACACAAAGGGACAGAAAGTATGGGTCTGGCTCCTTAAGAGTTTTAAATCTAGTATTCTCTGTGAGAAATTTCATAGCTTAGGTTCATTTTTTGTAATTTCTTTCCTGCATCCAGTATGTTAAAATGTAAAATGGGCAATTTATTGATAAGACTAGTAAGTAATAAAGATGTACCAGGTGGCCAGTATTGGAATTTTTCAGATAACCTATCAGTTTGCTCTATGAATACTAAGTTCTCAGTTACTCAGAGAAAGAGCAGGGAGTTCTGATGTTCAATTATCCATCATATCAAACAGTCACAGAAAGAACTGACCATTGTCTTTGCCCCCTGGAAACATTTTAGGGAATCTGGACTTTATTCATGATTAGACAGGAGGAGGGAGCAAGATGTACACATCTCCAGGAAAGCAAGGAAGTTGACATCCACCAGACAACAATCGGCAAACATAGGTGTCAACATTATGGCACTGTTCTGTGAGACCTGATAGAAAGCTATGGTGAATCACAAGGAAAGCAGCTAGTAAGGTAAAAAAAGATGATAATACAATATTCCTAACTAGTTAGACTGTCCTTCCGGAGCACTGTGCTCAGGTTTAATTGCCATGTTTTTACATTTGGGAGATTGAGGAGCATTGTGCATGCAATTGTCTTTTTGTTAAAAGAATAAAAAGAAAAAGGCAGCTTAGAAACACTTAGAATATCTGAGAAACTTTTGCCAGTAGATGCCTTTTCTGTTTAATTAAACACATACATTCCTTTATTGTTCAAATTTTTTTACCATGTCTGCATACTATTTTTAAGAAAATAAATGACAGATCTTTAAATATACTTGGAAAAATGCAACAATGTGTTAACAACAATAATAATAGAAAATGCTTTTATAGTGCTTAGTATGTCCCAGACACTGCTCTAAGAACTTAATATACATTGATTATTTAATCCTCATTATAATCTTAAAGAAGTAGAAACAATCACTTTTCCCAATTTACAGATGAGCAAAGTGATGCACAAAAAAGCCAATAACTTGCCCCAGGTCACACCTTCGGGAAATGGGCAACCTTGATTTGAAGCAAGGCAGTGTCACTCCAGGTTCTGGGCTCTTGGACAAATATACTATCTATATTATATCTATGTTATAAAATCCCAGTGGCCCTAACGCCACTGGTCACCAGAAGGCTGCGTGCATGGCGAGGCGCATGTGGGTGGGCAGGGCTGCATGCGCGGTGAGGTGCATGGGTGGCCAGGGACTTGACTCTGGGTCTCACAACGCAGCAGGGTCTGGGGTCCCAGGTCTCGCACAATTTCCTGTGGGTCTGGGTCTCACACAATTTTGCATGCTGGGTCACTAGTAAAGTAATAAAGTTAAAGGAAGAATATAGAGATGGTGTGAATTTTATTCTTATGAGAAAGTCAAAAGGGAAGAGAAAGTTTTGTTTCTTTGTTTTAATCCTCACCCAGGTCATGTTTTCATTGATTCAGAGAGGCAGGGAGAGGGAGAGGAACAAACATCTGTTGGCTGCCTCCCGGTATGGGCTTTGAGTATGTGCTCTGACCCTTTGGTGCACAAGACGACACTCCAACCAACAGCCACACCAGCCAGGGTGGGGAAGAGTTTATTAGTTGCTTGTGTCTACAGAGAACCCCATTTGTAATACATGAGCTTATATTAAAACAGAAATAAATGGAATTTTATTTACAAATGAACTTGACTGTCAGTTGAAGAGACTCTGGAATGGCAAACCAAGAGGGTGACTTTGAAAACATGGCTTGGCTTTTTGAAAATTTTTAAAAATGTCTCTGTAGAGTAATTATGGTAATTAAATGTTCTATACTCACCATTACCATTGTCTTCCTTGTGATGCAAGGTCTCTCATCCTCTACTTCCATTTCCTTAGTCTTATTTACAAATTGTTCTCCTCCAACGATTAAGTATATTCTAGTGCCTTAAGGGATAATATCTTGAACACTACCCATCCTTTTTTATGGAAGTAACTTTCATTTGATTGGCCCCATTACTCTTGCAAGGATGAAATTTTGACGATTGAATAAAACATAAAACAAATCATTAAAGTAGTCTATGTGAAGTACGTGCAGGAAAACTAATAAAGAGATTTTTGAAGCTCACTTTTTTTAGGACACATTTTTCCAGTACATAAAGAAAAGGCCAAAGTAGTCAGCTATTTTTTCTTAATGTCATAATTAAACTTTTTTAGTAAAATTGCTAATGGACTGGTAATTGTATACTTTATTGAATATGCTGGTACTCATCAGTAATGTGATCCATTAAATGAATTCTGTCTCTGACTTTATTAAGATTAAAGTAGCTGACAATGCTTACAAGTAAAAAACATAGGCTATCGTACTGACAATGAGGGCGCCTTATTTTGGAAAGAAAGAAAGTAGAAGTTGTAAAGTGGCTATTTTGTAAATGTGATAGATCATTTTCTCTTCTAGTTGTGTGTAGGGCCCATAATCAAGAAGATTGAGTCTTCTTGAATGTCTGCACCAGAAAATGTACTGTAGAGAATCTTCCTGCTTTTAGTGAGAAATAAAATGGGGAGAAGCTTTCTCAATAACCCTAATAACCCCTATGTCCACTCCATTATATACTTAGCAGTTCTATAAAGTCATAAATGACATTTTCTCTTACTGGAATATACATGATCAATGATGTTCCCCTCCCACAAAATAGGTTGTAATTTTTGCACAATTTCTTTTCCAATAACTATATTGCCAGTCTCTTTCTCTTCCTTTGACAAAAGAGTATTAATATGAAAGAATCTGGGAGAGACATTATTATATAGATAATCACTAATCCTTATTAGTGCATGCAAAAATAATTATAAAGAAAATCTATTATTTTAAATATTACTTGTAGCAAACTTTATACCTAATCAGTTTGGAAAAAGTAGTTTGTCACAACAATATGGGAGAGAATTGATATGTAAAGCAAGTCTTCCATTTGCCTAGTGACCAACTGGAACTAAACTACATTGCCTACAAGAGAACACTGTTCTCCTCTCTTTCTACCTAGCTTGAATTTAAAAGTGAATCCTTGAAAAAAAAAGTAATTGCTTTCTCTGTGTTTCAAAGATAATACAGTGTTTAAGTATCTGACTTGGAAGTCAGACAGACCTGAGTTCCAGTCTTGGCTCTTCTACTTGCTAGATTTGTAATTCTGAACAAGTTACAAAACCTCTTTGAGCCTCAATTTCTTCATCTATAAAATGAAGCCAATTAAATCGAGTTTGAACCATTAACTCTTATTAGTAGGAGAAAGAGTAGTTTTTTATCATTGTCTGGCATGTTTTCAGCAGAAATCTGATTACATAAAAGCTCCCTCCTTTCTCCTAACAAATGTATCAACCTTCTGAATAAATATTTGTACAAAACTATTTTCTCAAAAAGTTATCATAAGAGTTAGGTTTCTTTTTTTAAAAACGTGCGAGTTCTCTGAACAAATAATTACTCACATTCAATGAAGCTAACATTAATTTGTTAAAAACCAATCAGCAAATCAATCCTGGAGTCTTTGATGCCTGAAATGATTCTTGAAGATGAGTTAAATGCAATGGACATTCCAGGAAGAGATTATTAGCATGACGCAAGACTAAGAGGCAGTGAGTAGATCTGAAACTTGAGTGTACAACAGAATCACTTGGAGGGCTTTTGAAAACATAGGTAGGTGGGCCTCATCCCCCAAGTTTCTGGTTTAATAGGTTTCAGATAAAGCTTAATAATTTACCTTTTCTAACAGACTGTAGTTGACTTAATGATGCCAGCTTGGGCACACTTGGAGAAACATTGGAATAGGATAATGTATCCAGGGATTGCAAGGACTAGGGTTTGTCATTGATTAAATAATGCAGTGAACACATACCAGATATGGGCCTGAAGAGAAAGAAATGACCCAAGTCATACAACCTGGGCATCTACTGTGATAGTTATAAGCTTGGTCTGAGGACCATTGTGGAAGGATCAGTGCTGTAGGGATAGATTTGGGATTGGGAAGCCTGCAGCCTGGTTGGTTAGTTGAAGGGTTGGTGTAATAAACCTGTAGAGAGATTATAGGGGCTTGAGTTAAGTTAGAGTAGTGATAAAGATGAAATAAACTTAACTAAGAAGGTAAAAGACCTATACGCGGAAAACTACAGGACACTGAAAAAAGAGATAGAGAAAGACGTAAACAGATGGAAGAACATACCATGTTCATGGATTGGTAGAATCAACATCATTAAAATGTCCATACTACCCAAAGCAATCTACAGATTCAATGCACTCCCCATCAAAATACCAACAGCATATTTCACAGACCTAGAAAGAACTCTCCAAAAATTCATCTGGAATAAAAAAAGACCCCAAATAGCCACAGCAATCCTGAGAAAGAAGAATAAAGTGGGAAGGATCTCAATACCAGATTTCAAGCTGTATTACAAAGCCACTGTTCTCAAAACAGCCTGGTACTGGCACAAGAACAGACATATTGATCAATGGAACAGAATAGAGAATCCAGATATTGACCCAAAGCACTATGCTCAATTAATATTTGACAAAGGAGGCATGAACATACAATAGAGTCAAGACAGTCTCTTCAATAAATGGTGTTGGGAAAATTGGACAGATACATGCAAAAAAATGAAACTAGATCACCAACTTACACCATACACAAAAATAAACTCAAAATGGATACAGGACTTAAACATAAGATGGGAAACCATAAAAATACTAGAGGAATCCACAGGCAACAAAATCTCAGACATATGCCAAAAGAACTTCTTCACTGACACTGCCCCTAGGGCAATGGAAGCTAAAGAGAAAATTAACAAATGGGACTACATTAAAATAAAAAGCTTTTTTACAGCAAAAGAAACCATCAACAAAACAACAAGAAAGCCCACTGCATGGGAGAACATATTTGCAAATGCTATCACTGATAAAAGTTTAATCTCCAACATCTACAGGCAGCTTATGCAACTTAATAAAAGGAAGATAAACGATCCAATAAAAAAATGGGCAACGGACCTAAACAGAATATTTTCAAAAGAAGACAGAAGGAAGGCCAAGAGACACATGAAAACATGTTCAAAGTCACTTATTATCCGTGAGATGCAAATCAAAACAACAATGAGGTACCATCTCACATCTGTCAGAATGGCTATCATCAACAAATCAACAAACGACAAGTGTTGGCGAGGATGCGGAGAAAAAGGAACCCTCATGCACTGCTGGTGGGAATGCAGACTGGTGCAGCCACTGTGGAGAACAGTATGGAGTTTCCTCAAAAAACTAAAATTGGAACTCCCATTTGACCCAGTAATCCCACTCCTGGGAATATATCCAAAGAAACTAGAAACACCAATCAGAAAGGATATATGCACCACGATGTTCAGAGCAGCACAATTTACAATAGCTAAGATTTGGAAACAGCCTAGGTGCCCATCAGCAGATGACTGGATCAGAAAATTGTGGTACATCTACACAAATGGAATACTATGCTGCCATAAAAAAGAAGGAATTCTCATCATTTGCAGCAACCTGGATGGAATTGGAGAACATTATGCTAAGTGAAATAAGCCAGTCAATGAAAGAAAAATACCACATGATCTCACTCATTTATGGATAATAAAGAACATTATAAACTGATGAACAAAAAGATATATACAGAGACAGTAAAGCATCAAACAGACTTTCAAATTACAGGGGGAAAGTTAGGGAGAGGTAGGGGAGATAAGAAATCAAACGAAGGACTTGTATGCATGCATATAAGCATAAACAATGGATGCAAAACTCGGGGGGGTGAGGGCATGTATGGGTGTGGGGTGGGGGGGCAATGGTAAGATATGTACACATATAATACCTCAATAAAAAAAATTAAAAAAAAAGATGAAATAGAACTTGATGTATGAGGTCAAATGGAAGGAACCTAGTTGAAAATGCTCTTTGAGGACTCACAATCTATAATAAACTATATTAACCATAATAATTTTAATTGTATGTCAAGATCATTTGGAATTATTTTATATATTTAAATCCATAATAAAATAGAACAGGTTTGAAAGAACTTAGTAGGTTCCACCCAACTACTGACCACTTTGACAACCTTTATCCATTTTGTAAACAATTCCCAAATAATAATAATGATAGGTAATGTGCATTCAGTGCTCTGCACTAGGAACTATTCTGCATACACTGCTCTTAGTAGCTCACTTCATTCTCAACACACTATACAAAATGGATACTATGGTTAGCCCCGCTTTACAGAAGAGGAAGCCATGCTCACAGGTTAAGGCCTTTGCTATTTCAGATATCTCCCATGTGCCCCTCCAGTTCACTCTCCATTCTTTTCCATCTGCTTTCTGCCCCAGGAAGTTGACCTGTGTGGACAAGCTTCCAAGTAGGAGAAATGGGCAGGAGACCAGAGGGAGTAACACAGTGATGTCAAGTTTTATTAATTTCTTGCATGTTCTATCACATTGACTGTGTTCCACAGCAAAGTGTCAGATCCTCTGAAAGTGGCCCTGTCAACACAGCTTTCTCCTTCCTGATTCCAGGAATCCATTCCTCCCCATGTCCCTTAAGGTTTAGGTGTAGTAACAGCTCTTTTGTTACTGAAACTAGGACCCTGCACAACAGCCTTCATAGTTTCCTTACGAATTGCTTACAGTTTTAAAATTAGTCCCTTTATGAAATTCTTATTAAATCATGCTACTTTGAGCAATCACAGAACGTAGCTAAAGGGTAGAAGAAGCAGGGATTTGAATCCCACAAACTGATCCACACTTTTAGAGTACTGGGTGGGGACAGGGGAGCAGGAGGAGGGAAAGGAAGGTTTGATAGGTGGGTCTTCTCTCCCACATTTTGGAACTGAATGCAGAGAAAGGCGAAGAATGCGCATCTAGTTAAATGGATTTCTAGAAATCAAGAAAAGCTAAGAGGTTGAAAAAGACTAATGAAAATCCATTCTCTGGCCTCTTGACCAGTTCACCCTAATTGGGAAAGAAAAAGACTCTCTACCCAGTCCTCAACACCTTTATATGACAGCAACAGTCTGTTTAAAAACAGATAGGGTCTAAAGCCCCGTCATTATGAAGATATTAAGTGGCAACCCTTGGTTTTCTCATTCTCACACCTCACTCCAGTGCCTGCCCCTTCCATCAGCAAGACAGCAATTAAAATGGTGTGGTGAACAAATGACACAGGATGGAGTCTAAGTTTCTGTGTGGTTTCTGAAGAGGCCATTTAAACTAACAACCTCATCAAAGGATGTAGATGACCTTTGTTCAACGATGAAAACACAGAGAATGAAAAGCAGCATTCTAGATAATCCTGCTTTATCTTCTCATATTCATATCCTGTTAAAAGAGCTAATTTCTTGCAGTGTTTGCTATCATACTCCTGATTATAGAGTGTCATGGATAGTGCTGTAGACAGTTATATGTAAGTAAAGCAAACTATATTTGAAATCATCAGAAAACAGATGGATGTTCAACTTTCCAGAACTGATTAGAATTGTTAATCTGAGTTCAGAGAAGGGTGCAGTCACAGCCAAGATACCAGTTCCATGTGCTTGTGTTAGTTTCTGTAATGATGTAACAAGTCACCAATCCCTGTCCTACCCATAGATAAGTTTAAGCTATGCACTGGCCATTTTACATTTAAATATGTTATTTCCTTAATTAAGAAGTCAAAAGCTAGGGGGATGTTATAAAATTACCAGGTAAACGTAATATATTGAAAACCTGGCAATGTGGCCACTAATGAGAAAATAATAAACTTGAGAAATTGAGAACAAATGAAAGTTACTAGAGGTAGCACATTTAGTTTTTCCAGAAAATTGTAAAGTGACAACAAATACATATACAAGAGTTTTAAAAATTCAGAATTTAGAAGATTGACAACTTACTGGTCAAGAAATGATTTCCTAATGAATTACCATATTCAACATAGTTTATTTATGTGCACAAAATAACATGCGATATTTTATAAAACCACTGGAATGTTTACATTCGATGCGTATATGGTCAGAAACAGTTCAATTCCCGCCCCCCCCCCTCGAAACTGTCTTGTTAAATTGGAAATGAGTGGGACACCAGTGCACTGTGAAATCTAGATCTCTTGCCTCTAATCCCAGGGTTATTATTAATTTAATAAATGTCTATTCTAACGAATTACACAGAAACTATTAATAAAATGTCTTAGTTCCCATGCCCATACCCAACTTTCTGTCTGCTCCTTTGGATTTAATCAAGTGAATCTATTCTAGGTCATGCCCATATGGAGCTGATGTAAGTGGATGGCATCCTTGATTGGAACCTTCGTTGCTGCCATTGATGTGATCAATTCAGTCCCCACAGCCAAATTGTACATGCAGCAACAGACATCCATCTTTGAGACAGCCACATTTAACAATGCCAGCATGCCTCTGTCGATTTACTTTCAGCCACAGCCAAGTCTGACCCTCACATTGGGCAGTAGGTTTTTCTACTAGACAGTTGCCCCCAAATTCTAAGGTTAACAATTAGGTGATTCACCATGTATATAATCAGAAACATAATATTTGTTTAGTTCCTGGTACAGAGCTCCAAAATCCTTGGAATTTCCTAAAGTGATGGGAATGGTTGTTGTTATTCATAAAAAGCCTTTTTCCACCATACTTGAGTTTATTCTAATGAAGTAGGTCCCTACACAGCTTAATATTGAGGGTCAGTCAGCAGAAATAAAAAATCAGGTGACCACAGCATTGGAATTTTAAGCCCTTCTCACAGCCTGCCGAGATTGAGTTCAATCATGTAGCCAATGATATTAACCAATCATGCCTACATAATGAAACCTTGATTAAAAAGCTGGACAGTGAGGCTCAGGGAGCTTCTAGGCTGGTGAGCACAGCAATGTGCTGGGAGGGTGGCATGCCCAGATTCCACTAGGAGAGGGCTCGGTAGCTCTGGGTCTCCCCGCTCTCACCAAGACCTAGGCATCTTTTTCATTTGGCTGTTCCTGAGCTGGGTTCTTTATAATAAAACTGTAATTGTAAGTGCTCTTAGTAAGTTGTGTGAGTTGTGATAGCAAATTATCCAACCTGAAAGGGATAAGTAGGAACTCCCAAATTTATACTCAAGATAGAAGTGCAGGTGGCTTGGGGAAATCCAGTACTCACAGCTGGATCTGCAGTGGGAACAGACATTTGGGACTTGGGTCGGAACGAACTCTAGTTATAATTGAATTGTGAGACACTAAGTTAGTGTCAGAGAATTGGATGTGGCAATGCAGTGGCAAAAGCATAATGTTATGTCTCTTGGCCATTTCTACTGGTATGTCCACTTTGGAGAAGTATTTATTTAGGTCCTTTGCCTATTTTTCAATTGTATTGTTTGTCTTCCTTTTGTTAAGTTGTATGAGTTCCTTATATATTTTGGATATTAACCCTTTACCAGATGTATCATTGCCAACTATGATCTCACATAGAATGGGCTCCCTTTTCATTTTGTTTAGGGTTCCTTTTGCAGTGCAGAAGCTTTTTATTTTGATGTAGTCTCATTTGTTTATTTTCTCCTTGGTTTTCCTTATCTTAGATATATCCGCAAACATACTGCTATGAGAGATGTCTGAGAGTTTCCTACCTATGATTTCTTCTAGGATTTTTATGGTTTCACGACTGACATTTAAGTCCTTTATCCATTTTGAGTTTATTTTTGTGTATGGTATAAATTGGTTGACTAGTTTGTTTGTTTGTTTGTATGTATTTCTCCAATTTTCCCAACAGCATTTATTGAAGAGACTGTCTTGACTCCCTTGTATGTTCTTGCCTCCTTTGTCATATAGCAGTTGAGCTTAATGGCTTGGGTTGGTCTCTGATCTGTTCCATTGACCTATATGCCTGTTCTTGTGCCAGTACCAGGCTGTTTTGATTATAGTGGCTTTGTAGTATAACTTGATATCTGGCATTGTGATCCTCCAACTTGGTTCTTCTTTCTCAAGATTGCTGCAGCTATTCAAGTTTTTTTTTTTTTTATTCCATATAAATTTTTGGAGTATTTGTTCTAGATCTGTGAAATATGCTATTGGTATTTTAATAGGGATTGCATTGACTATATAGATTGCTTTGGGTAGTATGGACATTTTAATTATATTAATTATACCATGAACACAGTATATTCTTCCACTTGTTTATATGTTTCTCTATCTCTTTTTTTCAATGTCTTATAGTTTCCAGAGTACAAGTCTTTCACTTCCTGGGTTAAGTTTATTCATAAGTATCCTAAAATGCTAGAAGTCACTAATCATCAGAGTGATGCAAATTAAAACAACAATGAGGTATCACCTCACAACTTGTCAGAATGACTACCATCAACAAATCAACAAATGACAAGCGCTGGTGAGGATGTAGAGAAAAGGGAACCCTGTATACTGCTGGTGGAAATGCAGACTGGTGCAGCCATTATGGAAAACAGTATGGAGTTTCCTCAAAAAATTAAAAATGTAACTGCCATTTCACCCAGTGATCCCACTTCTAGGAATATATCCTAAGAAACCAAAACACCAATTAGAAAACATGTAAGCACCTCTGTGTTCATAGAAGTGCAATTTACAATGGCTAAGATCTGGAAACAGCCCAAGTGCCCATCAGTAGATGAGTGGATAAAAAAAAAAAAATTGTGTACACCATGGAATACTACTCAGCTGTAAAAAACAAAGAAAAAAAAGAACGATCCCTTACCCTTTGATATAGCATGGAGGGACCTGGAGAGTATTATGCTAAGCTAAATAAGCCAGGCAGAGAAAGATAAGTATCACATGATCTCATTCATATATGGAATCTAATGAACAAAATAAACTGATAAACAAAATAGATCCAGAGACATAGAAGCATGGAACAGACTGTGCAATCTTAGAGGGAAGGTGGGGGTGGTTAGGTGGGAAGAGACCAAGCAAAGAACTTGTATGCATATATGCATAACCCATGGACACAGACAATAATGTGGTGAAGGCCTGGGGTGCAGGGCCGGGGTGGGCTAGAAGGGATCAATGGGGGGGAAAAAAGGGGACATATGTAATACTTTCAACAATAAAGATTTAAAAAATAAAAGAAAAGTATAATGTTTGAAATATGAAAGTTAGTACCAGAAGCAAAATCTAAAATGGTTCAAAGGTATTTTCTCTAGAGAGTCTGATTAAAGGGTAGACAAGAGTGGGCAGGAGCTGTTTTATTTTCTTAAGATCTCTTAAACATTTTACTATGTGCATGTATTACATTGGTAAAAATGAAATTTGATTTTAAATAAGAATTAATTCATTTCAAGAGTTGAGACTATCAATTTATTATTCACTATATTCTCCAAATCATAATGCCCATTATTAAGTCATAATTCACTCATTCATTCATTTGGCCCATATTTATTAAGCATCTCACAGTCTGTGCTCAGTGGGAATAAAAAGACTTTTGGAACGTGAAGTAGGATTGAAAAGAGCCACATGAAAAAAGTGAGAGAATAAATGCAGAGCAATATATACTATAATATATCATTATCAAGTGGCAGAAGTAGATTTTTTTCTATCTACAAAATAAGGTTTTATAACATATTTTTGCATAACATGATTGATTAAATAGAGAATGCAACTTGCATTATACATATTATCACTTATTATTACACAAAAATCCTCCAAATTTATCATAATGTATATGAAAAGTCATTTTGCGAGTATGGGAAAGCCATGTTTCATATAAAACATGAATGCGAGCTGTTTTATTTTCATGCCTGGCTTCTCATTTGACATTGACTTTTTAATGTCGGAATTGTGATCTGTGCTACAGTTTGTTTTGATGGTCTTCAAATCATTGATTTTTGGCCTGGTATTATACACTGTTCAGGGTTTATGCAATGAAGTTTAGGTTGGTTTCTTTTTTATTCATTTGCATCCATCTATTTATTACTTTCAGCTTGCAAGAAGAATCTACGGGTGCATTTTTTTAAATTATTGAATTTCCCAGGAGAAATATAACTGCTATGGCAAGGCTGAAACCCCTCATCCCAAACCACTTTGGAACTGCACTTTTTTATATTATTATTAACTAGAGGTTTCTTAGACAAGCATCATTGCATTAGTGCAGAACAGACATTGGAACATTGAACAAAAGAAAGCAGGATTCCATTGGGGCATAATCAGATCATGAAAAGCATTGTGTTAGTCCAACGAATTCTGTAAAATCATCTCAGTTGCAACCAGTGAAAAATGAGGCTCAGTGGGATGTACAGCTGGGTGGGAGTTTTTGGACAACATCCAACAGTTGATGCAACTGGTAATGGCACTACCCTCCAGCCAGATGTGCCTTCTTCTTTCATGGTCCTTTTCCCTTTATTGGTTTTCTCTCTATTCTGTCTTTTCACTCTTCTTTGTTTCCCATCACTCCTGACTCCCTCATGCAGTTTTTGAGCCAAATAGCATGTGTTCTATCAGGGCTGATAAGCAGTATGTACGTATTAACTCAGTAATCCTCACTGGGACCCTATGAGATGGGTGTTATTTCTATTGTAATGATACACGGAGACACAAAACGAACTCCCCAAATTCACAGAGCTGGAAAGCCCATGTTCTTAATTGTTACCTTGTACTTAATTGTTAGTTGCACACCGCTTCACAAACTACATGCTTTGAGGTGCCCTTTACACACACAAGGCTTTGTTCTTAGCGAAACCCAACAAATTCCATCTTCCTCTATTTTATCCAAATTTGTCAGACTTTTGCCTGCAATGCAGTTGTTAGTTTTTCCAACTTGCCTTTGGATTCTCAGACCATGCCCACCTTCCAAAGCAATGTGGAGTGTTGTTGCAGAAAAATAGGAAGAAAAAGATTTGCTGGATATGCATTCACCCATGTGGCATGGCTGTTTTGGTTTTAGCTTCAGGGTGCCTTTTTCGGAAAGCTTACCTGTCCTTGTAAGCTGGAGTGGGCAGACTGTTGCTCCTAAAATGAGGAATAATTCCTGCCTATTAGCAAGTGAGTTTACCTCCAGGAAACCACTGAAAGTCAGTACAAATCAGAAGAGTTTCGGCAGGAGCCTAAATTAACCTGCAGGAGCCTTTCAGCGCTGCAAGCAGCATTGCTCCCAAACACAACAAGGTCAGCCCAGTCACAATTTCGGCTCCGCTTCTAAAGTGGGAATGATTTTTGAAAGAGAACTCGCCTGTTGCTTTATGTTGTGGAGAAGAAGATAAATATTAAGAAAAGGTGACTAATCAAGCACTAGGAGACTGGAAAACAGAAGTTTTCTGATTAGCAATGCAAAGCTGGGATCATGTCTTCTTGTATTTGTCAAAGTGAGGAACATAAAATCCTGCTAACCTATTCAGCTAGCTAAAAGGTTTCCATGACAACTGTGGAAACTGGGAACATTCAGTACTCTTATCTTCAAAAATAACCTTTTGGTGTAAGCAAGAGATTGTTAAAATCGCTAACCCACCTCACCTTTCCAACCCACAGTAACTATCTGACCATTATCTCGGTCTCTTCCTACTGCGGAAAAATTTCAAATGGTCCTTTTACCCCACCAGCATAGAAATAAAAATTCGGGTAACTAGGCCCTGAATGAACTGGGTTTTATCTCAGCAGGTTATAGCCCTTTTCCTTTTGGCCCTCATTTGTTTTTCCAGAGAAAAGAGAACTTCTTCAATGCAAGGAATTCTAGATATAAAAGGGGTTTGTTTTCCTCATTTTAAAGCCAATCAAGTTGAAAATAGAAATACAGTTATCTCATTAAAAATTTCCTGAAAAGCCAGAAACACATGCTCGTGGTAGATATATAGAAAAAAATGCTAAGAAAATCAAAAAGCATCCATTATCTCACAATTCTGAATCTAACTATAGATAAAATGTTTACATATTTCCTACTAGTGTTTATAGTGTACCTCTATTTTTTGCTCATTTTCTTTTAAACTAAACCATTCTTTAAGTTTCACCCACAGAGATAAGCTTGGATAATGGAGGGTTTAGTGCAAAAACAAATACAAAAACAAAACAGACTAGACTGACTTCATGAAGAACCAAATGAATATTCAATGAATTTAATGCGTACTCAAGTGTAATTAACCTCCCTCATGTGTGCATTTGGCATTTATATTTTTCCAGAAAGAGGCTCTGATTGGTCTATTGGCCTTTATCCAGCAGGGAGCATCTCTTTTCCTGGCTTACTCAGTTTGTGCCCAGGTGACCCGTTTAGTTTCAGGTATCAAAATGGCAGAAACCTCACGGGTCCATTCCATCCTATCTTGTGCAGAATGAAGTCTCAAAGGTTCTTTGTACATAATAAGCCTAAATAAGTATACCTTATGTACAATCATATCCTCCCCCCCTCCCCCCAGAGATTTATCATCATCAAGGATGTTTCAGGATTGGGACACTAGGAGTAGTTATCCCAGGTGTGGGCAGCAAGAGGGTGAATAGAGAAAAATTAAAAGCAGTAATTAATAAATAAAACCAACTAAAATTCAGCCTGCTTTGTATTATCACAAGGCTCCAGCATTCTAAAGGTCAAAAATAAAATACTCCTCCATATTGCTTTTTTTCTTTTTTTTTCTAATCTAAATTATAAACACTTAGTGAAGACACTGATGGATTTTACTAACCTATAACAATCTAAATTATAAACATTTAGTGAAGACACTGATGGATTTTACTAATCTATAATAATAAAAGTATAATATGCTAATTAGATTGGACATCCTTCCTGATGTCCTTCCTTCCAGACAAAGCTGTGGCGAGGGTGGGTGGGGGCCGGGGCCAAGGCCTGTGCATTAATTTTGTACATTGGGCCTCTATCTACACTAATAAAAGAGAAACATGCAAATTAACCATCACTCTGCTATGCCAAGCCACGCCCACCAGCCAATCAGGAGTGAGTATGCAAATTAACCTAACCAAGATGGCAGCCGGCCACAGAGATGGAGCAAGCAGGAGGCTTGGGTTGCCCTGGCAATGGAGGAAGCCAAGCTTCCCACCCACCCTGGCTGGCCCTGGTTTCCGCTCAAGGCTACAAAATTGCAATTATAGAAGATAAATAAATCCTAGATACTTGCTTCCAACTGGCCCTGGCCTCCACTCAAGGAGGTGCTAGGAAAAAAAAAAAGAAAAAGAAAAAAAGGAGGGGCTGGGACCTTGGGTCTCCGTGGGGTGATCAAGCCAGGATGGAACAGCAGGAGCCATTGGGGGTAAGCAGACCAGCAGGGGGGCCAGTTGTGGGTGAGCAGGCCATTAGTGGGGGTCAGTTGGAGGTGATCAGGACAGCGGAGGTGGGCAGTTTGGAGTGAGCAGGCCAGCAGGGGGGCAGTTGGTGGTGAGCAGGCCAGTGAAGAGGGAAGGTGGGGGCGAGCAGGCCAGCAGGGGGGGGCAGTTGGGAGTGAGCAGGCCAGCAGGGGGGGGGCAGTTGGGGGTGAGCAGGCTGGCGGGGGGCAGTTGGGGGCAAGCAGGCCGGCGGCTGGGGGCAGTTGGGGGCAAGCAGGCCGGCAGGCAGAGCGGTTAGGGGCAATCAGGCAGGCAGGCAGGCAGGTGAGCGAGCGGCTGGAGCCAACAGATCTGGATTGTGAGAGGGATGTCCGACTGTCGGTTTAGGCCCGATTCCTGTAAACCGGAAGTAGGACATCCTTCGAGGGGTCCCAGATTGGAGAGGGTACAGGTCGGGCTGAGGAACACCACCCCCTCCATGCATGAATTTCATGCACCGGGCCACTAGTTATAATATATATTTAAGCTTCAAATCACCACAGTTTAGTTACTTACACTTTAATAATATGCATGGGAGTTAATTCAAATGAATCCCTGTGTGGTCCATGACACAAAGAACCAGCTATAGATATTCCTCCCTCTTTTTGTTGTTATATAGCTGTTGTTGTTGTTAATTCTCACCCGAGTATATTGTTTTATTGATTTTTTTAGTCAGAATTGGAAAGAAGAGGGGAGAGACACAGAGAGAGAGAAACATCAATGTGAAAGAGACACATTGACTCGTTACCTCACACAAACACCCCATCCAGTGCCCGGGATTGAGCCTGCAACCAAAGTATGTGCCCTTGACCTGAATTGAACCTGTGAACCTTCAGTCCATGGGGTGGTGCTAACCACTGAGCAAAACTGGCTAGGGCATATTCCTCCCTCTTAAAAGGTCATTCCAGAGGGTTCAAAATCATCCCAACTCACATTGGGTTCAGCTCATGTACTCAACTATGCTCTGTACGTTTCTTTACTTAGCCAGTAGATTTGAAATAAACAGTGCTAGCATAGTGGTTATAAAAATGAAGAAACATCTGTTATTAGATGTGCAAATAAGCTTACTGAAAAAGGGAATTCAGCCTTTTGGTATTATTTCTCCATGCACTCCCCCCTTCCTTCTAAAAAATTACTATAAAAATATTAATTGGTTACTTTTTCTGTTTTTGATATTATAATATTTATTTTTTAAATCTACTGTAGTCTGTTTCTTCATTGGCATGTAATCATATAAAAAGTTTAAGATTAGAAATATTTTACTATTCATATTTCTCTTCTGATCCATTATTACTGTTTGTTACATTTCATGATTATTACTGAAAATAATCTGGTTTTACAAATGAGGATGGGGTATTTAAAATATCAAGTACTCTAGATGTCCCATTATCTTCATATTTTAAGCATTTAATGATATTTTATATTAGAAACACTACATTAGTATAATAATATTCCTTTATCCATATATACCAAAAATTAACAATCTAATTTTGGACAATGAGATTGTTTCCAGATTTTGCTATCCTATATAATAAAAATGTAATATGCAAATTGAACATCACACCCTCACACAAGATGGCTGCCCCATGTGGTCACAAGATGGCCACCACAAGATGGCTGGCAGGGGAGGGCACTTAGGGGTGACCAGACCAGCAGGGGAGGGCTATTGGGGGTGACCAGGCTGGCAGGGGAGGGCAGTTGAGGGTAACTGGGCTGGCAGGGGAGGGCAGATGGGGGCAACCAGGCCTGCAGGGGAGCAGTTACACATTGATCAGGCTGGCAGGTGAGTGGTTAGGGCGTGATCAGGCTGGCAGGCAAAAGCAGTTAGGGGCAATCAGGCAGGCAGGCAGGTGAGCAGTTGGGAGCCAGCAATCCTGGATTGTGAGAGGGATCCCAGATTGGAGAGGGTGCAGGCTCGGCTGAGGGACATCCCCCCTCCCCAGTGCACAAATTTTGTGCACCGGGCTTCTAGTTATAAATAATGCTGTATTGATTATCTCTGTACAAATGTTATTCCTACTTTCTGACTTTGCCTCAGCGTGATTTTATAGGACTGGTTAGGCATTAACAGGGCCAAAAAGTGGAGCAATAGCCCACAATGGATTATCCACCACCTAGGAGATGTGACACATCACTGCAGTGAACTCCAGCTTATTCAATAGTTAGTTATCCACAAGCTGAGTGTCCATGATTTATATGACCTACCTACAGCATCCTAGAAAAAAACAACACAAAAACAAGAAACCAAAAAATCTTATGGTGCAGTGGCTTTAAAAAGCCTCAAGTATCTCCCTTTTTTTAGATGCATCTATTATTTATGTGCAGACTTCCTTAACATTTCCATCTATCATGTTATGCAGAAGCTTTGCAGAATGAAATCCTCCCAGGCAGCTCCTAGTCATCTGGGGCATCCTAATCTTCTATATTTATTCATGTTTTGATGCACACTCTGAATAAGAAATTGACAAAATGATGCAAGGGGCTATGGATATTCAGCTTTGTTCTTAAGCTCAGAGTCAGGCAACATTTCTCTGGATAGTTTATTTTCTTGCATATAAAATATAAGGAGAATCTGATACACAACCACACCAAGGAAGCAGTCCTGCCCTAAAATCACAGTGTAGAGTATTAGGGAGAGGATTGCTCTGTTAGAGACAGGGCAAAGTCATGGTTTAGAGTTTGGCTCTGTTGCTAAACTGCCTGAGTTTGAATCCCACTTGCTTGTGGTGTGACCCTGGGCTAGGTAGGGGCTGCACTAGGCTCCGGGGTAAAACAATAAACAAGTTACAGTACCTGCCCTGGTGGAAACTTACAGTTTAGACCAGAGTCAAAGCAAGGCATCCCATCCAACCTCAGTATATCTACCAGTTGCTCTTATTTTATTATTGAGATTGATGTCATTTCCCATAGAAGATTAAATTCTTTGAAGGTATACCATAGATACCATAGGTACACAAACATTGAAGTTAGAGTTTCTCTCTCTTTCTCAAAGATAGATTCCCTCATGCCCACACACACACACATTTACATACAAACATTTACATACATACATAAATATGTTTTTTCTCTTTAGGAAAAATGGATGCATGCTGCCTCCATCTCCCTTTACTATTTGGCCTTATTTTTCATTGTTGTTGTTTTTCCCTCTTGTTTAGCTAGGAGTACCTGGCTCAAATCCAAAGTTTATCTCTTGCCAGTTTTCTGACCTCTGCCAAGTTTACTTGCTAACCCTCATATTTGCTAAACCTGTTTCTTCATCTGTAAAATGAAGATGAAACAATATAATTCTATAGGGATTTATGCAGGTTACAAGTGATAGTGGATATAAAATGTTAAACATCGTTCCAGGCACATAGTTAAGAATTCCATAAATGTTAGTTGCTTTACAATTAGTACTTAAACTACCTCAGTCAATATAAGGCTCATCCATAGACTTAGAGCTCATCAATACCCTCCCTCTAGGAGCTTATAGCTATTAAAGACCATTTTATCGAACACTTGTAGGAAATATAAAAATATCTGTGTGTGAAAGGGATTATTTTCATTTGCTGGCCCAGCCATCATGGCTCCGTGGTTGAGCATCGACCTATGAACCGGGAGATCATGGTTCAATTCCCAGTCAGGGCATATGCCCAGGTTTTAGTTCAGTCCCCAGTGTGGGGTGTGCAGGAGGAAGCCAATCAATAATTCTCTCTCATCATTGATGTTTCCATCTCTCTCTCTTTCTCCCTTCTGCTCTGAAATCAATAAAAAAATATTTTTAAAGTAAAAAAATATGTATTTTCTTTGGCTGTCTATGAACTGTTAGATACAGTAGGCTGGTTCCAATTTCTGCATGTTGCCTAGATAAAGAGCTCTTTTCTCCACACCTGCTCACTCCTTCTTAAGTGTCACATGCCCCCAGTGCTCAATTCCAGCCTGTGGAGCAGGTTACTACCCATACAAGTAAGCCAAATGGAGCGCTGACCAATGTCTTAGGCACATAGGCAGGCATTGCTTCTACAGGAAATGGAAAATACAATACATTGGCTACTCTCAGTGCAGAATTCTCACCAGTGGACCATAAGAAGGAGAACTGAAAGCATGGGCTTTGTCCATGCTTGTTCATGAGGCCATGGTGTCACATCCCACCTGCTACTGGCTGACTGACCTGCTGTGTGGAGCTTGGGTAATCTTTCTTTTTGGACTTACCTGCTGTCCGAATGGCCGTTCCCATGGCTAAAGGAGATTGCTTTTTTCACTTGAGGGAAAGAGGTCAACAACTGGATTAAATCCCTTTTCAAGTTGTTTTCATGCCATGCTTGAAATTAAGCCTTTGAAAGCTCAGCATCTGAAATTTTGACAACTTTGTTCCCTGGATCTATTTTGACAACTTTCTTTTATGCTAATGAGGGCTTCGCCTCCAGCCACCTGGCCAAAGGAGTTAGGGAGGACCTCCGGGTACAATTCAATGAAGCATGGAAGGAGGAAAACCACAAAGGGTGCACCTTACATTTCCTCTCTGCATCTATAGCCAGTTAGCCTTGGTAAGAAAGCAATAGGGGAGCAAGCACCGCAGAGTAGTCAGGTCCTTTGAAATTAACCCCACTCCTAGTTCAATTGCAAATGAAGTGCTTAAATAACCACCACATTACCACGTTGCCAACACAGGGAAGAGGTGGAGGGTTAGATGAAGAAAGGCAGTCTCTAGCAGTAGTCAAGACCATATAATTTAAAAAAAATTATTGAATTTATTGGGGTTGACATTGGTTCATAAAATTGTATAGATTTCAAGTGTACAATTCTATAATACATCATTTGTATATTGTATTGTGTGTTCACCACCCAAAGTCAAGTCTCCTTCCATCACCCTTTATCCCCCCTTTAACCATTTCTACTCACCCCCACTCTCCTCTCCCTCTGGTAATCATTATACTGTTGTCCATGTCTCTGAGGTGTTTTTTTTTCTTAATCCCTTCACCTTTCTCACCCAGCCCCTCAACCCCCAACCCTTCTGACAGCTGTCAGTCTGTTCTCTGTATCTATGAATCTTTCTACTTTGTGTATTAGATTCCACATATAAGCGAAATCATATGGTACTTGTCCCTCCCTGACTGGCTTATTTCACTTAGCATAATACTCTCCAGGTTCATCTATGTTGTTGCAAAAGATAAGATTTCCTTCTTTTTTATGGCCAAGTAGTATTTCATTGTGTAAATGTACCACAGCTTTTTTACCCACTAATCTACTGATGGGTGCTTGGGATGCTTCCAAATCTTGCTATTATGAATAGCACTGCAATGAACATAAGGGTGCATATATTCTTTCAAATTAGTGTTTATGGTTTTTTTCAGATATATTCCCAGAAGTGGAATTGCTGGGTCGTACGGCATTTTCGTGTTTAGTTTTTTGAGGAAACTTCATATTGTTTTCCACATTGGCTGCACCAGTCTTCATTCCCACTAACAGTGCATGAGGGTTCCCTTTTCTCCGCAACCTTGCCAACACATTTTTGTTGATTTATTGATGATAGCCATTCTGGCAGGTGTAAAGTGATATTGCATTGTGATTCTGATTTGCAATTCTCTGATGATTAGTGATGTTAAATATCTTTTCTTATATCTATTGGTCTTCTTTGGAGAGGTGTCAATTCAGGTCCTTTGCCCAATTTTTAAATTGGATTGTTTGGGGGTTTTTGTGTGTGTGTGTGTGTGTTGTATAAGTTCTTTATAAATTTTGGATATTAACCCCTTATCAGATGTATCATTGGCAAATATGTTCTCCTATCCAGTGAGCTGTCCTTTTATTTTGTTGATGGTTTCCTTACCTGTGCAAAAACATTTTTAGTTTTATATAATCCCCTGTGTTTATTTTGTTTGTTTCCCTTGCCCAAGGAGCTATATCAGAAAAATAATGCTACACAAAATGTCTGGATTTTACTGCCTATGTTTTCTTGTAGGATTTTTATGGTTTCAAGTCTGACATTTAAATCTTTATTCTATTTGGAATTTTTTCTTATGTATGGTTTAAGAAGATTGTCTGGTTTTATTTTTTGCATGTATCTGTCCACATTTCCCAACAGCCTTTATTGAGTAGACTGTTTTTACCCCACTGTATGTTCTTTCCTCCATTGTCATATATAAATTGACCATAAAGTGTGGGTTTATTTCTGAGCTTTCTATTCTGTTCCTTTGATCTATATGTCTGTTTTTATGCCAGTACCATACTGTTTTTGATTACTGTGGCCTTGTAGTATAGTTTGATATCAGGTAGTGTGATTACTCCAACTTTGTTCTTCTTTCTCAAGATTGCTGTGGCTATTCAGTGTCTTTTGTGGTTCTGATGCCTTTGTAATAACCTGGTTATTATTTAACAGGAAAGGAGGACAAGGAACACTAGATAATATGGGCATGTCATTTATATGGCTTTGCCAAAAAACTGCATTTAATACACTCCAAGCCTGTTCCCCACTGCTCAGTGGGGGAAGGCACTGGATAAAGACAGTTTAGATGCATGCCCAGTAAGGTCTGAGTGACGTGGGAAGGTACATACCTGTCTGCCAGTCACATCAGTGGCCAGAATAGGTGTGGCCACTACAAGCACTCAAAACCTGAATATGTAAACCTCTAGACAAAGAAGCAGGCTCTATCTCCTCTCTCTGGCGCACTGGGTTCCTGGCTCTCCTATGGCAGCATGCACTCCCCTGTGCCCCATGGCTCATGGCCATGTGGTACTCCACACAACAGACTAATGGACTTCAATCTGGCCTGAATGCTGAACTACACCCAGCTGCACCATGGGAAGGAAACTCTGGGCACTGCCCTTGCTTTTGGCTCTGCTGAACCCCAGCTGCACCTTTTCCAGGACTGGCTTAAGGGGGATGGGACCCTGGAGCCTGAGAAATGTAGCCCCATGCAAGTAAAGCCTTTTACCACATCTCATTCTCCCATGGGGCTTCTGAAATTCTTATTTCAGCAGTATGCCGAGAACCTCTCTCTGGTAACCATGCCACATAAATTTTTGGAATATTTTTTCTAGTTCTGTGAAATACGCCATTGGTATCTTGATAGGAATTGAGGTGAATTTATAGATTGCTTTGGGTCGTATGGCTGAATTCAGTAAAGTAGCAGGATACATTTTTATACACCAATAATAAACTATCATAAAGGGAAGCTAAGAAAACAATCCCATTTATAAATGCATAAAAAAAATCTAGGAATAAATTTAACTAAGGACGTAAAATTGTAAGACACTGTACTCAAAAAAATTTTAATATACTGAAGAAAGAAATCGAAAAAGATATAAATAGGTGGAAGACCATATACTCTTGAATAAAAATAAAAATAAAGCTTTGGTTCTTATCTTCCTTCAGGTACTTATAAGCTAAGTGACTTGGGCTAATGGACTTACTCAACCTCTCCGAGCCTTCGCCTCCTCAGTTGATAAAATGGATGATAATGATAGATCTGGCTTCACTGTTTATTTTGGAAACTAAATAATAATAAAGTTTGGGCATATAGAAGTAGAAGAAATATCTTCTGCTACCTTTAAGGGAGATGGATGGAGGGAGGTTTAAGTTAAAAAAAAAAAAAGGAAAAGAAAAACCTAACACTTTATTTTATCTGTGTTCTGCTGTATCAGGCCTGTATTATTAGTTTTCGAGATGAGGAAACCACTTGATGCCTTGTCTCATGTCAGCAGATCATTTTTGTTGTGCAAAATTCACATTTTGCAGGCCTCCCAGAAACTGTTATAGAATGAAGCACATAAAAGATTCATGCACATTCGGCAGTTACCTCCTGGATAACACTTCTCAGGGGATTGATTAAGGAATTTAATTTAAACCAACAGAACCAGTAGTATTTCTGCTGATCCCTTGTGTAACCGTGTTAGTGAACATAAATATACATGGACAGGCTTTGGGTATTCTGTGATTCTTACAATTATCTAGTTCAAAGGAGAGCAAACTGATCTCCATATGCATGAAACTGAGAAAGAGAAAGTTCTGTTCTGTGTCAGCAGGAGGAGGGAAGGTGGTTTTGGAAAATGAATGTCTCACTACTTTTGTTTGATGTGTTTTCAATGCTTGAATAAAGAAACGGATCACTAAAATAGGACACGTGAAAGCCAACTGAGTGTGTATTTTTCTTTGCAAGTTGCTGTGTCCAAACTTTGAACAAAAGTAATGCTAGCTAACACAACCCCTTCAGTAATGTGGACATTCAAGGGATGAAATGCCAAGAGATAAAGGGGTCAGAATCATTTTCTTATGTTTGGCTATCATGACTTAAAAAATAATTAATTAAATACTTAAATAATTATTATATAATATTTAAATAGCATTATATTGGACAGCAGATTTTCTTATTCTATATCTTTCACAGAAGATTAATTTATATAATAAATGAAAAGCAGAAAATTTCTGCTAAAGGTGTAGGTTAGATGCCTAACCTTATAACCTTCCCATCACTCATGAGAAATTGCCCCTGAATGACCTTGTGTAATCCAAGGACTCAAAACAACATAGTTTGAAAACAACTGTGTGATGCATTACTTTACTATGTACTTTCATACCATTTTATTTTATCTTCACAAAAGCTCTCTAATCTTAACATTCTTCTTAAAAAAAAAATAAACACAAGATTCAGAAGTGAAATATTTTCTGAGATCACTCAGCGTATAAGTGTCAGCATTTGAACTCAAACCCAAGTCTTCTTGCTCTAAAGCAGGGTTTTTAAATGTTGTCATTGCGATGTTTTCAGCTGGATAATCTTTGTTCTCTGGTGCTATCCTGAGCATCATAAGATATTTAACTGCGTCTTTGGCCTCTACCCACTAGAAGCCAGTACTATATCACCCCTGAACTGACAACCAAAAGTGTCTCAGATATTCCCAAAGGTTCCCTGGACTGAGGCAGGGAGTGAAACTGGTCCCAGCTGGAGAATCTGGGCTCCTATTCTGGAATCCATGGAGGGATGATTCTAGGTGTCCTTGAGTTTGAATGGGAAAGGGAAACTTAATATTTTTTTTCCATGATAAATGTTGGCAACTGTGAATTATCAGTACTTGTGACTTTCAACCAATAAAAAGCTCCTAAATACCAGATTTTATATCTGGTTCCAGTTATTGCACATATTTCAATATATCATTGAAAATTAGGATAAATGACTCTACTTACTACTTCAAAATTATGGGTAGCTATTTGACCCAGTGTCTGATCTTATTCAAGACATTACTAAAGAAGCATATGTATTTCTTAATATATATAAGGATGAATCATCTTAATATTTCTTAAATTTTGTTAGCAGTATTTCAAAATGATTATTTTCCTTTGTAATTCTTTCTTGCCTTTTTTTGCTTCTGTACATTTTCTGAGAAGGCATTCCTAGGTTTAACTTGACTGTGAAAAGGGTGCGTGACGCAAAAAGTTTTCAAAGCCCTGTTCTAAAGCTCTTGAATCTTATGACCTTAACGCTTGGGGAGGCCATTGGTAAAGTTGTTCAGTGGCTAAAAGCACAGTCTCTACCCCACCTGCACTTGAATTACTGAATATAACCGTAACTACGTTAAATAATTCTCTAAGCCTCAGTTTCTTCATCTGTAAAATGAGAATAATACTAGTACCTACCTCATACCAGCTCTCCTAACAATGTTTAGTACAGTGCCTGACACATAGTAAACACTTAATAGCTGGAAGTTATTATTATTATTACTTCTTTAGTGTCTTGTAATATGGCAAAGTTCATGTATAATTGTCTATCAAGTATTTTACCAACAGCAGTAGCATTGACAAGCCACAGAAATCTCTGAAATATATGCCAGGGAATAATAAAATACTGACATTAGTCTCACCTAGTGGTGGTTAGCATTTTCTGTTTGCAGGAGATATATAAAAAAATTGATTTATTTGACGAGGTATTTAAATATGTTCAAAATTCCATTTGTTCCTAGACACTGTGGGGACGGAGACAGCGTTTATTTCACAGTGCTGTGCTCGGTGGGTGAGAAAGCAGTAGGAACAATGACAGCAGAAGTAAACTGGGAATTGTCGGACTGGGTGCAGTTTCAATCCCCAGGTTTCTGCCTTTTGCCTGCCCCTCAGTGCCAATTACCAACAGACTCCTGCTGGTCACACCTTTCCATCCCTGCTCAGTTCTCACTTGAAAGAATTTCTTTTCTCGTGTGACGCCAATTCATGATAAATGCTCACAAAGGCATGACAATTTCGATTGCCAGACCATCTGGCTACTGGATATTTTACGTGGTTTTCAGAGCCAAGAGCTTCACCAGTTGCCCTGTTTCTAAGGAAACAGAAGCTATGGTGACAATTCGTGACTTAGATGAACTGTCTCACTGCTCATTAGAGATGGCCTCTGGGGGTCAGCAAGCACAAGCTGTACCTGTGTTCCTTCAGCCAGAGCCCTGGGCGCTCTATTGCTCATTTTCATTATTCATTATTCTTATTTGCATCTTCCCTTCTGGATCACTTGGGAAACCAAACTGAAGTAGGATCTGTGCATATGAAAGTCTTTATTTCACTTTATTTCTGAGGGATGGATGGATGGATGGATGGATGGATGGATGGATGGATGGATGGATAGATGGATAGATGGATGGATACAACCATTCATTCAGTCAGTCAGCAGACAAATATTGAGAATGTAACATCATGTCACTTCCATGCTTAAACATTTCAGGATAGTCCAAGTTCTTTAGTGTAGTAAGTAAACAAACAAAATTCAATGGTGTTTATGCTGTAGCCCCTAATTAATGGGTAAAATCAATTTTGTGGATAGTGACAAGCATTTTTACAAATGAAGAATAGAATAGAATAGAATAGAATAGAATAGAATAGAATAGAATAGAATAGAATAGAATAGAATAGAATAGAGAAAAATGCATTGTAAGTATTTAGGGTAAATGTTGCCTCATGAATCTTTTCTCAAATATTCTCAGTATGTTGTATTGAGTTGAAAACTAAAACACAGGTCAGAAAGCTAAATGCAGGTTGTCTTAGAGAGTGAAGTTAAGATAAAGTTTGAAAGCCACTGGCAACAAAGGCCCTCACCTACCAACCCTATCTCCAAATGCTACATTAGAAATTCATTTTCTAATCATGCTGCAGTGCTTCATTTCTCCAAAAGCACACATTCTCTTGTGGCTCTAGACCCTTGTACATGGCACTCTTACGTTCTCTTACAATACTGCCTGACTCACTGCCCTTTGCCTTACCTCTAGCACCTTCAGGAAGCTTTCCTCACCCCATCAACCTAACTTGAGTATCCTAGCAGCTTATAAGCCCTTATGGGTCCTAGCACATACATATACTTTAACTAATATTATCTTTCATCTTTTCAACTATATGCTCTTTTTTCTCTCCACACATAGGTGCCTCTATTATCAACATCTTGAATTAGTGTAGAACATTAGTTACAATTGATGAAGCAATAGTGATGCATTATTACTAATTAAAGTCCATAGTTTACAGCAGCATTCACTCTTTGTACGAAAACTTCTATGGGTTTTGACAAATGTATAACGATATGTATCTACCATTACAGTATCGTACAAAATAGTTCCACTGTCCTGTAAACCCCCTGTCCTATACTTATTCATGCTTCCCCTCACCTCCCAGGCCCTGGCAACCACTAATATTTCTTCTCATTGTGGTTTTGCCTTTTCTGGAATGTGATATAATTGCAGATGTGTGGTATTTAGAGATATACATTTAAGTGATATCCCTTATGAACCTCTTATGGGTCCTAGCACATATATATATTTTAACTGATACTATCTTTCCAACTATATGCTCTTTTTTAAATTTATTAAATGTATTGGGATGACATTGGTTAATAAAATTATATAGGTTTCACATGTACAATCTGAAATACATCATTTGTAAATTGCATTGTGTGCTCATCATCCAAAGTGAAGTCTCTTATCATCACCATATATGTGACCCTCTTTATCCTCTTCAACCTCCCTTTCAGCCCATTTTTCCCTCTGGTAACCACCATACTCTTGTCTGTATCTATGATTTTTTTTGTGTGTGTTTTTTTAGTCTTATTTGTTTGTTTGTTGCTTTCAGTTTTATATTCCAGGTATGAGTGAAATCATATGGTTCTTGACTTTTTTCATTGATTTATTTTGCTTAGAATGATATTCTCAAGATCCATCCATGTTGTCACAAATGGCAGTATTTCATCATTTCCATTGTATATATAGACCACATCTTTAGCCAATCATCTATTAAAGGACACTGGTTGTTTCCATGACTTGGCCACTGTGAATACTGCTGCAATGAACATAGGGATGCATATGTCTTTCCAAATAAATGTTTTCAAATTTATGGGATATCCAGAAGAGGGATTGCTATGTCATAAGTAACTCTATTCTTCATTTTTTGAGGAACCTTCATACTGTTTTGAAATCACAGTTATGTATGATCAATGTTGTAGTAGCAGTTTTTAAATTCCACAGGTAGTTGTGAAGAGCAGGCAAGCCACAGAAACAATAATCTAATTCAGTGTGGTCAAAGTGTGAGATGCTTACTAAGACAGCTTTTGTCTAAAGAGTGGATACTAAGGGACATTAAGTGACAAAAACATTAAATAGTATTGAATCATACAGTGAGGAAATTATTCCCTTTGTAAATCTTACCCATTCTTCTGATTATAAAAGAGAGAAAAATCGGTTTGGCATGTTAAAGAGTAGGTTCTTTTTTTAAAGTAAAATTATGACTCATACCAATATAAAATGAACATGTTCACTGGCTTGATTGAACAAAGATTGAACTCATTGGCTAAGAAGGGAACCAGTAAAATGTAGTAAGCAGGTCAAAGGGAGGTTCAAAGGACATCCACATCTAGATAAATAATAAATGCTGAAATAAAATTCCAATTAGATGCAAAATGGGCCTATTCACAGGACAATAATCAGTTTCAATTCATTTGACACAACTAATTTGTGTTTCTATGGATAGAATTATTTGCATTATCATCATTTTCTACAACTTGACTCAAAGAACAATGAAAAGATGAGATAACATAGAAGGGTTATCTTTTTGGTCCATTTCAAAGTCTTTCATAATTTTTCCCAACTAGCGCAAGTCTCTTATCTCCCTCCAACTATTGCTAATCATTTTTGTAATAAATGGAGAGTAAGCCCCCTTTCAGAGCTTCTGGCATGCAGTAGTGACTAGCTATAATTTCATAATAGTGCTTTATATTTATGATCACTTTATACTTACCTTTTGTTATTTACATAGTAGTGGTGTTAATTTTTTATTAAAATATGTTAATGTAATGAGTCTACAACAGGAAAATAATGAGAAAATTACAACACAGGTACAAATATTAGGAGGTCATATGTATGCTGGTTAGGACAGACAGAGCCAGACTCTCTGGGATTAAATGACCTTGGATCAAATTACAAATGTATAATCCAACTTTATGAAGCCCTAGGCATTGGCCAGCAATCCTACTACATTTTCTTAATCAACTGACTATTCAATGCTCTGAGACTATTTCACATATTTTCTTCTCAAGTCTTTTCTACCCACACCATCTTCTCACTTTTAACAATTGTTCTTGCCAATATTTCTTTAAGAAAGAGAGAACAATCAGAACAGAACATCACAATTTTCTATCAGAGATAAATCTACCAAACCTCTGACAATATTACTACACTAATGTCCCAGTGCATGGATTTGTGCACATTGAAAGGAAATTAATTAGAAGAAATATTTTAATATTGCTATTCACCCTTTCTCTGTAATAGACGTGTCAACCAAATTCACAGTTGACAATGACAGATCGAAACACATGCGTGCGATTGGTGCCCGCGAGAGCTTTATATATGTATTGTGCATGAGCGAGTCAACTTTTATTTTTAAATTGTCAGTGCATGTCATATGTACCAGCTGGTCAGTTGGTCGAATGGTTAGATGGATGGACGGTTGATCACTTAGCCTTTTATATATATAGATAAAGGACTTATCAAAGAAATAAGACCTTACTCATTGAAGGGAGAGCCTGGGAAGTTACAGTCCTGATAGGGATTCTGGAGCATCAGAGAGCAGTGTCTAACGAAGTCTTCTGGATCAGTTTGAGAGTAGACAAGTTGGATATTACACGGGTACCTGGGAAACCAGATACTTACAGCAACCAGTGTGAGACAATGAAGGGGAACTGGTGAAAAGTCAATAAAAATGTGCTGTTTCTGCTGAGCTATCACTTCTGTAGGTCCATAGCCAAGCATCAGTTGGTGGGATTATAGCCACTGTTGGTCAATATGGCGAATACTCAGGAAAAATAATTGAATGCAGAGGAGGGGAGAGCAAGTACAAAATTGAATCTACCAGTGCATATATTTACAGGAAGAGCAGTGGGCTAAAGAGAACACGGAGAGCAATGCCATTATTTAAGAGACAGTCAAATCAGAGGCAGTCCATTAACAAAGAAGAAATGGGAAAATCAAAGAAAGGAATGAAAACAAACAAGAAAAAAAAGCAGTAGAACGTAAACCAAGAAAATTGAGGTTTATGAAGCAGTAAGTCATTGACAATGTCTTGTGCTTCAGAGACATTCAGTAAGGTAAGAACGGAAAGGTGGCCATTAAATTTGACAGTGTGACAGTCAGTGATTATCTCTGAGTGCAAAAGGCTAAGTGCAGTCATTGATCTTTGTGGTGAAAGAAGCATGCAGACACTATTCCAAGAAGTTTTGAGGAGAGAAGGAAAAATGGAAGGCAATAGCTTGAACAGGGGGCATAGCCAAGAGAAGACTCTTAAATCTGGCTGGCTGGCCTTTTCTTGCTATTTCTCACTTGTTCTCATCAGAAGCCAGTTGAGAGTTGCCCTGTGGAAATGCCCGTGTAACAAAAAAGGGACGGGCTCCAGCCAACAACCTGCAAGGAACTGAGTCATACTAACAACATCCATGTTCCTGAGCTTGGGAGTGGATCCTGCTTCTTGAACCTTCAGATAAAATCACAGTCTCAGCCAACACCTTCATTGCAACCTGGTGAAAGGCCTTGAGACAAAGGCACCAAACTACATTAAGCCCAGATTCCTTGCCCACAAAATATGTGTGATAACAAATGTTTTATTATTGTAAGCTGCTAAGTTTGGGGGTTAATTTTTATGCACCAATCACAAAGCACTGATGTGTTATGTCTGTGCAACCCATGAGATTACTTGCACCTTAAAGATAAGACTTCTATTCTGGTGATGTTTTCCTAGGGTCTAAAAGCTCCTAAAATATATGAGGTTCATGTCTGAGATGTTTAGTGATTTGAAGACTTCTTGTGGTAATCTAATCTTAATAACAAATCAAGTAGTAATTGAGTTCTTGCCCTTCAAGGCAATTTTAGAAATGCTTTATAGGTGTACTTTTATGTAATCTTCATATCAACTCATTTTGGAAAGAAGGAAACTGAGTCACAGAGAAATCAGGTAACTAGCCCAAGTCAAAATTTAAAGAAGCCTGACTGTGAATAGACTATCTAAAGCTCACATTCTTAATGAAAAGGATTACATCCATATCTTATATTTCTAATATCATATATACTGTGTGTACATTGTATATGTTTTGCTTTGCATGCATTCATCAGCATAGTGCCATAGAGAGGATCGATAAGTACAAAATGAGTGAGTGAGTGAAGAATAAGCACCAGAGATTTTTTTTAACTGAGTTTTTATCTTCAGAGTGAAAAAGACATGCACATCAGCAATGGAGGAATTCTCTGACTCTTCCCTGAGGACCTATTATCATCTATGATGATGTGAAACAGAGACTGTCAGTCCACAGAGACCTTTTCAATTCCCCATTCTGTCTGAGTGAAAACTAAAACAAACCAAAAAATGCCACATTTTCAAGAATCATATTTTTCTTTTACCGTTTTTTCTCCATTTTGTATTTTGAAACTATTATTTTAAGTGAGCTCACTCAAAAATTAAAGTGCATTATCTCTTTGAAATAAGATCCAACTGACATATATCAATCTTATTATATCACCGTTACAAGTCAAACCTGAAATGGTGGTAATCACAAATCGAAGACTTTGCTGCTATTACTGTTGGGGGTAGGGAGAGATTACTCGTAGATTATAACAGACCAAATGCTGTGAACACCTGTCTGTTCTGTTCTCAGCCTTCAGCCTGCCTCTGGGAAAATTAAACTCCACCACAGGAAATTTCTTTTTTTATTGGTCTTTTATCTGTGCTCACTATGGTAGATTGGCCACTCCCTAAAATAGTATGTGCCTTATTTTTAGTTTAGTCTGCCAATTAGTAGATTCTATTGTGAACATCATAGAGGAACACTGGGTAAGTAGTGGAAGTTGCAGGACAGTTTATCAGTCTTCCTGCCTCTACACATAGTTTAGGTTGGAAGTTAAACCATAATAAGAGACAAATGAGCCAAAAACCTGACCCTCACCAGGGTCTCTACCATTTTTAGCCTTGAGACTGTAGTAGAAAGCATTACAAGACCCAGAAATAACAATGAGCTAGGAATGCATCATAAGAACCTTCAGGGAGTGGGACTCAGTTATGCTGAAATTCAGAAGATTTAGCAAATGAGGTTTATGGCCCCCAAATGCAGCTGGAAATACTATATGACTATCTATTTTGCAATTTTGTCTAGAAATAAATCTCAATAGCACAAGTGGAGCCAGACTGGGACCTTGCTGTCTAGAAGATGCTAGATTAAAATTAATGAAGTAAGACTGTGGAAAAGTATCCACTTTTAAAAGTAACTGAAATTATGACAAACCATTATACTCTTGTTGCTTCACATCTTAAGGCAAAGCACCCCATCAGGACTCAGATAAATATAGAAAATATATGGTAAATATAGGAAAACTAGAGAGAACTATTTAGTAAGACTTTTGAACAGTGTTTCTCTGAGATTAATACTTATGAAAATCAAGGGCACTGACACATTTCCAGGGACTTCCCATGAGACCGTCGCTGTCTAAAATATTTATAGTAATAACATCTTACCTATGTAAACTTAATTGGGGGCAGGCTGAGCATATCTTCCTACTTGACAACTCTTCACATGTAGTTCTTATAAAATTACTACATAATATTTCAGGGGCCCTCTTGGAAAATTAAAATATATTTTTACATGTAAAAGATACTTAGATATAGATGTAGATATATCTGATCTGATTTAAGAACTCTCTCATACATAAGTATTGCAGCAGACTAGCAAAACTCATGAACACACTTAACCCACCTTTTTTAGAGACATACCCATTCATCCTTTTAACATCTTTTCTAAAGGGCCAAAAATAAATACATTGATCAACACAGCCCAAAGTTATAGCCACTCCATAGCTTAATTTAAAAAAAAGCAAAGGTATATAAATTTTATTTATTTATTTATTTTCTTATTTATCTTTCTTTATTTTTTTCCATCACAATTTATCCCCCCTATAACCTCTTCCACCTCCATCAACCCCTCTCCCCCTGCAATCACCACACTGTTGTCCATGTCCATGAGTTCTTTCACTTTTTTTAATCAATGTTAAAGTATAATATTTACTTTAAAACCAAATCCAACACCCTTTCTTGATAAAAAACCTCTTGATAAAATAAAGTGGGAATAGAGGAATCATACCTTAACATAATAAAAGCCTTATAAGACAAACCTACAGCCAACATCATACTCAATGGGCAAAAACTAAAACCATTTCACCTAAGAACAGGAACAAGACAGGGATGCCACTTTCACCACTCCTGTTCAACATAGTACTGGAAGAGCTAGCCATAGCAATTAGACAAGAAGAAGAAATAAAAGGTATCCAAATTGGAAAAGAAGACGTAAAACTGTCCTTATTCGCAGATGACATGATACTGTACATAGAAAACCCTAAAGACTCCGTCAAAACTATTAGACTTAATAAATGAATTTGGCAATGTAGCAGGATACAAAATTAATGCCAAGAAATCTATGGCATTTTTATACACCAATAGTGAACTTACATAAAGAGAGATTTAAAAAAACAATCCCATTTACCATCGCACCAAAAAAAAATTAAGATACCTAGGAATAAACTTAACTAAGGAGGCAAAAGACCTGTACTTGGAAAACTACAGGACACTGAAAAAAGAGATAGAAGAAGACATAAACAGATGGAAGAACATACAGTGTTCATGGATTGATAGAATCAACATCTTTAAAATGTCCATACTACCCAAAGCAATCTATAGATTCAATGCACTCCCCATTAAAATACCAAAGGCATATTTCACAGACCTAGAACGAACTCTCCAAAAATTCATCTGGAATAAAAAAAAGACCCCGAATAGCTGCAGCAATCCTGAGAAAGAAGAACAAAGTAGGAAGGATATCAATACCAGATATCAAGCTGTATTACAAAGCCACAGTTCTCAAAACTGCCTGGTACTGGCACAAGAACAGACATACATACCAATGAAATAGACTAGAGAACCCAGAAATCGACCCAAACCACTATGGTCAATTAATATTTTACAAAGGGGGCAAGAACATACAATGGAGTCAAGACAGTCTCTTCAATAAATAGTGTTGGGAAAATTGGACAGATGCATGCAAAAAAATTTAACTAGACCACCAACTTACAACATACACAAAAATAAACTCAAAATGGATAACGGACTTAAATGTAAGACAGGAAACCATTAAAATATTAGAGGAGCCGAAACCGGTTTGGCTCAATGGATAGAGCGTCGGTCTGCGGACTGAAAGGTCCCAGGTTCGATTCCGGTCAAGGGCATGTACATTGGCTGCGGGCACATCCCTGGTAGGGGGTGTGCAGGAAGCAGCTGGTCGATGATTCTCTCTCATCGATGTTTCTAGCTCTCTATCCCTCTCCCTTCCTCTCTGTAAAAAATCAATAAAATATATTTAAAAAATAAAATAAAATAAAATATTAGAGGAATCCACAGGCAGCAAAATCTCAGACATATGCCAAAGCAATATCTTCACCAATACAGCTCCTAGGACAATGGGAACCAAAGAGAAAATAATAAATGGGACTACATCAAAATAAAAAGCTTCTGCACAGCAAAAGAAACCATCAACAAAATAACAAGAAAGCCCACTGCATGGGAGAACATATTTGCCAATGTTATCTCCAATAAGGGTTTAATTTCCAACATTTACAGGGAACTCATACAACTTAACAAAAGGAAGATAAACAACCCAAGCAAAAATGGGCAATGGACCTAAATAGATACTTTTCGAAAGAGGACATAAGGAAGGCCAAGAGACATATGAAAACATGTTCAAAGTCACTAATCATCGAGAGATGCAAATCAAAACAACAATGCGGTTCCACCTCACACCTGTCAGAATGGCTATCATCAACAAATCAACAAATGACAAGTGCTGGTGAAGATGTGGAGAAAAAGGAACACTTGTGTACTGCTGGTGGGAATGCAGACTGGTGCAGCCATTGTGGAAGACAGTATGGAGTTTCCTCAAAAAGTTAAAAATAGACCTCCCATTTGACCCAGTAACCCCACTTCTAGGAATATATCCCAAGAAACTAGAAACACCAATCAGAAAGGATATATGCACCCCTATGTTCATAGCAGCACAATTTACAATAGCTAAGATTTGGAAACAGCCTAAGTGCCCATCGGCAGATGAGTGGATTAAAATACTGTGGTACATCTATGCAATGGAATACTATGCTGCAGTATAAAAGAAGGAATTCTTAGCATTTGCAACAGCATGGATGGACCTGGAGAGCATTATGCTAAGAGAAATAAGCCAGTCAGAGAAAGATAAATATCACATGATCTCACTCATTTGTGGAATATAATGAACAACATAAACTGATGAACAAAAACAGACCCAGAGACAGAGAAGCATTGATCAGATGCTCAAACCTCAAAGGGAAGATAGGGGAGGGTGGAGGTAAAGGGGAGAGATCAACCAAAGGACTTGTATGCATGCATATAAGCCTAACCAATGGACACAGACACCAGGGGGGTGAGGGCATGAATGGGGGGGGGGGCGGGTAAGGGGGAAATGGGAGGATAAGGACATATATGTAATACCTTAATCAATAAAGAAAAAAATAAAATAAATCCAACTATCAAAATGTTAAAAAAAATCTAGGTAAATACTGATTTATTTATTTATTCAACTTAATATTAGTCCAAGCTTTTAAGCTAGATATCAAGAAAATTATCTTCAAGATGACATATCACAAAACAGAATTGCTGTTGGAATAAAGTCTGTCAGAATAATGATTCAATTTATTTGAACACAAATTCACATTTTTAAAAATCTTAAGTATTAATGTTAGTACATTTGATTAGAAAATGAAGTTTAGGGAAAGCAAATCAAAGTAGAGAAAAAGGTATGCTCTTATTACATTTAATATTGATAAATCAGAAAAGATATAGCTGTTTTACATTAAACCAAAATTATTAAACTAGGTCCATTTACCAAAGATTTATCTTAACTAGGTGAACTTGGATCCATAAATGTTCCTATGTTAGTTTTGATAAAGAAAATATTTAAATCTGAAACACTTAAAATGTTAAAAGTACAGTTGTTGTTTTGTTTATTTGGGGGTAATTTAGAAATATTTTATTTACATTAGGACTTATTTACCTAAATAAACCAAACAGGACAGAGCCCCTTTATATTAAGACTTTATATCCTCATTTATTAATACTCTCACAATGAGAAGTAAAGTCCTTTTTGAATTCTAGGTAAAAGACACTTAGACTGCTTATCAATTCAGACACTTTTGCCACAGGTCAAAAGTAAACATAGAAACACAAAAAATTCATGAACCAGATATCAAACAGCTGCTTTCCATTCCACTGAACACAAGATTCTTAATTGTCTTGAGCTCAAATTGATCAAATAGATAAAACAAACAAAAAAAGACTAACAAATGAGACTCTCTGTTGTCTCTTATCCAACAGAGTGCAGAACTCTAACTCTATAATCCATTAGCCTACTTACAGAAATCGTTACATGTTCAGACCATGAAACCAATTCTCAATCATTGCTGTCACCAACAGGAAATAACATATTGGCTTCAAGCAAACCAAAAACAAAAACAAAAAATCAGTAGGGGGGAAGAAAAGAGAGCAACGGAGTCAGCAAAGTTATATTTTTGTGTTTCACCTTAAGATGAATCAATATATACATAGTTCACCTCTGGGAACCAAGGAAAGACATGCCTGAGCTTACGCTGCCAATAAGGTGCACTTTTCTGGGAACACGTTACCTGTCTCTGTTAGGTAAATCCATTAGTCATCTTGATGGACTACCTCCAATGCTGTAAAAGGGCAATCGTTTTAAAAAGATAAAAATCATGTAAAACTATAAAACAAAAACATATTGAAGATTTCAGTTTACTCATTAATGAGAGAACTAGTAATATGTTACAATCAGTTCAACGGGAAATCCAAGGACAGATACACCCAAAAGACATAGCATATGGAAAAGAATTTATACATAGATGCAAACTGGCAAAACTGGCCAATACCCACAAGGCAGAAATCAGTAACCATTGCAATTCTGTGGATAAGAATCACGTATATTACTATCATCCTACCTAATAAAAGAGTAATATGCAAATTGACCCTAACTCTGCTACACCCACGAGCCACGCCCACAAGCCAATCAGGAGCTGGTATGCAAATAAACCAAGATGGCTGCAGCCACAGAGAGCAGAAGGGAGGCTTGGGTTTCCCCAGCAACAGAAGAAGCTAAGCTTTCCACCTGCCCTTACCGGCCTAAGCCTCCACTCAAGGCTACAAAGTTTCAATTATAGAAGGTAAACAAATCCAAACAGAAATGGTGGCAGCTACGGAGCTGGAAAGAGCAGGAGGCAAGGGTTGCCCCCGGCAATGGAGGAAGCAAAGCTTCTGCAGCCCTGGCTGGCCTAGGCCTCTGCTCCAGGCTACAAAGTTTCAATTATAGAAGAACACAAACCCCAAAAGAAATGGCTGCTGCCACAGAGCAAGCAGAAGGCTTGGCTCCGCTCCAGGGTACGAAGTTTCAATTGTAGAAGATACATAAATCCCAGATACCAGGGCCTCTGCTTGGGTCGCCAGGGGGCGTGGCCGGCCTGCAAACCACCACAGGCCCTTCACCCAAGCCGCCCCACACCCCAAGGGAACCCCCACCCTGATCCGGGACACCCTTCAGGGCAAACCAGCTGGCCCCCACCCATGCACCAGGCCTCTATCCTATCTAGTAGAAGAGTAATATGCAGATTGACCATCACTCCAACACACAAGATGGCTGCCCCCATGTGGTCAAAGATCCTGCCCCCATGTGGACACAAGATGGCCACCACAAGATGGCCAGCAGGGGAGGGCAGTTGGGAGGGACCAGGCCTGCAAGGGAGGGCAGTTGTGGGTGATCAAGCCAGCAGGGGAGGGCAGTTGGGAGGGACCAGGCCTGCAAGGGAGGGCAGTTGGAGGCGATCAACCCTGCTGGGGAGGGCAGTTAGGGGTGACCAGGCCAGCAGAGGAGGAAAGTTGGGGGCAAACAGGCTGGCAGGGGAGCAGTTAGGCATCAATCAGGCTGGCAGTGGAGTGGTTAGGGGGTGATCAGGCTGGCAGGCAGAAGCAACTAGGGACAATCAGGAAGGCAGGCAGGCAAGCAGTTGGGAGCCAGCAGTCCTGTATTGTGAGAGGGATGTCCGACTGCCCCCTGGGATTGGGCCTAAACTGGCAGTCGGACATCCCTCGAGGGGTCCCAGATTGGAGAGGGTGCAGGCTGGGCTGAGGGACAACCCCCCCTCTGTGCACAAATTTCATGCACTGGGCCTTTAGTTTTTTTATAATGTACAGAGTTGCAAAATAGGTCTTAGACAATGAAAGATGAGATTGCCCTGACCACTAGAGAAAGACATCTAGTAAACTTTCTGGTTCATTTCAAAATCTTTCACAAGTTCCTCTATGAAATGAGAAAGGCCTTCCTGAATTATAGATAGAAAGAAATAGAATGCTTATAAATTCAGCTCTATGCTTTGCCACAGGTCAAAAGTAAATATAGAAACATAGAACTAATGGTCATGCTATGTTTCCCTGCTTTGAGATAACAGATTTCTCTTCTGACCAAACAATTCCCAGCATGGAGAGATACTGATGATTTGGGAAGAAAATATATGCAAAGTACCAAACACTATTCCTTCCACTCTCATTTTTCTATTTGCTGTATTAAATGTAGCATGTAAATTTCTCTATTACATAAAGCAATTTATTTGTAGAAAATTTGAATATGAAATTTTAAGACTTGATTTTTAAGATGGAGATATTATTTACACTTCTATCATTAATACTTTCTATTTACATAATTAATATTATAAGTTTGGAATATTGTCAAATATACCAGTTGCTGTAAGATTATTGGTGATTAATTAGTACAATATTCATAAATATTAAACTAATAAACTTCATTCAAATATTTTAAAATATTCAAAATTCAGGAATCCTTTACTACAAAGCAACATGTTTTTTAAACCCAAATTATTATGTACTAGAGGCCCAGTGCATGATTGAATCATGCACGTGTAGGGTCCCCTACACGCTTTCGCTTTTCGCGGTGGAGCTGGGTGCCTGTCCGCTGGTGCACCAGGCCTTTCAGAAGCCTCTGGCTCGGCGGAGGCTTCTAAAAGGCCTGGTGCCAGAGCAGACAGGCACCGAGCTCCCCCACTTTTGATGGTCCACGGCCGCTGAGGGGGGCTACCCTGCTGTTGAGAGGCGCAGGGGGCGGGACTCAATGGCCGCTGAGGGGGGCTGCCATGGACACCTGGCTACCCTGCCATTGAGAGGCGCAGCTGGGTGTCCTTGGCAGGCCCCCTCAGTGGCCATGGATCTGGCCGTTGAGAGGCGCAGGGGGCGGGAGTCCCGCCCCCTGCGCCTCTCAACAGCCGGGTAGCCCCCCTCAGTAGCAGCGGATCCGTGCCTCTCAATGGCCGGATAGGCCACCCCGAGTCCCACCCCCCAGCCTCCCACCGCCCAATCATGGGAGTTGCCGAATGATGGTAATTTACATGTTACTCTATTATTAGATAGGATTGGGATATTCAAAATTAAGTTCAATATGTATATTGCACATTTTCTTTATAAATAATTATAATTTAAGAATAAGATTTATTGGATACAGCATTTTGAATTTGCTTAGTAATATAATGGTTTGCACCAAAATATAGTTCTGACTTATGCAGTTGTTGTTTTTTCATTGAATAGGATTGCACCATTTGTTTATTCATTTAAATAGACAAGGTGCTAAAACAGTCTTTTATTCAGAGTAATAATTACTAGAGTTAATTGGAACATTCAGGTTTCCATCAACCTAAAAATGCTCCCTATGTATTTTACTATTCTCAAGGGTAATACCAGAGAAATAACTTTATGATTAATGTAACATAGGCAAAGCTATATATATATATATATGTATCATTTCCCCTATTAAATAGAACATATTTTAACTTTAGCAATCCATATATGTGCTCATGTGTCATTTATGAATAAAGTGTATTTAGGGGTTTCTTGTTCTGTGATTTAATTTGACAATGTTAGTAAAAAGGAAGATAAGAAGAAGTGCACATTTGGCTTTTTTTCTGTGTGGTTTTTTTTTTAAACTTATCTTTATTGTTGAGGGCATTACAGATGTCCCCCCTATATTTCTCCATTGACCCCCTCCACCTGGTTTCCACCCCACCCCAGGCCTTTACCACCCTATTGTCTGTGTCCATGGGCAATGCATATATGCATATAGGTTCTTTGGTTAAGCTTTTTTTCTGTTTTTAAAGATAGCTGGGATTTTCTTTTTATTCAAGTCTGATGAGGCCAACAGATCAGGAGACAACCGCCGTTGAAAAGAGAGTTTCTTCTCACAGTTCCCAAGAGGAAGGACACACAGGGCCACACAGGGCCACATGGGGAAGCACCAGGGTTAGTGAGGAGGCAGAGAAGCACGGGAAAAGCATGGGCAAGAGTGTGGGGTTTTTTGTTTGTTTGTAGTTGCTGTTTTTGGTGTGTGTTTTTTGTTTGTTTGTTTGTTTTGTTTTTGCTTTTATTTCATGCTTTTTTCTTTTTTAACCAGAGGCCCAGTGCATGATTAAATCATGCATGTGTAGGGTCCCCTACATGCTTTTGCTTTCGATCGTGGGGGAGCTGTGTGCCTGTCCGCTGGTGCACCAGGCCTTTCAGAAGCCTCCAGCGTGGCAGAGGCTTCTGAAGGCCTGGTGCCTGAGCAGACAGGCACCCAGCTCCCCGGCTTTTGATGGTCCGCACGGGATGTGAGCTCGCTGCCCCAGAGGCCCCTTCTGTGCCGCAGCACAACCATGGCGCAGACGCTGAGCTCGCGCCGCCGCTGGCGATGCAAGCTCAGCATCCCGCCCAATCAGCCACCCCAGCCACCCCGAGTCCCGCCCCCCCCCACGCCTCCTGGCCAATCGTGGGCATAGCGAAGGTACAGTCAATTTGCATATTTGTCTATTATTAGGTAGGATTTATTTATTTTCTTAAATTACAGTTGACATTCAATATATTAGTTTCAGCTATACAGCATAGTGGTTAGACATTTATATAACTTACAAAATGATCTCCCAAATAAGGCTAGTACCAACCTGGCACCAGAAATGTATATGCATTTCCTCTGAATTTCTAGAGACTAAAACTTGTTTTAAAAGTAAGGTCTACCCTAAAAAGGCAGGAAATTCATAGAACTTCTGTGAATTATGCAATTTACTTGTACTTGTCTTTTAATACACAAATCATAGCCCTCTTGAGGTATAAATTATGTATTTGTGTATAAATGGATATAAATATAGATAAATTTGCATTATTAATATTCAATGGAGAATACTGATGATAGTTAAAATTATACTTAAAATGTTGAAGGTGTGCTATTTATATATTTTTTACATATGTGAAAATGTTATTTCCTGTTACAGGATATTTTTAAGTTTCTTTTCTTTATGTCCATTTATGTTTCAGTTCTTGGATAATCTAAAGGTTCCTTCATTTTTCTTCACTTACAAATTTAAAAAATCAAGTCAACATGAATTATTAATTACTTATGAAGTTAGCATTCTAATAATGCTGATGCAAATTTGACGTTTTAATGATTTTTTAAAATCCTCTCATGCTTTGTAAATATTTGCTTTTCACATAGAAAAGTCAGCCTAATATGAGAGGGACTAATTTAACCACTAAAGGCCCTTTCCTTTCATCTTCTTGGCAAGGACACTCCTGATTTTGCTCCTGGAATGGACACCAACTTTCTGTATCTTGAGGCCCTAACCTATCTGTTGATCACCTCTCAATTAGCTTAATTTTGATGGTGTTCATTATGAACTCCAAAAAGCAATATAAGCTTTATTTTAAATTTTTATTTCTATAATTATACTTCAAAAAATTAACAGTAAAACCATGAAAATACATGTCAAAAGCAAAACCATGAAAATGCATATTAAATTCAACATACATTTATTCACCTAATTAATTGAACAAGACAGCAGCAAAGTTAATCAATAATGGGACTCTGTACTCTTGCCTGACATTTGGTAAAATTCTATTATTGGTCTTCTTTTAATCATAAAATTATACACCACTAATGATTTTAGTTTCTGGAGGAAAAATGGTTCCAAATACAATTTGTAAGCAAATTTATTAAAAGTACTTTACTATGTTAGTAATAAAAAATTAAAATACATTGAAAGTACCAATTTTATCTATTAAAAAAAAAGTGCAGCATCCAATTAAGCAATAGTGTAGAAAAATTAGTACTCCTATGCATTTTAATTTCAGACAATCTTTTAAGAACATACTTTGGCCATAAGTGTTATAAGAAGCCAAAAAAATTTTTTTTATATATTTGGGTATAGTAATTCTACTTATTCTGTTTCTATCCTAAAGAAATAATCCAAAATGTGGAAAAAGCCATACAGTGATGAAAATGTTTGATTTTAGCCTATTTTAAACTGATAAAATTGAAAACCATCTAAGTGTCCAAAATAAGGTATATTGTGTTCTACCATAAAAAATTTTGCAACCCTGATACCCAGGAAGAAACTATTATGATTAAGAATTAAAGGGCAAAAAAACATAATCTTGAACATGGTTACAAACATGCAAAAATCCAACATAGCTTTGAAAGGGGCATTGACTATAAATATACCACAGTGCTAATATACCACAGTAGCTGTTATGGTAGAAGTAATATTTTTCCACTACTCTCAGAATCGTTTAAAATTTGTTATTCTTTAAAAAGAAAAAGCAGATCTTCTCAAGCCCTGCTCTCATTTCTATAGGGAGCTCACAATTTTGCACAGTTTATACACCTGCCTTACTTATATTTGTTTTGTGTTTTGTTTTGTTTCTCAAGGGAAAGCCATGTCCTAAGACAATGCAGTATTTTAATGTTATGTCCCTCTTGAATCTTACTTTGCTCCTTCAGGAATACAGTTTCAAGATTATTCTGATTACCTTTCAGAAAATGTGTCAGCTCTTTGTTCTGGGAGAAATCATCATGCAGCAAAGCAATAGAGCATTTTTGCAAATAATCTCCAAAAAAAGTAACTGTGAAAGAAGGCATATCTTTACCGCCTAATTCTGACTGAGTCCTTGTTTAATTATCCTGTACTTATTTATTACCAAATCATGGCATCCAATTCAAGGTAAACATTTCCTTTGACTTCGACTTTGACTTACATTTCAATTTTTAAGTCCTTTCCCATTGTTATTATTAAAGGGCTTGTTATTATTTTAATTCCTCGTGATCTGTCCATCATAGAAATTCCTTATGATCAAGATGATGGGAATAAAGGTGCTCTGATTTGGAAGAGGAAGCCTTATTTTTTTCTGCCCCTTAGGATGTATTTCAGCTAATCACTATTAGGAAACATTAGACATAGTATAAATTTAATACATGCTCTTATACTTCATAGGTATATGAATATAGTGATATGATTTGGGGAAAAATAGCCTGTCTTGAACTCAGCCAGACATCTATGGTAAAACATGACTAAGATTGGCATTGGATCCTTGACAAGGATCTATTAATTACTACTGCCTTATTATTACTGTTTTTGCCTCCTACCCCCACCCCAGCCACTCTGATTTATGAACTGCTTCTCATATTCACAAAGTGGTTCATGAATCACCCCATCCGGACAGAAATGAATAAAAATGAGCCCATTAAAAAAAAAATGAGCCCATTTACACAATGTTTGGTATGTAGCTAATTACCTGAAAATGACTGCTTGGAATTGCACTAAGAGTGTCATTAACATTCAGCACTAAGAGTACTAAACAGAAGGGAGAAAGAAAGAAGAAACCTGAAATAAAAATATAAAAACATAAGAGTAGTATTGATTGTAGTGTGGGTTGTTTTTTTTTTTTAAAGAATCACCAAAGAGTACCTAATTATGTCTTACAATAGAGGAATGGTAAGTATATTGTGAGGTATCTATATAACAAAATTTTGAGACTCTTAAAATTGTGCTCATGGAGAATGATGACTTAAGAAAATTTTTACCAATAAAGTTACCTCAAAAGCAACAAATGAAATTGTTAAGTACAGTATAATTTCAACTTTATTAAACAATATACTTAGAAGAAATGAAATTAATAGTAAGATTTAGTAATGAAATTATGGTTTATTTTTATTCTTTTATCTATAACTTTTCTGTATTTTCTAGATGTTTACTATGCCTGTGCATTAATCTTACAATCTATTTGTATTAGTAATCTTACATGTATTTATTTAGAAGCTAGTTTTAAAACAATATTAGCTACAGTTAATTGAGTGACTACTATGTACCAAGCATTAACCTTGTGTGTGCATATAACAACCTTCTTCTCTTTCCTTATTCCATGCTGCTTCCCACCTGCATCATACCTCTATTCATAAATCAAGGTTAAGGCACTTTGGTCTAAATTGACACCAAGTAAGTAAGTGTAGGATTGCACTCTCTCTCCTGAGTGAATTTCATACTTTCTTGACAATGTAAACATTTCTCTGATATAAGATATTTAGATTTCAAAAAATGGCAAAGATTGTCCCAAATGAAAGATAAGCATATCCTTCCTGGCCATTTTATGAAACCAATAGACAGTGTCTCTGTCTTGTATTTTTTGAGACATGACAATAATAAAATAAACAAAAACAAAATAAATTTGACAGCACAAAGGTGCAGTTGGATATTTTACGTGTTAAGTCCTCAATGCTCACAATATTCCCTGGTTTCTAGTGTACGTCCTCTATCATTTTTATACACATTATTGATTAGGTAAAGAATGTTCTAAATTACTGATAACTAAAAGAACACTAATCCTACCTAATAAAAGAGTAATGTGCAAATTGACCCTAACCCCACTACACCCACAAGCCACGCCCACCAGCCAGGCCCACCAGCCAATCAGGAGCGAATATGCAAATAAACCCAACCAAGATGGCCACAGCCACAGAGAGCAGGAGGGAGGCCTGGGTTTCCCCGGCAACAGGTTTCCCCTGCCCTTGCCACCTAAGCCTTCACTCAAGGCTACAAAGTTTCAATTATAGAAGGTAAACAAATACAAACAGAAATGGCGGCAGCTACGGAGCTGGAAAGAACGGGAGGCAAGTGTTGCCCCTGGCAATGGAGGAAGCAAAGCTTCTGCAGCCCTGGCTGGCCTAGGCCTCTGCTACAGGCTACAAAGTTTCAACTATAAATTCCAACAGAAATGGCTGCCATTTCACGGAGTGAGCAGGAGGCTTGGCTCCGCTCCAGGCTACAAAGTTTCAATTGTAGAAGATACATAAATCCTAGATACCAGGGCCTCTGCTTGGGTCGCCAGGGAGCGTGGCCGGCCTGCAAACCACCACAGGCCCTTCACCCAAGCCACCCCACACCCCAAGGGAACCCCTACCCTGACCCGGGATACCCTTCAGGGCAAACCAGCTGGCCCCCACTCATGCACCAGGCCTCTATCCTATCTAATAAAAGAGTAATATGAAGATTGACCATCACTCCAACACACAAGATGGCTGCCCCCATGTGGTCAAAGATCCTGCCCCCATGTGGACATAATATGGCCAGCACAAGATGGCCAGCAGAGGAGGGCAGTTGGGAGGGACCAGGCCTGCAAGGGAGGGCAGTTGTGGGTGATCAGGCCAGCAGGGGAGAGCAGTTAGGGGTGACCAGGCTGACAGAGGAGGGAAGTTGGGGGTGACCGGGCCTGCAGGGAAGGGCAGTTGGGTGGGACCCAGGCCTGCAGGGGAGAGCAGTTGGAGGGGACCAGCCCTGCAGGGGAGGGCAGTTAGGGGTGACCAGGCCTGAAGGGGAGGGCAGTTAGGGGCAAACACGCTGGCAGGGAAGCAGTTAGGCATCAATCAGGCTGGCAGGGGAGTGGTTAGGGGGTGATCAGGCTGGCAGGTGAGCAGTTGGGAGCCAACAGTCCTGGATTGTGAGAGGGATGTCTGAGCCTGTTTAAACGGGCAGTTGGACATCCCTCGAGGGGTCCCAGATTGGAGAGGGTGCAGGCTGGCCTGAGGGACAACCCCCACCCCTGCCATGCATGAATTTCGTGCACCGGGCCTCTAGTATATATATAATTTTGATCCCAGTGCTACCATTTACAGATCATGTAAATTTGGAAACATTTTTTAATCCCATCAGGTGTCAGTTTCTTTATCTTTGAATTTGGTGTAAAAATTCAATTTTACATAGTAAATCCAATAATACACATGTCATAGTCAAAATAATGGTCCTCCAAAGATAACTATGTTCTGATTCTCAAGACCAGTGAATAAGTCACCTTACATGTCAAAAGGGACATTGCAGATGTGATTAACTTAAGGATTTTTGAGATGAGATTATCCGGAGGGGCCCAATGTTCTTATATAAGGCAGTCAGAGGGTGAGGAGAGGTGAGGACAGTAGCAGATATTCTTTGAAGATGGATGAAGGAGCCATGAAACAAGGAATGCAGGCAGCCTCTGGGAGATAAAAAAGGCAAGAAAATGGACTCCCAGTTAGAGCCTGCAGAAGGAACACAGCCCTGCTAAAACCTGGATTTAAGGACTTCTGGCCTCCAGAACTATAAGAAAATTAGTTTATGTTGTTTTAAGCCAGTAAATGTGTGGTAACTTTAGCAATAGGAAACTAATACAGTATTTAAGATGTTTAGAACAGTGCCTTCTCATATAAGATCCTAGTGTAATATTATCTCAGGGCATTCTACCCCTTACAATCCCAATAAGAGTAGCTTAAAACCCAAATCCATTATTTGTGAGACTTCAACACCTTCTTCCTGATTACTGAGGCTTCCCATGGGGCTTACATGATTTGGCCATCTCTGACTTTGAAGCTCTGAATTGGTTTCAGAACTGAGTTTTTGCTGAATTGGTTCAATTTATGAAATACTGTTCCATGAATGCTGCCAAGATATGGAATGCAGCCCCTTTCTAAGAATAAAAATAAAACATTTACATCAGGATTTTTTCTGTGTTTGGGGGCAGGCTTGCTTAGGTAAATAGAGAAAAATTTATTATCATCGCAATACAAAAATCTTAAAATTGATTATTCAATATGACTGTTCTTAAAATTTTCTTGTTACTCCATCATTTTGCTTCCCATACCCTAAATTCCTCTTAAATCTTACATAGCAGTTTATCTCCTTTTGTTTTCTCACCATTCCTGTCTCATTCTTGTAAGAAATAAGGCAAGCCCCCAAATTCAGGGGTCCTGGTAGAGCACAAAACATACTTGGGAGCCAGGCAGCAAGGCAAATATCTTTACTCCTGTGCAAAAGGGTGCACATGCCATGGTCTGGGAGCATACACACACGAGCAGGCAGTCTGCTTGGCTTTTTAATCCTGACACACACACATGACCTGTCCCTCACTCTTGATTGGAGCTCAGGCACACAGTCTATCGTGATTGGATAATTCTAAGGGAGGGGTTGACCTTTGCCTTTTCAAGATGGCAGCGCCCAGTCATGCAGCCAACATGGTAGTTGTCAAGTCACGCAGTCCAAAATGGCGGCTATCTAAACTGTTTGACAGAAAAGATGGCTTGTTTATTCTCACAATTCTCCCCTTTTCTTTATTTAAACTCTTTTCTTCAAACTTGGCTGACATTCATTGACTTTCATGCTCTACTACAGTGTCTAGGAGAAGACTAATTTGCTGTTTTGGTCAATGTTTTGTTTCAGGTAACCTTTGGATAATACATGGGATGATGTAACATCTCATCACTGTAACTCCTAATCAAAGGGGTGAACATGGATACCGTCGCTCCCTTCCACTTTCAAACCATTATCTAGTGAATCAGAAAAAGGATCCTCAATCCCAGGCTCCAGCTCACTCATTAGCTAAAGCTGACAATGCCTGCAGGGCCTCAGTGATGGTCCTTCTGGCTGTGTTGTCAGGGATGAATGTATAACACTGACCCCCAACATTACACATATTTCTTCTTTTTCTGCCAGAAGGCCATCTATTCTCCCAGGTCATCCTGCTGGTGGCATCTAGTTGTTAAGCTATACCTTTAACTGCGTCTTGAGTATAGTTAACAAGCCTTTGCTGGTTATCCTATCTAATAAGGCCAACCTATTCTCCCAGGTCATCCTGCTGGTGGCATCTAGTTCTTAAGCTATACCTTTAACTGCGTCTTGAGTATAGTTAACAAGCCTTTGCTGGTTATCCTATCTAATAAAAGAGTAATATGCAAATTAACCATCACTGCTATACCCACAAGCCATGCCCACCAGCCAATCAGGAGTGGGTATGCAAATTAACCCAACCAAGATGGCTGCAGCCATGGAGAAAGCAGGAGGCTTGGGTTTCCCCAGCAATGGAGGAAGCCAAACTTTCTGCACATGCTGGCAGGCCCAGGCCTCCACTCAAGGCTACAAAGTTTCAATTATAGAAGATAAATAAATCCCAGATACCAGGGCCTCCGCTTGGGTCGCCAGGGTGTGTGGCCAGCCTGCAAACCACCACAGGCCCCTCGCCCAGGCTGCCCCATACCCCAAGGGAACCCCCAACCTCATCCAGGACACCCTTCAGGGCAAACCAGCTGGCCCCCACCGTGCACCAGGCCTCTATCCTATCTAATAATCCTATCTAATAAAAGAGTAATATGCAAATTGACCATCATTCCAACACACAATATGGCTGCCCCCATGTGGACACAAGATGGCCAGCAGGGGAGAGTAGTTGGGAGGGACCAGGCCTGCAAGGAAGGGCAGTTGTGGGTGATCAGGCCAGCAGGGGAGGGCAGTTGGGAGGGACCAGGTCTGCCAGGGAGGGCAGTTGGGGGCAATCAAGCCTGCAGAGGAGGGCAGTTAGGGGTGACCAGGCTGGCAGAGGAGGGAAGTTTGGGGTGACTGGGCCTGCAGGGAAGGGCAGTTGGGGAGGATCCAGGCCTGCATGGGAGAGCAGTGGGGGGGGGGGGAACCATACCTGCAGGGGAGGGCAGTTAGGGGTGACCAGGCCTGCAGGGGAGGGCAGTTAGGGGCAAACAGGCTGACAGGGGTGCAGTTAGGCATCAATCAGGCTGTCAGCGGACTAGTTAGGGGGTGATCAGGCTGGCAGGCAGAAGTGGTTAGGGGCAATCAGGAAGGCAAGCAGGCGAGCAGTTGGGAGCCAGCAGTCAACTCTAGGTTAAAAAAAAAATTCTTAAAATTTAAACCCTAGGAAGGTTGTCAAACCCATACTACCAAAAGATTACATAGTATTCAAATCGACAAGAGGGTATTAAACACAAACATAAGCTAGTAAAACTTCAGTTCCCACAACTAAGATTACTTTTTTTTACCTGATTAATATCCTACATAATAAAGAGTTGATATGCAAATTAACCCTCACACCCTCACAAGATGTCTGCCTATGACCAGGCTCGTAGGGGGGTCAGTGAGGGATGACCAAACGACTGAACAAGCAGGTTGCATGGGCAACCAGGACGGCGGGGAGGGGGGCGGGCAGTTAGGGGTGACCAGGCAGGCAGGCAGGTGAGCGATTAGGAGCCAGCAGTCCAGGATTGTGAGAGGGATGTTTGACTGCTGGTTTAAGCCCAATCGGGCCTAAACTGACAGACATCCCCCAAGTGGTCCTGGATTGGAGAAGGTACAGGCTGGGCTGAGGGACCCCCCATGCATGAATTACATGCACCAGGCCTCTAGTAATATATAACAATTTATAGAATTTTTGCTTCAGAAAAGGACTAACCAAAATAAGGTTTATTTTCTAACTTCATTTGTCCTTGGGTGTGGTTAGCAAATAATACTGACTGGATTTCTGCTATCAGTCTCCCTGAGTACATTGATATAAGCTATTTACTTTCTGTTTAGGGAGGCAAAATGCAAATCATTTACTCATAAGTGTCCTTGGTTTAGGAAAGATAGGGTTTATTAGATGGCTCCAAGTTGCTGTTTAATTATTTCAGTGACCCTATTCTATTTATTTTGGCTTATAGGCCTGTGTCATTTATTCAATTTTTTTTCAACTTTTTTTTTTTTTTACAAATATTCTATAACTTTCACAAATCTTTCTTTAGAAACCTTATAACTTTCAGAAATAATCAGCTTTAGAAACCACTTTCTTTGTTCTTCAAAATGTATTTTCATGTCTCATGCTTTCTCTGTTATACCAAAACAATAGTTTCGTTTCATAATTTTAGAATTCTTAACCCTTAGAAACCTTAATTTTAGGTGGTATGTAAGTAATTAATATGTCTCAGATTAAGAGATATTAATGGCCCATTTTAAGAGATATTTCAATTAAAATACAAGACTTATTCATTAATAGATTCAAATCCATTTTCTATACCAGTATTTTCCCTAAGAGGCAAATTCAAATTAATTAATGTTTCAATATTCTATTATTTCAGAATATGTAGATGTTTATAATTTAACCCAGCAATGCTCCAAAACCTTTAAGTTATCAAAGACTTTGGAAAATTATGTATAGGCATATGAGGCTAGAGAAGGGGGTGGGGAGAGAAGGGAGCAGGTCCCATAGCCTGTTCCCAGACCTCTACCTGCTTGGATTCAAAACTGCCACATTTTTCCTTAGTAATAACATGCTAAGGTTCGGGTGATGAGTTCAGCTTCTGATAGTATCAGGACTGTTAAGTAAAGAAACTATTCTTTGGGAAGGGGCTGAGAATGTGGCCTTGGGATCTAAAGGCTCAGTGAGGGGTCCCTTCCTTTTCCTCTGTGACCCATATGCTCCCTTTCCCAGATATCCATACCCGACCTTCAAATAACTCCCCCTTCTTTTCATGAGAATAGTATTCTCAAGATGGACATTAACTCGGGTCTACATATACACTTGTGGGCCCAAAAATGGGTCCAGCTGGTCAGCTGAGCCATGTGGTTCTTCCAGCAGATGTTTTAACTCTTTTTTTTTTTTTACACTGCTCCAGCTCCTTTCACAACCTAGAAAAGGTGGTTCCTGGTGGCATAGAGGCCTCAGGGCCAGTTGGAGCATTATCAGGACAGCCCTCCACCTGAGGGGGAGGCTGGAATTATAAATCGCCATCTTGGATGTTCCCTCAAATTGTCCCCCGGTCACATAGGGAGGGGAAGGCAAGGCAAGTGGATCCCCCTTCTGTCTGCCCTTGTTCTCTTTTAGGCCTCTCTGCCTTTACAGGGAGAAGGACGACTGGCCCCTTCCTCCAACAGAGAGCACAGTCAGACTCCTCTTGAGTGACTGGACTTTTATTATTAACGTATTTATAATTATTACTGAAAAGCTTTATCATAAATCCTTCATTTTAGTTACATCAACTTTGAGAATTTAAAGCCAATTATTACCTAAAGCTTTTTCTTGACCAATTTTGTAAGACGGATAACTCAATGTGAAAGTTCTATTTTATTTTTCTCCATAAGAACAGGAGTGCCCTCACCTCACTGCTAGAGGGTACTTCTACAGATCTGTTCCTCCCAGTGTTATGGGGAAAACCATAACATTGGGAACTAGTTATGGTTATGGGAAATTTTAATTATGCTGTTAACCATGATTACCCTTTTCGTTCAAAGGACATACCAACCTGGCTGGGAGTCATATGCCCCCAGGACGTGGGAGTCACTCTTGTGATGTGGTCCATTCTCATTCAAGAACTGCCCGTTATCAGGGAAGCATTCACCTTGTTGCCCAACCCAGCCTGCATAGCTTTCTTCCCCACATTCATAAACCAGGGAAGAGCCAACTAAAGTCCCTAAAAGATAGAAAGCCAACATTACATTACAGCCACACAGACAGAAATCTCACTAGCTAAGAGTTTCTGGTGGCTAACACCCTGAGAGGGAGAGCAAGAAGAGTCCCCAAGGAAAAAAATTCTTGGCAGCTGGTGGGACTTTCCTGCAGTCTCTGTCACGTGTTCAGCCTCTCACCACACATAACTGGGATTTCCCAAAGCAGAACTTGCCCATTTTTAAACAAATTAAACAAGAAAAAGACATAAGACATAAACTGAAAAAGTCTTATACAGGCGCGCACAACACACTAAAAGTTTACACCACAGAATCCCCTGCATTAAGAACCACTAAAGCAGAACAATGTCTTCTGTCCCTGAAGCGGGAACTGCCCCCCCCCCGACCCCACCCCACCACCGAATCTCAGCATTCTCCCCAATGGACTATTTCAAGGGAATGTCTTTCCTAGACCTAGAATTTCTATTTCCCATCCTTGGCAGGTCCTTTGTGACTATGTACTCAACCCCCCATATTGGAAGTTTCTCATACTCCCTGAGATCTGCTTCATCCCTCTCTGGCCACTTCCCTCGCAGGGAATGGAACCACAGATCAGAACTCTGCACTTGCTTTATGTCCAAGACACATCCCAGTCACATATGCCCGACCTCCGAGGATACCCAATCACCAAAGTAGTACTCAGTCCAATTTCCCACCTTGGCTTATCATGAGGTTACCTGAGTGCCATGGGTCTTGCTTGAGCCCTTCCTGTGTTGCTGGCTGATTCTCGGTCCTGAGCTTGTAGTCAGCCCAGGGGTCCATGGCTGTCTCTCCTCACCAAGGCCGCCGCAACTTGACAGTGGGGTGCACCTCCTCAGGAGAGGGGTCCAATTTCCCCGTGACGACAAATGGTATCCTGGACGCATCCCCAAATTGTAAGAAATAAGGCGAGCCCCCAAATTAGGCATCCCGGTAGAACACAAAGCGTACTCAGAAGCCAGGCAGCAAGGCAGTATCTTTACTTTGTGCAGGAGGGTGCGCATGCACATTGTCTGGGAGCACGCGCACACTGAGCAGGTGGTCTGCTTGGCATTTTAATCCTGACTCACGTGACCTGTCCCTCACTCTTGATTGGAGCTCAGGCGCACAGTCTTTCATGATTGGCTAATTCAAAGGTAGGGGTTGTCCTTTGCCATTTCAAGATGGCGGCCCCCAGGGAAGCTACAAGTCATGCGGCCAACATGGTGGCTGCCAAGTCACGCAGTCCAAAATGGTGGCTATCTAAACTGTTCTTTGACAGAAAAGATTAGTTGTTTATTCTCACATGCTCAGGATTTCACCTTCAAATACCAAGGTATTTTCCTAAACATGGTATTTTACCCAAAATAAAATTTGATGCCAGTTAATGCCAGGGGTCTTAATCCAGCCTCTTGAAGGGGCTCAGGAATCTGGAAAAAGCGCTGCGTGTAAATTAATCAAGAGTCCAGAGATGAAACATAATTTTGGAAGGCATTTTGGGGAACCAGAGAAAACTTAGCTAAAGAAACCAAGTTCTCCTGTCTCTCTGGACCCCTTGCTTTTTATTAACACAATTTATCCTAAGGCAAGGTAGATATACATATCAAAGGGTAAGGTTTGGTATACAGAATCCATTGTCAGATTGGGGAAACTGCCTACAGTTGTTCAGGTGTTTGGCCAGTAGGAGGCAATAACATGTAGATTGAAATGCCCTCAGCTGTCTGGTAGCAAGCAATCATTTATGCATCCTTTTCAGGTTTGGGGAAATGCCTTTAGCCATTTCCAACAGGCAATAACATATGTGATTCAGCCCTTTTGATGAAACTTGCATTTATGACATGCTGGAATTAGCTTCCAGCACCAATTATGAAGATTATACAGATTATTTTCACCACTCAGTAAGTGTTAGCTAAGGGGGAAAAAATCCATGTACTCAGTGGTTATAACTGAGGATAAGCTTGCTCATCAGTTTCTCATCAGTTTTTTTTTTGGTGTTTTTTTTTTGAGTGATAAACTTCACCTGGATTGAGGGTGCAGCCTCGAGGCCAAAGAAGCCATTCTTCAAACAAACTTTACTAAGTGATACTGATATCAACCTTAAAATTGCGACTCACTATCAATTTTACCAATTTTAGGAGTGTGATTAGAATTCAGCATTTTCAGGCTTTCCCCCTCTCTGTTCTCATAGTTTCTTTCTTTCTTTTTTTTTTTTTAAGTATATTTTATTGATTTTTTCACAGAGAGGAAGGGAGAGGGATAGAGAGTTAGAAACATCAATGAGAGAGAAACATCGATAAGCTGCCTCCTGCACATCCCCTACTGGGGATGTGCCCACAACCAAGGTACATGCCCTTGACCAGAATCGAACCCGGGGCCCTTCAGTCCACAGGCCGATGCTCTATCCACTGAGCCAAACCGGTCAGGGCATCAAAGTTTCTTAATACAGATTCTATTAAGTTGGTACAGTTAAGTTCTACAGAAATTAAGTTTAAAACATGGGAGCTCATCCCTATAAAATTGAAATCCCAACCATATGTACATAATTTGTTCATTCTTACTAGTATTTGCAAAGTCCTCTCTATGTACGTCTGTGTATGCGCATGTGTGTGTGTGTGTGTGTGTGTGTGTGTGTGTGTGTGTGTGTAGATTTTGAGCTACTCATTGGCCAGGTCTTCCTGGATTGTGTTTTGTCCGCAGTGAGGGTCACACTGCCCTTAGACATCAAATATACATGATTTGTAATCACAGTGACTTTTTCCGTCAGTGACCATGTAGAATACACCTTCATAAATGAATACTACAGCAATATGATTTCCATTCACTCCCAAGTATCACGGGACCATAGCTTCTAACAGCCTATTATACTGTTCTGACCTAACCTTCAAAATGTCAATAAATTGGATTATAATGTAAGCCATTCTAAAAGTCTTTGAAAGAAGACAGATGGATGTTATGCTGTCATGAATCTGAACCTCTGGGAAGTCTATGTTCAGAAAAACAGGAATTAATGTTTTTGCTTTAGCTGGTAATACTCTATGCTACCTTCATTTGCTATTGGCCAATAATAATAATTTTACACACTCAAAATGAATGACTTGAGTGTGAAAAGTTAAAAAAATTTCAAAAACCATTTTAAGCTTGAAATGGTCAACCCATCCAGTTTTGTTCTTTTGTTTTTGTTTTTTAATCTTTGGCACCTTTGATTCCATAGGTATAGATTATCAGGCTGCTTCCACCACAATGTGAGCACATTTCCATAGAAGTGTTAATTAATTGCAGAGGTGACTAACTACTGCTGAGCAATTGCATTCAGCAATGTGAACAAATGGAAAAACAGGGAGGGAGTACTCATTCTTAGAGATGTTCACTGTTGCTTCTCACCCAGATCATTTGTTAATGATCCTGGGAATTCTTTCTGAGCCTTTTTTCCCTCATAAAGAGCCCAAAGCATTCAGCAAATTTAGCCATAAGCATTAAAAAAAAACCTAGAAATGGCAATCCCTTAAATTAGCAGAGACTGACGCTGTGTTGCATAAATTTCTACAGGCCACAACACCATTTTCTGAGTACCTGCTTGTATAGGGGGGTCCTGTCAAAGTCTCAATGATCCCTCCCTTCTCAGGACCCTTGTGGACTCCTGGTGACCGTATTTGTACACCTGTGACTTTCCTTCCAGCTTGTACTAAATAATTTTGGGAGAGTTGGCACCTAATCCAAGTTGAACCAAGGAAATACTCTGGGGTATTGTACATTAGGAGCAAATAGATCCCAAGAAGGAAATTGTTTCACTAATGTCAGAGATTTCCAGAGGAAGTTGGGCACGTCCTACAGCTCAATTTCCTGGAGCTGCCTTGATTCCCGCCCTTTCTGAGTTATGATTACTCAGCTTTTCTTGGTATCTTAATAGGATTTGGGGCAAGAGAAACTAAATTGTCCAGGATATCATAATTGAAAAAATATCAAGTCATGGACAAGTCTCTAGTGTGATGTATGGTTTCCCAAGATAATATCAATTAGATTTATTTTATCTATTGATTGCTGAATGGATTGATCATAAAAGATAGCAATAGTAAGTTCAGTTATGCTTTCCAAAAGTTGGGTGTTTTTTTAATTACTTGCAACTGTAGGATCCATGCACATGAGACATTAGTTATTCATTTTACACACAAAGCTTTGTTAGCTTTTCAAATTGCTTTGTAAAAACTCCAGAACTTCACAATGTGTGAATCAGTGGTTCAGCGTAAGGTTTCAAGGCATGTCCTGATTTTGATGTGATGTGGTTAATAACCAGATGACACCTTTCTGAAAATGAGGTAAAGTAAGTGAGATATGTCAACCAGTGTGAGTCAAATGCTATTTTCAAGTATCTCTAAAGCTTGTTAACAGTCCCACAAATAATATTTCATTCTAATTTTATGTTAAAATGTTATAATTATTTAAAACTATAATAAAAAAAAACAAGTACACAATATGGTGTCCTATGTACATTTTAATGCATTCAAGACCACCACAATATTAACTTATGCAGCCAGGTTAATTTATGCAGAGCATAGAGAATTTTTGCTTTGAAGCAAGTAACACTTCCTTTTAATCCATCAGTAAGCTCCTGCTAGAGATCAACTACCTATGAATGTATCTGAACCATGTAGAAAGGTGTCATTGATCATAGAGGTGTCACAGGTATGGGGTGTGTGTTTTTTTTAACCCAATTCAGGGTAGCCTATGACTGGTCATGTAAGATTTTTAGAAACAAATTTTTCACTATTAGGATTTTCTCAATACTATACTAATAAAATTCAACAGAAAAATATTGCTGCGGAGGAAGATTTAAGGCCCTAATTATAATTCCTGCTTCCAAATTTGCATGCTCATTAAAATAGATGTCAACATTGAACTTATAAGATAATTTTATATTAACAAAATACTCTTTTTACTTATTTTATTTCTATTTTATAGATTGAGCTTCTATTTAAGATTTTGTTTCATTAATGTTTTTCTCAAAGGAAATGGTTTGAAAACCACCATGAAGCCAAATTCATCAACCTTGGCACTACTGACACTTTGAAACAGACAATTGTTGGGGGATTTCCTGGTCATTGCAGGATGTTAGGCAGAATCCCTGGCCTCCACCGACTAGATGCAAGTATCAGGCCTCCACTACCAGCCTGACAATCAAAAACGTCTACAGATGTTGCCAAGTGTCCCTTGTGGGGGAAAATTATCCACTGGCTAAGTGATAGGATCATAGGACTTGACACATGTTAGTAATCTATATATATAAAGAGCCCATGGCCCTAACGCCATAATGACCAAAAACCAGCATGGGTGGGTGGGGCTGTGAGCACGGTGGGGCGATGCAATTTCATGCGCTGGGCTTCTAGTTTATAGATAATTTTCATGATCCTTTTACTCATAAGAAACTGTTAAACAAATACTATAGTAGGGTATATAGATAATTTCTAAAACATTTTAAAAATATGTATTGTGTTGTCTCATTAAGGTGTTTTAAAACACTTGCAGACCATAAAAACAAGCTTGTGAAATTGTATTTTCAGAAAACAAAAAATATGCAATATATGTTTTTTAAGTAAAAAAATTAATCAATGCATGTAATTATAAGAGCAGGAATCAAGAAAGAATCTAATAAAATCATTTCATGTGCTATATTCTGGAATATAACTAGTCTTTAAAATTTTTGTAAAACACTTTGAAGAAATGTTTTATAAATTGAACCTGATTTTTTTTTTTTTTTGCTTTTGCCTATTGCTCAAATAAATCTGATTACATTGACCAACATCCTGTCCATGAAAGGCTTCAAAAGGAATGCCCCAGTGCTCATCCTGTGAACTCTCATCTTTCATAAGGAAAGCCTGAGAGAAATTGGAAAGGATTAGGGTCTTTTGTAACAGTGTTTTTAAGAAGAAGGTTCCTGTTAGGTTAACACACATGACCAAAACAATAAGTCACCTTGGCAGCCTCAAAAAACATAGGAATGAAGAGTACTTTGTCAACTTTAGATACACTGTCAGTGGGAGCGTAAATTGGCACAACTTCTACCAAGGGCAATGTGGCAAAACTTACAATGCATATACCTTTTTCCAACCATTCCCTTTCCACATAGTAGTGTATACCAGTATATTCAACGCATCTTCATTTGTAAAACTAAAAGACAGTCCCTAACCGGTTTGGCTCAGTGGATAGAGCGTCGGCCTGTGAACTGAAAGGTCCCAGGTTCGATTCTAGTCAAGGGCATGTACCTTGGTTGCGGGCACATCCCCAGTGGGGTGTATGCAGGAGGCAGCTGATCGATGTTTCTCTCCCATTGATGTTTCTCCTCTCTATCCCTCTCCCTTCCTCTCTGTGAAAAATCAATAAAATATATTTAAAACAAAACAAAATTAAAAGACAGGAAACAGTGTAAATGTCCATCAAAAGATGACTGGGAATATAAAGTATGGTATTTCCATACAACTGAACATATCGCAGTAAAATTTTTAAGACAGCTTATTATTTACTGATATAAAACCAGTTCCAAGATGCATTGTTAATGAAAACAAGAAAGGTTCAGAGCAGGTGGGCAGCTGTCTAAGAAGCTGTCCTATAAGAAGATATAGCTGTGCTCCTATTTGTACATGGAATATTCATGGAAAATTTCAAATGTTGTGGTTCCTGGGGATTAAATTAGCAAGGAAAATTTCTATTATTAAATTTGAATATTTTGAATTCTTTACATTATGATCACACATTCCTTTAGTGAGAGAAGACCATGCATTTTTTTTTCAAAGACAAGCACTTTCTCAATTCCATGGTAATACGCAATGTTCATAAGAGTGGATAGCCTAGGAATTTCAGTTACTCTCAGATTCCATAGCCCAGGCAAGTGAAAATGGAGGGATAATGGAAATCCAGGTGAGATATCTAGAGTCAGGGTTTTTGGATTTGCATAAAAACATAAGCTCAACTGGAGTTGGTGACTATGTGGTATGAACACCAATCCTAAGGTAGTGTTTCTTTCCTAGTTATATTGAGTATAGGTGGACCAGGGTCTCAGAGATGAATTTGACAAATCTCTCTAATAGCGGGTAGTGTTAGGCACTGAAAGTTATAGAGGACAGGTTTTGTTGTTTTATTATTAAGTTGTAGCAGGAGATGAAGGTAGGCTTTGATGCATAATGTAGATGACCTACTCCTAGGCAGGACTTGCTGAAGATACTGGCAGAGACATTGCCAGGATGCTATAGGAAGGGCCATGGGATAAAAATAGCTATAATAATGACCAGCATTTGTGGAGCACACCTCTCTTTTAATTCTCACTGCCATTCATCCTATGTAGTAGGTGTTATGATGGATAAGGGGACTGAGGCTCATAGAGCTCAATTAAATAGCCCAGGCTCACAAGACTAGTTAGCAGCAAAGAAAGACCCAAATTCAATCTGCCTGCCTTCAAAACATTTAACCACAAAATTGTTATGCCCACTGGTAACATGATTCAGGGCTGGGAAGCCTGGAAACGGAAGCCATCATCCTTATGATGCTATCTTTCTCTCTCTCATCCTGACAGAATCACAACCACAGCGGCATGTATGATGGATCTACGAAGATATCCTCTGGATGAACAAAACTGCACTCTGGAGATTGAAAGTTGTGAGTTACTTGGACAGGGGAGTGGGAAGGGGGGTGCTTGCTTGACCCAATTAAATTCCACCTCGTGCTGAATAGGTGACAGGATATTTTCAGCTATACTGTGCTGCCAACTTTTTAAGGGTTTCCCACTCTAGTGACATTTCCCCTTATATCGGTGGCTCCAAGTTCATTTCAATGCAGTTAAATTTTTGAACCATGAGGGAAAGTCTACTTAGTTTAGCAGGACAATTGATAAACTCATGCTATCTCCTTCTCAGAGTGGAATTTCTCCCAAGGTGTTCTAACACCTAAACTGCATTAACAAGAGGGGGAAAAGATTTTAGTATGTAAAGACTTTAAGAGATTGTTTTTGATTTGATAGTCTCCACCTGGAGGATTGTAAATTGTTGTGTTTTAGAAAAACACTATGGTAGGGTCTTGTGCACTTTCGTCTTTCTTCATAGGAAGAACAAACCTCCATGGTGCTGGTGCATTGGGCCAAAGACTTGCTATGTTTCAGGTCTAGCGACTGATTTTGGTTTGTCTTCTTGGGCTGTTTTCATTGATTGCTTTCTTAACAATTTGAATATTTTAGTCACTGAGACTTAATGTCATTGACTTTGTATCATTGTTTCATAGCCATCAACAAGCAGGCATTTAAGTCCATTTATTGTGAATACCAGGCCTAGGCCATTTCCTGGTTTTAAGGGACACAGAAAGGTGCAGTAGTAAATTCAGAGCATTACAATGCCACCTACTGTAATGTGAGAAATAGACAGATATTTATTTAAATCATCTAAAATTCTTCCCAGATCTAAACATCAAAAGAGTAAAATAAAATGGGAAAAATTCAGGTGACCTCATAGTATTATTAAAGAATACCAGTAAATATAGTACTGTACTCCTAATTATCTGATTATTAAGGAACTAGAGGCCCCGTGCATGAAATTCATGCACTCAGGGGGAGGGAGTGGTCCCTCAGTCCAGCCTGTGCCCTCTCGCAGTCCAGGAGTCCTCAGGGGATGTCTGACTGATGGCTCAGTAGTTGGACATCCTTAGCACTGACACAGAGGTGGGAGAGGCTCCCACCACCACTGCTGTGCTCACCAGCCGTGAGCCTGGCTTCTGGCTGAGCAGCGCTCCCCCTGTGGGAGTGCACTGACCACCAGGGGGAAGTTACTGCATTGAGCAGGATCAGGCCAAACCGACTCTCCAACATCCCCCGAGGGGTCCTGGATTGCAAGAGGGCGCAGGCCAGGCTGAGGGACCCCAGTGGTGCAAGATCAGGGCCTGGAAGGGACGTAGGAGTTTGGTCAGCCGGAGAGGGACTGTGGGAGGGCTCCAGGGCATGTTTAGCCCATCTTGTTCAGTCCCAATCAGCTGGACCCCAGCAGCAAGCTAACCTACCGGTCAGAGCATCTGCCCCCTGGTGATCAGTGCACATCATAGCAAGCAGTTGGGCAGCCTTAGCATGTCATTAACATATTACACTTTGATTGGTTGAACAGACAACTGGACGACGGGACACTTAGCATATTAAGTTTTTATTAGTATATAGAATTACATTAATTTTCTACTTTTACTGAATACAAACATAGAAATAGATAAATATACTTATGTAGATATAGATATAGATTCAGACATAGATGGTGATATACTACCACTAAAACTAGAATGAATAAGAAAATTCATGAGCTATTCTTTAAAAAATATTCTAATTTTTAAAATGCATTATATAAATAAGCTGGTTGATAGGTGTTACTATGTGAATGTGATGACTTTTAATTTAAATGACAACCAAATTCAAAAGGTAGAAATGAAATATGAACACAATCATTTTTTAATGGCCAGTAATAGTTTATAAATAAGGCAGAACATGAGCTACGCAAGTAAATCATTAGCTTTTGGAACTGACATGGAAAGAGGTCATCATGGGTTGCTTCATATGGATTGCCTTTTACCCTTGGCATCTCTTTCATGGATTGTGATCTTTTACCTTTACTTCGCTGGACAATAGTAGGATACATCCTCTCAAAATTCAAAGACCTTATGGTTTACATCAGTCACCTAAAGAAGTAGTGAATTTGACAAGTCCTTGAATTTACTATTCTGTGTTGTAAATTATCAAGTGCTAAAATTATCAGGATTTATTGTCTCCTAAAATGCATTTTTATTTTACAATACATATTGAGTTTTTCTATTATTATAAGTTACATTTTTCTTTAAGTAGGCAATTAACTTTATTCATATTTAGGAAATAGATGACTTTGAGGTCCATTTATTATATCATATAATGACCAAAACAAAACTATAGATGAGGAAGAAATAAAACATAAGTTTCCTGTGGCAGGGATGGGGGAAGCACAAACAGCCAGATACTCCAAAATAATTATAAAATATGGTGTCAGGCAATAGGTGGTGACTCAGGCATATGGAGTCATTGAGGAAATTCAGTAATATGCCATCAGCTGTCTGGACAGATGGATGAGGCAGGTCACTGGAACCCTCAAGTCAGCTAATAGGTAGAATTGCAGGCAGATGGTGGCCATCATTCAAGTGACCCAACAGCAGGTCACAGAACTCTAGTCCCTACAGATATTTACCTAAAGCAAAGCAGAGACTGGAGTCTGTAAGAATCTGTGTAATGAGGAGGTTATAAAGGCAGGAATTTGGGAGAAAGGGTGAAAAAAAAACACACAGAACTGCCTTGTACTTGCCAGACCAAAGCTAGGCATTAATATAACAGCTCCGTAACATAAATATTTCTACCAACTTTTGAGAGATCATGTATCTGAGGCTCAGAGAAGTGAAATAACTTACCCAAGCCAAGGATAGTGGTGAAGTGGGGTTCAAACCCAGGTACTCTTACTGTCATAGAATCCTGCAATCAACAGGTGAGCAAGGGAGCTGAACATCAACAGTTAGAAGTCCAGCACCTGTTGGAGCCACTCTCAGCTAGGTTGAGGATGCTGAGTCAACCAAAGATTGGTCTATATTTCCTAAAATTATCCCTAATACAGGTTAAAATAGAGCCCAGAAGCTGAGGCAGAACTGGCTTCTAGGTCAAAGGTCAAATGATTGCTACTGCAGAGAGGGTAGTCTGTGGATGCAGAAAGCCAGATAGTCCTTGATTCCATTCATGTTAACTAAAAAACAAACAAACAACAAACAAACAAAAGACACATAAAGGCCTCAAATGACAACATTGTTTAGCTTTAATATTTTAGTTAAAATGTATCCCTTCTTAACAATAGACAAATCAATGTAAAGAGACCTTAAGTATTAACAGGAATAATTCCAAGCAACCAAGTTACTTATGGCAATACTATGGAGTTCAGATGAGCTTTGCTTGTTCCCTGCCTAAGTACATAATCAATACGTTGTTAAGTACTAATAAATACAGAATCTGTTATTCATCTTTTTTTAACTCTTCATGAAGAAACATGTGTTGCATTATTTGCTGAAATAGCTCTCCCTGAACTTACGAAGCCTATAACTGAACTTTAAAGTGATTACAAATGAGAGGCTGCCGTGTGTGTTGGGAAATACGAATAATAAAGTAGACATTCCACCAAAGTAAAGTTGAACCGATTATACTTTTGCGAACAATAGAGTAGAAACGTTACCTACCGTACAAAATGCACTAGTTTGTATTCTCTTCCATCACAATCCCAAGGATGGGGCAATGTCTTGCTTGGTTAGGTCTTTTGAGAAAAATTAAAGATGTTTTGCTTTTTTTAAATGTCATCTAATCAAATAAAATTGGAAAGGTTATAAAGCCTTGTTAAATTGAAATTTTAGTTGAACTTGGAGCAGGTCAATAGCTTTCTAGCCCCGGGATGCTATAAAAACAGTTAATGGCACGTAGAAAAATTGATCAAGAAATTTAGTACTAAGAGGATTCGGAATTTGAAATCAATAAAGCTATCATGTAAAGGTTCGATAGCCATGAGCTGCGTGTAGATAGAGAAGGACTTGGGATAACAATCATGGAGGATTCAGGTGCCTTTTCCAATTCTCTGCAGCAACAATGACCTCATCCTCTCAGTACAAGATCGTGTCACTTGTCACTGTACCCCAAAGCAGTAGAAGCCACCTCAGGCCTGAAATCTCTCAGTGGGCTCACCCATCTTGTTCTAAACTCCCTTGTATCTTCACCATCCCAAGCTAGCCCTCCGTATTTCAGAGGAAGAGGTGCTCCTACTTCTTTCATTATAGCCTGACCTTGGCCTCTGTGCTCAGGATTCCACCTGTCTTCCTCCTCTGAGAATTTTTTTTTTTTCAGGTTCACACATACTCCACCCCTGATCACTTAGATCCTCAATCTCACCTTCTGGCTAGCCCTTTATTCAGAGCCTAAAAACTAGTTCAAACTCTTCTCGTTATCAAACACGTCTACTCTCCCCCTACAGCTCCCCTTAAGCTTTTCGTAATCACTCTCCTTTCCTTCAAGCTACTTGGAATAATGGTCTGTATCTGTTGTCCAGTGCCTCAGCTTCCTCTCAGCCCACTGTAATTTGGAGCCAGTCTACCCATCTCACCTCCACTGACACTGTTCTCAGAAAGATCACCTCTCTTTACCTACCATCTTTATTCCCACGGTCCCCAAATATATACCTCCAGCTCAGTTATCTTCTAAGCCCCAGACGAGGTACATAGCACTCTTCTTGGCATGTCTATTTTTATGTTTCAAAGGCATCTTAATTTGCTCAAAAGTTAACTATCATTTTCCCTCCCAAATGAGTTTTATTCCCAGTCTCCTTAATCTCAGTATCCAATCAGAATCCTTGCACTAATTGTTGACATCTCCCTTATACTCCTCCATTCCAATCTATTGTCAAATACCATTCGTTCTACCTGCACGATAGAATGAATGGCTGAATTGCTTTTATCCATCATGGTTCTTTTGCCTTTTCTCGTCTCATTCTTCAGTTCTCTCCTAAGATGACACCTCCAATAAGAGGCTTTCCTGAGAATCCAATCTAAATTATGAACCCGAGTTATTATCTCCAAATTCTGTTAGTTTCCCATGTAGCATTTATATGCTTGTGTGTTTATTTTTTCTTCCTTCTGTGGATTATAATAAAACCCATTTAAAAAAAAAAAGGACCATTACTTTGCTCACAAGAATAATTACAACTTAGGGTAGTACTTAATAATAAATATTTTTGGAGTGAATTTATGCTAAATTTCTTAGCTCTAAACTTCTCAAGTCTTTTAAGTCTAGAAGATAGATGTCTGGTTTTCATGTTCTCAGATAAGATTTAAGGCATGGGTTCTTTTACTTGTCATAAAATAGGCTTTCATTTGTATAATTTTATATTTGCACTTTAAGATTATCTCAGAATTTAAGATTATAAATGTGTCATCCAAGAGCCAGATATGGGAACATTTAGGAATTTTGATGTGCTGATAAATTTGATAAATCCCTATGAATTTTTGTTTTATTTTTTAAAATATATCTTTATTGTTGAAAGTATTACAGATGTCCCCTTTCCTCCCTCCTCCTCCCCACTGACCCACTCTGCCCTGCTCCTGCCCCCACCCCAGGCCTTCACCACACTAATTTTTGTTTCATTTGAGCCATTGACTATCTATATCACTCTTACTTGAACCACAACCAATTTATCGAACAAAGGTAACATTTAGTGATACCTGGTTATTTTTATATTTGTATCTTGTTTTTAAAAAATGATTTGGAAACTTTTAATGTAGACATTGTCTTAATGTGTTCAATTTAGTGAATCATCCACTCAATCTATCTTTTAGTCTCAGAATATTGTCATTGTGTTGCTTTCAATGTTTTCATGTTCACAAAAATAGTAATAAGAAAAATGTGTCTACTTAAATACAGTGGCATAACTTAACTATGGAAAATTTCCTGTGAAAATGTGATTGTTGCAGTTGAAATGCTGAGCTCTATTTATAATAATGTGTTACATTAACACTTGGAAATAAGATCAAAATAAGTGTAATGTCCAGATATGAGGCAGGAGTAGTTCTACAAAAGTCTGCCCTTATAAAGCCACATGTGGAGAACTGTGTCCAGTTCTTAATGCTGCATTAAAGTAATTTCCTTTAGAGGAGGATACCAAGCTATCTTGGGGGAAAATTTATGGAGGAATAATAGCCATTGCTAAATGCTTTAAATGCTATCATATAAAAGAAAAATCTTAGGTTTGGTGTTGGCCAGTGTATTAGGATTTTCCAGAGAAATATAACCAGTAGGATGGATGGAGATAGATAGATAGATAGATAGATAGATAGATAGATAGATAGATAGATAGATAGAGAGTTTTTATGAAGAATTTGCTCATGTAATTATAGAGACTGATAAGTCCCAAATCTGCACAGTAAGTTGGCAAACTAGAGCGCTTACAGTGCAGGTCCAGTTTGAAGGCCAGCATGCTTGAGACCCAGGAAGGACCCATGTTTTCATTTGAGTCTGAAGCAGGAAAAAGCTGTTTGTTCCAGTTCAAAGAAAGGCAGGCAGGAGGAATTCTCTCTTACTCTGAAGGTCAGTCTTTTTGTTTTATTCAAGCCTTCAACTAATTGGATGAGGCCTGCCCACATTAGGGAGGGCAATCTACTTTACTCAGTCTACTATCTTATTAGTTAAAGGCTAATCCCTTCCAAAAGCACCCTCCCAGGAGCAGGAAGAAGAATGTTGGATCCAATATCCAGGCACTTTGTGGCTCACTCGAATTGATACATAAAAGTAACCCACTCAATACTAGATTTGAACCCGTTCAATTCAATTTAGTTCAACTAGCATTTCTCACCTGGTAACTACATGTTCTCTGTATGCTAAGTGCTGGTGTCACAGCAGCAGCTGAGCAGACAGGTGGGCAGAAGTTACAGGAAGGTAGATGTTGAATTTATGAAAAATACTTTCCAATGAACCAAGGTACACATTCATGAAATCAGTCCCTTTTTAAGAAAGACTTCCCTTCTCAGAAACACTTCAACTAATTGGAAATGGCCACCTACCAGCATTAATGTAGAAGACATTCCTCAATGAGATGCCAGTTAATTATATAACCTTAAAGATCTCTTTCAGCCCCAAAATCTAAAACTCTGGGAGTTTATTCAATTTAGTTGCATTGCCAGTTAGTTACTTTATGTGCTTGCCTAAAATAATGGTTCTAAAGTAATCCTGATTTATAAAGGATATTATAATATAGCAAAAATGTTATGAATACATGAACATATAAATACTCACAAGAAAATATGAAATATAGGACAATTACCAGCAAAGCTTTTGAATCATTCTTACTTTATTGCTGCCTGCCAAATCATTAATTCTGATCTGAAGTAATTTAAAAATAGCATCTACAACATGCTGCACACTTTCTATTCATGGATGCTAAACACCAAAAATAACAGAAGTAAATTGAACTTCATGAATGATTAATGGCTTTCCTTGCTTTATGTCCCCATTGTCAAGGAAATTAGCAGCATTGGATATCTCCTTAGATAAATTTGATTTTGCCATATTCAGTAGAATACTTAATGAAAACGAGTATTTCACATTTATGTTTATAGAAATGTTAATGAATTTTAGCGCCTGTAGCTTTTTTGATGAGCAGAGGAGTGGGTGTAGGGAAGGAGGAAATATTTTCTGAATTAATTTATTCCTTTTTCTAGACTGCTTCTTTTAAACTGTAAAAAAAAACACTCTTTCTGAAAAGTCTCTGATCTTTTTAAGTTATAAAATAAAAGCCAGTGAAGGAATGGAGTTCCTTTTATGAAAATTAGTTTTGCAATCAACTTGACTATAAAGTTAGCCTCATAGCTGTTCACTTCAGACCTATTACAGTTTAAGTTTATTTTCCATGCCTGGGTAAGTGGCTGTGTAGGTTGATGAGGATATCTCAGATTTACAGATTTGGATTTCTGAAAATTTCTTTTCTCCTTAGTGCTCTGATGAATGGCCATTTTGCTGCTAACTTCTTAAGGGGAAGTCAAAACAAAGCTATTGCTTTACATAAAGGTTTTAATATTAACCAAACGTGTAAAGAGACATTTTATAATGGAATTTTAATCTTCAAGAACTAGACACTCTTGTTAAACTGAAGGCTTTTGTTCACTGGGGGGCAAAACTTGATAATAATGACAGCTAATATTTATTGATTATATAGTATTTACTAGAGGCTCGGTGCACGAAATTCATGCACTGGGGGGCAGGGGTTCCCTCAGCCCTGCCTGCGCCCTCTCACAGTCTGGGACCCCTCACTCCTTACTGCCCATCTGCTCCTTACCACTCAGTTCGCTGCTCCTTGCCGCTGCCACGGAGGCAGGAGAGGCTCCTGCCACCATTGCTGTGCTTGCCAGCTGTGAGCCCGACTTCTGGCTGAGCAGCACTCCCCCTGTGGGAGCGCACTGACCACCAGGAGGCAGCTACTGTGTTGAGCATCTGCCCCCTGGTGGTCAGTGAACATGATAGCGACTGGTTGTTCTGGTCATTCTGCCATAATGGTCTCTTAGGCTTTTATTATATAGATGGGGCAGACACTTAACAAGGATTTCCCATTGAATCTTCCCCAAAACTCTATTTTACATAGGAAATCAAAGCAACGACGTAGTAGTAATTCTTCAAGTCACAAAACTAGTGGTCCAAATGGGATTTGAACTCAAGCAATCTGACTTGAAAGTCTAAGATTTAGCCCATGTAGGAAAGCCTATTAAGAAAACTTCTACATAGTGTCTTCATAAAACCCTTCTCTCCATCTTTCCCACTGTGTGTGCGTTGGGTTGGGTCATTATGAAAAGATCTCACCTGAGAACAAAGCAGGCTTTAATTGGTCCTTTTCTCAATTCAGTTTCTACATGAGCATTTATTTTCTGACATTCTTGCCAACTAAACTGAACATTGATATAATTTAAGGATAACCATTATTTTACCAGGTCACTTCTACTTGCAACAGATCACACAATGGTCAGAAATCCTTTCTCTTCTAGATGTTTACAGATACTATTCCCCACATCATTTTAGGATTGTGCTAGGCCTGACTGACTGCAGTGGTGCTGTAGTTTCGAAATCCATTCATTTTTCTTAATTTTATTGCATAGACATCTATAATCTTGGAAATGGACATATTCTCATGAGGGGTCTTGACTTGGATTGTTCTGTGAACCACATTCATAAAGGAACCATGTGAGAATATATGTGTTATTTTTCATTTAGGTATCAATTTCATCATTTAAATTTCATTATTCTTCTCTTTCAGATCAAAGATTTTTAAAGGGGGCTTTTACAAAATATTGATACCATGATCCCACCCTGGACCAAAAAGAGAATTTGTGGAAGGTGCCCTTGAAAGCGTTCTTTAAGCTTTCCAGGTGATTTCAATATGCAGCCAAGTTTGACAGACACTGCTTGAAAGCTGTCATGCTTTGAATTCTTGCTCCTCTCTTTTTCTGATAGACCCAGTTCTCTAAATGGGAAGCAGAATGGAAACAGAAATAAGAGAAGAAAGTACAGCAGAGAACAGAAAATAGCATGATTTTCAAAGAAAGAAATCACTGAAATGATCAAAGGAGAACATTTAAACTACTCTTTCTTTTATCCTTCCTGACAGAAGGCTCCATTTTTTTTTTCTTTCTATTTAAAAGTGTGTGCCTTGAAATAACTAGGTAGACCAGTAGACCCTGCTTTTCATTGGCACTGAGTGCTTCAACCAGATGTTCAAATCCATGTAATAATTGCTCAAGTTGTTATAAGACACTACTCTATTGTAAAAGCCCCAGTATGAAGACCACGTATTAATAGAAATGCAATTAATGAAACATTAATTTGTATAATGATGCTGTCCGTGGTAAATGGAGTTTTCCACTTTAGAGAGAGAGGACATCAAATGCTTTTAGTAACATTCTCTATCATGTTAAGTAAAGAAAAAGGCTAGTTAAAATTTACATTTGGATGAGCGCATAGCAACAGGCTCTCCAGGAAGAGTTTAATCAAGCTGAAATTAAGCACAATTTATTTGTTTCACCCATAAAAAAATAATAGAATTATAATTTCTATAATCATTCTTATCTCCCCACACTCTGTCCCATAAACATGGACTAGACTTATTTGATTGCGTAAAAGGGCAAATTTTCACAGAGCTCTCCTTCAATGTCTGCACTGATTCTAAGCAGATTGTATTCTTAGTCCTTAGACTGTAGATCTACAATTCAGACAAAAAATGTCACTGAATAGAGCCGAAGGGTTGCCTGCTCTTACCTTAGAAACTGTCAGCACAGAAACCCATCACTTGTCTGATGTGCTCCCTGTGGTGCTTGTCAGATGTTCATGTGCTTAAAGGGATCTTATGAAAACGCATTCTGGTTTAATGAGCTGGGGCTGAGGCCCGAGAATAGGCATTTCTAACGTGTTACCTGACAATACCCAGGCCATTGGTTCATGAACCACACTGAGTAGTAAGAATCTGGAGTAAGTAAAAGAAAGAGAAGAAAAGAAAAAGCCTGTCTCACCTATGCTCCTCAATCTACCCAGCCTGTTTGCTTCCTACTGAGATTTAAATAATTCGCTAAAAGCCTTTGTCTCACTGGTTGCAGGAGTTTGGAGTTTTAAATTTCCTGAGGCAGAAAAGTCATTTACAGGTGACCTGAATGACTTCAAAACACTGGAATTTGAAAAGCTTTAGATTTTGTAAAATACCTGGGTGTGTAACTTCTGTGCCTTACCATTTTATATGTGGAAGATTCCAGATGCAGTATGTCATTAGTACTCTGAAGTCCACATTGAAGATAATACTTGGGTGAATATATGTGGAAAGGATTTAATTTTAATAAAGGAAAAAATAGTGTAAAGTATTCTAATGATGGTACTTGACTCTATGTCCATTAATGAGAGATTTTTAGTGGAGGGGACATCTTGCTTCACCTCAGCTAGCTAGCTATCTGGGATTTAATGAGTCATTCGGAAGAACGCAAGTTTCCCAGACTTTAACTGTTTTGATGTGAATATTCCTCAATAGAGAATTCTAAAAACCATTTATTCTTTTATAATGATTCAGGATTATGAGCATTATTCATCTAGCTTCATCTCAAGCAAAAGCAGATGTAAGGGATTTATACTCTGATCCCCATGGTGACCTTAAGACCTGCCTTTTTGTGAGTGTCTTTCTAGAAGGAGTGATGAAGGCTCCTATCTACATAAATAATGTGTCAACCAAAAAATGTCCATCTCTAGTCAATTAGGCATACTTAGAACTCAAGACAGAGGTGTGTTCCTGGCATAGTTTTCATTTTAAGTAATATAATATCTTCTTAAGGACCAGTGTTAGCTCTATCATAAATGGTTAGCTTCAAGGTCTCAGCCATTGTCCAGATCCTCAGTGTTCACCTCCTCATCACCTTCTTCATCCTGACTGCCATGGTGAGGGCTCACAAGACACCTGCCCTCACTCAGTATCCATTACTGAGTTATAAGGGTTTGCTACATATCATACCCCCCTCGTACTGTTCCTGCCATTATTTTATCTCTTCCTCTTTAAAGCTGTACATAATACCTATGCCAAAACAGTACCTTGTTCTTTTAGAGGGAAGATATTTTACATAATTGTCATCTGCTATTAGGTTGGAAATATTAAGAAGTGTCTCCCCTAAGAAATGAGAAATGATACTCTTCCTATTGTCCTCTGAATTATTTACTTCACACCTTTTATCTAGTAACATAATCAAAAGGTCAATCCTGATTTGCTGAATTTCCAGTTTCCTGGCCAGTTTAATAAAAATAAATTTTCTTCCTATGTTGCATGAAGAAAAGTATCCTTCTGCTACTGTGACTTCTGATCATAGTTACTCTTCTTCAAATTTTACTTTGAGGAGAATTTCATTAATAAACAATATTAAAAATTCTATCTTTTGTTCCATTTGGGGATGAAAAATAATAATAAAATGATGGTGATGGTAATAATAATAATAGAATTGCTAGGATATAAGTAGCAATGCTGAGCCAAACCATGCTGAGATAGGATGTCTCAGATACTATGTTCATTGCCAAAATTTAGGCCATGGAAAAGCCTATCCATCCAGGTCAGGGGAACCTCACCTGGTTCGAGGTGAGCTATATGTTGAATATATATGGAGGTATGAATGCATGCAGAAAGTTCAACACATGACAAAGATGGCACAGAAACACCAGTTCTGAGTCATATATCAACTCAACAGGATTCACATGGGAAACATCTTTTTGTGGTTTTTTTCTCAGACACAGTCAAGATCTAATTTTTTAAGTAAGGTGAAATGGAGGAAATGAACATTTCAGAAAAGAAATCAAATAACTGAAATCTGGTGTATAGAAAAATAATCTATATGCATATTGGATTCACAAAGAATTAGGACAGGAGCATGTAGGTGGACAGAAGCTAAAAGGAGTTAACCTTGGATTGACAGATGACAGCAGTTAAGATGACATGAGATTCAAAGTTAGAGGTTTTTAGGAAGAAGGGAGAGAGAATAGTCTAGAAGGGACAATGAGAAACACAGTCACTTAATGCAGCTCCCAGGTCCAATACCAGGGATGCAGGAGGAAAGGCAGCCAGTATTTTGAGAGGGCTGTTGGCTAAGCTGTGTTGTGAGGAAGAGCAAGGTTTTGGTGAGAGCATGTGGTGAGGACCAGGAGGTTGAGGATAGAGAGGATTTTGCTTCTCCCAGACTGTGCATTTCATTGGGCATAGGGGGTGGAGGGATCATGGAGGGATGGGAGATGGGAACAGAATAGACATATAGATCCTTATGGTATCTCATCATGACATATAAAGTGCCTGGTACTATGCTTAGCACATTTTAACTACTCAATGAATGGTGGTCACAACTATCATCAAAGTAAAGCAATCAATCAAATGTTTGTTCCCCCAAATTCTGAACTGCTCCAACTTCTGCATGTTATGAGTGCTGCTTTTCTCCATTTTGTCACACTTGTTAATCACTCTGACTGTACCCACTCTTGCTGTCAATGTCCTCATCACTCTCCCCTCTTCATTTCTAACCATGTTCTCCCATTTCTCTTGGCTTTTACCTAAAAAGCCAAGCTTTCTGCCAAGCAATGAAAGCCCTCTTCTCCTCTGCTCTTGAGCTGACTGATGACAGAGTGCCAGGAGCAACTACTTGTCTCGCTCTTCTTGGCTCTTTTTGTCTATTTCTAGGTTTTCAGAAGTTCCCAATCCTTTCATCATATACAGGTGTTTATTGTGAAGATACCATTTCAGACACCATCAGAACTTCTAGTCTGACAAGATGACTATATCATAGTCCCCCAAAGGCTACATTCCTAAAGTAGCATTTGTACAGAAGTACTAATGCCATTTTCAAGAGTTTCAGATTATTAGAAACTAGATCATTGACCAGTAACTACAGATATTTTATCTTAGCATTAAAGTCCAATGCACTTTCTTATCAGGATCACAGAGCAGTGGCTCAATTCCTCTGAGGTTAACTTGGGATCACTTGAAGAGATTGTGGGCACATCTTTCTCCCTATCATTGGCAACTTAAATGCAGCTACTGGTTTCAGCATATTCCTGTGCATCTCATTGTTAAGCAGACTACTTTTCAACATTCTTTTGTGTGTTGTATGAAGCACTGTGCAGGTGATTGCTCAGCTTGCTTTATGGACAAGGACGTGATGTGACAAAGAATTTGGTCCATGGTTTCTCTAGCTAATTCCCAGGAAGGAAATATTTATTATTTGTTGCATTTGAAGAACTGTGGCTCCTACACAACTATAGATAAAGCCTCCATTTCCTTAAGGTGGAAAATATGGGTGAAGGTTCCATCTTTAGGATATTCTTAAAAATATATCCTCTTTGTAGATTTAACAGTTCAGTTTGTAGCTAAGGGTTTGGGGAATCAAGCAAAATGTCAAAAAAAAAAAAAAAAAACCTCTTGGATAGTAATTCAGAGACTCATACTTTATTCATTTACCCATAAAGTTTCTGGAGTCCTTATCATGTATTATGAACTGTTCTAGGAAAAACAAAGCTCCTGCCGAGATATACCTCACAAGCTATCTTAGGGGAATAGAAACTAATCAAAACAAATATTATGCAGGAATATCCTATGCTGTGGCAAGTGTGCAGAAGAAAAGAAAACCTGGGTAGAAGAGTGGAGAGGTGTGTGTGGTGTGTGAGTATGTGCAGACTTACATGCACACTGTTTGGATGGGAAAATTATGAAAATCCAATAATGTTAATAGTGCTCAAGGAAAGATATGCTAGAGCAAGCACATCAAACTCAAATGCTAACACGGTCCAAATAAACGAGGCAGGCGGCCCACAGGCTGAGAGTTTGACATGCTTGTGCTAGAGTGTGTCTACATTTCACGAGCATGAACACTAGGCACTAAAGTGCAGAAAGATCTGTTCAATGCCACCAGGACACTCAGCAATTCTGAACCACTGGCTCTTGTCTTCTTCCCTTGCTCTAGTCTATAGCCCTGTCTTGACTCAGTACATTGAATTTAAAAAGTCTGCTTTTTTTTTCCTTTTTAAAATTATATTTATTTTTCAATTGCAGTTGACATTCAATATTATATTATTTGTACAGCATAGTGTTTAGACATTTACAAATATTACAAAGTGATTTCCCTGATAAGTACAGTACCCACCTGGCACCATACATAGTTATTATACTACTAGAGTCCCGGTGCACGAAATTCATGCACAGAAGGGATCCCCTCAGCCCAGCCTGCACCCTCTACAATCCGGGACCCCTTGGGGGATGTCAGACTGTCGGACATCCCTCTCACAATCCGGGACCACTGGCTCCTAACTACTCACCTGCCTGCCTGCCTGATCACCCCTAACTGCACCCCCTGCTAGCTTGGCCACCCCCAAGTGCCCCCCTGTCGGCCTGGTCGCCCCCAACTGCCCCCCCCCCCGCCAGCCTGGTCACCCCACACAGCCTGCTGTTCCATCGTTTGGCCATCTCTCACCAACCACCCTGCCAGCCTGGTCTCCCCATGCAGCCTGCTATTCAGTCATTTGGTTGTCCTTCACTAACCCCCCTGCTGAACTGGTTGCCCCACGCAGCCTGCTGTTGAGTTGTTTGGTCGTCCCTCACTGACCCTCCCTGCTGGCCTTGTCACCCCAGGCAGCCTGCTGGTCGTTACTGTTACTATGATGGCATCCCAGACAATTTGCATATTCCTCTATTTTTATATTATTGATTATATTCTCAAAAAGGGTCTGTTTTAAATAAGTCACATGTATGGAATCCTAACCATGTTTATTCAGTAACTTAAGGATAGTGTCCATAGTGTCACTGTTAGGGAGTATGTAGAATTGTAAGTTATCTTCATAGCTTTGAGAAGTATACTTGATGTTCCTGCACAATGACCTCAAGATAAAATGTGATTGTAACAGTGACCTTCTGGGTAGAGAGCAGTTAACACCTCTATCCTTGTTGTCTGAACTATAACTTAAGCAGTTGGAGAACCATCCAGTACTGGAGCAATAAAGGTTCCCACTGCTGTCCCGTGGAGGCTCAGCCCCACAGTATAATGTCCTCGCTCAGCCACTGGCCTTTATGATGACAGGCCACACTGGGCTGGGTCTTAGGGTGATAGGCATGCACACAACCACCACAACATTTCATCTCAAGGGTGAGAGATATACTTCCATGCTCTTGAAGCTGCTTTTATTGAATCTTTATCAATCTCCATTATTATTTGCCTTAGAATGTGAGCTTAGGGAATAATAATATGCATATATATAAACTGCTTTCACACATTTTCATTTGAGTCCCACAACAACCTAAAGGAAAAGAAAGCAAGATAGTTGTCATGACTCCCATCATGCTGATGCAGTTACCAAACTCAAAAGAAGTTTAATTAATTTGCCAACTACACAGGGTTAAAAAGTGGCTGGGCCCAAACTAAATTATGAGCTATATGAGTTAAAAATCTGTCCTTTTCCCTATAGGCAACTTTGTCCCATTTCGCCAGGTTCTTCCTAAAAGAAAAAGAATATGATTCTCTGGAAAACTTCATGACTTTCTTAGGTCTCAAAGATTTTGCTGAATGAAGGAAAGTAATAGTTATTAAATAGTTTAATAAAATAATAGTTTATTATCTTAATGGGATCATTAAAAAAATTCTATGGTTCCCCCCAAAGTGCTGCTTATTACTCTGTGCATATAAATGCATTTAGTTGAAGCTTAACATTCCTCAATTTAACATTTGAGATTTTGTGGCTGGTCAAGGGTCTGTTAAGAAAAAGGAAGAGCCACTCAATATATTCAAGTTATTAAAGGCTTTAACATGAGTAACTAAGAGCACACACAAAGACTGGAAAAGCTGGCTAGCAGAGGTTAAAGAGATGAACCTCTGCAATTTCAGCCTGAAGCACTCGAGCAGGGACAGCATCAATACTCAAGCATCTCTGGGAAGCTTCCACCAGGGATCTCTGCTTCATAGCAAGGTAGAAGTACTCAAGAACTCCCCAACAAGTCACTGTAAATTTCACATCTGCCCATATACCTGGCAGCAGTGTCCTACAGAATATAATGGCCTTTACTTTGCCATCTTCTGAAACTGGTACCAATGCCTCTCTCCTGAAAACTCCAAGCTGAAGAAGAGTCTGGGAAAATTGTTTCTAACATCTCTTCAATGGTACTTGGGGTGGTGATGCCAAATAGACAACAAGCAATCTAACACAGGCATGTCAAAGTGATTATATAATTTCATGTCTCATTTATGAGTTTTCTGAAGCACAACATAGAATCCTATATCTTAACTGGCATAGTAAAAGAGCAAGCCATATAGCTAGGGAGGATACCTCACTATTCATCTTGCTTCTCTCCATATAACCAATAAATGTTTGATATAACTTTTTATGTGAAATGAAAAGAATAGACATGGACCAAGTCCTTGTGGAACCTACATCCTGATAAAGCTTTGTCCTTAACTCCACTGACTTTTCATTTTGGGGGGAATTATGTTCTAGAGTCATACACTAATTTGGGGAACATCAAGAGTCTAAGATTGCTTCAGCCATTTTAATGACCAACTTTGAAAAATCATTTAGTTTAGTCAGAAAAGCAATCCAAGATACCCACTGAGACATCAAATGTTATTTCTTGATTCACAGCCATACTCTCAGGAAATTATCTTAATAGTCCACAACATTTGTATAACACTTTGTACTTACTAAAAGGTATTCTCTAACATTGTCTTGTTTGACCCTCACAAAATATCTTTCAGATATGGGCAAATAATTTTTCTGTATTCATTAATAAAAATTAAGGACAGTCCCAATCAGGTGGCTCAGTTGGAGCATTGTCTCCTACACCAAAAAGTTGTGGGTTCAATTCCCAGTCAGGGCACATTGCCCAGGTTGCAGGAGGCAGCCGATCAATGATTCTCTCTCATCATTTATGTCTCTATCTCTCTCTCTCCCCCTTCCTCTCTGAAATCAATAAAAAATATAAAAATAATAAATAAAAATCAATGAACATATCCTTGAGTGGAGATTAAAAAACACACACTAAGAACATAATAAAGGGAAATAAATTATGTATTTAATTATTGACCAAGTTGGACTTGAAAGTAGGCCTTATCTATCATCTTAGGGTCCTTCTACAGCATCCCACTGTCTCTTTTGTAATGAACTAGAACCAGCACTTGCTATTTATGAAATTATAGAATTTAAAAGACCCTGGCCTTCTAAATCATTTTTATTGCCCACTTGTTATTATTCTTCCAGCTATGTTCTGAACTGAGGTGTCTAAAATTGTCCTCTTCTTTGTTTAATGAAAAACAAATGAGCAAATCTCCCTTTGACAGAGCCCTTCCTTTCATGAACACCCTCTGCAATAAATAGGCCACCTGGTCACATTCTTATCTATAAGTAGTTTATGAAGTCAGATCTGTTTTGAAATATCTGTGTCTGGCAAAAATCCTTTTAGGGAACACAGGCACTTGAGACAGATCTTAGAACAAGAGAGGATACTGGGGTTTATTTAAGCCAGTTCTCTCATATAGAGATGAGGAGAATTAAATCCTGTGAGGCTCGATGACACTGAGGTCAAAGTCACACAGCCAGTTATTTGGGAGCACATCTGTGTGCAGAAGTCTGGTTAAAGGCTCAGTGAGTTACTATGCTACCAGGATGTGTGAGGGGAGGAGCGGGTAGGGAGAATATAAGAAAATTTTAAGACTATTCTCTGGCTTAACATCAAATTGTGGAGACATTAAGCAATGAAAGAACACAAGGCCGGAAATAATTGCTAAATAATGGTCCAGAAGCTATAACTGCTGTAATTCACAGAAGAAATAGATCAAGAATTTATTTTTAGTCTTCACCTCATTATACAAAAGATGTGAGACACTTTACAAAAATATTTTCAATGCAAAGCGAATAAAGTAAGCAGGTGTGGTGACCAGGGCAAAGGAAAACTATGGGCAAAAAAAATAATAATAAAGTCATACCTGTTATTAGGGGTTATTTCTTTTAACTGAACTATACAATAAAAGAAATGGGCCCCAGATTTATCAGTAAGTTTTTAAATGGCCAATGCAAAGTAAGCACAATCAATTTATAAGATTCAAATTTTTCATAAGACAAAACCAAATTTACAGTATTATTCCTCCAACAAGGTATTCAAAAAGAGAACTCTTGAGGTTTCTCTGGTTCTTTCTTATACAATCCATCAGTGGTCCATTGGCATAATACCAAAGTACAATTCAGTAGAGCAATTCTATTTAATCCAAAATGATGTCGCTGAAAGATCCAGCAACCTTGTGGTCGGGCTCAATTCAAAGGCATCCTTCAGGCTATGGAGAGAAATGGATCAATTACTTGTCCTCAAGTATTTCTCCCAAACATTATTTATGGCAATGTGGAAAGTAAGCAGCTCAACATTGTGATATCTGGCAAGTGCCTATGGTGTAGATAGGCTGTCATGCTGGTTGATGGCTGCTCCACAAGCTTGGAGAATCAACAAGCAGAGATGAGTGTCATTAAGGGCATCTGTAAAAATGTAGGAGCCTAATTGTCATGTTTAATACCTTTGTTCAAAGCTAAATAAGGTCAAAATCACACCACCCAACATTAAAAAGGTGGGGGAGACTATTCTGGGTCAAGAGTAAAACAGACCTGAGATCAGGGGTTAGAGAATTTAGGAATGGCTTCGACAGAGATGGAGCTTCAACTTGGACAGACAGAGAGACTAGGAAGAGATGGAGCTTCAACTTGGACAGACAGAGAGACTATCTGCAACCTCCCCACCATGAACACATGGTGGGGAGGTTGCAGATAGGAGACAAGTAGATTTGCCACCAAAATTTGTGTATTTAAAATGCAGCGACAAAGGAGCAAATTTAAACAGAAAACCTGATCCAATTTAAACAGAAAGTTTGATCCTTTTATGGAAATATTTCCAGTAAAAAGTTCTTTAATTTAATATGACAACACTGGTTTGGTAGGATTTCCAGCCAATGAATGCAGTAAGTGGATTTGTTTTGATGACCTTTGCTAATTTGTTGAATGCCATGTAAATCCCCTGTAGATTTTCTAACAGCTCCAAAGCTAAAAATAGTGACCTCACTGAAGATTCCGTCAGCCGTTCTGATTGAGAGAATGGCTGACAATGTCTGATGGACTCTGGTTCCATAATGAGGCTCAGAAATTAGTAGCCTGGTATGTCTCATATATACCAGAAAACGATGTCTATGCTTACCAGAGTGCATTCATAGGCACAGAGGGAGCAATAAGGACTATCTTTTTATAAATAAAAGTTTTAATTACATTATATCTAATTGTAGGCTAACTATGTGCCAGGTATCGTGCTTTGCATGCAGTATATGATTCATATCATCCTCACAACCCCTCCATGAAGGAAGAACTGTCAGTAGGTGTAGTAATAAAGGCTCAGAAACTTTAAGTAATTTGCTCAAAGTTACAAAATGATTAATGCCAAGGACTTTGAATCCAGGTCTTTCTAACTCAAAAGCTAGTGATTTTTTTAAACCTCTGACTCTACATACTATAGATTCTCAGCTTTTTGGAGCTGTTGCTTTATATTACTAAAGCACTTTGTTTGACAGTATAAAGCACTATAAAGAAAAGCAATTCCTAGGAGAATAATCATGGAATAGCAAGGATAACTGAGGACCTATGAGATCATTAGCCCAATCTTCTAATTCTAGATATGAAATACCAAACATGAACAGCCCCAGAGGCCTGCAGCCTGTTAGTGGAGAATCAGGCCACCCAGTTCACAGTATTGTGCTCAACACTGCTCCCCTACTGTCTTCTCTGGGGCTGGTCAACAATTGCAGAGTATGAGAAAAAAACTGAACCTGGGTATATAGAAGGGAACCTAAATCCTTTACCATATGCATTCAGTGCCACCATGGTATTATATGGTTAGAATACTAGAAGCTGGGTTTCTGCATTGTTAAATATCCTGAGACCAAGAGAATATTAAAGGGTGATTGTTTATAATTTGAAGGGAAAAATTCAACATATATGTAGAGTCGTATGTAACTTGGTTGAAATCAAACATTGATCTGTTTTAGGGCACCATCCTGATTGTATTTAAATTTAATGATTGTATTTAAATTTTCTTGAAATCTCTTGTGTCAGTAGGATATCTCCAGCCTGTAACTGCCTCTAGCATTCTGATGCATGATCCCCTTAGTCTATAGTGTCTCTCAGTGCCTAGTCATTTGAAGACACTATTATAATTTACATCTGATCTTACCAAAATAGTGATTTGCTCCCTTCCCTGAACAATGAAATATCCTCTCTTGAAACATAGGTAGTTTCTAGAATTGGCATCCCATAATCAGAAATGTCTGGTAAACGATGTAATTCTTTCAGTGATCCATTCTGTAGTCTGGGTGGTGCCTGACACCATGCTAGCTAACAGTGGTGAGCCAAAGTGAAGAGCTCCCTGTCCTCCCTCATGGAGCTCCCAGGCAGGGGAGGGAGACAGACGTTTATCAGAGACTTATACCAATAAAGATGAACATTGAAAAAAAAAGTAATAAAATTTATATAAGTTTGAATTTTAAAATAATGAATTTAATTAAACCTCTTGATTTTGTAAAAAAACAACAACCAGTAAACATTTAATAGCGCTATTAAAGGATAAATTCTGCTATCGTGCAACTCAAGGGTAAATTAAGGAGATTGAATTCATGGAGGTCAAGAGGGTGTTCTTGAGAATGTGTCCATTGTTTAAAGATCTAAAGAATGAGTAAGGAGTTAACTAGGCAAAGAAAGAGAAAATGCACATTTCAGGAAGAGAGAACATTAAATATAAACCTGTGGCAAGAGGAATCTTGGCAAACGTGAGGTTGTAGTAGCAAGAGAAAAAAAAAAAGACCATGGTGTGGGTTGAAGCTGGAGAGGTAGGGGGTAGGATCTTGTGAGAGTTGTGTGTGTTTTTTAATTTACCTTTATTGTTGAAAGTATGACAGATGCCCCTCCTCTTTTTTTTTTATCCTAAGAATGGTGGATCACTGAAGATTTTCTAGCTGAAGGAAGGAGGGGTCACATGATAAGATTTGTGTTTGAAAAATCACTCTATAGCTGCAGTGTTGAGAATTAATTGATGCAGGTGGAGAAGGCAAATAAACCATTTCATCAAAAATATCAGAGTAGACCAGGGTGAGAGGATGCTAGCTTAAACCAGTATAAAAATGGCAAGAAATAGGTGGACCCAAGGGAGAGTTAGAAGGTAAAAACAGATGGGACATGGTGAAGGATTCAATATGAATGATAAAGATAGAGGAATGAAGGGTGACCCCTACTATTTCCAAGTTTTTTTGTTTGTATTAGTGGATGAATAAGGATGCCATTTGCCAAAAAATGGAAAGAAAGGGATCTTTAAGATTCTGGATGGGGGCCTAGTAGGGGAATCACAAGTTTAATTTTGGACTTCTTGATGTATGATACAGGAATGAAGCACAGAGAGAGGTCTGCCCTGAAGATACAAATTTCTGAATTATCTGAATATTTTTATGATAGTTATAGCTATAGGATGGGTGAGTTTTCCTGAACAGGTGATGCAAAGTAAGAAATGAAGAGGGTTTAGGAGGCCTGAGGAACTCCAATATTTCATGATTAGGTAGAATAAAATGAGAATGGATAGGAGACAAGGAAGGAATGGGCAGAGAAATAAGAAGAAAACCATGGAATGTGGCATTGCAGAGGCCAAGGAAAGAAACTAAAGTAAACCTAGGTCCAAGTATCTATGTATCTATCTTTGTCTCACTGGGAAAATTACACATCTTTCTAGTCAAATTCAAAATGGAATTAAGGAAAGAGCATGGAGTTTGAATCCCAGCTCTAGTACTAATTCTCACACCTTGAGCCTCAGTCTTTGTGCTACATTTCTTTTCTTTTTTCTTAATCCTCACCTGATGATATTTTTTCCATTGATTTTTAGAGAGAGTGGAAGGGAGGAGAGAGACAGAAACATTGATGTGAGAGAGACACATCGATTGGTGGCCTCCTGCACACACTCTGACTGGGTCAGGGATCAACCCTGTAACCGAGGTACATGCCCTTGACTAGAATCGAACCTGAGACCCTTCAGTCCAAGGGCCAATTCTCTAATCACTGAGTAAAACAGACCAGGGCTATGATATATTTCTCTCATCAAAATTACAATGTCAGAATATGTTTACACACACACCTTACTTTCTCTCACATGTAATGGTCTTTGTTTCTGTTAGTTCTTTATCAGCTTTAAAAATATTTTCTGACTTTGTGTTCTTGAAAGTGCTAAGGATGGAATATTATAATCTATATTTTCCAATATACTTTTGCAAAATACCTTTGTTTATTTCTTCATAGAGTATAAGAAGCTCATTTGCAAAGTGACTGCAATCAGCTAAATTAATACTTGAAAAAATATGTTACTTAACATCAGTTCTTATTTTCTCATAATTTAAAATATTTCCCACCATAGCTGGTTTGGCTCAGTGGATAGAGCGTCAGCCTTCGGACTGAAGGGGCCTGGGTTTGATTCTGATCAAGGGTACATGCCTGGGTTGCAGGGTCGATCCCCAGTAGGGGGGCGTGCAAGAGGCAGCTGATCAATGGTTCTCTATCATCATTGATGTTTCTATCTCTTTCCCCATCTCCCTTCCTCTCTGAAATCAATAAAAATATATTTTAAAAAATAAAGGAAATAAATAAAATATTTCCCTCTGGGGCATATATATATATATATATATATATATATATATATATATATATATAAAATATATCCATTCTCATCTTATTCTACCTAATCATATATATATATATATATATATATATATATATATATATATATATATATAATGAGATTTTTAAGACACTCATTAATGAATACATATATCTCAGTCAGTTAAAGTCTGGATTTGCAATATGTTTCCTTAAGTAAATTTATGTGTATATTTGAATATATCTGGCCTTAATGTATTACAAAGATAGTAAGCCCTACTGGCCAACTCCTCTGTAGCATAGTAGAAAAGGCAGGGCTGTAGCATAGCAGAAAGGGCAGGGAGTAAGAATCAAACATTTCTGGGTTTGATCCCAACTGTGCTACTAGGGCAGGTGATCATCATGTTGCTCTGTGCCTCATTTGCTTCATCTGTGAAATAGAGATAATTATTACCTCATGAAGCTGCTGGAAGGAAATGTCTACCACACATAACTACTCAATAAATGTTAATACCTTCTTGACATCACAATAATAATAGGAAGCCAAGATTGTAGGCTCCAGAAATGCAAAAATTACCACCTAGAATTGTTAAAAAAATTGACTGCTTTATAACTGCTGTTAACTAACATATATGCCATCCAGAAAAATAATCACATGGTTTTCAGTATATTCAGCCTGCCATGAACCCTGATGACATTGATAACAAATTGTCTCTGGATTTATGGTCATCTCATAGCCTGTGAGCAGAAACAATGTGGATAATTCACTTCCATACGATTTGAGAGAAGAAAGTGATGGTTTCTCTTCCACTCGTTGTCAGGAAAGAAAGCCCAACTGAGAGGCTTTCACAGAGAATTCCTTCACTAATGATTTGTTGAGTGAATGAATAACTGAAACAAAGTGAGTAGAGTTTCTTCTCATTTTTTAGGAAATGTATATAAATTAGAGATTATGCTGATTTTGCAAACTTCACAGCTCTGTGGGAAATTGGTGCTGTGCTGGGCTCTACAGTCATTCATTAACTCAACTGATAGTTGTTGTGATGGTTAAAAACAGAACCATATCTATAGGTCCCTGCCCTAGTGCCAGACAGGAAAATTGTGAACCAGATAATCACAAGATTTCCAAAACTCGCCAAATAAAGTAATAACCCTCATCAAATCTTCATCTAATCTTTCCATTTTAGGCCAAATATGTCTATTATGCTTCCTCAACAAAACAATATTCAATCCATTCAAACCAAATGCCAAAACAAATTGTTGATTCCCTTTCTTTTAACTTCACCATATAATTGTGTCTTCTGTAAGATACTGTTTGCTTCTGAGCATATAGGTACATTCTAATTTCCCTATTGCTTGATTTATATTTTGACAATCACACTTTTTTTTTTGGTTTGTACGTTTGGCTTTGCTTATATTGGATATTTTGTTTATTTCTTTCCTAGTAGTGAATGTTTAATGAAGAGACAGTATAGGAGGCTCAGGAATCTTTTCTAGCATACTTCTATATCCAGTTTCTTTCCACTGTTTTTAATTAAGCAAAGACTACTAAAAAAGTATCAAAATGTAATAATGAATTCCATCATAGGTCCTTTCACTTCAGTATTTTCTCTGAAAGTGACATCAGACACATTTCAGGGGAGTTCATGCTAAGTGATCCCTTTGATATTTCTATCACAAGTAAGTACATAACTTAATTATTGACAACTTTAAGGTGAAGCAAGATCAATCCTTAATTAAGTTAGTGCTTTCGAAAATCTTATTGCTATAAATGCCTTGAATTTATCTTCCAATACATAAAAGAATATTCCCTTTCCCATCTTAACAGGAGAAAAGTCACTAATTAGGGAGCAAATAGAATATCCTAAAATGTTGTAAAGAAAGAAAACTACATACATATAAAGATTCAAGAATCAGAATAGCATTGGTCTTCTCAACAACAATATAAGAAGCTAGAAGACATTGGAATCTTGCCTTCAAGGTTCTACCAATTACCTTTGCTTCCTCGTAGTAAAATGGGATTGGCAGTACCTATACTGAAATACCACTGAGCCTAGTACATAGGCAGCATTCATTTTCTATTTTTATTTTTATCAGTAATGCATGTACAGTAGTTTTCCAATGCCTATTATAAAAACAACATCCCCCTCTACATCCCATCTCCCTCCATTTCCATTACCAGCAGTAACTGATTAAAACTCCTTTAGTTTATTTATTATTTACCTTCACATTTCTAAATATAGCATCACTGGTCATGCTACTTCTTGGTTTTTCAGATCTACACATTATACGTATATTCCCATGCTACCACATCCCCAAACTAACATTTGTGCATGTGCGCGCGCGCGCGCACACACACACACACACACACACACACTTCTTTCCCCTTCATCCTCCTAATATTGATGGCTAATGATCAACCAGTATTCACTAGAATTAACATATTGAAAATATCCTGTATATATTAGAAAGCAGTGATGTCTTTGAGGCTCCCAAGTGACACCTCCACTCTATAAGCCCAACCCCACCCCTGGGGCCCCCAGGTAGTCTCCTCCTACAATTTGGCAATGAACTGAGTAATGCCTAGCACAACAGCATGCCCTCAGCACTACCCAGTGTCCAGTATGCCTTGGTTTATGGCCCATACCAGACCAGTTGGTAAATATTTAATATTTTAATATGATCTCTGGTTATATGACAATTTTTGGTTATACTGATACTCAATGTTCACATTATTACAACTCTGAGAACATTGTACACAGTTGAGCTATTTGGTATATTAATACTAAATTCACTTTGCTGGGCAAATTTGCCTCTTCCCATTATTAAATTATCCACCAACTCTTTGCTCCAGGTGTATATCTCTTCTCCAACACAGAGGTGCTCTGTAAGATTAATCTTCCTAGGGGCATCGCTCTCAGAACTCTGTGTTCTCTGACTCCCGTTGGAATGAATTGCTTTCCAGGTCTGCCTACACTACTGTCATCTTAGGATCTCCTTTCCCTTCATCTGAGGGACGTTTTGTCTATCTTGCTGGGGAGCCTCTGTTTCCTGAATCCCACAGTATCATCTTCCTTAATTTACATCTTGAGAGTGGCTACAGGGAAGATAAATTTTTGATGCCTTGCATGTATCAGAATGCCTTTATTCTCTCTTGACAATTGATTGAATTTTTACATATAGAAACTCCTATGTAAAAAATCAATTCCCCTCTCATTTTTGAAGGCAAAATTACAGTGTCTTCTAGCTTCTGATATTGCTGTTGAGAAGGCCAATGCTATTCTGATTCTTGAATCTTTATATGTATGTAGGTTGTTGTTTTTTTCTTTTCAACATTTAGCCTATTCTATTTGCTCCCTAATATTCTAAATTTCATAATGGTGAGCCTTAGGGTAAACCATTTTGATCATGTTAGGTACCAGATAGGATAGGACTTTCAATCTGGAAACACTTAGAATGTCATATAATTGGAATCATAAGTGTCTTAGTTCACTTGGGCTGCTCTAATGAAATAAGATAGATTGGGTAGCTTACAAATAACAGAAGTTTGTTTCTCACAGTTCTGGAGGCTGGGAAGTCCAAAATTATGATGCTGGCAAATCCAGAGTCTGGTGAGGGCCCACTTCTTAGTGCATAGATAGCTGTCTTCTTGCTATGTTCTCACATGGTAGAAAGGTCAAGGGATTTTTTTCTTCCATGTCTTCAAGGTTTGATAGCTCATTTCTTTTTAGCACTGTATAATATTCCATTTATAGATATACCACAGAGTATCCATTTACCTATTAAAGGACATCTTAGTTTATTCCCTGTTTTTGGCAATTATGAATAAAGCTGCTATAAACATCCATGTGCAGATTTCTGTGAACATAAGTTTTCAACTCTTTTTGGTAAATACCAAGGAGCACAAGTATCATAATTAAAGGATATGGAATAGAATTGTTTACTTTTTCAGAGACTAAAACATAAAAACAATATGGTGTAAAGATTTCCTGGGGTCATTGAGCAAGGCAATACATTTCTTTCTCTGGCTTTTGCCTCCCTATCTGTGGCTATAACTATTACAATACTATTTCTGCCTCTGGATTTCAACTCAGTAGGCCTAATTGCTATTTTCCTAATTTATAGAAATTGTAAGCACCATTAATGCACATACATCAAGGGCCCTAGGGAGCAATAATTCTCCTGCTGTACATTTAAATGATCTAGTCATTTGGTTCATCAACTGTGTGAGTCACAAAATGGACTTCTCCTGAGAGGCTGTAGAGCAGCCATTGAGTTTGGCCCTGCAGTCACACAGACCCCATGGCTATTCCAATTTCTAGGTATATCACCTTAAGCAAGTTACTTAATCCTTCTAAACCTGTGTTTCTCCATCTATAAAACATGTGTGCTTTCCAAGTTTGTTGTGAAGAATAAATGTGTGTAAAGCAGTATGTAACACATAATCAGCATGCGTTGAATGTGGCTATTATTAACCAGCATATAGCACACTGTTTTGCACCTAGTAGGCACTCAATACATAACTGTTCAGTGAATGAATTGCATGTAACTGAATTTGATTAAGACCTGGATCCCCAACTGGTCTAAAAACTGGAGAGATCCTGTCTTTGTAATTCCTCCTTATATCCTGGTGCCAAAGTGCATGGCCCATAACAGAAATTGAAAATTTCTCATTAAATAAAAATTTCAATAAAGGAATGAGCAAATAGATATGTCTTGTTTACATTAATTTTCAGGATACAAAAAATATTTTTTTTCAAGACAACTACTGAGTGTATGTATTTATAAAAGTCAGTTTGCCATTATAAGAACACCCTCTGTTCCTCATTGGTCTCCAAACAGATTCTTCCAAGGAGCAAATATTAGGCAGAGATTTTGACTTACCGTGACCAGTTAGGTACTCACTCAGTCTTGTCCGTCATGCCCTTTCTAGCTGCATGAGAACAAAAGGAGAAATGGGGGGATGCTGTATTAGTAGTTGGAAATTACCTGTCCTAGTTAAGATGGTCCTTGTACTACCTGTGTAACAAGGGTGCTAGTATATTTTGATATTTTGGCAGGCGATATATCTTAAAAATGCCTTGGACAAAGAAAAAAAAAAACTGGTCCTTTTTTTATAAAGTTTCCATCATGTATTGTTCACTAATAATGTTATCCAGAAAAAAAGGAACCATGCAAAAATAATTGACATTTATTTGTTCTGTAGATACAAACCTGATAACATGAGATTAAAAATATTGCTTTATTGGTCTTTTTAATGTCCCTTAAAGCTTAGGAATGATTGCAGTAGGTCCTAGTTTTGTCCCACATTGCATTATATAATACATTATTATTAAATATATCCTACAATACATTATGCCCAGTTCTCACAGACATCTTTCAGGGTCAGTATTTATTGTTTCTTCTGCAAATGGAGAGATGAAGACAAAGGCAATAAACTTTCCAATGGTCATTATCATGCTAAGCAGAAAGTCAAGATATAAACCTCATTCTTTCTGATTCCAATATTCATGCTTCTTGGTACCTTTCTCTCTTGTAATGAGGATTTTTTTTCTTACAGTCATAATGAAATATCATCACAGATAATGAAATAATGTTAGACCTTAATGTGACACCTGTCACACCAGATTTCCTAAACCCACTCAATATCTACAGAAAGGTTAGGAAATTTAGGGTTAAGAGTACGGGAATTATAAGTAGCAGTGGTTGAGAACGAAACAGAAAATAATTGTTATAAATAGAGATAAACACAAGAGTTTCTGTGACAAGTGAGCAGATTATTTTAAATGTCCATTCATGCATATGGTGAATATTTGTCACTTTTTGAATACTCAGCATTCTACATCTATGTATCCCCTATCTTATAAGGCAGAGCCTGTCTCTCACTATCAAAATTGAAAATACCTCATACTTTCCCAGAACCCCCTGCATCTGAGCATGAGACAGACCTTGGTTCTACCACTAACTCACGCTCATTGCAAACATCAAATCAGAAATTAGTGATGTGAAGAAGAAAGGAACATGGAGAGCCCACTATGACAAAAGTAGTCTCATGACTACAGCTACTGGAGTGGTTCTGGTGGCCCTTCTGTCTCCAGCATTCATGGTGTTAATGGTAGAAGTGACGTGCAGGGCAGTAGAAGTGGGGTCTCACAAGGCCAATTCTATGACAATCCATCTGGCAATGATTGTGACCTCAGAACCTGGTTTACTGACAATCTCCTGGAATCTGTGAGCTCCCAAATATCCTTTAATAAATGCCTTTGTATTTAAACTAACCTTCATCAGTTCCTACTGCCCATGACTAAGAATTCTGACCAAAACAATACATAAATATCAGCAATAATAATAATAACTAGCATAACTTGAGAGCTTACGATGTGACAGTACAACTCTGCTAAATTTACTCTTTAAGTTCTCAGTGCAACCCAGTTATTCCCATGTTACAGATGAGAAAACAGGGATTAAGTGGCTTACTCAAAGACATACTGCAGAAAGTGGCAGAGCCAAGATTTGAAGCCATCCAGGTGACTCTAAAATCTATTCACTCAGTCACTAAACTTGAATATATAATTTAGGAGTAGTTTGTACTCATATGTTTTAAGACTGTAAATATCAGTAGGTAGTTGTATTAGTCAGGGTTCTCCAGAGGCACAGAACAAATAGAGTATGTGGAACAAGAGATTTGTTTTTCAGGAACTGGTTTACAAAAGTGTGGTGGCTGGAAAGTCTGAAATTTGTAGGGCAGGCCAGCAGGCCAGAGACCCAGGGAAGAATTAACTTTGCAGCTCAAGTCCAGAGGTAGCCCGGGGGCAGAATTCTCTCTGTAGGTGTCTGTATTCAAATTCCCTCTTCTTTTAAGAACATTGTCATATTGATCATGATCTACACCAATGACTTCATTTTAATTCAGTTAGTTCCATAAAGGCCTAATCTACAAAAAAAAAAAAAAAACATTCTGAGGTACTGGGGTTTAGCACTGCAACATATGAATTTTGAAGGGGACATCATAATTTAGTCTATAACAATAATAATTTCAATGCAACACTTTTGAAAGCACTCTAATGCAAATATAATGTCAAGGATTTTCTGAGTATGGGTGATATACCTAGAGGTGTTTTTGTTTTGTGTGTTTTTTTGGCGGGGAGGCTCAGTTTTTGAAAGACCAGTCCTTCCCATAGCCACCATCAAAATGGTAATCATAATATTAACCAAGGTCTCCTATGTCCTTATTAAATAGCTCAGGTCTGATGATGCCCAGCTACATGGACATTTTAGATTATGTTTTCCACAGAAAGTCCAAGAACTAGTTGCACTACAGTTTCCCAGTACTTTAACTCGCTGGGAGAATCAAGTGAAATAAGCTGCACTATGGCACAGTGACAGGGCTACTCAAAATAGTCTTGTTCAAGTCCTGATGGCTTTTGGCTGTCAACACACAGGTCTGGCAAAGTTTTCAAGCCTCGAGGGGCTCAGGCAGCACTGCGAGGTCTGCAGTCCACCTCTTAGCAATGAACTTCATGGTAGGAACATTTGTCATTTTTCTCACGTGTACATTCGTCATTCAGTGGTTGCCAGTGCAGGTGAGTGTTTGGAAAAGACACCTCAACTCTTCCATCAGTGATTTAATAGCCACTAAGCCACTTTACATTTGTAGAGTGCTTTGCACTTCCAAAGTGCTTGTACATGCATTAGTAGATTTCATCCTAAATGGTCCTTGATTGGCCTAAAAGTTAAATCAGCTTCCCAACGTGACTAACTATCCTAGAGAGCACTTTAGGAGCTGCAAACACATGACCCAACGTGAGGAAATTGCTCTGAAAGCATTCTGTAAAATCAGGGCGCCGTTATTACACAAATTCACAAACAGTGAAGCTCCTAAGTTAAATCCTTAGGGAGTTGTGGGAAGTCTCCCAAGATTTTCAACCTCTTACTGTTTACTTTGTTTTTAACACCATTTTCTGTAGGGCCAGCTTTTAAGTCCAAGGTTACCTTGTTAAGATTTCCAGACAAAAACGTGCCTCTGTTCCCATTCTGCTTTTCAGTTAATATCCAAGCCTACGTGTTCCCTTTAAAGAAACACCGAGGGCAATTTGTGGTCAAAAGATCCTAAACCGAAAATACTTGTCACAATTATATGAGGCCTGCACATTTCTCCCTACACAAAGCAGATGGTGATTTCTTTTTTAAACAAAATAGTGGCCTGCGTTTCTGCTTGAGTGCCTCTGAATCAGATGTGAAGTAAAAATGAATTTCCATTTTGTTTCACTCTGGGAGCCTGTTACATTGACCAACTTTGGGGGCATGAGGAGATCACCTAATTTGTCCAAATATAACCACGCGGTGTACAACAAAGACGCTGGCTGTTTCAGCTCTCTGCAGGAAAGCTTAAAAAAAAAAATAAAAAACTGAGCACACGCAGCATAATCTTGAGAATCCTCTTGTTATTATTCCGCTGGTGGAGTCTGTAGCCACGGAGACATCTGTGATGTGGGATAAGAAAGATCTTTTTTTTCTTCCCCTGAAATACAAAAGGTACAGAAAGTAGATCATTTTTAGGATTTAAAATCTAAGAAACAATTATATTTGTTGCCTGTATGTGTTTTAAATGATTCGATTGCAGGAGTACTGCAATTCAGACTTGGTTTATTTTTCCCCGTTTACTTGGTGTTCAAAAATAAAACTGAAATCCAACATCTTTAAATATGTAAAGAAATAAATAATTTCACATAGCAAGTGTGAAAGGCTCTGCCTGTGTTAATAACATAACATGCCTCTAAGCCTGGATTCTAATATGGTGTGCAGCCATGTTTCCATGGAGTTGGGAGTGCAGATAAACCCTTGCTTCAAAGCTACTTTCTGCTATTGATTTGATTATACAGTTCTCTGGAGCAAATCCTAACGCCTTTACAGTTAGTCCTACCAATAGCATCTCCCCTATTTTAATATAAAGTATCTATCATTTCAATGGGGAGTCTATTGTGCTTCTTTAGAATCTGAATTTGAATAATCAAAACTATTCTTCAAATACGATATGTGTTATTACAATGCAAAGTAAAGTGGAGCTTTGAGTCAAGAATCCATATAAGTAAGACCCAAAAGTCATTTTCATGTAAAGCTCCCTGACGATTCAAGCTGTGATAAGATGGGAAATAATAATAATACCAAATTTTATTGAGTGCTTATTAGGCATTAGACAGCATTCCAAATGCTTTGGGCATGTTAATTCATTTACTTCTCACATCACCCCTTTGAGAATAAGTATTATTATTATTATTATTATTATTATTATTATTATTATTTCTACTAGAGGCCCAGAGTGCGATTGAAATCATGCAAGGAGGCGCCCCACCTCCCGCTGTGCAAGGAAGCACCCTGCGGGCCGCTGCGGGAGTCAGGCCTGACTGGCACCGCGGGCAGCCAGGACCCGCGCCTGACTTCTTCCCCAGGTCCCCCTCGCCCCCTGCCTGTGTCCACTCTGGGCCGCCGGAGCCACCGCGCTGGCTCAGGCAGTCCCCCAGTCTCTATCTCCATCTCCGCTCCAGGCCTCACGTGCAACCTCCTCCTGTTTGGTCGTGACCGGATAGAGCATCCCAGCCTAATTTGCATATTACCTCTTTAGATAGATAGATAGATAGATAGATAGATAGATAGATAGATAGATAGATAGATGATAGATTGATAGATGATAGATAGATGATAGATAGATAGATAGATAGATAGATAGATAGATAGATAGATAGATTTTATAGATGAGAAAATAAAATCACAGAAAGGGAAAAAGGATCAAACAGCTGGTGAATACAAGAACCAGAATTTAAACCTAGTTAATTTAGATCCAGAGCCCAGGCCAGTGATGGCTATACAATGTGGACATCCAAGAATCTGGTGGCAAGAAGGAAACATGATGCATTACATAGTTCATTGTGTCTGCAATATTATAGTAAAAGAAAATAAAACAAAAAGGTCAAGAGAATTCCAAGTGCTGTTGTGTGATGTGTCTGTTTGTTTGTGGGTTGTTTTTTGTTTTTTTTGTTTTGTTTTGTTTTTGCCTTAATAGTAAAAAAAAAGTTTCTCCTGGAGACAATGCAAACATGCCTATGAAAATATCTTATGAGCTGATAATAAACTAGCCCAAGGTATGAAATAAAAAAATATTCCAGATTCAGGCAGAAATAGCAGCATATGCAAAGACCTGTGGCAAGACGAAACATGGATGTTTGAGGAGATGAAGCTGAAGCCAGAGCGGTTGAAGTCAGAGTGAGGGCAGCCTGAGGGAGAAGAGGTTAGAGAAGAGAGGAAGCTTTCAGGGTTTTATAGACATTGTTACAGGTCTTGGTCTTGTGTCCTAAAAGGAGTGAGAAACCAATGAGAGAATTTAGGCAGGGTAGGTAACGTGAACAGAGGTGCACTTTGAAATCGGTCACTGGCTGCCACTCTGGAAAACAGTTTGGAGAGATATAAAGTGGTAGCAACTAGAGCAGCTTAGAAAATATTGCAGTAGCATTAATCAAAAGTGATGAAATCAGTATCAGTGGAGACAGAGAAAACAGAACTGATTTAAGAGATGCTCCCGTGTTAAAATTCTAAAAATATGAGATTAGATATTGGAGATTGGAGTGAGATGTCAAAGATGACTGTCAAATATATGACTAGTGCCATTGTGTAGATGACAGGTTTGGATGAGAAGCTCCGGAGGTCATGTTGAAGATATTGAGGTGGCTTTAGTCATCAATTGAATTTGTCAAGTTCACAGTGAGACTATGGATCTGAAGCTCAGAGGTAAGGTCTAGCCTGGGCATATATATTTGGAGACTATCAAGGTAGAGAGCATTACAGAAGCCAATGGCATTGATATCGCATCTGGGGATAAAACATAAAATGAGTGGGAAGACAGGAAGGCTTAGGTCTGCAAGAAATTATAAGACAGGGCTCTCAGATAAGTAGGAGCATGACCAGGAGAAAATGGTGTGAGGGAAACCAATGGAGGAGAGTTTCAAGAAGGAAGGCAGGGACAACAAGGTCAAATGCTGCTGAGAGGTCAAGTAAAATGGGGACTGAAACCTTAAATATAGCAAAATGAGAGTAAAAGTCATGGCCATATTAGCATAAACTCCCAGAAGTCAGACTGGAGTAGAGGAAATAATAAGGAAATGCAGGAACTGTGGAAAACTCTATAGAAATTTGGCTATGAAACAGAGAGGGGAATTGGGGAGAAGGCAAGAGAGAGATAATTAGATAAAGGGAATGATCTCAGACATAAAATTCAAATCTCCAATGACAGTATATCAATAATCTGCCCACATTTCTAAGCTATGGATTACACACAGAATTGTAATATTTTAAAATAAATTCATAGTTTATTATTTATCACAATTTATATAGGGTCACATGAGTCTTATTTTTCTTTCATATAGTGATTCATTAACCTGGACACTATTTTGACTACCGAAAAGGCTTATCCATCTAGATATTCAGAAGACAGAAAGAGTGTATATAGAAGTTGAGGTTATTATCCATCTGTTGCTTAAGAATTAAGAGGAAGAACCTTTCCTTTAAGTTACCTAGGGCATAGTTATTAAAAGTCTTAAGGCATCAAACACTCATTACCATTTTTATTAAATATCTATTAAACACACTATGTACTAGCTATGCTTGATGTTGAGAATGTCAAGGTGAAAAAGACATAATCCCTGAACTCAAGATATTTATCTAATAACAGAAGAGGAATACATGTAAAGAGAAGCCATTAGTACATTGTAAAATTCCACAAAGAGATATGCACAAAATGCTATGTTGAAAAGATATGTGAAGCACCAGACTGAAAAAAAGAGGTTATGTGTCTGAATATGTGCATGTGTGAGCACCTCTGGAGCTCAGTCATGGATTATTTCATGGAGATAAAATCCCCTGAACAGAGTCTTAAATGATAGTAACAATTTACATTATTGAGAAATGATATTGTTCCAGGTGACATGGTAAGCACTTTATATCTTAACCAATTTATTAGACCCATTTTAGAGATAAAGAAGTGGAGGCAGAAAGTGTTTAAGTAATTTGTTCATGATAGAACTATCTAATGAGTGTGCGAGTTAGGATTCAAACCCAGTTTTCCTTCAGAGCCTGTCTTCTGTACAACTATGCCATATACACCATAAATAAAATTAGAAATTAGCCAAGCTTTGTGTGTGTTGGCAATGGGATAATGGAAGTGGGGAGGACAGATCACTGGCCTTAAAATTGTTCCATCTTACTCTTCTCTGTTTTCTAATTACCAACATAGCATAGAAACAGAATGAACAACAGGTTCTGTCTATTCTAAAGTAAAGTTTGGTGAGAATGGACTGGAGGATAATTTTCTATTTAGGTTAATAAGCCCATATTGAGAAAAACAGCTCACAGAGAAGTAATCATGCTTCTTCCCTAATGACTCCAAGTTAGGCTCCATCAGACCACCTGGCAGTCGGCAGTCGTGGCACTTAGAGCAACATAGGTGATTAACGCCACTCTAGGCTGTGAAGAACAAGTAAACAGAAGATCAAAGAAGAGAAACACTGTTCACTTTGACAGGGGCAGGTACACATCAAGATCAATCGTGGCTGGCTTCCGAAATACTGAATCAGAAGAGAAGAAAATTCTATCTTATGAGCTGGGGACCTCAGGAACAGTCCGAAGGTCAAGGGAGGAAAGAGGCTAATTGACTTATCCCCAATGCTACTCTTATCTAATCACTGAAGATGGAAAGGGTCTAAAATCACACCATAGAAGCTGCAGGCAGCAGGAAAGCAACATCACAGAAGCCTTATCCTTAGGACCTGCAGCGGACTGGATATTTATGTCCCTGCAAAATTCATATATGGAAATCTAATCCCCAGTGTGAGGTATAAATACGATTAGTGTCCTTAGCAAGAAACCCCAGAGAGGTCTTGTGTAAAGACACAGCAAGAAGAGGGCCTTCTATGAACCACGAAGCAGGACTTAACCAGACACTGAAGCTGCTGACACCTTGACTTTGGACTTCCCAGCCTCCAGAACCATGAGGAATCAAGTTCTGTTGTCTATAAGTCACCCAGTCTATGGTATCCTATATAATAAAAGGGTAATATGCAAATAGACCGAACAGCAGAACACTCAACCAATCAAAGCATAATATGCTAATGATATGTTAAGGCTGCTCGCTATGATGTGCACTGACCACCTGGGGGCAGATGCTCCGACTGGTTGGTTAACTTGCTGCTGGGGTCCAGCTGATCGGGACTGAATGAGATGGGCCGGACACACCCTGGAGCCCTCCCACGGTCCCTCCCCGGCCCAATCGTGTACCAGTGGGGTCCCTCAGCCTGGCCTGTGCCCTCTCACAATCCAGGATCCCTCGGGGGATGTCAGAGAGTTGGTTTCAGCCCGATCCCACAGGCCAGTCCCCTTGGGAGGGTGCCAGATGCAGGGCTCATGGCTGGTGAGCACTGCTGCGGCAGCACAAGCCTCTCCTGATCAGGACTGATTGGGCGCAAGCCCGCAGCAGGCACAGTGGGGCCAGGATGAGCAGGAGTGGCAGGTAGGAGCTATAGGAGGCATTGGACTGCAGGTTTTGGCCCAATCTCTGCAGGCCACCTAGAGGAACCCCACCCATGCACAAATTCATGCACTGGGCCTCTAGTCATCATATATAATAAAAGACTAATATGCTAAGTGTCTGGTCGTCCATTCAACCAATTGAAGCGTAATATGCTAATGATATGCTAAGGCCACTCAACCACTTGCTATGATGTGCACTGACCATCAGGGGGCAGATGCTCTGACCAGTAGATTAACTTGCTGCTGGGGTCCAGCTGATCAGGACTGAGCGAGATGGGGCCAGACACACCCTGGAGCCCTCCCGCAGTCCCTCCTCAGCTGGCCAACCCCCCGTGTCCCTCCCCAGCCCTGATCATGCACCGGTGGGGTCCCTCAGCCTGGCCTGCACCCTCTTGCAATCTGGGACCCCTCGAGGAATGTTGGAAAGCTGGTTTCGGCCCGATCCCATAGGCCAGGCTGAGGGATTCCACTGGTGCACAAATTTGTGCACCAGGCCTCTAGTTCTGTTATAACAGACTAAGTCAGAGAATCAACCAACAGAGGAGCAACTAAAAGAAGCTGGTATTGATGTGAATTGTTTTTGAGGATTCTTGAGAGAGCATTTGGGGAGATTATCTTTCAATGAACTGAGAGGTCATTAAGGGGATAGTAGAAAAGTGTCTGAGGGACAAGTGGCCAGAAGAAGGCCTCCAAAAATTCCATTTATTTTATGTGTTTTCTTCAAATTATAAAACCCTTCTTGAAATGATAAAAACATGGTATAAAATAAAGGAAAGAAGAATAAGGATAAAGAATATGAGAAGGAGAAAGGGTTGCAGGGGACGGGAGAGGAGCAAGAATGTTATAGTAGAATGATGAAGGCAGAGAAGAAATTTAAAAAGCAAATAAAAGCATAAAATTAAGTCTAAGTAAAATTAAATGATAACAAAATACAGAAAAAAATAGCCTAAAACTTTAAAGTTTATTAAAGATAAACCTAAAGAATAGAAGGAAAAAAATGAACTAAAACCAGTAATTTCTTAAAATCAAAATATAAGAGCTATAAAAATAAGAGGTATAAAAATTTAAAGTAACTCAGAATAAATAAAAAAACACACATAAGACCTAGAGCAAGTGAGATAAAAAAACTAGAAACATGGAAGTCAGAGGGATGACAGGTAAAAGCTAAAATAAGTGTAGCCAAGTTAAAAGCAATACTTACAAGTTGAGCATAAAATTATTTTAAAGATTGTTTCAAATTTGTTTGTTTCTTCCTGAGATAGAAAGTGAAGACAAGGGAAAAACAAGGATCCTAAAGAATTAAGCAGAACGAACTAAAATGGAACCAGAGAGGGGAAATAAGTAATCAGCATACACCATGGCAATAAGAAATTTTAAAATATTGAGATACTGATTTGTACCTCAGCACATGTTCTTGATGCTATAGGAAATAAAAGCAATAACCAAAGAAGGGAAAGAAATGAACTCCTAGTAAATCATACTCTGAAAGTGTATCCTTGGCTCCTGTCCTTCCTTTCACCTCTTCAATTCTCATCTGAAAAAAAAGAAGAAAGAAAGAAAGAAAGAAAGAAAGAAAGAAAGAAAGAAAGAAAGAAAGAAAGAAAGAAAGAGAGAGAGAGAGAGAGAGAGAGGGAGACAGGAAGGAAGGAAGGAAGGAAGGAAGGAAGGGAAGGAAGGAAGAAAGAAAGAAAAGAAAAGAAATACAGGCACATTGCAGAGATATTGTGGGTTGGATTCCATATCATTGCAATAAAGCAAGTCACAGGAGTTTTCTGGTTTCCCAGTACATATGAAAGTTATGTTTATAGTCTATTAAGTGTGCAAATAGCATTAGATTAAAAAAAGCAATGAACCTACCTTAATTTAATCATATTTTATTGTTATAAAAGTGTTAACCATTACCTGAGTCTTCAGTGAGTTGTAATCTTTTTACTGGTGGAAGGTCTTGCCCCAGTGTTGCTGAAAATGCAATGCCTGCAAAGCTCAATAAAGCAAAGTGCAATAAAACAAGGTATGCCAATACTGTTGTCTAATCCTCAACTCAGCCCTTCCAACTGCTTACAATAAAGAAACACAGATAAGCCCTGGCTGGTTTGGCTCAGTGGACAATGCATTAATCTCCAGACTGAAAGGTCCTAGGTTTGATTCTGGTCAAGGGCACATGCCCAGGTTGCAGACTTAATCCCCAGTAGGGAGCGAGCAGGGGGCAGCCAGTCAATGATTCCCTCTCATCATTGATGTTTTTCTCTCTCTCTTTCTCTCAACTTCCTCTCTGAAATCAATAAAAACATATTTAAAGAATAAAAAAGAAGCACAGACAAAACCTCAACAGCTTAGGTATGGCTAGTCCTAGGTAAAATTGCAAAACATACATAATCTATGTTTTTTAATTTGTTTATCCTTTCAGTATCCTCCTACTTTTTAACCTATTATTCATTTATTATTTAATTGTCACATAGTTTATCTTAATTTACTTCTACTATTTCCAGGCTATCTTTCATTTTAAAAGGAGGCCCATTGGAGAGGTATTTTGGCTAGGAATCATTTCTTCCCATCCTAGGTTTTAATGATTAGTAACAACAGGAAGTTTCATGTTAGATGTCTTCCCTGTGTTCTACCCCCACTGCGCACCACCCCTCCCCATCTCTCTCCACCCTTCTCCGCTCTGCTCTGTGTTCTGGGAGGTTGACTTTCATGGTCTGTGTCCATGGCTTGCTTACCCTCAGCCTTCTGGCTGATTTTACCAATGGGAGGCATGGGCAGGATATCAGAGAATGAGATGAGAGAGACATCAATGTATTTAGTCCTGTGGTTCCCTCACTGCCATTGATTCCATCCCTCAACCAAGGCCACACAGCTCCTGCTGTCTGTCTTCCTCTACAGAATCAATACCTCTGGATTGTGAGCACAGGTAACCTGCTCTCTCCTCTTGACCCTTCAGTCCTAGGAGTGGTTGGTAACTGGCTCCCCGGCTGTCACTGGTCCTAGAATGCTAAACTGGCTGGCCCTTGCTGGTTTCTCTTAGCCCTGTCACTGAGGTTGTAAATAACCCTTTTATTAACTCTTGAACATTGAGTATGCCATCTAGTTTTCTGCTGGGACTCTGATTGACACAGTAGATAAAAGTATGTCATAGGCAAATTTAACTTTGGCAGTCTCCACTGTAACATTCAGTATCCTATGTCATAGATCCCCATTTGGTATACCTATGGGGCTATTGCATCATGTTGAATGTATCTGACTTCCTCTTTCATCCAAATGTGTCTATATATATTGAGCCATTTTTCCAAGACCCAGATAGCTTCAGTGTGCATGCAGGTGAATCCCTGTAACTAGTCTCTGCCAGAAAATGAATCATCTGTTGCCCTGATAGTGGGATGTTTTCTAATGGTCCTCAGATTACATTGCTATGAATTATTCATTGCAAAAAGAAAAAAATAACAAGTTTTTTTTTCCTCCAGTGTTGTCCCCCACCCATTAATTTCTCCATAAAGACATTCTCATTATGCCACCAACTGATTTGAAAATGCTTCTCATTGTCCGAGGGATAAATTCAACCATGTAGGATTCACAATCTGGCTTCAAGCAAGTCTTCCCCTTTATCGCCATTACAGAGAGCCCTAGCATTAGAGGAATAGCATGAAGTAGGCAGGGAAAAGAATCTCAACACCTCCCCCATTCCTCCCCCCTCGTATTCTTCAATAACAGAAGAAGAACATCGCACAGCAGGAGTGGACTCCTCCATGAGCTAGCTTTCATAATTTTTCTTTGATTTTAATTTCTATCATGATGAAAAGTTGCAAGGTTTACACTACAACATGGACAAAAAGTATGTGAATTACACTTCACGTTTATCTACTGATTCTGTGTGCTATCATGTTTCAGTTTCTATTGCATCTTAGACTAACAAAATGCTTTCTGAGATTTTGTGACATGAGATTGTCTCATTGTAAGTGGGTTATCAGCTGGGGTACCAACATTGTGTGATGTCTCCCACACCCAATGCTGCTTTCCTTCTGCAAAACCTGGACATGCCCACCACATGCAATCTGACTTCCTTCCTTCCAGGCCTCTCTATTCCCTTGCCTGAAATGTTTATTTTCCTGTCTGCTTATCCAAATACTGCTGGCACATGTCATGTGCAAAATAATTAGTAGGCATTACCGTTATTACCTTCCATTCAAAACTCATTTCAAGCATCATTCTCTAGACACCTTGCTGTGGACTGGTGAATTTCTCATATACTACATTATTGCATGTGTCTCTCAGGGTTCCCTGATTAGACTGTAAGTGCCTTTAGAGAGCTACCTTGTCTAATACTTCTCTGTATCCCACATTAGCATGCCAGCCCAAGAATTGACCAAAAATAGAAGCTCAATTAATAACTTATAGCCCAAGTCAAAGCTTCCTCTATCTATGAAAGGCAGCGCTAAGGAGGCAGACCTCTCAAACTGATAGAGAAGTGATACCTTCACTGTACATCTCCTATCTGCTCATAGAGACCCTAAACTGAAAGGAAAGTCTTGATAATGGACCTTCTACCTGACCACATGCAATGCATGCAGGGAAAGTCTAATCAGGTAGATGTTATGCTTTCCCAGAAACCTTTCCTGGGCTCTTCTGTCCAGTGAACCCCTTTGCTATGCTGCTGGGCAGTAATTTGTAGTTCCCATCCTGTCTTCAGCCTTCATCTCCTCACGGGTCATCTTGTCATGTTGCCATGTAGGTAGGACACAGACTATGTTGAAAGAACAAATAAACCCCACAATTCCCTGGCTCAGACAGACCCTTGTTTCTCTCCTGTTTAGCAGCTCAGAGGTGGGTAGTTGTTCATCTTAATAGTGTGAGCTCAACCAAGTCTTACTCTCTCTGGGCCTTTGTTTCCACTTGGCAAAGTAAGAGAGTCACTTTCCAAATTCCCTTCTAGTCCTGATATACTTTACCCACCCAGATCCTCTTTCAGCATAACCTCGCACCCTCCCACACCTGTGTGGATGATTAGTGTCATCAAAACATAATCACCCTCACTCACAAGTGAAGACATCAGCATTGCATAACGTAACAGTAGAAAAGGGCTTATCCTATCTAATAGACAAATATGCAAATTGACCGCACCTTTGCTACAGCAACCCACGCCCACCAGCCAAGCCACGCCCACCAGCCAATCAGGACAAGTATGCAAATTACACCAACAAAGATGGTGGCTAATTTGCATATCAAGACAGCGTCGAAAGAAGCCCAGAGCTGCAGAAGGGAGTAAAGCTTCAAAGAAGCAAGCAAGCCAGGGGGAGGAGAAGGGAGGAACGGAGGCGGGGCCGGGGGCGAAGGGAAAAGCAGGCGAGCTGGCGGAGAAGGCGGGGCGGGCGACAAGGGAGGAGCGAAGGCGGGGTAGAGTGCAGCAGGAAATCCTATTGCAGGATTTTTCCTGCAACGGGAATGCTAGTCTTTTATAACTTCAAGAATAATGACTGACCATGAACATGCAACAAAGGGTAGTTATTTTGTGATTTTATCTTTGCAGTCCTTGCTTTCCTTTGTTTTTTACTCTGAACCCACACTAAAAGAAATAGAGAGCAAAATCAAACTTAAATATAGGCAATATCATAGCTATGCTTCTCTTTAGTTCTCCAAGTAACTCTCCTAAACCTGCTTTTGTGTATCATAAAAATAAAAAAAGATCTTGTTCTGCCATTTAACCAGCTGTGAGATCCTGAGCAAATCATAGCCCTTCCAAGCTTCAGTTTTCCCATTCATTACAGTGAAGAGTCGGACTCTTCAAATGTGTGGACATCATTTTATTGTTGTCCTCAAGGTTTGTAGTGGCCGTTTAGGATTTGGTAAGCAAATCTTTTGTATCTCACTAACTCGCCTTCAGTTTAAGGATATATTGTGGGAGACTTTAGGCGATGCTCAGAATAATGGTCCAGTAAAGCTAAAATTAAGGATGATAATGAAAGAAACATCACCATTTTTGTGACTTCTAGAGTTCTGGGGAGTGGCTGTGTACCCCACATGCCCTGCAGGTGTTTCCTGTGCTCCAAGGTGGGCTAACACCTGGAACGTTAGAGACGGACAGCAGTGCTCAGCTGCTGGTCTTCCCAGGGTCTCCCAGAAGCTGCAAGTAGTCGCCTTTAATCAGGGACACCACCAAGCTGCTCATAAGTGGATCGTTACAGTGGGCAGGAACGAGTTTTCAGGCATTCCCCTGAGAAGTATAGAAAACGTTTTCCCATATCCCACTGGTGTGAAGCAAGGAGGCTGTCACTTTAACAGTCTCTTCGGGTGGCTGGTTAACTAAACAGCCAGAACTTGTTGGATTCAAACAGAAGTTTGTGTTTTCTCCTCTGATCCTGGCCCTCAATGTGCTAATGATTCTCCCCTTTCTACCTCTTTGCCTCAAGCTGCTTCCATAACTCTCTGTCCACGTTCCGTTATTTAGCAACAAAACTCGGTCCTGTTTAAAATTCCAATCCCATTCTCTGTCTCTGTCTTTGTTATATAAAGCTTCTTTTATTCATGTAGTAAAATAAAATAAAATTCCAATTGCTTCCCACTAACTCTCCCATTCCCACCCTGTAGCTCACATAATCCTAGATGGGGGGAAAGGGGCGGGGTCTGCGCTGTCACTCTGCCTTCCTCTCTGGGACTAGATATTGGAAGGAGGAATGTGCATAAAGAAAAAAAAATGGTCTGTGCTTCATGGCCGAGTGACGGCAACCTGTGCCAGATGGCAGTGCTTCTCCAGCTTACCCAGGCTGACCAAGCATGCCCTCTGCATGGCTGGCATCCAAAGACTGCCTCTCTCTTTGGGTATAAGTTCTGGGGAGATGGGGGCTTCCTCATTACACAGTTCCCTGATATGAAGGAAAACAGCTACCACCACCAATTAACACCCTCCCACCAACACCTCCTACACACACACACACACACACACACACACACACACACACACACACACATCCTGGCCCTGAGAATCTCCAAACCTCTCCTTCTGCTCGTCCACTTGCCCTACAGGCAGCCCTCTTAGAGGGTCCACTTGAGCCCCTGGAAACTTGACCTTGCTAAACAGTGGAGGACGGGCTGCTGCCCTGTCTTCCCTCTTCCTCTCTACCTGGTCTTGCACCCTTTTCCTGCAGGCAAGGGGGCATATCAACAAGTCTGTACCCAAGTAAACAGTCCCTGCAGGAAGGAGGTGCAAAGTGTTTTTTCCTGCAAGTTTTTAAGTGCTTTACCCTTCCCCTGAAGAGGTGAAGAGAAAGCCGTAACCTTCTCCACTAGCTGACGGCTCACACCCTGAGAATTATCTCAAGCGATCCGTGTGTCCTTTACTTTCCCTGTCTCCATACCCTCTTTTCTCTCTTCTTCCATTCTTTTTATTTAGGCAGGTGTGGGAATGGTGACTGACATGGCAGTGTCTGCTGCCTCAGTACACCCGGGAAAGGACATGTAGTCTCACCTTTTTGTGCTTATCTTCAGAATGTGAGGTCCTTTGTACCTTTTTTTTTTTTTTTGCCCAGTTTTGGATTCCATCACCAATTGGGGGGCAAAATGAAAGTCACATTTCCATGAGTTTTACCCCCACATCACCAAGTCATTGGGCACATCGCTCTACATACAAAGACCACAGTCTTAAGAGACACACCTACGTTCAAGATCCAACCCTGCCTCTTAACATGTGTGGTTTTAAGACAAATTGCTCAATAAAAGATCAAGATCCTCTACAATAAGGATCATATCAACCTTGTGGAGCCTTGAGCTATGACTGACAAACATGCTCCTTAAGACACATTATTTAATATTTCCATTAGATTCACAAACAGCATTGTGAAAACAATGTTTAAGATACTGGGTAGGTGAGGCTTGGTGTCAGACATCAAGGAGTCCACAATCTAATACAGAGACAGACACATAAAGACATAGTTACAATAAAATGTGGCAAGTGCAAGGAAAAGTACATACAAAGTGCCCATTAGGTCAGGTTGAATTAAGGGAACTGTGAGGCAAGATGTCTATGAAAATCTCCAATTTAATTGCCTGTTCATTCTGTTAGCAAGAGAAGTATTCCTGCCCTAGAGTGGCTGAACATGCGATACCTGACTGCAGATGGAAGACATCAACAGCAGTTTATTAATCATACAGGTGTCCATGCAAGGTCATGTAAGGTTGCACTCATGCACACAGTGAACAATCAGGGCCTGAGAGGTAGGCTTTGTGGCATCAAGAGAGTGAGGTGCACCCTGGTTTCCACAGGGAGGAGGTGTGGATATGATTAGCTTCTTTGATTATTCAAACAAGGCTGGCAGGGAATTGGAACCCATTATTTAGGGATAAGCAGAACCTGTGCCTGGTCCCTATGATAAGGAAGGTTATTAGTCTATAGGCCGTTATCCACAAGAACAAATCAAGGCCCTCCTGATTTCACCAGACATCAGGGCAGCCCATAATATTGAGCCTTAATTTTAGGTCTTACACCACAGCCTCTTGCAGCAAACATTATCTGAACTTGGTCTAAAAGACTGACCATAAGTTATATGAGTGATTAGCATGGGTTTGAAGTCATGGCATTCCAGTTGAAATAAACATTGCTGAAAGCAAATTTCTTCCATGCACCATGTACTCAAGATCTTTAGGCATTTAATGTTGTTGAAGCATAAACTGTGAAGTAGAAGGTAGTAGGAGTAGAAGCTGGAGAGACAGACCGAGGGAGATCATAAAGGGCCATGGGGACAAGGAAAGAATTTAGACAATATGCTGATATTCTGATACTAAAAGCCATTCTTCTAAAAATGGTTAAGGGTCCAGTAATCAGGGAAAGACAATTTAAAACAAATTCTACTAATTTTTTTACCACATGATATTATAATATTCTAATGATGTGCATTTATAAACCTCCAAGACTCTGTGCATTATTGGTTCAACCTTTTTGAATCTGGGGACATTAGTCTTTTAGGGTTTTGTTTTTTTCCAGAACACCAATTAACTGTTCCAGGGAATGAATTTTAAAAATTACTGTTATAAGTAATGAGGTATCATTAAAAGATTCAAGCTGGGAGTGACATTATTATAGTTGTATTTTAAATTAAACACTCTGGTAGATATGTAGAAGATAAATTTGAGAGGATAAAATTTTGAGTATTTAATGAACTCAGCCAGGAGGCTGTGGAAGTAATCCAGAAAAGCAAGCCTGAATAGAAATAAGATAATAGATATGGGGAAAAGAAAAATTTGAAAGGAGCTTCTACATAATAGATGAGGTAAATACTAGTATATCAGCGGGAGAGCTAAGTCATGTAGTGGTCAGAAACACACATCAAACATACACCAAAATCTCAATGGTTTACCACAGCAAAGGTTTCTACCCTGTTTATACTAAATGTCTATCATATGTTAATTGGAGGTGGTGGGATGGGGGATCCTGCTCCACAGAATCACCCAGATGGTGAAGATTCTGTCAGCACTATCTAAAAAAAAAAAAGAGAGTTTCTTGGGTCATTAAAAAATTGAAAAGAGCATGGAGATTTAGAGAGTAGATTTGATCTGAAATAACACCTGCTACTTTTGATTATAGCACACTGATCAGAATTAGACCCCCTGGCTATAATTACAAGGGGTCTTGGAAATGTGACCTTCCGTGTGCCTGGGAATGGGAGGAAAATCAGATATTGGTAATAACATTATCATAAGTGAAGAAGAAGAAAGCATCAAGGATGTTTTCCACCAGCAACTATGGGAATGGTAGTACCCTGTACTGGGAGCATGATAGTCCCAGAAGAGGGACAAAGTGTTAGGAAGATGAGAGGATGACTCCCATTTTGAGCATTTTGAACTACGTGCCAGAAGAATTTTCATTTCAGGATGACAGGTAGATGGTTGGAAATGTAAAGTCTCTCTCTTAAAAGAGAATGAAATCCTGAGAATAAGATTTAGGAGTCATCATCAATACCTAAAACCAATAGTGGAAGTACTATCCAAGAAGAATAGGATGTTCCCTAAGGAACATCAGATTTTTGAGTTGAGCAAAAAACCCAAAAAAGAGGACAGGAGAGTACCCAGAAATGTCATTAAAAAAAAAAAAAGATGTCAGATTTTCTGAGAAAACATAATCAGCAACAACAAACACACTAATAAGTCAGGTGCTAGAAAGGGCCCAGTTGACTTGGCAGTTAGGAATTCATTAATTTCGTAGATACATAAGATCATGCAGTATTTTTCTTTTTATCTCTGACTTGTTTCATTTAGCACAATGCCCTCCAGGTTCATCCATGTTATTACAAATGGCAAATTCCTTTCTTTTTAAAAGCTGAATAGTATTCCATTGTATGTGTACTACATTTTCTTTATGCATTCAACCATGGACATTTCGGTTGTTTCCATATCTTGCATATCCTATTTAATAAAAGAGAAACATGCAAATTGACTGTACCTCTACTATGCCCACAAGCCACGCCCACCAGCCAATCAGGAACGAGTATGCAAATTAATCCAACCAAGCTGGCGGTGGCCACAGAGCTGGAGTGAGCAGGAGGCTTGCGTTGCCCCCGGTGATGGAGGAAGCCAAGTTTCCTGCCTCCCTGGCTGGCCCTGGCCTCCGCTCAAGGCTACAAAGTTTCAATTATAGAAGATAAATAAATCCCAGATACCTGCTTCTAGCCGGCCCTGGCCTCCGCTAAAGGAAGCGCTGAAAAAAAAAAAAAAAGCAAAAAACGAGGGGCTGGGAGCTTGGGTTGCCGGGGGCCGTGGCCAGCCTGCAAACAGCCATCAGCCCCTCACCCAGGCTGGCCAGGCACCCCAGCAGGACCCCCACCCTGATCCGGGACACCCTTCAGGGCAAACCAGCCGGCCCCCACCCATGCACCAGGCCTCTATCTATATTAATAAAAGGGTAATATGCTAATTAGACTGGGAGACCTTCCAGGAGACCTTCCGGACGTTCTTCTACACAAAGCCATGGCGGCAGGGCTGAGATAGAGGTAATTAGAGGCCAAGAGAGGAGGGCAGTTGTGGGTGATCAGGCCAGGATGGGATGGCAGTTGTGGGTGATCAGGCTGATGGGGGGGCGGGGCCATTGGAGGTAAGCAGACCAGCAGGGGGGAATTTGGGGGTGAGCAGGCCAGTGGGGAGGGAAAGTAGGAGTGAGCAGGCCATCAGGGGGGGCAGTTGGGGGCGAGCACACTGGCACAGGGGGCAACTGGGGGTGATCAGGCTGGCAGGGGGGGGCATTTGGGGACGAGCAGGCCGGCAGCAGGGGCAGGGAAGTTGGGGGCAAGCAGGACGGCAGGCAGAGTGGTTAGGGGCAATCAGGCAGGCAGGCAGGTGAGCGGTTAGGAGCCAGCAGTCCCGGATTGCAAGAGGGATGTCTGACTGCTGGTTTAGGCCCAATCCCTGTAAACGGGCAGTAGGACATCCTTCAAGGGCTCCCAGATTGGAGAGGGTGCAGGCTGGGCTGAGGAACACTCCCCACCCCCCCCCCGCACAAATTTTGTGCACTGGGCCACTAGTTGTGAATAATGCTGCAATGAACATGGGATTGCTAATATCTCTGTAAGATCATGATTTCATTTCCTTTGCATTTGTGCCCAGAAGTGAGATTGCTGGATCATAAGGTATTTCTCTTTTTTAAGTTTTTGAAGAATCTTCGTAATGGTTGTATTTATATACATTCACACCAACAGTGCACAAGGGTTTCTTTTTTTCCACATTCTCACCAACACATATCTTTCAATTTTTTGATAACAGTCATTCTAACAGGTAGTAGGTAATAGCTCATTGTGGTTTTGAATTGCAATTCCAATTATTAATGATGTCGTGCACCTTTTCATATACTTGTTGGCCATTTCGTATGTCTTCTTTGGGAAAATGTGTATTCAGGTCCTTTGCTCATATTTTAATTGGGTTATTTGGCTTTTTGCTATAGAATTGCATGAATTTCTTGTATCTTTTGGAGATTAACCCCTCATTAGATATATGGTTTGCAGATATTTTCTCCCATCCCATTGGTTGCCTTTTTACTCTGTCGATTATTTAATTGTTTCCTTTGCTGGGTATTTGAAATATTTCCTAGTCTTGCCTGTTTAAAATCACACTGGGTATATGTTTTTCTTGTTTGTTCAATTGCAAAAAAAAAAAGAAAGAAAGAAAGAAGAAGCTATTGCAGAAAAGGTTCATGAGAGGGCAATGAGAAAATGGAAGAGGCAAAGAAAGTGAAGTTTTATTCCTCAACCCGAGGAATCACTCGTTCATTTAACCGATATTAAGGAAGGACTTACTAGCTGCAAACAAGATGCCTGGGTTTTCTTCTCTTGAGATTTTGATTTAGTGGATGAGTGTTACATTTCCTCTTTGCTGTTTGTTCCTGTAACATTTTGTACATTCCTTTAATTTAGCACTTATAACATCATATTGTGTTCATTTCTTCCTCATATCTCTCTTAGGACAATGCACTCTTTGGAGATAAAGACAGGAGAAAGATTTAATTGATCTGTTTATACCAAAAGCTCGTCACAAGTCCTGGGTATAGTGAGCATGCAATAAATTTTTAAATTAAATTATTTAATCCTCACAATTCTGTGAGGTAGTTATGATTAGCCTCATTTCACAGAGGAGGCTGGTGAGACTTCAGGGCGGCTACAACTTGCACAAGGTCACAAGCAGTAGGAGGCAGAACTGAGACCCAAATCCAGGCTTTGGATCCATGCCTGTTTCTCTTGATCATACAGAATTACCTTGACATCTTTTCTCCTGGGGTGATGGATTCAAAATGACTTATTCATTGCTTTTCAACTACCTCACTCTATTCAAGATTAACAGTGCAATCCGAGATGTGGATAGCAAAAAAAAAAAAAAAAAGAAAGAAAGAAAAAAAAATAAAACCACCAGTCTGCAGATTCCCACAGTGCACAAATCTATAGTCGTGACTGGGCTGAGCCAATACTGTATTGAAATTAACCTTATGAAATTGCTATGTTATGTCCAAAAAAAAGTTCAAATACTAGCATTTTCATGTGATTCAACCTAATAGAGTATAGAGTAGTTCTTTCTACAGTATGAAGCTAAAAGTATGAGCTAGTAATACAGCTTAATTAGAATGAAACTAAGCAGTGTGGTGAGGAAGAAAGATTTTGGAAATAGACCAAAAGGTTTGGAATCCTGTTATCTAAACTTTCTAAACCTGGTTTCTTAGTCATTATATTGGAGATAGCAATTTCTTCTAAAGTGGTTGTTGCAAAGATTGAAGGTGTATAAAATGCCCAGCTCTAGACCTGACCCGGAAGTGGCACTGAATCAATGGCAGCTATAATTATGATCACAAGAGGACATGGATGCTTTTGAGATAAGGTGTTTATTTAGTCACTGATATTTATTCCCAGGGTTTATTCTGGAGATTCTCTAGCTTTCTATACATATATTTTATATTGTTTCTTTGGAACTTTGTGATAATGCATATTACTTGCCCCAGAATTAAAAGGTCCATTACATGAAGCATGTAACAAGTAGCTGCCTGCCAAGCAATACCTTTTAGCCGTAGGGTTTCAAAGAAAAATATTCATATGAAATTTCTCAAAGAATTCTTAGGAGCATTGACTGCTCTGGGCGCTAGAAAAATAACCTAGCCAAATCTTCCTTTTGAAATGAAAATTAATAACCAGATACGGCTGCTCCAAAAGCAGTCTAGATAAGTGTCCAGCATTATCTTCACTCCCAGGGTTCTTGGTCAGTAGTATGTGGACAAAACCTATTGTTCCTGAAAATGATGACAATATTATTTTATTTTGAAATCTATGTTTCAGTAACATGAACTTCTGGAAACTGAGCACCCAGCTATATAATTGAGAAAGATGAAAAATAAAGATTCTTTGGGGGAGAATAACGTAGTTCAATCTACTCTTAAATCCCCAAATATGTTGTTTCATGGGACTCTAACTGTATGTCTTCTTGATAGAATTCTAATATGGCCCTTGGATAGTATATGGAAATTGTAAATAAGAATAGACTTTGTGATCTCTGTACTGTTTTCTCACAGATACAGCTAAAATGAGTAAGAATTTTAGTCTACAAACTAAAGTATGTCAAAATGCATTCTTCATCTTCTGCAATTTAATTTTATTTTTTAATTTCTTTATTGATTAAGTTATTACATATGTGTCCTTATCCCCCCATTACCCCCCATCCCCCCACTCATGCCCTCACCCCCCTGTTGTCTGTGTCCATTGGTTAGGCCTATATGCATGCATACAAGTCCTTTGATACAATTTAATTTTAGACTATATGACTCAATCTAATAACTTCCACATACTCTCAAATTCACCAATTAATTTCTCAGACACTTCATATATAAATGCAGTAATACCAGGATTGTTTTTTATCTTCCTGCTTTTACCACTGGCATTGACAGTGAGCTCAGAGGGCACCAGGGTAAATGCTACCAGGAGAACAGAGGAGATGTGCCTTAGTCAATTCATACTTCAGTTGTGACACTCTCCCCCAGCGGGGGGCGGGGTTAAGGAGAGGGTGTCCACCTCTCATGCTCAGTCTGTTGGGTCCTGGGCCTCTGACCTACCGCAAGTTACCTCAGAGGTAAGTTATCCTGTTTGGGACTCAGCCCCAAGTGAAATCAGGTCTCACTGCAATGGTGCTGACTCAGTTCCCACTCAACTCTCTAGCACTAGTCATGTGCCTGCTACATCCCTTAATAAGGTAACCCTGAGATCTCTGAGAGTACCACGGGTTCTATTCCACTGCAAGTCTGTAACCAGAGACCCTCTGAAATCCTCCCTCACTATTATAAACCCACAAGAAGCTCAGACAGAGTAGTCTCTCGCACTCAGCAGCCTTAACAGACCATACTGCCTATCGCCCAAATGGTGGAATAGAAAGCCTTCTCTACAAGCTTGCTTGCCTGCAGCATAAGGCCCAGGCTTTGCTCATATCCAAAACTTTAGGAGGCTATCTAGCATCATACCCCCACCCCAGAACCCAGCTTGAAGGGGCAGAGGCAGACACAGAGCTTCCCAAATTCACATCTGACTCCTTCCTCTCTTCCTCTCTACTTACCTTTCCCCTCTTTCCTTCCTGGAAGTGTCTTTAATTAGTGTATGTGTTATGGGAGTTCAGGGTGAAGGGAATTCATCAGAAAATTTGCATGTGTAGACATCCTTCTATCTGACTTTCAGACTAGCATCTCTTAAACCAAAGGACCAAGAATCTGCCATGCTTATTATTTAGATCCTCAAGGACCCTTTCTCCTCTTCCCACCCCCAGTAGTGTGTGATCACAATCATATTATCTAGGCCAGAGTTGGAGATGAGGCCCTTAGATTATTATCAGTGAAGAAATTCCACTTACCATTTGATTACAGAACATTTTGTATCTGCCTTTCCCAAAAGGACTATTTACTTAGAATGAGACCTAGGTATTATTATGAACCACTGGTTGCATCACTCGTACAAATGGTTTTAATATGAACCCTTCTACCAACCACAGCATTCTATAACTATGAGCCCAGGTGTTTCATTGGGCTGGATAATTCTTATAGAATGCTGTCCTGACCACTGGCGAGGTTTAGGATCATCCGTGGCCTCTACCCACTAGATACTAAGCAGCACCCATCCCCAAATTATAATGACCCAAAATGTCTCCAGATGTTGCTGACTGCCCCTGGGTGGAGGGAACCACCCTTGATTGAGAACCACTGCAAAAATCCATCCTGAAGCAACATGTGATGCCTGTTTCACGCTTCTAAGTATTTCCATGATAAAGTGCTTCTGAGAAGCACTCTGTAGCTATAACTATGCCAAACGACCCTTTTTTATCTTCCCTGTGAGTCAGGTAGCAGATTATTAGCCCAATTTCCACAGATGGAAACTTCGAAGCATTCAGCTTTCCAATCAGGTCACGGAAGTCTGTGCTTTAATTTTCCCCCTCTGAAAAGTGAAAATGATAATCATTGTTTTTCTTCCCTGGCCTCAGGTAGAACAATAACTAGGGAGAATTGCCCTTTCATAACTGCTATTCCCACACTGCTACACGAGGCAGCTTCAAAGATAAATTTATATTTGCCTGTCTTCCTATTTCATGGGCATCAGAAATAAAGCCTTCAACATGAATAAAATGGCAGCAAGGCACATGTTTCATCAATGTAACAGCCAAATTACACGGAGTGAAAAATCAATTCCAGCAAAACCAGTAATAATCGAATAGTTTTTTCCATCACGCCCAGACACAATGCAATTTTTAAAACAGATATTAATGTGTCCAACAAGCGTACCATGGTAACCTCTGTGACACCAATCTAGCACTTGGGAATGAGTGCAGATAGGCTATAGCTACAAACAACTGTGAACTGTCGGCTCTACTACACTATTCACGTGGATTTCAAAGGCCAAGAAATTATACAAGAACATATAACAGTTTGTGAGTCACAAAAGTACATGGCTTCAGATCTGGCCAGGTGGCTCAGTTGGTTGGAGCATTGTCCCATACACTAAAAGGTTGCTGGTTCAATTCCCAGTCAGGCTACATACCTAGGTTGCTGTTTGATCCCTGGTAGAGGGGCGTATATAGGAGACAACCAATTGATGTTTCTCGCTCACACATCAATGCTTCTTTTTCTCTCTCTTAAAAAATATTAATAATTAAAAAAATAATATCCTCAGGTGAGGATTAAAAAACAAGTAAGAAAAGGTACGTGGCTTAATTTTTGTTAAGGTTATCCAACCTGATCCTAAATGGAACTCAAAAAATATGGTATTTTTAAAATGTAAATTCTTTATTGTTTAAAGTATTACATAAGTCTCCTTTATCCCCCATTTAAAAAATATGGGATATTTTAAGATGGCTGAGAATTGCCAGAAAAATCTATCTTGTTGGAAAGTAAAATACAGCTTTTTTAAATATGAAAGCTTGCTACTATGTGATTATTGCAGGTTGTATGCAATGCATCTGTGAAAACACAGGGCAGGGACTGCATACTTCCAGGGACTACATGATGTCTTCCAAATGTGGAAGGCATCAATCAGGATTATAAATTGAATTGAATGGGTCTCAATAAATGTCACCTAAGTGTGAGTGAATAAGGGATCTGAAACTAAAAAACATATACCTAAAAGAAATCAGAAACTAGGCAAATAAATTAGTAAAAATTGAAAATAAACTCAGAGCTGATAAAATGGTAATTTATAATTTAGGGTATTGTATTATTACCAGCTGCATAATCATAACTGAGATATAAAGAGTGACTCCTTATCACTTGCTGCACATAGATATTTGTTAACTTATATGTTTAGCTAAAAGGGCATAGACTGTCCTTTTCAAGATGTTAGTGAAAAGATTATAATTTTAGCATTAAATATAGCAAAAGAGGCAATTTTTATACTTATTTTAGTAATCAATTAGAGTTGCATGTATATAAATATAAACATATTTCTAGCTGGAAATCTGAATTTGTGACAAGGTATATTAATCACAATTGTTCTAGTGTTATTGAATATAAATTAATTTTAAAATAAAACCTTGTGAGAATCAGTGATCGAAAGCTAAAATCGTCACAAAAAATCGAAAACTCCTGCAACTGAAAGAAATACATTTTCAGACAGTATTTTGAGTCTCTGCCTGTGAATCTGAAAGATCTTGATTGCCCTCTACAGGTTATTTAAATAATTTCCACAGATTTGGAGTTTACTGTTCCAAAATATATTTGGGTAATTTTAGAACATAAAAGTAACTTATTTGGGTTTTATTTTTAAAAGAATTACATGTTCACCACATGAAATTTTTGGAATAAAAATACCTGTAATTCTAATATTTGGAGATAACCACTATTAACTATTTTCATATATATTCTTGGTTAACATACACATGCACATACATTTTTAGGATTTTTTTTCCTTAAAACACACTGTAAATATTTTACTATGGCTGGTTTGAGTATTACCTCAAAATGTATTTTATTGACAAATCATCATTTTTTAAAAAAAAATCCTTATTGGAAAAGTATTACATATGTGCCCCCTTTTCCCCCATTGACCCCCTTCAGCCTCCCACCCCAAGCTCTCTCCACCCTATTGTATGTGTCCATGGGTTATGCATATATGCATACAATGTCTTTAGTTAATTGCCTCCCACCCACCTTCCCTCCCTCCCTCACCTTCCCTCACACTCTGTTCCATTATGTCCATGTCTTTGGATCCACTCCATTCATCAGTTTATTTTGTTAATTAAATTCCACATGTGAGTGAGATCATTTGATACTTGTCTTTCTCTGACTGACTTATTTCACTTAGCATGATACTCTCCAGGTCCCTCCGTGCTGTCTCAAAGGGTAAGAGGCCAAATCGTCATTTCTTATCATCAGGATTTCTCAGTGAAAAGTGATCCTCCCCTCCACCAAAAAAAATGGTGAGGGAGGGGGAGAAGAAGAATTTAAATAAAATAAAACTTAATAACCACTTAGGAGTGGATCCCCCAGGAAGAAAATCAATAATCTATGGGGGTATCTTGATTTCTCTAAACATAACTCAAACAAGGCTTCATTTACTTACTTGATAGGATTTCAAATAAAAATATCATAAAGATGTTAGGAATAATTTTTTTTTTACATTTCAGATATAAAGTTGTCATTAAATTAAACTATATAATTGATGTTATCATCTAAACTACTAATCTAGGATTTCAGGCCAACAATAACATTGCCAGAGTAGTAAGGTTAAAATAATACTGCATTTGAATTAGCTGGATAATTGCATAGATTTCTACTATACTTGTTCATGATCTTATTTCTCCTCCAAAGTATACACTTTAGAAAATAAAGCTACATGGGGCATATTAGGTGCTTGTCAAAATTAGAATTGGACTCCTTTATCTAGATTAGGCCTGACTTTGTCTTTTATTCTTTTAAACAAAGCAATCATGCACATTTTTAAGGATGCCAAATAGATTAGTTATCCTATATAATAAAGAGCTAATATGCAAATGGTCATCACACCCTCAGACCCTCACACCAGGGCCGGGGGACCTGAGTCCGTGCCCCCTGCCTGGCAGGGCTTGACGGGGGACCTGAGGCTGCTCCTCCCCCCACTGTGTGGGGCTTGACGGCGGTGGGGCCTGCTGGGTCTGGGTCTCATTCGATTTCGAGGCTCACACAGGTGGGCGGGGACTTGACTCTGGGTCCCACGGCATGCCCCAGACTCTGACAGGAGGGAGATTGTCATATACATTTTACTAATTTTCTTTCATCTCTGATACTTCTATTATAGAGAAAGGGCAAATAGCAATATTAAAATATTTCCTATGATTAATTCCCTTTTAATGTGCATGAATTTCATGTACCGGGCCACTAGTTCTTAAATAATATACAATCTTAAAGCAGATTTTAAAACAATCTTACACAATATTCTGATTTTGACACACTACATTAGATCCCCTGCTTATGAGTTCTTTCTTTATATGTTCAAGTGAATATGGTTACTCCACTGCTTAGAGAATACAGGTTTCAAGGCCTTTTCCCACAAACAAGCAACTGTTTCAGCATGTAGAGGGGTGTTGTTGTTGTTGTTGTTGCTAATCCTCATCCAAGAATCTTTTTTCCATTGATTTTTATAGAAAGTGGAAGTGAAGGAGAGAGAGAGAGAGAGAAATCAATGAGAGAGATAAACATCTATGTGAGAGAGACACGTCGATTATTACCTCTTACACATGCCCCAACTGGGGCTGGGGATCAAACCTACAACCCAGGTATGTGCCCTTGACCAGAACGAACCCATGACCCTTTGGTGCATGGACCTACGTTCTAATCCAGTGGTGAGGAACGTCTGGTCCCCAGAATCATTTGGTATGGCTCTACCAAGGCATTAGGGATGAGTTAATTAAATGTTTGACCAAATATAGCCGGCTAATTTTTAAGTTGATAATTTTGTATAGCCTACAAATGATGTTATAAATATCCAAATAGTCTTTGGCATAGAAAGGTTCCCCACCCCTGCCTAATGACTGAGCCATACTGGCCAGGGCTGGAGAGGGGTTTTGATCTTCCTTTTTATCTGATGCAGAAATAACTGGCAGAGATGACATTCAATCGCAATAACTCCAAGACCTCATTTTAGGTGAGTTGAACAATCAAGGCCCTCCCCACTCCATGACAGCAATATTAAGCAAAAGGCTGCCTCAATTTTTGAAGAGATTTCTTACTCAACTTAGTAATGAGTACAGGTTTTATTTGGTTGCAGTAGTGTGAAGTTCATCTTTTTGAGGATGTTGTAACCAATCTTGGCAGAACTTTGGAACAAGATTTAACAGTCACAGTTTATTCCATCTTTTGCCCAAATTATGTTTTTAAAGGAGGAAGGGTGCAAGGAGTTCAGATGGTAATTAAATCTATAAACAGTGTAAGAGGATTACAAGACTATAAAAGAAAATCTGACTATAAATATCCCAGAAAAATCTTCTGGGATTGTTAATAGAAATTGGAAATAAATTAATAAGGATTTTTTTCTGAGACATAAACTATTGTCTCCTTGACTTTTAAGATAAATCAGATGGCCCTAGCTGGTTTGGCTCAGTGGATAGAGCATCGGCCTTCGGACTGAAGGGTCCTGGGTTCAATTCCAGTTAAGGGCATATGCCGGGGTTGCAGGCTCGATCCCCAGTAGGGGGCATGCAGGAGGCAGCTGGTCAATGATTCTTTCTCATCATTGATGTTTCTATCTATCCTTCCCTCTCCTTTCCTCTCTGAAATAAATAAAAATATATTTTAAAAAAAGATAAGTCAGATGTAGATAGCTGGTGGCAGTTTGTTTTGAGAAAATTTTATTGGATACACCATATAAGACAAACATTTAATAATAAGATTTTAGCACTTCTACATGTGATTATCTTTGACTCCACCACTGATTTGGGCCATAGAGAAACACTGATGCTTTCTTATCTGTAACCAATAATTTTCCTAAGACATTTGCAACTGCACAAATTAATGCAATATAGTTCCATTAGCATTTAGTAAAGGAAGTTGGACATTGTAAAGGAAAGGTTATTATTATGAGCCTGTACACTTAAATTAGTATACCAAATGGTCACTGATGTTGACAGAATGGAATACACCATCCCATTGCTCCAGAAGGTAAGAAAGGTATATTCTAAGAAACTTACGCTGATAAGATTAAGTCTGGGCAAGATTCTAGCCCTGGACCCCATAGAAGGGTAATCAATAATCTATGGAGGCAGCTTAATTTCTCTAAACACAAGTCAAGCCATATCTCACTGTCTTACTTGATAGGATTGCAAAATCAGTGACTCAGGAAAATGTGATAAATACAGAGATACAGACTGGAGGCTAAAGCAATTAGACAGATATTAAATAGATAAACGATGGTGCCACCTTGCAAAATGCTGATCAGACATTTGATATCAACCTACAGGGATATTGCCAAGCGAGTGTTACAGCGCTCTGTCTTTGTCTCTGCCATTCCACATTTGTCTCAATCAATAAAGTAATGATAAAAGGCATGTTTGTCAAATTTGGAGATAACATGAAACTAAGAGGATGAGCAAATAAGGATTAAAAAAACTCAACATGCTAGAACAGCGACTCAAATTGAATTAGATAAAATGTAATGGGGGCTATATTAGATCCTATATTTGAATCCAAAGGAGAAATAATGTGACTGTTAAAAAGTTAATTTGAACTTGTGCTGCTTTAATAGAAACCCGATGACTAGAATAAAGAAGTCCTGATCTTTGCTAGCCACCCACACCAAGAACATCATGAGTGGAGCAGGCATGGCATAAAGCATTTAAAAATTGTATCAGCATGAAGCCAGAGAAATGGTAGAGAAGGTCAGAATAGAATCAGACAGAGGCTCAGAGAGGGCACTGGACAACCCAAGGAGATAGCTAATACATGCAGTCCAACCTAGAAGGCAATTTGATCTTGAGATATTTCAAGTGGCTGGCTAATTGAGAAGTCAAGATGGGCCACAGTCACGGTCAAGAGATCTGATGATGGCAGTAGGATTCCCACCAGTGGGAAATTTAAGAGGAGCTGGATGTATTCCAAATAAAGCAAGCTTGGAAGGAGATCTTAGGCAGTGCACTAGGGCCCTATTGGTATCTGGGGCTCAGCCAAATCATTTTGCCATCAAGCACTGTAGGCAAAATGTCTACGTGCTATGAGGTTTCTCAAGTGTCTTAAACAAATTGTTGGCTCCAAAATACATAAAGAAAACTACAATGTTAAAACTAATATACATTGTGATATCAAGTCAGCTGCAATCTGATGCTTTTATAGTGACATGTAAATAATATTTAACATGACTGTGAATGCATTTTAATGTGTTTGTTATACTGTGCAAAGGTTTATTATCCAAAAGCAAAAGTGCATGGGGGCCAAAAGACTTTAAACGAGGATAATCTGGGGTGGTCAAGGATTAATGGACTAGACAGTGTTAAGCAAACAGATAAGAAGCAGACTCTAGAAAAGTCATTCTGAGAATTTACATGTTGATCAAACATAGGGGATGCCAAGGCTTGACTAGAATGGGAAAAACCTGAGAATCTGACTTAGTTCCTGGTGCATCAGGTCCTAGGCCTGCCTGGAAATAAAGGGGCCCCTTAGAGGATGCTTAAGAAACCAGGAACCATGTCTGGACTCTAAGATTCTAAATCTGAAGGACATGATGTAATTCCAAGTCTGTTGCTGTTTAATTCTTAAACCAGTCAGAAGTGGCTCAATGACCAGAGCAGGAATAACCTCGGGTGTGAGTCAAGACAGGGAAAGGAGCCAGATAACTCAGAGGAAGAAGAGACAGGTAGACATGCCCACTTCTCAGCTTAGGACTTCATACTTCAAGGGGCAGAAAAGCAAAAGGGGGGTAGACATCCACTGACATCAACGTCAGGTGGTGAATGCTCTCCAAGAAGATGAATTTTTACTTATTATAAGGTCATGCTGTCTAATTATTACCTAAAATTCTAATCAACTATTGAGTTGATTGAGAAAATAGTGAGATGGCTATCTCTAACAACTGAATGACTTACCACTCAGAAGGTTGGTGGTCAGGTAGAAGACAAACAGTCTATGGACTGTTGAATAGATTTGTACTTAGGGGTTTTCAATGCTGTAAGAATACTTTAAAAACCTGGCTTCCATGGTTTGCTTGCTGCTTCTTAGGATATGGAGATACAGATATGGGTGAGAAAGGAATCTCAAATAGCCTTTAGAATAAATTTTATAACAGCCAGGGAGCCACTTGGCTTTCTTTGATCCAATTGGCTTTCTTATCCTCTACCTAGATACACAATTACAAATATCTAATCATCTTGGCATGGAAAGGATCTACACATATACAGAGCAGAGATACTGAGAAATTTCTAATATTTCTGCCCTCATGTGTGAGGAGCAGAAGGAAATGGGGAGTGGCAGACAACTACGGTTATTTCAATGGGTCATTTTCTAACCATAGTTGAAATGCTGATCACAGAAGTTGACTTGACTTGGGGTAGGAACACACAATGCAACAATGCAATATACAGACGATGTATTATTGAATTGTACACCTAAAACCTATATAATTTTATTAACCAATATCACCCCAATAAATTCATTAAAAAAAAAACAACAGAAAATGTTCATCACAAGTTTTACTTCAATTAGATGCTAGTAATGACTATGAAAGCAGGAAGGGAACATGTTGGCTCCTGTAACTAGCTCAGCCACTCTCCACTCAGCATTTCATGTTTTCCAACAGCTAAAAGAAAGGGGGAAATCTCTGCCTTCCAACATTTCATGTTTTCCAACAGCTAAAAGAAAGGGGGAAATCTCTGCCTTCCAACATTTGAACAAAAGTCCTGGGTTTCCCTAGGACTGGACCAACTTGGGTCATATGTCTATTTTTAAGCAAGTAATTTGGCTAGAGCATTGCTATGAACTAACTGTCTTAGGCTTGTCTACTGCCAAACCATGAGCCAGTCACCATAGCAAAATGCCATAGAGAAGATATTTGGATTATTGGCCTAAGCCAATCAAGCCCCACACCATGAAACCAAAGATGAGGCTCTGGCTGCTCCACAAAGGGAAATACATTTTACTTAGGCTCAGTCATGAATTAAAAGCTTAAATTTCTACATTATCTAAAACTCAGTTAAGTACAATTTTAGACCATCCTCCCAGCTCTATTAAGCACAGCAGGGAGCAATTTTTATTTCCAGATTAGAAAATGCATTCTAAATAGAATAATTCAAATAGCAAAGAAGAACAATAACATCCAGACACTTCTGCATTTGTCCTAGCTCCATGCATCTTTATCCACTGACATCAACTTAATTTTATCTGTACTTTCTGCATCACTAAGAAGTCCCCGGGGGCTGAGAGGAAAATTTGAGAGCTTCTATGTAGTTATTGTTGCTAGGAAACAACATCCTTGGTATCCAAGTGTTTGAGCTTTGAGACACTGTGTGAAGCCACTGGTTCATAAAGGAAAACCTTTGGTAAATAGGTTGTTTAGGTGTGAGTAAATTGATGTTCTCTCTTTCTGTAGCAAATGTTCTTGTGTAACCTTTGAATAATAGTGTATTTGTAGGCCTTTATTCTTTCCTTTGAATCTAGCTGCCATTATTGCTCCCAGGAGAACTCAAACTTCTACTGAAATGGAGTGAGCATTCTTTTTCCCCCCCATATCATCCATAATTATCTCAGTGCCTTGAACACTAAGCCTAACGGGTTTTAGTTAAACAAAGTGCAAGTGAGCCTGGAAATCTAGACCCAGACCACTGACCATATAAACTGCTGAATACTATTAAAATCTGCATTGATTGAGCCCTAGCCAGTTTGGCTCAGTGGATAGAGCGTCGGCCTGCGGACTCAAGGGCATGTACCTTGGTTGCGGGCACGTCCCCAGTAGGGGGTGTGCAGGAGGCAGCTGATTGATATTTCTCTCTCATGGATCTTTCTGGCTCTCTCTCGCTCTCCCTTCCTCTCTGTAAAAAATCAAGAAAATATATTTTAAAAATAATAATAAAATTTGCATTGATTGATAGTCATATCCCAGCTTTTTGATTGTCCATGACCTTGAGGTGTTGTGTCACTCTTCACAGGTGGGAGACATTGAGGAGTGCTGTTACGGCCCACCCAGTCTCCACCCCTCTCACCTCCAAACTGCAAGCCATCTCTGGACTCTCAACTATAATTATCACTTATGTTTCTCCCCTAGGATTCTATAACTCAAAAACTGGCTTGAGATTGTAATTTATCACTTGGTTACTCGGTTAGCCTAAAATTAACAAGCAGCTTTTTCTATTTTGTTGGTTCCCAGATCTACCTATAGGCCCCCTGTGAACAGAATCATTTTCATCAAGGAATAAATGTAGCTCACGAACTCTACCAAATAAGTTACCTATATCAGGTTAGTGGTTTGGGACAATAGTTAGAATTCTAAGCAGCAAAGAGTATTCACTAATTCATTGATTCAAAAATATGCATGGGGTACTTACTATAGACAAAATCTGTTCTAGGCATCAGGAATTTTTTTAAATGAATAAAAGAATGTCCTTGCTCTCAAAAGTTTATAATGTAATATAACATCTATATATATAAAAGCTGAAGCGACCAAATGACTGAATGGCCAAATGACCTGTTGACTGGTTGCTATGATATGCACTGACCACCAGGGGGCAGACACTCAATGCAGGAGCTGCCCCCTGGTGATCAGTGCGCTCCCACAGTCAACCTCCTTCGATTGGCCAACCTCCCACGGTCCCTCCCTCCCAGCTGGCCTGCCCCATTGGCCCCAATTGGAACCTCCCAAGGCCCCTCCCTGCCCCTCCCCCCCCCCCGGCCTTCCCCCCTTCCCGCCAACCTCCCACAGCCCCAATTGCCCCAATCACTGGCCAAGCCGAGGGACCCCACCTGTGCACAAATTCGTGCACCAGACCTAGTGTAGTATAATAAAAATATACAATGGAGATAACAAAGGCAGAGGTAAACACAGTTATATACACAGATAAAATATTTGCATCATACGATATACTGTATAATTAACAGGATCTCATCAGGAAAGCAGAAACCACTCAAGGTTTTTCAAAAGGGAATTTAATTGAGAGAATTGGTTACAAAATGGGAAAGGCTGGAAAAGCAAAAGGAAGGAGGAGAAAAGAGTGCAAAGGGCATGAGCTGCTAATAGCCCTGTCCTGGAGCCCACAGGCCTGAATCTGCTGTGTTCCTATGAGAAATGCTGTTCTAGATGTCTATGAACTTGCAAAAAGAGGTGCTGCCCCTTCTTCAGCTGTGAGAGTCTGGAATCACCTCACCACCCTGGCAGCAATCACAAGCAACTGCAGCACCACCACTTCCAGAGCCAGAACCAAGAGCCTCCCCTCCCCTCCACCTTCTAATCTCCAGCCAGTTCTTCTGAAGGACAGCACCTAACATGCAGCTGGAGAGACAGGGAGCCTAGGACCAACAGTACAGAGCAATGTGTAGAAAGCGAGATATGAGATTCAGAAACACCAAACGAATAGCTGGCACAACCCACAACAGAGGTTTTAATGTAAAGCCCTGGTAATCCCAAACCTGGAGCAAATAATTCTTCCCTAGAAGAGAGAATGCAGTTCTGTTGCAGATAAAGGAAGTCCAGTTGGCTAGCTGAAGCAGAAAGAGATTTAACACAGAGAAGTGGTGCTTACAACGTTAAAGAACTAAAGTAGGAGGCTCCAGGCTGGGCCACTGGAAATGGCTCCCAGACCACAGTGCAGACTAGCCTACTGATAGCTCCAGCACAATCAGGAAGCCGGTGTTGACTTGAGGACCACCAAAGCTAAAACCAGAATTCCTGGGTCCAGAACTACCTATTCTATAGGAGTTGCACCAACAAATGAGTGCCTCCAACACCACCTCTGACATCATTTAACTCTATATGATCCAGGGAACCTAAATCATATCCACAACCTTAGTTGCAAGGGAATCTGTAGTTTTTATATTTCCTAAAGGAGATGAGAACATGCTAACGGAAGCCAGTCCAGACAGATATCTGCCACAGAATGAATTTTATGAAATGTATAACATTTAAGATACCCTTTGCAAGCTCCAAGAGGACAAGAGCCAGGCCAATTTTAAACTCCCAGGTCTTTTCCACCATCTGACACTTAGTCGGTACTCAATAAATATCTACTCGTTGAATGAGTAGAGACATGTACATAGGTTAGTGCCTGGTTGTAAAGGTTGGTAGCACAAAGCCGGGAATCTTAATGATGAGAAGCAAGAATGCAATATTCTACATACTTTTATTGGATACCACCATATGCTAGAAGCTTGGTACATATGCTAGACACTGAGGTATAGAAAGGAATGAGAACCAGTCCCTGATCAAGGAGCTCAGAGCCTGGTGGGTGAAAGACAGATAAGGCAAGTAAAATTCAGCATGGTTCCGTGCTTTGTTCAAGGCGAGCACATTGTCTAATTGATAAAAGGCAATTGTGGGCAGGAAGGACTGTGACTGGTTGCCTTGGGTATCTGTCCACACTTCTTCCTACACTCCGTCATGGCTACCGAATCATTTTATTCTTCTCAGCTCAGTTTTACCTTTGCATTCGGAAATCTTTAAGGATGTTACAGTGTTGGTATGTATTCAACTCTGTCCTGCAAGTTTCCATTTTCTTGCTAAAATTAAATTGCTTACCGAATAAACTTTATGAAGTAAATCAGTTTGACACTGACATCAGCTTCCTTTATGTTATTCACTCTATGTAATAAGTAATCTCTCTGCCAGCAGGTCTGCTCTAGCCATCTGGCCAAACCCTCTGCAAAGCCATCTCTAATTCCCTCAGGTCGAGAATTTGCTGAGACTGCTTGTTAGACCAAGATCCTGGAAAGCAGAACTAGGCCTATTCCTAGACACTCTACATGCTTAGTGCCTAGAATAGTGCTTGACACATAGTAGGCACTCAAAATATGTGTACTGGAATATAGAATATAATTTCCAGTCATTTGCCTTGCCAGTTTAAAGGCGGTGGTGGTGTGTGCTTCAGCAGGAGTCCTGATGGATGTCTAGGAAGACAAGAGGTTGAGTCCAGAGTTGTCCATGGCAGCATAGAAGAGTCAGCAAAGCCCACATTAGAGCGCTTGGGAAGGGGATGTAAGCAAGCAGGTGCCTCTCCTGGGAAGCATATAGAAGCTGTGTTCTATCAGCCCTGTGTGTGTGCTGCCTACTAGAGAGAGGTCACCAGGATCATCATCAAGCTAATGACAGAGGCATAATGAGATGAAAACCTATAGGTGAATAAATACAGCCTCAAATTGAGATGAGGGCAACGGTTGGTATTTAGGCTTTGATCTATAAATAATGTTTCTCTCCACAGAGTTACTGGGTTTAAGAACTTTCTCCCTAACAAATACTTATAATTCAAATATTCTATGTTGTCAACTAAAAGAAAACTCACGTTCTGTCTAGCTCAGAATAGGAGAGCTATTCATTTGTGCAAGGTGAGGAGCCTGCCAAAAACCTGCCTGAATGAAAGACCACCCAGGCCCACATACAGGTGAGCAAAGGGTATGAGACAGGCTAGTGAAAAATCCACACTCAGATCAAGTCGGACAAGAAGACAACTTGAAATTTTGGATATATTGTCTTGGCTTCTTAAAGGATTTTTTAAAACTAAACTCTATGTTGATTCCATCCATCTTTTTGAAAAAGCTTATTTCTCATGCCAACTTCCTAAATGGATGATGCTGGGGCATTTTTCGTCCAACAAAAAAGGTCCATGGGAGACACTTCTTCTTTCAGGCCAATTGGATTGTTTCTAACTCATGGACACTGTGAATTTTTTAACTGATCTGATTCTGTGATAGAAAGGCGCTTTTATGGCTATGAAGAGAGAAAGGTCCAAATGATCCTGAAGCTCATTTCCTTCTTCCTTGGCAGGAAGCAGACTCAGTAGATCTGAGTTAAGTGGATAGAAACACAGGCTGGTCCCAGCTGCTGGTTCCTAAGGCTATGCCTTTCTGACCGGACCCACCTCTTCCACCCGGGCTTCCATTATCACACAGTCACATAATCACACAAATGTCCATTTGATTCTATAAAAAGAACAGCATTGTAGGCATGGCTCATCTCTACTAGAATCTCAGCCACAGTGCACTCAGCCCCCTGTGATGAGCCTAAGCTGTAGAATAATGAGAATTGGGGGAAATGTGCATTTCACTACAACTCTACCTAGAATCCCAATTTAAAGCACAGTCATCTTATCATTGCTTGCTGGGAATTGTGTCTTCAGCTCCCAGTCTTCAAAATGAACTCCTAGACCCACTGGAATCTGTTAACTATGCTATATTCTTGGTTTCAGATGGCTATACCACTGATGACATTGAGTTTTACTGGAATGGAGGAGAGGGAGCAGTAACCGGAGTAAATAAAATTGAGCTTCCTCAGTTTTCAATTGTCGACTACAAGATGGTGTCCAAGAAGGTGGAGTTCACAACTGGTGAGGATGTTTCCTCCAGAATGAACTGGGGCACTGTCAAAGAGAGAAGATGCTTTCAACCAAGTGACGATCTGATTCTTTTTCTTTTTCAACTCAGGGTCATATCCACGACTATCACTAAGTTTCCGTCTAAAGAGAAACATCGGTTACTTCATTTTGCAGACCTACATGCCTTCCACACTGATTACAATTCTGTCCTGGGTGTCTTTTTGGATCAACTATGATGCTTCTGCAGCCAGAGTCGCACTAGGTAATGCATTGCCAGCACCACAGAGAGCTGGTGGGATTTAGCTTTAAACAAATAACCAGTGTTTGGAATTATAGGCAAGGGTCTTCTCTCATAGCAATCCAAAGAATGCAATTAACATGAGTCCTTGATGATAAAGCACCTGAGTATAAACTCTTACAGAGTGAATGTTTTACAATGCCATACCTTTTCAGCATTTTGCTAAAAATGCTGCTCTTAAAAAAGGATCCTGGAGTATGTTCAATACTATGTGTTTCTTAGAGTATTTTTTAAATTCTTATTACACTAATTTTTACTAACGGTGTGATGATTTTCTCTTCAGTCCCTACTTTTTGCAGTGGAAAATATTTACAGTGCATTATTCTCAAATAGATTTGAAGAAAGCTAGATGTCATGACTATTACCAAGCTATGTTGAATGTTGGGAAATACACTTTCTCGAACATTAACTAAAGTTAAATCTTATTGATCTGAGTCTCCCTTAAATGGAGCTCATCGTACTTGAGCAAGGCACAGATAATTCATCAGCTGTATTAATGAGCTAGGCACAGATAATTCACAGCTCTATTCTGTGATCAGCACAGAATGAAAATGGTTTCCATCCTGGGGGAAATTTTCAGAATTAATCTTGCCATGGTTGAGTAGTTGCTGCAAGCTGTAAGGCTATATTTGAGACTTTAAATGGTTCCTTGGAAAGTTAGAATGTATAGTCTATTTGATGAATCTGAGCATATGTGGATCTGTCTCATTGTTTTATCATAGAGCCATTTCAATTACCACTTTCTGGGGCTTATTCACACACACAAACAAACACACACACACACACACACACACACACACACACACACACACAGAGACATGCGCGCGCGAGAGCATAATTTCTGACTAAGCTAACATACATCTCTTCTCTTCTGAGATTACTGAACTGGTAAAATGATCAGCATACCCTATCATACCTAGATTAATTGTCATCTCTACAGTTTATTTCTAGTGTCTGAGTACATAAAGCTCATAAAGTCAAGTGCTGACAGTCCCTTATTAACCTTTGAACATTCCAAGACTAAGAAAAGGAAACTAATAGTTTATTACATTATATGTATGTAGCTGCATGTTATTTTAATGTGAATATGAATATATGTGCTATGGTTAAGGAAAACTTACTGAATGATGTACATAATAACAGCTACCGAGGTCATCAATTGTGGTTCTCCCTACACTTCTATCCTCAAAGTTAATGATATTTTGATTAGAGATGTCAGCATATAAATATGCTGACTTAACCTGTACTTTGAGATGTAAAACCTATGGTATTTTAATACTTATCTAATTAGAAAAGGCATTCATTTACTAACCCATCTTGATTTAAAACTTTAAACCAAGGAGTGAAAGCAGAAATACAATTAGTGGATTTGTAAATGAATTGTTTGTTATTAGCTAGAATTATATTAGGTGAAATTTAAAATTTTATTCAAAAGTAAGACCACTCATGATGGTATTTCATTCATTGCAGCACAATTGAGCTCATCACCCATCTAAGCCATTTTAACTTTTTGTATGGTAATCTTGACTACCTACTTTATCTGTTCTCCTAATGTTGAATAGTCAAATCAGGGAATCTATCTAGAATAACCTAATTAGCAAATGACTACTAAACTATTTTTCCCCTTTTCATTTTCTACCTTCCATACCTTTTCTACGTTCCCAGCTTTTCTTTGTAATATTCAACTCATATTTTCTGTCTTTATTTTTAAGGACTGCCATCAAGTTTCAGGTGTTGTTTTTTTAATCTCTGCTTTTATTTTAAATGCCTTTGTTTAACAGCTCCTTGCTTTTTTTTGTCCCTGGCTGTGTGATCTACACCAAAATAATCTCAGAGTTTATCTTTATTCAGCTATAAAATGGAAATAATATACCTGCCCTATCATACCCATCAAGGTCTTATAACAGCCAAATAAGATAATTCATAATCAAGTGTTTAAAACTATAAGCACTATACAAATGTATAATATTAGTATTACAGCACAAACTATGTACATGAGATTCCAACTTCTTTTGCACTTCTTATTTTTTCCAATTACCATTTCATCAATACCAAATACTTATTGTGCAGCCACACAAACATTATATAGTTAAGAATGCTATATTTAACAAAGTCGAAAATGTGTAATCTTCCCTTTAAGATCTCATAGCCTTAAACTTCTTTAACAAATCCAAATTGAATTTTTTAGGAAGTCTTTTCTTGGCTCCAAGGAACTAATTCATTCTAGGTTCTGGAATCAAGAAACTAGAAGTAATATTTGAAAATCCAAGGCAACAAGATTTTATTATATCTAAAAAATACATAAATCAAGTGCTTAATGAAAATCGTGAATTTCTTATGTGCTTCTTCTTTTAGTGTTGTCTCTATCAGTTTATTTTAAAATGTAATACTGACCTTGTGATCTAGGTGCATCACAGATTCATGGAATGAAGTAGGTTTCCTCAAACTGGTCACCAACTTTCAGCTTGGTAGTGGCTGCTGTGGGGATTAGTATCACAAAAACAGATTTAAAAGGGAGATAAGATGCTGAAAGAAGAAGAAAGATGTAACATATCATAGAATGAGGGGTAAAGGGAGATAAGATGCTGAAAGAAGAAGAAAGATGTAACATATCATAGAATGAGGGGTATTTGACATTAGTCAATACGCATATCAATGAGATTTTGATATGCCTTTCTATCCACTTGTCTTTTTTCTTGGTGCATTATTTTTAATGGTTTTTAACTCTCCATTGGTGCCACATCCCACTTTATGATTTGTTCGTGGACTATGCAGGGAGTCTGTAGTTTTGTATTTAAAATGTTTGCCCTTTCTGCCCAGTGGTTTATTGCATTACCACCATCATTCTCGGGCTTCAATAAGGGAATGGCATCTGTCCTCTCAATCTTAAAAAGGGCAACTTAACAAGTGCATTCAGCTAAGCTGTCTCTTTCCGTCTCATAGGAATCACCACGGTGCTGACAATGACAACCATCAGCACTCACCTCAGGGAGACCCTGCCAAAGATCCCGTATGTCAAAGCAATTGATATTTACCTGATGGGTTGCTTTGTGTTTGTGTTCCTGGCTCTGCTGGAATATGCTTTTGTAAATTACATCTTCTTCGGAAAAGGCCCCCGGAAAAAGGGAGCTGGCAAACAAAACCAGAGTGCCAATGATAAGAACAAACTGGAGATGAATAAAGTCCAGGTAATGTATTAAATATTTCTAAGCCTTGTCTGATTTAGATAGAGCGTTGGCCTACAGATTGAAGGGTCCTGGATTCAATTCTGGTCAAGGGCATGTACCTTGGTTGCAGGATCCATCCCCGCCTCGGTTGGTTGGGGTGTGTGTGGGAGGCAACCAATCCGTGTGTCTTTCTTTCTCCCTTCCACTCTCTCAAAAATTCAATGGAAAAACATCCTTGGGTGAGGATTAATATTCCTAACAATAATCTGAAATTCAGCAGCAGCATGGTGCTCAGGGCTCCCACAACAGAAAAAAAAAAACGTTAGTTTACCTTTAATAAGGCTCAAATACGCCTTCATTTTACATAGTTGAGAACTGAGGATGGAAGAAGTTAGGTTGATGTTTACATATATTAATATCACAGCTGGACCTAAAATTCAACCTCGAGTTCATTATTCTTTATTCTAAACGACATAGTTGTAAAATTATATGCAAAAGAATAATTCCAGGTCTACTTGATAAATAAATGAGAACTAAAGTGAATAAGCACTGTACTCTGGAAGTGGAAATGAGACAATAGAGCACAGTGGTCACAAACACAGACTGGAATCAAATTGCTTGTATTGGATCCCCAGCTCTGCCAGTCACTGGCTTTATAACTTCAGGCCAATCAACCTATGTAATAACTCCTTATCTAATGTCAGTTCTCAATGCCATCATCCATAAATGGAGAGGATTATGGCATACCTATATCACAGACTTGTTATAAGGACTATAAGGTGTTTTTTAAGTTCATTATTTAAAACAAATCCTGGAACATAGTAAGTACTCAGTAAGTATTAGCTATTATCATTATATACAAGATATTGTCACTCTTTTTCTTTTGCTGTTTATTGGTAAATCTTATGACTTATACTCCCAGTGGGTGGAATTAAATTAAAATTAATGCACTGTTTAGTCTTTTAAAACATCTCTGTAGTCTTGTCTTCTATGCCATTTGGAATCAGTTTAAAATTATGTACATTGAAATACTGTATTCACTACACATTGTTTTCAAGACGGCACACAGGCGACATCTCAAATATGCATTCATTTAACCAGTGTTTTGAGCGCTGCTCTGAATGAGACAAAGTTCCCTGCCCTCATGGAGTTTAGAGTCTAACGTGGGAAGACAGGCAATATACACACAAATCAGCATTAAGAGGATAATTTCAGGTACAGGGATGTGCTATGAAGAAAGTAAAAACAGTAATGGGGATGAGAATGGTTTGGTTCAGGTTGAGGCAACAGGGGACTTTAATCAAGTGACTAGGAAGTCATCTTTGAGGAATTATCACTTGATCTGAGAAATAAGAAGCAGCAACCATACCCTGTCCCATGTAGGCAAAGGAAATAAGACTGAGGCTCTGGGGCAGGAATTGCTAGATGTTGTAAAGTACTGAGAGAAAACCAATGTAGTAAGAGCACAGTAAGTGAGAGAGAAAATAGACTATGAAATGTGGCTGGAGAATCAGGCAGAAGACAGACTATGAGTCTTCAAGGTGTATCTTCATGCTCTTTCGTAGGATCTCAAATTTGGACAAACACTGTCAGATAATTAGAAAGTTATAAGCAAAGGAAACATGCAGACTCAGCCACATGGTCAAAATTCAAACCAATTCATTCAAGTAAATTTTTATTTTTGTGTGAAATACTAAACTGGATGCTAACAGAGAAGGAATAGGCATGATACTTGCCCTTGAGAATCCTCTAATCTTGCTTGGAAAGAAAAGTATACTCCTATGAGGTTATTGGGTTATAAAATGAGGCCGGATGGCATTTATTTTGAGGAATATATCTGAAAGGAAGAAGCTTCCCACTATCTGATTGCAGCCCTAGTAGCTTTAGAAGTATTTCAGCCGTAGTTTTCAAGGCTGCCTCTCTTCTATTCCCATCCCCAGCTCAGTTCCCTCATAACTCTATTAGCTAGTATTCTGCATAACTTGGAATGTGTGTTAACTGATACATCATAAAGAAATGCCTTACATAAAGTGGCATAGTAGAACTGGTAGGAAAATTCAGAAGATATGAACTGAGTAGACACTTAAAAGATAGGTAGAACTGTGAAGGTACAAAGGAGAAAATGCCCTTTCAATTGGCTAGGAAAGCAATGTTCTATAGAGAGTAATTAAATGGAAAGGTCAAACAAACTGAAATCTATTTATTTCAATAAAATAAAAAGATTATAAAACGAATTTTAACCAATTTTGTGGGGCATTTGCCATGATTCCAGACCAGGATATGAGAATTTAGATATTAGAATTTAGATAGAATTAGAATTTAGATTTAGATTTAGATTTAGATTTAGATTTATAAATTTAGATTTATAAAACGAATTTTAACCAATTTTGTGGGGCATTTGCCATGATTCCAGACCAGGATATGAGAATTTAGATATTAGAATTTAGATTTAGAATTTAGATAGAATAAGGTGCTAAGGAAAAAATAAAGGCAGGGGGAAAAAACTTAATATATCATATCATATCTAGATGTATAATATATATTGCTCTGAAGAGAACTTACTGACTGGCTAATAAGTAATTTAAATGTTCCCATCTAGCTAAGCCGGCTGGGTCAGTTGGTTGGAGCATCCTCCTATACATCAAAAAGGTTGTGGGTTCAATTCCTAGTCAGGGAACATTTCTAGGTTGCAGATTCGGTCCTTGGTCAGGGTATGTATGGGAGGCAAATAATTGATGTTTATTCTCATATCAATGTTTCTCTCTCTCTTTCTCTCACTCTCCCTCCCTCTCTCTCTCTCTTTCTCCCTCTCTAGTATAATATATATAATATAAAAATAATGAACTATTGATACATGCATCAACTTGGATAGCTCTCAAGGGGATTATGCTGAGTATAAGATTACATATTATATGGTTCTATTTATCTAACACTCCTGAAATAAAATTATAAAGATGGAGAACAGATTAGTGTTTGCCAGGAGTTACTGATGGGGAGAAACTGGGTAAAGGGTACATGGAACCTCTCTGCTATTTTTGAAACTTTACAGGAATCTACAATATTTTTTTAATGGTTAAAATAAAGACCAAATGAAAAGATTAATAAAATACATGAAGAGATGGTGAGTCTCCAGAGAAAAATAAAAGAAACTATAACAAAGAACCAATGAAAACTATATAATTGAAAAAGAATTAGATGGATTAGCACCAGATTTTATCAGCAGAAGAAAGAATTAGTAAAATTGAAGACAATATTGGCCTTATCTCAACTTTTCCAATGTATCAGTTCTTTCCATAAATGCTACTACCTCAAGGGATGCCTTAACTGACAACCTTCTGTTAGTTTACATTAGGTATCCTTATCATTCATCCTCATGGCTTCCTGTGCTCTTCCTCCATGGGACTTATCACAATTATCTATATAATAAAAGCCTAAGCTACCGTTACAGCGGAACAACCAGAATGACTGGTCGCTATAATGCACACTAACCACCAGGGGGGCAGACGCTCAACGCAGGAGCTTCCCCCTGATGGTCAGTGCACTCCCACAGCGGGAGCACCGCTCAACCAGAAGCCGGGCTCAGGCTCACGGTTGGCGAGCACAGCAGCGGTAGTGGGAGCCTCTCCTGCCTCCACAGCAGTGCTAAGGAGCAGCGAGTCAAGCGGTAAGGAGCAGCGAGCAGGCAGGTGGTAAGGAGTGAGAGCTCCCAGACCGTGAGAGGGCGCAGGCTGGGCTGAGGGACCACCCTGCCTCAGTGCACGAGTTTTGGGCACCCGACCTCTAGTGAGTATATATTTATCTGTGTAATTATCTTTTAATGCCAAACTCATTATTAGAGTACTAGAGGCCCAGTGCACAAAATTCATGAACAGGGCCGAAACCGGTTTGGCTCAGTGGATAGAGCGTTGGTCTGCGGACTGGAAGGTCCCGGGTTTGATTCCGGTCAAGGGCATGTACATTGGTTGCGGGCACATCCCCCCGTGGGGGGTGTGCAGGAGGCAGCTGGTCGATGTGTCTCTCTCATCGATGTTTCTAGCTCTCTATCCCTCTCCCTTCCTCTCTGTGAAAAATCAATAAAAAGAATATATTTTAAAAGAAAAATTCATGAACAGGGAGGGGAGGGTATCCCTCAGCCCGACCTGTGCCTTCTCACAATCCGGGACACCTCGGGTAGGGTCCCTAGGCCTGGTCAGCGATCAGGGTCTATCAGGGCTTTCCTTCCCCCAGCTGGTGGCAGCTGGCCCTGCCCCTGCCGCTTGCCATCTGTGTGGTGCTGCCCCCCCTTCCTGCCTCTGGTCGCCTCCCTCTGCAGGTGACAGGCGTGGGGTGCAATCACTTGGCTGGCCTCCGTTATGGGGCGATTGATCGTGGGGTCCCCAGATCAATTGCCGCTCAGAGGGAGGCCCCGCCCACCCAGCCAGGTCTCCGCGATCAATTGCCATGTGGAGGGAGGCCCTGCCCACCTGCCCCAGTACCGCCTTTTGGGTAGCCTGGACCTCCCTCTTTGGGGCAATCAATCACGGAGCCCCCCCCATTGATTGCCTGCAGAGGGTGGCCAGGGCCTCCCTCTGCAGGGTGATCCTGGGGCAATGGCAGCCCCTCCCCAGACCAAACGCATCGCACCCGCCTTAGCTGGCCTGGTGCCAGTGCGTGTCATAGCGTCATCGTCCAGAAGGTCATCTGGATGGTTGTTCTGCTGTTCAATCGTTCAGTAAATTTGCATATTACACTTTTGTTATTATAGATAAGCTTCCCAAGGGTAGGCACTTTATTATGTTTATTGTTCTTTCCTGGAACAGAGAAAATACCAAATAGTAACTGTTCAAGACGAGTTCTTAATATCACACAAGGTATTAAATAGTACATCATAATGTCTTATAAAATCCTTATACTAGTATAGTAAGAAAAAAAGACTATAGACCCCTTTAATTTCTGCCCTTTCTTACTGTTTCTATCGCTTTGATTTTTAACATTTCCTAAAGATGTTTTATATCAATCACTGCTATTCTTTTGGAATCACAGTGTCATATGACTTCAGATAGATATAATCTTTAAAGGAGTGTCGTGGCTCAGATTTTGTAACCTTCTTCACATTTGGATGGAATAATAACACAGTGTTTCCATCTCAGGCAACTTATAATCATCCCTGCAGCTGTTCAGTTTTTCCAGATCCCAACTTCCTTGTCCTCTTCTAAAACCAGGGGCTCAGACAGACAGTGTGCCCATAACAATATAAATGTATTACTTCATCTGTTCAGTGTATCATTTCCAGGAGTGAGGATAATAATGCAACCTGTATGGTATTTAAAAATGTTACCCCCTGGTTGAATTTTAAAAACCAGAAAACATTAGATTTTTCCTTTCATTTAATGGTTGGTTGGTACTTTTCTTTCCTTTTAGATACTTGTACACAGTTGAATTCAAATGACATATGTGCTGTGGTCCGAGAGAATTTTCATCTGAGGGCTCCCTAATATTTGCCGTGGTACCCCGGAGCATAGAGTGGCATTGATCATTTATTACACGTTACTTTTGATGGCCTTGGCTGGGCAGTCATGTCAAGGGGTAGCTGTACTGAAGCCTCAGAAGTGCTTGCTTTGTCTTGATTTATTTTGCCGCCAGCAGCACTGAAGCATCTTTTTATATGAGTACAGATGCTGAATCCAGACATTAGGAGAGTTTCAACCTCCAAGGTGATAACGGCTGTAGATTCATGAACCCCTCAGGCATCATTTGAAACTAGAGATGGTATTTAGAGTTTTGAAAGACACATTTCACAATACAATGAGACGGTGAGGAAGCCACTTCTGGTTCTGTGCCACTTTTATCCTAATCTGGAACATATATGGTTGTATCTACTGGCCATATTGCCTGCCCATTTGCCAACAGATCAGCCTAAGATTAAATGGTTGTTACATGGATGATCTTTGATCAGAGATAGATTCTAAATCATTTTAAGTCACGGAGGACATGGGTAGGATCTACCAAATGTGCATTTGCAACCCCAGAAGAAAAAACAAAACAAAACAGAATTTTCCCTTCAAATTAGTTATTGATACTGTAATCTGGACTCTTTTCTCCCATTTTTATTCTCTGTGGTGAGTCATCTACATTTTAGACACCTACACTTCTAGACAAATTTGTAAATGTAAATCAGCTTTGTATTATGACTAATTCCAAGGTACAAAGTTTATATGAAAGTAAACAGCTCTCTCCTTAAGTCTAGCTTGCAACAGCTGGATATCTATACCAGCCTTTGAGCCTAGGCCCAGGGCCCCACATCACTGCATCTCCCTCAAGCCAACTAGGACACTTCCCTCAGCCTTTGATGAAACTTTAACTATTCTGACTAGCATCTTGAATTGCAGATAAATCTGTGTTGACAGTTCATGATCTTTGGTCCTCAAATCCCTGCCCAAATCTGACTTGGTTCACTTTTTGTTTTTCAGCCTTTGCTGCTTAATCCTATCTAATTTTGACAGTCAAATGTTTTTAATAATTTCCAAGTCTACCTCTCTCTCTCGCTCCCCCTCTCCCTCTCAAACACACACACACACACACACACACACACACACACACACACACACACACCCATCTCAACTATCTCATCTGACTCTCTTTCTCATTTTCTATCTAGTGTCTATTGCTTATTTTCTTCTACACACAATTAGGATTATTTTGGTAAACAAGAAAGAAATCAAACTTCCTTAACTGGCTTAAGAAACAGAAAGGGAGAGGAGGAATTTTGAGCCAGTATAACTGATAGGTTCACATGTGGCTATATCCACACATTCAAACGGTGTCATTAGAAAGCACCTCTCTTCATCTCATAATCCTTCTTTCCTTTATATTGGCTTTATTTACAGTAGACTCTTCTCACATGGTCACCCCACAAAAGTACTTTCTTACATCAAATAATTACACTTAAAAAGTCCTAGCATAGAGTTATATTCGCAGGACAAAATTAATTCTTCTGACCAGGAAGATGAAAAACATGAAAGGCTCACGTTGACATGAGGGTCCCTGAAGCTCACCTCAATAACATGCACCAAAAGAATGTCAGGGCAATGTTTTCAGGAAGGTGGGATAGTATCAGGTAAGTCAAACCAATAGGCATTCACCACAATCTATCTCAAACTCTCTGCCTAGAGGAAAAGATCCAGACTCCTTAATGTGGGACTCAAGGTCCACCACGGTTTCATTCTGCTTTCTTCTTTTGCCTCATTCCTTCTCCCTCTCCCCTTCACCAACAGCATTTGGCTCCAGAATTAGAACATAGTTTTCCCAAATTGCCATGTTTTCACTCTGTGGAATTTTTGTTTTGGCTTGTTGCCCAGATTCACCTCTTGACTGATGTTTTCCCTCATGCCTCAGGCTGAGTTGGTGCTCCTTCTTCAGTTTTGCAGAAGTCCTGCGCCATTGAAACTCAAGAAGAGCTCAGAGAGATGGCTCCAAGTCTGAGTTTCAGAGTTCCATATTCTTCAGACATTTATCAGCCCCTCCTTTGGAGTATCTCAGGCTTGGTTCTGGAAGAGCAAGGGGAATATACAATGATGAACAGCAACAGCAACAAAAAAGCAGCTGTTCTCCTAGAACTTACATTTCACTTGAGGTCATCAACAAATGTGTAGATACATGATCTAATGGTAGATGATGATCATTGTGGTGAAGAAAATGATGGGAAGCTAGCCAGGTAACAACCTGGGCAAGAGCACTCCAGGAGAGAGGGAATAGCAGGTGAAAAATACCCCGAGGACTTAAGGCATCAAGGGGCAGCCAACACAGGACAATATGACTGGAGCAGAGAGTTCAGGGGGCAGAGTGGTAGGAAAGGAGGGCAGAGGTGCCTCTAGGAGCCAAATCACAGGGTGCTTTGTGGATTCAAATGGGAAATATGGGTTATAGTCTATGTCTTGGGAAGTAGCTAGAAGATCCAAATAGAGGAGACATGATCTCTATTGCATTTTAAAAGGATAACTCGTTTTCTAGAGAAAAGACTAGAGGGCTCACTCCTGGAAAGAGAAAGATCAATTATGCATCAAGAGTTGACAGTGGCGATAAGTGGTCAGAATCTACTTCTCCAAAATAGAGCCATTAGCATCTGCTAATACATTGAATGAGAGAAATGAGGGAAATAAAAAGATCCAGGATAAATGTGTCTACCTGAGCAATGTTCTGGAAAATGGGCAGTTGTTTCATTTTATCTTCATATTTTATCTTCTCTATTTCTTGAATAATATATACAGTGTTTAGGTTTATGTAAGTTTATGCTTAACCTTTTATTGCTTCTAGAAATATTAAAGTTCCCACTTCTGCCTGTCGTTGTCAAGACAAGTAAAGAGACATGTAAATCATCTCCAGCAAAGCCTCTGATTTCTTTTGCACCCCTCCCCCACAAAAAAAAAATTTTTTAGGAATTTGAGACCAAGGGATTGAGGGTGGGCACCCCTGGTAAGAAAATGAGTAACAGCAACAGCGTCAATGTGGTGCATTATAGGAGTGGGATGGGCAGATGGAAGCTGGGCTGTGTGGCTCTCTGTTCTCTGCAGGGGAAGCGGCCATTCCCCTGGACAGCTGCATTGTGTAGACTACAGGCTTCCGGAGGGCAGCTCAGCCTGTGGCCAGCATCACTTCACTCGGCTTCCTGCTCTGCACTTCAGACTCACTTAGTGAATATGAATCTAATTGAATCGGTTAGCGAGAAGGAAATGATTTTCTGTTTGCAAAGTAGATTGAGCCTGGAGGTATTTCTCAACGGGGCTTTAAAACTGCCACTGAAAACAAGATTATATTTTATTCCAATTACACTGAAATGAGTTCTGCTATGTTTATATATTTGAAATATCCGGAACAATTATATTCAGTGAGTGGCAACATTTTTCACAGCCTAAGGCACTGTTTAGGGGATATTGTTAGGCAGAGAGGAGAGGATGAGAGAGACAGAGAGTGAGAGGGTGGGAGAAAGGATAGACCCCAGCTAGAAAATGAATTGCATGTTTGCATAGGGTTTCCATTGAGGGATAAAACACAGCCATCAGATCAATGTTTTATGGATTTTAGACATTTAAAAATCACCCTTATGACGAGGGTGGGGGTAAGGGGGAGAGATCAACCAAAGGACCTGTATGCATGCATATAAGCCTAACCAATGGACACAGACACCAGGGGGGTGAGGGAATGAATGGAGGGGGGTAGTGGGGGGGGATAAGGACACATATGTAATACCTTAATCAATAAAAAAAAATTTTTTTTTTAATCACCCCTATGAATTTTGCCCTACCCTTTCTATCACTCAGGGTTCTCCAGAGAAAGGAAACCAACAGAAACAGAACAAACTTACACACAAAAAGAGATTTATTTTAAGGAATTGGCTTATGTGGTTGTGGAAAACACCAAGTCCAAAATCTATAAGGCAGGCTGGGAACTGGGGCAGGATGCTACGTTACAGTTATGAGGCAGACTTTCTTCTCGTTGCACAACTTCAGTTTTGCTTTTTTTTTTTCTCTGACCAGTTCTATTTAAGATGTTAAGGTTTCACATAGTTTTTATTTTACTATATTTTTATTGAAGTATAATCATCATACAACATTATATGAGTTTCAAGTGTATAAAATAATGATTCTATATTTGTATATATCATTAAATCATCACAAATCTAGTTAGCATCCATCACCAGACATATTTACTGAATATTTTTTCTTATGATAAGAACTTTTGTGATCTCTCATAGCAACTTTCAAATATGCAATACAGTATTAGTAACCATAGCTGCCATGCTGTGCATTTCATCCCCATGACTTATTCTATATAATAAAAGGCTAATATGCAAATTGACTGAACGGCGAAATGACCGGTCGCTATGACACACACTAACCACCAGGGGGCAGATGCTCAATGCAGGAGCTGCACCCTGGTGGGTCATTGCACTCCCACAGGGGAGCACTGCTCAGCCACAAGCTGGGCTCACAGCTGGTGAGCACAGCGGCAGTAGCAGGAACCTCTCCCACCTCCGCAGCAGCACTAAGGATGTCCAACTGCTGGCTTAGGCCCGCTCCCCACGGGGAGCAGGTGGGGAGTGGGCCTAACCTGTCAGTTAGACATCCCCCGAGAGCTCCCAGACTGCCAGAGGGTACAGGCCAGGCTGAGGGATCTCCCCTCCGAGTGTATGAATTTTGTGCACCGGGCCTCTAGTTTATTTATAACTGGAAGTCTATCTTTTGACTCCCTTCACCCATTTCATCCACCTCCCATCCCCCCACCTCTGGAAATTGCCAATCACTTCTCTTTATGTGAGCTTGGGTTGTTCTGTGTTCTTGGCTTTTTGTTTTTTGTGCAGTCATTTGGTATTTGGTATCTCTCTTTCTCTGTCTGACTTATTTCACTTAACATAATATCCTCAAGGTCCATCCATGCTGTAGTAAGTGGAAAGAGTTCATTCTTTTTTATGGCTGAATTATATATATACTAGAGGCCCAGTGTATGGATGTGTGCACATTGAAAGGAAATTAATTAGAAATATTTTAGAGGCCAAGGAGGGACCGTGGGAGATTGGCCAGCCGGGGAGGGACTGTGGGAGGGCTCCAGGGCATGTCCAGCCAATCTTGTCCAATCCTGATCAGCCAGACCCCAGCAGTAAGCTAACTTACTGGTCGAAGCGTCTGCCCCCTGGTGGTCAGTGCACATCATAGCGACTGGTCAAACAGTCAGACACTTAGCATATTAGGCTTTTATTATATAGGATAATTTATTTATTTATCCATCCATCCATGGACACAGGTTATTATAGTAAACTAGAGGCCTGATGCACAAAATTCACGCAAGGGGTTCTGAGGGCTGAGGCGGCAGCCCAGACTGCTGCCCCGGCCACTGCCCGGCCCTCGCAGCAGCAGTCCTGGCCGCCACCCTGGCCCTCACAGCAGCAGCCCCAGAAGGACGTCCAGTCTAATTAGCATATTGCACTTTTATTATTATAGATACTATTGAAATGAACATTGGGTACGGATACCTTTTTGAGTTAGTGTTTTCTTTTTCTTCAGCTAAATACCCATAAGTGAAATTGCTGGCTCATATGGTAGTTCTATTTTTAATTTTCTGAGGAACCTCCATACTGTTTCCCATGTGGTAATATTTTTCTCCCTCAGAATGTAAGTACCCACAGTTTAAGGATTTGCCTGTTTTGTTCACTACTCTCTTCCCAGGACCATGTGTCCTCAGAATTTAAAAACAATAGTTGTGGTTGATAAGCACTGCACTGCAGGAAGGAAGGAGAGGGTCCCCTACTCCATGTCTATGCAGTGAAATCCCAGGCTTTCCTGTATATGTGAGCCCCTCCAAGGTTTGCCTGTAGTCAGGAGGTCTCAAGGTTAGGTATCCATGGCTTTAGCCAGAGGAAATAATTATGGACTTGCACAAAGATTTAGCTTGAATATGTTCCTTGAAGGCTTGTTTACATGACACTACAAAAGTAAAACAAGCCTTGTCGTCTAACAATATATTAATTCAATTATAATTTATCCATATCAGCTATTAATAAATGATATCACAGGAATACTTATTAACATGGAAAGATTACCAGGTTATATTGCTGACAAAAGCGGGTTGCAAAGCAAAATACACCCAGAGAACCTGTGTGTGTAAATATATATGAACAGAAAAAAAAGAGTGGGAGGCTAGCAGGATGTTAAAAATAATGGACTCTGAAGTGATAAATGGATATTTACTTTTTATTTTTTGTTTCCTGTTTCTAGTTTTAAAAGTTTCTATGTGCCATCTTTGTAACAACAACAACAAAAATATGTGTGTATACATACATATAGACAAACAATATATGTATATATGGCTGTTCCCCAAAAATGTATACGCACACTTTGAATAATCGTAAAGGTAGTGTTTATTAAAATACATCTTATTTTAAAAATTTAGCTATCAGCTGTTAAAGTATGTATACATTTTTTGGGACACCCTGTATGTACCTCCATGGATTTAATAAGTGGTAGTTATTAACAACAAAAATATTATATAAATACAAGTATAAATATATAGTGTATGCATATATACATACATACACGTGTTTTGTGGGTAGAGATCAATGGATGGATGGATGGATGGATGGATGGATGGATGAAAATAATGTTAGATGGATAGATGACAGGTAGATGATGATAGATAGATGATAGATAGATAGATAGATAGATAGATAGATAGATAGATAGACAGACAGATAGACAGACAGACAGGCAGATAGTCTCCAGATCCAGGAGGCACGCCGAGCAAGATGCCTAGTGGACCGTGTTAAATGAACCCCATGTGGTGTCGGTTAATGAAAACAGGCTAACATCCCAGCAGTTGTGCCTGAGCGTGTTCTTTCTCCGCCAGGTCGACACCCACGGCAACATTATCCTCAGCACCCTGGAAATCAGGAACGAGACGAGCGGCTCGGAAGTGCTCACGGGCATGAGCGACCCCAACACCACCATGTACTCTTACGACAGCGCCAGCATCCACTACCGCAAGCCCCGGGCCACCCGCGAGGCCTACGGGCACCCGCTGGACCGCCACGGCGCGCACGGCAAGGGGCGCATCCGCAGGCGCGCCTCGCAGCTCAAAGTCAAGATCCCCGACTTGACTGATGTGAATTCCATAGACAAGTGGTCCCGAATGTTTTTCCCCATCACCTTTTCCCTTTTCAACGTCGTGTATTGGCTTTACTATGTACACTAAGGTCTGTCCTAAGGGTTCGGAAACGACTGCTTTCCTCTTTTGAGTTTTCACCCCACAGGTCCCCAGCAGCGAGACTGCTGTGGTTTTGAGGTAAGAGATTCAGCCATCTAATTGGTTTTAGGTCTTGCATATCAATTTTATTACTGCACCATGTTTACTTCAACAAAGGAAAACAACAACACTATTTTTTTCCAGGCTACTGTGGTCCAGGTTATCAGCTCTTTGGAGCTCGGTAATTGCCATGTTTACAAACACACACGAAGAGAGAAGTTAGGTAAGGCAGCTCTTGAGCAGTCCTTCCTAGTTGCCCTGATTTTATCCTTTTTAAAATAAGAATGAAAAGAGGGCCTAGTTCTCTGTGCAAGCTGCTTCCTGGTAAACTGTAACAGTCTCATACTGCCAAAAACAACAACACAATTTCCAGGATCTCAGAAGAAAAAAACACAAAGCCATTGACCAGTTACAGATTTCCAGGAAGGGAACCAAGAGGAGCCTGGAAGAGAAAGACTCCTCCCACCCCTAATTCTCACGTAGCAGCGTTCTCAGCTCCGTGGAAGAGGAGGGAGGATTGGCCAGCACTGGTGGAGGTCATGCAAACCCAATCTTGCCAGTTTCACCTCACCATTGAGCCGGACATTCTGAAAAAATGCTTCTTTCTCAGACTTCCAGGCTGATTTAAGATTTAACATTAGAATCCAACCTGGTAACCATTGAGAACATTTTTTCCTTTCTTCTTGAGAATGAGGAGTTTGGGGGTTAATGACTTTTTTTTTTTTTTTTAACTATTTCAAATGAACAGCCCTGAACTCATTCATTAGCCTGGAATCACTTGACGCTGACATGAAGCCATGCCATCACATTTCCCTGGTTCCTGCTCCAGAGAGAGTGAGAGGAAGGGGGATGGGAGAAGAGGGCTTCAAAGATGGGGATCATTGCTCTTTCCATGAAGAAGGCGAGACTTATCTGCTGTGAAAAGGGTGCCTGGGCAGTTACCTGAACTGCCAAATCTTAAATCAAATAGTATATATTTCTTAGCCTTCCAGAGAGCAGTTTCTAATGGCGAGAGGCTAGTTGCACCAGCATCAACTGGCACCTTATGGCTCTGCTCTCTGAGCTCTGCATTCCAAAATATGAAACGATTGCACATTGGAATCGCACAGGAAATGCACGTTGCACCCATTTTTGTGTCATACTTCTCTGAGGCCAGATTTCTATTTTAAAGGAAACCTTCAAAAGGGCAAAACCGCAGATAACAACGCCAAACTCACTGGGCCTTCAAACATGTACACCAGACCCTAGCTACACCCATTAATCACTGTCATCACTGCTCTGCCTTATCTCTGTTCATAGATTACTTTGGTCATGGTCATCATAGAAGGGGTGTCTCTCAGTAGCCCAACACATGATTCTAAATATGTCTAACCAGCTGCAGATGAGATTCATATCATTTTATGTCATTAAAGACCCATTGCATATTTTTTTTTTCTTTAGCTGAGCATCAGAGAATTCTATATGTTGATTTGCAAGGTGGTGTGAAACCCTGAGTTTACCAATCAATTATGGAGGCGTTTGGGACCTACTCCTTGGGTGTAAAATAAGGGTTGAGGAAATAATAGGATGATTGCCTCACTTGAAGACCTGGCTTTCTCCCTAAGGCTGTGATGCGGGTCCATGTTTACAATAGCATCAGCTGTTAGAAATTATAGTCTGCATTGAAAGATAATGCTGAATTCCTATTGATGAGCCCAAGGAGAGAGTTGTAAGATATTCTTCTAGAAAGCAAGAGGAAAAGAGAATCCCAGAATAAATGAATGGTTATGGCTATAGTTAATATACACTAGTATAAATGTGAAAACTCTGCTTTAACTGGGAAAATTATCTCAATGGTTTCATAAGAAATTAATAGGGTATGGGGACCAAATTTTCATTCAGGTTTTAATTGTATAATCACAATCCCCTGGTCAAGGAAATGTTTAGCTTCTGGGGATAAGTGATCCATTTTGAAACTAATTAGATCCTTGGCAGGTGAGATGCTCTGCCATTGTAAAAATCCCCCAAATGACTGTAAGGTTAATATTTCCAACGACCACCCAGGAACCACTGTGTAGCCATCTGTTTTAAACACAGGAAGGGAGACTTTTGGCTAATGCCTAACAGGAATAAATCATTCTGATGTCAAAGCTCTCTAAAAGTTTTTAGAGGTGAAATGCTAAATCAGAAAGGAAGTATCCGTAATCCATGTTCCTTAACAAAACAATGTTTCTTTATCTGTTTAGATCATTCTTCTTGGAAAAGATTGAGGTAATTTATATTTTTCTTATTTTTTTATCTTGCCTTAAACGTCTAAAGAATTTTATGCTTGTAGCTTAAAATGTATCTCTAACAGGAAAAAAAAAAAAAAAGAACATTTTGAATTCTTATATATTAACCTTTGTAAAATGTAAAATTCGTAAGCCTGAATATTCTATCAGGCGTGAAATGGTGTCACTGTATGGCCTTCCTGGTGGTAAGGGGTCCCAGCCACCATCATGCAAGTCCTGTTAAGTAGCTCTGATTTTAGAGGCCGTGGCGGCCCCCCAAAAATGGAGAAGCTGCCATATTTCTGTTTCATGACCTCTTTTCCGACTTCTTTCTTCTGGACGCCTCCCAGCTGAACCCTCCCCTCGTGGGGCCCCTCCCACTCTTCCTCCAGGCTGAACGATGCCTGGAAACACACCCTTCTTTCTCTGCCTCTCTCCCTTGTTTTGCCCAAAATGATATACCCAAAACACGAAAGTTGTTAGACATTCTCAAGTGCCCTCACACCGATCCTGTTCCTGAAAGATTCAGACCAAGGCCTGAAACAGGGGTTCCTGTCCAACTATTATTGGGTTATTTTCTTCTTGCCATGAAAATAGCCATAATCTCCTTCATGACTGAAGTGGCAACGAGGCTGAAAACTGTATGGACTCTCTTATGCTACAGTCACGTCCAGGGGACCCCCATGTTCACAATCCATAAACGGTGACATATATTGTGTCGTAAATGTAACCCGTGAAACCCCGCACGCATCCCATCTTTCGCTTGACAGTGATGACTACACATCCATCCCTTCCACTCACGTCGTTTGGCTTAAAATATCAGGGGTGACGTGTGTTACACTTACCAGCTCCGTGAAGCAAAGACCCAGGTAAAGATGTGTTTGGGCTGAATTGCTGGAGGCTGTCGCCTCCATTCTCTACATTGCCAAATAGAAGCAGCAGACTGGGCGGTCATTCTGCTGATTAAATGATACGTGTTTTCATACAAACAAACCATCTTACTGTGCATTACAATCAGTGAAAGATTTTGAAAGTGCCAAGAGAAAAATGTGGTGCAGAGAATAAAGTTTGCTTTAGGGATCCAAGTGTAGGCTTTCCTTAAACAAACAAGTTTGTACAATCCACAGAAACGTTGACTAAATTCCACCTTTCTAAAAAAAAAATCAATGACTACTTTATAAATATTCATTTCAAAAAGAGCGCAATTAAAATTTGCCAAGTTCAACAAAAAAATAAGGTACAATTTATAATGCCAGAAGGAAACTATCTCCAAGATTTCTTATACAGACCATTTTGAATAGTATCTTACCAAAGGGTGACAATGCCACATTTTTATTTTTATTTTTTTTTCTAATCAAAGTGTAATCGTGTATCCCAGAGGGAAGCAAAAGGCACGTGCCAGCGTTTGTTCACGTTGGCTCCGTGAGCAGTTACTGGGATGCGGAGGACACACACAAAACTGTCTCGGTTTTCTGGACGCAAACAAGTAGACAACAAAGGTACCCTTGGCCATGGAATGTAGACTCTTCTGTAAACTCCCCTGTAAATTCTGTACATAGTTCACTGACCTGTTCCTGCTGCGTGGCGGTCCTCGGCCTCGGGCGGGCACCTGAAAACGCTGAGCACTGTAAATACTGTCAGCTTCCGAGGCGCTCGCTTTCCTCCATGAAGTGACATGACTAGTGATTTGGGTCCAAACCAGAAGCTTTTTAGCTCTTGCTCTCTCGCCGCCCTGTTCTGTGCGCACTTGTGTTAACGCTGCCAGGTGTCTGTGACCCCTGCCTCACGCCCCGCCCCCGCCGGGAGGGACAGGCGCCGCCTGCGGGGAAGGCCGCGCACCAGCAGAGACAGAGCCTGGAGCCAGCCGCTCCTCCTGCAAAGGTGTCCTGCAAAGGGGACGTGTGTCCGAGTCACTCGCGGCTCTTTCTATATTCAGATACCGAATTACCTGTGCTCTTCAGGGGGTGAGGCGTGGAAGAGATGATCAAAACCCACAGGTGATCCGAAGCTTCCTTGGCACCAATGCTTCACCTTTGAACTTTTCCCCTCCCACGAGGTTTCCCAGAACTTTTAATAAGTCTAGAAGCGGATGGATGGATTTCATCAGGGTGAAACAGTCGACTGTCCAAACGACGGGAAGGAGAAAAGGAAGAGATAGCAAATGACATTGGTAACACAAGCTGGCTGGCTCATTTCTGAGAGACCCAGAGGGAACCGTGTCACTATCTTTCAAGGTAAAGAGGAATCTTGGGAATGAAAACAGATGTTTTACAACTGGGGAGGCCCAAGATATGTTTGATGTGTGCTAATTAAACTTAAAAAGAGAATTTGATAACTAAGTATTCTCAAATGTATTTCTCCCCAGTCCTGATATTCTTGAAAAAGACATTCAGAATGGTGGGATGTGATGCCATAGATGTGTTTCCATGCAAACTGGCAGTCCCAGAGAGGGTGGTAGTGTCCACAGAAGTTCACAATATCCAAGCAAGCAGGGACATAGATTGGTATTTTTCTTAGGAATGTTTTAGAGAGTCCAATGTCTTTCTCAGAGGTCAGAACTTGGCAAGACAGGGCTTTTTGTGCCAGCATTTTAGGTGCCAGACGGGTGCAGGGAGCCATCACTGTGAGACATTTTGGTTCCAAGATGTGCCAATGAGGGTCTACCATCAGTTGAATAAGAAAAATATCCTGTTTGAACTAATCAATTTCTACATTCAAAATACAATGTGCTTTTTACTTTAAACGTGCTTTTTCTAGTTAACTGAAATCAATGATACTGGCAGAAAATTAATTGTTAGAGGTTACAACTCAAAAGCAAACATTTGAAAGGGAATGCGTTTTAATAGGAGCGTTGCAAACCAGAACATACTAAGGTCCTGGTAGGGTACGGGAAAGAGTTCGGAGTTAGCTTTTACTTCTCCAGGAGCAAGAATTTCCTTCTTGGAACTCAAGATGTCTAACGTCTGTTTTGTTTTTCCTAATCAAAGAGTCCTTGGTACATCAAGGGGCTCACAGCCGTCCCTGATTGGCCCCTACTCACCTTGCACATCCCGGAGCAGCCAGCACTCATCACAAAGGCTTCAGTAGGAAATAAGTGTGGGAAACGTCGGTGTGATAGTTCTGAGCCAGCTGGGAAAGGAACTCCATTCCACTGAACAACTCTGCCTGCACTTTTTCTGCAGACAATAGAAAAATAAATGAATAAACATAAATCATTAACAGGCATGGGCAAGAAGGCAAAAGATGAAAAAGTCTTTTTCCCCCTCCTCACTCATCCACTTCAACCTTTCAACTTATCTGAATTTCTGCCTACTAAGGCAGGCCAAATAAACAATACAAGAGGGGAAAATACTAAGTGCTTTGATGAGCCACTCTGGCAATGGCAGGGTACACCTCCTATTAGGACTCAAAGCTAAAAACACTGAGGATAACTCTTTTCTTTACTCATTTTGTATAAAAGCACCATAATAAATTGTAAACAAATACAATAAAAAAAAGAAGTATAAAAATCATTAAAAGAGAGGCCAAATAACTTGGCGCATTTGCCTTAGATATACAGGGTCACAGATTCACTAGCTTAGAGCAGCCCCAGGGGAAGCCGGAGGACGAATAGGCGCAACCAGTGCTGCTCTCTGGCCCCTGGTCTCTCCCTGGGCTTCCTTTTGAAGAGCAATGGGGGAGGGGGGGACATTTTCCAGCATAACTTTTATAAGTGCAGAGTATTAAAATACGATGTGTGTGTGCGTTTTGCAGGGGTGGCTGTGTGAAATAGATTACCTCTCTTGTGTTCATCCCTTCCCAGTGCCACAGAACCCCAACCCTCATGCCTTAACCCAATGAAACTGATTCATGTATGTTTCCTCTTTCTCATTTCAAACCTCAAAAGCTATTGTGCCCATGAATAGCTGAAAGCTTCAGCTTCTGTGGACTTATACTGCACATCTTCAGTTGAATCCACACCAAAAAAAATAATAAATTTTAATAACTTCCCCAAATTCCTTCTCCTGTCGCCTCTAAGGGGCCTGGGGAGGCAGCTTGTGTGCTCACATAGCCTCCTCTGAACTGCCTTGGGTTTGTTTTTTCTGCTTTTCAGTCTTGACGTGAAGAGTATATATGTTTACATAAACCTTCTCTCTCCCAGTGTAATTCAAACTAAAGTGGAAATAAAAATCATCAGCTGAAGCCTAGGAAAATGTGTATCTACACCAATGTTGGATGGTAATACCATCTCTTTACGTTATAGCTGTAATACGGTGAATTCATGCAGGATCAATTCTTTTTCTTCAAACTCCGTTATTCATACCCTCCTTCAGCTATATTAATTGTACACCCTTTAAAAATCTATTATTCCTCCCAGGATAGCTTATCATTCATGTAGCACACGACTAGTTACAAACTAGCCTCCAGGAACTTGACCCATTTTACCCTTTCTGCATCTTATTCCTATTACAGATTTTCACCCCTGTGATTCACCCTACCTACTCTGCCTTGACCTTCTAGCAGACATTAAATATAGTTAGTAATTGGACAGGTCATAATGCAAACTAAGTTTCCCCTATAAAATATGTAGAACCTCTTTTTCCTCTAGATAGCATTTCTATACTTAGAAAAGAGCGAGTTCTCTAAACATTATACTTAGCAATTTGCAACCTAACATTAAAAGTTAACCATAAATAAATGAGCTGCGTGGTCAGCAGAGGGAAATTGTAGTGGGATACACAACACCTTGGAGTTCAGACTGTGTGACCTGGCCTTTGTGCTGTCTCTACCACTGCCCAATTGTGTGACTTCGGACATGCCACCAGATGAGCTCCAACCTCCTCCCTTCCAGAACTAAATTTCAAAGGGAGTTGTTTTCATTTGTATAGGAGAGTCCCAGAAATGCATAGGAGGACCATGGCCTCTGCTAACATAGCCCCACAAAGTTAATCATGTTCCTTGTTGCGTGTCTTTGGGAGTAAGCCATCAGGTGTCAAGTGAATTGAATTTAATACTTTTCTATGTTCCTTTTAAAAATATATAGAACATAAAGTTAAGTTGGCAGGCAAGTGGCAAAAAAAAACACTTATTTTATGATTTTTTGGTAATGGTCTACAGTATTTCCCTTTAAGAGCATCAGAGACCCTCAGATAAGATAAATCAGGGTGGTCTCTACTTTTAGGCCTCCAGAAGATGTCACTCAGTTGGGAAAAGCCAAGAAATACCCCCTCGTGAGTGGAAAAGCCAACTTCTGAGTAACATCTGAGCAGAAATGCTGTTGCAAACCCCTTCAATGTTGCTCCCCGTTCCTGGACCCTGTCGCTGGCTTATGTTCTTCTTGCCTTGATGATCCCGGTCTTGATTAGTTCAAAAGTGAGTGGAGAGCGGGAGGAAAGAGAAAATTTTCCACTCGCAGCAGCTAGATTCTGTGTATGCCCAGCACACTGTCCAGTTCTCCTTTTATCCTTCTCCTCTACTCTTCCCCCAGCCCTCACACCAAAGCCCTTCATTCTTCTCTTGAAGGAAAGCACAGAAGGAACCATTTTCACAGCAACTGAATAGCCTAAATTGTGCCCTGGTTCTTTTTGCTTAACATTGTTAGGGAACGTACGACCCAGCTTTCCTAAGACAGTCAGACAGTCCCAGGGGTGCGTCATTATCAATAGAACCACCTTTCGCTCCCAAATTGTCCATTTACATGGTAAGTTATGTAGTCACACTAATAATCAGCTCTCATAATTCCCATTCCTGGAGGGTATGAGAAATATTAATAACTTAATGTTAACACCTTGGAGAAAATGTATGTCTTGGCTCCCCATGGAATCATTTGTGAAGTCTGACCTGACTTCTCCACCCCTAATGGGCACCTTCTTTCTCCTTGTTCCCCTTCTCAGCACCCAGCAAGCTAATCTTCAGGTTTTCCCTACCCTTCCACTGCCGTGGCCACACATCCCAAGAGGTTCTTGTTGCTATGCTTGCAGCTTTACATTTTATCCCCATTACCCAGACTTCCCTCTCCCTCTCTCCTTCCCAACAGGATTATAAATCAGGCCAACATCATCCAAAAGCCAACCATGAGCAACCTTCCCACATTCTGTTCACTCTCCTGCTAGTCCTCCCTCAATTCTTATGACCATTTTGTCCTAATAATAGGTATTCCATTTGTGCATTTCCCAGAACTATTGCAAATAGATGCTCTGCCTCCCTAAATAAAGTATAAGATCCTTAAGGGTAAATGCCCCGTTTTCTCATTCCGTTGCATTGCCCAAAGCATCTATTATTCTTCACATGGTAGAAGGTCTGTTAATGCTGATTAAACTACCTTGGTGATTGCGGCCACAGAGAAACATGTCTCTAAGGGGCAGTACTTCAGCATTACAGTTACTACTCTGTGAGGCAGGTGCTCCCTCCACACTCCCCTCATGTTATTTGAGCTCTAGAGAGCCCACTGGCATGTCTACAAATCTCTAAGTGAGTTTAACAACTGCAGTCAAAGTTACACTGAACCCAGGCTGGGGTCTGTGCACAGTGGTCACTGAGATGATTTTCCCATCGCTTATGACTAAACAGACGGAATCCTAATACCACCCTTCTAGATTCTACCAGTTCTGGCAGAATGGAACATTCTATGCTGATAACTACTGCTTTCCCTTTATGGAAAAAGGAAAATCTTTATTTAAAATTCATTTTTCCTCATTTCCCCATGTTTGCCTTCTTACACGCCTTTTAAATCTAGGTTCTGTGGGGCTGTTTGTGCTCAACGCTGGGGCTACACTGCATAGTTGGGAAACTTGAGAATTCAGATAATACTTACAGAGAGCATTGCACGCCCAATTTCATTCCTGCCAAGAAATAAACAAGTTTAGAACTATCTAGAGGAATGGGCAGTTCTTGACCTTCATCACTATCCCTCAAGACTGCATAGATAGATGTATGGTAAAATACATGTTCTCCCCCTTTCAGTGGTTGACTTTCCTGTTCTGCTCTATTACTTACACGTTAGCATAGGAAATATATCATTTGCAAGCCTTACCTCAGAGTGGCAACCAGCCTCCCCACTTTCACTAGATAACATATTTTTCTACGTAATATTCCCCCAAATACACCAAATTTCTTTTCTTTTTTTTTAAGCTAATGAACTCACATTAATCTGTTTCCTACATCTTTTAAAAATACTCATTGGATAAAGCTTGAAGTACTTTATATTTTGCAACAGTGCCCCAAGACATTTTTTTAAGGAATCCCCTTGATTATTCTAACTTACTGCAGTGTCATAGAAACAGAACTACATGTCCAAGTGACATTTCCCGTTCAGAACACCCACTATGCTTCTAAGTAAGGAACTCTTGTGACCAGGTAGGCATATATTCATTGACCGTGTTGCTCTACTCCTCTGTGTAGAGAGGACCACGAACCCTCTTGATAAAACTACCATGTGGCATTACTATAAAGTCATTAGGTTGCAGGAAGTTTCTGGAAATCCCAAATGATATAAATGTTTACAAGGAGCAAAAACTGTTTGACGTCTTTAAATAAGCTTTTTGACCGCCAGGCAGCATTTGATGCCATTGTGATTGGAACCTAATGACTAATGTGAAATGATGTTGACTTGTCATTTGAAAGGTCAGTGGAAATGTAACTTGGAAAGTTTAATATTGTATAGACACAAATAACACTGTTTCTGAGAGTAGTGCATCTACTGGGTTAGGGTGGCTTGCTTGAAGAATTCCCTTGGCTGTCCATCATGCCTGAATAGTTATTTCACTCCTTGATCTGGGGAGACCTGGCAAAGGTCTTTGCGTGGTGATTCTGGAGGTTTGGGAAAGCAGGATTCGTTAGGCTCAAGAATGAGAAGATTATTATCCTGCCAGCAATGGAACACCTCTTTGGCTACCACCTCACCTAAACCTTGATTCAATCCAAAAATTATTCTAACTCACTGCAGTGTCATGGAAAATCCAAAAATCAGCTAACCTTTCCAAATCAGACTCCTGCTATTTTCGTTCATAGCACCCTGTCCTGAACAGCTGGGCTTTCCAAAGCAGGTGCTACCGATACCGGCATACAGAAAGAAATTATTACACAACTCCGTTGCCTCTCCGATTCCGTTATGCTAAACTCACCAAATAGGTTAGAAAATGTTAATTGTTTGATTCCTCGTGACTTCAAAACTCCACTAGTCAATTTGCCAAATTGTCTAGACACCCTCCTAAACATGACTTAGCTCGTCCCTATCGGATTGGTATCAGTTCTCTCCCTCTTTATTTGTCAGCAGGCAGAACTCCTTTCATTGCAAAGAAACGTAAATCACAATATTTTAATGTTCTTTTGCTCTTTTGACATAAAAGTATTTGCTTTCTTATATAAACAGATACTTTTGTATATCTACCAGACCCCAAATAAAGCTAAATGGCAAGAATGAGTATTTCTGGAAACCTATAGAAATTTTAATAAAATGAGACAGGTTTAACCAATGTCAAGACAAGAAGGGTAGACTCCTTACTTTTATAATTCAAGTTTCTATTTTGTATTCATCGATGAGCATTTTCTGACTGAAACTGCGGCTCTGTCTAGTGAAACTTGTATGATTTTCTGTAGTTGCTTTTTACATTTGGAAGCAAACTTTCCTAAAGTGTGCTTGATTGTCTCCTTTCTGTTAAGGATTTGATTAAAATATTCTAGCTGTTTCAGTCATTCCTTGTTGTGTGCTTAAAATATGTGACGTTATGCCTTTGCTATCTCAAAAACTATCTGTGGGCAAGATCCATGAAGCCTGTAGACTGTGATCTATACACATGAAAGAAGAAACAGATTCTTCTTCTAAGCAGTGAATCAGTGAATAAGAAACTGTTCGGCATCCTCTGATTCCTGCCCCCTTTACCCTTCATGGCCTTTTTTTCTATTCGTAATCATTCATTGAGTAATCGTGTATTCTTGTACAATGCAAAACCAACTTACATGCAATCAGGTAAGGGCACAAGACACACTTGTGCCCTCAATTTCAGGACTCACAGATACCCTAGCAGTCACAGGACTGTAGTTCACTCAGTAGTTGTGTTAATGATGTGGCTTTGCTATAAACTAAGTTGCTATTTTCTTTACATTGGACTCAAAGATTTTAAACGTTGCAGCGAATTAAAGAAAACACATTTGAAGGCTGATGTGAAAAACCATCAGCTATTCCTCCGAAAGCCGTTGTGCAGCTTCTGAAGTGTAGTTTATTGCTGTAAATATGTACTATTTATGTTCGCTTGTTTATTCCTAAGACAAATAAAAGATTTTTTTATTCAAAATGCCTACCTGTAAAAAGTTTACTTTGTACTATTTTAAAAACATGCACAACTTCAGATATATTTGTATAATATTTAAAATGTTTAAAATTCTGACTCTATCATTGTAGAGCTTTTATGGTAAAAATTTAATACAAAGCAAAACCCTTACATTTGGAAGAAATTCTTTGCAGTATTATCCAACAATTGGGGGGGGGGGGAAACACCAACACTTTTCCCTCAATTTCAGGACTTATTTCTGTACCACTTTGACTTAAAAAGATAACTATCCTATACAATAAAAGGGTAATATGCAAATTGATCCTAATGGCGGAACAACTGGGAAAAACAGGTCACTTTAACACGCCCTGACCACCAGGGGGCAGACGCTGAATGCAGGAGCTGCCCCCTGGTGGTCACTGCACTTCCACAGGAGGAGCATTGCTCAGCCAGAAGCTGGCTCATGGCTGGCCAGCGCAGCAGCAGAGTCAGGAGCCTCTCCCGCTTCCGTGGCAGAGCTAAGGATGTCTGACTAATGGCTTAGGCCTGCTCCCTGAGGGCTCCTGGACTGCAAGAGGGATGTCTGACTGCCAGCGGGCCTAAGCCAGCAGGTGGACATTCCCCAAGGGGTCTTGGGCTGCCACTCAGTGTGTGTGTGTGTCTGTGTGTGTGTGTGTGTGTGTGTGTGTGTGTGTGTGTGTGTTAGGGGCCCGGTGCACGAAATTCGTACACTGGGGAGGGGTCCCTCAGCCCAGCCTGCCCCCTGTCACATACTGGGAGCCATCAGGGGATGTCCTATGGATGGCTTAAGCCCACTCTCCATTGGGGAGCAGTCCTAAGCCACAGTCTGGCTTCCCTTTGCTTGAGGCGACCGGGCTGATCAGGGTAAGGCACCCACCCCATCACCCCTCTGCTGCAGCCACTGCCAGTCACTGCAGCCGCCCAGGTATTTTCATCAACACAGACCCCAGTCCCTTCACCATGAAAAAATAACAACTTTCTTTAAGCATTTTCAAGATGTGCCTTTCATAGAATATGACATTTCTTTATTTTTCTTTTTATCCCCATTGTTTCCATTGATTCTTTTCCCCTTCCCTCTGATTCCAAGCTCAGCCCCTTCCCAAGCCAAAAGCCTCCTCTCCAGGTTTAGGCTTGGGAAGGGGTTTGCCCCCCCCACACCCTCCGATCGCAGGCTTGGCCCCTTCCCAAGCCTAAAGCCTCTGCCCCAGGCTTTATGCTTGGGAAGGGGTTCCCCGCACCTCTGATCATAGGCTTGGCCCCTTCCTAAGCCTAAAGCCTCCACCCCGGGTTTAGGCTTGGGAAGGAGACCCCCGCCCCTCCGATGACAGGCTCAGCCCCTTCCCACACCTAAAGCCTCTGCCTGATGGCCGGCTGGGAGTGACCTGGGTGCCGAGGAGGTTCCCCAGACCCAGGTATGTATGCAAATTAACCACCATCTTGGTTGGGTTAATTTGCATACTCACCCTGATTGGCTGGTGGGCGTGGCTTGGGCGTAGCAAAGGTGCGGTCAATTTGCATATTACTCTTTTATTAGGTAGGATATATATATTAGAGGCCCGGTGCATGAATTTGTGCATGGGTGGGGTCCGGCCAGCCTGGCCAGCGGGGAGGGGACATGGGCAGTTGGCTGGCCTGCCTGCTGGTTGAACTTCTTGTTGAGGGGACAATTTGCATATTAGTCTTTTATTATATAGGATATACACTGAGTGGCCAGATTATTATGTGTTCAGAAATCATAATCTGGCCACTCAGTGTCTATACTAGAGGCCTGGTGCACGAAAATCCATGCACTTGCGGGGGGGGGGTCCCTCTGCCTGGCCTGTGCTCTCTCGCAGTCCGGGAACCCTTGAGGAAGTCTGCCTGCTGGCTTAGGCCCACTCCTCAGCAGTTGGACATCCCCCCTGAGGGGTTCTTAGCACTGCCTTGGAGGCGGGAGAGGCTCCCGCCACTGCTGCTTGCCTTGCCAGCTGTGACCCCGAGCCCGGCTTCTGGCTGAGCGGCGCTCCCCCTGTGGAAGCACACTGACCACCAGGGGGCAGCTCCTGCATTGAGCGTCTGTCCCCTGGTGGTCAGTGCACATCATAGTGACCAGTCCTTCTGCCATTTGGTCGATTTGCATATTAGCCTTTTATTATATAGGATATATATTAACACACCTTACAAACATTTGAATGGACGGTTTATATATTATAAAAATAATAAAAGTCCTCTGGTATGCAAAAATGATCCCTAAAACAGATTTTAATAACATCCATTTGTGAGGTGTGTTATGGCAAATTTCTTTTCAAATCTTCACTGTAAATATATTCATTAGAGTTGGCCTATTTGTCAGCCTTTCCTAATTTGAAAACTTCCAACCTCCAAACTCATTCTCTCCCTTCAGAAATATGTTGGCAATAAAATAATTAACAAATTAAAGGTGTGAAGCTTACTTATCCATTAATTGATAGTAAGAGTCTAAACTCCAGAGTAAGGAGGACAAAGGTCCAGCCAGCCAAATAACTGGGAATCATTCCTTTACCAGCAGGTCCTACACCTGCAGTGTTACTGGGGTTTTCAGAGACATCCTACACTGGCTATTGTCCCCAGAAGATGATGTTATACAATGAGAGAAATGAATGGCCATCAGTTTCATTTAAATTAGAAAATGAACAAATATACAGGGTGTCCCCCAAAAAATGCATACACACTTTAACAGCTGATTTCTATTACAATTTGAAAATGAAATGTATTTTAATAAACACTGTCTTTATAATTATTCTAAGTGTGTATTCATTTTTGGGACACCCTATATTTGTAGCATGTTTGAAATTTTCTGTAAGAATTATAGGTAATAAGAAGCTAACATAAGGTAGATGTGCATCTATGTTGTCACTAGTATCAGCCAAGGATGTGGAGAAATTCCTGTAGGTAGGAATGTAAAATGGTGTGGTCACTATGGAAAACAGTATAGAGGTGCCTTGAAAAGGTAAACACAGAACTACCATATGGTCCAGCAGTCCCACTTCCAGGTCTTTATCCAAAAGAATTTAAAACAGGATTGTGATCAGATATTTGTGCTCCTGTGATCATTACAACATTAGTCACAGTGGCCAAGAAGTGGAAACAACTTAAATGGCCATTGCTGGGTTACCAGATAAAGAAAATGTATGTACTTACAATGGAATATTATTCAGTCCCAAAAATTAAGGACATGCTATCATATATTAAATCAGCAATTTTCAACATTTCTCATCTCATAGCACACATAAACTACTGAAATTCTATAACCCCACCCCCATAAAAAATATTTTTTTGCCAATCTGACAAAAAGAAAATAGGTATCATTTTGATTCACTCACACCAGACGGTTATTGTTGTGTTGGCTGTTGTCATTTTTTCATTTGACAATCTAAGTTAAAAGAGATCAGTGCCTGTGACTAAACAGTCAGGTGTTTCAAAAATTCTTGTGGCACACTGGTGTGAAACTGCTGTGGTCAATCACTTACCATAATGAACCTTGAGGACAGTATGGTCAGTGAAATAAGCTCGTACAGAGGGAAAAATACGGCATGATTCTGCTCATATGTAGTATCTAACGTAGACAGACTCATGGAGCAGAACGCAGAATGGTGGTTGCCAGGGGCTAGGGAATGGGATTGGAGAGCTGCTGTGCTATGCGTAGTTTCAGTGACACAGATGAAAACGGTCGAGAGATCTGCTGTACATTGATGTGCAGAGTTTATACTGCACTGAACACTAAAATGTTTGCTAAGAAGGTAGACCTCATGTTAGGTTGGGTTTGTTTTGTGTGTGTGTTTTGTTTTGTGGGTTTTTTGCCACAATTAAAAAAAAGTGGTATAGTGACTTTGAAAAAGTTTGGCAGTTTCTTACAATAATTATGCAATAAAATCCAGCACACTCCTAGATACTACTCAGTTAATGTGAAAACCTGTATCCACATAAAAACCCACTTGTGAATGTTTACAATAATTGGCAAAAAGTGAAAACAACCAATGTCCTTCGATACGCGAATGGATAACCAAACTGCGGTACAGCTATACAGTGAAATATTATTCAGAGTTAAAAAAAGAAATGAGTTACCAAGCCACAAAGAGACATGGAAGAATCTTAAATGCATATTGCTAAGTGTAAGAAGCCAGTCAGAAAAGACTACATACTGTAGGATTCCAACCATATGACATTCTGGAAAAGGTAGAACTATTATAAACATTTTTTTTTTTTAAATCACTGGTTGTCTGGCATTCAGAGGGTGTAAAGGGCTGAATAGGTAAAGCACAGAGGATTTTTAGGGTATTGAACTATTCTGTGCAGAGGATACATGACCTTTGGCATTTGTCAAAACTCAGCACTATTCAACACAAAGAGTGAACCTTAATGTACACAAATTTAAAAATCACTTAGGAAGTTGGGTCCCAGCAAGTAATAGACGATGATAAAAAAACTTAACTGTACTACAAATATTTAAAACAACCTCACTGGAACATATTATTAAAAGAACATTAGGTATGAAGTCTGAATAAACTATGGAATTTAGTTTAAAATAATATACTTATATTAGGTCATTAATTATAAAAACTAGTAGCCCATTTGCAGGAAAAATCCTGCAAGCAGCCGCTGCGGCCTCATGCGCTGCCACTGCTGCCGCTGTTGCAGCCACCACGCCTGCACCCGCGCTGCTGCCACCCGCCCTGCTCCGCCCCGCCCCGGCCCGCCCAGGCTTTCCCTCTGGCAGCCATCTTGCTTTCCGCTTTTCCTCCGTCTTCCTTCTAAGTTGTCTTCAGTCTTCACTCCTCCCTCCCTCAGTGTATGCAAATTAACCTGCCATCTTTGTCGGGTAATTTGCATACTCGCCCTGATTGGCTGGTGGGCGTGGCTTGGGCATAGCGAAGGTGTGGTCAATTTGCATATTACTATTTTATTAGGTAGGATGTGCAATACTAATATTACACATTAATAATCTGGGGAAAATGCATGTGTGGTATATGGGATCTCTCTGTACTTACCTGCTCAATTGTTCTGTAAATCTAAAACTGTTCTAAACAAATATAGTCTATTTACAGAAAGAAAAGAACAAGCTACAGATTGGGAAAAAAATGCTTACAAGACATACATATGATAAAGATTATAGCCAGGCTATATGAAGAACATCCAAAATTCAATAATAAGAAAACAGTCCAATTTAAAAATGGGCAACAGATCTAAACAATTTGAAAAGCTGTGTCCACATAAAAATCCACCTGTGAACATTTACAATGATATACAGATGGCAAATAATCACATGAAAAGACACTCAATATCATTATTTTTATTAAAACCACAATGGGATACCACTACACACCTATTAGAATAGCTGAAATTAAAAAGACTGACAAGTGTTGGTAAGGATGTGGAGGAGGAATTTTCATAGATTTTGGCATGGAATGTAAAATGGTAAAATCACTTTGGAAAATAGTTTAGCAGCTTCTTGAAAACATAAACCTACCACATGTCAAATCATTTTGTTCCTAAGTATTCATAGGAAAGCTTAGCCTATATAATAAAAGGCTAATATGCAAATTGTCCCCACAGGCAGAAATTCAACTAACCAGGAGTTAGATGTGTGCTGACCACCAGGGGGCGGCGTGGAACATGATGGGCCCCGAGGAGAGCAGGACCATGGTGGGATGGTGGAACAGGTGAGCAGGTGGTGCCAGGCCAAGGAGGGTGCCAAGGGAGGGCCCAGCCGGCAACCGGCAGCCACTAGCAACCTTACCCGTGCACAAATTTCATGCACTGGGCCCCTAGTGTCCACATAAAGACATGTACAAGAATTTCACAGCATTCAGTGTGTTACACAAAAAAATTTAAACAACCAAAATATTCATTAACAGGTGGATGAACAAATCCGGGTAGACTTTTACAGCAGAATACTTGACAGTAAAGAGTGAACTATTGCTATATGCAACAATATGGATGAGCTCAAAATAATGCTGAAAGGAGCCGATCACACACAGTATAAACTGGATGATTCTGCTTACATTAAATCCTTGAAAATGTGAACAAATTGGAATTTTTCATGGCAGGAAGCAGATCAGCAGTTATCTGGGTGGGGGAAGGGCACAGGAGCGGGATTACAAAGGAATAGGACACTTTCAGGAGTGACTAATGTTCACCACCTTGATTGAGGTGATGCTCTCCTGGGTGTACATATATCAAAACTTGTCAGATTGTGTATGTGCAGTTTATAGTATATCAGTCAGATTTCAATATGCTAATGTAGTGATAATGTGGTACTAAGTAGACCAAGATTTTTTTCCTTCTCAGATAGGAAGTGCTGTATGGAGGGTAGAAATACAGGACCTTAAAAAATGACATGAGGAACTTGCACAAGATCAATCAACTATCGCCCTAAGCACACTGTTTAGTTCAGCTGATATGTATTTTTTCATAACCAAAATTTCCCAGTTAAGAAAGTATATTGATGAACATTCTGGCACCAGCTCCTGATCTATAATCTATATAATAAAAGCATAGTATGCAAGTTGTCCCCTCACCTGCGAGTTCAACCAGGGGGCGGGACCAGCCAGGGGAAGGGAGGGAGGCGCTAGAGACCCAACCAGTGCAAGAATTTTGTGCACTGGGCCTCTAGTCTACTAGTATATATATAAAAGCCTAAGCGACCGGCTGACCAGCCAGTAACTATGATGCACACTGACCACCAGGGGGCAGACACACAACACAGGAGCTGCCGAGCTGCGGTCACTTGGCAGTGGCGGTTCTCGGGTGATGCACCTAGAACCAGAGAGGAGGGAGCCTGATTCCAGGGTACTGTCACCCAAGAACCGTCCTCTCGCAATCCGGGACCCCTCGGGGGATATCAGAGAGCCAGTTTCAGCCTGATACCTGCAGGCCAGGGGAGGGACCCCACCGGTGCACCAATCCATGCACTGGGCTTCTAGTTAACGTATAAATAGCTCAGAGTAGCAGAAGTCTAAAATACATTTTGAGAGCACCATCTAGATTACACTCTGATATGTATTAACCTCTCTAAGTCTATCCTCATCTATATATAATGAGAGTAGTAATAATTGTCTGGACACCTCAGATAATAGCCTGATGCTCTAATGAGCTATAAAGCTTACAAATAGCAGGTACCAATTAATTATGTATTATTGCATTATGTAGAAAGTAATTTGAAATAAAATTGTTTTTATTTGTTCAGAATGCTTATCTGTAAACTTAACTGAAATTAAAAAATGATCTGTTTGCCAACAAAGTTAACATCCAAAACTGTTAAATTCAATATTAAGAGTTTATAAAAAAATGGACATAATTTTAGCTATTTGAATAGTAATATATAAACTATACAATGACATATATTCTTTTTACCAGCTCATGCTCTTCCAACCAGACATAGAAATACCAGAGTAGCAGTGTTATTGCATTTTTCCTATGTTCTAGTATAAGATTTTAGTTTATAGAATTCACAAACTCAAAATTGTCCACACAGTATTTTCTAATTCATCTGAAGAGCTTCTTTCTCTAAGAATTTTTTCATTTTATAATCTTTCCTTTGAAATATGAGTAAGATATGGAATCTCCTTAGTTATATATAGCTTATATAGCCTTTAAAAGTTATTTTTAAAATATCACAAATTAGTCATATATATATATATATATATATATATATACTGTATATATCCATAATACACATCTTTGCTATTCACATACTTCTTTTAGCAAGATTCAAGTTTATTTGTGCTTTGTATGTTAACATTACTTTAGAGCCTATTTTTAGTATTCAGTAAAACTTGGTATCTATAAAGATCTGTCAAATATTTAATAAATGAAGCAGAACAGTCATTATGAAAATATAAACTACTACTATAGCTTTTTATCTTTATTTTTTTTAATGCATTTCCTGTCAACCATATAATTTCCTGTTCTTTAGGAAACTTGATAAATTTTTATCTTTGTCATCTCAAAACGGCTGCTTTCTCAGAGTAGCATAATAGCATATTGCAGGTTTTCTGAGCACACAGTATTCGCTGTCATATCAGTTGTAACAGTGGAATCTGATGATGCTGGTATTCATCATTTCCAGTTATTTGAACTGCAGGATGACCTTAAAAACAAAAGGGAAAGGGGAGAATCAGTTTACACCAGAACGATGCCAACATCTGCTGTACGAGATGCTTTATAGTCTGTGAAGTGCCCCAAGAACTGAAAACAAATATACTGCTCAGTAACTGATGGCACAGGCCTGCCAGATCCATGGTTCAGAATCATTTCACGTTTATACCATGCTCTACCACACATCCCATCAGACCTTTAGTCCCATTCAAAGGCAAGCCAGTACCAGTTTGGTGACTGGGCAGGTGGACCAGTCATCCAGGCACCAAAATGGCTGAATAACTGCAGCGTATGAAGGGAAGCTGAAGTATACCAGGGTTTAGAAAAACACAGACACAAGAAGATTGGTTAGTGGCAAAAGATTGGTAAGGAAAACTAACTTTAATCACTGAGATTGATCACTAGAGAAAATGCTGAGCAATAATGAAGGGAACATACATAACAAAGATAATTATTTTTATTTCTTCCTCACAGTAGCAGTTTCTATGATTTAAATATTATTTTTCTCATTAATTGAACACTGGGAATGGTTACTGTTATTTAGCCCTTCCTTTGTAAATGTAAAGCTTTTAGTCATTGTCATTCATTAGTCCTATCTTGATTCAACCTGATTTTGTCATAACTATAAGGCATATTTTTGTCTCCTGTAGTTAAAGCAATTTTCTATTATTTGTCCAGTTAAATAAGACACTTTTTTTCAAGATCACGCTACTTTAAATCATAAAAACTCTTCAAAATTAACATATCATATTCCCAAGGTAAAAAAAAAAAAGTAATTTTTATCATTAATGTGCACTGGAGCAAAAGAAATCTAGCTGTTAGAACAGCACTATTATTCTTTTAAAAATAACTACTTGATAAATTATGCTCCAAAGTAATTAAAATTACAAGTTATAATTAAGTTAATGTCTAAATCTAAAGATACATAACAAAGTATTTTCTGTGCTTGACATAAAATATCAGGAAGAAAAGAAATATTAACAGCAAACTATGAGTGTTTTCTTACATGGCTCTATTGGTATCTATCAAAACTTAAACATTTTAAACCACAAAACAAAATTAAAAAAAACACCTTATTAGCTGCTTCCAAGGAATTTATTAGGTTCTGTAGTTCTTCTTGACTCATTTCGATAGAATATGGTTTGACTTCACCATTTTCTTTTACGTCTAGATGAAGGTTTAAAAGTGGCATTTGTAATGTAGCAATCTTGTCACTGGAAAGTGCAAGCTGATTAAAATGAAGGAAACAGCAATTAATAGATATTAAACAGGCCTATATTAAATATGCATCAGAGCTTATGAACAACACATTTTATTAAAATAAAGTACTCCTATTCACTGTCAAGTACAGGGAAAGATGGAAGAAATAGCATCCAATGGATCTAAAATACGAAAACTGTTCTTGATGACTCTCCTTGAAAAATGTTTTTAAAGCTGTTTTAATAACACATTACAGAAACACCTTCACCAATTTTGGGAAGACTATAATGTCTAGAAAATTCCAGCCCAAAACAGATGTTAAATATATACATACTAGAGGTCTGGTGCACAAAAATTTGTGCACTGGGGGGGGGGGTGTCCCTCAACCCAGCCTGCCCCCTCTCACAGTCTGGGAATCCTCAGGGGATGTCCTACTGACCTCCCTCTGTGGGAGGCGACTGGGCTGATCAGAGGAAGGCACCGCCCCCATCACCCCGCTGCTACTGCCACTGCCGGCCGCCGCAGCCACCAAGGTGTTTTCATCAACAAGGACTCCAGTCCCTTCACCACAAAAAAATGACAAGCTTTCTTTAAGCATTTTCAAGATGTCTCTTTCATAGGATATGACACTTCTTCCTTCCTTTCTTCCTTTCTTTCTTTCTCTCTCTTTCTTTCTCTCTCTCTCTCTCTCTCTCTCTCTCTCTCTCTCTCTCTCTCTCCTTCCTTCCTTCCTTCCTTCCTTCCTTCCTTCCTTCCTTCCTTCCTTCCTTCCTTCCTTTCTTTCTTTCTTTCTTTCTTTCTTTCTTTCTTTCTTTCTTTCTTTCTTTCTCCTCACCTGAGGATATGTTTCCATTGATTTTTAAAGAGCGTGGAAGAGAGAGGGAGAGACAGAGAGAAACATCAATGTGAGAGGGACACTTCGATTGGTTGCCTCCTGCATGAGCCCTGACCTGGGCCCCGGCCAGGGGGAGGCCTGCAACCTAGGTACATGCCCTTGACCAGAATTGAACCTGGACCCTGCGGTCCGCAGGCCGAGGCTCTATCCACTGAGCCAAACCGGCTAGGGCAGGATATGACATTTCTTAGCCCCTCCAGCAGTGGACCTTCGTTTTTTCCTCCAGGAATGAGGTAGAAAAACCCTAGATCACCTTTTGGATTCTTATTACCCAAATTACCAAGAGCATTGCGAGTGGTGTACTGGGAGCTTAGCTAATGAGCGGTCAGAAAAGGTGTTTCCTCTGCAGCTCACGTGCAGAGGCCCAGAGAGAAGAGGGCCTGCCAGCTGCAGGCCTGCACCATCCGTGGCTTGCCTCACTGCGCACGCAGTCCCCTCCTGCCCACCTGTGTGTGCAGCCTCCTCCTGAGCGGTTGTGATGTTACAGCCTCCTGGACAATTTGCATATTACCTCTTTATATAGATATAGATATACATATAGATATAGATAGATAGATAGATAGATAGATAGATAGATAGATAGCTCCACTATTTGAAACATGTAATGATTTACAGCTCCAGTTAATGAAATTTATCATTGTAAAGTTATTACACCTTGTTTGGATATTTATAATATACTAATGTCCAGTTAATACGAAAGATATAATTTTAATTATCTTTGATATCTTCATGGGACACTGCATTCTCAAAATGAAATTTTAGATGCATACTATAAAAAAATAAACATTTCTTCCTATTCAAAAACAGAAATAAAAACATACTCCTAAATAAATAGATTCTCACCTTTAACTGCCAATCAAAATCCTGTAGCTGTGCAGAGGAAATATCAACTACTTCATTTAACAGAGTCTGCTTAATTTCATCTTTTCTACTTTTCAAGCATTTCATGATAGCTTCTTGATGAGATGAATTCAACTGATTCAATTGCTGAGATATCTATGAACATAAAAATAAATGGTTATAAAATAAGTGAAAGAACCTCTCTATCTAAAATGTAAACACATAGTTCGACTCTCCTTTCACATACCATTTAAAATGGTACTAAATGAGAAAAAAAAAAAGATACTTCTGTCACTATGAAAAGAATAAGATGAGAATACATAACCAGCAAACGAGGTTTTAACAAATTTTTGCAAAACAGAAAGTAAAGGAAAAGGGTTGACTGATGAAGAGCATGAAAGTGATTACATCTGGAGACCACCAAAAAAAGCTGGTAGAGTTATATTAATATATCAGAAATGTTAACAACTGTTTAACTGTGGTAATGGGAATGTAGGTGTCAGCTACTTAACTTTCCGTTTTCTTCTATAACATTTAAATGTTTCACAACATTTAAAATAAAACTACAAAACCCAGAACTTCTACAATGAGATTTTCCACTTACAATAATGAGGTTTTTCTTGTTAGCTACTTACCAATGATGGCCCTTATATTATATAGTGTCCTAAAGACCAACTTAATAAAAAATCTGAACACTATTTATTATCTATTATAACATATAGGAATTTAGACTACAGTTACCTCTTCATCAGATAATTTTTTGCCCACTACAGCTTTGAAAAATTTGGTAATATCTTCCAGAACATGCATCCATTCTGTGGAATCCCAAACACTTTGATAATCCTGGTAGAGAGGATAAGTTCGGCCACAAATGCCATCAATTATTTTGTGAAGAAGCTAGAGAGTAAAAACGAAATGAATGTAATTATGAGTAAAATTATAAAACAGATTTAGCTCCCTTACAGCAAACATGAACTTCTCTTGTTGAAAGAAGTTCATATCATCTGCAAGAGCAGCTGAGGTTGAAATGTAACTATTTATTTATTTACTTTTGTTAATCTTCACGGAAAATATCTTTTCCATTTATTTTTAGAGAGCGAAAGGGAGGGAGGAAGGGCAGAGAGAGAAAGAAAGAGAGAGAGAGAAATATCTATGTGAGAGACACATTGATTAGTTGCTTCCCACATGCATCCCAACATGTGAGGGTGAGGGCCAACACTCTAACCCCTGAGTCACACCAGCCAGGGTGAAGTGTACTAGTAACTACTTTTAACATTATTTTATTAATTAAAAGTTAGAACTTCACACACACACACAAAAAAGTGTCATTTTGTCCATGTTCAGAAGCTAAAAGATTACACTGGTGTTTTTCCAATGTTACTGAAAGGAGGATGGTGAGTATAAAGGTTTCATCTTGGGATTCCTTAGACATTGTATGTATACCAATTACAACAACAAGTGTAACTCTTAGAGCAAAGTCTTTTTTTTTTTTTAAATATATTTTATTGATTTTTTACAGAGAGGAAGAGAGAGGGATAGACAGTTAGAAACATCGATGAGAGAGAAACATCGATCAGCTGCCTCTTGCACACCCCCTACTGGGGATGTGCCCGCAGCCAAGGTACATGCCCTTGACCGGAATCGAACCTGGGACCCTTGAGTCCGCAGGCCGACACTCTATCCACTGAGCCAAACCGGTTTCGGCAGAGCAAAGTCTTTTACTGTAGATCTACAACTACATTTTCCCTTGCCTCCATTTTTCACAACATTCATACTTACTTCTTTTGGTCCATCCAAGAAAGCCCTCAGTACCTTTCTTTTCCTTTTTTAATTCCTTTTTCTCTATCCTACCTTAATATCAGCAATGGAAATCCTAACACATACATAACTGAACACAGTAATTAAGACTGCAAATTTTGGAATGAAACTGGCTAGTCTGAATATTAGTTGTACTACTTAACTAGTTTTGTCAAGTTATTGAAAAGTTCTGTGCTTCTGTTTCTCATGTATAAAATAGGACAACATCCATACCCTCGTAATGTTGTAAGGATTAAAAAAGAATACATGCAAATCACTTGCCACATTGCTAGCTTATACAAGGCACTTAAACATTGCTAGCCATTATCATCATCATTATCATTATCACTGTTGTTACTACTACTACTACTACTACTACTACTACGTTCTATGCCTTTAACATATATGAACTGAGTACCTACTATGCCTGCACTAATCTAGGCAAATGTTTAACATGGTATTCTTCCTCAGGGGCTATTTATGTCTTATAAAAAGAGTATTTCAAGCCAAACAGCTTGGAAATGCATTTTAGCAGCAGGTCTTTCAACTCTTTCCCCCTGGATCATATTGACTCCATTTTTAAGGAATAACTTCTCTATAACACCACACATATCAGAACAGAGATGAGCTACTGGTGACCCCACTTCCAAAAGCTGGCGAATGCGCCATATGAATTTCTTCATTTGTAAAATCAAAGGAAAGGGTTAAGAATATTTTGTTGTTGTTGTTTATCCTGGCAGGAATTAAGAAAGTTCATCCCTTCTATTCAGCGCCCCCCCCCCCCCCACCACCACCACCACCACACTTTCCCCACTATAAAATGGAACAGAGACAAAAAGCAGGCCAAACTTTGGAACTTATAAAAGGTACTTACCACACACCGCTCTATCACATTATGTAGGCTAAGCACCCATGCCCACCCTTCCCCCATACTGAATGGAACAGAATAGGGACTTACGCAAAGCTGCCCATCACTGGTATCCAGATGACTGTCCCAATGACAAAGCTGAGTTTAATGTACATTAACTGATTACTTTCCTCAACAAACACCGATTTAAGAACCACCTTGAGCCAGACACAATTCTCAAGAATTGGAGATGTAAAACAAGTGTCTACCCTGAAGGAGCTCAGAGTAGGAGAGAGACCAGTGGCAAGAGGACCAGTTAAGAAGTTGTGTTCAGGGAAGACTTCACCAGGCCTGAACTGCTGGGGAACGGAGATGGCGGGAGTAAACATACTAACCTATTCATTACAGTACCAAGTGTCAGCCATGGTCTGAGGTGAGAAGGCAATGAGAACCACAGCCCCCAGAGCTAACGCTGAAGCTCCATATCGCATATATTGCTTTCTCTCAGGGTCAGCAAATTTCCTTCAGGTCTAAGACTTGGGGCGCTACGTTTTTTGCTGGAAAGTTCAAGGAGGGGGGGCAGGGGGAGCCCCACTTCTCAGTCAGATTTTCCTGTTATAGCAACCATTGGGCTTTCTTCCTTTCACAGTCCACAGTCAAAATACCGTCATATGTACTTACCGTCTCCACATTTCTCTCATCTGTCAAACTCACTCAAGTTTTGCTGCTGCCCAAAGCAATACTTCGAAATGCCAGTGCCTTTCGTAGCAAGGCTACCCACAGGAGCATGGCACAGACAGACTCCAGCCACCTGACTCCTGCTCACCTGCCTTCGCTACCCGCCTCTGCTTCTAGCAGGTCCTCAAAGCCCCCTGGGCAGCGGCGGCGGCGGCGGTGGGGACTTCCTCCTCTAGCCTCTGTTAGCTGCTATTCCTCTGTCTGAAACATTCTCTCCCCTCTAGCCTGTCTGGTTCCTCCCCATCCTTCAGGACTAAGCCTAGAAATAAATCCAGATGCTCCTGCTTTGAAAACCTTCCCTTGCCCCTTCAAATCTGGGTCGCTACCCCTCCCGCAAACTCAGGACTGGACACCTCCAGGTTTCCTGCCTAGACAGCAAGCTCCCCCAGGGCACAGACTGGGTCTCAGTCACCCTTGGGCACTCGGCGCGTGGCAGGCGTCAGGAGAAGCTGGATGAACAAATGAAGGAGGCTTTCTGCTTTAGGCTGGAGCTGCCAGCAGCCTGCATGTCCTCTAGGCTGAGTCTAGGGAAAGGCCACCCTGGAACACACTACCGAATTCAGTCGCCCCGTTCCTGGCAGCACTTACCAATTTTTACCCTGCTCCCCCGAGGGGCCCCGGTATGCTTCTCCAGGTCACCACGGTAACCCAGGCACGAAGCACTGTGCCTAGAGCGGAGGCAGCCTTTGGGAGGTGTATGTTAATGAATGAATGAATGAATGAATGAATGAATGAATGAATGAAACTTAGGTGGGAAGGTGCAAACCACCGGTCCACGAGGTAAGCTTTCCCAGATACGTGGCAGCTCCGCGCCCCCCCGGGGTCACTGGGTCCCGGGCCACCCCAGGAAGCAACTGACCACCCCAGGGAGCAACGGGCCTCCCCCACCAGGGTGAGGGTGCGGCCGGCCCGACGGAGTCTGCGCGCAAAGCCCCCCGAGGGGCAACTCCCGGCCACGGCGAGGAGGTGGCGGCCCAAGTCTCGGCCTCCACAGCTTACCCGGAGGAACAGGGGGCGGGCACCCGAAACCCCGCCCCTTCCTCTCCCTTCCCTGGGCCGCGAGCCCAGCCCGCGAACGCGTCTCGGGTGGACGGGCCTGACCCGCCCGCCAGGCCGACCCGCAGCCCCGGCCCCGCGCCGCCGCCGCCCGCGCCCTCCTCACCTGCGGGCCCCGCTCGGCTGGCAGCTTCTGCAGCCGCCACAGCGGCGTCCCCTCTTCCGATTCCATCCCTGGGCGAGCTGGGGTCCGGGTCACGTGACGAGGCCAGGCCGCTCCTCCGCGTGACTCCGGTGGGCGGGGCCTGGTGTGGCCCCGGGCGCTCTGGTGCGCGTGCGCAGAATTGCAGCCCAGCCTTTTCTGCCTGCTGCCGCGTTGCTTAAGCACCGTTGTGTGGTTGCTTTGAAGGCAAATTTGAAAATCTCTCAAAAGTTTTCAACTTCATTGAGAGTTTTGCTGAACTTTTTCTGCACTCTCTAGAAAGCCATCTACTAAGGGTAACCATATTTGGATTGTCCCCGGCCCATTTGTCCTGGAGGTTTGATATGTATCTTACTCAAGTATCCTGATTTGGAAGGTGAATTAAGGGTTTAATGTGGGCAAGATTATCCCACTTCCTAGTAACAGATAAGAGAGAAGTCACTAAGGTTGTCAATTCTTAAAAATTTTTATTTATTGATTTGAGAGAGAGAGGGTCAGGGAGAGAGAGAGATAGAGCTTTGTTGTTCCACTTATTTATGCATTCATTCGTTGCTTCTTGTATGTGCCCTGACTGGGGATAGAACCTGCAACCTTGGCTTATGGGACCCTACTCTATCCAACTGAGCTACGGGGCCAGGGCCCACTGGGGATGTCATATTTAGCAAGTAAAATGCACAGGTGCCCAGTTAAATAAGAAATTTCAGATAAACAACGGATAATATTTTGTTTTACGTGTGCCATAATGATTGCATGGGGCACACAGACCAAAAATGTATTGTTGTTCATCTCAAATACAAATTTAACTGGGTGTCCTGTTTTTATCTGTCAATCCTAGAAGTCACTTGCCTGAGCTAAAAGGCACAGCCTGAAGTTAAAATCAATCAGGTTCTAGAGCCACACTCAACATTGGACTAACCCTAGAACCCAAACAGCTTTTCTGTAATTTCTCTTGTGACTGCAGTTATTCCTTTAGTTGGGTGCTGGAGAATTCAGCGGTGATAAGACCGTCCCTGCCATCCAGAGTGCACAATAAGGAGGAGACAGAAACAGGAATTACAGTCTAATATACATTTAATTTTTAAAAAGCAGTGCAAAATAATGAAGCATACCATAGAAGAGGAAGTAATTATGTTCGTCTGTTGGCTATGCAGAGAAAAATCACTCATTATTGGCATGCTTTAAGGTGTAGCTCTAATGCCCTTCCTCTACTCTGTGCCCCAACTCTTGGAGGTGAAAGCAGTTTCTCCCTCTTCTGAATTTTCATGACGGTCCCTCACTTAAAATATTTCTAGTTCTTAATATAGGTAAGTATGTACAACTCTTGTTGTTCCAACGGAAACGTAATTGTCTTAAGATGTTTTGTGTTTGTGCATAGGGGCTCCCCAAGTAATATTTAGTAAATGAGGAAGAATCTGGAAAACTATCTAATTTATATCTGTTAATAAGTCTACTGAAGGCAAGGTCTATTTCCTAAGACAAAACTAAATTTTATATATTGTAACAATTGCAATAATATTATCTATCAAGAAGTTACTATATGCTGCCTTGGCCAGTGTGATTCAGTTGGTTGGAGCATCGTCCCGTACACAGAAAGGTCGCCAGATTCCAGTCAGGGCACATGCCCAGGTTGTGGGTTCCATCCCCAGTCAGGTGTGTATGGGAGGCAACCAATCAATGCCTCTCTCTCTCTCTCTCTCTCTCTCTCTCTCACACACACACACACACACACACACACTCTCCCTGCTTCGCTTCCTCCCACTGTCCCTCCCTCTGTCTCTTTGAAATTTAAAAAAAAAAAGTCTGCTATATCCAAGCAATTTATATATTTTATCTTATTAGTCCTCTCTACAGCCTTGTGTCGTGGGTATTATCCCAACTTTAAACAAGGTCACAGAGACAGCAGTTGCAAAGTCACTGGTCTGAGTCAGGAACTGGTGGCCTCAGTCTTTGTGCTTCATGTCCCTAATGAAGGAGGAAAGGCATTTTGAGGTGGTGTGACTACCTAACGCCGTACAACAGATTACTCAAAGCAAATAGGCACAGTTAGTCAGAGGACAAAGCATTAGGTCCTGGTTTCTCTTTCAGACAACACTGGGAACCAAGAATTTTTCTTTGGCTTTCAACTTTTAACAAATATAGCTTAAATAGTTCACAAAGTGTGTGTGTGTGTGAGAGAGAGAGAGAGAGAGAGAGAGAGAGAGAGAGAGAGAGCTTATTATTTGCGCTTTGATGTTCTTATGTGTGTAATCCAAGAGGTTTTCAAAACATATTTATGGCTCTTCTCATTCTATGTATGCGAGTGTTCTAGTCCCCATCTTCCAAATTTTACTTGTAATGATGGTTAAAAACATGGAGCTAACCTAAAGTTGAAACCCCAGCTTGGCAAATTACTACCCACGTAATAATGTTAGGCGAGCTGTGTCACCTCTGTGTCTCTGACTCCTCATCTGTAATTGGTTATAATGTCAGCACAGGATTTACAGAGTCGTTGTCAGTTCATATATGCAAAGTTCTTGAAATGAGTCTGACCTGGCACATAGAAAACATGATCAGATTCCCTTCTAAGTGGCCTTATTCCTATTTTCCAGCCAAAGATCAGTGGGTTCCAGAAAGCAGGGAGTTGGACAGTCTCAGCTCCCAGGATGTGATCTGATTCTGAAACCCACCTAGGCTGCTGTATAGTGCTGTTTCGGCAATATAGGTCATGGTCACAGTTGGGGGAGACTTGGGTTCTAATCTATCTCTGTCATTAACCAGCCACATGACCTTGGGTAAATTCTCTGTATCTCAGGGTTTTTCATTTTGTTTTTGTTTTGTTTTGTTTTTCTGAAAATGGGGAAGGAACTACCACCCACCTAATACAGTGAAATTCAAATGGAATAATGCATACAATGTGTTTAACATAGCACCTAGAATGTAAATTGCCCTTAGTCAAGCTTAGCTATTGTTTTTCCGCTAGTAGCAGTAATAGCATTGAGTCTTGGAAGCAAAGTGAAACATTCACACACATACACGCTATGCCCGAGGGTCTATGCTAGAGGTGCTTGATAGGAAAGCAAAAGAGAGAAATGGAGCTGATTCATCCTTGTGAACTCCCAAAAATCCTGGGCAGGGGTAGATGGATTGTGCCAATCATCCAAGCTTAAGCTGGGAGTCATCATAATTTGGGCATTGTGGCACAAACTGCCATCTGTCCCCCAATATCTCTTCTTTTGTTACAGCTTGAATTCTATCCCCACTAAAATTCATATGTTGAAGTCCTAAGCGCCAGTACCTCAAAGCGTGACCTTATTTGGAGATAAGGTCTTTAGAGAGGTAATCAAGTTCATGTGAGGATATCAGAATGGGGCCTAATCCAGTATGACCCGTGTCCTGATAAAAAGAGGAATTGGACACAGAGATACACACAGAGGGAAAGCGATGTAAAAGACATAGGGCGCTGGCCTGGCTCTCCAAGGAGAGAAGCCTGGATCAGACCCTTCTCTCACAGCCCGCAGAAGGAACCTTGCTTTCTGCTTTGAAAACAGCCAGATCTTGCCTGAACTCATCCTCCTCTTCCAACATCTTGCTAAATGCAACCAATAACAACCAATATACAGTGATAATGATCTATTTTCTCACCCTGTTGTCTAGAACTAGTCTCAGCACAGGTTCTGCCTTCCAAATTGTCAAAGGCACTGAGTATCATGAATCCTAGTTTTCAGGCCTCTGCCAACCACTAACTACGTATTTTAGGAAATGGTTCAGCAGCCTTTCACTCATACCAATTTTGGTATTGGTTGGAGTAGGTTAACTACTTTAATGATAAGTCTAAAATACGTTCCCTTCAAATTGTGATAAACTATCCATTTTCATTCTAGGGACATTTTTGGGTAAAGAAAGAGCAAAGCATTCTTTCATCTCAACTGTGAAAAAAACAACAACAACTTTGTTTCTTTGACTCTCCTTTTCACCAGATGCCATACACCCTTATTATTGTTTCGTATAGACCCTTGACCAAGATTTAGGAAACACTTCTTCTCCACAGAGAAATTCCACGCTGGGAATTTCTATTCTGCATCATTGTGGGTTGAGTCTTAGTAGTAAATTTTAAATGATAGCTTTCCTTTGTCCCTAAATTCTAGGCTCTCTATTTTTACCCATGAACTGACAACATTAGCTGCATTCATTATAATTTCTGATAAATGTTGGAGGAATCAGGAAAAGCTATTAATTCATTATTCAGAGTTTATGGCATCCTTTAATAAAAGAAATGGTCTGTGGCTTTTCACACCTATTCAGTCATTTCAAACCTGCTTTTCAGGTTACCTTATGACTTAAAGTTGACTAATTTGTTCACCTTAATTAGATATGTTACAATATAGATGTGCTTAGTGATTTGCATTGCAATCTATGTAAAATCATTCTTGTTCATAAATTGTTGAGAGACAGGGACCTTCAAGTTTAAATGAGTTTTATTATTATCTTATAACCATACAGGAATTTTAAAAAAAATATTTATTATTGAAAGTATTGTATATCATACAGGAAATATTTAAATGTTACATTGGCTTTGGTTCTATTGCATTGAAAGAAGTTATAAATAGCTAATTTGTAAAGATTTGGGAAGTACTGTGTTTGATCTTGTCTGTAAAAACAGTTTCTTAGAAAGTTAGCTGGATAAATCATTTCATTCTGGTGAACAAACTTAAGAAACTGAAGGGCTATGTCTTTTTTTTTTCTGAGCTGTATACTAATTAAGGAATGCTTTTAACACCTCTTTATTCCCTATTTTGTTTATCAAAACTATTTTATCTCAGGCCATCTGAGTTCTCCAATAACTATATCTTTAAGACAGACATTTGGATTTTAAAAGGGCAGTAGAGATCACACACAAGTTATTCCAGTGTACCACTAAGGAATGCAACATCTTTAAAGCTCTGAAATTGCTCTGTTCAAGTGAAATCCTTGAGTGAACTGCAATTTTGGACCTTAGACATAATGCATTGTAATCTACACCATATCCGCAGGGGTTGGCTGTCTCTTCTAATGGCATGTCAACTGCTCAATTAGTCTTTCTGATGAAGGTTCTATGCCTGCAAGACCTCCCTTTACTCAGTTGCCACCTCTTTTAATCACTGTACTGAGAGCTCCACATCTGTAAGCTGTTAGGATTTCAGCCAGTGGTTCTTAATCAAGAAGATAGCACATTAGAGTCACCCCAGGACATTTCTGAGTGATGATTTTTCACTTTAAATGTGCTACATTTTTTTGTGTGTGTTTTTTTTAATAGCTTTGTAATTTACATATAAAATCCAGCCATTTAATGTATAGTTTGTTGGGGTTCCCTAAATTTACGCAATCATTGCCACAAAGTACATTAGTAAAAATATTTAAGAAAAATAGCCACAGCATAGGTATGCGCATGTTTTTAAAAGATCTGGAAAGGTACACGACTTTATATTGGCAGCTTCTGGAAATAGGACTTGGAGTATGCTAAAAAGGACTTTATTGATATCTGTACTATTTCATTAAAGAAACAAGAGATTGGAGGCACAGAATCCAAACTGGCAACTGTGATTAGTTCCACATGGTAGGATAGTGTGCATTTGCTCTATGTTCTTTATACTTTTCTAGATCTTTCAAATTTCCCACAACCAAACAAAAATGAAAGCCAAGTTCCCGTGATAGGCCCAAGCAAGGAGTTGGGAGGAAGGGGAACTCACTCTCAGGGCAATCAGACGCGTTGTGGTGAAGGAATGAGCAGATAGGTTGAGAGATGGATTGAAAACCCATAGGCAGGAAGGATGAGCATAGTAATTCAGTTGCAGTGAATCACACAAACCAAAAGGATAGACAATAAAACCCAAAGTCAGAATATACCCCCAAGTGAGCAAATTTGTAAACCAAAATTTGATGCCAAAAAAGAAATTTCTATATATAGTATCATGAGGAATATTCAGATCCAGAGCAAAGCAAGTAGATTTTTCTAAGCTGGCCCCACTATTGGCATTTTTGCTAAATTATAGAGCTGAGCAGGATGAAACAATAACTCAGTTAGGCAATTACAATGCAGAAGGCACCTAATCTCACTTCCTCTTACAGAAGAGGGACACACTCCCAGGGTTTAAAGCCATCAGTGGTCAAGTCCGATGCAGACTCTGACCACAGCATCGAAGTCATCAGAGCACAGTTCAGTAAAGCTAATCGTGTCTGACTTTCTCTTACGGTACAGCAGAGTTATCCACTTGACGTGCTGCTACATAAGGAGAAAGATGAATGGAAATCATAATGTGTGCTCTAGATCAGGGGGACGTCCAGTCCGTTGGCCATAGAAGGCCCGCGAAATAATTTGGTCTGGCCTTGCCAAGGCCTTAGGGGTGAGTTAATTGTTTGACCAAATATAGCAGGCTAATTTTTAAGATGATAATTTTATATGGCCCACAAATGATGTTATAGATATCCAGATGGCCCTTGGCAGCAAAAAGGTTCCCCACCCCTGCCTGCTCTAGATGGTAAATTTTTTAAATCCACAAATAAAACACAGACACTTTCGTAAATTCATTTTTGTTCAATCCATTTTATTCTAATCTATTTATGTGCAAAGAAAGATTATTTTTTTAAAATCAAAGAAATGTTAGTATAAATGAAACTAGGCAAACTTAGGCTGTAGTAAAGGGTAACATAAGCCCTCTTAGACTCTGTAAGAGCTGATTTAATGGAATGCCTACACACATAATATTTTTAAGAATTCTTATAAGAGCCCTATATCAGTGACAGCAAATGGATCTTATGTAAACCGTAGTAACCTACCAGGGGACCAGGGGAAGGACCACTCAGAACCTAGCAGGCCCGTGAAGCACCCTGCACATGACTAGTGCCCTCTTTTAAGAAAAGAGACAGAGCAAAATTTAACAGCATAAAAGGATTCATTACCAGGCTCCTTTAATGATGAGCTTCTCTAGGGCATGTGAACTAAAATCTGATTTATGGGACGTCATCAAGCACATGAATGTTAAGAAACATTATTTTGGTTGAACAGAAAAATAAATGTTTGTCTTGCTCTACACTCACTGTGCATTTAGTACATGTGTCTCTCCTGGATGACAGATGGTCCAAATTAGGCTAAACATTAAACATTATGCCCCGGGTAGACTTGAGCAATAACAGTTTTCAGAGGAATAGTCGGTGCCAGCGTGTGTCAACAGAAGTCGTTTTAGGCACAGCACGGGAATCAGCCACTTGGGGTCTAGCCAGCTCTCTTTTCTGCCTCTCCATCCTGCCTGTCTGATCCACGAAGGCAATTGCCAGGATATTTTCTAGATTCTCCCCTTCAAATGCCCAGAACTTCCCATTGGGAGCTCATTGATTGGAGATGATAACGTGGGCCAGGACCAAGCAAGGGAGAGCAGGAAAGACCTGCCGGTCCTTGCCTTTGTTTTGGAGGTGCTGTTTACATATTTGACTCCTTTGCATTCCAAAGGCCCTGGTTTGGCTTTTTTTTTTTTTTTTTTTTAAGTCTATTTTATTCGCTGGTAGGGACTTTCACAACCGTCTTGGCCAACCTTGGGAGCTTGTATTCCACATTATAATCTCAGCCTCCAGCAGAAAGGAAGATACTGACTTTATTTTAATGTTTCATGTATGTAAACAGTTTAAAAGCAACCCATCTACCCACCTGCGATGGTTAATTTCATGTGTCAACTTGGTAAGTCACAGTGCCCAGATGTTCGGTTGAACATTATCCTAATCTAGGACTTAGATGTTTCTGTGACGGTACTTTTTTAGAGGAGATTAACTTTAAATCGGCTGACTCTGAGTAAAGCAGATTGACTTCCACAATATGGGTGGGCTTCACCCAATCAGTCGACAGCCATAATAGAGAAAGACTGACCTTCACAAGAGGGAGAATTCTGGCAGCAGGCTGCCTTTGGACTCAAACTGCAACACCAGCTCTTCCGTGGGCCTCCAGCCTGCCTGCCCGCCCTGCGGATTTTGGATTTGCCAGTCAGTCTCTACAATTGTTTCAGCCAATTCCTTAAAACCTCTCCATCTTTCTCTCTCTGTCTATTCCTATACATGTTTTAGGTTCCATTTCTTTGGAGAATCCTGACTAATACACCACTATTGAGCTTAAGAAATAATAGAACATCCTCTGAACTTTTGAGTTCCACTGAGCGCCCCTCCCTGGGTCATATTGACTTTGTATTGTGTGTTTTTTCCTGGTAGCAGGGACACTTGATCAGCAAAATCACTCAAGGAAGAGAGTTGGCACTTGACCCAGTAGATGGCACGGATATCACTACATTCAGCATGGAAACTTGCACTAGGCTTAGTGAATTAATGTCACTTCCTATCACCATTTAAGTCATGCATCGCCTGTCAGACCAAAAATACAGCAGCTAGGATTCTGCCAGTCAGCCTGCCCAGTTTGGGCTCTTCTGAGGAGCTCAGGCCTCCTCTGAATGACCCCATCACTGCAGAGCAGTAACACTCCTGCAGGCTACACAACCTATATTGTTGGGTGCAGTTCTGTTCCTTCTCACTTTTATCACAACAGGGGAGATTTGACCTTGCAACAGACTCTGGAATGCATCCCTTCCTTTCCACACTACTTCCTCGTTTCAGGCCATCATCTCATCGTTCTCACTCTGCAGTGTCTGTCCTACCCTGGGCTTCTGGGTTCATACAACTGTCCTTCTTCTCAAAAACCTCCACAGTGGACTCCCAATATTCTTTGTCTCCTTCTCTGCTGTGCACCCGTCACATAAAAACGAACAAATTCTCAAAGGTGCCATATACCCCAATGTGTTTGTATTTTTCCTCGTATCTGTTTGTTGTTTTGCATTTTGCTAGACGCCTTTTCTTTATTTTTCCATCAGAGCATTCCTAGTCATATCATAAGGCCCACTCAAGTGACCAATCCTATATAAAACTTGCTAGTTCCCCTGTCCCATTAGAAGAATTAATTCCCGCTCTTGTATATGCCCATATACCTGATTCCTACCTCCATTGTAAAAATTTATTCTATCAGCACTTTACAAGCTGGTATTAGGGTTCGGTGGTGATATGTTAAGGGAGAGGATCAAAGGTAATTCTAAAGGAAAGATATATTGTTCACGTAGAATCATCCAACCCCTACCAGGAGTAAGGTGTTTTACTGGGCCAATCAACTCGGCCTGTTTTTGGTTTGTTTTTTAATGACTAAGTGCCGAGAGGTTCTTGGGTCTCCCCTGCTAATTAGCTTCTGGTACCGGGCCCCACTAGTTTGCCAGACCTGCCTACACATGACTGACAGGGAGATAGGAAGAAGAAATGGAAGGAACAGGTATAGAAAGAAGGGCACATTGCTGTGGAGGTACCGAGAGGACATTGCCACCAGGAGGAGGTGCTTGCCGGGCATTGGAAATGCCCACCTGAAGTTCAGTAGAGGGCAGATAGAAACTTGGAAATCCTGAGCCAAGAGACAAAAACTAAATCCAGGACAATAAATAAGATTACCAGGCCAGTTCTGGGGAAGACCACCTATGTCTCCTATGTCTGAGGTAAAGAAAAAAGCAGATGAGCCAGGTAGGAGTCTTAAAAAAAAGAAAAAGAAAAAGTCAGGAAGAACACCAGCAACTCTTCAGTGGAGGAGTTCCAGGTGTAGGGAAGGGTCATGAAAGTCAGTTGTGAGAAGGGACAATGGGAGAGAAACAAATCTGACAGTTGGAATTGTGACCTTTGATAGATTTCAGGGGAGAAAAGGTAGAAAACCAGACCGCAGAGACTTAAGGAGTTAGTAAACGTTAAGACAATTCTAGTAAATGTTGGTAATGTGGTAAGGAGAAAGAGGAAACCAGAGTTTGATCAAGAGTGAGATTAAGAGAAAGGTGTTTTTTTTTTCTCTTCTCTTTTCCATAAAACTCCTTCTTTCTCTCTCTCCCTTCCTTCGTTCCTCTCTTCTTCTTATTCCTTGTTCTTCTTAGTATATAAAACATATACATTCATCTCTAAATAAAATATTTGTAGGCTGAGAGGAATAATCCAGTGGAAAGAAACAAAGTAGTGATTTAAAAAGAGGCAATGATTGATAACATAAAGCCCTGGCCAAGAGCTAGTAGCCAAAGATATGAACTTGGGAGAGCAATAGAACTCCTTACTCTAAAGAAGGGAGGACCACTTACATAGAAATTCAGGAATGGAGAGAGAGAAGGATGAACGGGACTCACATGGCATGGGGGCTTGGATCCACAGCAGTATATTGCCTAGTCAGCTGCAGTGAGTGAAGGTGGTGAGACTAGACTTAGATTGTTCGGTGCCTGGCACTTGGTGGGTGCGCAGTTAGAAGAAGCAGGTTTAGTTGAGAATGTAATAAGGAATCTTTTAAACTGAAAGATTGTTAATGAAGAGTGTGGACTCCATTGAGTTGACTGGGGCTTTCAGAGGAAATAATTGGCTTGTTTTCATAAAATTCTCCTGCAACACTCTTGCAATACAACCTGGAAACATAAGGGAAGAAAGTGCTGGCAGTTACCCCAGGTTGAGGACAGACAGGTGGACTGACAAGGTAGGAAAAGGGGAGTGGAACCGAGAGTTGACCATGATCATGTAGGAGGCCCTTGAAATATGGAGCCAAAAATGTCAAACCGTCCTAGAGATGGCAACCCTACTCAGGCCAAAGCCTCCAATATCTATAAAACGGTCTGTGCTGGTAACATGAACATGACATCAGTCCCAAATAGGTTAGCCCTTTCACCTCCAGAGTTTTTCCTCTGCCCCAGTCTTACCCTTAATCACCCTTTCATTTGACTAATTTCTTTTAATCCTTCAGATTCCAGCTTAGATATCCCTTTCTCCAGGAAGTCTTGTCCACAACACCTAGGTTGCTTCCACAGTATCTAAACATTCCCCATTGGGAGGGGGAAAAAAGGTCAGATTATTGCTCTTCTCTCAGAGTCGGCTAAAAAGCACATGAAATCAAAGACTTCGTTAACTCTTGGGTCCCTAGCACCTAGCCAGTCACCATGTAGGCTGTCAGTAAGCATTTGCTATATAAATGTATGAAGCCCCTGCACACTTTGCATTAACTGGAAAAGTAGATGCTAAAATGCCCAATGGCTCTGAGGGACGGAGGGAGAGAGAGAGAGAGAGAGAGAGAGAGAGAGAGAGAGAGAGAGAGAGAGAGAGAGAGAGAGAAGAGACACAGAGAGATGTTCTAAACCAGAGAGATTCAGACAAGAAGTATGAGGTTTTCGCATCCTCCCGGATTGTGATTACTCCCTGGCACCATAAAAGAGACGTCCTCCAGAGCAGTAGGCTCCTCCGTGGAATTGAAGTCCCTTTTGTCATTTGCAAAGAGATGACTTCTCTTGGTGGTAAATGTGAGTGCTCTAAGTTGCAGAACATACGTGCTAAGGTGCAACAGTCCCCACAGCTGAAAATAGAGAGAGTATCCAAGATTTGTTGAAAGAGAGAACTGGAACCAGGCCTGGAGTGGTGTTCCTTACCAGCCCTCCCAAATATTCCCTCGGCCTCATCACTGTTTTCTTAGGGAACACAGACCTCTTCATCAATTCCAGGGTTCTCCTTGTCCATGATGAACTCCACACACCCCGGGTCCCATGCAGCAGCCCCAGGGCTGAGAGATTGTTATTTATTTACACAACCGTAGCCTGTTGTTTGGGGAACTCTGATCTGTAAGGTATGCAGCACCACAGAAAAGCAAATGACTTAAAAATGACCATCAGACATCACTTTCTTAAAGTTTATCACCATACCTGCTCGGGAATTAGTCACCAGCCTTCCTTCACCTCTGGTGCCAGTTTGCATGCCTTTCCTTAGAGGCTGGATCCCATCTGCTCCCCGAGTAGAGCTATCACACGTCTTCTCATCTTTCCAAAGCTCCCGGGCTCCTGACTTTTCTGGCCAGTAGGCAAAATATATAATATCCAGAGAAATGTACACGTCTTTGTCTTAACTACATCTAAATGCAGACAAAAGCTCTGAGGCCTACCTGTGTCTAAGTAAGGGACTGAAGAATTATCTTTCCTGAACTAAAGGCCCATCGATCCGTGTGAGAACTCTACTACTGTCCTATTAACAGGGTTTTTCATCACATTACAAACAGATTAAGAAGGGGCCAATGGACTTATCAAGAACTCTGGGACCAGCATGAATCTCCACCATTATAGTTTCCCTTTCTGGTATTCTGTGTAATCATTGCATTTCAAAGGTCTTTTAGAAGATTAAAAGCCATCTTGTTCTCATATGGAAGGAAGTGAATCAGTTGATACAAAGAGAAAGAAATGTAATTCCTCTTTTTAAGAAATGAACCTATAAAATTAAGGTCAAGTTTACAACTGTTAATAATGATGTTGCTTCCAAAATATAGGGGTTGGCAAAAGTAGGTTTACAGTTTCCTGATGACATTATTTTAAGTTAATGGAGCTATTGTAATTATCATAACCTGCATGTCATATTTCATACAAACAACTGTAAACATACTTTTGTCCATCCCATATATAGAGTTTCTATTCTAAAGAAGGCACTTATTTATAGTCATTGCATCATTTTACCATCCCCCCAAACAAAAATCATTTAATACTCACCTTCCTAAGTCATTGAAAGTAATGCTGAACAGTCCACAGTAGAATGCAGGCCCTCACGTCTTTCACCTATTAGCTGTGCCATGTACCTCTCTGCATGTCAGATTTCTCATCTCTAAATGAACACTGAACTCCCAGGGCTGATAAAAGGATGAAATGAGGTAAGAATTGTAAACTACTAAGAACAGTGCCTGACATACAAATGTTTTATTAGTGCTCAGTAAATATTAATGAAAGGAAAAAAAAAGAGGAAAAAAATGCAGTGATGATGCTATTAAAACCAGGGTTCATCTATAAGTAATAAGCCTTTATTGTTTGAGGCATTTACTTCCTTTTTTTTTTTTTTTTTTTGTCCAAAGTTAGTCAGAAAGCTGATCCTGGGAAATACCCTCATCTGCGCTTACGTCACATTCTGTCAATAAGATGAATATAGAGGGAAAACGTTGATTATGAATCATGAAAACCCAGCTTGTATTTAGAAAATATCAGTGTTTAGGAAACAGTGGTATATGTCAAATATTTTGAGGCAAACAAACAAAACATTGTTTTTTGTGTTACATGTGAAAGCAGTGGCCTGAAAGAATATGCTTCTTCATCACTAGATAAGCAGTATCATTGGTCATAGGAATAATTATGCTTACTGCTTTATGAAATTGTTTTCTAATAAATTTTTAGTTCACTGCTGCCATGTAAATAATCTCTGAGTATGTTTTAGAAGAGAGAGGAAAAAATAGAAGTCGATGAATTGATAACTATCACGTATCAAGCACCTGTTATTTGCTTTACACATTCATAAACAATTTAGCTGCATGGCTTAATGTAATTTTAATAACACTGAGGTAGATATTATTAGTTTCATTTTACTCATGGGGCTTAGAGATGGTACCAAAGATCATATATCTACAAATTTGCAAAGCTAAGATTTAAAGCCAGATCAAACCTAGATATTTGAGTACTATAGTACATGTTTCCTACTGGCAATTAATTATAAAGCTATTAGTATTGAGATGTTAATTACAAATAATTTTTCACTTGGAAAAGATGAAATTTCCTTATATCTATATGATATAGTTTGAATATTAGTATTTCATGAGAAGATAGGTACATGCAAAATTGAATATATTTCTGAAATTATAAGAAGGTAACTGCAAAAACTTGGCAATGATTGCATGGATTAATACTTACATTTTGGTAGCTAATGTGTTAAATCAAAGATTTTATGGATTTATTTATTTATTTTGTTACAAAATAGAAATGACCCTTAGGAAAAAGGTTAGATATTCAAGAAACATTTGCAAAAAGGAACAAACTGAAGCCCACTTTCATAGTGCTTCTTTTCAATGACATTCATAAGCATTCATTTTTAAAACTTGATTAGGTATATTTAAATCATACATGGGATACATACACCTTTTGTTCAGTCAAATGATACAGACACAAATAGAAAGCTAGTAATATCCCCTCACTTTTTCACTCTTTTACACCAACTAAGCAATTTTGATGTGTATCTTACCACATAGTTTCTTCATTAATATTAAAATATACAAATATGTAAAGAACATGTAGAAGGATAAGTTGGATTTCAAAATGTTTCACATTATTCCGCTAGTGCATTTTTGGTTTTACTTAAATATAATGTAGATGTTCCTGTCTAAGACAATAATTTCCATCTTAATCAGTGATTCAATGCATGCTACAGACTAGAATCACTTGGGGAGCTAAAAAAAAAAAAAAAAAAGAAAGAAAGAAATTGCCAGAGCCCCGCCCCCCTGAGATTCCAGTTTAATTGGCCCGGGTGGGGCCTTGGCATCAAGCTGCCAGTTGACTGTGCCGTGCAGCTCGTTCAAACCACTGATTGAAGCCGCCGTCCGCGGAATGGTTCCGGCACACGTCCTCCCGGGAAGGCCGCCACGGGGGGACAGCTGCAGGGCCCACTGGGGAGACTCTGGGCCGCCCACTTAGAGGCTCCTCAAGAAGACGGGCTTGAGAGGAAATTGGTTTTCTCTTCAGTCCTGTTAGGGACCGTCACAGGATTGCAAAACGTGTAACCAGGGCCAGGAATTTCAGAGGCCGCGTCAGGAACCGTCTGCTCTGCTCGGCTGGGTTTGTTCCCTGAGCTGACAGCTCTGGAGATGTGCCCTGGCCTGCAGCAGGTCTCCTGAGCTGCCCATCGCAGGAAGCCACACCGGGAACGTGTTTCTCCGGGTCTGGGAGCCGCACCCCTCTCCCGCTGAAGGAACTCTCCAGGCTGGTCTGGGAGAGTTGGCAAGTCAGCTCCATGTGTCTGTCTTGATGAAACAGGTGGATGGTCATTTCGTCTCCTTCACTCTCGCTACGCATTTGAGAACCTGGGAGACAGAGGCACAAAACAGGAGAATTATGGAGGCTTTTGCTCCTCTTTTGACTTTGTTTCTGGGAGATACAACAATTGGCAGCCAGTGACCATTAGGTCTCGGCCCGAATTATTGCCACCATTGGTTCTGCCTTCAACAAATGCCCTTTCCCTTTCTCAAAGCACTTCTTTGATCAGAAGTTTTGAGAGACCAGACAAGGTTGTTAGAATTTACTTAGGAGTAAAAATAATAATCCTATATAATAAAAGGGTAATATGCAAATTGACCCTAACAGTGGAATGACCGGTCGCTATGACCTGCACTGACCACCAGGGGGCAGATACTCAGCTGGCTCATGGCTGGCCAGTGCAGCGGCGGTGGCAAGAACCTCTCCCGCCTCCATGGCAGTGCTAAGGATGTCTGACTAACGGCTTAGGCTGGCTTAGGCCCGGGCCTAAGCCGTTAGTCAGACATCCCCCAAGAGCCCCGGACTGCCAGAGGGATGTCCACCTGCCAGCTTAGGCCCGATCCCCTGGGGAGTGGGCCTAAGCTGGCAGGTGGACATCCCCCCGAGGGCTCCCGGACTGCGAGAGGCCACAGGCTGGGCTGAGGGAACCCCCTGAGTGCATGAATTTTCGTGCACTAGGCCTCTAGTAATAATAATAATTAGCTGTGAGTTTTAAGCTAACAGAGCCTGGCAGGTGAGTGGATAAAGCCACATTCTATTTAATGAGGGAGGGGATAAATGTCCGGGAGTGGGGGGGGGGGGGGGAAGCAATCAGAGTTGAGTTATTTTACTCCTTTTCTTTTCTAGTTCTAAAACAATAACATTAAATGTTTCGATTTTATCCCTTTACACTCCACAAATTAATTGCCAAGCGTTTCAAGCCTGGGTGAATGGGTGCCTTGTTACCCCGAGTTTCAGCAAAACACGAAGGAGCCAGGCCGTCAACCGCAGGCCATCTGCACCAAGACGGTGAGGCCCTGGGCCGCGGGGCTCGGCGCTGGGAAACGGGCCCCCGAGTCCCACACCTGGAGCCGGGGCGGCCCAGCGGCGGCTCCGCCCCCCGCGTCACGGGAGGCGGGGCGGCGGGGCGGCGGGCGATTGGCCGGGGCGCCCGCAGCGCCGGAGCCGGCGGAGGGGCCGGACGGGGAAAGGGAAGAGGAGGTCGCCGGTCTGCCCGGCCCGGCTCCAGCTCTGGCAGCTGAGTTTGGGAGCTGAGAAGTGATTTTTTTTTTTTAATTTTTTACTTTATTTTTTAAATTCCCGAGATCAGATGGCTGGCGTGGAAGCACCGCCCGTCTCCACCCTTCGGATCTGTGCTTGGCTCTTCTCTTGCTTCTTGGGACTCGGGATCGTCGTGCTGTGATGCGAGCCGGGGGAGGACTCGGTAAGGGGGAAGAGCGAGCCCCTTCTGGCTGGTCCCTGCCTTCGGTTTCGTTACCCGCCGCCTTCCCTTTCTCTCCTGATCCTCTGTCTCATCTTCCCCTCCTGCTCGCCCTCTCCCCCAGTGATGGTGTTCGGGGTTGACGAACTGCCTCAAAACTAGCTGTTAGGGCTGTGGAACTTCTTTTTAAGGAAAAACGCACCGTTTTCAGTCCCCTGATTTCGAAAGAGGAATTATTTTATCTTTTCTGAATGCTGGGTTTTGTGGAAAGGCAAATTATGCTTGCGTGTCCCCCCCTCCCCCCCCCCACCTTTGTCATCTCATTTTGAAATGCAGGAGTTTAAGGCAATTTTGGCTCTGTCTCAAAGGTAATGAAGAGGATGGGAGGCTGAAAAACCACGGGTTGATTCCTTAAGGGGGGAAATGGTGTTTGTTTTGGAGCTTGCCCGCAAATAGTTTTTAAGGGAGAGCTGCAAAAAAAAAAAAAAGTTTGTGCTCTTCCCAGCAAACACTAACTCTGCAGAACTAAATAGTTGTTTGAGGCATCCTTCATTTTACATTATAAAACACAGAGTCACACTCGGCTATGCACAGCAGTGAGGCAGCTGGCTGGGTTAGTGACACACTCCAGTGTGGAGGGTTAACCTCCCTGTGCCTTTAGAAAGGATGCATTTAAAGTAGTCTTAATCATGAGGGCATGTTAACACAGGTATTTAGAAAGTTGTCTAAATAAGAGCAAAGTTCCTTCTTGCTTCTTTTCACCTAGTTCTTTGCAAGGAGAAAAACAACCCTATAGTCTGAGAGCAAGCCTTTGACTAAAATCAACCCTGAAAGATGGACCAACAAGGATTGGCTCCTTATCCACCAACATGTATTATATTCTGTATCAGAAAAGGAACTCCAGAGTAGATACTTATTTTTAAGTTGGGCTAGGTCACATTTCTGTGAAGATACCATTATTTTAAAAAATCTTTGCCCTAGCCAGTTTGGCTCAGTGGATAGAGCATTGGCCTGCAGACTGAAGGGTCCCGGGTTCAATTCTGGTCAAGGGCACATGCCCGGGTTGTGGGCTTGGTCCCCAGTGGGGGGCTTGCAGGAGGCAGCCGATCAATGAGTCTCTCACATCATTGATGTTTTCCATCTCTCTTTCCCTCTCCCTTCTTCTCTGAAATCAATAAGAATATATTTTAAAAGAATCTTTGTTGGCTTAAAAAAATATAGCATATTTATTTATTTATTTATTTTTAAAGATTTTCTGCCCATACTTCTTCAATTTTATAACATATTTTTAATTGATTTTTTTTTACAGAGAGGAAAGGACAGGGATAGAAAGTTAGAAACATCAATGAGAGAGAAACATCGATCAGCTGCCTCCTGCACACCTCCTACTGGGGATGTGCCCGCAACCAAGGTACATGCCCCCGACCGGAATCGAACCTGGGACCTTTCAGTCCACAGGCCGACGCTCTATCCACTGAGCCAAACCGGTTAGGGCTATATTTATTTTTTATTTCAGAGAGGAAGGGAGAGGGAGAGAGAGGAACATCAGTGATGTGAGAGAATCATTGATCTGCTGCTTCCTGCATCCTCCCCCCACTCCCCCCACCCCCCACTGGGGATTGAGCCAACAACCCCAGCATGTAACCTGTCAGGGAATCCACCTGTGACCTCCTGGTTCAAGGGTTGATGCTTATCCACTGAGCCCCTCTGGCTGACCCTTCGTTGGCTTTTTAAGAGCAAACGTGTAATAAATACATAATCATTGCAACAGAGTCAACTCACTCACTGCCCCAGTGTGAACTTCCACAACAATATACTGTAAAAAGTAGTGTCTTTCTGGATTCTTTCCTATTCTCATTACAAATACAGATTACCTACCTACATGCGGATAGTTCGTTTTTATCAAAATGAGATCATACTGCTGTGAAAGAGTTTCAATCTGAAGTGAACTAGAGGATATAAAGTGGACAGCCGCAGGCATGTGCCCTCAGAAAAACAAAACTAAAAGACTGATAGGTGATTTCCTATAAATGCCTGGTTTACAGAAAACTGATCCTGTGGCATTTTTTTTAAACAGTAGGGGGTGTTAATCAGGTGGCCTCATATCAACCTTGACAATTTTGCTCATAAACCATAAGCTTATAAACCTCTGTTTCCAGAAATGTGACCAAGACTAACCCAGGCCGAGTTGGTCTCACCAAATTGGTCTAAATTGAGCTTTATTTGTGTGACTGGATTGGTTTTGTCTGCTTGAGGAATTTCCAAAGCTGATCTCTGTTTGATTTCATTTTAATAGACTCTAAACTCTCCCCACTTCCTGTTCCCTGTCCATAAATACAGCCTTCCCCAAACCCTCAGTGGGTTTGCCTGTAGCTTGCTATAGTATGTGTGTTCCAAATTGTAATTTTTCTGCTATTTCTCATTGAACTCACTTATTTCTTCTTTCTTCTTTCTTTCTCTCTCTTTCTCTCTCTCTCTCTCTCTCTTCTTCCTTCCTTCCTTCCTTCCTTCCTTCCTTCCTTCCTTCCTTCCTTCCTTCCTTCCTTCCTTCCTTCTTTCCTCCCTCCTTCCCTCTCTCTCTCTCTCTCTCTCTCTCTCTCTCTCTCTCTTTCTCTCTTTCTCTCTCTCCTCTCTCTCTCTCTCTCTCTCTCTCTTTCTTCTTTTCTTTCCTTGACAATTTTGAGCTTGCTTTTTTATTTGGGTCAACACTGTAATGGTTTCACCCACTATTCAAAAGTAGAGCATTCCTATGAAAACTTATCTTAAACCAAAATGGCATAAAGCAAAGAAGCAGTTAACATTAATTTATATGGGAAAAATTTGAGTGTTCCCAGACTAAAAAAAATTAAATAAATAACCTACCAACTCATGCCAAATGCTCTTAATTATGTTCAGTTTTACACTCAACGTAACACCCGTATGAGCATTCAGGCTTCTCTGGTACCTTGGGACACATGTTGCAAATAGAGGTGCGAGATAAACCGAGATAAAGCACAGATGTTCAGAGACACAGTTCCCAGCTCCGGCAGCTCGATGCCGAGATGCTGAATGTAGTTCCCTGGGAAGGGGTTTGGCGGGGCCACTCTCGCTGCGGGGCATGCTGCTGCCTCTGTAATGATTGCTGCCAAACACGTGCTGAACACTATTTTCACTTTCTGCCTTTTTTCGTAAAATTGAAAATCTTCTTCAGATTTCTTTTGGTTAGCGGAAGCAGGTACTAATGTGGGTCTTTTGTAAAAATGAGTGGTGTGACGCAAACTTTGAAAAGCCCAGGATACCTGCGTGTAATGGAAAGCAGCAACATTTAAAAAGTTTTAGGGAGTTTAAAAAATAATATTGCAACTGCTACTTTAACATTTGTTAAATTGCATGAAAAGGATGGAGAATCTAGGCAGTCTAAAACAGGATGCGTGTCAAGGATGTTTGACCTTTGCACAGCAGGAACGGAATATTTTTGAATACAATGACTTAGTAACTAAATAGAAATTGAATAGGATATCATTTATTTTGATGCCAGTAAAATGAAGGAAATGCTCAGAATTTGATGACAATTTATAATAGAACAAAGATGACTCCTTGTTAGACAAATGTACTTTTAAGAATCAATTTTAAAAATTAAGAGGTAAAAAGTGAGCACATATTCAAGTCTTCATTAGATGTCTTATTGTCTGATCTAGTTGGAAGTATTTTTTTTTTAATGAAGGAAAATCAAAGAAAATACTGTAAGCAAGCTCACTTAGGGTTTCTTAAAAATCAAAGCATTGGTGAAGGTAAATTTAATAGCTTGAAACAAGGAGACTCGATTTATCAAGTCTTGGAACCATTATGTGTGTGGTGGATGCTCTCATCTTTCCTGGTCAATAGTTACAGCAGCTGAGCAGCTTTCCTTACACGTAGAAGAGGCTTGTTGTGAGCGTGTTCTCTTGAAAACACTGTTCCCTTCCTATTATCTTCAATGAGTGTATTTAATTTCGGAAATCATCTTAGTCATAGAAACAATACTTGTCACAAAACCAGTATCACTATTGGAGTAAGAAGTGGTCCTGATTTCATAAGAATTGCACCCTTAATGGGATCTTCTTTTATGATGCTCAGTGAAGAGTGTATTCATTCAGTTATTTGAGGTAATAACATGGGACTCTGCACTAAAACTCATAACCCTTGATGTAGAAATATATCCTAAGGAAGTCATCTGAATTCCATATGAAGATTTATATATATATGTTTATTACAGTGTTATCTGTGATATGGAAAAATATTTAAAATAAACTTAATTCCACAATAGCAAGCTTTTAAAATAAGTTAATGTACTATACCTCTAAATGGATAAAATTTAGTTTCCAAAATATTTTTAAAAATTTTGTGATTTAGAAAGATTTTTGCAATGTATTGAGTGAAAAAAATAAGATTTAATGCTATATCATCTTGAATGTATAGAATATAATTTTGAAATATAAATACATATAAAATATCATTTGCTCAATAAATATTGATTAAGCTTGTACTACATATCAGGCATTGTCCTAAATTAGTAAATGTTGAACAGCACTGTTGCACTTGCCATTTGCATACAAGTTCCTGTTTGTATCAATGGATATAACCACAGATATATCATGTACAAAAAAATTGGATTTCTATGTGGTAAAGTTATAGATTTTTATTTTTCAGTCTTTTTCTGATATGTCCAAATCTTCTACAGCAACTATTATTTTTATAATCACAAAAATGCCATTTTGAAAAATATCACCAAGAATACTATAAAATTAAAAGACCAACTCTAAGCTCTGTATTTTATATACCAATATGCCTTTTACAAAAGGTATTAAAAGCAGTGAGAGATTGATCAACACCCCTATGGAAAATGATCCCTAGTGAAAAACAGACTTACCTGGGCAATTCACAAAGGAAATGCAATTTTGACTTTTCTAAGGTTTCGGGAAGAGAGATGTTTACCTCCTAATAATTGGAGAATATTCAGCATAAAAATATGTTACCATATGTTCACACATCACATTAACAAACATGGAAAGCAATTCAAAATGGGTGAGGTTGTTGGGAAGACTACTTAATAACATGGAAAAAATGTTCATGATATGAGGAATGAAAACACTAAGTTACAAAATGATGTCCTATCTCTGAAAAATACTCCCATGATTGCCCGGCTGGTGTGGCTCAGTTGGTTGAGTGTCAACCTATGAACCAACCAGGCGGTCATGGTTCCATTCACGGTCAGGGCCCATGCCTGGGTTGTGGGCTTGATCTCCAGTAGGGGGCGTGCAGGAGGCAGCTGATGGATGTTTCTCTCTCATTGATCTTTTTCTCTCTCTCTCTCCCTTCCTCTCTCTGAAATCAATAAAAACATAACGTTAATAGTACTTAGTTTGGGTGGTGGGATTATATATGATTTCTATTTTTCTTATGATATTCATCTGTAGTTTCTAAAATTTCTACAATAAATATATTTTAGTTTTGTCCTCGAATGCAGAGAACATAGACGATATTACTTTTCCCCTCTTTCACAAAGCTTCCACTGTCTCTTGTATGTAATTGCATGTTAGGTGTCATTGTTTCTGAATTATATTTGCTGGTGAGAACATTTGATTTATAAGGGAAACCACCAGATAAAACTTATTCTAGTCACAGTCACTCTTCTGAGTCTAGCTGTTTTCTAGAAGAATAAGCAGTGTGGGTCTGATTCAAGCTTTATTCCTTTCCATTTCCTGTCGATCATGTCTGCTAAGGTCTCATGCTGATAGGTCTTTATTAAATCTTCCTTAATTTATTTTTCTAAAATCTGCTTTGTTCCATTTAAGGCCTTTCTGAATGAGGAAGATGAGCACAATTACATTTCTGTTAGCAAAACGAACTTATAAAATTTCAACTCTATGGAGGGTAGGTAATAACAAAATGCCTCCAGGAAAGACAATGCCATTGACTTCTCCTGCATGCCATCTCAAATACTTCTGTGTTATCACTGAGCTGACATCAAAAGCCACTCATTTGAGACACAAAGCTTTAAAAGTAGTCTGAAAAGATATAGTTTAATACTTAAAGATTTGTGTTGGCTAGTTTTAGTATGTACTTCCTGGCAACAGATTCCCTTTTAAGACATAATAAAACTAAACATTTTTGTTAGTGTTTCATAAGAAAAAAAGAAGGGAACATCTTCTCCATTCTTTGATCGTGGGTATATTTTTAGATGAAGATAAGGAAAGAAATACGAATCCTCATGACATTCAGCGGAGAGTTTGTTTTGCCTAGGGAATCAAGTTTTCTTATCAGAGGTCCTGAGTATCTTTGTAGAGGTATGGAATGATAGAGAGTCCCACACTGGTCATTAAAGTTGTAATTAATTGATTCTATGTGAAGTTAGAGACCCAGCATAAAAATATTTTCATAATTCATCTGTATACAACTTGGGCTATTTTCTTTTAATATACTTTGGATTTAATCAAGTTAGATTAAGTCTCTCATTAATTGCTGGTAATTTCATTTGCCACCTCTGTTTATGCAACCAGGCCCACATGATGCTGAACATGGTCATTTCAGAATACTGTAGATCGGTCGTGTTCTGAAGATATTAAGAATCAGCAGAAGGAACCTTGAAATAGGTTCTTATCTAGGAATTGAGAACCTTCTGACCAATAAGTGTTTTTTTTTCCTCCCACTAACTTAAATTTTCTAATGTAAAGGGCAACGAAGGTGGTATTTAAAAAGTATAACAGACTTGTTTTTGAGATCACTTTGATATCTAGAAATGTATATGCCCTTTGTAAGTATATGTTTTACTGCAACAATGATCTCAACTGTCTTTGGCTGTTCTGAAAGCTAAGCTGAAATTATAGCTGAATTTTGCCATAAACATGTCAAAGCCTGTCTCATGAGCATTAACCTCTGAAGAATTTCAGGTAATGAGGGAATCTCATGAAGTTCACACCTGGTCCCCCTACAGGAACTATGTACTCCTTGGAGACAAGAACCATGGCGTTTACAGAGGCTGTTTCACCGTTTTGGTTGTAGTGCCTGGAAAAGTGCATGGCTGACACGTTAGCCTTTTGGTAGCTATTTATTCAACAGGCATGAGGAAAAGAGATCTCTGAACAGCGAAATAGGTCTCACTAAATACGTCTTGTTAAGTTTCTATATTCTGCTCTCTGAAGACCATTGAGGTCATTAATTCCACTTATTTCTGTTTATTAACTATTCTAAGGTAGATGGAAGTAGGAGTTAAGCCTTAAGAAAGGCAGATATTTTGGCAGCCGTGGGAGAAACAAACCTATAAAATTAGACACGAGCATTCAAAACCAGGAGGTCTTCAACTACTGGAAGGCCACCTCTGGAGAGGCTTCTGAAGACCCTGAAGGCATCACTGTATAGAGCACTTCGCAATGACTGGTGCTCAACGCACTGGTGCTGAATTCTCAGAGAAGGAAATGCATTTAAAATGCTGAATAAAGTATAGGAAAATTGAGAACATATTTATGATGCTCTCCATCCTGGATGAAATTGTTTGGGTACTTAAAGGAATTAACCTTAAGCTGTCTGGAAATAAAAATAGGTTACTCAGAAGAACTTCCTTCCTATGAGTTTTGAAATTAACATACCTTGGCTATTTTTAAAAACAGATTTGAGTTGTTCTAGTTCCCTTTTTATGTCTCCCTATCACAGTCTTGCAAGTGGCCATTTTAGGCTGGCATGCTGTAGATTTTAATATGAACTGTAATGACTTTAGCATGCATAATAAAAGCTGTAATGAATTAACAGAAAATAAGCACATATCACTTCTACAGCCAGTGTATATAAGATTATTACAGATATTCTGCATGTAAGAGAGGTATTATGTTGCTCATTAATCGTATGTTCATTCCACAAACACATATTGAAAGTCTACTCTGTGCCTGATACTTACTATTTTAGGCCTATGCCATATCAATGAACAAAAGAGATATAAATTCCTCCTCTGATGGAGGCAGAAGAAAACAGAGCTAAAATACAAAAATAATTGCACCTTATTAGAAAGGGACATGAGTTCTATGAGAAATGAAACGGGAGGAAAACAGGGATTGCTGAGATAAGGCTTTGCAGAGGGGAGTGAAGGAGGAGAAGGGTATGGAGAGGACACGGGGATGCAGACAGCGAGGCACTGGTGGCTATAATTATAATGAAGATGAGAGCCTTTAGAGATTTGGAAATATCAGGATCTAACTTAGATTTTAACAGGACTAGGTGATAGTATTAGATGAGAGTGATGGTGGGAATGATACCACGTGGTGAGATTCTGGATATATTTTAAAGGCAGGGCCAACAGAATATGCTGACTGACTGTATGGATTTTGAGGGAAGACAGGACCCCCTGATGACTCAAAGGCTTTGGGGCTGAGGATCTAGAAGGATGAAGCTGCCATCAACTGACAGGGCTAATCTGGGGGAGGGGACAGCAGGTTCTGGGGAGAGTAGCAGGAGCTCAGTGTTCCACTTGTTTCCATTTGGAGATAGTTGTCAGTCAGATGGATGAGTCTGGACTTTGGGGAAGAGTTCTGAGCTGGAGAATAGTTACTTAGGGAAACCTGTAGTTCTCGTTTGATGGTCTTAGTTTTCTCAGTAAAACAGAAACAAGATCATCAGCAGGAAGGAAGTTGGGAGGAAGATACGTAGTTAGCGGAGAAAGTATGAAACAGTTGCCTGTTAAAATGGGAAAGTAAAGAGACTAGAAGTCCTATATGATGGCCGTTGGCAAGTGCGGCCAACTTGTAGTTCATGGTGGGTAATTTAAAGTGATACTAACCAGGCACATTATGTGTTTCTCTGTGGGCACTTTCAACCCATAGGTGTCGGAACAATATACTAGTATAGGGATTTGATATAACTGATTTGACTATAACTAGGGCAAGGGCTTTGCCAAGAAAGAAGTGAGAGAGGACCTAAGGTGTGGAGAGAACAAACAAGGAAGTGATCACAGTGTTGACCATAATTTCTAAACGTGTGAGCAGGGAGATGAGGCCATGCAAGAAGGAGGGGCAGTGAAAGATAGGGGGTCAGTTGCTTACAGGTCCCTGTGGGACCAGATGATATTGAAGTCAGGCTGAAATGGATCATTTATTTACAAGTAAATTTTATTTTTATATATTGGATCATATTTCATATACATGTAAAGAGCTTTCTAGTACATGCATCTAATGAGTGTTTGAAAATGAAATATTTGAATTTGTTAATTTATTTTTTTCAAATGAAGTATGCTTTTAGTATTTTTCCCCCTGAATGACTTAAGTTCAAATATTTTTATACTAGTCCCATTCTTTCTCTGAACTCTCAACATTCCTTGGTAGGCTGCCAGAAGCTATGTGCCTTCTACCAGCTTATTGCTCAAGTTTCTGCCCCATATCAGAGCCGTCTGCTGGCTGCGGAGGCTCTCACTCCAGCGGAGGTATTTGGATCAGGCTTGGGTAACCATTTACCAAGCTGTGTCACTTGGGTGAGTTTCCCAATCACTCTGAGGCTCAATGTTTTCAACCTTAAAGGGGGATAAAAACATGTACATTGTTGTCAGATTAAAGTTATGTATATTTATCCCCAGCACAGGACTTTGCATGTCTTTTTAAATGGTAGATATTGTTATGATCTCAGGTTTATTGAATTAATAATATTGTATTACAGTTGAATAACTGAATCTCAAAAACACACCATTCTATCATTTCAATAATGTAGATTTTAGGAGTATTCAGGATTACCAATGTTAGAACATAGTATTAAATATTGCTATCATTCAAATTTTAATATATGTTTATAATTTTCAGCTTTAAGAATAGGCTATGATATATTGGCAACTCACCATGAGTATGGGTGAGATTTTTTTTAGTTTCCAGTAACATGGAGAGACAACATACCACTGCAACATTTTTCCTGCCTTTTTGCTAGCTTAAACCAGTTTTGAGCCTAAGCGTTAGCAAAAGGTAACTCAATTGGAGGTATGATCCCTATAAGAAAAAGCTGAGATATATTGAAAAAAAGAGGTAATAAAGCTTTCAGTGTCTGAATGGACACATAAATACTTAATTCTTACAAAAGAAAATGGAAAAATCACTTACTATTTAATGTAGTTTGGAAACATTAAGAAGAGAGAAACTTTTCCCAGTAGGAAGCAATGCATCTAGACACCACAGTCATGTTGTATACCTCTGTCTTCTTTAAAAATAAACATGCTCTATTTGAAAGTTCTAAGGGACTCTTCATCAGCAGTGAACTAAAACACGTGGCGGGGGAAGGTGCCTTCCCTCAGTCTGAGCGAGAGGCTGCTCCTGTGATATAGAACTGTGTCTTTCCGTTCTGTTTCCCCAGCATCAGCCACAGCGTTTGGTGTTCAGGTCTCGTTTGCTGAGTGAATTGAGACTGAGTGGGCTTGGTTTTCGCACCCTTTTCTAAAGACGCATAAGGGCTATGTGCTTGATTAGAGTTGGCCTTTTCCCGTTAATATCCTATAATAACTGTTTATCTTCTTTTCCAAAGATTGTGTGGGGTGAAGAAAAAGACTTTTTTCCCCTCCTTTTATAGGTAGCACAGAAGTAATCACCAAGGGAGCCATGCCAACATGTCACCTTGGCACCTGATGCAATGAGACACCAGCAGAGATTTCAGATGATCTTACTGCCACCTTACTGCTTATTACCTGTCAGATAGGGAATCGGTCTCCTTGAGGTAATAAGCTTCTTATAGCGAGTTGGAGAAGTAGGTCAGATGTGACCCAGATTGAAACAAGCTTTAGTTTTATCTGCGTTTCAGAGATGTACAGGTCAAGAAAACTTTCACATCCCGGGTCTACTGTGAAAAATTTCATATCTTATAGCTATAACATCTCTCTCTCTCTTTTTATTGACCCTGACAGGTAAATTCTCTTTCCTCCCAGGTTTGGGGTATATAGGACTTGGATATTTTTGTTAGAGTTTTCTCATCTTGGTTGAGAAAAAGGTTATAAGTCTGTCAAGGCCAGGACCCATTGTTGTCCCTTGGAGGCCAGGATCCATTGTTCTCTCTTGCCAAACTTTTGGAAATGTTGGTTGAAACTGACTTGTAATTGTATTAAATCTGCAGAATCAATCCTGAAGGCCTCATCAGCTACCACTGGGTGTTTTTGTGTGTAAACTAGACTTTCGCTGTATTAGTTAATTCTAGCCTTAGATGAGAGGGTCTGCCTGTATCAGCTGTCAAGTCATCGGTACATAGCCTGGCTCTATACACTCAAAGAAGAAAGACTGCCCAATAATAGGAATGACATCTAATTAAATCTTCATTCTTAATTTCAACTTTACATATTGAGAGAAATTTACATAGCACAGTTCTCAAAGTATGTTCCAAGGACCAACTTGAGTACTACCTGGAAACTTGTTAGAAATGCAGACTCTTTTTTTTTTTTTTAAGATTTTAAAAAATTGATTTTTAGAGAGAGAGGGAAGGAGAGGGAAACAGAGAGAGAAACATCAATATGAGAGCAAAACATCTATCTGGCTGCCTCCTACATGCCCTCAACGGGGGATTGAGCCTGCAACCTGAGCATGTGCCCTGACTGGGAAGTGAACCTGGCAATCCCAGGTGCACAGGATGACACCCAGCCAACTGAGCCACACCGGGAAGGAAAGAAATCCAGATTCCTGAGCCCCACCCCAGATCTGCTGAATCAGCAACACGGGGGAGTGCTTCAGCACATTCAGGTACATACTGGAATTTGACAGCCACAAACAGAGCATCTTGAAATGACTACACACAAGAATGTTTTTCTCTTTTAGACAAGTGAGCTCATGTATGTACATTTCAAGTTGTGTGTTGGCTGATGATGACCTCATAAGTTTTTAAATACTAACTGGACTTAAGGGAATTCATTATCCCATATTTATCTTTGATGATCTGCCCTGCTACAAAATTTCCATTAGGCATTCATTGAGGGAAACAGGGTTTTGAGCTCTGTCTGCTTTCAAGTACATTTGTACACAAAAAGGAACATAGTATCTGTTATTTTAGGCACACTCTGTTATAGATTGTAGCTTTCAATATCTTCTAGAAAAATATAGTTATTTGAAATAACTATAATATAAATGTAGATTATTAATTAGAAATAATCTAATTTAAATGATCATATTTGATTATTTGAAATTTTATGTATAAATGGAATTGTATAGTTGGAAAGGCATGACTTTGGAGTCAGATATTGCATGCCTTGAGTTATATTCTTTGATCTTTTACCTCTTCTGAAACTAGGAAGTAAAACTTCATACCATGTTGTGAAGATTAAATTAAATGGCATGTGAAATGTATTTTGTAAGCATTAATTATTATGAAAGTGTTATATGTACTTATTTTCTAGCAATGTTTGGCTTGTATTTCTTTATTTCTAATCTTAATTGATCTTATGCCTAAAATTGATAGCTTATAGATTTTAGAACTTTAATTACAGGTTTTATTCAGCTTCTGTGGGTCAGTGGGATATTGGATCATGTAGCATCATGCACACATAATGCATAGGGCAGCATTAGACTGTTTCATAGCTGTTAATTAAAACTTCTTCCTTTAAAAACTTGAAAATGAAAATTTAAAAATTATAATTCAATACATTTCATTGTAACAAAGAAAGAAAAGTTAACAAGCTCCTACTATTCCTTTTTTTTTTTGGAAACCCAATAGATTGTAGCAATTCACACTCCCATTGCCAGAATTATATTTAATTTGCTAAATTTTATTGAGGTTTTTCATCAATATTCATAAGTGAAAGTGATTTATAATTTTCTTGTGCCAATTATAAAGACATTTACACATGCATATTTTTAGAACATAATTGATATTTCTGAGATGGTGATTAATGATTACTTGCAATGAAATTTTTTTTCCCTACTATATAATTGCCTTACTGTGAAATAGTATTGCAAGTTGGGTGTATATAGCATTTGGTTTGTATTAATCTCATATTCAGTCCCTGTCTAGCAGTGTTAAACGTGTATGTTAAGAATTTTTTTTAAAACCTAGTTGGCTGTTTGTAATTGGTGGTTGTTATTTTCTTTAAAAAAATTATTATTAATTTCAGAGAGGAAGGGAAAGGGACAGAGAGAGAGAAAATCAATGATGAGAGGAGAATCATTGATTGGCTGCCTCCTGCATGCCCCTACACTGGGGATGGAGCCCACAACCTGGGCATGTGCCCTGACTGGGAATTGAACAGTGACCTGGTCGATAGGTCGAACCTCAACTCCTGAGCCACGCCAGCCGGGCTATGTTAAGAATCTTGATCTTGGTCATATGAATTAACATTTACATTCTAGATAAAATGCTGATGTCAGTTAATTAAAGCAAGGTGTCAAGAGACAGGTGTCCTTTGTCACTGCATTCTGGGTAATGTTGAACATCAGGTCGTCACGCTCAGCGCAGGAACATGCAGGCTTTTTCAAAGCGTTAATCGTTAGTGGTATTTTCCATCACTGACCAGCAGGAAGTTTGCTGTAATTCTAATTTCCACACAGTAGTAGTTGCTCTTAAACTAAAGTGAAGTTAAGAATGGAGATTTTAATAAAAACCTAGGAAAACTATATTTTGTTTTTTAATAAAATGCTAAATCTCCCTGCCTGTAAGGATAGCAGCTCACTGGGGAGTAGAGTATCAAGACCTAAGCATTCTTTCTGGTTCTAAGTGACGATAATGGAACTTACTTCTTTGTGTGTATGTGTGTTTTTAAAATGTGTTGTTAATTCTCGGGTTAGGGTTCCAATCAGTGGCATAATATTAGGTCAAATAAAGCACGGAACCATTTTATTTATTATCAGGAAACCATGACAGATCAGCTCCTTGTGGATAGGGCTAAATCTTAGAATTATGAATGATATTTTTGAAAAACCTTAAAAATGTTCCTCAGAGCCTCTGTCTACTGGGTGGCTCTACTTTCCCATGGGAACGGTTGATAGAGGCTTTTACTATCTTTAGCTAATTGGTTGCCTGGCAGACTCTTCAGTTAAAGAGGCAGTATGGGAAAAGGAAGCAAAAACACCTCGTTTCCTCTTTTGTGTCTCAGCGTGGCTTTCCTTCCATTAGAAGCAGGAGTAAGTGTGAGAAAACACAAGTACAGTAGTCCCCCTTTATCTGCTGGCGATATGTTCCAAGACCCCCCGTAGATTCCAGAAGCCAAAGATAGTACTGAATCCTAAATACACGGGTCATTGATCATCTAACTTTGGCCAAGTGTGAGACTCCCTGGAGTCTGGGAAGGAGTTAGAGAAGGTCCCTGACCTTGAAGAATGAAGCTACCTGAAGCACACTGTAGCAAGTGCCAGTGATTGAGCCATGCTCAGGTTATAATGGGAGCGGAGCCGGGAGTACCTTACTGTAGCTCCTGTGTGGATCCTCCTCCATCTCTCCCACTCCAAGGGCAAGCTAAAACAAGATGAGTAGGGGCTGTTGTGGTGAGTGGGTGATATGATTGACCAGGCCTCTGGAAAGAGAGGGCAGCATTTCCAAAGGTGTGGTTATAGGCTGTGCTTTGCAACCTCCCAGACACGTCATCTGGGTACTAATTAAACCCTGCATTCATGCTCCTGAATCAGAATCTCCAGGGGAGGGGCCTAGGAGTCTGTAATTAGCAGGGGGCCCCAGGACAAGTGGAATATAGTTTGTTCATGAACACAATTGGAATGAAATTTGAAGAAGATGGTGAGGGATGAGATCAGATGGTATGATGGTTATCTATATACTAGAGGCCTGGTGCATGGGATTCCTGCACCGGTGGGGGGCGTGGCCTGTGGGGATCGGCCTGCTGTGGGAGCTCTGCTCATCCGGGTCAGCTGAGCGGCTGTGGATCCGCCCTCTGAGTGACTGCTGCCTGATCTGGCATCTTCCGTGGAGCTACTATGTGGCCTGCAGGCGTCTGCAGGAGGTGTAAGGGAGCAAGGAGGAGGATCCTGGGGCGAGGAAGCGATAATCGCAGCCTGGGTTCCTGCCCACCGGCCCAGGGTTCGCAGCGGGAGCAGCTGGTTATCCCGGTCAGCCAAGCGGCGCTCCCACTGTGGTAGCGCACTGACCACTAGGGGGCAGCTCCTGCCTTGAGCATCTTCTCCCTGGTGGCCAGTGCACATCATAGCGATTGGTCGACTGGTCATTCTGGTTGTTCTGCCATTTGGTTGCTGGGCTTTTATTATATAGGATATAAAAGCCTAAGTCAGTGGTTGGCAAACCGTGGCTCGCGAGCCACATGCGGTTCTTTGGCCCCTTGAGTGTTCTAACGCCACTTCTTCAAAATAGACTCGCCCAGGCCGAAAACCGACTTCTGCTCATGGGCCACGAAGTTTCAATCACACTGTACATGCGCGCCCGCACGTGGTATTTTGTGGAAGAGCCACACTCAAGGGGCCAAAGAGCCGCATGGGGCTTGCGAGCCACGGTTTGCCGACCACTGGCCCAAGTGACTGTCCAACCGTCTGACCGGTAGCTATGACATAGCAATGACCACCAGGGGGCAGATGCTCAAAGCAGGAGCTGCTGAGCTCGGTGACTTGGCAGCTGCAGTTCTCGGGTGATGCATCCAGAACCAGAGAGGAGGGAACCCATTTCCAGGGTGCGTCACCTGAGAACCACTCTCTTGTAATCCAGGACCCCTTGGGGGATGTCAGAGAGCTGGTTTCGGCCTGATCCTCGCAGGCCAGGCCTCTAGCTTTATTATATTTACTAGAGGCCCAGCACACAAAATCATGTGTGGATAGGGTCCCTAGGCCTAGCCTGCAATCAGGCCCATATCCTGCCCACTTGCCAGTCTCTGGTACCACCCGGTTGCCCCTGCCAGCCACCTGGTTCCCCTCGCCGGCCCTCATCCCACCCCACTGCTGCTGCCAGCCACCTGGTTCCCCTCGCCGGCCCCCCCACCTCATAGCGACTGGTCGAGCGGTCATTCCGTCATTACGCTTATGGTTGCTGGCCTTTTATTATATAGGACTAGAGGCCAGTGCATGAAATTTGTGCACGGGTAGGGTCCCTAGGCCTGGCTGGCGATCAGGGCTGATTGGGGCCTTCTGGCTGCTGGCTGGGGCCTTCCTTCTCCCGACTGCTGGCTGCCAGCTGGGGCCTTCCTTTTATTTTGCGCTGCCCCCTGGTGGTCAGCACACATCATAGCGAGCGGGCGAACTCCTGGTCAGTCGAACTCCCGAGGGAACAATTTGCACAGTAGCCTTTTATTATATAGAATTAGTCATGCCTGTCTTTTATGATTGGTTTTCTATTTGTACCCTACTTAAAACTGGTTACTTCTCAGGTATCAACAGTGACACTGAACTGAGCATTTACTTAGACTTGGGCAACTTTATTTAATTTGAAATCAATCTGTTAAACGTTTGGACCTCAGACCAATTTACTGGGTTTCAGACCTTGACTTATTTATGACCTGAGAAATAGCCAAAGAGGAGAGCAGGAATTAGAGCATTGTTCATCTATAGTGTGCCCAGGAATCTTAATGTTCTTTTATTTTATTCATTAGCAAGCTGAGGCCCAGAGGTTAATTACATAGGTCAGAGATCTAATGAGTGATGCAACTGCTATCTGAGCCTTGGTCTATAGAGCAGGGGGATTCGATTCTTCAGAATGGTGAGCAGAGTGCTCATTCACTCAATTAAAATAGGTGAAATAGAAAATAAAGGATTAGGGGCAGGGGCTACAGTGAAAAAGCTTCTGACATTTGTCACTATGTGAAAATTTGTGTCCAACATCCTGTTGTTATTTTCTTTTTAAGAAAATCTAATTATCCATATTTTGTGTGAATTTATCTCCATTTTTAAATGTCCTGTATTAAAAACAATGTGTTTGCCAACATCATGGTGCAAAATACATCATTATATAGAATTTTGCGTAAGGGCTACTAGTTTGTAGTCTTTAGATTAAATAATCTCTAAAGTTTAAGCTTCTAAATATCATGATTCTTGAAGAGGTATGACTTATTTTGATTTGCTTTCCTTTCATATCATGAAAAAATTTTCCTGAATATCCATGTGAAATGTTATTAATAATAGAACCTTCTCTAAGTACTAATACACTTTTAACTTTGCTGGGGCATGTGGGGAAAGATTAAAAGGCTACAGGCTCCTACTCTAGGATATATGGTAAGTAAAGTGTTGTCTTTCCTTGAGCCTTCTAGTCCAACTGCTGCCTTTTAGTGTCTTGTATCCATTGTGGAGCCACATGTAATGGTGTCTTTCAAGAGTGTGAATAGCAACGTATTAGTGAAACTTGAAACCAGTTCAGTGCATCTTGACCAGTATTAAAATGAGAGAGAGACTGAAAGAGTTACTGTAGAATAGAAAATGCATGCATTGCAAGTAATAAGAGTAAAAAATTGCTTTGTATACTTTCTCTCAGCTGTATATGGATGTAGGTCTATGTCTATGTTCCAGGTTCACCATAGACTATCATAGAATGTAATTCCCACTGGCTTGGCAGTTACCAAATTTTGAAACCACTGAGCTGGAGTGACTAAGTAGATCCTTGGTCATTCCTGCTTAAGATGGTTTAAATTCTAAGCTGGAAACTTGAAAGGATTTTTTCCACATGCTAGTTACCTGCACTCCGAGTCTTTTTTCTTCTATTCCTTGAAAGCACTAGCAACTTTTCTCTCTTGTGTAGATCAGTCCCTTGATCCGATCATCACTTATTAGGAACAGAGTAGCAGTGGTGAAGGGAGGGAGAGTCATTACAGGATGACAAGCCACCAGCCTTGGAGAGTAGGACAGAGACTCGATGGCTGAGAGTGGATGCTGAGGAGGGCGGTGAGCCAGGGGGAAGGAGAAGGCTATATATGAGTAGATAGAGCACCTAGTATAAGTTTAAGGACATTGAAAAGGTACACAGGAAAGCAGACCGAGGGAAACTTGGGCAATAAAATGTCTTCCAGTCATAGATTTGTCTCTTTGGAACTGAGTGAATGGGAAAAAATAAGGTTCTTGAGTATGTATGTGGAGTGGAAAGCTGATTATTTTTGTAAACCAGTGAGTATTTTTTTCTAGTGTGAGGTTGTTAGTTAAATACACCACAAATTACTAGAAGTTAACATCACCCATGTCTCATATTTTTAAAGATATTTCTAAATTTGCATTCTCAAGAAATTGTATTCTGAAACTTAAAAATCTAGGTAGAATCTAGATTGTTGCATGAGATTGTGGACAATAGAGGAATACATACTCCTCAGTCTTAATAAGAATTTACAGTAAGTGCTCACTTAATGCTGAAGATACAATAGTTCTGTGACTTGAAGCAAAAAGATGCATAACAAAACCACTTTGACCACAGGCTAATTGATATAAACAAGAGTTAAGTTCCTATGGCATCTCATCAACATTATAACAATTAAACTGAATGTTATTAGAGGACCTGCTGTAATTATAAGTGAAAACTTCTCTTTTAAAGTTTCCAGAAGTTATATAAATTGTACTGATTTCACCCTTCTAAAAAATTTGAGGTTTGTCATAATGGTCACCTGCATGAGGTGAAATGCATGAAAAGCACTGAGTGCTTATATTAAGTATTTTACATTCTTATTGGTTCATTGATAAAGCACAAGGTAGTTCTGGGGGAGATTTATGAATGTGCTAATGAACTACCTTAATAACTCAAGCTGCATTGGAGGTTAAGCCTTATAGGACATCTGGTCTTGTCCAAAACACCCACTGAGGCATTTGGTATGTGCCAAAAGGTCCTTGATCCATTATAGTATTTTGTATGTATCATTTCTGTAAACCAAACGTAGAAATAAATGGTATGAGCACTTTGAACCCAGGATGTCTTCTAAGTGTGGACATTTTGGACAGGATCAAATATCAAGGACCATTTGGCTTGGACCAAATATGCTTCTAGATTATTTCTGATGAGACCAAATTTCAAGGACCTTTGGCCTGGACCAAATGTCTCCATGGATGTTTTGGGCAGGACCAAATATCCACTAATCTAGGTGAAGAAGCTTTTTTTCTTTTAACTGAAGTGAAAAAAAAAAAACAGGCTTTTCAGATCACTTCAAAGGAACACTTTAAAAACATTGTGTTGAAAAGGTATTGAGAATTGTTTTGGCCAGTCAGTGTTTATTGTTTTAGCTCTCTCTGAACAAATATTATAGAGAGCAAACTGCAAAGAACAGAATTTGGTAAGGATAGAACTATTTTTTTTCTTGTTTTCGATATGAGTATAAAACTGGTAAGACTGACTTTAAGGGTATTTTCTCTCACAAATAACAGAGGCCATGTACAGTGGGGGACAAACCTGTTTTTCCCCAGCCTGTATTGTGGGTCCAATATCCAGATACACACATTTGGAAGCTGTTATATTTCTCCCATTGAAAGTAACTCTGCTTTTATTTATTTTTTTAATATTTTGCTTTATATCATAAAATTTTTAAAGATCTGATGGGATTTTAGAAAATTATTATTTGTAATTCAACTTGTCTATAGATGCAGTGATGAAGTAATTCTATCTAATTAATCTCTTGGATTGCTTAAAGACGAAAGTATCTTAAACAAGTGTGTTAACAAGAATGGATTGTTAAAAACATGGATTCACTAACTACTAGAATATAATTGGGCCAAATCTTCTAATGCTGCTAGGTAATGACTTACGATTTCAGATCCTTAAAACCTGGATATAATTTTCATGTCCTTAGTGGGAAACTATTAATTCCTGATTAATATAACACTTTAGAGAAAAGAATCAGTAGACATGTTTTAAACTTAGAATGTAGTTTAGAAAGGAAGCACGCTTAAATAATTTGCCCAAACTACCTCAGTTCCTTGAATACTATTCTGCACCTCGGGTTGCATTTATGTATTTACACCCCTGTCACCTCGCCTAGACCCTGAGCCCCTGTAAAAGGGGATCTAGGCCTGAATCATAGCTGTATTTCTAGCCTAGTGTAGTTTCTAGCCCATAACCTCAATTTTCTCTAGATGCAGTCGTAGGCCATCTGAGTCAGATTCGTCTGGGGAGTTTTGTTAACAGTTCAGATGATCAGGACGCGCCCACAGATTTACCAAATAAGAGTCTCCAGAGGTGAGCTCCAATCCAAGATGATAAGCACATGCAATGGGACTGATAGAGCAAGGATAGAAACCAAGGCCTCCAGACCCTGCCCTCCACACATTGCTCATTTGCTGACATGCTCGTTAGCTGCCCAAGGAACTTTCATTGGGCATCTACTAAGTGCCAGCTACTCTGCATGTGAAGATAAATGAGGCACATGGACAGTTAAAAGCAGAAATTGTTGAGTTAGAAAGATTTGGTTTGAATCAGCATTACTAACCATATGAATTTCAGCAAGTTACTGTACTTCTCTAAGACTGTTTCCTCTTTTGCAAAATAGAAATAATAGCTATGCTATCAGATTGGTGTTAATATTAAGTAAGATGATGCATATAAAGTTCTTTACAAAGTGCTTGGACTATAGTGTACTCTTAATGCTGACTTCCTCCCCATAGCCCCAATTAATGAGTTCATGTTCCAGGCAGGGCTGAATTCTTGGAAAATAAGAAAACCTTGGAAATAAGGAAGAGATTTTGATCCCCAGTGGGAGTGCGTGCAGGAGGCAGCCAATCAATGATTCTCTCTTATTGTTGATGTTTCTATCTCTCCCTCGCCCTTTCTCTCTGAAATCAATAAGAATATTCTATATAATAAAAGGCTAATATGCAAATCGACCAAATGGCTAATGACCGGTTGCTATGATGTGCACTGACCACCAGAGGGCAGACGCTCAACGCAGGAGCTGCCCCCTGGTGGTCAATGCGTTACTACAGGGAGTGGGCCTAAGCCATCAGTCAGACATCCCTTGAGGACTCCCGGGCTGCGAGAATTTCATGCACCAGGCCTGTAGTATATATAAATATATATCTCCTATATAATAAAGAGGTAATATGCAAATTGACCATCACTCCAACACACAGATGGCCGCACCCATGTGGACACAAGATGGCCATCACAAGATGGTTGGCAGGGGAGGGCAGTTGTGGGCGATCAGGCCAGCAGGGGAGGGAAGTTGGGAGGGACCAGGCCTTCAAGGGAGGGCAGTTGGGGGTGATCAGGCCTGCAGGGGAGGGCAGTTAGGGGTGACCAGGCCAGCAGGAGAGGGAAATTGGGGGGGACCAGGCCTGCAGGGAGGACAGTTGGGGGGGGACCAGGCCTGCAGGGGAGGGCAGTTGGGGGGGACCAGGTCAGCAGGGGAGGGTAGTTAGGGGCAATCGGGCCAGCAGGGGAGGGCAGTTAGGGGCGACCAGACTGGCAAGGGAGGGCATTTAGGGGTGACCAGGCCAGCAGGGGAGGGTAATTGGGGGCAACCAGGCCTGCAGGGGAGGACAGTTAGGGGCAACCAGGTCGGCACGGGAGGGCAGTTAGGGGCAATTGGGATGGCCGGGGAGCAGTTAGGCATCAATCAGGCTGGCAGGGGAGTGGTTAGTGGGTGATCAGGCTGGCAGGCAGAAGTGGTTAGGGGCAATCAGGCAGGCAGGCAGCTGAGCGGTTGGGAGCCAGCAGTCCTGGCTTGTGAGAGGGATCCCAGATTGGAGAGTGTGCTGGCTGGGCTGAGGGACACACCTGCCCCGTGCACGAATTTTGTGCACCGGGCCTCTAGTATCTGTCTATCTATCTATCTATCTATCTATCTATCTATCTATTTATCTATCTATCAATCTATCTATCTGAGTTAGATTTTGTTTTATTACAAAACACCCTAAACTTGGTGATGTAACTTTTACTGACTCACAATTTGTTGGGTTGAGCTCTGTTGAGATGGTTGACCTCTGTTCTACATTGTGTCATCTGGGCACACTCGTGTTAGTGGCCAGCTGGTGGTCAGTGGCCTCACCCACATATTGACAGGAGCAATGGTGGTGGGTGGGTCATGTGCACTCACATCTAGTAGACTAGTTTGGGCTCAGCACATGGTAGTGGCCACAGGGTTCTCAAGAGCATTGGGGTTGCGGGGGAGGGGGGGGAAGGGTCCCCTGAGCAAGCACATTTGAAACCTCTGCTCATGTCATGTTCACTAGTGTTTCATTAGCCAAAACAAAGCATGTGGTCAAGTCAGATTCAATGAGTAGAGAGACTCCCCTACTTGCTGGGTGAAGGGGTGTGCATGAGGGAAGGAAAGACTTGTGGCCATTTTTGTAATCTTCATAGAAAGGGTTTTAATGGCTTACTCTGCATCAAGCTTTATGCTGGGTGCTTTACAAGGTATTCATTTAATCCCCACAACGGTTTCTGACATGTGTGGCATTCTCAATTCAAAGAAGAGAAAACTCATGATTGGATAAATTAAGAGACTTGTGTGCATTTGGCCTAAATTATTTGCTTTAATTATGGCATGGCATTCTAGATGCTGCCTCCTGTTACTTAGGTGATCAGAAGATCAGCCCATGAGAAGGAGTATCCTTTATTTAATAAAGACTTTTGGTTAAAATAGAGTTGCCGACACTGGTTTTACTTTCCCATTTATACCTTGAACCATTGGGTCATATATTTGTTTGGTATAGAAAAAATTTTAGCTTTACTATCCTTACTATTCTTTAAGACTTTCCAGAAGCTTATGAGGAGTGTTTTAGTGGGTTTTTGTTTGTTTTGCCAGATCACCTACCCAACCTGGATCTCACCGCATTTTGGACATGACTGAGCCTGTTCAATGGGCCAGATACCACTGGCAGCGGCTGATGGGCGGTCCAAACAGGGACGAGGATGAGAGGCCGTACAGCTATTCCTCGCTGCTTGCCTGCGGGAGCAAGTCCTCTCAGACCCCCAGACTGGCAGGAAGGCACCGGATTGTTGTTCCTCACCTCCAGCCCTTCAAGGAAGAGTATGAAAAGTTCTCTGGAACCTACGTGAATAACCGAATCCGAACGACAAAGTACACGCTTCTGAATTTTGTGCCAAGAAATTTATTTGAACAGTTTCACAGGTACTTTTAGTTTGGAGAAAAATAACTTTGATTGTTCTTATCATTTTAGATGATATGAAAGATTTTTCACGTTCATAACATTGTATGCTACTTAGGCTGAGACTTGTGACATGGTCTTTGACGATTCTGGTAGGGTCTGTGGTGGGATGATGTCCACTTACATTCACATAGCACATTACAGTTGACAACATGCTTTCTCCTGACCAGAGAAGACATTGCTATCCTCTTCGTATGGATCAGGAAACGAGGTTGGACATTGTGGTTTAGCCAGTTCTTAGGTGAAACAATAAAATCCGGTTTAGTATCTATTTATTGGCTCTCCCGTATGAAGTTAGGCACTGAAGGAAATGCAAGTTTACACGGGGCCCCTTTCCTATGGATTTGGTCATTTGGCAAGTGAAACAAGATGTGTATACAAACAGTGGAAAGAGATAGTGGATGTGAAGAGTGTTAAAAAGGGCTGCCTAGTGGGATGGAAGCCTCAGGAAGAGAAAGAATGCCGATCGCTATGGCAGTAGAAGGGGACGTGGCATTTGAACTGAATTATGGAGGATGGAGAGAGATAGGCAGAGGTGTCGGCACAGCACGTGTCAGCTGGAGGAAGGGGTGGGCCAAGCAGTCGCACAGAAGATTTTCTTGAGGCCTGGGAAGTCATCCGTTCAGACTAACACAATGAAAGGCAAACTGAAGGCAGAGAGAACATTCAGGAAGTTATACTGTGTATGTCCTGGTGAGTTGTAAGAGAGACCTGAACTTAGATCAATGTGGGAATGAAAAGAAAGATAATCTGTTGCAGATACTCTGGATTAGATATGGGGAATTAAGGAAAAAGATGGTGTGACCATGTTGAGCTGAGATGACCAAAAAGATTAACAGAAAAATTAAAGGCAGAAATAAAAAAGAAGCTTGGCTGGAAGATTATTTTGTTTTTGTAAATGTTGAGTTTGAGATGCTAATGGGAGTACAGAGATTCTCAACATTCAATGTTCATTCTCATTATTCTCTCTATATGTGTTCCACATGCATTCATTGAACAGTGGATGGGTTTAACGTATACATGTGGCCTGGCCAGTGTGGCTCAGTTGGTGAGCATCATCCCATGCACCAAGAGGTCACCAGTTCAATTTCGGTTAGGGCACATGCCTAAGGTTGCAAGCTTGGTCCCCAGTCCAGTGCGTGACTGACGATTGATGTTTCTCTCTCATCGATGTTTCCCTGTCTCCTTCTCCTTTCCTCTCTCTCTCAAATCAATAAAAGTATATTTTAACAAATAATAAAATAAAGTATACATGTGAATTTGTTAAATTAATCACTTTAAATGCTATGGGTGTTTCTGCCTTTTATGGGGCTTGTACTGTACTGCACTTTGTGGCATTCGACCCTGAACCTTGAAGAGTTCAGGGCCAGGGCTGGAGATTTGGGTGCAGTCCACATGGAAATAATTTAAGCCAAAAAAGTAGCAAAAGGTGTTAAGGAAGAAATTTTTCAGAGTAAAAGGAGTTGGAGGTTAGGAAGGAGAAATGTGTGTAGATTATTTTGAAAAGTTTAACAGGAAAAATATGTGATGAAAATTCAGGGGGCTATGCGGCATTGAGTTTTTGTTTGTTTCTTTTAAGGTAAAGAGCCACTTGAATTTACCTTGCGGGCCAGTGGAGGAGTTTTTAAATATATAAAATAGAGGAATGGAGGAAGTTCCTGAAAAAGTGGTTCTGAATAGCATCAAAGCAGAAATAAGAAGTTGGTCTCAAGGGGGAAAAACCTCTCAGGCTTTTGTACCAATTTTGAGCCTTGTTTGATTGTAATGTTTGGCCATACAAATTGGCTTCTGAAGGGTAGACGGTTGCATCATTTAAAAAGTTATTTTTATAACCCATGACACTGAATTTCCTCTCAGTTTTTGAACTTTTGAAGAGAAAATAGTATTTCCTATTATGCTTTATACTAGAGGCCCGCTGCATGAAAATTCATGCACTGGAGGGGGGGGTGTCCCTCAGCCTGGCCTGCCCCCTATCACAGTCCAGGAGCCCTCAGGGGTAGGAGGTGACCCAGCAATCAGGGGAAGGTGACACCCTCATCACACCTCTGCTGCTGCCACTGCCGGCAGCACAAGCCTAGGCCGGCCCTGGTTACCTGAGCCTTGGGCGGCCCTGGGTGGCTGGGCAGCCACCATCTGAGGCTTGCCTGCGCCTTGGGCCAGCCCTGAGGGGCTGGGGGACTGAGGGCGGGTCCGGCCACACCATGCGCCTGCTACCTCCCCCCCCCCCCCCCCCCCCGGCGGGGCTGAAAGGAATGGAGGACTTTGGCGGGGCTGAAGGGACTGGGCACCGCCATCTTGTGGCTATGGGTGCTTCCATATTTGTGATGGTGTGATAGTCAATTTGCATATTCCCTCTTTATTAGATAGGATCATGTGTCACACGACTCAAGACTGTCACACTCCCATATTTACTGTTACATATTTAATAAATACTACCTCTCATTTATTAAAGTATGCCTTGAGCTAGATGTTTATAGGAGTAATAAATTGTTGGTTCAGGTTTTTTAGATTTTGCTAGTTCTTTATTCTGTATCATCTAAAATTAGCTAATAAACACTTGTAAGAAAACACCCTGAGGTTTTTTCGCCTCTTTTGCTTTGGTGTTTATGTGATTTGTTTTCACCTCCTTGTGCGTGTTTCTTCGCAGAGCCGCCAATTTATATTTCCTGTTTCTAGTCGTCCTGAACTGGGTGCCTTTGGTAGAGGCCTTCCAAAAGGAAATTACGATGCTGCCTCTGGTGGTGGTCCTTACAATTATCGCAATTAAAGATGGCTTGGAAGATTACCGAAAATACAAAATTGACAAGCAGATCAACAACTTATTAACCAAAGTTTACAGTAGGTAAGTGTAACAGGAGCTGTTCTGGGGAATACACATGCATCTTTTAGAAACTTGCAGATTGTTACTTTTTTCCCCCTTAGGTGTGACCAGGACCTTTTTTGTGGTGGTGGTGGTGGTGATGATGATATTTTCAACTAATATGTATTAAAGACCTACAGTGACTTTAGTTCATGTGTCATAGGAAAACAAAAGTGTATGAGATGTTGTCAACCCAGGATACAAGCCTCTATAACTTATAAGTGAAACTGAAAGAATAAAACCTAAAACCATCAGAAGGAAAGCAAGCAGATGTGTTTTCATCCTAAACGATACAGTTTGGGATTAGAAGAGGGTGGGGTATGAAAAATATGAATGGATATGGAGAACAAGATGGAATATGAAAAGGAGAAGACAAGAGCTGTCTGGAGAAAAGGGATTCTGTAAAATGGAGGAAAATGTTCTTTGAGGGCACAAAAGAGGCTAATAAAGCCTTCCCACTGCAGCAATAGTTTAGGACTGTGTTAACCAGTATTTTTATTAAATGACTAGTGGCCCAGTGCACGAATTTGTGCACACTGAAAGGAAATTAATTAGAAGAAATATTTTAATATCACTATTCGCCCTTTCTCTATAATAGAAGTGTCAATCAAATTCACGATTGACTATGACAGACGGAAACACATGTGTGTGATTGGCGCCAGCAAGAGCTTTATATGTATCACCCATGTGCGAGTCAACTTAGCCTTTTATAAATATAGAATAAACTTGCTTAATTAGACCTGCTTCCTGATTTAGCTAAACTTTTTCTAGCCCAGTGAAGCATGCCAACTTCTCTTTCAGGTAATTGTCAGCAACACAGCAGTAAATATCAACATGAAGCAGATTATTATTATAGATCACGCAGGGAGAACAAAGGGTAAACTATTTAACTGCAGCAGTGTTTGACTATAGTCTGTGCAGTGAGAAAGCCTGAAGTCATTTTCAAGGTCCACCATTTCTTCTTTTCAGTCGGGTCAAGTTTCTAAGCTTTCTAAATCTCTGTTTTCCGGCTAATGAAAAGATAATAGGATTCCATCGAGTCTCCTATCTACCTACTCCAGGACTTCTGTGAGGATCAAATGAGATGCACGGGAAAATGCTTCACAGACATTTGGTTAAAGTGTAAATGTTTCCACCTTGCTATAAAGCAAGTTGTGTTCCTGGGCTGAAGAAACTTCAAGGAGGCTAGTCGCAAGGGAGAGGAAACCAGGCGTTGCTACGTGATGTCATTACCCAGCGCCCACAGCGATTGTTTCTGGCCATGGGGTCTCGGCAGCATTGGCTGTGATTTGGTGGGCTGTCACTCTGGGGTGGGGGAAGCCAAGTGTTGCTTTGTGGGCACCAGGTCTGCGGTGCCATTTCTCTGTAAATGGCCAGTGACCGTCATGGCAGCTCCTGTGTTAAGCATCTGCCCCTGGTGGTCAGTGCACATATAGCAACTGGTCAGACAGTGGGAAGGACACTTAGTATAAATATATATATAGATAAATAGAGCTGTTAAAATGGTGGTATAATGATTTTTTTTAATGTTGTATCTAGGTATTTATTTCTTTTGTATTTAATTACCCTTCCTTTCTGCCACATGGAAGCTCTCTGAGAGTAGATGTTGTGTCTTGTGCACTTCTGGGTCCTTGACACCTTGACCACAGGGTAGATGCAGAAATCACTTCATGTACAAATAAACCCATCAAATAGTAATTTTAATTTTATTCCAGATTTATACTCAAATAACTTAATGGTTCAAAATGTCACAGGAAAAAAAAGGAGATGAAAAATGTGTTTTAGCAGCTAGTAACTAAATTTTCAGGTAAAGTAAGTTGTGGAATTTGGGTTTTATAATTCTGTGGCTTCCCTTTTAGCATTTAATGGATTAAAATTCACTCTAATACTTTAAACCTGCTTTAAATTATACAGTGAAGCTTAAAAAAACTATTGTATGTTTTTAGCTAGATATTCTATTTAAACTTTTTTTTTTTTTTCCAATTTTAGGAAAGAGAAAAAATACCTTGATTGCTGCTGGAAAGATGTTACTGTTGGGGACTTTATTCGCCTTTCCTGTAACGAGGTCATTCCTGCAGATATGGTCTTACTCTTTTCCACGGATCCAGATGGGATCTGTCATATTGAGACTTCTGGGCTTGACGGAGAGAGCAATTTAAAACAGAGGCAGGTGGTTCGGGGATATGCAGAGCAGGTAAATAACTGTCGGCAGTTGGTGGCATTAACATTTTCTTTTTAGAAAATGACTAAGCTTACTTTCACATGTATAGATAAAGAGATTTAAAATTTTATTTTTACCATTAAAAAATACAATCCCAGAAGGCTTAATACAGCTCCGATATCAGTGGAAGTGCGCTATATTTTGTAGATAATAGGATATAATGACTTCAGAGTTCAAGCATTTCAGTTGGGCAATCATATATTTTTTGGAACTGAATTAAAGGCACCTAACAGAATTATTTTGACGTTGGGTAGTGGGCAAACAATGCAATATACAGATAATGTATCATAGACTTGTATACTTGAAATCCATATAATTTTATTGACCAATATCACCCCAATAAATTTAATTTAAAAAATTATTTTGCAATTTGGGAAATTATTTTGTAATAGAAATAATCACCTTCTAATTTATGTTTCTTAAGCTTAGACTTTATACTATTGAAGCTGGAGACATAAATAGATCATTGTTCCTAAAAATCTGTAATTACTTATATAACCAAGGCCTTTTAAGACTTTTGTAGCTTCTCATACCACAGAGCTCCTAGACCTTTCACAGGCTGTGATAAGGGAATCAAGAACTTTGAAGTTATATTCATTAGCATGAGTTTGAATGAGTTCCAACTCTGCTATTTAATTATTGCATGACTTTGAGCAACTCACGGACATACTTGATGCATCAGTTTCTTTATCTTAAAATGGAAATGATGTCTTCTTCAGAGCATTGCTGTAAGACTCAAGTGAAGTAATATACATAAAAGCATTGTACAAAGTGCCTAAATAGCAGTTTTCCTTCCCTTTCTCTAAAAGCACTTGAGTTGAAGTATTTTAAAATGTAATGGTCTTCTTTTCAATGATCCACTATTGGGTCAGATTTTCTTCATCTTATACTTGTAAGCCAGAAAATATGTTAACCAGAGAATAAATACCCTTATCTTTAGTAAATTTCAACACCTGATGTCTGATCAGGCCCATCTTTCAGCCTATGTATTTAGACCCTCTGTGATCGCTAGGCTGCTGAGCTTATTGTCATTGTCACTTTTGTAAGCATTCCTCTACCTGAGACATTTGTAAAAGTCTTGTACAACTTGGAATTTTATTACATACCACTAAATATCTACGTTGAGGATGATGCTGGTTAATTAATCAGCACACTTTGGATTCAATTAAGGGTGAATTAAGGTTGAGCACTCTGACATTCCATGACCTCGATTGTAATCCTGGCTCTAAATTTTTTCTTGTTTTGAGACCTTTAGCAAATTACTGATCCTCTTTGTGTCTTGCTCTCTTCATCTATTAATTAGACCTAATTATAGTACCACATGGGGCTAGGAAGAAGATATTAACCAGTTAACTGCTACGATGTTTTGAATTTAATTAAAAAAGGTTCGCCGCTTGTGTCTATAGACGCTTCTGGCGTACAAATGGTTAATTAATATATTTAGAGTGGATAATATAGATTCCAGTACATCAGAAGAACTCAACAATATTATTAGCAAATCAAATTACATGATCATAACTCACATTTTCCATATATATATATTAATATTTCACGAGCTGTATCAGTAGCATTTTTTGCTAGCCATAAAGCCTCATAAAAATAAAAAAGAAAATGAGATAGGGTTGGCTTGGATTGTTCATAGTGAATCTATATCTATAAAGACACTTTGCTTATTTGCCCATTGGTTTTATAAAACATTCTAAAATTATCGTTTTCTCCATTAGAGTATTTTGTAAGATATTGATGTCTAGCTCATTTTTTTAACTTTTAAGTAAAATATACTGGGATCAAATGCATATGTGCTCAAAGTCTTCACATACACATTTACCATCAGAAAATATCTATATGGTCGAGGAACAACAGCAGTGTTTTCATCTTTTCAGTGCCTTCTAGATAAGTGTTTACTATATGAGTAGAAGCTCTCTTCCGTAGAGTCCTGCATAGATTCCAGTTTGTGATTTGGACATTCCTATTGCCTGCCTATGTCTATTAATGCTCTAGGACCATTCGGATCCAATTTCTTAATTCATAATTGTGCCTATACTTTTCTTCATTTGGGCAATTTGTAATATAAACTTTGTGGCAAGGAAGCCTTCATTTTACCTTAAGAAATGGTGAAGGGATAAACACTTAAATCTTCTTGTTTTATGATTTAAAAATATGTGTATAAATATATATTTTAGGACTCTGAAGTTGATCCTGAGAAATTCTCCAGTAGGATAGAATGTGAAAGTCCAAACAATGACCTCAACAGATTCCGAGGCTTCCTGTGAGTGATACATGGCTTACCTTTGTGGCTGTGAGTGGAATTGTGTGTTGCAATTATATTTAACTTGAGATAAAGCTTTATGTACTTATATCCAAGTTAAATCACTAATGGTCAATATGTTTAGACAACTTATAAATTTGGTAAATATTCATCTACTAGAGGCCCGATGCGCAAAGATTCATGCAAGAATGGGCCTTCCTTCCCCTGGCTGCTGGCACTGTTTTTGCTCCGGCCGGAGCCACCTTTTCACTCCGGCCGGGTGCCACCTTTTCACCTTCCCACGCTGCCCAGAGGCCCAGAGCGGCTGGGGTGGTGCAGAATGCCTGTGTCGTCGCCATGGCAATGACGCAAGCATCCCGTCCCACCCCCGGCCGCCGCTCGGCGCCTTTGTATGCAAATTAACCCATCATCTTTTGGGGTTAATTTGCATACTCCTCCTGATTGGCTGGTGGGCATCGCGAAGGTACGGTCAATTTGCATCTTATTCTTTTATTAGTGTAGATGTATATTTTTAAAATAACAAAACCTTGTACTTAAGCTAATCCTAGAATCTCAGTGGTGTAAGAATGTTTTACATAAGCTCCACATTAAGCCCAAGACATTCTAGTTGTTTGGAAGGAGGTGTTTGGACAGAACTGACAGCTTAAGTGACATGATAGGACGGTGTCCTGCAGTTAGAGGAGCACATGGACAGTCTGGTTGGCAAGAGTTAGCCAAGGATTTGGAAACACATCAAGAAGAAGAATGATGACAGTGTTCATTCTGGAGGCTTCTTGTGGTATCCACATCCCTCTTGCATGAGCAGCTAGAATTTGGGTTCTTGCCTAATTTCATGCCTGGCTTATGCCATTTAAGTGCTTTATGCTCTGAGCCAAGTTATTTACTCTTTTAGTTTCTTTATTTTTAAAAGGAGACAATTTGACCTACTGCTTAGGGGTAATCTTGTGAGAAAATGGTAGAGAAGAGTTTGCAACTCATTTTCTGAGACCAGAATTATCCTTATACCATTACCCAGATACCAAAATCATTCAGACATTTAAAGAAATATCACTATCCCCCATGAACCATATATGCAAAAATTCTAACAAAATTATAGCAAATCAGATCCAACAATATATAAAAAGGATAATACACATCATGACCAAGTTTCACATTTGAAAATCAAACTATGTGATTCACCATGTTAAGAAACCATAATTAACAAATTAAAAAGGGAAATCCCGGTGGTCATTTCATAGATGTAGAAAAGTATCATTTCATAGATGTAAAAAAAGTATTTGACAAAATTTAACTTTTGTTCTTGCAAACTGGAAATAGGACACTTATGAAAAACCTCTAGTTAGCATCATACTTAATGGTAATAGACTAAATGCTCTTTCCCTAAGATCAGGAACAAGAGATAGATATTCACTTAACCATTTTTTTTTTCAAACTAGAACTGGAGATTTTAGCTAGTGCAGTCAGACAAAAAAAAAAAAAAAGGAAATAAAAGACAAAATAATAAAGAAGTAAAACTTTTATTTACAGATGGTGTGATGGTCTTTGTAGAAAAGCTGATAAAAATCTATAAAAAAGCTACATGAAATAATAAGTGGATTTAATTATGTTGTAGGAAACAAAAGCAATATAATATAAAAAACTCAATTGTATTTCTGTATACTAGCAATGAGCAAATAGATATGGAATTTTAAAAATATTATGTACAATAGCATCAAGAAAAATAAAATACTTAAGAATAAATTGGACAAGAGATGCAAAAGGCCGAACAATGAAGATTATTGAGCACTGTTGAGAGAAATTAAAGACCTAAATTTAAAGTAGAGACATATGTTATTCATGCATTGACTCAATGTTTTCATGTCAGTTTGCCCCAAACTGTTGTATAGATTTTGTGTAATCCCAATAAAAATTCCAGCAGGTTTTTTTTAGAATTAACACGTTTATTCTAAACATTTATATGGAGATGCAAATTGCCTATATTAGCTAAAACAACTTTGAAAAAGAAGGAAGTTGGAGAGCTAACACCATCAGATTTTAAGACTTCTTAGAAAGGTACAATAATCAAGCCAGTGTCATTTTTGGCATAAAAATTGACCAATAGATCAATGGAAAATATTATGAAGTTCAGAAAGTAACACAGACATTTATGGACACATGGTATTTGATAAAGATGCAAAAGCAATTTAGTAAAGAAAGGTTCGTTTTTTTAATAGATGATGCTGTAGCAATTGAATATCTGTATTTAAAAAAAATAAATTACAATCCAGACTTCTCACCATTAAAAACATTACTAAAAAAAGTGGGGGTCCTATCCTTAAATGTAAACCTAAAATTATAAAACTCCTAGAAGAAAACATAGGGTCAATCTTCAGTACCTTGGGTTTGGCAAATATTTCTTAGCTACAACACTAAAAGTATAATCCACAAAAGCAAAAAATAAAAGAACTTTATCAAATTTAAAAACTTTTTCTCTTCAAATGCCACTATTAAGTGATTGAAAATGTAAGTCACAGACTGGAAGAAAATATTTTCAATGTATATATGATATAGGATTTACATTAAAAATATATAAAGACTTCTCAAAATTCAGTAATAAGAATACAAACACTACAATTTTTAAAGTGGTCAAAAAATTTGAACGGACACTTCAGCAAAGAAGATATATGGATGACAAATATTTGTGTGAAAAGATGTAAGTTAAAACCACAGAGCACCAATGTTAAAATTACAAAGAACAACTATACCCAGTGTAGGTGAGGTTGTAGAGGGATGGGAGCACTCATACCGCTAGTAGGAATGTCAAATGGTACAATTACTTTGTAAAACAGTTTGGAAGTTTCCTAGAAAATTAAACCTATACCCACTGTGTAATCTGAATACTAGAAAACGATGGTATTTAGAAACTGTTACATCTTTTCCCCAGCCAATCAGGTAACACTGAAATAACAAAAGCAAAAGGGCCAGAGCTTTGAAAACTTTCCTGTGAACTACCTAACTTAGTACTCTAATCAAGAAAACTCAAAGCCATGCTTTTTTATTTTTACATCCCCACTTTTGCTATTTAAAAATGAACCAATATGCTGTCTTTCTTATAGAGAACATTCCAACAAAGAACGCGTGGGTCTTGGGAAAGAAAATCTATTGCTTAGAGGATGCACCATTAGAAACACAGAGGCTGTTGTGGGCATTGTGGTTTATGCAGGTTGGTTCTCACCACTGACTCCTTTGTGCTTTTCTGCGTGTTAATATTTGCCATTCACTCCAACTGTCGTCTTCAGAGGCAGAAAGGAAATTTTGTCTTGATGAGCTTAATCATTGGTCTCTGTTTTTCTAAGTGGATTACAAAAGCAAACTAAATTAACAATATTTATTATGCAACTACTTTTTATGGAATTATCTGCCAGAGAGAATTTAAAATATGATACCTGCTGCTTGGCTTTAATAGGCGCATCCTCTGACATATTGTGTTAACTTATACAGGCCATGAAACCAAAGCAATGCTGAACAACAGTGGCCCCAGATATAAGCGCAGCAAATTAGAAAGAAGAGCAAACACAGATGTCCTCTGGTGTGTTCTGCTTTTGGTTATAATGTGTTTAACTGGCGCATTGGGTAGGTAACATTTCATTATTTGCAGACATCTTTTCGGCAGGATATTCATTTAAAAGTATTTTACTTTCAAAAATGTATGAATATCTGACTTCTGTAAGGAAGGTTTTATTTGCCAGCAATTTTTGCCCCTTAAATCCTAATCTCATTCTTTGGCCTGAAAAGCATGAATGTTAGTTATACTCAGTTATACATGCCACAGTACTTGGAACCAGGGAAGCGATTTAAGTAGAGAGAGACAGAGACAAGAGAATGTGTAGAATTTTGAATTTGAATTTGAATTTGTTTCAAAAACAAATCATTGGTGTTCAACAAAATAAATACTTCATCCCTGTTTTGTTTGTTTTTTTAGAAATAAAGTTCTATATTTGCATAATATATTTGTAGCATCCATTTGATATCTGTATATTTTTTGAAAGGTCATGGAATCTGGTTGAGTAGATATGAAAACATACCCCTTTTCCATATCCCTGAGCCTGATGGGCATGTCATATCACCAGTGTTGGCAGGATTCTACATGTTTTGGACCATGATCATTTTGTTACAGGTAATTTCTGTTGAGCTTATCATAGAATTTTAAGATCTTTGCCACTTATTCAGCTATATTCGGTTACTCAACCTTTCCCCCCCCCCCTTTAACATTTTTTAAATTGTTTGGTTCTTTTTAGGTCTTGATTCCCATTTCTCTCTATGTTTCCATTGAAGTTGTGAAGCTTGGACAAATATATTTTATTCAAAGTGATGTGGATTTCTACAATGAGAAAATGGATTCTACTATCCAGTGCCGAGCCCTGAACATCACGGAGGATCTAGGACAGATTCAGTACCTCTTTTCTGATAAGACAGGAACCCTCACTGAGAATAAGATGGTTTTTCGAAGATGTAGTGTGGCAGGCTTTGATTACTGTCATGAAGAAAATGGTGAGTGTTGGGTGTCTATGATAACCTTAACATCGATCATTTTACACCCACTTAATGGTTTGATAACTCTAGCATAGAAGTGCCATATTTAAGCATTGGGTACTTAAGTCATCCAAATGGACACTAAGCTTAATTGTCATCCATTCAGAAGGTAGTAGGTCAAAGTCAAGGAGTCTGCTGCCATTGTTTCTTTTAAAGGAAATTGAATTACCAATAGAAGTAGAAAGTTGAGGTTGTTAGATGTGACAATGCTATTGCATTATAAATGCTTTTGAGAATCTAATGAGAATAGAAACCATATCCCTAAAAAGTATTTTGAAAATATTTTCAAAGGGATTACAGGCTCCCCTTAATTCCAACTTTCAGCCGGTTGGTATTAATTGATTCTTGGTTAAGAACACCTAGTTTAAGAATAAACAAGATGAGCTGAACTTCTGACACTAAGGAAGTAAATACATAAATTATAAGTTTTCCTTAAAGAATTGAACTTTAATTTTGTTATATATAAAAGTAGTATGTACCCCTATGAAGATAATTCTGAGAAGTGTTCATAACAAATTAAAAGCCCTACTTTCTAAAGGTTAACCACCATTGACAATTTGATGAATATGTAATATTTCTTTATGCACATTCCTCTATATGTGAACATATATGTTTACACATTTTCCCTATTGTGAGTTAGAATGTGTTATGATATTGTTTTGCAATTTGCTTATTTTATTCAACAGTGTCTCAAGGACTTTTTTGCAAATCATTTCATAACATTAAGTGCATAGTATTGCACTATTTGTGGTCAAGCTCAGTTTGCTATTATGACAGTACTTTCAATTAACATTACTTATTCATTCAACAGATATTTTGTGAATTCCTAATATGTAGCATTAGCCTATGATTTCATGTAACTTAGAATTTAGAGCAGGAAATAGACAAATAAGATTAAAAATTATGATAGATACTAGTAAGTTGAAAGAAAATGCCTGTTTCTCATGCCCAACCATAATGAGAAGAAGCTATTCCTTTTAGTCTGTGTGATTTTTGTTGTAGACAAAAATTTTCTTAGTTTGTAGTTAGCAATGAGATGCTTAACTTTTTATGTCTATTGGTCATTTGAATTTCATGTCCTTTTTCTATTACAAGAGTTTTTTTCTTATTCTTAGTCATCTGTAGGAGGGTTTTATCTGTTGTCAGTGCTAATGCCCTAGTCTACGTGGTCTGTGGCCAGCATCCATCTTTGTTTGTGCAATGGGATTAAACCAGGTGTTAAATAATTTGGTTATCAACCCTAATATTGTATCTTTCTTCTACATGTAGCAAGTATTTTCCTGGTTCATGATTTATCAGTGTGTTGGTTTTCTGTTGCTGCATAACTAATTGCCACAAACTTAGTGGCTTAAAACAACACAACTATCCAATCTCATGGCTTCTGTGGGTCAAGAGTCTCTTTGGGTCTCTCACCAGGCTGAAATCTACTTGACTATATACATCTAGAATTTCTGGTCTCTTTCTTTGCAATGGCTTAAAAATTAGTCCATGTATACACCACACACACACACACACACACACACACACACACACACACACACACACACACTGAATGCTGAAGTGGGTGATGGTAGAGGCCAGTTCTCCAAAGAACTTAATTCTGGAGAGATGTGTTATTAATTCTGAGACATATTATTTTGACTGAAATGAAAACAAGTTAACCCTTCAGGGTTTTCTAGCGAAAGTGTTGGCTAGGAGATATTACCATAAAGAATTTTGCCGCTTGGAAATAACCCCTTACACATATGTAATTGAACTAAATACATATGACAAGACCATTTTATGTTTTAAAACCTTGCAACTTAGAAATCTGGTCCACGGACTAAGCAGCATACAGACAACTAGCAATCCAACAAGCACATATATTTGTTGATTATTTACTGTGCATTCAAGACACTGGACATAATCATAAACAAGACAGATAAGGCCCCTGTTCTCATGGAGCTTCTACTGGAGAAAATAGTCACAAAGAAATTAATTTTTAAATCAAGAAAAATATTAACTAGCAAAAAGTGCTTTGCAAAGAATTAAAATGAGGTGATATGATATAGAATGTTGGAAGCCTACTTTGGATTGAATGACTGGGCAAGGCCTTTCTCAGTGGGGACATTAGAGCCTAGATCTAAGTGACATGATCTTGAAGTTCAGGGACAAAAGTCTTATAATCTGGGAGCAGCTAGTCTAGCCCTCAGGCTGAAGTGAGCTTGCCAGTTTTCAAAGTAAAAGAAAGGCCAGTGAAGCTGGGTTTTAGTGAAAGTGTGGAAGGAGAGGCAAGAAAGCTGGAGATGTCAGTGGAGGTCAGGTCATTCATTCTGAATTACATAAGCCAAGAAAAGGGATTCAGATTTTACTCTGAGTGAACTGTGAAGCCACTGGAGAGTTTTGTGTAGGGAGTGATCCGATCTGCTTTATCTTTTAGGAAGATCACTCTAGCTACTGTGTGAGGAATGGATTGCTGAGGGGCAAGGAGACCAGTTATGAGGCTATTGCACTAGTCCAGTTGAGAGATGATGATGGCTTGGACTAAGGTAATGGAGATGGAGAGAAGTCAAGATATTTGGGATGTATTTTGGATGAGCAATGGACAACTCTTGGTGATGCTATGACAAGTGGGGCTGGGGGAGAAGAGAAGAATCAGGGAGAATCCTAGATTTTTGGCATGAGTAACTAGTATATAGTTAGGTACTATTTACAAAGATGGGAAGGCAGAGAAAGAGTAAGTCTGAGGGAGAAGAATAGGAGAGTTTTATTTTCACATGTCAAATTTAAGTTATCTATCATTTATTTATTCAACAAGTATTTATTGAGTATCTATCAACCACTGCTTTGGGCTCTGGAGATATCAAAAGCAGGTAAAATGATCTGCCCTTTCAGAGTTTATATTAAAAATATAAGCAAATGAGATATACTAGTATAGTGTATAGACGATGGTAAGTGCTGGGATAAGATTTACAGTAAATAGTGTGGTTAGATCTGGGAAGTCTTCATTGACAAGGGGACCTAAGAAACTTGAGGAAAGTTAATGGAGGGAGCCATACAGATATCTGTTGAAGAACCTTCTAGACTCCCAACTGGAAGCATCTTATGAAGAATTGGATTCCAATTAGAAGTCCAAGTTGAGGGTATAGGTCTGGAGGTCATATGCAAAGAGATGCTATTTCAAAGATGGGTCCAGATGACATTACCAAGAAAGAGTTATTGGTGGAGAAGGGAGGGAGCTTCTACAGCAACTCAATGTTTGAGGCTTGAGGATGAGAGAAGACAGCGGGAGAAACGAAGAAGGAGCAGCCATTGAAGTAGGAGGAAAAACAGGTACGCATGGCGTCAGAGGAACAAGAAGAGCCGTTTCAGGAGAAAATAGCTCTGCCGGACATTGCTAAGAGTTCCAATAAAATATAGGCAGATGCGATCATTAGATTTGGTGACAGGAAACTCGTAAATGACCTTGACAAGAGCAGTGTCAGTGGAGAGACAGGGACAGAAAGCCAGGAGATTAGTTGAGGAGAGATTGGTGTAGGTGAAAGAGGGGAGTCCTTGAGAAGACCAGAGGGTTGGGTGGAGAGCTTGAGTGGAGGGTCTGGCGTTTGAACCTTTATCCATAGTAGGAAGACAGAGAGTTTGGGTACAGATGCAGGTAGGTTGGTTGATTCAATGATGGGAAAAGAAGAGAGTTCCCATCTGAATGCTTCTCCTTTTCTCCATGAGGTAAGTTCATTAGCTAAGGGTACTGGGGGAGGGGCGGTTGGAGGCTAGGTTTGAAAAGGGAGGAGATGGTACGAAATAGCTGTTTTAAGTAAATGCCTGACATTCAACTTGCAAGTGGTTCTTCTCAGGTAATGATGCAGTGTGATTTTTTTTTACCCCTTAGCCAAGAGGTTAGAGTCCTATCAGGAAACTGTCTCTGAAGATGAGGATCTTGCAGACACTCCCAGTGGCTCCCTTGGCAATATGGCGAAACCGAGGGCCCCCAACTGCAGGATGGTTCATCACGGGCCTTTGCGAAGTAAATCCTCCAATCATCTTGCTGGGAGCTGTTCTGCTCTAGGAAGTGCAGAAGGAGCCAGCGAAACGCCTCATTCCAGACAGGCTGCTTTCAGTAGCCCCATCGTAAGTGTGAACGCGTGGCTTGGTACTTGTCCATCAATAATGTATAATGCCGGAACCTCCTCATAACTATCACAGAGCCAAACACTGTTGTCTTTTCAACCTGAGAAGAGACCACATAGTTGCAGTTTAGTGTGAGTGCCATACATATAATTAAAAGTATAAACAAACAATATCACAGCCTCCTAACTTTGGGGATAACTTCAGTGTTGAGAGATAACATATCATTTCTGGGGAGAAATAGGAATATTTCTGGTTAGGGCCAATCATGTCTGAGCTTGAAGAAGGCTGCCTTCTGTAAGGACCGTAGCTCACTCTCAGGAAAGCTAACCAGAGTTGCCTTGTACACAGGTTAGTATGTCTAAACCATTGGTACCCTCCAAGAGCCTGTTTATTTATTTATTTTTATTTATTGTTAATGCTCACCCAGGGATATTTTTTCCATTGATTTTTAGAGAGAGTGGAAGGGAGGTGGAGGGAGAGAAAGAGAAAAAGGAAGAGAGAGACAGGGAAACATCAGGGTGAGAAAGACACATTAATTGGTTGCCTCCCGTAGGGCAAGGATCGATCCTGCAACCCAGGTACGTGCCCTTGACTGAGAATCAAACCAGTGACCCCTTGGTGCCCAGACTGATGCTCTAACTACTGAGAAGCACTGGCCAGGGCTCTCACATTTATTTCGACAGTACTTTCTGTAAACACAGCTTTGCTGACCAGAGCCCAGCTTTGGCCAGCTCTAATGTCCCTTTTATTATGGTTACAGCACAGGCTCTCAGTCATGCAGTCGTCAGATTCCCCAAATGAGGTATTTGGATCGACTTGCATCAATAGCATTTGTGACAAAGACGGAAGTTGCAAAACTTCTCATTAGTCTGAGATCGACTTCAGAATGCAGTCATCTCTATGTTCTGAAGCCAGTTATTAGTCAATGTAGAGTTCATTGGTACAATGAAATCATTAGCGTCTAAGATCTCTCACTCAATCCCAGATGTGTTCCACAGAACAGACATCTCTGAAATACGAAATTTGAGAACCCTGTTCATACCAGGCTCTTGTTGGAGATTCCCAGTACCCAGTAAGCCCTCTGAAAAGTGCAGCAGGAAAGAAAGCTGTTTAAACTTTTTTTTCAACGTATTTCAGTATGGAGCTCTTTGTTTGGTTTGGGGTTTTATTTTGTTTGCTTAATACGTATTAACATTCTGAGAAGGGTGCCTCTGGGAGTATTGCTCCCACCCATGGAGTCTGACAGGCACTAGCTGGTGGTTTAGTCATAGGCCTTGATAAAGATCATGCAACACGTTTCCCAAGCATCCCTTGGCTGACTAAACATCGAGTGAGAAGTCTCAAACTTCACTGCTCTCTTCCTACTGACTTTGAGGGAAGGGTTGTTCTCTGAGCACCGAGGGCCCAGCCAGTCCCCAGCTCAGTGTTACTCTGTTTGAGATGCATGAGGAAATGTGGGCAAGTCATTAAAGAACGGCCACCAGATTATGAGAGCCTATGAACTCCATCCGTCTGCAGCAAGACTCACATTTTGCTAAGTCAGATACCACAGGACAGCAGATATACAAGTGTTTAGACAGAAATTTAAGAATGTTTTGTTAACAGCAGATAACGTAGGCCTTTAAAACCCATTGTGAGCCTGGCAACCTGCCTGAAGGTGAGTGCATCATTCGAGAAAGAAAAGAAACATTACGTTACTTGGGTTTCTGTTGTGCTGGTCTCATCCCACCCACTGTCTCCTTTACTTTATACAGCCACCCTCTGAGGTAGGTGTTACTTTGACCATGATTCAGAAGAGGAAAATGAAGCTCAGATGGTGAAGCAAGCTGCCCGAGGCCATGAGCTAGTATGCAGGGGATCTAGGACCTGAACCCAAACCCATAGGACTTCCAACCTGTACTCTCTTCTTACTAAGCCCATGCTAGTTCTCACCAAACTCCTAAGCATAGAGTACATGCCACAGTCTTCTGAGTCCAATGTCACGTATCTCCATATTTTACTTTTCCCCCTAAATCACCTCTACTGGCTTTCATGCATTCAGGATGCTTTGCCCGCCGACTGCGTCTAGGACTCAACTGCATCTAGAATACAATGGCATTTTTTGTGAAATTGTTTTGAAGTTCCTCATTTGACTCATCTGAAAAACTCCTAAGGCAGTTGATTGTATGTTAATGGATTATAAACAGATTTCTACTACAACATTCTTTGCTAGAACTAGTACTCCTAAATAAGTGTGAAGCGTACTGTGTTGAACAAAGTGGAGTATTTTTTTCAATGACAACTTGATAGAGCCAATTTGTACAAAGAGTCTTTAAGAGGAGGGCACAGAATAGAGTTGCCATATAATTGTGATGGTCAGAAATCTCTTGGCAGAACTTTCAGGAATGCCTCGTAGAATGTTATTAGGAAACGCTGATTAAAGCCGGTAGCCTTCTCACAGTAATTTTTATTTTGAAGGGTTGGTTTTCCACAATGGTAGTGACTTGAGTCATAAAATATTTTGTTAAAATAACATGGTATGAATAATGCCCTTACTTTAAAAAGAGTTGATACTCATCAGTTGCTGATGGACAAATCTATGCCCAAGGTAGAGTCCTTGACATAGTAATATGTATAGCTCTGGTTCTGTGTATTTCAAAATAAGAAAAACTCATCCAGCTAGATTTTGGTGAAAGACATTGTCCCTATCTCCTGTTTAGTTTAAGTTAATAGTCAAGGTAGTCCCCGTTAATATTGTGCATTCTGAATTTTCATTTTTTGGGGGGTCTTTTATTTCCCTGTTCTCACTTTCCACAGTATTATGTATATTAAATTTTTTTTTAGAAGAATAAAGTTTACTGTGTCATGATTCATATATTCTGGTTATAAAAGCTACTTCTCATTTAGATTTAAAACTCCCGTTTTTAGACATTTGTTATAATAACACTTTGTCTTATTGGATCTCCAGGAAACAGATGTGGTGCCAGACACCAGGCTTTTGGACAAATTTAGTCAGATTACACCTCAGCTCTTTGGTCCCCTGGATGAGACGATCCCAGATCCACCGCAGGAGAGTTTGTGCATCATTGACTTCTTTATTGCTTTGGCAATTTGCAACACAGTAGTGGTTTCTGCTCCTAACCGACCACGACAAAAGGTAAGGTCTCTAATGCAAACAAAGGTCACCTTTCAGAAGAGAACTTTGGATTTAAATGTACCTGTACTGGTCTTGTTATGTGGATAATAATTAATAATAATAATAATAATAATAGCAGCTAATAATACCAGCTTAACATTTATACAGCAATTAATCAGTGCTCCGCACTTCCAATATTCTAAGTGATTTTAGGTGCTATTACTCCACTGTAATTTTCTGTCTTACAGTTGAGGTTAAGTAACTTGCCCAGTCACAGGATGGTTTTGTGGGGAAGGTGGGATTTGGACCCAGGAAGTATGGCTCAGGGCTACTATATATTTTGCTCCTAGGAGGGTAGCTGAAGAAAGCGATTCTTGTGGAATGTGGCTCTGTTCATTATGCTTTAGTTTTCATACCAAATTGAAGCTTTTTTAAAAAAAATATATTTTATTGATTTTTTACAGAGAGGAAGGGAGAAGGATAGAGAGTTAGAAACATCGATAAGAGAGAAACATTGATGAGAGAGAAACATTGATCAGCTGCCTCCTGCACACCCCCTACTGAGGATGTGCCTGCAACCAAGGTACATGCCCTTGACCCGAATCAAACCTGGGACCCTTCAGTCCACAGGCCGATGCTCTATCCACTGAGCCAAACCGGTTAGGGCAAATTGAAGCTTTTTTTTTTTTTGAGGCCTCTGAGACTTCCACCATAGTATGCACTGCATCAAACAAGATACAACGTATTAGATTTATTATCATGTTTCATAAGAATGTACCTTTTTCATGTACCCGTTGAGTTAGCTTTAAATCAGTCTATCTAAAATTCAATACATCTATAATACACCAAGGTTCTGCAATTCCCATAAAAGCTGGATTTCTAAAGTCTACTTGTAGCTTAGAATTCATGGAAAATTCATTTTCAGTTAAAAAGAAAAACTCGTTTTAGAGACTGGTGATTCACCACCCGCTGTGTTGGCTTCCTTGTGTATCACTATCTCCCCTTTTGCACACATCCACTTAAAATTCAATTTGCAGCACAAACCAATTAAATTTTAATTTTCCATCAGATCATTTTCTTTTGGCAACTTCAGAGGTGGTCAACTTTAACATAAAAATAATTTACTTCCAATTAAGCTTTCATTTGCTCAGAAACTATATTTTTTATAAGATTTCAACTAGAAAGTTGCCCTTTGAAAAGCGATTATGTAATTAGAGAATAAATTGTGGAGTGTTCTGTTTTCTCCCAACATAATACTTTATATACATCTATCTCCAAAGCAGACATCTTTTAGTGTTTTCTGCTTAAGAAATATTGATACCTTTTCTCCAAAGAATATAATATTCTAAGGCCGAAAATAAAATATAGGTATATAGGAGCCTAAGTTTCATACTATTTCAAGGTAGTGATAGGAAGCAGTAAAAAAGGAGCTAATCAGAATTCTCGTGGAATACAGAAACCTAATGGGTGATTGAAAAATTGGCCATCATGAGTCCCTCAAACTATCATAAAACAAATAATCTTTAGAAGAAAACTTTTTAATTCCTTGGGCATTTCTGAATGAGAAAATTTTAGGAACCAATTAATTGCTCTTCACAATCGAATATGCTGTTATTGAATACTTAATTTGCTTACAAGTTTTAAATTGTTATTGCTAGGATGCATACAATAAAGATGATGGGTTTTTCTATATTTTAAATTAGCTCATTAGGAAAAATTGCTAATAAGTACACACACTGCTGGCAATATTAGCATTTTATGTCTTTTGCTATTTGTCAGATTTCGTCCTGAGTGGTTGTAGAAGTTCATAATGCCATCAACATTAGCACATCTTTCTCATTATGGCTCTTTTTATTTTTACTGGTGTTCTCTGTGGCAGTTGTGTGCATGAAGCCAGTTGCTATCTATTTAAGGGAGTGGTAACTCTTTGTATCTCATTTCCCCCCAGTCTGACTTCAGAGTTGTCTTTTGACTGCATTATTGAGACCTTCCCAAATTCCTTCCTAGATCCGACTCTCTTCATTCAGTGGAATGCCCATGAAGTCTTTGGAAGAGATTAAAAACCTTTTCCAGAGACTGTCTGTCCGAAGATCAAGTTCACCATCTCTCGCCAGTGGGAAGGAGCCATCTCCTGGGGCCCCGAACGCCTTTGTGGGCAGACTCTCCCTCTTCAGTCGAGTGAAACCGGCCCCACCTGCGGAAGGAGAGGCCTCCCAGACAGCCGGGAGCCCGCAGGGCCCTGGTAGCTCCGCTTGCCCTGCAGAAGTAGAGAGACAAAACGGTGATGCAGGCGTCACCAATGGCAAGGTGGACGCCCTCCCTGGACAGCCCTGGACCTCCGGTCTGTGTTACGAGGCGGAGAGCCCCGACGAGGCAGCCTTGGTGTATGCCGCCAGGGCTTACCAATGCACTTTGCAGTCCCGGACACCAGAGCAGGTCATGGTGGACTTCGCTGCTCTGGGACCGTTAACATTTCAACTCCTACACATCCTGCCCTTCGACTCAGTAAGGAAAAGGATGTCCGTGGTGGTCCGGCACCCCCTTTCCCACCAGGTGGTGGTGTACACAAAAGGTGCTGATTCTGTAATCATGGAGTTGCTCTCCGCGGCTCCCCCAGGTGGGTTCATAGAGAACTGCGGGTGGTGAGGTGAAGGGCTCAGAGACGGGAAGGCCACTCTCAGTGGTTGATGAAAGCAAGCGGGCAGACATGTGGGGATCAGTCATACTTGCTGAAGTAGGGAAGGCTCAGTAGGATTGGGTGAGAAAGCGTCTAAGTTTGGGGGCTACCCAGACCTGGGTTCGAATCTGGCCGCTGTCATTAGCTATGTCTTGATAAGTTACCTGACTTCTGTATCTAAGTCTTCAGTAAAAAGGGATTATAGTACCTTCTTTATAGGTTCCTCAGAGGTTTGGCGTTGTACTGTATACCATATATGTACAGCCTTTCCCCAGTGCGGGCAGACTGTGAATGCCTGATGAGGGACTGATAGCATTGTTAGAGTTATTGTCGCTGCTGTTATTGATGGTGTGGGAACAGGGCTGATATTAAGTTCTTGGCACTTTCCTCTCCCAGGGAGAATGGGAACAACGGGAAGATGAATTCTGGGGTTCCCTATTATCAATGTACATTTGAGGTCCAAAACCGTAAGGCCTTTTGTTTGTTGTAGGTTGAGCTATTATTTTTTAAAAAATATGTAATTGGGCCGACTGGTGGGAACCCCGTGTTTTGCTAATTATTTCAGATGGCGCAAGTCTGTCCAAACAACAGGTGATGATAAGGGAGAAAACCCAGAGGCACTTGGATGACTATGCCCAGCGAGGCCTGCGCACTTTATGTATAGCGAAGAAGGTGAGGCTGCTTAGCGCACTGCTCCCTCTTGCCTTCCAGGTAATTTGATGTAAGAGAACCTGACGGCCCTCGCCAGGTGGCTCAGTCAGTTGGAGCCGCATCCCGTGCACCAGAGGGTTGCGGGTTTGATTCCAGGTCAGGGCTCACACCTGGGTTTTGGGTTCCATCCCTGGTTGGGGCGTGTACAGGAGGCAGCCGACCAATGTTTCTCTCTCACATCCATGTTTCTCCCTCTCCCCCTACCCTCCCCCTCTCCCCCCCCCCTTTTCCTCCTCCTTCTCTCCCTCTTCCTTTCTGTCTTTCTAAAAATCAATAAAAACATCTCCTCAGGTGAGGCAAAAGAGAGAGAGCTGACATCCACTGGGCTACATTTGTATCAGGGGCAGGATCATTTCACGGAAAAGGCAGAGGGTCTCTTTTAATCTTGAACTCTCCATTCTTACACCTATGTGTGAATAGATGGAAAGTGCCTCTCCCCCTCTACTCCAGCTGCTTTATAAGGACTTCAATGTAGATTTCTCCCTCCAGGCAGTGGTCGGCAAACTCATTAGTCAACAGAGCCAAATATCAGCAGTACAATGATTGAAATTTCTTTTGAGAGCCAAATTTTTTAAACTTAAACCATATAGGTAGGTACATTGTTATTAACTTAATTAGGGTACTCCTAAGCTGGCCTTTGCTAAAAACTCAAGGGGCCAAAGTGCCGCGTGTGGCTCACGAGCCGCAGTTTGCTGACCACTGCTCTAAGGCAACCTGAAGACAAAGGAAAATGCATCATTCATTCCTTCTCAAGGAATTCCTCCTAATTTTTGTTTGGAACACGACTTTCTTGCTTTACCAGCATGGTCTGCTCTCTCTTTTTACCTTTACAAATAACTGACCCCATAAACCGACCATCAGAAGACATCAGAGGTGCTGCTGACTTCATACTACCTCAGGCTAACCATTAGAATCACCTGAACTTAAATAAGTGGAGACTTCTCCCAGCTGCATACTCTCTGGTTTAACTGAATACGTTAACCCAGTTTCCTCATGTGTGGTGCAGAGATACTGAGCTATAGGGTCCATTCATCATCAGTGCTACACTAGGCCAGTGGTCGGCAAACTCATTAGTCAACAGAGCCAAATAGCAACAGTACAACGATTGAAATTTCTTTTGAGAGCCAAATTTTTTAAATTTAAACTTCTTCTGCCACTTCTTCAAAATAGACTCTCCCAGGCCGTGGTATTTTGTGGAAGAGCCACACTCAAGGGGCCAAAGAGCCGCATGTGGCTCGCGAGCTGCAGTTTGCCGACTATGGCCCTGGGCTGATCATAGAATTCGGGAAGCGTCTGACGTGTGGGCCTGGCATGAGTGTGCCCAGAGAGAGGAGTACCTAAAATACGTTGATGGCTTGCTATTTCTCCAGGAATCGGTCCTGGCAAGATCGTCACGTGACTGCCTTGTAACTCCTTTCTTCCCCCCATAGGTCATGAGTGACACTGAATATGAAGAGTGGCTGAGGAATCATTTTTTAGCTGAAACCAGCATTGACAACAGGGAAGAATTACTGCTTGAATCTGCCATGAGGTTGGAGAACAAACTGACTTTACTTGGTAGGGAGACTATGTTGTATGTTCTGAATGCAGAAGTTTGAAAAACACTTGACATTTCTAAGTTATTCACCAGTGCCTCCCCGCTCCCCCACTTTGATCTAATAGATACATGTGGTTCTGCCCACCCTGTGCCGTCTCATATCTACCCAGCTTCCAATCCTTTCTCTTCCTTTTATTTGTGGTCGAATCGGGGTGGTCTTTCTTAAGGAGGTCATTTAAAAACGCAACACGTAACTTAGAGTACACATCATAAAAGCATCCTGGTTCCAGAGAAGAAAGCTGAAGTGTCTTGCCAGGCACTGGATGCCTTACTTAATATGTGCTGTCTTTTTGAATCTGCACAACAAATCTTCATTTTATTTAGGAGAAACTTGGAGCAGAGAGCAGTCAGTGATGTGTCCAAAGCCACACGCTCCTAACTGACAAAGCTAGGGAGACGCTCTGGCCTACCTGGTTCCAGGGCCCGTGTTCTTTATTCTGCACCTGCAGCTGGGCTAATGAAATGTATTTCTCTGTTTTCTCTGACTTCCTGATTTCAACTAAAGGTTACACACTGACACCCCTTGTGTCAGATTGAGCTGTATCCTGAAATCTTCCGGAGCACTTCAAAAAATGCTGGTGTCTGGGATTCTAATTCAATTGCTCTGATGTGTGGCCTGGACATATGAATTGTTAAAAGTTCCCCCAAGTAATTCTAAGAGGCGGACAAGGTTGGAAACCACTGCCTTAGACCTGGAGATCTGGTTTCCAGTATAACCACTAACATCCCAGGGGACCGACCTCTGAGCCCCATTCCTCTGGTTCAGAGAAAAACAATGCTCTCTCGTAGCCTTTGGCCAATAAAATAATGATGCCCGCTGCTGAGTCCTTTCTCAGTGACAGATTGAGTACCTGTGTCAACATTTCCTCATCTGAAATTCCAGGCTCTAAGATACTCTGTGGGCCCAGTGCCAGAACTCACTTGGCAGCAAAATCAGGCCTGATTTGATAAGAGTGTTTATAAGTCTTTATTATCCTAATTAGTGTGAACATGTGTACGTTATGCTGCAGAAATATTAATATGCTAGATTACCATATATTACAAAATATGATATATGCATCATATTATCTTTTTAAAATCTGCAAAATTTTTTTTATTCCAATACTTATCTGGCCCTAGTTCAGAAAAGGGAACTGTGGGCTTAACAATAGGAAAGAGCATGGAAAATAGGTGTTACGCCTTACTGAAAAAGCATTCTTTAAAATTCTGCCCTTACCCTTGGGAGTGTCATAGAATTATAAAATTACAGAGTAAGGTTACATAAGTAACTGAAACAGTGCCCCCTCCATTTACAGAAAAGAAAGCTAGCCAAAGGGAGGCTAAGTAAGTTTGCTAAACTTATTGATTCTTAAGGCTTCCTTCTGAAAATGTTACTTTGTATGTGGTTTTGGTCTGGGTCTTCACATTTCCTTTGGATCCCTGGAAGTTACTAGAGCGAGATCGGGTTGACTTATAGATAGGGCTCAGTTATAGCCTCGGTGAGCCTCAGCTGGCTGAGTTTCCTACAAGCCCTGTTGCACTTGGGTGAATTTGCAGGTGCCACTGGCATTGAAGACCGTCTGCAGGAGGGAGTCCCCGAGGCTATCGATGCCCTTCACAAAGCCGGCATCAAGATCTGGATGCTGACAGGGGACAAGCAGGAGACAGCTGTCAACATCGCCTACGCGTGCAAGCTGCTGGAGCCAGATGACAAGCTCTTTATCCTCAATACCCAGAGTAAAGTATGAATCATGAGATTTAGACTGGCCTTTTTTTGTTTGTTTTTTCAAAGCCAGGGGAGCATTTGTGATTTGATGAATGTGAGAAGGAAGAAAAACCGATAACCATTAGCTCCTTGATAATTATTTATTCTATGCAGCAGCCTGCCTCGTGCTTGGGGGAGGGTACCGTAGTTCTTCTAAAGGCTTGGTGAGGTGTCAGAATGGTTCAGAGGAGCCATTGCTGAATAAAGGTATGGAAAGTAAGTTTCTTTTTTATTCCCCCCCTCTCCCTTCTCTTATTGGGTGGTTTACCAGGGATTTGACAAGATTAGCCCATAATGACAGAATATATCAAGCTCTAGGATAGGAATCTATCTCCCTTTCAAGTTGAGAGGAAGTGATGATTTCTGTTGGAATCAGGTGAATAAATTAATATTTTCATGGTAATTCTAAAAATAGACTCTCAGGGTAAGCCTGCCCTCTGGTGGTAATTCTTGAATAGTGCTACTGAGAATTCCAAAAGTTTGAAGAACTCTTTAAGTAGGGATTTTTTTTTTTTTTTTTTTTTTTTTTTTTAAGGAAAAGGAACTTAGAGGTTTGGACCCAACTGTTGTTTCTAACCCCATCCCTTCTCACCTAATCTCTAACACAAACATTCTAATCAGTAAACAATTGTTTTATTTTTTTTTTTCAGAAAGTTCCTAGCATAGTGATATTCTAAGGTTTCTGCATATTGTGTAATTTGCTTGGAAAACCTTCCTCACTCCTTCCTCCGTAATCAGACTGAATCACTGACATCCATTCTGTCAAGGCAGCCTGACTCTCAAAGCCCGGAGCTTCTCATCCGGTCACATCTAGGGCTCAGTCACCGGCTGCCACGTTTGGTTAGCCATGTTTCTGTGATCAGGCCTCAGTCCATACCCAACGAGACTGTACACTTTGAGGAAATAAAATTTTCCATAGTCAACACCAAGTAGGTTCTCTTTGGCAGTTGGTAGTGGCCCAGGGACCCCTAACCACAATCACCAGCCAGCACCCAGTGTCAGCCAGAAGCTGAGCACAAGAAAATGCTTAGTTATTGTCATCACTAAGGCTGATAAGACCCAGGTTCAAATACTCGGCCTGCCAGTGACCAGGTGTGTGACCTTGGGGATCTTCTACCCTCCTGAGCCTTCTTCCTTGCCTGTGAAGTGAGTGTAACGCCTATTTCTTAAGGTTGACGTAGATTTTAAATGAGAAAATGTAAATTGTTTAATGTTTTGCCTGGCAGAGGCAAGGGGTTCAATGAATCTTAAAAAGGAAAAGTAATCAATTTTTGGTCTTTAATTTTGACTTTGACATTTTTGGTGTTTAATTTTGGCATTTTATGAGCAGTAACATTTTTTAGCATTTTGAAAATTATTTGTAGACTAGAGGCCCAGTGCATGAAGTTCGTGCATTTGGGGGGGGGGGTAGTCCCTCAGCCAGGCCTGCGCCCTCTTGCAGTCTGGGAGCCCTCAGGGGATGTCTAACAGTCGAACATCCTTAGGGTTGCCACAGAGGCGGGAGAGGCTCCCGCCACCACTGCTGCGCTCACGAGCTGTGAGCCCGGCTTCTGGCTGAGCAGCGCTCCCCCTGTGAGAGCGCACTGACCACCAGGGGGCAGCTCATGCGTTGAGTGTCTGCCCCCTAGTGGTCAGTCCGTGTCATAGCAACCGGTCGTTCCTCTGTTCGGTCAATTTGCATATTAGCCTTTTATTATATAGGATATACAATTCATGGTAAAAGCATTTAACACTACCAATCCAAGCAATCTTCACAGTGTATGAGCTGTGGAGTGTTCTAAGTTCAAAAGATTATTATTATTATTATTATTTTGCTATCAAAAAGCACAGGTAGAATAACTAAACAGAACACAGTAAACTTAATTTAGTTTTATGATGACTCAAGTTCATGATTATAAAATGCCAGACACATCGTAGGGGCTCAGTCACTGGTATTATTTCCTCTTTTCCTCACTCTACACCCCTCTGGAGATCCTAAGAGTTAAAGGAATTGAAGATCATAGAGCCCAATTTGTCATTTAGGGGAGGAATTGCTCCTGTGACATTCTAAATGGGCCCCTGGCAACTAATGGAATGTCTTCTCATTTCTAAAGTGTAGTACTCAATGTTAAAAATTCCCATCAACTTTTGGTTCCTAACTTTGTAAATTGGGTTATAGTAAATGTAGCCACTCTGTACAAAGTTCCCATAACTTCTCATAAAAGTTTTTGCTTTTATGTCTTAATTATTTCCTAGATTATTTACTGCACCATGATATGTAAAGGCCTTTCAGGATTCATCATTTAATTTTTTAAGTTTTATAATTTTATTTTAAATATTCTCCTGAGATAGTAACTTCTTATTTTCATGTTTATTAGTCTATAAAAGGCTTTTTCATACATGATCTCATTGACATTTATAATAAGTAGAGCAGATAAAATTACAGTATTCCTGTTCTATAGCTTGAGATTTGAAAAGGTTCTGATGATTTGCCTAAGTACCTATAGCTGATTACTTGCAAGCATGCTTTCTATAGTATCCCACAAATGAAGAAGATCAACTACATATTATATAATCTGTATTAACCTGTATACATATACACTGAGTGGCCAGATTATTATGATCTCTGAACACATAATAATCTGGCCACTCAGTGTATATCCTATATAATAAATAGCTAATATGCAAATTGTCCCCAAATTGTCCCCTCGACCAGGAGTTCGACCAGCAGGCAGGCCAGCCAACCGCCATGTCCCCTCCACCTGGCCAGGCTGGCTAGACCCACCCATGCACGAATTCATGCACTGGGCCTCTAATTATTTATATATATATATATATATATATATATATACACACACACACACACACACACACACACACACACAGACATACACATACACACACACACACACACACACACATACACTTACACACTGAGTGATTATTATGCGTTCAGAGATCATAATAATATGGCCACTCAGTGTATATGTACATACAATTGGTTCTAATTATTCATGGAGTTAAGTTATATAAAGTTGTCAAAAATACTGAGTTAGCAAATAGTTATCCATTACCCCTAAGGGAAATATAGGATTAGGTTCCGGTACCCTCTGGTCACAACTTTTTTGTCAACCAATCAATACATAACTTTGTTTCATGTGTGTTTCTGTTTAAAGACAACTTATTATACACACCCATACACACATACATACATGCACATATGTTTGATTCATTAACACTGAACAGCACTATGACTCATGCCTGACTAAACCTTATCTGACACACATATTTTCTCTATGAGGCACATTGTAGCTTTCTCGTGCATAGGAACACTAGACAGCACTTCAGCATTATACTTGGGGAACATTTTTCCCCCCCCATTGCCCCCCACCCCCCCACCCATGCCCTCACCTCCTGGTGTCTTTGTCCATTGGTTAGGCTTATATGCATGCATTCAAGTCCTTTGGTTGATCTCTCCCCCTTACCTTGGGGAACATTTTAAACAGTGAAATCACCAAGAAAAAGCACCCAAAATGCAACAAATGTGTCACCTAACAGATAATGCAAAGGACACTTGTTTACAGTTTGGGAGCTGACATGAGAAGGCAGAGTGTCACCTTGTTCAGCTTTCACTGGACAGGTGCACAGCTCTTGACTCATTTATTGTCACTCCGTCCATGTCCCCAAATGGATGGAAAAGCAACATGATCATCGACTGTAGGATTTCAGACAAATTTCAGCAAATAGCTAAAATCGCAAATCCCACAAATAATGAAGATCAACTACGTGTGTGTGTGTGTGTGTGTGTGTGTGTACATACACACTTCTGAAATGAAAGTACAGTTAATTTATAAACTAAACACATACATATGCAAATAAGAGGATAATATCATCTATGTAATCAGTCTAGAATCATAAAACTACAGAAAATTTACGTTTGAATTTTGGAGGGCATCCACTCAGGCTGCATTCTGTACACTGTGAGCCTGTGAAGGCTACAAAGACTATTCGTGGTATTGGGATCAGATCTGTTCCAGAGGTAAAGGTTGCCAGGTAGCTCCGTTGTAAAGTGGAGTCTCTTGTTTATAGTTCGTGCAGTTAAGTCCTTGTTGTGTTGTACGTACATAGCCATATCTCCTTCCTCCCTACCCATCGCATTTTGTTGTGGGTTGAGAAATGCTTGATAAAACAGCATTTGAAATCAGAGTAAATGGCCTCTGAGTGAGGGGCTCTTGGACGAAGTAACTATTTCAGGCTCAGCTTATAACTATACATGCACTGCTCCTGCATCTCACTTGGCTCTCTGCTTAGCAGTCATTTGACACAATTTCTGGATAGGTTGATTGTTAGTCTTTTTGAGTAGAAGTCATTCAATGAATATTGATTGAGTGTCTAATGTGGCCCTCTTTTAGGCATTGTGAAGGCTTTACAAGAAGAACTTCCTAACTAGTGTGGGTGGGGCGAGTGGAGGGAGATACACCCACCAAACGTGATGAGCACCACTAAGAACGTCCCAACCAGAATATCCATCCAGGAGGGCAGGGATTTTAGTGTTCATTGGCATATCCCCAGCACCTAGAATGTTTTCTAACATACAGTGGTTCCTCTATAAATACTTAGTGAATGAATGAATGAATGGATGGATGGATGGATGGATGGATGGATGGATGAATGAATGCATTAAATAAAGAATATAAAAACAATAATTACGATTTAAATTCTGCTGTGTCATGCCTTACACTAAGAGCTTTGCATGCATTGTTTCACTCATTCCTCACAATGATGTTAGGATGTAGACAACATTTACATTTTTCAGATGAGAACCTTGAGGCTACATGGTTTGCCTAAAGTCAAGCAGCTAGTAACTGGCAGAATAAGAACAAAGGGCTCTTGAGATCCAGTGTTTGAGAAGGTAACTTGCACAAATAAAGACATTCTGTAACTATTTTTTAGCTGTAGAATTGGACATGAACTGTCCTCATTCTTTTAACTGCTTCCCACGTACACACAGAAGTCTTTGTGGAAGAGCTGTCAGGTCTCTGAAAGTACCAAGGGTTGCCATGGTGCACAATTGCTAAAGAATGACAGTGACACCTTTCGCTGGATGTGGCCACCAAAGAGGCCCAAGGCTAACTGTCTTTGCCTCTTGCTTCTAGGATGCCTGTGAGGTGCTGATGGGCACAATTTTGAAAGAACTCCAGAAGAAGAATCCAGTCTTTCCAGAGCAAGCATCTTTAAGTGAGGATGTACACCAGCCTTCTGCCCCCCGGGTCTCAGGGCTGCGGGCTGGGCTCATTATCACCGGGAAGACCCTGGAGTTCGCCCTGCAGGAGAGCCTGCAGAGGCAGTTCCTGGAGCTGACTGCTTGCTGTCAGGCTGTGGTCTGCTGCAGAGCCACACCCCTGCAGAAAAGCGAGGTGGTGAAATTGGTGCGCAACCATCTCCGGGTGATGACCCTGGCCATTGGTGAGTGGGGATGGAACCTAGCCTTGTGCTTCTCACTTCCCTGCCACCCCAAGGCTGATCCTTCTGTCTGTCCTTCCTTCTGTATACCCGTTTACCCTTCTGGCTGGCTGTGCTTTCCCTCCCCTTTTTCTTCCTTCTTTCTTTCCATCCCCCCACTCCTCTCCCCTTTCCCTCCATCACCTATTTGACAACCTGCTATGAACCAGGTGGTAGAAATGTGACCGTATAATAGCCAAGACTCTTTAGGTTACATGTTAGAACCCCAAATCAACTGGATTAACAAGGGTAATGTATTGAATCATAGAACTGAAAAATCGAGGAGTTCTACCTTCAGGAAAGTTTAATTCAGGGACATGAACAATTCCTTTATTTATCTATTCACAAATATTTATTGAACGCCATTTTTATGTGCCATTTTTCTTGGCAATGGAGATATAAGAGTATGTACAGCTGACACAGCACCTTTTATTAAGGAGCTTACATTTAGTAGAAGGGAATATAGTAACCAATGAAACATAAAAGCATAAATATATAAGATATCGCAGAGTGACAAATACTATTAAAAAATAAAGCCGAGCCTGGGGATGTAGAGCATTAGGGAGGGAGAGGGGGATGCTATTTTAAGTATGTGTTTCAGAGGTCTGACTGATAAGATTGTATGAGAGGAGAGACTTAGAGGAAATGATAAGTGAGCCATGGGAGGGAAATCTGTGGGGAGGACATTCCTGGCAGAGAAGACAATGGAAATGAAGGTCATGGACCATGCTTGGTATGATTGAGGCCAAAGAAAATTTGAAGGAAGGGAAGAATTTTCTGCAGGTTAGTAAAGGACAGAGAGGTGGCAGGTGGCCAGACCATGTAGGTGCTTGGAGGTCATTATAAATGTTTGGCTTTTATATGAAGAGAGAGCGAGTCATTGGAGTACTTTGAGCAGGAGAAGGACATGATCTGCCTTAAGTTTAAAAGGCTCACATTGTCTCCTGTGTTAAGAGTAATTGTAGTGGTGTATAGACATGAGTAAGGAGACCAGTTGAGAGACTATTGAAGTAATGAGGCAAGAGATGATGGTGGCTTGAACCCAGATAGAAGCAGAGGAGGTGGTGGGACATGGCCAGAGAATGGACATGAATTGAAGAAAGAGCTGGTGACATTTGCTGGTGAATTTGATATGCTATATGATAGGAGGAAATAAGAGCGACAACACGGTTTTGTCTCAAAGAACAGAAAGGAAGGAGCTACCATTTACTGAGATGGAGTCAAGAGTTGGGTTTTACATGTTAAGTTTGGAAGATCCATTAGATGTCTAAGCAGTGGTGTCAGGTAGGCAGCTGGATACAAAGAATAGACTTCAACAATGAGGAATTAGCTAGAAGTATAAATTTTGGAATCATAAGTCCAGTGGTGAGATGTAAAGCCTTGATACTAGATGAGATCACCAAAAGCGAGTATAAATGGAGAAAAGAAGTAGTGTGAGATTAAGCTCTGAGACACTCCAATGTCTAGAGATTAGCAAGATGAGGACTCAGCCATCTCTTTAAGTCTCTATTTTCACCTGGATTGTGTTCAGTCTCAGGTAGCTTCTCCCCTCAAGATGCTGATATTAGCCACCCAAAATTTCCATGTTTACCTCCTATCCTATTAACAGCCTTAATGAAAAGAGAGCGCTTCTTTTTAAGTTTCTGGAGTCAAGCATCACGATTAGGGTGGGGCTTTGTTCAACTGTTTTATTGAATGAGCATATCAATGAATGAATTGGTCAAGCTGGATCCAGATATTCCTGAGGCTAGACCCCCCCCAGACATGTCAGTTACATCAATTAAGTTCTGGACATGTCCATTATATCATGTGACCTTATCTGAACCAGTCACTGAATCCAATAACAGATAATGCTAACTGTCCAAGCTTGGGTCAGTTGTCCATTCTAACTCTCGGGGTTTGGATTTGTATTAACAAACCATATAGATTCATAGTTCCCAAGGAAAATCAGGATACTATTACCAGAAAGCCAGTGAATGGTTGGTGGGTAGTTGGGAACAATAAATATTCATTACCCACAGAAAGGCAGTAGCTCTGCTTAAGAAGCTTCCAGTGTGTTGGGGAGACCAAGAGCTCTATAGCAAGCACAATATCATGTGATGGGTATAATAGAGATACACAGGGTGGTGGCAGAGCCTAAGGAAGGGGCATCTGATCTAAATGGAATATGAGACGGATCTCTCAGAGGAAGTAGCATCTAAACTGAGATCAAGAGCAATTGAAACCCAGCAAGGTGGGGTGGGGTTGATGAGGACAGTGTTATAAGAATAGAAAAGCGGCATGTGCAGTGGCTGGAAGAAGTGGGTTATATATCTGGAAAATTGAAAGTAGAGTGGGTGACACAGAGAAAGGAGAGATCAGTCCAGAAAGGTGCCATAGCATGAAGGATTTTAAGGCAGAATTGAATTTGGAATTCATCCTGATGGTATTTGGGTGCCGTCTTTAATTTCTGCTTAACTAGCGTCCAGGTATCTTGAAGAAATGGGGTAAACTTTGAAGGATGTGTCTTGTCTGCTTGAGTGGTCAATATTGATGTGCAAAGTTTGCATCCTTTCTTTACTCCTCATATGTTTCTCGCCTTCTGTCCCATAAAGGTGATGGTGCCAATGACGTTAGCATGATACAAGTCGCAGACATTGGGATAGGGATCTCAGGTCAAGAAGGCATGCAGGTGAGTGGATGCTGTACACCCAAGTTCTATGAACTTGACCTGCCCACCCAAGGCAGCGTTCTTTATGGTAAAATATCTGTGGTAGAATGAGGCTCTCTGGTTAGCTCGGGAGTGGGAAACAGGAAGTTTATCCATTTATTCATTGATTATTTACTGGGCATTATGGTCTTTTCCTGTGTAATTTTAGCTCCGTGGTTTACCTGTTCAGTTTAAAAAATATGACTAACCTCGATCGTAACTATGTATACATATTATGCAATAATGTGACTTTTGCAACTGAAAAAAGACTACTAAGGATTTGAATAAAAGAACTAAAGATCCTAAAGAGAGAGGGAAAAGAGAGAAAAGGAGAGAATGGGAGTGTCCCATTTGCATGTGTCAGATAGTGTTTTAGGCACATAATTCAGACAGAGTCGTATCCAAAAGACTGCTTTTTGTGTATGGAGCAAATGTTGTGAGAGGAAGACAGGACGTGAGACTTACAGGTTTTCCCCAAAATTGTAAATTATGACATCTGTACAAAAGATTAGAAATTCAAGTGTCTCTTTGCCTGACACATACAAAGTTACATAAAATTGAGACTCCCAATTTTGGTATCCTCCTCATTGAGGAGAAGTGAATGCACACGTAATTCATACAGTTCTTGCTAAGGGAGCTGCTTTGTAGCGAAAGTTCACTTGCTGAAGTTACATCATGAGTAGTGACCAAGGAGAAGTCGTGTTTCATTCGACCGTATCGGAAAGCTGAGTAGTAACTTCAGGCAACCTGTTAAGGCTTCTGTAAGGGCTTTGTTTGTTTGGAGTTGTTTGTTTGTTTATGGTGGTTTTGTTTTTTTGTTTGTTTGGGCTTTCTTTTGTTTTTTGGACGGTTTTTTTTTTGGTTTTTTTTTGGTCTGCATGTAAGGTTTCAACCACACATTTGACTGATGAGCTTGTGGTGGTCAGGCTGCCACGCTGGGTCTGCTCTGACATGTTTGATTGTTCCGGGTGGTTCTCTCTTCATTGTCTCCGCAGGCTGTGATGGCCAGTGACTTCGCCATTTCTCAGTTTAAACATCTCAGCAAGCTCCTCCTTGTCCACGGGCACTGGTGTTATACACGACTGTCCAACATGATTCTCTACTTTTTCTACAAGAACGTGGTATGTGGCTGCAGAGAATTTATCCCTTTCCCCCTCCCACCTTTCAATCCTGCTTGCTTACGGGGTGAAAAGGAAGTGCCCTACACGACGCTCACTTCACTTCCTGATGTGTTGGGGGCCGCCAGGAACACCCTGCTGTCTTAATGGAAATAATCTGGCATGTGCTATGTTTCAGCTGCTGACAGCCAATTGCTAGGCTTGTCCACCCGCTAGCATGTTCTCTCCCCTGTGGGTTTAAATTCAATTAAGGCCTGTCTGGTTCATTTAAAATCCAATTTTTGACCTTCCCTATAAAGGTTGCGACAAGCAGGACTATGAAATGTTTAATACTACCTGTCATTAGCGAATGAAAAGGTTTGCTTCCATTTTACAGGAGCTCCCCAAACATAGCTGCTGTCCCCAAATTGGTGTTCCTTGTGTTACATTGAAGATATAGATGAAAACCCAGTATGATGCCTTATCTCATAGCTGGCAGGCATATACAATGTGAGAATTCTCTAGCAAGCCTCTAAAATGTATTTGGGCCATCGTGGACTTTAGTTTATTTGAGACAAAATGTGGGAGGAAACAATGCAGAGTATATGCCCCGAGCCTCCAGGATGACTGACTGCCCTGGGAATGTCCCAGTTTGGGTAGCAAAAGTCCCATCTCCTGGAAAATGGCTCAGTCCTAAGCAAACTGGATGGTTGGCCATCCTGTTGGCACTGTTCCATTGCATCACTAAAAAATGATTGTGAACCCGAAAAGCAGGAGAGTGAACATGCGTTGTGTGCCTGGTACGTACCAGGCATGGGACTGGGTTCTCCTCATCCAGAGCCAAAATATCTCGAGTTGGATACCGGCTCTGCCACTTACTAGCCAGATAACTTTGGGCAACTTCCTTAGTGCCTCCGTGCCTCAGTTTCCTCATCTGTAAGATGGGGACAAGAATAATTCCCAAGTGGTTATGATGATTAAATGAATTCTTTGTAAAGCTCTTAGAACTGTGCCAGCACCACACAGTACGTACCCGTCTACCAGTGACATATCTGGTGTGTGTGTGTGTGTGTGTGTGTGTGTGTTTGAATTTAATAAAACATTTGCTCCCTCCCCTCCCCCCCCCAAATAAAAGCTGCACGGTAAGATGTGGTCTTCCTTTTGTAAGTAAGGAAACTGCCCTGAGGTTGCGATCACAGCTGGGAATGGCGGCGTGTGGTTGTGTAGTCCCACTTGCATTGCTGTTTCTAAGATGCCAATATTCCTCTTTGTGTTCCTAGGCCTATGTGAACCTCCTTTTCTGGTACCAGTTCTTTTGTGGGTTTTCAGGAACATCCATGACTGACTACTGGGTTTTGATCTTCTTCAACCTCCTTTTCACATCTGCCCCTCCCGTCATCTATGGTGTTTTGGAGAAAGACGTGTCTGCGCAGACCCTCGTGCAGCTGCCTGAACTTTACAAGAGTGGCCAGGAATCAGAGGTAGGCGCTAAGGCCAATGCGCATCCGTGGTCAAAGTTGGCGTTTTTCAGGCAGCCCAGCTCCAATATTGGGGTACATGCAGAACTACTTAAAACTATTCGAATCATCTGGTTATTTCAGATCTCTGCTAACAGCAGATATTGAATTATTCACTTCTGAGGTGAACAGAGGTAAAATTATGAAAGACCACAATTACTTAGAAGAGAGCAAATCCAGTGTTTAGACCTTATAGCTAATGATATCTAGCATTTACTAAACTCCACTCTGCCCTTTGTTGTGCAAACCACTAAACACCCCTGTCTCATTTATCCCACAAAACACTCTGAGAGAGAACCTGGTGTTGTTCCCATTCTAAGAGGAAGAATCCGAACCTCGATGGGGGTAAGTAATTTTTCCAAAAACGCCACAGTTAGAAAATGGCAGAGCCAGTGCAAGACCCCTTCTCAATCTCGTTCCAAAGCCAAAGTTAAATCCTCCAGGTTCTACTGTCACACAAAACTGGAGAGTGATCTTAATGGCACCCTCTCCCTAAAACCATGCCCCGCCTCCACTTTATTGATGTTTCAGTCCTACCCGTCTACCAGTGACATATCACTTACACCCGTCTTCCTTTCCACCCTTCCCTCACTGCCCCGTTGTCTCTTAGAATATTACAGTTGCCGATTGAGTTAGCTGTCACAAAACTCTTTTCTTTCTAATTCATCTTTCACAACATTAATAACAACCAACATTAAGATGGCACTTACGAGCATTTATGTCATGCCTCCTACATGCCAGGCCCTGTTTTAAGTGCATAACATGCATAAATCTAATCCTCAAAAGGACCCTGCAAAATAGATGCTATCATTATCCATATTGTAGGTGAGGAAAGCCGGGCACAGGGAGGTGCCTTAAGTATCTGCCCAGGTCCCAGGGCTGGCGTGCGGTGCAGGTGGACCCGGCTCCTGAGCCCATGGTGTCTACCATTAATGCTTTGCTGCAGAAAGGACACTGATGCTATCTTTAGTCCTTGGGTTTCCCCAACACAAACACCAGGGTGTTCAGTGCCAGAAATGCCAAGTGCTCTCGCTAGCGCATTGTCAGGATCACGGGAACTGAGTGGACCAGTAACCTAAAGACACCTGCTGAGGGGGATCAGTCTAGTCAGATATTCTCGTCTCGAGAAGAGGATTCTGTTAGTGAAGACTGTTTTAGTTGCAAGTGACAAAAAAAACCCAGCTCAAATCGGCTTACTGAGAAAGGGAAATTAATTGTCTCATATAGTTGCGCAATCCAGGTGTAATGTGTTTTATCACTGTGGCGAGAATGTTTTCTCATTGACCAGGCCTGGGACATGTATCTTTCCTCATTAGGGCTGGACCACATGGTCAGGGTTGGGAAGAAGGGTTTTCTGTGGAAGGACTGGACGACCAGGACTGAGACCCCCCCCCCAGATGAAATCTGTACGTTGACCTTCTGTTGCTGTTCTTGAAATGGTGACACAGATCAGCACCTTAGAAAGTATGGGTTCTGTTAGCCCGAGTTTAAATTCTGTTTCTGTGGTGTGTGACCTTTGTAGGTTACTTAACTTGCCTGCCCTTCAGTTTTCTTATAGAGATGGTGTGAGAATTAAGTAAGATCGTATGTGTAAAAGTCCTAACTCTCAATATTGTTATATTTTAACCCCCCAAATTAACCAGAAATTTGAGGAAACCCTATATTTAAAATGGTGTGTTAATTTTCATTAGTCCAGCTTTATTCTGGCTTGAACTGCCTTTCCAGCCGGGAGAGTAATTCAATGCCCATAGGTTATGTGAAGGAGTCAACACAGAGGAGCAGTCACACATTGCACTTTGTGAGAAGAAGTCCTTATAATCCTTTCATGTTATCCATGCAGTTCAAATAGCGACTTGGGGTTTTCCTAAATGAGTCCAATCTGACTTAAAGGTCAAAGCCAGGATGCAGGAATGTGTGGTTGGTATTAATGAAGGTTGCCCTGTACCCAGGCCTAAGTTAAATTCCAGGTCCACTGGAGAATGAGAGGTGAGGGAGGGCCTTTCAGAATGTTTATAGCTGGTGTTTTAAAAGCCCATTTGTATAAGCTGAAGATTATAGTTTGTCCTTATTCCTGGAAGAGTTGAGGTTATTGTTTCCTGTTGTTGAACCCTGTTATCAATCCTTTGCACACATTGTTCTACTGAGCCGGCCAGTTTTATAATACACTAGAGGCCCAGTGCATGAAATTCGTGCGTGGGGGGGGGGGAGGTGTCCCTCAGCCCAGCCTGCACCCTCTCCAATCTGGGACCCCTTGAGGGATGTCCGACCGCCCTGCACCCTCTCCAATCTGGGACCCCGAGAGGGATGTCCGACCTCCCGTTTAGGCCCGACCCCCGTGGGATCGGGCCTAAACGGGCGGTCGGACATCCCTCTCACAATCCAGGACTGCTGGCTCCCAACTGTCCTCCCCTGCAGGCCTGGTCCCCCCCAACTACCCTCCCCTGCAGGCCTGGGTCTCCCCCAATTGTCCTCCCCTGCAGACCTTGTCCCCCCCAACTGCCCTCCCCTGCAGGCCTGGTCCCCCAGAACTGCCCTCCTCTGCTGGCCTGGTCACCCCTAATTTCCCACAACTTCCCTCCCCTGCAGGCCATCTTGTGGCAGCCATCTTGTGGTGGCCATCTTGTGTCCACGTGGGGGCAGCCATATTTGACCACATGGGGGCAGCTATCTTGTGTCTTGGTGTGATGGTCAATTTGCATATTACTCTTTTTATTAGATATGGTGATAATAGGCAGATTCCAGCATGTGGCTACTGATAAAAAGTAATTGACTTCATTGACTTTACCTTCCAGAAGAGTTGTCCTTTCTTTGAACTTGGCCTCCAAATAAATTCTCTTTTATGCTGGGGCCATTTCCTGTCTCCATTGTCATGAAATATACTCTCCAGGGTTATAGAATCTCTCTCCTGAGAAGGAGATGGGTCTGGGAGGCTGCAGTCAAAGGCTTCCCTTCCAAGAAGCGGTTGTTTCTACCCATCCTTCATCACCCTCACAGCCTTCCTTTCTGGCTTTAACTTCATGTCCAGATTTTGCCTTTCAGTTTCTAGGAGATCTCATGAGTTATTTCCTTCAGCCTCCCATTTATCTTACCCTTGACCCTTCTCTCTCTACTTTATTTAGTCCCCTTACTCACATGAATGTAGACAAATTATTATTATTATTAATTTTTTTTTTACTTTTTGCTCTAAGTTGTTTGAGCAACCTCTGTTTCCCCAGAAGCACGAAGTTATTTAACTTATTCCCAACTTGTCTCTCTTGTCCTATGGCATTTTGGTTGACCCGTGGACTCTGCTGTGTTCTCTCCCGCCATTTGATTGTGCTTCTACTTAGATTTTATGGACATCTGGATGAAGGAAGGCAGGTCAAAGATTCCATCATTTCCGATGAGGAAATAGTAAAAGAAGGTACAGGGAAAAGTAGGCTGGAAACAATGAATCTTCATTGTTTGATTTTCCAAAGGACAAAGAGATAAAAAAGGATAGATAGAAAAATTGCAAGTGTAGTCTTTTGAAGAGTGGAAGGAAGTATATGGAGAATTTGTACATTTATAAAGCTTCAGGAGACAATTAGATATTTTCAAGGATATTTTAGCCTCTTTTTTGCATTTGGAAGGTAATAAAACTAAGGACATGTTAACAAACTAGAAGGCTAGCTCAGGGATATGGTACATGTGATGCCATTTTTGTCTGTGGCAGATATCACTAATAAACTATAACGTACTACCCTTCCCACTGGGTCTGAATGCGGCCTCAGAATCCTTCTGCACACACATCATCAGTCAATCCAAGTTGGCTCCGGATTGAAACCTGTTTTCAATCACTTCTGACTAGTGTCTACTCGATCTCTCTGTTTCTTTCTATAAGCTTTTGGTAAGAAGCACATAATAAGTTACACAAGAGTAGTATATTACTCCAACAAATATTTGTGAAGTACTTGCTCTGTGCCAGGTACTATTTTAAACATTTGAATAAAAGAATCAGAATCCCACTCTATAAAACTTGTGTTCTGTTGAGAGGACCAGAAAGTCACTATGTAAATAAATAAGATTATTTTTTTATAGTGATGAGAGACTTCTAAGGATGCCATGGTAGTAAATGATCGAGTGCGCATTACTTTTAGACTGGTCTGGAATGCCTCTCTGAGGAAGTGATATCTGAGCTAGGATATGAATAGTGAAGAACTGGTCATGTGGGAGGTCCAGGGCAAAGGATTTCTGGGAGAGAAAATAGCACTGGTGAAGACTCAGAAAACAATGGATTTGATGTGTTTGAGGAACAGAATGAAGTTTGTGTGGTGGGAAGGTGGGAATGAGGATAAGAATTGTAGGGGTGACCCTGGAGAGCAGGGTCTCCAGTGGGCAGATCATGCAGGACCTTATTGACCAGGGGAAGGAGCTTAGATTGTATTGGAAATGCAGTGCGAGGTGATTGGAGGGGGTCGCTTAGATTAGTTTGTGAGATGTTATGACCTAATTTATATTTTTTAAAAACATCTGGCTGCTATGAAAAGATTGGATGAGAGTAGGAGAGGAGGCAAAGAGGCTAGGTAGTTGGCTATCCAGTCACTTATAGATTGGATGGTGAATTAGAATGCAGAGTGTAGAAGAGATAGAGAGAAGTAGATAAATTTGGAGAAGTTTTTGAAACAGCATTTTCTGATCAATAGGAAATGGGAAGTTAGTATCACTCTCCCTATTTGAGGTAGCTCTATGTTTGATGCAGTGACTAAAGCAACAAGTTAAAGAGTTCCTTCAAGGGTTTTTTCACCTGTGAACTTATTCAATATCTCCCCATATTCTTCCACCACTATTTACAAGTCCCACTTGTTTTTTGAGTGAACAAATGAAGGAAGAGAGGTTTCTCCCAGAGAAGCAAAAATAAGTACTAGCTTGTATTGTTCCTTAACTCTGCTTGGCCCTTATTAATCTTTCTCCCTCCCTGATATCTGTTTCGTTCTCAGGCATACTTACCCCTCACCTTCTGGATCACCTTGTTGGATGCCTTTTATCAAAGCCTGGTCTGCTTCTTTGTGCCTTACTATGTGAGTCCGTGTCCACGCAGAGGGTTTGTTACTAATGAATCGATGATGCTTCTTTGTACTCTGTGGCTGGTACTAGCATATAGAATGGATATATTAGGGCAGGTTGCTCATAGAATCAAGTTGATTATTAACTGACTAAATTATTACACACACATCCCTCCAAAAAAAATAGATTTTAGATAATGGATTAAATTTGGAAAGAAGTATCTAGGTAAGTCCTCTTAGGTCTCTTTTTGGTTCTGTACTGCTTGGTAATTTTTTTCAATGATTTAAATAAAATTGAAAGTCTGGCATTATAATTGAATGAACCAAAATCGGAGATGAAAAGCCAGAATATAAAATCTATTTTTAGTGAGTGCTGGGCTAATTCTACCAGGATGACATTAAGAGTATTAAATTTAAGCTCTTATAAACAGTTTTCCCAAAAATAAAAAAACCTGTTTTACAGGTAAAGAATGGAAGAAATGTTACTAAGCAAAGAATGTGTACAAATTAATTTAAAAAGTTAGGCCAACATCAAGCACAGAGCAGCATGATATAGCCGCTCATCCACACACCCGTCCCTGGGAGAAAACAGTAGTTTGATCATGGATGGTGTTATAAGGATGGTAGAATGAAAAAGATGATAGTCTCTAAGTTAACAATTTCTATTCTTGAGTTCTTTATTCAAATAAAATGACTTGACTTTTCCCAGGTACAACATCCTGGATAAACTGCATTTCAAGAGCAATATAGATAAGGCAATCTGAAGTGTGTTCAGAAAAGAGTAACTAGAATTTTAAAAGATCAGAAAATTGTGTCATATGGGGAATAATTTAAGGAGTCAAAAACATATATGTAGAAGAGGAGAGGACATTTAATTACCAGAGATATAAACTCAGTTTAGCCATAAAAGCTATTTCAAAGGTTTGCAGCTCTGCTAAATAGAACATATTTGATATTTCTCCACACCTTAAAGAGCAGGAAGTAGGAGTAGAAGTTTTCAGGAAGATGGATTATGATTCAGAATAAAGAGAAATCCCAACTGAAAAGTTCACGGATTAGATAGCCTATCTGAGAGAGAGCCGGCCTCTCTCTTCTAGAAATGTTCAAGTTTATCCTAAACGACCAGTTACTAGGAATATTGTAAAAGGGACTCAGTGCTTGGCTGAGCTCTGGAATAAAGTGATGATGCTCACACCACGGAGTGTGCGCGACTCTCCGAGATCACCTCCTGCTGTCCTCTCTTTGCAGACCTACCAGGGCTCAGACATTGACATCTTTACGTTTGGAAACCCCCTGAACACAGCTGCTCTGTTCATCATCCTCCTTCATCTGGTCATTGAAAGCAAGAGTTTGGTGAGTGGCTTTTCTGCTTCCGAAGTAGCCTGGAACTCGTTGTGCTTGGGAAAATGGCTTCTATTAGCAGTGGCCCTGCGGAGCCCTTCATGCCTGGAAGACCAGTGGTCATGAAAAGAGTGATGTCCCCATGGGAGAAGGGTGATACACAGCTTGTTGATTGTTGATTGTTCGGTGCCATGATGCAGCCAGGAAAGGGGAACACACCTGCCTGGTGCCCTTGGTGGTGTCCACAGTGGAGGGTTCATGGAGGGGTGTCAGGTGGAGCCACAATTATCCTTCTGAGGCCAGCATTCTTCAAGACCAAGCTGATGCCTTGCAACCCAAATAGAAAGAGGTGTTATGCTGTGATTCTGGTATACTGACTCTAGTTAGTAAGTGATGATTTTATGCTTTTCTCATAATACAAAATAAATATATTTTTCTCCCTCAGAATTTCTACCATTTGCTTCAATCTGGGTCTTTTTTAAACTTAGTTGCTGAGTTAATGGTAAAATTAAGTCTTTTCATCAAAATGGTTGCAAGGTGGCTCTCTGCAGCAAAACCTAAGTGTGGGATTCAGACAAGGGGAGCTTTATTGCAAACCTTCCCTTGCAGATAAAGCACATCCACCCACCTCAGGAGCATAAACTACCTCTGTGATTAATATGCTGCTCACTCATCTCCATTGGCATCGTCTCTGCTGTAGTCAAACTCACTGTCATCTCGTCCTGGACTATTGTACAGCCTCCTTAATCTTCCCACCTCTGCCTTGACCTCTCTAACCCTTCTCTATAAAACAACCAGAATCATCCGTGGAGACATAAATCCTACCTTTTTGCTCTCCTTTGGTGGAAATCCTTCAGCATCTTCCCAATGTACTTGTAATCTATACTAATAAAAGGGTAGTATGCTAATTAGACCAGACATCTTCCGGACAAAGCCACGGGGGCAATCAAGCTGGCAGGGGAGGGCAGATAGGGGTGATGAGGCTGGCAGGGGAGGGCAGTTAGGGGCAATGAGGCCGGCAGAGGAGGGCAGTTGGGGCTATGAGGCCAGCAGGGGAGGGCAGTTAGGGGCGATGAGGCCAGCAAAGGAGGGCAGTTAGGGACCATCAGGCTGGCAGGGGAGGGCAGTTAGGGACAATCCAGCCAGCGGGGGAGAGCAGTTAGGGGCGATCCAGCCAGCAGGGGAGGGCAGTTAGGGGCCACCAGGTTAGCAGGAGAGGGCAGTTAGGGGCCATCAGGCCAGCAGGGGAGCAGTTAGGGGGCGATTAAGCCAGCAGGCAGAGGTGGTTAGGGGATGAGGCTGGCAGGCAGAGGTGGTTAGGGGCTATCAGGCAGGCAGGCAGGCAAGCAGTTATGGTCCCAGATTGTAAGAGGGCTGTCCAACTGCTGGTTTAGGCCTGATCCCTGCAGTTGGACATCCCTCAAGGGGTCCCGGGTTGGAGAGGGTGCAGGCCTGGCTGAGGGACCGCCCCCTCTCCTCCATGCATGAATTTCGTGCACCGGGCCTCTAGTAAAATATAAAAGTCCTAAGGTGGCCTGTGAGACTTCATGCAGTGACGCCTCTACTTCTCTCTCCAACCTCATTTCCACTTATTTGTGGGCTGGACCCACACGGTCTCTCTCTCTCAGTTTCTCAGATACATTGAGCTCGTTACCACATCAGAGCCTCAGCATTTACCACATCTTCTGATGGGCGTAGTCCTTGTTCCCCTTGGATCCCTGTTCTTCACCCAGCTCCTATGTCATTTGAGGTCTCAGCAAAAACGCTACTCTGCCAAGAGCCTCTCCCTAGCCATCCAGTTTTCTCATATCATCCTCTTGTTTTATTCATAGTTCTAATAATAACTTATAATTATTCACTTAATTATGTGATTACCTGATTGATGTTTCTCTTCTGCATTACATTATCATCTCTTTGAGGGCCCTGTTCATGTTTATTTTTTTCACCACTGTATTCCATTATTTTTTTAAAAAATATATTTTATTGATTTTTTACAGAGAGGAAGGGAGAGGGAAAGAGAGTCAGAAACATCAATGAGGGAGAAACATTGATCAGCTGCCTCCTGCACACCTCCAACTGGGGATGTGCCCGCAACCAAGGTACATGCCTTTGACCGGAATAGAACCTGGGACCTTTCAGTCTGCAGGCCGACGCTCTATCCACTGAGCCAAACCGGTTAGGGCTGTATTCCATTATTTTCTATGCAAGACTGGCACACAGTATCTGCAAAAATATTTGAATGGGTAAATGAATGATTATATGATTAACCAGTGTTTGGGGTCTGTTTACCATCCTGATAGTGATGTATTTCAAACAGGAAGTAGCTGAGTGAGGTTATAGTTTAAAATGTCACATGAGCTATTATTAGAAGTGTATATCATGATTTCTAAAGTGGGCTGAGCATTTTTGGAATCCCTCACTTTGCTTATAACCTACTTATAAGCCTCAAGTATAGTAAAAGGTTAATTAATACCAGTGAGGAGAATAAAGGGAATTCTAGAGCTAAAATATTTGACATTGTTTTATCTGTTTAAGTTCATCATTAAGCAATTATGTAGGTACTTTTGGTTACTGCCTAGGGAAGTGTCATAAATTCTGACATTTATGAATGTCCTGAAGGATCTAACACAAAAAGTGAGTTCACTGGTAATGAGCAACGGCAATCTGCTCTGGCTAACCTGAGCAAATAGAAACGTTATTAAAAGTATCTGGAAGAGCCCTGGTAAAACAAAACAAAACAAAAACATCCCGAGGAACCAGCGTGGTTCCGGAGATCCGGGAACAGAAACTAGTGGGCAGGCTTGTCGGGATGGTTCTCTGCTCTGAATTGACCCCAGTCCTTTCTTTCTGCTCTTGCCTCACTGTGCTCCAAGTTTATTCCGTGGTGACAGAATTATATTCCCTTGGCTCCAGTCACAGGCTTTGGCCAGAGGAGGAATGTGTTGCCAAGACTGTGATAACGCCCGTGTCCTCATAAGAGGAAGAGACGTGAAAGCTAAGTGCCAAGACAAACAGTAGCTGCTCTATAAAGGATGCATCATTAAAGACTTGTCTCCATGCCAGGAAGAAACGATTTTTTAATGATTGTTTCTCCCTGGCGTGAGAATCAAATTGTTTCTTATGCTCAGGGCCTTTTCAATGAGTCAGCCCTTCTGAGACTAGGAATCGCTTTCCCTTCCCCTCTTGCTCACCATCTCATTATCACCTCCCACCTCCCTGTTGGTTTTTACCCAATTTCCCTTGACCTTAACTTTCTTGTATCAATTTATTTTCATGTGTCAGCTCCATCAAGGCACTGTCTCACTTGCCAAAGCCCATGTTAACTTTCGGGCAGTAGGCTCAATGAAAAGGAAGGCCATTTGAGAAAGAAAGAAGACATCGTTGTTTTAGAGGCATGAAGATCTTAGGGGTTTAGCCTATATTTTCTAAGCAGTTTGTACATTTTACCCCCAAAAAAGCAACCTTTGTGACTTTTGAAGATATTGACCATGGGGAAATGCTTGGCAAGATTAAGCATGAAGGAGAAAATGGGCTCTTGTTTGGAAAGTATAACGGTGGGAAAATAAAAAAGATGAACAAAGGCAGTGCTTTCCCCAAAAGCATTCAGAACCAAGGTATACACTGTGATAAATCAGGACTGTATGTGCACTGCACTGAACAACACTGGATGCTACATAATGCGAAGGTGTTTTTCTCATCATACTTCAGATCATGTCAAAGAAGAAGTCTGTCAAAGAGGGGCTATTCTGTTTTATCACAACAATTCTCGCTAATTTCCTATTGTAACAGAAACATCGATCAGACCATCAAACCTCAGAGGGAAGGTAGGGGAGGGTGGGGGTAAGGGGGAGAGATCAACCAAAGGACTTGTATGCATGCATATAAGCCTAACCAATGGACACAGACACGAGGGGGGTGAGGGCATGAGTGGGGAAGGTGGGGGGGAGGTAATGGGGGGAATAAGGACACATATGTAACACCTTAATCCAGTGGTTCTCAACCTTTCTAATGCCGCGACCCTTTAATACAGTTCCTCATGTTGTGGTGACCCCCAGCCATAAAATTATTTTTGTTGCTACTTCATAACTGTAATTTTGCTACTGTTATGAATTGTAATGTAAATATCTGTGTTTTCTGATCGTCTTTGGTGACCCTGCTAGTGGTTCGCGACCCACGGGTTGAGAACCGCTGCTGTAGAGCCTAAGACGATTGGAAAACACAGATATTTACATTACGATTCATAACAGTAGCAAAATTACAGTTATGAAGTAGCAACAAAAATAATTTTATGGCTGGGGGTCACCACAACATGAGGAACTGTATTAAAGGGTCGCGGCATTAAAAAGGTTGAGAACCACTGCTAAAGAAGTTTAAAACAAACAAACAAACAAACAAACAAAAACAAACAGACCAGTCTCCAGACTTAGCACTATTAATACAGGAAATGCTAATGTTATATTTAAGGTAGTAATCTGCTTATTTTTTACTAAATAAAGTTAATTAAATAGTGAGCCATTTTAGAGAAAAGTATTTTTAAAAATAACATTGCAGGCTATACATGAATATGAAGGTGGCTAGGTTATGCTGTGATCCACAGAGATTTATTTCTTGCATACTAGTATGTAAAGTTAACTCAGGTTCTAGGCAGCTCTAGAGCAATCTTCCAGAGGGGTGGCTCTAAGACCCGGCTGAGTCTTGGGGCTCTACCACCTGGAACTGTCCCCAAGGGGAACTTCTTGGTCAACATGGAAGGAAAGGAAACAGCATAGAAAATTGTGCACCAGCTCTTCCCTGCTTCTGACCTCAAAGTTGTCCCTTCCATTCACATTTCAATGGTCAAAGCAAGACAGGTGGCCAGGCTTACTTTTGAGGGGATGGGAGAAGTACAATCCTTCTGAATGCTTATTTGGGGAAAAGAATGAGAATGTTGGTGAGCAACAGTAATGACTACCACAATGTGAATGGATAAAGTTTGAGGCTCACTGGATTAAAATATTACCTTAATGAAGAAACAGACTAACGAGTGAGACTATATGAAAAAAAATTAATGAGAAAATCCAAACACCTCATGGTTCGTGGATAATACAGAATAAACTAGTGCCCAGCTGGTGTAGTTCAGTGACCGAGCGTCGACCTATGGACCAGGAGGTCACAGTTCGATTCCTAGTCAGGGCACATGCCCCGGTTGTGGGCTCGATTCCCAGTGTGGGGCATGCAGGAGGCAGCTGATCAATGATTCTCTTTCATCATTGATGTTTCTGTCTCTCCCTTCCCTTCCTCTCTGAAATCAATAATAATGTATTTTAAAAAAATAACCAAAATAAACTAGTCATCAGAATTACCTTTTGGCACTTGACTTAGCTTTTCCCAGTTTAAATAGGGATACGAGCTGTTCATGAAAGATGCTCTTATCTTAACACTTTGATATTTTTGTGTTTTGTTTGTTGAGGTGTCACCCCATTCACCTACTGCCTAGACATGTTGTCTCTACAGCGCAGCTGCAAAGCCCTGTGCGCCAGCGTTCACTTCCCCTGTGCTTCTTGTCTTGCAGACGTGGATCCACATGCTGGTCATCGCTGGTAGCATCTTGTCTTACTTCTTCTTCGCCTTGGCTTTTGGAGCCCTGTGTGTCACTTGCAACCCACCCTCCAACCCCTACTGGATTATGCAGGAGCACCTGCTGGACCCAGTCTTCTACTTCGTCTGTGTCCTCACGGTCTGCGTCGCTCTTCTCCCCAGGTATGGGATTTGTTTTACCACCACGAGCATACGTGAAATCAGAGCCCTAGATGCTCCACACAACTGCTGAGGATGCATGATAGACTACCCAGCTAGCAGTGAGGAAGTCAGTCTGTCTACTAGTTAAAATACTGTTTTTAACTGTTTTACCAGAGAACAAAAGTGTCGTATGCAAAGGGAAGGTTTGTTTCTCATGGGAAACTAATCTGGTCGACAGTCCAGCCCACAGGATAGGGCATCTTTGCTGGTTATTCGAGGACTTAGATCCTTTCCTCTATCTTTTTCTTCTGCCATCTTCTACTCCTCATAAACACTTAAAACCACACAACTTTTCTTCCTTATTTGACTTCAGTTATCCTTCCCATTTTAGGTTAACTGATTTCTGATATGGCATGGGATGAAAATGGCTAAGAATATCCATGGGTTTTTAATCTATGGATTCTTTTAAGTCTGTTAGAGCTCTTCTTCTTTACAGTTTTATAAAATCTGTTTAGCTGAAAACACGATAGAAATAGTTGTTTTATATTTTTAAACATGGTATGAGAGTCAAAATGGTGATTTCATATTATTCTCTAACAGGGTTGACAAACTGTGACTCACAGATCAAATCTGGCCTGCTGCCTGATTTTGTAAATAAAGTATTATTGGAACATGGCCACGCTCATTAATTACAGTCTGTGGCTGCTTTTGCTCTACAGCAGAGTTGAATCGTTGCAGCAAAGACTAACTGGCTTCCAAAGCCTGCAATCTTGCTGCCTAGCCCATTGGAAGAAGTTTGCCCACCCTGATCTGTAGCACCATCATCAAGCACAACGGCCACAAACCTGATTTGCTAATGGACGTCCCTTCTAGAAATGCACCAGGAAAGCCCACCTGAGTCATTCTGTGGTGGTCACAGTTGCATACTTAACCATTTCTCTTAAAGGGAAGTGCTTCTGTAGTGTTCCCTGGTATTCCCAGCTCTAAGATTTAAAATCCTGGCAAGATGAACTTGTAGAATTTATGAAGAAACAATTACTTTAAAGTTACAGCCTTCAAAAATTCCTTGGAGAGTATTACCATTAAAATTCTAATATTGCTGTGGTAGCCTGAAAAAATGGCCCCCTAAAAAGATATCCATGTCCTAATCCTTAGAACCTGTAAGTGCTACCTTATGTAGCAAAAATGGTCTTCGCAGATGTGGTTATGTTAAGGGTGTTGAGACAGGGAGAACATCCGGTATTACCCGCCTGGGCCCTAAATGTTTCAGCAAGTGTCCTTGTAAGAGAGAGGCAGAAGGAGATCCGACCAGACAAAAGAGGAGGAGGCACCGTGACCAGGGAGCCAGAGTTTCCTTCGCCATAAACCAAGGCACGCTGACAGCCCCTGGGAGCCGGAAGAAGCAAGGAGTGGGTTCTCCAGAGGGAGCCTGGGCCTTCTGCAACATTCATTTTGGCCCAGTGAAAGTGTTTTCAGAATCTCTGACCTTCAGAACTACGAGAGAATAAATTGTTGTTCTCAGGCGCTAAGTTTGTGGTAACTTGTTACAGCAGCCGCAGGAAACATGTAAGTTTTGCTGCCGGGCCGATGGGTGCTGCTATAACAAATATTCAAAAATGTGCACGTGGCTTTGAAATTGGGTAGTGGGCAGAGACTGGAAGAATTTTGAGGCACGTCATAGGAAACACTGGACTCCCTAAACAGACTATAGATAGAATATGGACATCAATGCTTGCTGGTGAGGACTCAGAAGAAAGTGAGAAAGCGTAGAAAATACAGATATTATCATGAACAGGACATTGCTAGAAATGTGAAAGTTAAAGGCACTGCATAATATGGTAGCAGAAAATGTAGCCGAAAGACATTACTGTTATGTGGAAAGCAGACTTTGTAAATTTTGAACTGGAATATTTAGCTGAGGAGATTTCCAAGCAAAGTGTTGAAGGTCTGGCCTGGTTTCTTCATGTTGCTTATGATAAATTGTGAGAGAGAAGAGATGAAGGAAGAACTGTTGAAGTTAAAAGGAACCAGATTTAGGAAATCCTCAGCCTACCCAGATTTCAGAAGTTGCCAAAAGCAGGAGATTGATAGTTTGGAGTATGCTCTAGAGAGGCCAAGAGCATGGCTGGACCACCTTTTACTAGAGATTAGGAGTCTGACTCATGGATCCCTCTACCATCTCTGCAGCCTTCAAGAGAGGAGATGGGATGATGCAGGAAAGATCTGTGAAGACCCTCTTATCTAATGGCATACATCCCCATGACACACACTGGTGGCCCACAAGGTTTTTGAGGATGCTATAACAGCGTAAATACTGCCAGCTTCAGGACGGGTTGGTGGTCATTTGTTACCGTAGCCATAAGACATTCATAGCTAACATTTTGAACACTTGCTATGTGCCAACACTCTGCCCGCTTTACATGTACTTTCTTATTTAACCTAACGTTACACCTGTGATGCAGCACTATGGGTATTGCTACTATTATACATTTTTGTTTATTTGTTTAACAAGCACTCATAAGGTACTCACTACTTCTTAAATGCTTTACAAATATTAATTTATTTAATATTGTTTATCATTTTTATTTTATATTTTGCTTATCCTCCCCCTTTACCTCAAGGGGGCCCCCAGACCACCCTTTTGCCAGCTCTGATTGGTGAGTATTTTTTTGTGTGTCCTAGGATGCATTTGAGGTGAAGCTAATTCGGTGATGCTTTTTGTAACCTAGGTTTATCTACCGAGTTCTTCAGGGATCCCTGTTTCCGTCTCCACTCCTGAGGGCTAAGCACTTGGACAGACTGACTCCAGAGGAGAGGACTGAAGCCCTCAAGAAGTGGAGAGGGGCTGGGAAGATGGGTCAAGTGATGTCTAAGTGTGCTGACGACTCAGCTGCCAAGTCAGAGAGAGGAGCCATGAGCGGCCCTTCTGTTGTCTTTGCCATGATGTCAGCAACTTCTTGTGCTGTTGAGCAAGGAAATGTACATGAAACTGCCTTGGACTCAGACTGTTGTGAAACTAAGACCTCATGGGTGGCTGGACCCTCAAACGGTTAAAAAGGCAGGATACCCTCTTTGGAGCTGCAAGTATTCCTTCGAGTTTGGAAGAGGACTTAGAAGAGGCACCTCTACCAAGCAGGAGTGACTTGGATTTTCCTTAAGGGTCATGAATATGTTACTGGTTTGAAAGAGCCAGCGTGATGACGTGATGACCTTGATGGTATGTTCATAGATGCATTCGTAAGAAAGGATAGAGTTTGACCTAGACAGAGTTTAAGGAATTAAAGTATTTAATTCAGAATCAAATGTTTTTTTATGAAACATTTTGGATTTTATGAGAGCATTTTAATTGTCTTAGACATATAAGTGTTTTCACTTATTTGAGATATATTTATTTTACTGTGAGACCTCAGATTCAAGAGAAATGCTTTAACTGAGCAGACTCCAATCTGATTTGATTTTTTTAAGAAAAAAAAAATGTAGTTTGATTAGTTGGAATTCAGAGAGTTCCACTTTTTTTTAAAAAAAGTTATAAACGGCTAATTTCCAGAGGAAAAAAGTTACAAGAGCCCTTTAAACAACAATGTACCTAAAATAGAATAATAAAATATAGTTAGTTATTAATAGCTTTTTATTTCCTATGAGATGTTTTTGGTCTTCTGACTGAAGATGCTAGGCATACCTCTCTGTTCATTTCAGTGTTCTCCTGCGGTGGGGCCTTCATTGGGAAGGGGCAAGAGGGAGGCTAGGCCTCCATCAGGTAATGGGCCAATCTGTGTGCAGATGTTAATTGGGGAACAAAAGCCATGGGTAAGACACAGAATCAGCTGAGCCTGTGGGCCATTTAGCACTATCCTGTTGTATCCTAAAACTGACAGTAGCCTGATCAAGATGAGACAATCAATTTCAAACAATCATCAAGAGACCATTTGAGGGTTCATAGTCCTTGCAATGCCATACAACTTTTTGGGGTTGTAAACTCTAAAAATGAGCTAGGAATTGAGACCAGGACAGGTGGTTCTCAGAAGGATTCCATGAGGTTCTTAGAAAAATTGTATTTTAATACATTTTAGGGCAAATACCTATAGCAGGTTAACTGCTGTTGCAAATCATGTATGCTGTCTTTTGTTGGAACAAGAAACTAGTTTATACCAAATAAGGTCAGTTATAAGATCATGTATTCTTGTTGAGTTCTTTTAAAATTCTACATCGGTTCATCTGAAAATTGTCAGCCACCAATCACCCAGAATTCCCTTCATGAAATCTCCGTGCTAATGTTTTGTTTCTATATCAAAGTTGTCTTAATGACTATTAAACTATTATTCTCAGGACTTTATCTTCTACCTGCTGCCTCCTGTCCTGGTCTGATTTTTGTAGCCTTCTGATATTATTGTAAACTAAAGGCCCGGTGCACAAATTTTTGTGCACGGTGGGGAGGGGGGGGTTTCCCCTCAGCCCAGCCTGCACCCTCTCCAATCCAGGACCCTTGGGGAATGTCTGACTGCCAGTTTAGGCCCAGTTTGGGCGGGGGGGGGGCAGTCAGACATTCCTCTCACAATCTGGAACCATGGCTCCTAACTGCTCACCTTCCTGCCTGCTTTATTACCCCTAACTGTCCCCACTGCTGGCCTGCCCCCCCCCCCTGCACCAGCCTGGTCGCCCCTTAGTACACCCCCTGCTGCCGTGGTCACCCCCAACTGCCCCCCCGTGGTCCTGGTTGCCCCAAGCAGCCTGCTGTTCAGTCATTTGTTCGTCCCTCACTAACCCCCCTGCCAGCCTGGTTGCCCCATGCAGCCTGCTGCTCAGTCGTTTGGTCACCCCTCACTAACCCCCCTGCTGGCCTGGTCACCCCATGTAGCCTGCTGCTCAGTCGTTTGGTTGCCCCTCACTAACCCCCCTGCCGGCCTGGTCGCCCCATGTAGCCAGCTGCTCAGTCATTTGGTCACCCCTCACTAACCTCCCTGCCAGCCTGGTCGCACCATGTAGCCTGCTGCTCGGTCGTTTGGTCGCCCTTCACTAACCCCCCTGCCAGCCTGGTCGCCCCACGCAGACTGTTCGGTCGTCCATACAGTTGTTTCAGATGCGATGGTCACTTAGCCTTTTATATATAAGTAGTCTTTTATATAGACCAATTTCCAGAACTTTCAAAATTCCACATAGCTAATGGAAGTTGCTTTCTGCTTCCTTATAGATTTTTATTTTAAATAAACTGTTTAATAAATAATGTGATACAAAACTGTCATTACTCCTGTGGATACTCACTGAGTTCAACTGTAATTGGTGCCAAAACTTAGAAGGAAAATCCCTAAATATATCTTTTACCAGAATATTGTGTTGACTTTTTCTGATATGGAAAAATCTATGATGTTATATCACCTGTTATCCTCATAGTAGCTGGCATTCATTCCCTGAGATAAATCTTCTGATAAATAAAAAATTAGAAATATTTTTACTAATAAATAAAGTTTTAGAATCTAATGATAAAGGAATGAACCAAAAAGACTAAGAAAAACTGTCAAGTATTTGTACATATGAGTAAATGAAACTCTTGAGTATTCATGTTATGGGGCCATAAGTCCTTGATTCCAAAATCCCAAGAACACTGAAAACTGAATTTTTTTTTATAAGTTAGTTACAAACTGGATGCCCTGAACAGAGGTGAAGCTATCATGTACTTAATATAACTTTTATATATTTGCTACATAAAATTGTATTTTATTTCTGGATGTTAAAGTGTATTTTTAAATTTTTGAAAAATTCTGGGTTCTTAAATACATCTGCATCCCAAGTGCAAAGGAACTGGGATCTGTTCTAAGCCTTTAAATGGTCTCATTTACAAGTAAAAAACTCTTACATAGGTTACCCAAGCTGATGTGAACGGTTGCATTTTGGTATCAAACCTATTTCACCAAATTTTGAGAAATTAATATAATTGCTCCTAGTAGCCAAAGAAAAGTGCCTAATAGTATATATTTGGGGATGCAATTTTATTCCAAAAGATTTATGAATAGTATATATTTGGGGATGCAATTTTATTCCAAAAGATTTATGAAAGAATTGGATCCATTTCTGAAAATGTACTCTAGACATTAAAAATCCTTACACTCTTAGTTTTTGTTGGATGCTCAACAGGTAATTTGAGAGTATTAGCAACCTCTAATTCCAGACTAATCAAGGCATTATCTGTCATCAAAAGTAAAAGAGCATGTTCTTGTGAAAGTCCGAAATAAGACAGGTATTTTGATTGGTGAGAAATTGGGTGCCAACTATTATATTGGGAAAGACAGTTTTCTGGGACATGCTATCCATATACATAGAAAAAGAGATTATACCATTTTATTTGTATTAATGGTTATTTAAAATAAGTACAATATGTACATTTCACTGAACATCAGTTGAGCAAGGCTAAAAGTTGTTACATTAAGTATGTACCTACAACTATAACATAACAAAACCGACCCATATTCTTCAACTTTCATACAGTTGTGACCAAAATTCAATTGCTGGATTTCACATTCTCAATACGTTTATACAAACTACAGAACAAGCGATGAATAGCATGGAAAGTGTCAAGACAACTTTTTGGATTTCAAATATGTGTGCACATACAAAAGAGTACAAAAATACATGTATAAAACTGCAGGTAGTCTCTATGTGGAATGCTGAGGCAGTCCAGGTTGCTGGTGGAGCTTAGTAGGGAATCCTACTTGTTCCAAAGGCATTTGGATGTTGCAAAAATGGGTGCCTGACTAATTAAATTAGGTGCAAGTGATGACTTGTGTTCTGAAGCTTTTTAGTGTGGAAAAAATAACTTAACCACTAATCACTAAAGATATTGATGTGGGTAAAGTGGCCCAGTGCTTAAAAGCATCTTTAAATTTTTGCTTTAATTATCGATGGGAAGAATTAGCAACACCAGAAATTAAACATCTCTCAGGGAAAATTACAAAATGTTACGCAAAGCTTTCCTGTGCTTTGAGATACATTTCTGTACTTCATTGGTATGGACAAACTGGAAAATATTTCATTGGGGTAGGGTGCAATTTAATTTTTTTAAAATTGCATCTCTGCAGTCTAAAGCAAGTTCTCCTTTGGCAAAGCAGAATCTCAAATTCCATTGTCACATGGGGGGAACCAAATAAAAATATTGTCCATGGATATTTTCCTAGTGTTTGAAATCCCAGTCAGCCAACTGACAGACACTGAACAAACCCCAGCTATAGGGGAAAGATGAGACAGTCAATTGTAATGTGGAGACTTTTCTACCACTTTACAACCCTGGTTTAAATTCAGAACGCACAACCCTACCATGCCGGTGTTCATAGTGATGTCTAAAGAGCTCTGTGCTCAGTGTGTCTTACTGCTGCAGCGACCTACAGGGATGCTACTTGTCTTTTGCCTCCGCCTTTCATCAGTGCTCAACGTTTTAAAGACTTTAGAAGAGTCCTAGTAAATAACTTAAAGCATGTAAATTATCTTGGCTTTTAATACATCAAAAGCAAGTCACCAAGGTTAATATGAAAGTTGCCACTATGCTATTATACGTGAGAAACAAAAGCTGGCAAAGATTGGTCAGCCTGCATCTCCGTGTCCTTTTTTGTGACTGGATAAGAGGGAACTTTATAACTGTTGCCCTAGTGCCTGCATTACCCTCACTCTCCAGGGTCGACAATTTCGCACTAGTGGTCAAGGTCAGGCTGACAAAAACAACAAAATAAGCTTTGCTTCTTTTTAAAAAAAAAAAAAGACTTTCATCGAACTTGAAATAAGAAAAATAAAGCTGAAAAATAAAGCTGAATAACATTAGCCTGAAACAAGCACGGACGTGTGCAGTGCACTGCCCAGCATCCCTGTCCATGTGTCCAGGGAGTGCTTGTCTGTACAGCCGTCTGCAGAAAGTGCTCCACAGCCAAGACCCCGTTTTCTCTGAGTGTCGCTGGCAACGTCTCTGGCCGTCTTTGGAATCAGTTTAGGAGGAAGGTGTGAATGTATATTTGTCTCTCAATCCATTCGGTGAAGTAGGACACATTGCTATAAACTCCAGGCCCCAGGACTTTGGAAAAGCAGACGGAGCCCCATGAAGTCAGGCCAAACAATGTCCACTGTCCTCCAGGCTGCTCACAAACAAGAGGCCCGCCGCTGTCCCCCTGTAATGAGGAGCAGGGAAGGGAACATTAGTCACTGGTATTTCAGAGCCCTAAGGGTGTCCGTGTTATCCTGAGGGTACACTAAAGCCAAATCCAGCTTAACCAACCTTTTGGAAAATTCCCACAAAGCTTTTACTGTCAACCTGTGGAGGGACATGCTCCATAAATGGAACTTCCAAATGGACATTTTAAAGTCTAAAAGGAGAGGGGTGGCTTGGGAAAAGACTCTTTTTTTTTCTGTGAAATCAGAAGACATTTTTAGTCATTTCCCGTACTTATCAAAATATGTCATATTTCTTAAATTTATTGTATCAGAATCAATTCTCTCATAATCACACTCTTTAACTTTGATCCATTTTATAAATGTAGAAAGTACCCAACATGGAACATTCAAATTTACCACGTTCAAGATTCTGACTATGTGAATGAATGCATTAAGTAAAATATACTCAGGGACCACATACTGCATTTCTTAATAGTTCTTGGGACCTTGTCAATTAGCATACTTGAATGGAAAATACCACACAAGAATTATTTACCATAAGGTATTTCATTTCTTTATATTTCATATGCATAGAGATTTTCATCCTTGATATTTAAGTTTAGGTGTTGCATTTGAGTTTTATTCGGTTCTTTTGCCACATATAATTAATCTTAAAACACAATGACTTTATAAAGTTAATATTTGCTACCTCTGAAAGATCAGAGTAGGTTAGAGGGTGTATTCTGCAGTGCCTCAAAAGAAAGGATTGATACCTTAGAAAATAAGGAAGCTAATTTGGTGGAAATTTACAAATACTCCTGGCAATGTAATAGTTTCAAACTTCGAAGTATAACTATGTTCATTCCCACTTGGCAACATTGAAGAACAATGGTAATCATGTTTACTGATACTTTTCTGAACACTTGTCCTTATTACCTCATTTAATCCTCACACAATCCTTATGAGTTGATAATAATAATGTGATAGAATAATTATTATTAAATTTATTTTAGAGGTAATAAAAATGAAGCCCAACAGGTGTAGAACTTTTTATTGGCAGGGCTGTCATTTAAACTCGGGCAGCCTAGCACCATGATTCCAATCCTATAACTAGGCTAACTTGCTCCTTAGAAATGTCAGTGAATAGGACTGCTGTTAAAGCAAAACTGAATTTCTGATTGTGCTGTGTGCTTTTGGGGAGGTGGTGATCTTGACATTCATAAATTCCCAATGCCATAAACCTAAGTAATGAGCGTAGACCTTGCAAGGGTGTGAATAACTTGTTCTGCCTAAAAAGCCCAATTGGAAAAATGTAAGCAAAATTTACTGGAAACATTAGACATACTCCACAATTTTTTCATCTCCCCTTATGTAGGAGAAATGCTAAGATGCTGACTTATTTAGGTTGAGCTATTCACTATGCCAGAGAGTGATTAAAATGGAGCATGTTTACAGGTTTGCTCTACACTTCCAGATCAGACATTTAACCCGATAATTATATAGCATCTGCTCTTTGCAAGGTTCCGTGCTGAGGCCCACATAGAGAAAGGCGCTGTTTTTGTCACTGAGGGGCCAAAAGTCCGCTTTGCTAACCAGAATACCTTTACACAAAAGCCAAGTCTAAGGACTAAGGCACCCTCACAGGAATGAGCAATTACTTCCAGGTGGGGAAGAACAGAAAAAGTGCCTTCCTAACACGTGGGTTTGAGGTGGGTTAGCGAGGTAAGGGGCATTTCTGAGGCAGAGAGCAAGAGGCGCAGAAGCAGCCATTCGAGACGACAGGGAGCATACAGCTGAGGCACAGTTTGTCTGGTCTTTCTGGCCCTCTTTTCCTCTTAGTAATACTGGGCTTTGGGCCCAACTTAACGTTTGGCTTCAGGATTGATCCCGACGATTTCTAGACCTTAACAGAGGGACCCACAGCTTCCAAAGGGCCCCGTGGATAAATCGGAAAGATAATGAGAGGTTCTGGTGAAGAATCTTGCTCCAGACCTAGTCAAAGTAGCTTCCGTTTGTTTTGTGGTTTGTTTTATGTTCTACCTGGAGCTGTGTCAGAGAATCGCCGGTATGCGTTTAAGATCCCCGCAGTGCCGAATTCCCACAGCTGAAGAAGTTGGCGTGACTAGGTTCACGTTAGACACCAGATATGAAATGCCTGTGCCTGTGGCTGTGCACAGCCTTCAGTTCTCCTTCAAGAATCACCTTCTTGATATATTTTTGTTGATAACACAGGTAAAACATGTCAAATAATATTAATAGTTTTAAGGTATTGATCTTCTAGCCCTTCAAACCAGGTAGTTTATATTTCTTTTTTAAGTTCATGATCGTTTTATTTATTTTTTAATTGGATTTGGTTGAGTTTTTTACTCTTTATTGTTGAAAGTATTACAGATATCTCCCTTTTTTCCCCATTGACCCCTTCTAGTCCACACCTGCTCCTAATCTCTTCCCACCTACCCCCACTTTCCCTTTGAGATTTGATTTCTATTCAGCTATTACACATGGACTATATAGAAGTCCAGATCACTTGATTGTATTCTCTCTTTTGTTCCTAATAAATGCAAATGTATTTCTACCTAAAAAAAAAAGAATCACCTTCTTGCCCCTCCTTTGGAAAAATGTATTCATAGTCATCATTGCGACTAGGATAGTGTAGTGGCCCAACACCTGGGCCCTGGAGCCAGGCTGCCTGGGTTCATATCCTTACTCTACCACCTTTTGTGCTGGGTGATATTGGGTAAATTACTTAACCTCTCTGGTCCCTTCTTTTCTCGATCTGTAAACTAGGAAAAACAATGATACAATCACAATAGGTGATTGTGAGGATTAAGTGAGTTGTTATCAAGCATTTGGAAGAGATCCTGCAACACAATAAACACCAAGTGATAAATGTTAATATTCATAGTTACTCTTCATTGAGTGTATATGCCAGACATCCCACACAGATATGTGAGAGATAGGGGCTTTCACATACACCAAACACTGTGCAAATTAGACTCAGTCCCATTCCACTCACGAAAAGCCTGTCTAGAGAAGTTAGATATTTTCTCCAGGTCACATTATTCTTACCAGCAGAGATGGGGTCCAACCCAGATCTTTCAGGCTGCAAATGCTGTGTCCCAAGCCCTATACCATTCTGCCTCCCAAACACTACTACTTAAATTTTTATTATTTATATTTTTAAAATATAAATAACTAGAGGCCCGTTGCATGAAGAGTTGTGCAAGAATAGGCCTTCCTTCCCCTGGCTTCACTCCCGGCCGCCCAGGAACCTGCAAGTCTTCACTCCTGGCCTGAGTGCCGCTCCTGCAGCTCCCTCCACCCCTGCCCTCCCCCTCATAGCAGGTGTTCTGCCCTGTCCCACCGCTCCATGCCTGCATATACAAATTAACCTGCCATCTTTGTTTGGTTAATTTGCATACTCACTCCTGATTGGCTGGTGGTTGTTGCAGAGGTATGGTCATTTTGCATATTTCTCTTTTATTAGTTAGATATTTATGTATTGTTTAAGAGTCCCAGAAATCAAACCTGGGACTCTTGCTTGGAAGGCAGGCTTCCTCTACCACTGACCACCTCAGCTGGCTGTGTGTGGCCAAGGGGCTTCAGGGACGGTGGCCTCTGTGAAACGCTAAGGGAGCCAGCTGTCTGCCTCCCTCTTTCCCCTGGCAACTGTCTAAGGAATCCCCACTGGGCCATCCCCAGTCCCCAGGTTTGCCCACTCTGAAACAGGACCAGCAGAAGTGTCATTTTATTAGGCTAGGTCAGCAGTAACATCATTGTGGAATTTCTTCTTTCAATTCTAAAATGGGGGCGGGGCAACTGGACCTACTTGAAAGCCGTGAAATAGCAAAGGTGCTTCACAGCCTTGACGGAGAATAACTGCTGTCCCCGCTCTGTCATAAGCTTCTTTGAGCACTTGCCCTTCTTTTCCTTCCATGGGAGCCAGTCCAGTGTAATAGCCAATGAGTGTTTATCAAGTTGCAAAGAAGATGCTCCCCTGAACTGCTTCGTGAGCATGCTCTACGAACTGCTGTGACCATGAATCCCGAGTGTCTGAGGTCGCATGCAGTGACATTTGTAGACATGTTGGCAGTAAAGTGCAGGCCCAGACAATGCCGGTGTGCTCACTGCTGAGACAGAGGTGGCTCTGGCACACACCCGGGGCTGGGGTGTTGCCTGTGCTTTAATGCCTTCACCCCAATGGCAAAAAATGCCCTTGGTGTCCCCCTGCTTCTCAGGCAGCCTGTTTGGGGCCATGGTTACCACTTGCTCCTCTTAGAAACTAATTTGTCTTAGCCCCTAAAATGGTCCCATTGGATGGACCAGAACATCTGCTTTCCCTCCCGCTGCTGACGCACGTGCTGTGCCCCAGGCGGTGGAGGAGCGAGCGGAAGGCCACCTGAGTGAGCCGAGGGCCTGGAGGCCGTAAGGGGACTCGCAGGGTCCTGGATGGAGGGCATCACCGTGCGAATAAACATCTGCTGACAAGTCATTTTCCAAAAATGTCCCCGAAGGGCCTCGCGTGAATGACAATGAGTTTGTGTGGGCCCACCGGAGTTATGGCTGAACTGAACCACCTCACCAATCAGAAAACAACTTACCATGCACGAGTCCACTGTGCCGGACTCGTAGCCGGCACATATCATCCGGGTGGTGATGGTCTTCATGTCGAAGTAGGACTGACACTGCTCCAGAGAAATCACCCGGACTTCTCCCTCCTGCAGCTTGAAGGGCACTGGGTATTAAAAAAGAAAAGGGAAGGAAAAGAAAGGAAGGAAGGAGGGGAGGAAAGGAGGGAGGAAGGGAGGGAGGGAGGGAGGGAGGGAGGGAGGGAGGGAGGGAGGGAGGAAGGAAATATACAAGAGGGTAAAATGGCTCAAAATGAGGCTAACTATATATGAAATGATTACATTTTTATTCCCCCAAAGCCATATTCTTTACTTAAAATGTCATTTCAAAAACAAGGCTTGTTCGCCATCAGAATTTTCCAATTAGAAGGTTGATGGCACCCCTCTAGTCAAAGCCCTTTGTTGTATTGAGAAAAGCGAGGCACAGAGTGGTTAAGTCACTCGGCTCACGCTTTCCCCAATAAAACCAACAGCCACTGCAATGAAATGGAAAGTGATCCCCCCCCCCCCCCCCGGCTCAGCCCCAGAGAGGAGGCTGCCAGCTCTGCCGCAGGACACACCGCGCCTCCAGCCGGCAGGGCCCGCCTCTCCTCGGCTTTAAGACTGTGTCTCACCGCCAGATCGTGCGCTATGGGGGCCATTATTTGAGAAAAGAACCTTTCATCCTAGAGGACATGACAGAGAGATGTTGAAAGGGACAAAGCCATCACTTAGTGTGCGAGGGGACCGTGTGAATTCCATCTTGCTGGAAAGTTCTCAAAAAAGCACCATGGGCCCGGCCTACGTGGCTCAGTGGTTGAGTGTCGACCTATGAACCAGGAGGTCACAGTTTGATTCCTGGTCAGGGCCCATGCCCGGGGTGTGGGCTCCATCCCCATTGTGGGGTGTGCAGGAGGCAGCTGATCAATGACTCTCTCATCATTGATGTTTCTATCTCTCTCTCCCTTTCTCTCTGTAATCAATAAAAATACATATTTTTTTAAAAAAAGGACAATGGCTTCTCAAAGTATGAATCTGTGGTGGTTTCGCCATTCTACAAAATTGTACACTCTGCTCTCGTTTTAAAGATGACGGCAATGCAGTGGAAATGCACAGGGTACCTTATTGGGAGGAGGAAGCATGTTTGGAAAAAGCAGTGTGATGAGGACAGCGGGAGTTTCAGGAGCTGTCTAATAACGGTGGTAAGAACAACCGCTAACACGCATTGGGTACTCAGAGCAGGCCAGGCAAGGCACTCGCCATTCTCGGGGCCTCTTGTCTGTCAGCTGTTCAATAGTCCTATAAATCGGGCAGTTAGTTGCTATTATGTTTCCCACGTATAGTCCCGTCTTTCTCACTGAATCCACACTCTTGCTCCTCACGCTGCACTACATTTGTGGCAGGTGCGATCTATTACAGGATTGCTGTCAATTTGATGTGGATATTGTGGGAGCAATACGAGGAGAGGCCATAGAAAGTATATTCAGCTCTCATCTCTATCACAGTACTAATTGTAGCCTTTAGAAACCAAGGTGCAGGGAATGGTGACATACATGTCTGACATTGTCTTTGACGTTCTTACACATGAGCTTTCCAGACATCACTGACTTACTTCTGTCTATTGTATTTTTCTTTGCTGTCATCAATTGACCATTAGAAAGGAAACTCAAGTTAGCTCAAAACTTATCTGACAAAATTTATAAAAAAAGGCCTGGGTTGGCGGCTGCTAAGGTGGCTCACAGGACAGCAATCAGCCGGTGATATGGTGTGCCCTTGGAAAGAAAATGTCTCATGGGTTAAATTCATATGCTCAACTTTAAGAGGTCAAGCAAAACTGGGAGTCCATTTGGGGGCTGGGAGTAAGTAGGAAAAATGTTTCAATTTCTATGTTTTGTATGTTTAAATCATCTAGGGAGCCAAACTACTTTAATCAATTTAAGTAGTTAAATAGCAAACCAGTTTTCTTTGGAGAAGGACTTACTGGTTGTCTTACAAAGGTCGACAAGACCAAATCACAAGGCGGGACTGGAAATTGGGCCGAGCCCTAGACTGCAGGGCGGAACGCCTCACGGCTGGACAGGCGCAGGTGATTGGCCCGCAGAGCGTGCAAACCACCCGTGGAGGCGGGTCACAAGGATGACTGACAGGTCTCATCTGGCTTGGCAGCGCCAAAGCATTGGCACTGGCTCCCGGGAGAGAGACTCTGAGCTGGAGAAGCGTTTTGAGGTTGCCTCTGAGCTGGGCCGGTTTGAGTGCCGTTGCTAACACCTACCATTTGCGTGGGAGAGTGACGCACATGCCCAGTGTATACCATCTGTGCCTATACTTTCTTAAAAATTCATTTTTTTATGTAAGTCTTTTTAAAAAATATTTTTAAATTAATTTTTAGAGAGAGAGGAAGGAAGAGGGAGAGGGAGATAGAAGCATCAATGATGAGAATGAATCATTGATCGGCTGCCTCCTGCACGCCCCCTACTGGGGATCAAGCCTCCATCCAGGCGTGTGCCCTTGACCAGAATCGAACCAGCAAACCTCCTGGTTCCTGGGTGGACGCTCAACCGCTGAGCCACGCTGGCCAGGCTGTGCCTGTACTTTTAGAAGTGAAGTGGGGGATGATTGCCAAAGGCTCAGAAGTAACTCGGGGTCTTCCCGGGACAAGCTGAGAGGCAAAGCGCTGCGCAGACCCGGCTTACTTTTGCTGCCCATGTGGCCCCAGCCTGTGATGTAGCAGTACGTGTCGGGCTCCAAGGCCTGCTCGGCGCTGGGCAGGCAGACGGGCCGCACGTAGCTGGTCTCCTGCACCTCGGCGCTGAGCTCCACGATGCTGATGTCGTAGTCCACCACCGCGCGGCTGTAGCGCGGGTGCAGGATGATGGTCCTCACCCCGCGCACCTGCACGAAGGCCGATGGGTGGTCGAGATTGTTGATGCCAAACACCACCTTCCACACGGAGGCGTTCTCTCTCCTGCAACAGTAATTCAGGAGCAATTGGCCTCTTAACCACTCCAGAGAGAGGAAGCTCAGCTTCAGGCACCGTGTCGCTGCGCACAATAACCGGTCACTGTGGTCTGCAATTTGCCACAATCTAGTTTAGACATGAAAAGGGCACATTCGTGCTTCATGCATCTAGCCAATGTCAGAGATTTCCTCTATCTTTTCTGGAGAGCACAAACTTTTCCTTTTTTACCCTTTTTGATTTTGCTTTAGTGTCTCAAATATTTCTCCTTTTTTAGGAAAAGAATGAATTTTTATAATGAACACCTGTAATAGAATTCACCCTATTTTGTCTTACTCCAGAAATAGCATAGTTAAGTGGCAATGTGGAGGTAGTTTAAAGGTTACCAAATTTGTTCTAGGAAATATCACGCAACAGCGTCATTGCTGTTCTATAAATATTACAAATGTCTTACTTTTAATAGTGGGCTCTGCCCGTGATATTTCTAAAGCATTCCCTGTGACACACGCAGTGAAATGACGTTAGGGTGACCACAAGGAAGTGCGTGAAGGGGCTGGATGTGCATCACTAAGTCAGACCACAAGGCTGTCCATCCGGAGGGCCATCGCCTCTCAGTTCTGCTCATTGCTGTCATGTTGAAATGCCCCGTGCGACCTGACCTTCCGATGGTTCAAGGGAGACCAAAGTTCTGGATGTCAGAATGATCTTTTCCAGATCACTCAGGTCATACCTACCCCACCAAAGCAAGAGACCACAGAACCCTGCTCAGGTGCAGAGGCAGGGCACATGGACAGGGAGTTGCAAGGCCAGAAGAAACAAAGGAGTCACTATGAAGGTTGAAAAGAGAAGAGCTCCCAGTTTCAGCAAGCCCCAGGAGCTATGGATCGGCCCGTATTTTAGGCCAACTGCTTGCTATGGCCCAGACCCAGACATTTCCCCTGGGAAGGGAAGGGAGACAGAGAACACCTCCACAGGGGGCAGGACCATGGGGAGAGCGGAGTCAGATCAGTTACCAAGGGCTTTTCACAACCACACTGGCTCCCTCTCCAGGGATGCTCAACAACAGCACCCTGGGGGAAGGATGGATATAAAATGGAAAATTCCCGTTTTACTGGACATTATTACTGAAAGGAATGGATTAACCCCTCACGTCAATAAAATGAAAACAACAACAACACACACACACAATTGTGAATGACTGGCGTAGTTCATAAGCACCTAGAAGATAAAAAATAGTAACCCTGAGGAGTTAGACCAAATCTCCCACTTCATTTTCCCAAGTATATTAAAGGACTGAGATCGGGACAGGTCTGCCCGGCGTGGATGGCAGAAAGATCTAGGAACAGAGAAGTTGGAGGTCCTGGTAAGAGGGCTGAAGTGACGAGCCCAGGGCACTTCGTCAGCTGGAGAGAGAAAGGAGATGAGGAGGCTGGGATAACGGGGGAAGAAGTTCAGACAAGCAACAAAAGTCTTGTTAGAGAAATCAAGACAAGGGTGACCTGGCAGGTTAGCAATTATGGTCACACTAGAGGCCCAGTGCATGAGATTTGTGCACGGTGCGGGGAAGGGTACCTCAGCCCAGCCTGTGCCCTCTCGCAGTCCGGGACCTCTTGGGGGATATCTGCCTGCTGGTTTAGGCCCACTCCCAGCTGGGAGCTAAGCCAGCAGACAGACATCCCCGAGGGGTCCTTAGCACTGCCGCAGAGGTGGGAGAGGCTCCCGCCACGGCGGCTGCACTCACTAGCCGTGAGCCCGGCTCAGGGCTTCTGGCTGAGCAATCCTCCCCCTATGGGAGTGCACTGACCACCAGGGGGCAGCTCCTGCATTGAGCATCTGCCCCTGGTGGTCAGTGCATGTCATAGCGACCAGTCGTTCTGCCTTTTAGTCAATTTGCATATTTGCTTTTATTATGTAGGAGGATAGTAGGATGATAGTTATTCATGTGGGTTTCCTGGAGAGAAATCAGATGCTTCTGACAATTACTAGTTGTACACCAGCCTAGGAAGGTCATCCTTCCATCTCCCAGAGGCGGAAGAAGGCAGGAAAATTGCTGTTCCGTTACCCCTGAAAGGCAAAGTCTTTCTCCCTTACAACTGTTGAAGTTGAATTCTTATTAGGGCATATGGAACTTGATCTGATCAGCTTAGCATCTCATGTTTTTAATTTTCATTGGGGATTTTTAAAGACCTCTCCATGGAAGGGCAAAACAAATTTGTGGCTTTTCCCCCACCAATATAATTAACACAGACAGGCTTGAGGAGACCTACAGATGGGTCACACTGGGATTGGCAAAGCCTGGGATCAGGATATGAAGTAAATCCCATTAACTGCAGCAATTGATGGCTCCAGCAGAGAGTAAGGCTTATAATTAGAAGTTCTCGAAAGCTTGCAGGGCCACTGGAGAGGCTGTAAAATAGAATCAGAGTTATTAGCACGCATTCAAACGAAGGCTTGTTTGAAGTTGGGCCATGTCTAGTTTCTTATGGACAAGCCAGGCCCCTCTTGACAGTTCTGTTAAGTTTAGTGTTCCATAAAATTTCACCAGGGCCTTTGATATCTTACCCATTTCCTTAATTATAAACACATATTTCTTCTCTGTTGCAAGGCTTCTTCACGGCACAGATCTGCCCGTGAAAGAGGAGACTTGGACGCCACATACAGAAACAACAGAAGTTGGATCTGAACCTGGATGAACTAGCACGTAAAGAATGTGTTGCCCTTAAAGACCTGTTGGATTCATCCTGGTAATCATCTTTGGATGAATGTACTCCTGCTGGTCTAATCTTCTACTTATCACGGAGTTATAAATCAGAACCTGGAAAAGACATCCGGAAACATCTGGCCTCTCCCGAAACAATAACGTTGCCGTGTATTTCCTGACAGACTACACAGACTCCTCAATCATTTAGGGTCTTCGACGCTAAATGTTCTCCGGCGGAGGTACTGGTTTGATGTTTTATGTTTCATTTCCCCAAAAAGAGTGATCAAATAACTGGATACACACATTTGCATTTCCTAATCACTTATCACATTACATCCTAATTATGTAAGCATCTGCATCCTCATTAGGTTAGCAATGCAAGGAAGGAGATGTGCATTCATCTTTGTAACCCCCACCTGGAACTAAGTACACGTGCTAGGACTCTGTTCTGTAGAAGGGAGAGCACCAGTGGGCGAGTGGCTTTGTGTAAGAAGGTGTATTGCAGTATTGTTGAAGTGGTAGCAAATTGGAACTAACCTGAATGTCCATCAGCTGTGGAATAATCTTACATTATAATAGACAAATATGCAAATTGACCGCACCTTCGCTACGCCCAAGCCACGCCTACCAACCAAGCCACGCCCATCAACCACGCCCACCAGGAAACCGTTACAGGGACGCTGGGGCCGGTGGCTTTCCCAACGCCTGCTCTGCGGTGCGGCCGAGCCCAAGGACCGGAAAGCCGCCCGGGGCTTTCCGGGCCTTGGGCGCCAGCCGCCAGCCAGGTGCGTGCTCCGATCGGAGCAGGGACCCGGCTGGGGTGCGGTGCGGCCGAGCCCAAGGACCGGAAAGCCGCCCGGGGCTTTCCGGGCCTTGGGCGCCAGCCGCCAGCCGGGTGCGTGCTCCGATCGGAGCAGGGACCCGGCTGGGGTGCGGTGCGGCCGAGCCCAAGGACCGGAAAGCCGCCCGGGGCTTTCCGGGCCTTGGGCGCCAGCCGCCAGCCGGGTGCGTGCTCCGATCGGAGCAGGGACCCGGCTGGGGTGCGGTGCGGCCGAGCCCAAGGACCGGAAAGCCGCCCGGGGCTTTCCGGGCCTTGGGCGCCAGCCGCCAGCCGGGGGCGTGCTCCGATCGGAGCAGGGAGCCGGCTGGGGTGCGGTGCGGCCGAGCCCAAGGACCGGAAAGCCGCCCGGGGCTTTCTGGGCCTTGGGCGCCAGCCGCCAGCCGGGTGCGTGCTCCGATCGGAGCAGGGAGCCGGCTGGGGTGCGGTGCGGCCGAGCCCAAGGACCTGAAAGCCGCCCGGGGCTTTCCGGGCCTTGGGCGCCTGCCGGGTGCGTGCTCCGATCGGAGCAGGGACCCGGCTGGGGTGCGGTGCGGCCGAGCCCAAGGACCGGAAAGCCGCCCGGGGCTTTCCGGGCCTTGGGCGCCTGCCGGGTGCGTGCTCCGATGGGAGCTGGGACCCCGCTGGGGTGAGGTGCGGCCGAGCCCAAGGACCGGAAAGCCGCCCGGGGCTTTCGGGGCCTTGGGCGCCAGCCGCCAGCCGGGTGCGTGCTCCGATCGGAGCAGGGACCCGGCTGGGGTGCGGTGCGGCCGAGCCCAAGGACAGGAAAGCCGCCCGGGGCTTTCCGGGCCTTGGGCGCCAGCCGCCAGCCGGGTGCGTGCTCCGATCGGAGCAGGGACCCGGCTGGGGTGCGGTGCGGCCGAGCCCAAGGACCGGAAAGCCGCCCGGGGTTTTCCGGGCCTTGGGCGCCAGCCGCCAGCCAGGTGCCTGCTCCGATCGCAGGGACCCGGCTGGGGTGCGGTGTGGCGGAGTCCATGGACTGGAAAGCCGCCCGGGGCTTTCCGGGCCTTGGGCGCCAGCCGGGTGCCTGCTCTGATGGCAGGAGCGAGCCGACCTGGGGGTCTGCTTCTGCATTCGGGTGGCAGGGACGCTGGGTGCAGCTGAGCCCAAGTCCACCGCCCAGGGCCAAGCCCGGACCCTGAAAGAAGGTAGAGGGCAGTGGCCACAGCCAAGGCCTGGGTCCCCGGTGCCGGCAGAAAACTGGTGCAGGCAGCCAGGTGAATGAAGGTCTATTGCACGAATCTTCGTGCAAACGGGCTACTAGTAATAATAATAAAAGTCATGGTAAATCTATATTATAGGATATCATTTTGAACAACGGGCCTTGAAAGGACTGACTCCAGCCTGTCCCTCGCCCTCCATAGGCACTCCATCTTGTTCCCATTACCTCCATTTCGTAAGAACTGCCATCTAAAATTTCCCACTAAACCCAGATGGTCCTTTGTCCTGTTAATTCCAGGGAGTAACTAAACCAGATAGCCTAGAACCGTGGTCGGCTAACTGCGGCTCTCGAGCCACATGCGGCTCTTTGGCCCATTGAGTGTGGCTCTTCCACAAAATACCACGGCCTGGGCGAGTCTATTTTGAAGAAGTGGTGTTAGAAGAAGTTTAAAAAATTTGGCTCTCAAAAGAAATTTCAATCGTTGTACTGTTGATATTTGGCTCTGTTGACTAATGAGTTTGCCGACCACTGGTCTAGAAGTAACTCCGCTATTTCTAGCTTCTGTAAGCACGCTTGCTCGAATAATGGGAAAAATAAGACATTTGGGGGAGGGGCTAGCCATCTGAATCTGTGCCGGTAACCTAATGTACATTCTTCTCAGCCTATAGTCTAGTCACTGCCCCCTCTTAATTATCTGGTCCTGCAAGCCGCTCTGCGGGAGTCCGTCCTTGGCTCCTCCCATGCCAGGTGTCTCTGGTTATCTGAGCTGTGCTCAAGGCTGCAAGCTTTCTGCAGTATATCTGCTAAGCACACTGCCCCCATCCCAGCACTTGGGGTTCTTTTGCCTTTATAAGCTAACCCCTAAGTTCATTCAGGGCCTCGAGGTTTTGGAGAGACATTAGTCCTCTCGCGGCCGCCGGCGTTGGCAATAAAGACTCCAAATTCGGCCCCCTGACTGTGGAGTCTTCTGTTTGACTTGCTGAATTCCAACATAACAATTTAGCTTTGGCAAAGAATGAGTCACTTGACCTGCAGGGATGCCGGCGATATATTGCTACATGAGAAAGTCACCTTACAAACACTAGCATAGAGTGGGATTCCAAATTGTAAAAGGAAACAATGACACCTTGGGGAAAATGTAAATGTTTATAGCTGTGCCGGAACATTCACCAGGCTGTGATGGGGGTACTGTGAGGAGGTTGAGGAAGTAAAGGTGAGTGTGAGAGGAGAGATAGTGCTAGCAAAATGCCAAGATACTCATGCCATAGTGCTAAGGGAGAAGGTAGAATGCATGACTTCAGTAATACTTTGTTTTTAAAGTTGACCTTTATCAATGTTTCACTTATTAATACCAGGCATGATTCTCAGGGCTTTCCAGAGGCTCGCCTAATGGCTGCCCCGCCCCGTGACTGCTATTTCCTTCATTTCACCGAGGAGGGAACTGGCCCGGAGAAGCTCATGAATTGATCCATGGTCACACAGCAAGTGGCGAATTTGAGAAAAAACAATAATAGGCCAAAAAAATGAAATTGCATTTTTTTTTTTAGAAATTAACCTGGTCAAATGAAAATAATCAATTAGGTGATAGGACTATGACTTATTTTGTTTTAAAATTTTGCCATTGCTTAATATGACTTTTAAATAAAGTAAAATTATTAAAAGTAAAATTGGTGTTATGATGGTTATTTAAAAGAATGTCCTCCCCCTGACCAGTGTGGTGGTTCAGTTGTTTGGCGCATCATCCGGTCCACTAAAAGGTGGCAGGTTCAAGTCCTGGTCAGGGCACATACCCAGGTTTCAGGTTCAACCACTGGTCAGGCAGTACAGGAGGCAACCAATCAATGTCTACTCTCTCTCTCTCTCTCTCTCTCTCTCTCTCTCTCTCTCTCTCTCTCATCTCCCTCCCTGCCCTGCCTGCCCTCCCTTTCTCTCTTAAAAAAAAAAAAATGTCCTTAAATCCTTTGACACTCCTCCCTTGGGGAAGAGAGTTTTGTGTTTCTTCCTTTGGATCTGGGTGGGGCCTGGAGGGCTCTGACCAGCCCCACAGCAGAAGCGGTGTTGTATGTCTTGGAGGCTGGGTCACAAAAGGCATCGCATCCTCCTGGCTCCCTCCTTGGGAAGCTCACTGTGCCGGATGCCAGTCACCATGCTGAGTCCCACGTGGGGAGGAGCTAAGGCCCAGCCCACCGGCATCGCTGCCTGGAGAGCACAGCCCCTCACTCAGAACCTTCCAGCTGGTGCTGACATTGCTGCGAGCAGAGCCAAAGGGCACCAGCTATGTCCTTTTCGGTGTCTGACCCCGGATCTTCTGGGAGCATAAAACACGTTTGGGGGGTTCTTTGTTGTTATTGCTCGGGTTGGTTTTCTTGCTCCTGACCTAGCAGACAGGTGGAGCACATGAGGACCTTCCGCAGTGATGTTTGTCAGTTGGGGGTAGGTATCCCCTTGGTCTTACTTTTCTGCTCCTTCAGGCACATTGTCCTGGTTAATTTATGTGCCAATGTGGCTGGGCCATGGTGCCAAACTATTTGGTCAAGCATTCGGGATTTTTCAGTGAAGGTGTACTTGGGTGAGATTAACATTGAAATCAGTGGGCTTTGAGTAAAGCAGACCACCGTCCATAAGGTAGGTGGGCCTCATCCGATAAACGGGAGGCGTAATAAACAAGCCAGACCTCCCCTGAGCAAGAAGGAATCCACTTAGCTAACGGCCATTGGACGTGAACTGCAATGCCACCCCATCTTCCGGCCAACCCCATTAGATTTTGGACTCACCAATCCTCCACAATCATGTGAGCCAGCTTCTGAAAGTAAACCTCTCGCTCTCATTGGTCTCTCTCTCTCTCTGAAGATCCCTGACTAATACACATATTGTACCTTTAATCCTGCTTCCCAAATTCCTCACCAGTTCCTCCAGCACCCTCCCCTCACTGTAGTATCCCCTTGAGTAACCCCCTTCCCCCACATTTAACTCCAGATGTATTCAAAAGGGCTAGAAAAGACACTAATGCTGGCTGTACAATCAATCTGCTAAACTTCCTATTCCTTCCTCTTTAGGGCATAAATCATAAGCAAGAGCTATCCATCGCCAATAAATGAGCAGCATGTACATAGGCTGACAGCACCGAGGGTAGAAAAACCCAAGCAGATAAAGGCCGGGCAAGAAGATCAACGGTGGCTTTTGCACTGAAGTGGCTTCACTAAGAACGCCCAGGTGACAAGATGAGGAGGAAAGGTGCAACTCACCCCTCAAAGCAGTGGGCGACTGTCAGGACCCACTTCTTGGCAATGAGGACACAGCCACAGATGTGCCCACTGGGCTCACTCTGCAGGGAGCACTGCCAGGGCCACCTTCCAGGGCGACTCGTCCGGCCCCCGAGGATCCTCTTGTTCATTCGGGCAGCAGGGCGGCGCCCACAGTCTACCAGGGAGCAGGAGAGGCAGAGTTGTGTGTGACTCACCCCCAAACCCAGCCAGATGCTATCACATGCAAGGGATCATTCCCCCCCCCTCCCCCCCGCCCCGAGCCAACCCAGCTAAATGAAGTTTATACCCCACTGGGACACCACTCACTCTCTCACCTTGTTTAGCGCACAGAAGAGAAATCTTACTTCTGCTGTGGCAAGACTGCCTGGATTTGGAAACATAAAAGGGTATGATATTAAGTTACAGTCATTGTTCACTTCAAACACTACCCGTGAAAAGCAAGCCATAGGTTCAACCCTTACCTGAGGTCAATTCTCAAGGCGGGGCTGTTGTCAGAATCACCTTGGGGATGGGGGTGTACAAAGGATGTGTACTTTTCCTAGTTTATTTAATATCATCATAATAAAATTTCACATTTGTCAGAAGGGAAGCTATTGTTCGCAAAGTCTCCCACATCATCTTGGCTGATGAAACCCCCCAAAATATGAACTCAAACCATGATTTTCAAAGTAAGGAGAAGAAAGTGGGGGGAGGATTGGGCTGCTGCTTAGAATGCATAGTGAGGGGCACCATGTCAGATTTTTATGCTCATGGAGAGGCATGTATGTCAAAAAAATTTGAGAACTAGTTTGAAAAAAATAAAATATTACTTTAAAAAGTTAGAGAATGGATTAAAAAAACTGAATATTTAAATTGTCAAATAATCTTGCCAAGACTATTAGATTATGGATCTATGACTGGCTGACAGGAAAAGGGGGGTTAACTTTATTCCAGGTAGCTCTAGATGGCAGGGTCAGGACTAATAGAATTTATAGGAAGTGTGGGCTCAGGAAAGGAAAAACTTTCTAAAAATTGGAGTTAACCTTTGAAAGCAAGAACATGGGCCATGTTTAAGCACCTATCAATGTGGCTGCATCAGAAATTTCAGTGTAGGATACATCAAGTTTTAATCACAAAGCTCCTTCCAACCATGAAGCATTTATTTACAGTGTAAGTTAAAAAGACAAAAACACTTTGGGGGACTGTCAGATATATCGTGATGTGCTTAGAATCCTAGACCTCTCAGAAAAAAAGTATATATATATATATATGTATATATATATATATATATATCCACCCCTACATATGTCATTTCTACATTTCTTTTTGAAGATTTACTGTATTTTCATTTCTTGCTAAATTTGCACGGGGATCTGTGTAATTATTTGTATACAACAAATTACATAATACATAAAAAGCACATTTGCTTTTTGACTCCCTGAAGTTGTATAGTTGTATCTTCTCCCTTCTCCCTCCTCTCTCTCTCTCTCTCTCTCTCTCTCTCTCTCTCTCTCTCTCTCGCTTTCTCTCTCCCTCATTATCCTAATTTCTTTGTAGCACTTCCAAATATCTGAAATTCACTTTGTTCACTAGCTTATAGCCCACCTGCCCTCCTATATAATGTATGTTCCTTGAGACCAGGGTCCTTGTCCCCCTAATTCTCTTCTTTATCCCCTCAAAGCTTAGCACTGAACTTGGCATGGAAGAGATGCTCAATAATTAGTTGTTATTTGTTAGATCCAAAACCATAGCTTATACGAATAGGAAAAGACACCAAAGACTATCCATCTCAATAATTTATACTTTAGGAAACTGTGGTTATATAAGATCCCAAATCTAATTAGTAAGCCAGGACTCAAGCCAGTTCTACCAACTCCCAATTCAGAATGCGATATTTTATTTATTGATTTGACCTGAGAGGGCTTCTCCAGCAGTCCCAGTCTGGGGAAACACGTCACACTGTTGAAAGATTCAGGTCATTGTTCTGGAGGAAGCACTTCAGTTGACAAATATTCAGAAATGTGGCTGCAGAGTTTGGTCTATAGGGAAAATGTCAAGACATTCTAAAGAAAAACGGCCCACCTTTGGTTTTCTTCTTTGGAATTCTTAAGCGGTGTCTTCCCTAGGACTTTTTCAAAGCTGTGGGGTCAGATAAACCTGGTTTGAATTGAGAGGCTATCCCTTCCCATCTGTGGGCGGTGAGTTTTGAGCAAGTTATTTATATATTCTATAGCTATGTCCCTATCTATATATATAAATGCCTAAGTGGCTGTTCGACCGTTTGACTGGTAGCTATGATGCACACTGACCACCAGGGGGCAGACACTCAATGCATAGGCATGGAAACATGAAACAGACTGATAAATCTCAGAGGGAAGAGGGGAGGGGAGAGGGGGGAAAGAGATTAACCAAAGATCTTATATGCATACTGAGGCCCGGTACATGGATTCTTGCACTGGTGGGGTCCTTCGGCCTGGCCTGCAGGGATCGGGCCGTAACCAGAAGTCTGACATCCCCCGAGGGGTCCTGGATTGCAAGAGGGCGCAGGCCAGGCCGAGGGACTTCACCGGTGTACGGATTAGTGCACCGGGCTTCTAGTAATGTACTAGTAATAAGCATTAACTTCCTCCACTTATCTTTCTCCTATAGACTAGACAAGGGAGGTGGCTCTGTTTAAGATGCCGTTATTCTTAGCGGCAATTTTCCACAGATGTACTTTCGAGGCTACTTGATTCTAATTGTATCCCATGTCTATTTTTTCTCAGACCCTCCTAGTTTTATTAGTTTTCATTGCTTCAATTCCCTCTGTTAACTAGTTACCAATGTAGCATTGGTAGGAAGTGCAAATATGAGAATACATTTTGAGTAGGAAGTGAAAAAAACTCCAACATTAGAATGCAAGTTCCTCCTCCTTCACCACAATAGTTTCTGTAATCGTCATTGAAGGAGAACATCACTAGCCAAGAGAGAGAAAAAAAATCTATGTCTAGAAAGAAAAAATAAAGCCGAGCGATGCTGAAGTTAAAGGCCAGCAGCCGTTCTGTGGAAACTCACTATTGATGTGAAAAATGTGCATCATCTCCGGTTAGAAACAGAAGAAGGGCCCGGACAATAGACTCTCACTCCGTAATGCACTCTTGTCCGCTCTGGGGAAGGTGTCTTACCCTTTCACCAGCAGTTCATGCAGAGTGGTCCCGTTGAGGCTCTCCCAGTCGGCGTCTAACGTCAGCCACTGCTGGCCTTGCTCCTGTTCCTGTATGAACTCGGTCACAGACGGTTCTCTGATAGAAGGGTGAAGACCAGTTAAACGGTCCAACCACAGTGATCTTTGGCCAGACAGTATCATTATTTGGCACTTACTCACTTTCCAAAAAAAGCATTAAATTATAAATCAGTATTTCAAGAGGGGGATTTGTATTTGAAATTTGGCGTGAAATGTGATCAGCAAGAGGGGAAGTTACTGTAAGTTTACTAAAGCAAAAAAAAAAAAAAATTCCAAATGATTACAGCTGTTTTAGTCATTCCGTCTGCTGACATGTATTTGAACTTGGTGAGGTGTTAGAATTCTAACGTATATGATGTAAAAATTCCAATTTCTAACATATAAGAGCAACTTTAAACAGGGGTCAAAAGTAAAATAAAATTTATCTGGCTGGGTGCTTTTTTTCTTCTCTTTTCTTGCCCAATGTTACCCTGCAATGTAGAAATACCTTTAAATAAAAATAAGTGATAACTAAAGAGAATAAATGTCCATTTAGTGTCTACTTAGATGGTATAAGATGGTAGAATTATTTTAACATACTGCAAAATCCTATGCACTAAAAATTGAGAAGGACCCTGAATACAGAGAGAAGAGTTAGACAACATTATTTTGTTCCTGACCCACATTCTCACTCAACTTCCACCAACATTGTCCTGTGACTGTCTCATTCATTCATTCAAATAAATATGGTTACACTGTATCCAAGATTTAAAACCTTAGATTTCGAAAGTATTTAGGGTTTAGTGTAAAATAGCCCATTCTTCATAAATCAGTTGGTTTATTTAGGCAGGCCATATTTGAAGAAAACCTTTGGGGATTTTATCACCTGATACAAAAAAGGGTAGAAGAGTTAGTTTCAAACAGAAGGAGGCGGGTACTTCCTCTGAATCTGGAAGGCAGTAGGGGAAAAGGAAGCAGGAACCTTGTTGGCCTTGGAGAGGGAGAGAGAACTCATCAAGAGAACTGAAATCAGACAGTCTCCACTTACCAAGTAGCAGGGGTGCGTGATGAGGAGGAAAGGGATATGTTTATGGAATTGTTTCCGGGTGGGATTTTTTGGAGAAACACATCAGAGATAACTTAGAAGAATAACAAGCAGCATCAAGGGTTCAGAGGAACCTGGAAATCTTGAAGTTGTGGTAGTATCAAGTCTGCATAGGTAGTGACTTTCATTTTTGATAATGGAATGCTTTTATTGCACAAAAAAAAGGGGGGGAGTGGTGGGGCATAGGAAAGGGAAAAAAGTTAGATTCAGTGGCAGTGAAAGAAAAATGATAATTTCATCCAATTATTAATTATTTTAAAATTGCTATAAGGGGTGGGAGGATGGGCGGGAAGTGATTAACCAAAGAACTTGCATGCATCTATGCATAACCCACAGACACAGGCAATAATGCAGTGAAGACCAGGGAGTGGGGGTGCGGGAGCATGGTGCAGGGGAACAAGGGGGGGTGAGAGGAGATATCTGTAATACTTTAAAGATAAAATTTTTTAAAAAGAAAAAGAATAAAAACCTCACCAAATCCCATTACTTTTAAAAAGGAAAAGAAAAAACCCTCTAAAGAGAACATTTGATGATAGAATAAAAGCCAAAGATTAAAAATAAAACAGTCCTTAATAATGAATGGATTCTAGTTATTTGATTTGAAAGCAAACAGCATAAACCCTGACCACACTTTAAAAAAAGAGTTGCACAAGATTTAAATTTATGTAGAAACTTGGGAGAACTGTTAGATTATTGAAGACTTCACAAAACCTACTGCACAATGAGGATTTTTCTTTTCCTTGACCAAACTGAGAGCCTGGCTTCCCATCAATCCCAGAATGCTGATGGGATGGTAAGTGTGAAAGTCAGCGGCCACACATAACCTCCTGGTGTTTCTCCTGGTCCCTGCTTCCTGAGAACTCCTTTCTGCAATAGAACAACCACGGCCGCCTACATCCAGGCATTTTGCTGGCAAAAAGCCGAAGGAAGATCAGCTCAGTCTTGTCTAATCTAGTCACTGTGTAGGCAGGTTTTCATAGGCCGCCAGGGACTTACACAAGAAGCACAGTCCAGCACAGGACTTACACTGGAGCTGGAGAGGAAACTCATCACAAAGGGCGCTTCCGTCTTTCAACTCGGTAGGTCCCTCCAGCTAAGCAAGGGCTCCCTCCACTGAGCACTGCATATGGGATGTTTTCACATTTCACTCCTCAGCCTCCAGAACGAAAGGCAATTTAGCCTGAATCTCTTAGTTACATCAAGTGGAAAATCGAAGAAATTCATCATTAAGAAGAGGGGAGAATCATTATAAAAATTAGTTTTCCATGAAATCCTAAATACTAGCCCGCTTCTCCTGCACAAAAACAAATCTCTCTGCATAAAAATGCCATCCTATTGCCCATTAAAGATATATCGGTGTGTCCAGATGGTTCATTTCTTCCATCAGACAGAATCTGAGCATCTGTAGGATTTTAATTTTTCTTGTGTGTTTCTTAAAAATAATTTAAAAATCATAAAAGTAATACTTATACATGGAAAAAATACACAATGAAAATACATCTTCCCACCCCAGATGTATAGAAACAACCACTGGAAATGGTGTTTGAGTATCCTTGCCAAGCTTTTTCTATAATTCATGTATAGATACTCCTGTGTTTCTATTCTATACACATTGTTCTGTGTGCTGTTGATGACGTTTTCATTTAATGATTCACCTTGGAAGTCTTTCCATATAATAACATTTGTTAACTATTTTCTCTATGCCAAGTATTAAAAGACTAACTTGTTTATCGTATTTAATCCTCTCAATGACTTTGTGAAGTTTGCTGTATTAATAGTCCCCATTTTGGAGATGGAAAAATTGAGGCAAAGAGAGAATCAGTAACTTGCCCCAAGGCCACACAGCAAATAAATGCTGGAGCTGGTATTTGAATGCCTGAGGTCTGACGTCAGGTTACCACTCCTAACACTTTGAGCACTATGTGGCCCGCCTTCATTAACAGCACAGGCCATGTTCTTTTTATCACTGCATAGTGTTCCCTTACTAGTACATGGCTGTGCATACATTACTTAGCCAATCCATGACTGATGTACATGTAGGTTGTCTCCAATTTTTGGCTATACTAACAAAAAAGCAGCAGTATTAGCCATTCAACTTTGCCTATATGGCCCTTAGCCATTCAACTTTGCCTATATGCACTAGTGATTTTAGAATACATTCCTAAAAGTAAAGTTATTGAATCAAAATTTTCAACTAACAATATGAATTTTCTCTTCAAAGAGTAATGCTAATTTACATACTCGTCAAGAATATGTGTGTCTGTGCTTTTTATTTTTACTACAAGTATAAAATATAAATGATGCTGTTAAAAGGTGAGCCCTAGCAGGTTTGGTTCAGTGGATAGAGTGTCCGCCTGGGGACTGAAGGATCCCTGCCCCAGTTGGAGGCTCAATCCTCGGTAGAGAGCGTGCAGGAGGCAGCCGATCAATGATTCTCTCTCATCATTGATATTTCTATCCCTCTCTCCCTCTCCCTTCCTCTCTGAAATCAACAAAAATATATATTTTTAAAAAGGTATCTGGAACTTAAATGCTGCTCAAATGTTGTTTGGCATTTCATAATTCATTTGACTTAACATCTTTTTTCTATATTAAGTCAAGAGACAAATTAAAGAAATCCTGTTGGGTAGAGAGCAAAAAAACATTTTGCCAGTGATTAAGCATAAAAGTCACTGTATCCTAAGAGCAGGGAATGCTGGGCAGGGAATGCAATCAGACCCAAGTGCTTCTGCAGTCGCCATGAACTCATACACAGAGAAGGAAATTTAAGCCATGATCTAACGTTGAGGGGTGGGGAACATCCGGTCCTCGGGCTGTATAAGGCCCAACAAATCCTTTGGTCTGACCCTGCCAAAGCATTAGGAGCTAATTAATTAAATGTTTGACCAAATATAGCAGGCTAATTTTTAAGTTGAAATTTTTGTATGGCCCATGAATAATGTTATAAATATCCAAATGGCTCCTGGCATTTGGCCCCTGAATTCCCTCATTTGACAGCCTGAGAAAACTAGGACACACATCGAGACCCATCCCGAACATTTGTGGGGCCTAGAGCAAGAGTATAAGTGGAGGCCCACGTACCCTATGCCCTCATATTTAGATGTTAGAAGTCAAGTTAACAAGCTATTAAAGAAAATTCTATCTTTCCATCTTGACAATCAGATTTCTTTAGGTTTAAGTATAGAAGTATTGGACTCCTTGGAACAGTCGTTTTCAAACCTTGGCATTCATTCATCAGAATTACCTGGAGAACCTGTTAAAATGGAGGTTGTTGTCCCTTCCCCAGATTTCCTGATTCAGCAAGTCTGAGATGGGCCCAAAAGGTTGCCTTTCTAGTAGGACTCCAGGTGCTGTGGCTGGTGGTGGTCAGGACCATAATTTGAAAACATTGCTGAACAAGAACCAGGCTCTAGATGGGCATAACTCCTTGGCTGACAGACTTCTTGGCCCTGGGGTAAAGCTTGGCTGGAGGCAGAAAGCCAGCATGGTCCCTCTAAATTGGGATTTTGCACCCTTGGCACTGCTGACATTTTATACTAGACTAGAGGCCCGATACATGAAATTTGTGCAAGGGCCTTGGCCCTGGCCCCTGCCCGCCACCGCTGTGGCCGGGGGGCCTCTGCCGCTTCTGCTGCGCGCTCCCCCTCCCCCGCCCCGCCCCGCAGCTTTGTCCAGAAGGAAGGACGTCCAGAAGGACATCTGGTCTAATTAGCATATTATGCTTTTATTATTATAGATAAATTTTGCTATGTGGGGCTGTCCTGTGCACTGTAGGTAGGATGTTTAGCATTATCCCTGGCTTCTGCCCACTAGATGCCAGGAGGACCCCATCACTCCTGGATTGACAATCAAAACTATCTACAGACTTCTCCAAATGTTCTCTTAGGGCAGGGCCACCCCTGGTTGAGAACCGCTGCTCCAAATCACAGGGTCCAGGGAAAGGCCTCTCTGTTCTGGATCTGAAGGTGTCTCATAAGACACTTATTAAAAATGTATAATCCCACGCACACACTAAAATGAGAAAATAGAACTTATCCAGAATTCTGAAACATCCTGACACCACAAAAGGAATTATGTATTTCAAGGCTTAGGTGATTAGAGTAGATCTGATTCGACCTCTAGACAACTGGCTTATACTTGTTCCACTCCCACCAAGTCGCTTTGTATTAGCAACAAGGCATCGTATGCTTGTGTCATAATTATGCTGGGAGTGCTTACTTAAAAAAAGAAAGTCAGCACACATCCCCGAAAAACAAGGCTGCTTTACTTTTGACAGCAAGAGAGAAATTACAAACGTGTGAAGAAGTAATTTCTGATACCGAGAAGTGTTTTGAAGGAGACAAAAGAAGCAAATAAGAGAGTGACTTGGCATGGGTGAAAGCTGCTTCAACAAGGTAGCTGATATATGAGCTGAGATAAGAATACTTAGATAGAGGTCATTGTGAAGGTCTAGAGACCAACATTACAAGCAAAAACAACAGTAAAGGAAAGCCCCAGAGATGGGAAGGAGTTTGCAGTGTTGGAACATCAGTAACGTTAACAAAAAGCTGCTACCACCAAGGCAATCAACCAGAGCCCCCAAGCTGAGGTGCAGTGAAGGAAGAGACTTTATTCAAGTGAAAGGGCTCAAGTGAAGACACAAGCAAAGCAGCTGAAGTGTAGCAGCCCAAGCATTACAGCCCCAGTGTTGCAACTCAATTGCTCCAGCTCCAGTGAAACAGCTCCCTGTCACAGCTCAAGCCAGGAGGAAAAGAAGCAGAAAGTGAGCTCCCCCAAGAGAAGAGGAGGCTGGCTTATATAGACAGAAGTTCCTGCCCCTGGCCCCTGATTGGTCCATTTTCATGCAAATGAGGACTCCAGTTAACAATTTGATTGGTCCAAAATAATTGTCCTGATTGGTTGGAATTGGAGCCATTCTGATTGATCAGTAAAGATGCAAATGAGGATATAATTGTGCAGCTCCAATAAGACAAAAAGTCTCAATTCTATTGGTCAAAATATGATTCCAGGAACTCCTTTATAAGGGTCCGCTTAGACAGCAGGAACACACTGCAGAAAGCTTGGCTGCCCAGTCTGTGCCTTTTGACTGAAATACTGCAAGCATGAGAGGCCACATAAATAATGGCTGCTAGACTCTGATTATAAATTTGGACCTTATCAACCACAAGGAGTCCTTCTTTAGCAGGTACATTCTTTCTCAGTGTCAACAGTAATAAGGTCAATGTGTCATAGAGTTTAGTGGACTAGTGGGAAGTGCTAGGATATTGGGTAAGAGAGAGAGGCAGGGTACAGATTATGCAGTCTTGCATGCCAGAGTAAGAAATTGTATTTTGAATTATAAGGCCAGCAGGCTTGTCATATAGATGTCATTGTCGACTATCAGTCCTACCTGGGAGATAGAAGAAAGCCAAATTGCAGTAGGTTGCAAAGACAACATGAAGAACATACTGGATCAGAAGTTAAGTCATCACCAGGAGTCTCCTGGTAGAGTTCCAAAATGAAGTCACCACCACATAAGGAATTCTAACAGAAGTCATACAGACCTCTTTGGTCAATTCCTGATGGATCACTCAAGTTATAAATCATGTTCCTATTTTCCCAGGACCCATTCATATCTATGTCTAATGACAATGCTATATTCATTATGACTGGGGAATCTGATGCACCCAGAGACTTTATAGAGATTAATTCTTCCTATTCTAAAATCTTCTTGCTTACAATTACCCCCGATATTTTTGGCTAAAATCTGGGTCTTGACAGTATCTATTTCTGGAGAACTCATGGAAACCATCTTTAATTTTATAAATCAGGATGTGAATCCATTTTTTAATGATGAACTATTTTTTTTTTACCACAAAATGAAATGTAAGTTTTTAAACATCTAATTAATTCAGGACCTCTAATAGTTCCATGTCAGTTAATAATGGTGAATTTGTCTACAGCACTGAGAAGTTTCTATTTAATTTCATAAATTACTCATTAACTCAACTGACAGTTTGAGATTTCGTTTGCTAACAAATATCCAAATTCTTGCCAGAACTTGCTGTTAGTGATCTTATGGAAATGCTCTCAGGACAGCTGGTAGATTTACCTTGCTTTGTTTATTAAAAGTTCACATCCAGTGGTCTCGTGGAAGAACTTTAAAATCATTTTCTCTTTCTTCAGGATGTAACACTTTTTCAAGAAAAGTCTTATTCTTTCTCACCCCAGAATAGCACATTCCAAAAAACACCACACCCACGCATTGGACTCTATGATTTTCTTCTCACTCAGGCAGTCATTTAGCCAGCGGCTTCTTGCTAATGGGTAGGAAATGAATACTCTGTGCCAGAGCTACACATCTGCCAGAAAACTACAAAGCTTCTGTGTGGAAAAAAAATAACACTTGGTGAGTTTGCTTTAGCTGAGTTCTACTTATGAGATGCCAGGCATCTACTTATTACTCTAAGTGACATTTCAAAAAGTAAAAAACACTTGGATCGTGGTTCTGCAGGATAAATTTCCCCTACCCCCACATCCCCAATGCTATCCATTTAAAAATCATACAATGGTAAGGTCACAAGGAAGTGTGAGGACTTATCACAAAACTCCCAATAAAGCAATATTAAAAGGGACTTATGTTTGAACAGCTGGTTGGCCTCATCAATGAAGTATGTTTATTGAATAACTGGGTGCTGTAGAGGACCTACTCTTAGTACCCAAGATGTCCTTTGCCTATGCTCAGACTTGCATTCTTGTTCACAGATGGCCATCAACCTGGAAAAGCATCAGAGAGCTCTCTGGAATCTTAAGGCACTAATCACATTCAGGAGGCTCCACCCTCTTGACCTTATCACCTTCCAAAGCCCCACATCCAAATATCGTCCTGTTGGGAATCAGAAATCAACATATGAATTATGGGGAGGGGGACATTCGTACTGGGGGTTTATAGGAATTCAGCCACAGAATAGTGAGTGCTTCCATGGAAATAGGAAATCAAAGATTTCCTACTTCCCGCACCAGCCTCTAACTACATTTCTTTGCTTCCCCTTTGCAGCAAAATCCCTAAAAAATATTCTATAGTTACTTTTTATTTCTCTCTTCCCATTATCTCTTAGGCTTTAGCCCCCTCACTCCACTGAAACTGTTCATGACCATGACATATACAGAGCTGAAACCAGCAGTTGGCTTTCAGTCCTCAGTTTACCTGACTTCTCAGCAACATTTGATACAACTGACAATTGCCTTCTCCTTGATAGTTTCTCCACTTGGTTCCCAGGATATCCATACTCTAACACCTCTGGTTGTTCTTTTTCAACTCCTTTGGCTTGCTGCTTCTCTTCTCTCATCCTCTTAATGTTAGGCCTCAGCCCTACATCAGATTCTCTATTCTATACTCACTCTCTTGGTTATGTCACCCAGTCCCATAAATCTATATATCATCTGTCTTCTAGGGACTCCCAGATATATATCTCCAGCCAAGACCTCTTTAATAAACTCCAGACTTGAGCCTTATAAACTTCTCCATTTGAATGTCTACTAGACATCCCAAACTTAACATGTCCAAAACAGAACTGATCTTTCTCCCCAAACTTTCTCCATCCACAATCTTCCCCATCCAGTTTATTTTTATCCCATCTTTCCAGTTGCTCCAGCCAAAAACCTTTAAGTCATTCTCAACTCTTTTCTTTGTTAACTACTTTCAACCCCCAACCAACATCTATCTGTCAGGAAGTCCTATGACTCTACTTTTCAAATATATTCAGAACCGAACCATTTATCACCATGTGCTCTGCTAATATACTGATCTGAATCACCAAAATCCCTTGCTTAGATTACTTCAATGGCCTCCTAACTAATCTTCCTGTTCCTTTCCTTGCCCCGCCAGCCTATGCTCAATACAGCAACCAGAGTGATCCCTTTTAGTCAGATGCAAAGCTATAGAGAAATTGGAACCCTCATGCATTGTTGGTGGGAGTAGAAAATGGTACAGCTCTTTGTAAAAACAGTTTGGTAGTTATTTTAAAAAATTAAACATCAAGTTGCCATCTAACTCAGCAATTCTAATCCTAAGTATATACCCATTGGAATTGAAAACATAGGTTCACATATAAATAGGTATTTGAATATTCATAGCAGCATTATTGATAAGAGCCAAAAAGTGGAAACAACCCAAATGTTCACCAATTGATAATAAAAATGGGGATATACACAAACAATGGAATGTTTTTTAGCCATAAACAGGAATAAAATACTGACCCATGCCACAACATGGATGAACCCTGAAAAACATTATGCTAAGTGAAAGAAGCCAGGAGAGATATGCACATAATGCATGATTCTATTTGTGTGAAATGTGCAAAAGAGGAAAATTCATAGAGACAGAAAGTAAAATTGTGATTATCAGGGATTGGGGGAAGGAGAAGCAGGGCATGATTGCTGGTGAGCATGGGATTTCTTTTCCAGCTGATGAAAATGTTCTGGAATTAAACAGTGCTGACGATTGCATACATTGTGACTGTACTAAAAACAACTGAATTTTACCCCTTTAAAGATTAACTTTTATAACATATTAGTTATATTTTAATTTTTTTAAAGTTGACTACAAAGTTTTAAACTTCTGGCAACCTGGGCTACATTTTCTACTACAGAGGATTGAATCTGTCTTTGAGCTTCAAGGAAGTCCATCAATCAGAAAATCATCTTGAATTAGATAGTTCTTACATGACAAATGAAATCTGAAATTAGAAACTTCTCCTGAGAGTAGGAAAAGATTAGTGTAAATCTTTACATAAAGGACTATAAGGTTACATAACAGATGTTGTCTTTGGGTTTTCCCAAGACATAGAAATATGTTTCTGAAGCAGGTTTCTTCTGTTGACCAACTCTAAAAGATTAGGGCATAAAATCAGATTGAAACTAATTCCATAAAGGAATTTTGCCAAAATAGTACAGCCTGTTTCTGGATGATCTAACTTTATATAAAGATAAACCTTGTGAAGCCGAGAGACACAGAGAGTCATCACTTCCCTTCGACCAACTTCCTCAAATACCAGATGTCTCAACTGAGCATTTGGCAAGTGTTAGAGGACAGTTCAAGGTCTGATTTGTATCGTTGATTAAATAAATGTCCATATGTTTTTGATACTGGACATGTAGGTAGCAAAGTCCATATACTATCATGAGAATTTAGGGACTTGATTTATACCCTTGTCTAATCAAATAACCATCCTACTTCCTAGCTGGGTGAACTCTAGAGATACCTGCAGGCGGGGGTAAAAAGGTTCTCAAATTCAGCAAAGAACTCTGAACCTTCTCATTCAGACAAGCACTTATCGGAGAGCCTAGCATTTATGCTGTTAGACATGGAAAGTCTGAAAAACTCTAAATGCAGGTGTTTTTAATCAACTCCCTCTATCATGAAAGCATTTCAGTAGTATCGCTGCAAGACATGTAATTTGGTGTAGACATGTAATTTTTTATGAACTAGCTCCAACATGTACCCCTTCAAGTCACTGAATGACCTATTTGAAGTTAGGTTAAATTTGTCTTTGGATACTACACTACAATGCTGATTTCTATAAATGTTTACTGAATGAATAAAGGAATAATTTAATAAATGTATACTACAGTATTAAGATAATCTTAGAGCTGAATATTTTATATCATTTTAATAGAAATGTCATGCGCGGTGCCATCAATGAACCATTCTTAGATGACAAAAGTCTGAATTTTTTTTTCTTCTAACTTTATGTTCTTGGTTGCTTGCTCGTGTCTGCCCCAATACACTGGAAGTTCTTTGATGATGTTATTCACCTTTGCATCCTCCGAACAAGGCCTACTCTCATACAAGGCCCTAAGCAGAAGTTCTTTATAACTTCAAGTTTCTGGTGCCGAGTATGTCTGAAGGTATAAAGGCAGGCCAGTGCAGTGGACACTTCACTCCAGAAGCTAAAGGAGACCGCTCTGCCTTCTCCCCGCACCCCCGCCCCCCACCCCCAGGCAGCTGGCGTGCAGGTCAGTAACTAGTCATGGTCAGACAGACCCTCCTATTGAGGACTTTGAGTCTGGAGAAAATGAGTCAAAGGCACTGGGCTACTTCAAGTTAGTTTGAGGCATCAGTGGCAGAACCGTGACGCAGCTGGTCGCGGGGACAGTGCTCACAGAGCGGCGTCCTGAGCAGCACGTCCCCGCGGCAGGAGTTGGTCTCCTCTAGCTCATTATCTTCATTCCTGCCCCATCCTGGCTGTGCAGCTTTCTGTCAATTCATCAAACACCCAAGTACACTGAAGAGTTTGAAGGCAATCAGAAAGTATAAAAATACTGAGATTATCTTTCCTACTCATTTCCTTGGAAGACTTACCACTACTTATCCATGAGCTCAGCCAAATAATGGCTATGATTTTCCAACTATAATGTTCAGATTTTCCTAGTAGTTCTTGGAAATAAAGTTATCGTTTTAAAAATGTAAATGTCAATTTGGATTCTAAATATCTAAAATACTGAAATGAGAATTTCCCACCACGTTAAGAAAATGGAGAAAACGGAGTAAAGAGATTTTTTTAATTCAAAATGCACAAAATATAGGTAAAGGAGGAAGCCAGCAAAATGTCCATCAATGGATGAATAGATTTTTTAATATGAGGTATACCTATGCAATGGAACATTATACAGCCATAAACAGGGATGAAGTGCCAATATATGGATGCGTACTATCATTATGCCAAGTGAACGAAGCCAGGGAATGGTGATGATTGCATAACATCATAAATTTACTAAACACCACTGAATTTCACACTTTAAAATTGTTAAAATGGTGAATTTTGTGTTATGTGCATTTCACCACAATAAAAAACTTAAATCTTATATGCAAAAAATTAGAAGAAACATAAAGTAGAATATTTAAAACAAGATCCCTTCTACTTGTAGTAGAACAGGGTGGCTTGTCAAAGAAACTTTTCTGGTTGTAAAATCTTTGCAGTCCCGACTTCCCCTAGAACTCTCAATGAAGTTCTCTGTCATTTTGTAATCTAGCTTTCATATTAAGAAATAATCTTGTGCCTTGGTGAGGGGAAAATAAAGCACTTTCAAAACGCTTTTCATTTTTCTCTGACTAAATCATATCCCATTTCATTTAGACATAATAAGGAAGTTGTGAAAATAAAGTATAATTTAATGGATCTTGGCAAATATAATTTTTCCGCTTTGGCAAAGTTTAAAGTTCTTTTATTATTGATTAGCCTCGATTACTCAATTTTCCAAAGATGTGGGTCTTTATGTGGGGAAAAATGAGCAGAAGATTCTGGGATTTAGATAATTTTTCAAAGTGGGATTTTATTTCTTTATTTATTTGTATCTTCACTCGAGGATATTTTTCCATTTATTTTTTAGAGAGAGTGAAAGAGAGAGGGAAAAAAACAGAGAAAAACATGGATGTGAGAAAAACACATCAATTGGTTGCCTCCTGCACACATCTTGACCAGGGCCCAGGCTAGGGAAGAGCCTGCAACCAAGGTACCTGCCCTTGACCCCTTGACCAGAATAGAACTGCTCTATCCACTGAGCCAAACCGGCTAGGGCTCTAACTGAGATTTTAAAACAATGCTGTTAGCTATTATTCCCTAACTGAATGGTTCATCATTGTAAAATTGTTTCAAGTTTCCTGGGAAATGCCATTAGTACAATTTTTATTCTAGTATATTATAAATCCATTTATTCCTCTCATTTCTACCAAATTATTTTCCCAAGAATCTCACATACATAGTGATATATATATATATATATATATATATATATATATATACACACACACACACACACACAAACATACACACACCCACACACTCAGGTATATATTCTAGGACCCTTCAATTACTGCTTTCCATCCCTGATAGAACTGAAAGAAAAAACCCCACATAATAGCAAGTATGCAACTTTCAAAGTACCTCTTTGAGTGTGTTTATAACAAAGGCAGAGTGTCTTCTCATCCTACTAGGAAGCAAAATGGTGAAATGTTCCCTGATGTAGCTTTCCTGCATTACTTGGGCTAAACTGAAATACCTGCAACATCAAGTTTATTTCTTAACTTATGAAACAAACGTGTGCTGCTTAAAAAGGAATGTTCAATACTCTCTTAGGCTGTATCGCACGATTTTCCAGCCAGTTCCTCGGAGGAAACCGCCTTGATGCTTTTATAAATAAGGAAAGCATTTCACGTCAGAAGTAGTTAAAATACAATTACTCCATTTACTTTTAAAGCTTCATCAAAGCCGGTTTTCCACCCAGGCTCTTCAGAGCAGGTGCCTGTCATTAAATGCGGTGCTGTCACCTGATTCATTTCCCGTGCCCTGGAGGGCTCTGTGTGAGAGCACTCCGTCGCTCTGCATTCAGAAGGAAGATATTTACAGCCACGTTCCGTGAAGCCCTCTGAGAAATTCATCAGTGCTACACACTACTGACCTTACCCTAAACCCATCTGCTTGCAGGCCAGCTGACTCAAGGTCTCCTGCCAGCCATCTGCACACACGTGGTGTTCTGTGGCAGACCTGTGAGCAGTCAGGAATGACGAGGAGTTCTCCTTTTTAGAGAGGGTCACTGAGAACAAAAGAGAAAACCCTAATTAAAAACATTTCCTCTCGTGAAACCAAAGGGTAACTTTACGTGCCTCTCTTCACTTGCATGCATTCATTTTTATTCATTTTCGTTAAGAACCTTTTGGTGAATACCTACCCTGTGAAAAGCACTGCCCTCGGTGTGGTGGAAGACTGAAAAAAAATGAATTAGAAATGCTCTCTGCCCTCAAAAAACTGAAGGTTCCAGTGAAAGAGACAGATAGTTCTTGTTTTTTTTTTTAGAAGACAGCCAGAGGCAGGGCCCATCCCCATGAGTTTACCAATGATTTGCATAATGATAAGAAGCTAGTTGTACCTTCACTCTTATCATCTCCTTTCAAAAAGCACGTGAGAATGCAAGTGTGTGATGGTGATGTTAATCTGGTATATGCATTAATTCCGATTCTATAAAAGAACATCCTCTGTACTTAACAAACTGCAGATCATTTGTGAGCATGAAGTCACAACACACATGATAACTACGATTTGGCCAGATGATGCCAGATGAGGTGAGAGCTAGAGGGAACAGAAAGAGTGATGAGTGTGGGATGATGGAATCAAGCAAATTTAAGATTATAAACTGAACTACTGGAGGTATTGATGGGAGATGTCTTTAGGCTCTTCCACAGGGAGAAGTAATAGTTACAAGTCCCATCTGGATGTGGAGCGAGTGTACAGAGAAGATGGGAGGGCCCCTTTAATATCCCATTCCAGGAGGTGTCAATAACACAAGAATAGCAGAGTATCGATCGTGGCTGAAGCTGAGTGATGAATTTAGAAATTATAATCTATAACCACTTGAACTCAAGTGCTTTTACACAGAATGTAGATATTTCAAACAGAGCAGTAACTCGGGGGGAGTTACTGCTCTGTTTGAAATGTCTACATTCTGTGGCTTGGAAATAACGGATCTGAATCACCACTGTCAGCTTTAACAACAGTAAAGCAAAACAGATGAGCTTGGTTAGTGCAATCTGTGGAGTCACTTAGGACTCATGTAGCCGAGTGTACAGCAGATGGCAGAAGCAAGCAGCTCACCACAGTCCCATTCGTCTGAGCTGTCCAAGCAGTCCGCTTTACCGTCACACCACCCGTCACGGGACACGCACTCGTGGTTTGCACACTTCAGTTCATCCTCTTGGCAAAATGCTGGCACAGGGAACAAGAAACAAGAAGACGGAAACATTTTACAGGTAAATGCGATGATCACTAACAGGCACGCTGCCATTGGCCAGCAGGAACAAGCAAAGAAGGTGAGTTCACTGAGGCCTCCAAACAGGTGGCAAACAGACCGAGAGAATCGGTAAAATCTCACTTCCTAGATGTCAATCCGTACAAACAGCAAGCATTTACACAGAACTCCTTTCTCCGAGTGACTCGATGCTCTAACAATAGGACTGAAAAAGTCGTGCCAAGCAGCAGAAATATCAAAAATCAAAGAACAGGGTTAAAATCTGCTGTGTCACGAGCAGAGCACAGAGGGTGAGTGGACTGAAGTCACCACAGCGTGAGAACCAGCTCCGTCCACGTATGTGGATACTGTCTATGTTGTCAAAATCTCTACTAGCAAATGACTCTCTGAGAAACATCTGATTCTCTCCTGGGTTTTAAAAAATCACAGTGAGACTCCTTGGTTGCCTACCTAGCATCCAACTCCTTTCTTTCTCTTTTTTTTTAAGGAATCATGATTTTGTTCACTGCTCCCCACCTCCCCACGTGCACCCTGTGCCAAGCTCCAGAGGAAGATCCTGATCAGCTTAAGCAGGAGACAGCATTTTTCTGATCACAAGTATTATTTTTTTCTGAATATAATTATTCGTCCAAGAGGGAACATGTGATCCAAGATCAGGGTCTTGGCCTATGGTTTTGTGGGTTGTACTTTGCCAGATAGTTCCTGCCCATTCTCTGCTGGCCAGGCCACGGGTCCTACCCTGGATCAGAGGTGGCTGGAGGACCCAGCCTCTTTTCCTATTTAATTCTCCCTGGGAAGTTGCATTTCAGCTGTTCAGGTGGGGTCATTGCTGGTCCACACAAAGGCTCCTGCCTTAGCAGGACCCTGCTCAAATGTGGCGAACCTGAGCGAATCCCTAACTGATGTTGGAGAGATGAGGGCAGGCTTCTCCTTTCTTCCCACTGGATATGATCAAGGAGGCATGGCACCCCAGGTGCTCTTGACCCAGTGGGAGTCAGCCCGAGGTCAAGCCCAACTAAGAGAATCATGGAAGTGCTGAACTCCCACATCCAGCCTCAAGAATCCCTCTTACACTTGACTTTTTCTATGATAATAGGTTACATATAATATAGACTATAATAAAGATAATAAGTATCTTTATTGTTTAAGTTGACTTGAGCTGGGCTTTCTATAACCAGTAGGTAAGACATCTTAAGAGGTCTAAATATTTTTCTGATTCTAAAAAATGTGGCCATTCATTTAGAAAAGGTAGAAAATACAAAAATTAAAAATTAAAAAAGCCACAAAAACTTAATAATTCAACCACCCAGGGGGTTATAATTGTGAACTTATTACCTTCTGATCTTTTTCTATATGTGGATCTATGTACTTTCAAAACTCAGGAAAATAGTACACATAATACTTTATATTTTGTTTTATTCGCCTAATGGTACGTAATGAACCTAGGAGAAATTAGTCCTATAACTTGGTTTTTAATTTTTGCATATTATTTCATTTTATGTCCCCATATTTTTGGATATTTGTAGTATTTTAATTTTTTATATGTCATAAATAATCTCTCTCTCTATATATATATATATAAAAGCCAAGCAACTGGAACAACTGGAATGACCAGTTGGTATGACGCACACTGCGGCTGGCCAACTGGCCCTTCCCCCGGCTGGCCAACCTCCTGTGGCCCCTCCCCTCAGCCAGCCCCAAGTGGGACGGGCTGGCCGGACCCCACCTGTGCACAAATTCATGCACCAGGCCTCTAGTGTTAGTATAATATCATTGTGAATAAATGTATACTTGTTTGACTGTCTTCTTGGCATATATTCTTACAAGTGCAGTTTTGGTAAAAAAAAAAAAAAAAAAAAAAAGTCTGAACATACTAAAAGCTTTTGACATATATTTCCCAATTTCTACCTTCTATTCACAATGAGAGGTAATTTTGTGTGTTGACAAGTTCCTGTAAGACTCACCGCAGTTTATTTCGTCCATATTATCGGGGCAGTCTGGGAACCCATCACAGATGACTGTGCTCTTCAAACACTGTTTGCTGGATGGACATTCCCACAAACCTCTCTCTTTACAGCCTGGAGACAGAAGAGAAGGTAATTTGCAATAGATGTGGAGGTGAAAATAAAGATGAATGTGATCAAGCTACGTAGAAAAATGACAACAGAAAGGCCTGATTTCTTTTTTCTTAAAGAGTGTCTACCATAAACATGTGATCTTGAAAGTAGAAATAGTTGATACTCTCCATCCTCCAATATAAGGAGTACAGCTCTGCTAAGAGAAGATCAAATGTGAAGTATAAAAAATGGGGGGGGGGGGGATGAAAAAGCAATTATACATTAACGTTCAAGTTTAACTATTCCTTTTGCTTTCTTAGTCAACTTGCCAACACATAAGACTCATCTATAAAATGGCGAGTTATGCTTTTAAGCAAAGATGCCAAAACCTAGTAATCTACATGCATATTGTCTAAAAATGTAATTTCAGTCCACAAAATGCACAGGCCATCTGTGTGTGTAGCAAAAGAGGCCCCTCCTATGCCAAACAGCTACAAAACAAGTTTCAGAGCCAGTAGGAAAGCCATCACTTACTTTAGTAATGTAGCCAGAGATCTAAGGTTACAAACTTTATCAGTTAAAATGGAAATGAGCACATTTGCACCAGATCGAGACTATAAGCTTGAATTGTAATTTGCCTCTGAAACAGAAGCACTTGCGATGAACTTAATGATGTTTGAATCAAGCACAGTGTGTGTCCTATGTCTGCTAAAACATGCCAAGAGTCTAATGTGTTCTTTTTAAAAATATATATATTTTTTTATCGATTTCAGAGAGGAAGGGAGAGGGAGAGAGAGAGATAGAAATACCAATGATGAGAGAGAAGCGTTGATCAGCTGCCTCCTGCACGCCCCGCACTGGAGCCGGCAACCCAGGCATGTGCCCTGACCTGGAATTGAAGACTCAACCTCCCAGTTCACAGGTTGATGCTCAACTACTGAGCCATGTGGCCTGGGCTCTAATGTGTTCTTGTCACTCCAGTTAGACCCCTAGCCCTCCTCAGGCTAGAAGGTGCATGAAGGAAGAGGCCACGGGGCATTCATGTTTGGGTACCTTTCACCCCTGCCTACAACAGTAGCTATGCCCTTGGCAGCCCTCAACCAACATGTATTTTATTTTATTTTAAAATGTATCTTTATCATTGAAAGTATTACAGATGTCCCCTTTTCCCCCTGTCATTGACCCCCTCCACCCACACCTGCCACCCGCCCCTCAGGCCTTCATCGCACTATTGTCTGTGTCCATGGGTTATGCATATTCTTATAATAAAGAGCTAATATGCTAATTAGACCAAACAGCAGAACAACCATCCAGATGATGCCGGGGCTGCGAGGGCCAAGGCAGCCAGGGCTGCGAGGACAGAGCCCCTTGCACGAATTTCATGCATCGGGCCTCTAGTCTATGTATATAAAAGCCTAAGCGACCGTCATGACCGAATGAGCGGGACGACCGGAATGACCAGTTGACCGGTCGCTATGACACGCACTGGCCACCAGGGGGCAGACGCTCAACGCAGGAGCTGTCCACTGGTGGTCAGTGCGCTCCCACAGCCAACCTCCCATGGCCAGCCAACCTCCCCTGGTCTCTCCCCCTGGCCAGCAGGCCCCGGTCGGCAGGCCCCAGCCGGCAGGCTCCACAGGCCCTGGCCGTCAGCCAGCAGGCCCCCAGGTCCCAGCCAGCAGCCGGCAGCTGGCAGCCGGCAGGCCCTGGCCAGTCCAGCCATGATCAGGACTGGGCGAGACAGACCCAATAGGCCCTGATCGCCGGCCAGGCCTAGGGACCCCACCCATGCCCAAATTTTGTGCACCGGGCCTCTCGTATACATATAAGGTCTTTGGTTAAGCTCTTTCCTCCCCACTCCCCTTCCCTCTGAAATACGTCAGTCTGTTCCATGCTCCAATGTCTCAGGGTCTATTTTGTTCGTCAATTTATTTTGTTCATTAGATTCCACATATAAGTGAGATCTCTTACATGTGTATTTTAGATGGAACTTCATCTAAAATGGAACAAAAAGTCTCTCTCATTGCCAGGAAAGACTATTTAATTTAAGGTGAGTGAGATGAAAAGTACTGATAAAATGAGTGTGTTTAAAAAAAAATGCTATTTCTCATCTGACTTAGCACAAATAATTCAGAGAAATTTCATAGATGATTGACTCATGATTCTTGAAATCCATTATAAGAAAAAAAATACACTTTTCAAAATACTTATCAAGAAAAGTTACCAAAAGAGGAATTTTTACTGTGAGCTAAAATTAGATTTAAAGTGTTTCAGCCTTCAAAAATTCAGGAAATCAATAATGAGAGGAGAGTCTTTTACCAGCTGCACATTAGGAATGGTCTTAGGCCCGGGGACATCTGGTTTGGGAACTCACAGGAACATTATTTGGATTTTCAGCTAGCAGAGGATACAGGCATCATCTGGAACGTTCTGACAATGGCAGCCCCTAGGGTCCCAGGAGAACTGTGAAAGAGCCGGAAGTCTGCCCTCATGGCCCAGCCCCTGCCAAATGGCACAGTGTGCCACTTCCGCCGCAGAGCGAGGGAAATCAAAACAGAGGTGTCAGCATCCCACAGTGCCGCCTGCTCTAAGGGTTGCTTCTCTCATCACAGCCCCACTGTGCGCCAGTGGAGAAAGGGAGAAAAGGCAGGAGTCTTTCTGACTATTCACAAGGTCCCCTTCCTTCGCGTAGGAAGAAGAACGTGGACTTTTGGAATGAGCTAATGAAAGCCCACAAAAGTAGATCTTCTGAGACATAAGGCCTGCATCTCACAAAAAGTAATGACAGTAAGAGACATTTATGTTCCACTACAAACTCTAGACCTGACCACCACAACATCGGTATTATAATCACCATTTTACAAGTAAAATTTAGAGAAAATAAATAAATCTCTCCAATTGGGGTCCAGGTACAGATCTTTAGTTGTGTTCTTCCCTAAAAGGCGTGAGGGAAGCACAGCTTCAGAGTTGGACCACTGGGTCTGAATCCTAGCCCCAATCTGACTAGCTGTGTGATCTTGGATGAGTTATTTCTCTGAACCTCAGTTTCGTATCTTTAAAATAGTAATAATAGTGCCTGACACAAAAGATTAAATGTGTACTTGATAATTAATTTCCTCTTCTGTATCTTCTGTTTTGTAATAAAAGTTTGAGTGGCCTCACGCCTCCTTTGTGGAGTTATAGTAAAGCATATATGAGGTAGAATGAAAAGGTCAGGACATTCATCACATGGAAGACCGTATTGCTATTTTGTGAAGAAACCACCCTCTTTTTAAAGTGACATTTTTGGTACAATGATATTTTAGATGTATAATTTAAAAGGAAAAGGTCATGACTCCATTAAAAATTAAAAACAGGCTCTGCTGGCTCAGTGGTTGAGCGTCGACCTATGAACTGGAGGTCACAGTTCGATTCCCAGTCAGAGCACATGCCCAGGTTGCAGGCTCGATCCCTAGTGGGGTCGTGCAGGAGTCAGCCAATCAATGACTCTCTCTCATCATTGATGTTTCTATCTCTCTCTCCCTCTCCCTTCCTCTCTGAAACCAATAAAAATATATTAAAAATAAATAAAAACAGATATCATGGGATGGAGTGTTTAATGCAGCTGTAGGTTATGAAACCAAATAATCATTAGTGTCAAAATAACAGCCACCTGGCACAGAGATAATGACAACTCTCACTCTTCAAAGCTACAGTGTGATGCTAAGGTGACCAACTGGATAGAAAAGTCATTTGGAAAGCTCTTAAAATCAAACAGCAAACCCCACAAATCTGAGTCAAAGGCTTTTTAAACACAGCCTAAGGGGGTTTTGACTCCGAGAAAATGTTCAGGTTATATTTATAGATTTTATTTTATTTGAGCCCAAGAGGAGACCAAAGATAGGTAATGGAATGATTTTTAAGTTATTTGGAGAGAAACGGAAAGGCACATCACCACACTCAGGCATTTGTATTGTGTCTATCTTTCTCCCTGTGGCGTGTACGCTTTTATATGGAATGGTGATCAGTTAGGAATTGTGGTGCTGTGTTCATGTAATGAAGGGTTTTATTTCTACAGTAGAAATAAAGGAACTGTTTTAGCTCTATTCCCATGACCGCCCCATTGAGAAGCCTTGCTGCTCACATCACAGCCCAGGCACCACCTTGCTCCTGCTTGTAGCTCACCTAAATTGTAGGCACAGGTTTAGCAAAAGCTAACCTCAGTCTCACAAACTCACATCTATAACATGAAGGCAAAACTCAGAAATATAATTCCATTGTTATTTTCCTTAGCTCTCCTTTCTTTTATGTGATTCTCATTCATTTCTTTGCCCATATCTTTGCCTCTTCCTCCATTGCTTAGGAATACCTAAAGGCTTGGAAAATATTAGATTGGAAATCAGCTTGTTTCATGAAGTTGCTGGTTTCACAGGCAGCTCCATCTATATAGTATATTTCAATGAATGACAAACTGTCAGCCTTTAAGACAATGAAGTCTTCTGTACCAATAATGCTGATTTAACAATCACTCCTATTTTTTTAGGCTCCATCCCATAAAGCAATTCTGGAATGATGTGTTCAAATTTGCAAAGTTCTTCTAAACACTTGGTGAAAATATTCCCAATACTGACAGATTTTCAAATATTGTTTACATTAGCAATTGCGTACACAGTGAAAACGACTTCAACAACAAAAATTTACCACGCGAGCAGGAGACTTCAGAACATTGTTCATTGCTAAATTCTAATGCATATATTTTAAAGTGTACTTATTAATGGTATGCTTTGCCCACCATATTTCCCTGCTGATGTGCCAAAATGACTCAAAATAGATTCCCAAAACGTTTATTATCTTGTAACTAAATTAGGTAAGTCTTGTTTTGAGGGGAACCCCAATAATATTGTTGGAACTCCTGGGGGAACTGCAGATGTGGGAGACTGAATAGTTCATTGTCACATTCGTCAGTGAAGTCCAAGCATTTAGGTGCCTACAACTCCACAATGGACAGAATAAACAGAAAGACCTGAAGTTTGGGGTGAAGCCAGCTTTGCCAGAGCTGGCGGCTGCATTGCCAGGTGGTATGCCCACGCAGGCCAAGGACGCAGAGAGACAAACTGAGCAAGTAGACAACATGGGAACGGGGTGATTTCCCAATAGTGAGCCTTCCTCCACGCAGTTTCCTTATTTGATTTTGAGTGTCCCATCCTCCCAGAGCATCAGACATGCCCATTCTAACATGTGCACACATCCCAAAGGGGAATGTATATAAATGTTCTATTATCAGTCACTCTGGGAAAGGTAGTGGGTTTTCTCATGACTTACTAGTAATACTGTTGGAGCAATTAATGTAACTCCAAATGTATTAATTCCCCTCCCATTCTTAACTTTCCTTAACTAGAGCTCTCAGTAGTGCATCAATATTTTGAGTGTTTGATAGGGAGTAGAAAATTTCTATCATTTTGATTATGTGACTAAAGTGTTGATGAACACTCATGACTTATTTAGAAACCTGATATTTTAGGATGATTTAAAACCTATAGTTCTTCGGGTTTCTTTTTTTGCAGAGTATATTCTAAAACTCAGATATTTTAGTCCTGGTAAGACTCTTCTTTTAAACTAAGCGTTTAAATTTCTCAAATACTTAGTACCTTACTGCAAATTTAGGTCTATCCACCTCAGTAGGTACCACGTAACTGCTTTGAATCATCTAAGATAATCCATGTAAAACTGCATCTCAGAATACCATCACCCATCAAAGTCATAGCTAGCAAACCATTCAATATGTTCTCAATAAATCACTCAGATTAGGGATATTCAATAGGTTTTTATTTATTTCTCTACATAAAGACCACAAACAAGCAAACAACAGTAGCTTCTCAAAACACTGTATGTTCCTCCCTAACAAAATTACCCCAGTCATTGTACCATTATTCTGACAGCTCTAATTTTCTAGAAGATGCACTTGTCCATATTTATAGCAGCTGATAGGATTTCATTGATTGATTGTGACATTTTGTCTAGACCAAAAGGGCACTGTTTACTATGGAAAATTCATTTTTGGGAGCAAGGTAGTATTTATACTTAAAAGGCCAAAAGAATAAAATGATTTCAAAAGATGTACTTCCTTATGTGCTTTTGATGGTTTAAAAAAAAAAAGGTGTCAATTTTTAAAAGCAGAATAAGCTAAATCATCATAACCAAACTAATCTTTGGATAGCTTTTCAGTTGCTTTGCCTTACTCTAGAATATTGTTTAGTAAAAAGCATTGTCTGTTTTCTATTCCCTGACGCATTCTGAGGTTACAAGTACAAAGGTTTGCAGAGAAACAAAATGGGAATTAGTGCCACTTAAATTACTATTGGCATTTCTGGCCTTTCCATGAGTGATTTTGGAGTTCAAAGGCAGAAATGCCATAAAGAGTTTTGTCCTTTTGCCAACAGATGCAAAATTGGAGAGGGCATGAAAATAAATCCCAATTAAATTTCAACACTGGAGCCTGAACTCTGTCTCTATGTATCTAGATACCTAACAGCATGGGAATCATGCAAAGACGGATGACAACTGCTTTATAATCACTAGTAACAAAAATAATTCCTTATTTTCGTGAAGTACTTCTCCTTTTACTAAGGGTTTGCATGTACAGGGTGTCCCAAAATAACATATACATGCTTTAAAAGCTGATGGCTGAATTTTGAAAAGGAAATGTATTTTAATAGCCCCTGCCATTGTAATTACTCAAAGTATGTGTATACATTTTTGGGACACCCAATTTTTCATCGAGGTTATAAATAAAAGCGTAATTTAGGGAAAAATCAATAAAGTTAACAGGAAAAACACATCAATTCATGCCTTGCCATTTGATGATTTAAGAAGAAAATATATTAGCATTCAATCCTAATCACTACTTAGAACTATCCATGAACAGTTGATATTTCTTGAACCCAGTCCCTTATCCCAACCAGTTGTTAGTGTATTCAAGAAAAGCGCCGTCTCACACACATACCACAGTTTTCCTCATCGCTGTCATCGTCACAGTCGGGCTCGCCATCGCATCTTCTGGAGGCCAGAACGCACCGTCCTGAGTTACACTTGAAGTGACTAGGTGAGCATTCTGTTGAAAAACAATGGAACCCATTACTGTCAGTAAACAGAAACCCCAGGACCATCAGCTCATCTATCTACTTATGGTGTGGAATGTGGGCAAGGAGCTATTACTGAAGATAAGGCAGGTACTCCACGGAAGTTGAAACAGCCGCCTTCTCTCTGCTTATCAGCATCTTTCTCCTGCATCTGTTATCACTTCACCAGATCAGTGTTTACACTTTGCAGTAATTAACACTCTTCTTGAATGGACATCCTAAGGACTGGACTGCCGGAGCCTAAAATGCCTTGTGGAGTCCATGCTTCTACCTACCCAGCTGCCCTACATGTCACAGTTGTTTCCCACTCTAGTCTTGCCACCTGGGACTGGTCCCCCATTCCGTTTCTCCGCCTGAAGCTCATATATTGCCAAGATCTCCAAATGCTTTGCACTTGAAGGAACCAAGTCCTAACTATTACCTTCAGAAACCCTAGAAGAGTGGTTGGCAAACTCATTAGTCAACAGAGCGGCAAACCGCGGCTTGCAAGTTGTAGGTGACTGGCGAGCCGCAGTTTGCCAACCACTGCCCTAGAATAAGAGCAGCATCCAATGTAATGGGTTCTGTGAGTTAAGTGTGGATAAAATAAATACTTGCATTATTAAATTCATCTCTGCAATTCATTTTTAAAATAAAGACCATGTCTAACAAATAAGTACCAAGTTCTTCAAAGCAATCAATTTTCAAAGCAATTCACTGCCCTATGAAGCCTGAGTGGCAACTAAATATTAAAAAACAATAGCAACAGAGAGACTTTAAAAAAGGAGCTAATATGTTCATCCATATTAGATACCCCACAGAAATTAATTTATAAATTAACCTTCCACGTCTTCGTCAGGCATTAGGCAGGTTTGATTGTCTGAATTTTCCTGGGGAAACTGGTTGCAATCTGTGTCTTCAGGCCACTGTAGGCCCACGATCCCAAGAACAGACTCACAGTGTTCTTTGGAGTGTTCACACAGAGCTCTGAAAGAGCAAGGAAGATAAAACAGTAGAAGCAGAAATAACTGCACCTGAGATGTATGTTGGGAATCTGTGCTGGGTTTTAATACTCTGTGGATGTGTCTCTGTGGGTTTGGTGTATGTATTTAGTGTGCATGTGCATGTACTGGGGTGGACAAAAGTAGGTTTACAGTTGTATGTGAAACACAGTTTATTCTTGTACTATTATTTATTAATAATTGTATTATTTTCCATTTGCACAACTGTGAACCTACTTTTGCCCACCCCTCTATATCGATGCACTTGCACATAATAGGTATTTGGGAAACCAAAACAAATAATAGCTCTACAAAGGGAATACATCCCAGCAGCATACTTTCACCAAAAGAAACTTCACTGCAGAAATAGAAATATTGTGTTTTATTGAAATATGTTTGACATGTAACGTTGAGTAAATTTAACAAGAAAAACATGTTGATTTGATATGTTTATATCCTATATAATAAAGAAGTAATATGCAAATTGACCCTCACACTGTCGTACAAGATGGCGGCCCCCATGTGGTCAAAGATGGCCAGCAGGGGAGGGTAGTTGTGGGCAATCAGCCAGCAGGGGAAGGCATTTAGGGGCGACCAGACTGGCAAGGGAGAGCAAAAGTAGGTTCACTGGCAGGGGAGGGCAAAAGTAGTTAGGGGTGATCAGGTCAGCAGAGGAGGGCAGTTAGGGGCGACCAGGCCTGCAGGGGAGGGCAGTTGGGGGTTACCAGGCCATCAGGGGAGGGTAGTTGGGGGCAATTGGGCTGGCAGGCTGATAGATAGGCAAGCATTTGGGAGCCAGCAGTCCCAGATTGTGTGAGGGATCAGGCCTAAACAGGCAGTCAGACATCCCCTGAGGGCTCCCAGATTGGAGAGGGTACAGGCTGAGCTGAGGGACAAACCCCCCCCCCCCCCAGTGCACGAATTTCATGCACCGGGCCTCTACTATTTTAGTAAAATCTCTGCTGTAGTTATAGTTGGCACCCCTATCACATAATTACCAATTCTTTTTTTGGTTGGACTAAGTAAGATCTAGACTCTTCATGAGTTTGACTACAGCACAAGATTGCTGTCTATGTTCACTAGACTGTGCACTAGCTCTCCAGGACCTGTTTGTCTCCTAGCTGCGAGTCTATACCCTAACCAACATCCTGGACACAGAGTCCCTTCTCAGTTTTGCCCTCCTCATTTTCTCTCTCTCTTTTTTTTTAAGACAGACACATTCTCCAACATTTTTGTTCCAAGTTGGGAAGTCCCCAATATCGGTTTAGATAGTCTCCCACCAATGGTTATGGAATCTATACCACACCCTCAACCTCAGTGACCAGCTATGTGAGCCATTTCATGGGCCAACCTGTCTTACCTAAGGCATCCATCCCCTCCTTCCTTCCACATAGACCAATATTGTTGAAAAGCTTGGTACTTCTCCCAAACCCATCTATATTGAGTTCAAGTTTGTTAAAATAAAGTTTGCTGGTTATTGTTTTTTTTAAAGAAAATATGTACTAAGCATTGTGCTAGGTGCTTTCATTTGTGTTCTCATTTGCACCCAGAATATTATTAACCTGAGTTATCAACGTGTCTCATGAAAGATGTCTTTACTTACTATTGAGGGATGGGGGTAAGAATGGTTTTGACTCAATATATCATCAAGAAATTAGTTAAATAATTTTTTAAAAATAGACACAACTAAAGTAAGCTCCTGGGTAAATTTCTTATTTCCTTTTAAATACATTCTTATTTGTCAAAAGTCTCAAACTTTAAACTGTAAGTTCATTTCAACAAGGTAGGGAATGGTTAGCAATTGAATCAGGAAGTTGCAGATAAAGCTCTGTCTAGATTTAAGTCTGGACAAGACAGAGTATAACTCGATGTTGGTTTAGCGGAGGAAGTGGGGGGTGGGCGAGAGAAAGCCATGGTGTTCCCACATCCGTTTGGCAAAAACAGGAAGTTCAATTAGTGTTCGATAACTGTCTGTTGTATTGAACAGTTTGTTGTAGAGTTATAAAAGGTATATATAAATCAATTTTTGATACTTTAATTGATCAGATAATACCTAATTTATATGGAAGACTGTGTAGTGCTTGACTCTATCATTTCCTATTTTTTTCTATAAAATGGAAATAGTACAGCACGGCAACTGCAGGGGGCGCTGTCCTTATGGAAACACACAGCACGGCAACTGCAGGGGGCGCTGTCCTTATCCCTATCTGTGTGGTGCTGAGCCAAAACAGCAAACCTGCTGGCAGGGGTCTCCCTCAGAAGGTGATATTGAGGATGAGATGGCAGAAGTACCTTAAATTTTTAGCACAATGTAAGAACTTGAGAATGTTAGATTTTTCTGATTCATAATTAAAAACTAATTTTAAAATAAACAGGCTTGACCAAAGCAACTATGTATTGCTTCATGAATTTTAGGATAGTATTCGTGTTATAATATAAAAAGTATGTCCTCTAAATAAATATCAAAATGTAAAATTCATTTTGATATCCACCTAAAATGAAAGATGTATGTGTATGTGTAAACCTAAAACACAGACCTAAAGTATCTAAAAAAAAGTCCAACACAATGTTGACAGCAAAATGTTTTAGGATCAGCCTCATCTTAGGCATATTGATATGAAATTTAAGCCTGAAATTATAAATTATATGTGAATGTAAATTTGTTCCAGAAAATACTGCATTAGGGAAATTTTTACATACATATGAAAAGAAAGTCAAACACAAGAATTTCTTAAGTCCTATTAAAAGCAATTATTCACTATTATTGACCTTGCCCAGCAAAAGGGAAATAAGATTTAGAAATATGTAGAATAAAATGGGTAGGCATTTTATTAGTGGCACTTCAAAAAGCATTTAACAGAAACTTTCAGAATTATGTTTGCACAAACCAACAGTAAGTTTGACTCTATTGGAATGAATTGTTCAGTTCCTCAGGTCATTTTGAAATTTTATTGTTTCCTGCCCCACTCTCTAGGTGCCCCTACCTTGTCACCTGTTTGATATTCAGTATATAATTTATTCTTTTTCCATCTGTCCACCATATTGATATTATGGCTTTTTCTTAAACTTCTAAGTGACTTCTGGTCTCAACATATGGTTTCCATAGTTACCACTCACACGTAGACAAGCACATCTGTAGATTCACCCTTTGATGGAAAACAGCACCGGGGAGAGCAGCCGACTCCTAAATGCACGATCTCTGACTACAGCCCCTAACACCTGGCATAGAGGGACCACACTGTGCTAAGCAGCTAGCTGTGCTCGTGCCCTATCATCGGGGCTATTGTTTGTTCTGGGCTTACAATCAATGAGAAGCACGTTGCATTTTTGCACATTCGTTTCATCTCAAAACCACCATCACTATCTGGATTTTACAGGTACAGGAACTGAGGCTGGGAGAACCTGAGGAACCAGCTTCAGGCTATACACCAGGTTGAGAAGAGCCAGAACTTGAGTCAGACAGTGGACTCCATAGCAACACTCTTAACCCATAGACATCATTCATATCTTAAGTCCAAGCTGCACTCTTGAAATGTTGTCCCTTATTTAATTCGAGCGGGTATAACATTGTCAGCAATGTCCATCCCCTGTCCAGCCTGTGAAGCTGGCATTATGTCCCTTTCAGCCACTCCTTGTGTAACATAGCTAACCTCTGAGTGCTATAAGAAGTCAGCATTTTAGCCCGGCTGTTGTGGCTCAGTGGTTGAGTGTTGACCTATGAACCAGGTCATGGCTCAATTCCAGGTCAGGGCACATGCCTGGGTTGCAGGCTTGATCCCCAATGGGGGGTGTACAGGAGGCAGCCGAACAATGATTCTCTCTCATCATTGAAGTTTCTATCTCCCTCTCCCTTCCTCTCTGAAGTCAATAAATATATGTATATTTTTAAAAGACAGCATTTTTAACACATCAATGTTGCCAGGGAAAGAGGCAGATACACCTGGTCTTCTGCTAATTCACATCTTTCAAAACAGTTCTTGATCAACCAAAATGACACACATGTAATTTTATTTGATTAAAGTACAGAAACTATTATGAAAGGCAGTTTATACCTCTGTCATTCAGGAATGAATTCTTATTTAATTATTCATTTTCTAATTCCTGCTTCCTTACCTTTTAAATATGTAATTTGTTAAATACAGAGCTCCTTGGCAAGATACTTACTTTGTCTAAACTCAGACTGTCTTCCTTCCTTCGGTTCTCCCCAAGGGAAAATGAGGATATTTGAGGTAATAGGAGACACCCCACTGTATTACCTGCAAGGGGGGATACGTTGGCTTGTATTCATATCACATTTCGGTACCAAGATGGTGCAGGCAAAGAACATGAGATATTTGTAACAGTTGGTTTGAACAAGTGCAGGGAAAAGAGAGGACTCCCAGCTGATGGATGCTTCCTTCTGAGTCCTGTGGCCAAGGTAATTTGGGTAATGTGTATAGTTGTAGGGCAAATTCATGCAGAGCTCCAAGGTAATTGGTTCACATTGACCTACCAAGAAAACACATGTACAGACACATACATATATTAATTTCGCATATGTAACTGTTTCTTTAAAACTTACAAAATTTTGAAGTCTGCTTTCTTTTTAAAGTAGCTAAGAGACTAGAATACAAGCAGCATATAACACTGCTATAAAAAATTAAGTAATTTGGTTAATAAAGTGCCAGATCAAGATTCATTTCTGTGTGTGTGGCTGCTAACACAGTGCCCAGCACACATGATTTAGAAAGTCTTCCTCATTTTTCCCTTTGGCTCAACTTATCTGAAAGTGGATCTTTTTCATGATTCTTTTACTCACTTTAATTTGTTTTCTTCTTCTGATTTATTTATTGCTTCTAAACTGGTATGTTCCTCATCATCTTCATAGCCATTAAAAAAAACACACAATGAATTTGACTAAAGTGGGCATTAAATAATTTTTCTACATTTCATTGTTGGTTAATGGATTTAAATATAAAGCTGTAAGCCCAGCTGGTGGGGCTCAGTGGTTGAGTATCGACCCATGAACCAGGAGGTCACGGTGTGATTCCCACCCAGGATACATGCTCAGGTTGCAGGCTTGATCCCCAGTGGGGGGCATGCAGGAGGTAGCTGATTGATGATTCTCTCTCATCATTGATGTTTCTATCTCTCTCTCCCTTTCCCTTCCTCTCTGAAATCAATTAAAAATATATATATATTAAAGCTATGAGATTCGGGGCAGAGGAGCCTGAGATCTGTTAGCTATCATTTCCAAAGAGATAAAATCGGAACCCATTAGGTTGGCATCCAATGCTATTTCACACTCCAATGACACCCTGACTTTCCAGCCTCATTGCCTACGACTATCTGGTCAGCAGTATTTCCTTGGCAACACCAGATATTTTAAGAATTGCATGCCTTTGTGAGCCCTGTTAGCTCCTCTCTTACCCCTTTCTTTTTTTGACATACTTGTAATCACCCCTCAAATACAGTCGCAGTTCCAGCTGCCAGTATGTAGAGTACCCACTACCTGGAATGATCCTTTCCCATCCTCCCCACCAAGCTACTCCTCCTTAGTCTGCAGGACTCATCATAATCACCTCTTCCAGGAAGACTTCCCACTCCCAGTCTGAGTTTCTGCTGAGAGCCACAGCATCTCGGGCATGGTCCTGCCATGCACACATTGTCCTCTGCTGTATTCTTTACTACTCACACCACCTCTCCCCCCCCCGCCCCCTCCGCCCGCCCATGAAAGGTTTTTGAGAAATGAGACTACAAGTATTAATCTCAAAGTCAGCACCAAGGACAGTGCCAGAAGGTAGGAAGGAAGGAGAGGAGGAGAAAGTGTCGGGAACTATCCTAGGCACTAAATATATAAAAATAATAACAAGTATAGTCCCCACCATCAAGACACTCCATACTCTCTATAGGAAGACACACATGCTGGCAGCTGTAGCAGAACGTGAGCTACTGGGATGGTGGCAAGGAGCCCAGACGGACGAGGTGGAGCAAGGGAAGCTCAGGAAGCCTCACAGGGGTTTGGGTAGATTTGGGGGATGCAGTAAAAAGGCCCCCTCCTCCCGCTCTGTCCACAGTAGACAGACCCGAGATGAGAGGGCAATCAAGCGAGTGTCTTCTTAGGATCAGCCCAAGCTGACTGAAGACTCATGCCTGATTAACAGTAAGTATTCCAATTCAATGTAACCATTTCACTAGCCAGTGGTATGCACACAAATAGATTAGTAATGAAAACTGGGGTGAAATACTAAAACAGCTCCAGAACTATATCTTAAAGAATCGCCGAAACTGGTTTGGCTCAGTGGATAGAGCGTTGGCCTGCGGACTGAAAGGTCCCAGGTTCGATTCTGGTCAAGGGCATGTACCTTGGCAGCTGGTCGATGTTTCTCTCTCATCGATGTTTCTGGCTCTCTATCCCTCTCCCTTCCTCTCTGTAAAAAATCAATAAAATAAAAAATAAAAATAAAAAAAGAATCTGAGGGCTTCACAGGGATTATGTTGAGAAGAAGCCTGGCACTGGACAGATGAAAAGCTGTATGGACAAAGTGTAACAGATTCTCACCTTATGGGTGAAGATGTGACACAATCTTAAGGATGAGTACAGAGTGGAGAGAAGAGAAAGAAATAGAGAGGGTAGTACAGCATAGGAAACATAGTCAATAATCTACACTAATAAAAGAGAAATATGCAAATTGACCATACCTCCACGACACCCACCAGCCAATCAGGAGTGAGTATGCAAATTAGCCCAACAAAGATGGCGGGTTAATTTGCATAGGCAGGTGCAAAGTGGCCGGGTGGGGCGGGATGCCTGCTATGAGAGGGAGGGCAAGGGAGGGGGGAGTGGAGGGAGCTACAGGAGCCATGCTCTGGCCGGAGTGGAGAAGACTGAAGGCTCCGGCCGGAGCGAACACTGAAGGCTCCAGCTGGAGCGAAGACTCCAGCCTGCCGGAGTGAAGACTCCAGCCGGAAAGAAGACGAAAGGTGGCAGCCAGAGCAAAGGCCTGGGTCCTAGGTGCAGGAGGAAAACCAGTGCCAGCAGCCAGGGGAAGGAAGGCCTATTGCATGAATCTTTGTGCAACAGGCCTCTAGTATTGTAATAACTGGGTATGGTGTCAGGTGGGTACTGGCAATATCAGGGAGAACACTTTGTAAAGTATATGTTTGTCTAATCACTATACCGTACACCTGAAACTAATATGAAATAATATTGAATGTAAACTGTAATTGAAAAAAGGAACAGAGAGAGTATGAGGTTGGTTCAGTTTATCATTTCCTTTGATTTATGAAAGAGGAGGAACATTTGCATATTTTTATTTTAGATTATTTTAAAAATGAATGTTCCTCTTAACAATAAAAACAATACAAAGATGCATAAAGTAAAAGTTCATCATCTCCCACTCGCTGTTCTCTCACTGTCTCTCAAACCCTCAGATGAGTCTGAACCCTTCCTTGCTTTCCACTGCTCTTGTCTACACATACAAGACTTTACACACAAAGACAGAGTGTGTGCTCATTTTTGCCATAGTAGAATTGCACTATTCCTACTACTCTTCAACTTTTTGTTGCTTAATTATCTATCATAGTCATTTCCAAGTCAGTAGATGCAGCTCAAATCTATATTTTTTCTAATTTTAAAATTATAATTCCACTAAAATGGGATCATCCACACAGATTTTTATGCATTCCCTTTTTTCTTACATATGTCTTTCCTTTCTCTCTGCTCCCCTACCACCCTACCAATTTTAACTTTTTATTAGTGCATTTCATTTAGTTGATTAATAGATATATCACATGAATAATTTCCCCCCTTTTGATGTATGGAGAGCTTACTGCTTTTGATCTGGGATAAGATCTAACCTTTAAGTGTTTCAGAACTGAGGGGGATGAATGGATTAAGTTATTATCATTTATTATTCTAGAGATCTTTATTGAATGTTGGAAGATTGACTGAATCTTGGGATTTATTCCTTCATAGTGCATTCTTCATAGAGTGCTAAGCAAAAGAAATTCTCATGATATCTGTCAGCCTCAAATTCTATGATTTATGATACCAATAAGTTTCTTTATTGTATTAGACTCACTCCCTAGCCGGAGTTGCAATAGCCACTAGAGGGCAACCGAGTCACAAACATGTGAGAATGCTCAAATGCCATAGCACCATTTCCAATGTGAGTGACACAGTGCTTAGCACAGTATCCTGAACCTAAATGAGATTTCATGAATATCTGTTGAAAAAAAAAATGACCCTGATGGAGTCTCAGTGGTATTCGACCTTTCAAAGTCTGAGACAAGATTTATTAAACTCAACCCAAAGACGGGATCGTTAACTAAACAATGTTATATCCTTGTGAGGAAATACTCTGAAGCTACTGGAAATCATGTACTAAATGATGGTTATTTACATGAGAAAATGTCACTTTTCAACACCCATTGGCATATATAATATTCCAAGATTTATCCTTGCCTCAAACGCTGTCTCTGTCCTTATTATTTTTGAGATATAATAGACATAATATTATATTAGTTGCAGGTGTAGAACATAATGATTCAACATATGTACATTATTATTTTTAATAGTTTGATGAGTTATTATAAGGTGTACACCCTTGTAACTTCCACCAAGTTCAAGAAATTGAACTTTGCTGAGCATCCCCTTCCTATGTATATGTCTTATATCAACCTTCTCTACTCCCCCCAAAGTAACTACTGGGTACCAGAGTTATCACTCCCTTGTTCTTCTTTATAGTTTTATTACATAAGTATGCACCACCCGAGTTACTATTTTTTAACTTGTCTTTTAAGTATCTTATAATATCTGGGTTCCCCCTCCATGCCTTTATTTTTCCTTTAACTACTGAAGAACTCAGGGATCAGATCTTAGAATGTGCCAGATTTTGCTGCTTGCACAGTCTTGGTGCAGTGAAACACATTCCACTGCCTTCCCTGTTTCCTGAGCACTGATAACTGAATACAGAGAGAGAGGCCTGGTTGGGATTCATCCCTTGGCAGAAGGGGTTGCTGGGTTCTTTCATCAGAGGGCACATGTCTGAGTCCTCTTTTTGTGTGACATCTGCAGATGTCGATGCTCAATGCCTGACCCATTCAATCACTGCATCACCAACTAGTAATATTCGAATTTAATCATTTCTTTTTTACTGACTGGTTGGTGATGCTCTCACAAAGGGCTCATTTCTCTCATCTACTATTTGCTTCCAAGGACTGAAGTTCCCCGCCATTGTGGTGTTTGGCTCTTTACCAAACACCATATTATTTATTCCTTCCAACTAGAGAGGGCAAGGAGAGGGCAGAAAAATGCATAGACCTTGGCAAATTATTCAAGGTTTTGGTGTTGAAGAAAAAAAAATGCATGTAGAACTAAAGGTTGATGGAACACGGTGGAAAGTTTGGGAGAGCTCCTGAGGCATACAGCCACGGTGATCAAGGGAGCTGAGAGCAGGGAAAGACACATGCCCAAGAGCTGCTCTGTTCACCGGGTTCCCCCAGATGTCTGGACTGCATATTTATTACAAGGCAGAAGTGAGAATTAGTCCCTCCATGCGAGACAAAAGCTATGTCTGTGTTTTTCTGTATTTTGCCTCCCAGAAGGGCCCAAAGATGATAAAGACTCTGGACTATGAGTAGATGTGGTGATACTGTGATCCTTCAAGCCTATCAGTACACAATGTCATCAGAGATATAGTTTATAGGTTTTTATTTTTATTGTTGAAATTATTGCAGATGTCCCCCATTTCCTCTCTTTGCCCCCCTCCACCCAGACCCTGCCCTTACCTCCCTCTGGCCCTAACCACATTGTTGTCTGTATCCATGGGCTATGAATATATGTTCTTTGGATATTATATAGGCTTTCTTCTCATTGTAGTCGTTTCTGGGAATCTGAGATAGGTCATGCACCTTTTTGGAAAATTACGAAGACTTTTTCATATCCAGTTTTGGAGATGTCACATACTCCGGTGGCCTAGTCATGAGCAGTTCACTAAAGCAATAATTCTCAACTGGGCTGAACGTTGGGGTCAACTGGGAATTTTAAACATACTGATGCCTGGGTGCCACCCAGTATGCCTTCAGGGACCATTAGAAAGTTATATCATATTTTATGGGATGGCAAGAACCAGTGTCTTCAAGGACTAGAAGTCCAGTAAGACACTGACTCAAGCAGACCGAAGAGCCACATTCTCCAAATTCATATTCTCCACTGGAAGGAGCCAGAGAAAGAGTTCTGTGCAGTTGTGACTCAGAATCTAAGTAATTATACCTCTCTACTCATAAGGATCTTCAAATAGTCACATTTCAAGTACACACAGAGTTTTCTGAGAGGAGATGCTACCAGTCCATCATTACGGAAAATGTCTATGATCCAGAAGCTCTTTGAAAGATAAGGACTAATATCTTTACTCTAAACTGGAAGTTAGGCATATACACTACATACACACTGTAGGAGTGGGACCAGTGTCTAGCCAGTGCCTGGCACTCAGAAGAGGGGATGTCAGTGCTGAATATGTATGGGCAGATCAGGCCAGAAGATCTACGGTGCAGGAAGAAGTGATGAGACAGTGAGACAGTGAGACACTGGGGAAACTGAGTGTATCTGAAGAATATAAAGAGAAACAAGCTCGGCCAGCATGGCTTAGTGTTTGAGCGTTGACCTATAAACCAGAAGGTCATGGTTGATTCCCTGGCAGGGCATATGCCCAGGTGTAGCTCAATCCCCAGTGTGGGGCATGCAGGAGGTAATCGATCAATAAGTCTCTCTTATCATTGATGTTTCTATCTCTCTTTCCCTCTCCCTACTTCTGGTGGTATATATGAGAGGGAAGGCAGCAGTGTGCTCTCCCACTGGAAAGTCACCTGCAGGAAGGTAGCAATCATGCCTCTTCTTCACCGCTAACATGCCCAGTGTCCATGCCAGTGCCCGGACCATTGTGCACATGCTGTAAATGTTGGTTAGATGTATGAACCAGAGTCATCTAGTGTTCTTTCTACAACTTCTTTTTTGATAGATAACAGATTTAAATTTTGAAACATTTCAAATATAAAGAAAATAGGATAACATATTCTTCACCAAAATTTGACACAGGATAACACTGTTATTTTGACTTTTTTGAGTCTAATAGTAAGGGACATTCCATATCAGACAACTCCAAAAACTTTAATAATAAGTATATGTCTTTGAGATGACACTGTCACTGTTCAAAATTACTCATTTCAAGTTCAAGGTGAAGTAACTAAATAATTCTGGAAAAGTTCTGGGGTAGGTTGGGAGATAACCAAAGTGAAATGATGGACCCAGAACATCCTATATAATAAAAAGGTAATATGCAAATTGACCATCACTCCAACACACAAGATGGCTGCCCCTATGTGGACACAAGATGGCCGGCAGGGGAGGGCAGCTGTGGGCGATCAGGCCAGCAGGGGTGGGCAGTTGGGAGGGACCAGGCCTGCAGGGGAGGGCAGTTAGGGGTGACTGGGTTGGCAGCGGAGGGCAGTTGGGGGGGACCAGGCCTGCAGGGGAGGGCAGTTGGGGGGCGACCAGGCCAGCAGGGTAGGGCAGTTAGGGATGACCAGGCCAGCAGGGGAGGGCAGTTAGGGGGGACCAGGCTGGCAGGGAAGGGCAGTTAGGGGCAATCGGGCCAGCAGGGGAGCATTTAGGCATTGATCAGGCTGGCAGGGGAGTGGTTAGGGGGTGATCAGGCTGGCAGGCAGAAGTGGTTAGGGGCAATCAGGCAGGCAAGCAGGCAGGCAAGCGGTTGAAAGCCAGCAGTCCTGGATTGTGAGAGGGATATCTGACTTCCTATTTAGGCCCATTCTCACCAGGATCGAGTCTAAATGGGCAGTTGGACATCCCTCGAGGGGTCCCAGATTGGAGAGGGTGCAGGCTGGGCTGAGGGACACACACACACACCCCACCCCCTCATGCACCAGGCCTCTAGTATACACATATGTACATATACATATACATGCACACGTGTGTACATGTACACAGACATACACACATGCATATACACATGTACACACATGCATACACTTGAATCAGTGTAGAGTGAGTAAAGAGCAGTGGGTGTTAGTGGTAAGACTGCTATCTATCTGCACTGTTCTCTCACCTGAGAACTGGAGGAGGGCTGGGTATTGTGTCTCAGCCAGGTAAGTGCTCATGAAAATAAAAACCTGTCAGCTGGGTTGTCAGTGGCTGCCTCCCTTGAATTCCTTCCCAGCCCACTGTTTTCACCCCTGGAGACTCCCCAGTGGTTACAGGGCAACCCCAGATTGACCAGCAAGCTCCACATTGACCCAGAAAGGTCACCAAGTAAAACTAGGACCCTAACACTGCAGGAAATCCAAGGACTCAAACCCATAACCCTTTCAACCTCCAAGCTTCCCGTGGCCCTCAACTGTGAGGGTATGTGCTAAAAAAGTCACCTTGCCAGCTGGTGTGGCTCAGTGGTTGAGCATCGACCTGTGAACCAGGAGGTCAAGGTTGATCTCTCGGTTAAGGGCACATGCCCAAGTTGTGGGCTCGATCCCCAATGTGGGGTGTGCAGGAGGCAGCCAATTAATGATTTTCTTTAATCATTGATGTTCCTCTCTCTCTCTCTCTGCCTCTTCCTCTCTGAAATCAATATATAATATATATATATATATGTTTTAAAGTCACTTTCTTATCAACTCAAAGCAACAGACCTGCTTTTAACTTTAAGCTTCACATTGAAGGTGAGACCAAAAATTAATTATAAAAAGTGAAAGAAGTGAGTATCAGAGTCAGAGTCTTTCTGATTCGTTTTCAATTTCCTGTGAGAATCTACACAGCCCTCCACTACCCATACTATCTCCCCTAATAATCCTTCCTCCTGAAAACCAGGTATAGAGAGCCCGCTATTCACACCATTTGGAGCTGTTACATCGCCACCAAAGCATTAACATAACGGCTGCAAGATCATTATAAGTCAGCAGAGTTCCTGGAAAGGTGAGAACAAATTTTATTAAAAGAACAGACAGCCGAAGTTTCACGCGGCTACGCAGATGAACATCACATTTGCTTCTTGGATAAAGTTTCCATTTTTGAAGCTAAACTTTCAAAGGGAAGAAAAATAGCATCTGCCTGCAGATGGAGCCAAGAAAATAATATATAGGAGCTAATGCTGAGTTGAAAGTAATGGTAATGATATTAAGCAATGCGGATTTATAGCCCATTCACAACGACACAGTTGTTTTTGATTTCAGTTCATTAAGACCATTTTGTTTCTCTTCTGCTACCACATGCAAGTTTCAAAAAAAAAAGAAAAAGAAAATAGATACATATATTTTTGGAGGGATCCCAGACTCCAGCATTTCAATGTCAGTGGGAAAGAACAAAGCCGAATGCACATCCTGCCACGGGGATTGCATTTGTCAGCTGCTGTACTTACTACAGTTATTCAGACTGGTGTTGGGGTCACAACGAGAGCTACCAGCACATGAATCAAGGCAGGAATTGTAGAGGCATGTTTGGCCGCCTTCTTGACATGGAGTCTGACCTACAGGGGGGGAAAGGTACATGCGCTTTCATCATCTGTAAATTCCTGACGCTGGGATCTAAAGGATCGAGGCTGTCTGGTGGAGCTGAGGAATGACACAACTTTAATTTCCTTCCAATGTCTCCAAGAATATTGAACACATGTTGAATAGATGCTTTCTGGTTTAATTTTCCTGGCAACTAAATACGACACAATTATTTCAAAAGGATTCTGTAGGAATGAGGAAATAAGAGGCAACCTATCACACACACACACACACACACACACACACACACACACACACACACACACACGTTGTTGCTTTTAATGAAAAAAGAAAAGAAAAGATAGTGTTTTATATTTACATGGGTGCATATATTTGATTACAAAATAAAATTTAAAGAGAGACCAATATAAAGATCCTGAAATTGTGAATATTAAATGATATTATTTTAAAGACTCATTTGCTCCCAACTCTAGTCTTCCCTTTGAAAGAAAATATTTTCCCCAATAATAAGTAGGGCATCAACACCAACACAACAAGGACGCTATCAGAGTACAAGTCCTGTGCAGCTGTTACCCCTATTTTCTGTGTGTCCTTGGAAAGCAATGCCGGCCGAGCCATGATGACCTGAGAATTGGGTTTCTAGTTCCCAAATGAAAGACCACAGTAACGTCAACCTAATGACTTTTCCTTAAGGTATGTACAGAGGAAACTGGTTTTCCCATTGATTTCCTGGTCATTTGTAGATTACATGGATAAGATAATAAATTACTGCCCATTCTCTTTCCATCTCTCTGCTGTTATATTCAGTTACTTTCAGAAATGTCAGCTGGAATCTAGAGACTCTTGCAAGGCATTTTAAAGTATAAATGATAGTATGTGGACACACACAGTCATTCTTATCTATAACTAGAGGCCTGGTGAACGAATTTGTACATGGGTGGGGTCCCTCAGCCTGGCCAGTGATTGGGGCTGATGGGGGTGGGGTGGCCAGCCAGCCATGGGGAGGGACCATGGGAGGTTGGCCCCAGCAGCAAGCTAACCAACGGCCGATTCCGCGAGGAATCGGGCTCCCTCCTCCCTCCTGTCTGGGTCCTGGGTGCGGGTGAACCAGATTCGGGGCTGTCAGGGTCTCAGCAGCAAGGTCTGGGTCAGTGTGCATCATAGCTACCGGCCGGTTGGCCAGTTGTTCCGGTTGTTTGGTCCTAACGGTTGCTTAGGCTTTTATATATATAGATTCTCAGATAATTTGTATTATACTGGACTCTTTCTCCTTTACAAGTACCATTAATGTACAATATATCATAGCCTTGCAGAGATGTCATTCTTTTCCTTTTTTTTAATGACAGTAGAGTAAAAAAAATTTTTTTGCAAGGCAAGCCAGGCTAATTTCCACACGTTTAGTCTCTTAAATAAATTTCATAAGACAACATGCATTCATTAGTTCAGTATATGAGTGCCTGCTATGTGACAAATTTATGTGACAAGGCACTGAGCCTTAAAAGATATAAACGCTGACAGTTTATGCTCTAATTAGGGATGCCATCATGAACAGAACCTTTCAACGCTATGTGATCATTACTTTACTGGAGGTCCATTTAAGGGAACCAAGCAAGGGCAGGAAGGGGAAAGCCTCTCAAAGAAGTTCTTCAGGCAGATGGGGCAAGTTAGGACAAGAGGGAAGGATGGGTTTCCCAGGCAGAGAGCGGAACATGCAAAGGCCCGGGGCAGGCAAGTGCAGAGGCTGGAGTCGCTGGAGTCACTGGAGCCTCGGGAGACTAGACAGGAAGGCAGAGAGCCCCCCCGAGGGTGATAAAGGCCTACATTTTCAATGGGGCCCAAGCCCTGGGAGAAGGGGGTCCCTGCTCCCCTCCCCAGCCCTGTCAGGCACAACCAGCCTGCAGTCACTGCTGACAATCCTCCTGCAGCTGCAAGTTCCTCTTCCCTCTCGCCCTCTAATGCAGTGGCCCCTCCCAGCACCCTAAGCAAGCCCCGCCCCATCCCTCCTTGGGACTTCGGGCTAAGAGGCTCCCTCTGTCTGAAATGCTTTTCCCCATCCCACGCTCCTTTGTTACCTCCACTCATTCTTCAGATCTTAGTTCCAATATCTCTTCCTCAGGGAAGCGTCCCTGGGGCCCTTTGCCAGGGCACCACCCCATGTCAGGTCTCCTAGCACCCTGCCTCCCCCACGGCGACTTCACTTCCTGGGTAGACATCAACATGCATCTAATTGTCTCTCCCCCCTGCTCGGGGCCTGAACGCTGTTTTACTTGGCTCTAAATTCCCAGTGGTTGACCACATTATTAGCCCCACAATACACATTTGTTAAGTTGACTTCATTAGAGTAAATAATATAAAGATGCTAAAATTTTACTTTTTGACCCATTTTATCTTGTGACTTTCTTACATCTCACACCTGTAAGAAAACAACTGACAAATCCTGCCCTTGTGTAGTGAAGAATCCAATATGATTTCAAACAGACTTGAATTCTGTAGGAAGAAAGAACAACTTGATCCAAAGAGAGGTTTGTGGTTGTAGAAAAGGATTTCCTTCTGAATTTTTAAATTGTTAAAAACTTAGCGCTGCTTATGTATCTTTTAATGTAATACAGTGGTGATGAAAAGGCTCTCCCTTTATGTCTCAAATGCTTTTTTCATTAAAGCTATTCTAATGATCTATATTCATTATGACAAACTAATTTAGCTACAGATGACCCATCTCGTTAGCTGGGGATAGATATACACAGCCAAGACATGCTTCAACATAAAGGCCGTGTAATAATAGCAAATATTAATTGAGTTCTCACTACATGTCAGTAATGATGTGATCATTATTCTGAGTTTACAGACATGGAAACTGAGACATCGGGGTTAAGTAACTCGCCTAAAATCAACCAGATAGTGGGTAACACAGCTGGGTTTGAATCAGGCAGCTGGGCGACAACAGCCATACTCTTAACCAGGCTATGAAGGTCAATGGCAAGGTCACTAGGACATAAAAGCATTGATTTTTAAGTCTAGAAATATTCTTACCAGCCTGTGCTGAGAGACACTTCTACATAAACTGGGGCTTAAAATGATCAGCATGAAACTTGCTTTTCTGACAAAAATGGTCACATTTGAAAAACCAATTCATTTGATTTATGTTTTCTCTTTGAGTTTCACAGATGGAGATCAGACTCCTTTTAAAGTGTGTTTAAGTGTATTGCCTGGTAATGTGAGGCATTGAACTGCATCTCTGGGCATGTGACTCTATGAAGCTGTTACATTTAATTTCAGAAGTCAGTTCCTGCTAATTGGAATCTAATTTAATCAAATACCATATACTAAAATCTTTATCACAGCATTGCTTTTCCCCATCGGTTACCTGACTCTCCCCATGCTGTATAAGTGTTTAACCTCTACCTTTCACCCTTGCGAATGATATTTCAGTGGGAGTTGCTTGAGGAAATCCTCAACAGGCTGTTTTCTGGCTGACGGGGCTGTGAGGGCCACTGCGGTAGGCAATCTGGAAATTTTCACGTGGGAATCCTATTTATGCATCCGGTTAACTTCCAACACTGCTCGGTTCCCAGGGGAAGGCCCAACGTGAAGGCATGCTTCGGGGGGGGGGGGGGCAGAGCACACACTTACTGTAGCTGCAGTTCTTCTCATCACTGCCGTCCTTGCAGTCCTCGTCCCCATCGCACCGGAAAGTGCTGGGGATGCACTGGCCGCTCCTGCACTCCACCAGGCCCTGGCTGCGGCAGGCTGGGGGAAGCCAGAACAATATTCCTTTATTAACTTTTGGTCGAGAATATGTTTGTATATTTTCAGAAAACAACTCCAAGACCATGTGGATTCCGGCAACAGAGAGGAATTGACAGGACTACTCCAGACATGAAGACAGAAGAGAAGCAGTCCAGAGATGGAAGACGCTGACGTTGCCTTGCCATACTAGCAGTCAGCAGCTGTGCGTCCCTGCAGGTTGCCCAGGACCAAACCAGAAAGGGTCGGACCTGCATTACCACCATTTGTCCACCATCCATAACTGTAATGTCAGTGCTGACATGTACACATAAGGAACTGTTTGACATTGAAATTGGGTCTCAAAAGAACTGTTGGCCCAGAAAGAAACTCACTACAGACTGATTCATTTGCCTTTCAGCATAACCATTATTGCTTGTCTCATTTTCGGTTCTTACAAGTGTATTTCTAGTAGCACATGATCTCACTCATCTAGGGGAAATGATGAACAACATAGAGTGATGAACAAGAACAGACCCAGAGACAAGGAGGCATGGATCAGACTGTCAGACCTCAGAGGAAGGGTCGGGGAGGGTGGGGGTAAAGGGGAGAGATCAACCAAAGGACTTGTGTGCAAGCATATGAGCCTAACCAGTGGTCAAGGACAACAGGGGGGTGAGGGCATGCATGGGGAGGGGTTTGGGATGGGAATGGGGGGATGAGGACAAATATGTGATACCTTAATCAATAAAGAAATTTAAAAAAAACAATAGTCACGTGGTTTGCTAGCCCTTCTCTCAATCTGTAGGTCTTAGAAACAGTTCCTGTTTTCCTGGCTTCGCCAGGAAATGGAGTGTTCTGACTACTTGAGTGTTCTGTATAAAGGAATGAATGCCTCACTAATTTAAAAACAACAAGGCCAAGTGTTTCTGAAATGGAATGGTTTCTCTCTAGAATTTCTCATGCCTTGTTAAATGGCACTTGCTGCGGATTTACTTTATTTGATAATCTCACGATGGGAAGTAATATTAATGATGGTGGTAGTGAGGCTACTATTATAAAAGGCACGACTTATTAAAAGTTTACTCTATGGCAATAGCTTTGTTAGGGGCATTCTGTATTTAATCTCAAATCCCCACAACAGGCTTGCAAGGGAGATATTATCGACCTGGCTTGGAATAGGAAACTGAGCTTAGAGAGTTTAGTGGCTGTGTCACAGTCACATGGCTGTTACAAGGGCGGGCGGGAATGTGCAGGCAGGTTCCTCAGAGTCCTAGGCCAGCCTGTCACTCCAGACAGCCTGACCTACTGAGCCAATGAAATGAAGCATATGAAAGCGCACGCAGATACCTAGCATACAATAAACACTTTATTTCAAAACTTGCTTGGGACAGCTGACATTTGAAATGGATGGTATAGTGGCCATTAATCGCCCGGTTCCTAAACGTTGTCTAAATTCTATCACTATCATCTTTTAGAGCATCGGAAACCATGTTTCACATGACCTCAGCCTCCACCGAGCTGCTGTTGAACATTAAAAGTCCCTATTCTTGAATCGAGGCTCATCACCGGAATCGTTGTACATGAGCATCATGTCCTTGCTTTCCCCAGATCAGCCAAGATACAGTCTGCTCTGGGTCACTGTGTTCCACTAAGCAAGGACTCGGGGATATTCCAGTTCATTTTCAATTCAGGGAAAGGGAAAGTCCAGCATTGCATTTGATAATTTATATGACTTTTCTTATGTCAAAATACAAACCATGCACCCTGCATTTCTATTGTTGCCTCAAATTATAGGCAACTTAAATATTCAATATCTTATATGCCAACATTTTTTTCTACTTGTATTGGACAGCAAAAGATGAAATAAAAAGTGTAATGCATGCAACCATGCATTAAATGCATCATATTAACTCTTTCAGGTCCAATTACTTGCTTTTTAACACCTAGCTGCTTCTATTCAATCATTCTCTTAGTCTCTACTGAGTATAGTGCAGTTTCTAAAGGAAAAAAACAATTAGTAGCCATACTTGATTTTATTCCCTAGATAGTGTAACAGCTACCTGGAGACTGTTCACTCACCCAGAATACGGCAGGCAGTAAAGTTCCAACTGTTTTCACTCTCTGTGTAAGTCTATGAACATCGAATGCTCTCTTCTCTCTGGCAATTCTCTCCATGTTCTCCTACAAATCGTGCCTGAGAACATGTTTGGAGGCTCTTGCAAGGAGGCTCAACCCACTCATGTGTCATTTGCAATAGAAAAGGCCCCCAGCCTCTGGGGAGAGCATCCCCTTTGACAAAGTCACGGGTGCAGAAAGGGGACGCGGGAGCAAAGAGAGAAAGAAAACAGCCACCTGCTGGGCCAGATCCAGCCAATAAAGCTTGACGTTCTGGGGAGAAACGTGTGGAGGTCAAGTGCATTAACTACATTGTCATTGCCCTCACACCATTCCATTATTATCTTTCTAGGCAAGGACCAAGGTACAAGGATCTTTCCCTTGGAAGGCTGTTTAGGTAGTGAAGCTGGAGTGTGTTGGTCTACGCAGGCAAGAAATGGACAAATAAGCAAACAAAATCCTAGGGCACTCACAGCAGTTGACCTCGTCAGACTTGTCCAGGCAGTCCTGGTCGCCGTCGCACACCCACTCCATCGCGATGCAGCGCCCATCTCCACAGCGGTGCTCCTTCGTGGGGCTGCAGTCTGGGGAAGGGAAAGTCCGCGCGATGCAGGGAACCAGCGTGACGGGCACTTAGCCCGGTCGGGCTCATGGTTCCAACTGAGGAGCATCTATTCCAATTGCCCCAACACCTCCAGCAACGTTCCCATGCTGGGTCTGGCACAATGCACCTCCCAGCCAAGCCTGTGGGCTCCTCGGCACCGTCACTATGACCCAAGTATCTGTTTTTCAGATGAAACCCTGTCCAGCTTTCTCAGGACCCACGGCTATTTTTGTTGCTGTTTATTGTTTTGCCACTCTTTTCTTTCCTTATGAGAAACATGTGATTTTACGCTGGCTCCAATAAACAGAACTGTGATTTGGATTTCACAAGGTAGAGAGCTGGTTGGACATATTTGTGACGGCTTTGTCGTGTTTTCAGACACACGCAGTCTCAGGAACTCTTCGATCATACTCCTGAGCCTTTCCCTACATTCCTCCCAATAGTCTCCAATGCTAAATACTGTCTCACCCCATTGGCCCAGTGCCCCTCGTCATCCCAGCTTTCCCTTTGTCCATGTTACAAAGTTCCTATGTCATTCAATATCTAACCTAAACATTTTGAAGTTAATCACAAAGTCAAAAAGGTAAATAAGCAAGGGAAATTTTGCTGGTTTTCATTCAAGAGATGGCACTCAAAATTGAACAAGACCCTTTAAAAGGTAGGTTCATTCTTTAAAAGATAAGTTTTTGTACATAAAATAAATGTGCCATCTTAACCCTACATGTCACTACTACAGAAGAGGGCATGCAGGAGGCAGCCAATTGATCTCTCTCTCTCTCTCTCTCTCTCTCTCTCTCTCTCTTCCCCTCTCCATTCCTCTCTCTCTAAAAATAAATAAAACCATATTTTTTTTAAAAAAATAAGGGGGCTCAAGGGACAAATACTATATCTTTCTGCAAAAATTTTGCTCAAGAGTTCAAGATCTAAACATGAGCCACCAGAAGAACCAGAGAAGAAACACAACACTTTTAAGGAGAAAATAATAATAACATATTAACAACCTGCAGCGGCCTTTCCACTCCATTTCTGTAGCATTCCCTCAGTATGACTGTGTATTTCAGAGGCATTACATTCATACATAAGACATAATTGGAAAAACACCTCCCCTTTCTAAAATTAAGAAACCAACCATTTTATAATTTAACCTGCTAATAATCATATTAAAGAACAACAAGCTACATGTTCTTGTGATACATTCTGAAATGTTTCATGAAAACCTTGGGAAGACAATGCTGCTTACCACAGTTTTGTTCATCACTCAGGTCCCCACAGTCATCATATCCATCACACACAAGGCTGTAATTAAGACACTTGCCCGTGTGACAGCGGAACAGATTCTGGCTGCAATCTGAAAATAAGAGAAACCACTCAAGCACCATCTGAACAGAACGTGATGTTACAGTAGCACTCTATCTATGTAGCAAAAGCATATCAACAGGAGGGAAACCACAGTGACAACCTGGGCCACGCCTGGTGCTGTACAGGTAAGGAGACTGGTGCAGAGAGATCCAATGACTTGCTCAAGGTCACATAACAAGCTACTGCAGAGCCAGGACTAGGACCCTCTGGCTCCCAAGCTATTGCTTTTGTCACTTTCTGAGTCTTCACCTTAGGTCCCCTGAAAGCTCCTTTATAGTCAAATATGAGAAATGATATTCTCAAGTCATGATAGTTCCTCAGGAAGTTCATGTTCATACAGAAGCAATGACTTTAGTAGAGGGTAAGTAGCTATTTCCTAAAAAATGTTTCATTTGCAATGAAAGTCTAGTTTTATCCATGATAAGCATAAACACAACAGAGAGAAAAACTTATTTTGATTATAGAATCATTACTTACTTTTATACAAACACGATCCCTTAAGTCAATGGAGTGACCCTTAAATAAGCAAGTACTGTCCTAGAGTATGGCAGCAAGATAAGAATGAGTGGTATGCAGCTTCAGGAAGCATACAGTTTAATGTTAGAATGAACAACATGTGAGGAAATTTTAATAAGAAGATACGTCTTGTTTTTGGGCAGAACAGAACTCATATCCTAGTTCTGCCATCACTAGCCATGGGAATTTGAGTGTAGTAGTTAAAAATCTGAGTCTGTGAACTGACCTATGAAACTGGTATGAGATCATTAGTTAATACACCTTGAAAATAGAGATTAATAAAATAATGTGTGTAAGATGTCAAGATAATTCAATAGGAAAAGAATATTCTCCAACAGATGGTAATAGAATAATTAGATTTTAAGTGTACAAAACTCAACTCTGACCTTTACCTCAAATTGTACACACAAATTATCTCAAAATGGATCATAGACTTAAGTGTAAAAGCCAAAATTATGAAGCTTCTAGAAGAAAATATAGGGGAGAAAACTTTGTTCTTTGACCTTGGATTAGAAAAACAATTCTTAGATATGCCAACAAAGCATATGCCATGAAAGAAAAGTTAATAAATGGACCTCACAAAGTTAAAAATATCTGCACGTCTAAAAATATTAAGTTCTGTATTTGAATTTCTGAGCATGCATCAATTTTATAAAAACAAGACAGTATTCTCTTAAAAATGTATTTTACACAATTATTACATTATTTAAATGGAAGTTCTTTCTAATAAACATTATTCAAAAGTAAAAAAATAATTAAAATTAAAATGCTGTTAAGAGAATGAAGAGAATAGCCAAAGAACACATATGCATAGCCCATGGACACAGACAACAATGTGGTGAAGGCTGGAGGGAGGTGGGGGCAGGGTCTGGTTGGAGAGGGACAAAAGGGGGAAATTAGGGGATATCAGTAATAATGTCAACAATAAAAATAAAATATTATTTAAAAAAAAGAAAATGAAAAGATAGACAAGCTATATACTGAAAAAATATTTGCACATCATGTATGTGATAAAGTATACACGGAACTCTTACACTCAATAATAATAAGTCCCAATTACAAATTAGCAAAAGACTTGAATTGAAAGTCTTCACAGGAGACATACAAATGGCAAATTGGCACATGAGAAGGTGTTCAATATAATTAGTTATTAAGGAAATGCAAATTAAAACCACAATAAGATACTATTATACACCTCCAAAATGGCTATAATAAAAAAAGACAGACAATAGCAAGTATTGGCAAGGATTCTGAAAAACTGAAACTCTCATATATCACTAGTGGGAATGTAAAATTATAATGCCACCGTCTAAAGCTGTTTGGCAGCTTCTTAGAAAGTGAGCTATAACTTTACCATATGATTCATGAATTCTACCCTTAAAAATCTACCCAAGAGCAATGAAACATATATCCACACAGAGACTAGTATGTGCATTGTTCATAACAGCATTATTCATAACAGCCCGAAACTAGAAACAATCCCAACACTCGACTGGTGAATGGATAAGTAAGATGTAGTATACTCATATGATGGGATACTATTCAGAATTAAAAGTATTGAACTAGTGATACATGTGACAGCATAGATGAACCTCAAAAACATTATGCCAAGTGAAAGAAACCAGACACAAAGACTACAGGCTGTGTGATCCACTTATAAAATTTCCATAAAAAGCAAACTTATAGAGTCAGAGATCAGAGCCGTGGTGATCTGTGGGTGGAGAAGTAGAAGTGCTTCTCTGGGGACTGACTGCGAATACCAGTAGGTGGGGAGGAAATCTGGGGGGAGATGAAGAAGTTCTAGAAGTGGATTGTGGTGATGGTCGCACAACTCTAAATTTACTGAAAACCAACGGGATACATTTATGGTTTGTAAATTATACCTCAATAAAACTGCAAAACTGTTTTAAATTAATATATGTAAAAAATACCTGCATTGATTAGAAAGTAGATTTCTTAAGTGTATTATCTTTTCCCTTATTTGAAGTGAAGTCAGTACAAAAATAGATCCTTGAGTCTGGAGAGAGATCACGGAAGATGGGCAGAAGTGTGGATGGCATTAAAACTTCACCATGTTTCAGGTAGAGGGAATAACAAGGACATGGAAGAGGAGAGAAATAAGGGTACATTTGAGGATCAGTCTACTTGGCTGATGAAGACCAAGCATCTAGTCGTCAGTAGTACAGTCCCCTGAATTCCAGCTGATCATTTCTCCTGAAGCGGAAGCCTTGTCTCATACAATGGGCTCTATTCTTTTAAAGTAAGTTACTTAAATGCTTTAGAATAACATCATTTTAGAAACAAAATGAGCCTTAGAAGTCATCTGTTCAGCACCCTCATTAAGAAGGTGTTTTGTGTACACAAACACACATACATGTGAACACATAGGCTCACACTTATATACATGAAGAAATTGTTAGTATTCATTTTCATGTCCCCCAGGCTGAATAATTTTCAAATGAGATTAACCATCATAAGGAAAAATATAAGAACTAAAAAGAGGTTCCAGTTTCACCTTGAGAGAGCTGTACTACTTCCTCCCACTCAGCAGAGGGCGCTAACTCCCCACTCTGCACCCAATCGCTGACTGGGACTACTGCACATGTGCTAGCTGAGTCGGAAAAAGGTTCTGACCTTTGTGTTCTTGCCCACCAAGCAGAGTTGGGAAATCTGTGCATCAAGATACATGTATTTTCTTGAAAATTTATAAAAGGTCTTTTTTCAGTTTTCTTTTGTTTTCACCTAAATTACTCTTGTGGGATGTTCTAGTATGCTAGAATATGTAATAACTAGAGGCCCAGTGCACGAAATTCGTGCACGGAGGGGGGTTGTCCCTCAGCCCAGCCTGTACCCTCTCCAATCTGGGACCCCTCGAGGGATGTCCGACTGCCCATTTAGGCCCAATTGATCAGGCTTAAACGGGCAGTCAGACATCCCTCTCACAATCCAGGACTGCTGGCTCCCAACTGCTTGCCTGCCTGCTTTCCTGATTGCCCCTAACCGCTTCTGCCTGCCAGCCTGTTTGCCCCCAACTTCCCTCCTCTGCTGGCCTGGTCACTCCTAACTGCCCTCTCCTGCAGTGTTGATCACCTCCAACTGCCCTCCCTTGCAGGCTTGGTCCCTCTCAACTGCCCTCCCTTGCAGGCCAGGTGCCTCCCAACTGCCCTCTCCTGCTGGCCATCTTGTGGTGGCCATCTTGTGTCCACATGGGGGCAGGATCTTTGACCACATGGGGGCAGCTATATTGTGTGTTGCAGTGATGATCAATCTGCATATTACTCTTTTATTAGATAGGATAGAGGCCTGGTACAGGGGTGGGGGACAGCTGGTTTGCCCTGAAGGGTGTCCCGGATCAGGGTGGGGTACCCTTGGGGCATGGGGCGGCCTGAGCGAGGGGCCTGTGGTAGTTTGCAGGCGGGCCACGCCCCCTGGCAACGCAAGCGGAGGCCCTGGTATCTGGAATTTATTTTCCTTCTACAATTGAAACTTTGTAGCCTGGAGCAGAGCCAAGTCTGGGGCTCCCTCCGAGGCCCACAGCCATTTGTGTTGGGGTTATAATTGAAACTTTGTTGCCTTAAGCGGGTGGGCCCGGCCAGGGTGTGCGGAAAGCTTTGCTTCCCCTGTTGCCGGGAGCAACCCTGGCCTGCTCTCTCAAGCTCCGTTCTGCCTCCATTTCTGTTTGAATTTGTTTACCTTCTATAATTGAAACTTTGTAGCTTGAGTGGAGGCTTAGGCCTGGCAAGGGCAGGTGGAAAGCTTGGCTTCCTCTGTTACCTAGGAAACCTTGCTCTCTGTGGCTGTAGCCATCTTGGTTGGGTTAATTTGCATACTTGCTCTGATTGGATGGTGGGCGTGGCTTATGGGTGTGGCTTGTGGGTGTGTTGGAGGTATGGTCAATTTGCATATTTGTCTATTATTAGGTAGGACAAGTATTCTCAACTTGACCATTAATGCCAAAGTACTCGCATTCCCTGAAAGTGGTGGTGCGGTGGAGGGGTGGCATATTTTAAGCCATATGAGTTAGGGTTTTTTGTTTTTTTTTTAAGCTGTATATTTCACTTCTTTTGATGGTAGGACTGGGGCATCAAACACTCCTTACAGAATCTGATTAACACACCAAAAATTTCCAATAATTCATGTGTCCTCTGTGAGACCTATTCTAGGATCCCCAGTAATTCACACTAAGACCTCATTTGAGATATTTTTAAATTAATGCTGTCATTTATTAAATCCTACCTAATAAAGAGGGGATATGCAAATTGACCGTCACACTATCACAAAGGATGGCAGTGCCCATAGCCACAAGATGGTGGTGCCCAGTCCCCTCAGTCCTGCTGGAGTCCCCCAGTCCTTTCAGCCCCGCCGGGGTGGGGATGGCAGGCGCATGGTGCTGCTGGACCCACCCTCAGCCCCCCCAGCCTCCCAGGGCTGGCCTGAGGCGCAGGCAAGCCTCGGATGGTGGCTGCCCAGCTGCCCAGCTGCCCAGGGCCACCCGAGGCTCAGGTAACCAGGGCCAGCCGAGGCTTGCACAGCCAGCAGTGCAGCAGCAGAGGTGTGATGGGACGTCGCCTTCCCCTGATCGCTGGGTCACCTCCCGCCCCTGAGGGCTCCCGGACTGTGAGAGAGGGCAAGCTGGGCTGAGGGACTCCCCTCCAGTGCATGAATTTTCTATTTATTTCATAAATGAAGATGACTCAAGCATTAAAGAAAACAATTCCTTATTATTTACACACACAGGTTCAGATTCAACTTTCCACTGTTATGGCTTACTTGGTTAGAAGCCATTCTCAGAGGTTAGATACAAAATTAGCTACATTTGGAAAACAACTTGTTACCTCCCTAAGGTCTGTGTGACTGGTAAACACACAAAACCTGAACTGGAGGCACTGCACAACCAGAAATACATAGCAAATAGCAAAGATCACAGAGCCTTCTTTTAGTGGAGTCAATGTTTATTTGGACCGAAAAGAAATGTTGTCAGTGCAATTTGGGGCCAACGAATGAAAATGTTCAAAAGCTACTTGCTGTGATTTTCTTGCTCAATACAAGCATAATTTTGCATGACCTGAGGTAGATGTTTTTCTAGATACAGATCATTTTTCTTAATGAGAGCTTGATACAAAATGTTACTTCTGAAGTTCTTGCATGCTAATATTTATTTCAGTTTGGCACCTCACACTATTAACTTTTGTCTCTTAAAATGATCATGAGATTAAGGGAGAAAACTAAGGAACAGAAAACCTTTTATCAAGGGTTTCACTCAATTTGCTCAGTCTCCATGAGTCTGTAAACATTAATGTGTTGCCTCATTTCAAGGTTCAAGTATGGATGCTCAATTTCTCCCTGCAAATCCCCTCATTTTCAGATGACCAGGGAGGTTAAATGGTTTGCCCACAGTTGCCCAGCTCACTAATAGCAGGGCTGTGAGATGAATCCAGGCTTCTTGTCTACCTGGGTACTTTTGACTCCTGACTTCTATCTTTAGATAAGGGTTTCTGAATGGAAGTACTGTTGACAATTTGGACTGCATAATTCTTTGTTGGGAGGGGGGGGTGCTACCCAATGCAATGTAGCAGCATCCTTGACCTCAACTCACTAAATGCCAATAGCATTGCTCCCAACTCCTACAGTTGTAAGAATCAAATCCGTCTCCATATATTATAAAAATGTCACCTAGAAGACAAAATTGTCTCCAATAGAGAACCACTATTCTACAGTATCTAAAGATCACCTCTATCCAGAGCCTGGCTTTAATCCATCTTTTTCATCAGCTCTTTCATACCAACCAAACTCCCAGTAACCCTCCTCACAGGACCTCCCTTTCTGTTTACACCACTCTTCTTTTGCTTTGGGACATCTCTTCTAGATTCTTCTAAAATACCACGTTCAATGATCTCTGTGCTTCTATGCCATTTCCTGATTAAATTAAAAGCCTCATGAAGAAAGAAACCATGTCTTAAGAGTCATTATATTTCCTAGGCATCTAGAACATGCTTCCCACAGAGCAGGAATTCAATAGTTGGATAGATTCAGCATAACCAAAATGCCGCTAAACAGACGTGAATTTTCCAGACATCTGAAGCATCTTCCTTCAATGTAGAATGAAATATTTTTATTATTTTGATGGATATATTTCTCATATTTACTTGCATCCCTGTCTTAGTAAAGAGAATATAGTAAGTGCAGTCACTTGTGATGACTGGAAACATCATTTGGAAAACCACCTGAATTAGAGTCCCTCCATGTGGAAATGCTACTGTCAACCCATCTCGATGACAGAGAAAACCAGGGGTAGAGAGGTCGCCTGCCTAACGTCATAGAGCTAGAAACTTTTAAAAGAAAACTTTTCTTAATTTTTAAAATTCCTTATGCTGCATCATTAAATTGTTCCAGGTGGTTGGAAATCTGCTCGTTCTACAAATACTTAGGAGGAGACTGATAAACACAGCAAAATTAGGGGAGAAAGTCGGGAAGCAGTCCCGATACCTGTAATAGACAGTCATCTCCCAAGCATAACAGAGCATCCAAAATAGACATTTGTCCTCGCAGTGATCAGAATATAATCACTCACCAAGTCTTTAGTGGACAAGGGCAAGTCAAAGGCAGCACAGTCCAGAGAAAACAGCATTCGACTTGGCCCCATTCAAGACTGGGTTCACACCTAAGCACTTGGAACCACTGGCAAATGTTTTCATTGCCTTAAGCCTCAGCTTTGCACCTGAACAGAAGGGGGCGAGAATACCTTCTTTGCTGAAGATTAAGTCAAATCGTGGAGGTGCATGCTTCCAGCACAGTTGAGTAGGGAACTCACAAATAAAATACACCTCCCCTTCCTTTCTTTAAAGGCACCCTCCTCCTCCTGCATTGGCCAGAAGCCCTGCACCAGGCTCCTTCCTGCCCCTCATTGGGAAGGCCCAGAACCACGTGCTTCCCGCTCAGAAGTGTCTTATCTGTGGGCTTCCTTTACTCTGATGGCTGTGGTCCCTTCACTGCAGGGTGGGGAGAGCAGGGGGGTGGCACCCTCTACCAGCACACGTGCCGAGATTCCACAGAGGCAGATGACCTTGTGAGGTCAGAAACAATTGCATGCGAAGATGTCAATGGCTGCCCACCATCTTCACAGACAAGGATTCTGAGGAGTGTAGGTCCTCAACGGGCCCGACCAGGTCGTTTCTGAAGTGTGTCCATGAGGAAAGCCCGCATCTTCTTTAAGGAACAGTTCAGCCCCGAAGACATTGCTAAATACCTTCCAGAATAGTAACACCATCCTTGTTGGGCACTGGCTAGGAAAATGCACTCCTTCAAATTCAGTTTCAACGAATGCAGCAGAAAGCTCTCACTGTGTAAACTGCAATGCTCAGCGCAACAGAGAGAGAGGCACCATTCCCATAAATTTGATATAATTCTATTTCAATTCCCTTCCGTGGGTAATTTGCACAGCATTTTCTTGTAAGTCCACAGCAACATTCGCTAATGTAAATACACATCCTACAAAAATGTTTTTTATGTAAAATCATCTGCCATAGGTTTTCCTGAAGAGGGCATTCCAAATTATAAAAACAAATGTCTCAGTGAAAACATCTATGAAAATATGGGTGGCATAACTGAAGTTCCACAGGATGCTAGATATTCTGCAAAATGCATCAGTGCATGAGTGAATAAATAAATATATAAATTAAGCTTTGGGTATCTGTAAACATATAATTTTGAGGAAATACCAAGTTAAGCAAAATGTATGTCTTTTTTTTTTTTTTTTTTTTTTACCTGTGGGATTTCTTAGAATCTTTAAGGCAAAAATATGAATTGTAAGTATCTAAGAAGTAGATCTGATAGAACTTCTCAAACTTACTTTTTCTCTCAAACATTTTTCAAGACTCAGGCACTGTGGAACATCAGTTTGGGAAACACTGATCTGAAATGTTACCATGATATATGGCCTCTCAAAAGTTATGACAAATAAGCATCCTAACCCTTCAGGTGGAAGAAAAGGTGGTCCATTTGACACATAGACCAGAGGAATCATTGTGAGCACTTACAAAGCATTGGCAACTTCTACAAGGAGTAAAACACAGCTTTCTCCATAGTAACTACTGCTGCTCATTTAACCATTAAAAAGCAATTAGAACACAATAGCATATGGTTCTGTTTTGGATGCAGATCCTACGTTGTATTCTTGAGGCTAATTTTTCCTTTTTATCTATTGCTTAAGTGTAAAATGACTTGCAATCTGAATATGTATTTGCTATGGACTGAATGTCTGTTCTCCCAGTGTGCACAGATTGAAGCCCTAGCCCCCAACATGACCATATTTGGAGAGAGGGCCTGTGAGGAGGTCATGCAGGTTGAATGAAGTCATAAGAGTGGGGCACTAATCCAATAGGGTGGTACCCTTGTATGTAGAGGATAAGAGCACCCCCAATCTCTCTCAATATCTCTCTCTCTCTCTCTCTCTCTCTCTCTCTCTCTCTCCCCCTCTCCCTCTCCCTCTCCCTCTTTTACTTCCTTCTACTTCATATTCCTCTCTCCCTTTAAAGAGGTCAGGTGAGCACACAGGAGGATAGCAGCTGCCTACAGGCCGGGAAGAGAACTCTCACCAGACACTGAACCCTGCTGGGCCTTGACCTTGGACTTCCCAGCCTCCAGACAGGTGAGAAACAACTTCCTGCTGTAAAAGTCATGAAGTCTGTGGAATTTTGTGTGGCAGCCCAAGCAAACGAATACAATAGACCAATCCACAAAAAAACGAATCGAATCCATGGTAAGTTAACTGCGGGTGTTTAAGGCTGACCCCACCGAGCTATGGATCTCAGACAGTGAATACCATGGACCACCTTCCGGTTTAGAGGAAGCATAAACAAGCAAGAGGCTAGGCATCTGCTGTGTCGTGAACGTTAAGAATCCTGAGGGCAAAAAAATGTTCCTATTAAAATGTCCTTTTTAAAAAAGTTGACCTTTATACCCTTAAAGCTTTAAAAACAAAAACAAAAATCCTCATCCAAACAAAATAAACGACAAGCCTTCTCCTCATTTTAAGACACTTGATGCAAAAACACTCCCACCCTTGATCTGTTCCAGGGCGGCCGGAGCTGCTGAGTCCTGTGAGCTCAGGCCTGTGGAAGGTGTGCAAACACAGTGCTGCCTGCCCCGGGGAAGGTAAACACGCTCTCCCTTCTGGAAGGCAATCTGCTGCGGTTGTCAGGACGAGGCAATGGAATGGCTGGTTTCCAGGCCCCGGCCTGCCCAGCATCCCTGTCCCCACCCCCCGCGGGACCCCGCGGCCTGACACTCACTGCAGTGAGCCTCGTCGCTCCAGTCGTCGCAGTCGTTGTAGCCGTTGCACTGCAGTTTCCCGGGGATGCAGATCCCGCTGGCGCACAGAAAGCTCTCGCCCCCTCCACAGAACGCTGCAAGGGGAAGGAAAACGACGTCAGAACAGAAGGGACTGATGAATATAATGGAATCAGGGACATAGAAAGGGAGTGGACTGACAATTCTCAGCGGGGAGGGGGTCTGAAGGATGTGGGAAGAGATTGGACAAAGGTCTTACACCGATGAATAAAGCCAGTGGCGAGGGGTAAGGGCATGGGGTGGGGTGGGGAACCAGGTGGAGGGGAAGTATGGGGGGGAAAAAAAGAGGAACACCTGTAATAATCTGAACAATAAAGATTTATTTAAAAAAAAAAAGAAAAACAACGTCAGAATAATGCTTTGGTTTTTTGTTTTTGTTTTTCCTTTTAAAAACAGGAGAAGCAAATAAAGAACAAGAAAAAACTTCCCTTGCTGTTCAACAGATTTGTTTCTAAATCCCCCCAGTTTCATGGTCCTCAGTGCCCCTGTGGCCCTCCAGCCCCTTCATTGTGAGATGACTTGGGAATAAATGCAGACTGTTGGCCTCGGGAAAGCAGAAGAAAGCGGGCCCGGGGGCTCGCAGAGCGACAGGCGTCATGCTTGGAGCTCAAGAGAGCAGCCCCATCGACTGTTCAGCCTCTGTGGGGACACCACCAAATGGGAGTATTTTTCTTAATAACTGAAAACTATTTCAAACGGAAGTGCTATTTATTGAACAAATACTTTTTAAAAGCTTTCAATAATAAACCACATACATGTGATGATTAGGAAAAAAACAAAGACAAAAAACAAACCCCCCTTCCCTTCTGAAACACTATTCAATGTTGCACAGAGAAAGTTACAGTAAAATAGTCAACTAGTTGGTTTGGTACGTTTCTATGATGCTATCATGTGCAATCCTCACAATATCAACAACAAAAGTCTGGTTTTCCATTAAACCCCACGATTTCCATAGCGATACAAATTAAAGCTACGGACTTCACCTGCCGAAATATGAAAGGCGTTTATATTTTGTATTGAGGAGGCTACAGGCACAGACTCCTGAAGGGTGCAGAGGAAACCAGATTTAAAGTGAAAAACACTTGGATTGTACTAGCCGGTCTAGACAGTCTCCTCTCTGCAGGGTTAAGAGAAAGTGTTCAAGGAATAAGTGTTGATCCTATGGTGAGGCTGGTGTTTTTTTTTCTGTGTTAGACTAGAGAGTGCGTGAATTCCATCTGTCTGCATTTCAGCAACTGCAATGCCTTGGAAGAAGGATTGCATTCCCTGCCTTATGGTGCTGATGATTCCTCGGAAATGCAGCTGAGAGCTCAACAGGAAATCTCTAGACTTCATCTTTAAGACCCTATATATTTTACTGCAGTAAAACTATTTCTTGTGTATGGCTATATCAAATCTGGATCAAATTTAAAGCCTAGCATGGCTTTGCATTGTTTTGATTATCGCTATCCCGTGGTGTCTTGGATGATTCTGCAGAAACTGACTTCTGTGTGGTTCCTCAGTGGGAGGTGTGGCTTCCCTCGGCTTTAGGACATTGTCAATTGTTTCTTTATTCTTTCTTTAGAGGTTCACAGGTTCATTAATCAATGTTATTTTTGTAAAATTAGAATAACTGTTGAATACTCTCTGTTTGATTTCTCCTTAACTTGTATTTAGAATTTCTACCTTTATTTGTATGAAACTGTTCAACTAGCCAAGTACTTCAAACACATCTTATTTGGAATTTCCAAACAGCCCCCTTGAAGTAGACAGGTAGACATTCTATCACATCATCCTTGGGGGAAGTGGTAGTTTACAAATACAGGAGCTAGAGTGTCATGTGGTGAAGACAGCAATTGCCAAAAGCCATGCATCCAGGAAGAGGTGAAAACCACCCAGAATGGTGAGGTCTGTGCTCAAGGCTCAGTCCTCCACACTCTCCCCAGTCCTTGTTTTTAGTACAGAAACAGCTGTGGTCAGTTCAAGGCCGCCAGGGTCAGGTAAAAGTTCAAACTTGCCTTTATTTTTCTCTCTAAACAAAAGATAAATGTCTTTTGGGTGGACTGGACCAGATGAGATGACATTCCATGTCAGCTCTGGCTTTTTGGGAGTATTTCCCGGGAGAGCTCTTTCTTTACAAGTTTCTGTAGAGATTTTCAACCATAAATTTTACTGTTTTATAACAACCATCTTCCAACAGCCTTTATTTAGGCTTAGCCCTTTAGATGACAAAGGGATTCCCTGAGGCAGCCATGCTATGCAATTTTGAGACCATTTTCACTAACATCATCTATAATTCTAAGAGGTGCATATTGGGCTTTAAATAAATGGCAGATTGGTCAAGGGAAGATTCATTCATTCATTCATTAAACATATTGACTACCTACCATGTGCTAGGCATTATTCTAGCACCTAGAAATACAGCAGTAAAGAAAACAAAAATAATTCCCCCACCTTCATGTAGCATATACGCTAATCATCATCTGATAGATACTTTTACCAACTAAAGACACATCACACCAACATTGACTTCTATCTACACACATGACATTTAAATAACATTAATGCAAAGATTTCAGTGTACAGAGGTACAGTGCCTAAGATGTTAGTTTACCTGTCCAGTAGGTGAGGTCAATTACAAATCACCTGAACTTGAAAATTCCATGGATGCTGAAGAATATATCCCCGTGAAGATGATCAGCTCTTTCTACTATTCTTGTCTCTGATAACAGACTGCTGAAATAACAGCCATAGCCTGAAATGACCTTTAGATGTTCTACAACCATTTCCAGCCCTCTCAGTTCTCTCTGTCTGTGTATTACAGGCAGCATTTACCAGTATATTGGCAAAGAGTATTTTTCAGAAATCACTCACCAGTCTCTGACTGTATAGTGTCCTCACTCATCCTGTCTTGGAGCCCCTATTTAAATTCTGAAGCTCCTGTTCAACTCTACCTCTGAAGAGAGAGCTGACCTGTCACAGAGCATCATCACCTGACCCTGTACTAAGAGCTTGTCAGTCCTTCATTGAACATGATGCTTGAAATGAAGTTACTGCCAACCATATCGCTTTTATCTTTTACAAGGCTATTTAACTAGAGAAAGAGAATGAGTGTAATCTTTCAGCGGCTAATAGAAGAATTCCTCCTGTGGAGAGCACTGAATCTTTGGATATAATAGGCTGATAAAGTCATTGGGTGAAAGATAAGATGTGACAGAGCAGAGTAAAAACCCCAAGTTATGCTCAAGTGAGCAAACTTGCTCTTCACCCTACCTTCTGAGTCATATCAACTGGATGGTCCCTCATTTTGTCAAACATTAATATGTTTGGGTAGGTGTGCATAGGGATATCAGAAAGTCCTGTGTATAAGAAGAGTGAGGATCCCCAAGGGGAGAGAGAGGAGGGAGCCAGTGTGCTGGGCACTGCCAGGAGGGAAACATAAATAAAAAGTTGGCTGAGCCTCCCTGAGGGGCAGGGTATATCTAGAGAAGACCCTTTGGAAGACAGAAGTATCTAATGGGATATTTCAAGTTGTTTTCTGAGGAATGGGAGGGGTAATCACTTTTTCCACCTGCCATATGGAATCAGCAAAGCTTATGTTGCTCTCTAATTTTCCACTCATTTACTTGGCCAATTTGGCATTCTTCTAGGAGCTCGGGGTACATCACTGAATACCAAATAGATCCTTTGCTTTGTGGAGGTTATATTACAGGGAGGCAAACAATATCAATGAGCATAATAAATGAGAAACTTTCTGTAGCCCTAACCGGTTTGGTTCAGTGGATAGAGCGTCAGCCTGTGAACTCAAGGGTCCCAGGTTCGATTCCAGTCAAGGGCATGTACCTTAGTTTCAGGCACATACCCAGTAGGGAGTGTGCAGGAGGCAGCTGATCGATGTTTCTAACTCTCTATCCCTCTCTGTAAAATATCAATAAAATATATATTTTTTAAAAAGCTCAAGAAATTTCTGTATTTTAGGTCAGAAGGTAATGAGTGCTATGAAAACAAAAAAAGAGTACAACAGATGAAAAAATACAGGAGATGTCAGGGTGGGGTAGGACAAGGCCCCAAATCAATTAGAGTGCCAGGACAGGTCTCATTGAAAGCTGACGTTAGCAACACCTTGAAAGATGTGGGGGATTTAACCAAATCTCAGGGGTGGATTTCAGCAGAAGTGCCAATGCAAAGACCCTCAGGCAGCCCTAACCGGTTTGGCTCAGTGGATAGAGCTTCGGCCTGCAAACTGAAGGGTCCTGGGTTGGATTCTGGTCAAGGGCATATGCCCAGATTGCCGACTCGATCCCCAGTCGGGGGCGTGCAGGAGGCAGCCAATCAATGATTCTTTCTCATTACTGATGTTTCTATCTCTCTCCCTCTCCCTTTCTTTCTAAAATTGAATATATATATATATTTTTTTTACTATTATTTTTTAAAGACCCTCAGGCAGGGGCATGCCTGGCAGGTGTCAGGAACAGCAAGGAGACATGTGTGGCTAGAGACAGACAGACACACAGAGCGACAGAGAGAGACAGAGATGCACCAAGGAAGGGAGGTAAGGAGGGAGGGAGGAAGGAAGAGAAAACTTCCAAACAGGGATTGACTAATTAATAAATATACTACTTTACTATTTAGTGTAGAAGTCACAAACAGGATTCTGCAGCAATTTTGTAAAAAATCATTGGAAAATAGCCTGCCCAGTGTGGCTCAGTGGTTAAGCATTGACCTATGAGCCAGGAGGTCACAGTTTGATTCCTGGTCAGGGCACATGCATGGGTTGCAGGATTGATCCCCAGTAGGGATGGGGGTGGGGAGGGGGCACGGGACATGCAGGAGCCAGCCTCTCAATGATTCTCTCTCATCATTGATGTTTCTATCTCTCCATCTCCCTTCCTCTCTGAAATCAATAAAAAAATATTTTTTTAAATAATTGGAAAATAATCCCTGGATGGGTGACTCAGTTGGCTAAAGTATCATCCTGTACACCAAAAGGCTGAGGATTCAATTCCCAGTCAAGGAACATAACCCAAGTTTCGGGTTCGATTCCCAGCCAGGGCATGTATGGGAGGCAACTGATCAATGTTTCTCTCTCTCCCTTCCCTAAAATCAATAAAAAAATGTATCCACAGTGAGAATTTAAAAAAATCATTAGAAAATAAGATGTACACTGGGACTCTGTTATTTATAATTTCCTACAAATAAGTACAATAACATAACTTCAACTTTCCAAAGAACATAGACGATTTAGAAATTGCATGCTGAAAGGCAGGCAGAGGTTTCTAATTACTCAAACATTTTGGAGGGGTATCACTTTCTCACTTTGCTTTAGGAAATAAACACTTTATCTTCTGAACAAATAATTATCATTTAATGGCACTTTAAAATATTTTGAGATTTTTTTCTCCACTCTTAAGGCTATCTCAAAAGGTATTTTAGAAGTACTCACTATGAATCATAAAATGAAAATGATGGAACAATATTATAAACTACCTTTGACCAATTTCAAACAAATGTAGGATGTGTCATATGAAAGAGTTGGCCGTGTGTATAAATCTAACATAAATAAAAGAAATATATATGATTTGGAAAGAATATAGTCCCTTGCAAGCATGTGGTAGTATCTGAAACATTATAGGTATTAACATGTTTCCAGACTTTTACTAAACGTGTAACTCAGTCATGACATCTATGGAAAGTCTTAGGAGAAAGATAAAGGAAGAAAAATAACCAGTTTGAAGAGCTCTCTCATGTTATCTTCCTTATTTGTTAGGCTACACAAATTGGATTGATTTCATTTCACAAGTTAATAGTTTGTGGATATCACTTGCAACACAAACCAAATTTATTTTTAATCCCAGTTTCTTTTATTTTAGTCAATTTTATGTATTGACCATCTTAATGCTGGAATAAATTATCTATGATTTTGCAATATTGTGGCTAAAGACCCAGAAATAGAATAAACATATATATTTAGAATTTACTATGCAAAGAACTTTGAAAAAAACTATCTGTCAAGAACAGATTACAGTTCTACTCTAATGTCTAGAAATTCATTTCCAATCCCATGAAGACTTCCCTACCTACTTTCTGTTGTTAATTATTATAACAGAGTATTCCAAAGCATTACCAATCATAAAATTCACTGATCCTCAGGATACTGTAGGGTCTCACCTGTCTTTCAGATCAGAGAGAAGGATTCAAAGCTTATGAAGCCCTAGGTTAGAGCTCTGTCGAAAACCCTCTCTACTCTCCATCCTCATATATATATATATATATATATATATATATATATATATATATATAATTGATTTTTTTACAGAGAGGAAGGGAGAAAGATAGAGAGCTAGAAACATCGATGAGGGAGAAACATCGACCAGATGCCTCCTGCACACCCCCTACTGGGGATGTGCCCACAACCCAGGTACATGCCCTTGACTGGAATCGAACCCAGGACCCTTCAGTCCGCAGGCCGATGCTCTATCCACTGAGGCAAACTGGCCAGGGCTCCATCCTCTTAACTGATGGCAACAAACCCCCCTCACTTACCCCCACGCAGTAGTAGCCCATGGGACAGCACAAATTCCATCGGCAAGGCTGGGAAAACCTAGATACTAGTACTTCGGGTTCTCTAATCATTTAAACTTAAAAGACTCCAAACATTCAAGTAACTTGAATTCTAACTACTATTATAATTTGAAAATGTTAATGGTGATGAAACTGGTTTATAAACATTCACCCTAATATCAATATTGATACTGACTGGATCTATAGACAGGAGAAGTAATTATACTATATGATATAATTATATACAAATATATGTTTTATATTTATTTACATATATTATAAATATATTATTATTCAATAAATAGAATACATAACAAATACTATATTGCATAATATATTTATAATAATATCGTTAAATAAATAAATAAAATAAATATGTTATATTACTTTTCTGTCCTGCTTTGGAAAGTTATTCAACCTTTTGGAGCCTCAGTTTCCTTATCTGAATTCTACCTGTTTTGGGACTGTCTTTGAGAATATTAATCAGCAATATCAAGTGTATGGCACCGAACTGGGTAAAACCCAGCATGTTCTGTTTACTAAGGCTGGGGAGCAGGTCCGTCACTCCTGAAGACACCCATCACAATATGTCAAGAAAAAATGCCTTGTGCTTAGAGGGTTTACCTGCAAATAGCTAGGGGTCCAGCCCTGTGGATACAGCAGACCTGGAAGGCGGGGGGTGATTGTATTCTTTGTAACAACCGAGATAACAGAAAAACAACATGATTCTGACAGATCGTCACTCAGAAACCAATATAACAACATCTAGGGTTGGAATGCCTCACTTTCCTTGGGCTCCTAGACAGAAAAGGGAGTCAACTGCTCCAAGAAAGTTCACTTTTGCTGTTAAATCACGTGTGTCCTGTGAAATGGTTTACATCCTGGTAGAACACAGAGGTGTCCTCTGAATTTCTTTCCCATGCTTCCCCCACTTTCTGCCACGGCATGCCTTTCACGGCGCAGCTACAAAAGTCTCTCCTAGGAGCCCTCGTTACCAGGATTGTATATAACAAAGCCACACAGACTAAACCTAACACGGGAAAAAGTCAACCTTGCCTAAAACTAAATATAAGCACAATTTAATTAACTTGCATTCCAGAGTCACAGCTGCCAACTTGTTGAGACTAGAAGATTGGGTACACAGCACCCAAAGGCTCAGAGGAAGGGGGTGGGGGGGAAGAGAAACTGCTCATTTTCTTTCCAAAGTCTTCACGGGACTCATATGATCCTTTGTACCAATAAACAGGAATAATATCCCCTTTGAACAAGATAAAGGCATCCAATAGGGTGGGGGCGGGGCCAGAATGAGCTAATACAGGAAGAGGTGAAGTTTCAGGAGAGGCCAACGTTTCAGGAGGGACTAGAAATGTATAAAAAATAATCTTGTATTCAGATCAGCCCCGAGTCAAGTAGGGAATGGTCTGCTTTATGAAAGGAGTTCGGGAAAAGCTGCAGATACTAGGAAGTCAAAACCTAGGTACCTATCACTGTAAATTCTCATAACTGCAATTTGAGCAGAGATGTTGTGATGTCTAAGATACTCTCCTGATCAGCCTACTGTGCTGAAACTAACCATGGGGAACGAGGACATGAGGGTCGTCAATGGGAGATGGGTTGGGGGACTGAGCTAAGCATGGAGGTGATATTGCTTGGAAAAGGGTACTTCTAAGCAGAATCACCAGATGGCATCCATACTCAGCCCATAGACCCTGTGAGGCAAGGACTCAGTCTGAGCTTGTGGAGACTCAGGGAATTCCAGTGGGGGACTTATCTTTTTTTTTTTCCTCTAAAGAACATTGAGTAAATTTTAAATCCCACTTTGGCCAATTATTACTGCAGAAAACTGAGAAGTTTTTCACAATTGAATTCTACTCATATCCTTGGTACATTTTCTCTATTGGTTTTCTTCCTTATTTGTCTATTGGAGCTCCTCTTGTTGAAATTATTTTCTCCCAGGCCACCCATCATTTATTTGTTTTTTAATTTGTAGTCTCTTGAGCTATGCAAAAGTTTCACATATGGGTGTTGTCAAATACACCAGTCTTTATGGTTTATGTCTTTATAAACCATATCTATGTGTGTCAGAGTACAGAAACTCTATGAAGGCTGTGACTGTTGTTTTTTATTTCCTACTATAGCCATAAGACCTAGAAGAGTGGCACGAATGTAGCATGGGCTAAATAAACTTTGCATTCGGCCCAGAGCCTTTCTAGAACATCTGGAAACTACCAAGACCAAAATTAAGAGTCACATTCTGGCCAGAATAACACTAAAAATAGGCCACAGGGGTAGGGAAATCAGATCAGGTTTCTTGATAGTCAAAACTAATTTTGATCTGGCCATTAGAGATTGACTAATTTTTGTTAAAATAAGAAGGCTTCCCATGTGGCTGAAATGGTCAAAATATAAAATATATAGTCTGAATTCTATTTAAAGGAATAGAATAAAAGACCTCTGGAGATGCTTTTGAGATTTAAGTTTCAGAGAAATGCCAAAGGGAAGGAAGGTGGTGACTAGGTACTTTCAAATACCAGCCACTAGAGGGAGACCACATCTTAAACCAAACCACAGGGCCCATAATACACTTGTGGGAAGTATCCAGGTTGTGACAGTATTTAAAAACAACTGTATTTTCAGTGTTTATGTTAAAATCAAATCACTTTTCTTTAAAAAAAAAATCATTTTGCATTTTAAATACAGGCACAAAAATATGAATCCTCATAGACCAACGCGTTCGGAAACACTAGAGCATACTGTGTGTGTTTATTGCAGAATTGACGTTTCCATTCTCTTAATAACCAATACATTTCAGAAATACAGTTTTTACTTAGCCAATTTTATTTCAAGTGGCTTTTTGTACATTTTTAGAACTGCAATTGCCACCTAGTGTGATTTTTGTCTGAAATCGAAATGGACTTTTCAGCAGGTGATCTCATTACAAGATAAACTCATCACAGATGCCTGTGGGAATGTCTCACCCTGGCACCCGGGGCGGAAAGGAACTCCTCGGGACTGGAAACGTCCTGAAACGCTGGTACCACAAGCTCTCAATGCCTCTGCTCTAAGAACTGCCCCTTTTTCTCAGCAACCCTCCTCCTAAGAAGAATGTGTCACGGCCATTCCAGGGTCCTATAAAGGACAGACAGAAAAGGAGGCCAAATACTTCACAAAATTTGGCATGATTCTAAGGGCTCCTGGGAGGTCTCCCTGCCTAAAGTATTTCCCAGCTGAAATTCCTCAGTTTGGTTTTACTCATTGGACCTCAGCCAAGAGTCCTCAAAAGGCAGTTCCTGGGGACTCCTCGTTCATCCAAGTGTTGGAAATGGCAGAAATCACAGGCCTTACAGCGGTCATAAGAGGCAAAGCCATTATCAGTGATTAATACTTAAGAGATATACTTTACAGATTAATCTTTATTATTAGGATGAAAAATTGGCATGACAAATAGCAAAGGGTGGAACCTAAAGCATGGGGTCCTCAGCACAGACATTCCTGGGCAAAGTACTTTGAGAACCAAAGGTCAACGTGGGATCAGCAAAGGCCAAAAGGGGTGGGAGGCGGGGGGGGGGGGGGAGCAAAAAAATATATACTTTTTCGCCCAGCTGGTGTTGCTCAGTGGTTGAGTGTTGAACTTCAAACCAGGAGGTTCAATTCCCAGTCAGGGCACATGCCTGGGTTTGGGCTCCATCCCCAGTAGGAGGTGTGTAGAAGGCAGCCAATCAGTTATTCTCTCTCATCATCTCATCATTGATGTTTCTACCTCTCTATCCCTCTCCCTTGCTTTCTGAAATCTCTCTCTCTCTCTCTCTCTCTCTCTCTCTCTCTCTCTCTCTAATATATATATTAGTATACTTAAAAATATATTTTTTCCCTTCAAAAATATTTCATTATTTATAAAACATAATGGCCATAACGGAGATATATGAGAAACAACATAAACTTATAAATTGCACAAAAATAATATATTTGTGTCATAATTTAATATGATACAATTAATAATAATATATTATTAATATGACTTTCTGGTTCGATTTTTTGAAAATTCTTTTAGTCCCTCATCAAAATATAAACTTTTAATGTGTATAATTGAAAAAGGCATCAGTAGCTCAACAAAAATGCAAGAGTGCAAATAATATTTGTTAATTTTTCATTTTGACAAGGATCATTTTTCAGATGCAATTTTTAATGTTGCTGTTAAGAGAATTTTAGCCGAAACCGGTTTGGCTCAGTGGATAGAGCGTCGGCCTGCGGACTCAAAGGTCCCAGGTTCGATTCCGGTCAAGGGCATGTACCTTGGTTGTGGGCACATCCCCAGTGGGGGGTGTGCAAGAGGCAGCTGATCGATGTATCTCTCTCATCGATGTTTCTAACTCTCTATCCCTCTCTCTTCCTCTCTGTAAAAAATCAATAAAATTAAAAAAAAATAATAAAATAAAATAAAATAAATTCAAAAAAAAAAAGAGAATTTTATAGGCTATGACAGATTGGGATAGATTTCTGATAAAGTATCCCAAAATACAAATTTTAATGTGTCTAAAGCTGATGATTTTCATGTGGCAATTTTAATAAAAATATTTAACTTTTCATGTGAATCAATTTAGTGTAAGTCTGAATTTAATTTTAAATATAAATTAATAAAATGGCATTTCAATATTTCTTTTATTTCCTGTTAGCTGTGGAGATCAAATAAAAAATAAAAAATGGCTTCAAATTTTGTATATAATTCAAAATGCCTGTTTATACATGCTATTGCTGTATTGCCAAGTTTAAGAAAAATTTTCATTTTATATTATCCTCTTTGTTAACCCTCTGTATGCCATAAGAATCTATAGACGCAATTAAATTCAAAATACCGTGGCATGTGGGGATGGTTTCTGTTTTGGACGTGTGGCAGTTAACTGGTTAATATAAGGTTAACTGGTGAATATAATGAAACTCACAGGAAAAGAGTGCTATTTTTTCACTGACAATGGTTAAATGTAATATCTATTTCTAAGCCTGTAACTATTCATTTTGCAATGTTTCAGCATTCAAAACCAAGGATTCTAAGTCTTTGAAGAATAATCCTAAGAACTCGGGGATAAATGCTTTATTACAATGTTCATGTATATACGCACTATAAAATTATTTACTAACGAAGTCTGCTGTCCACACACCAGCAACTGCTGCCTCAAGGTTCAGGCTGGAGAGTTAACATTTGTGCAGCTGCCACGGGGACAGGCTCCAGGGAGCACCGGACGAGCACCTCCCTCAGTTTCCCATGGGCACCCCTCCTCTACCCCGGGACCAAGCAACCACTACCCCCTCCCAACCTGCTCTGTCGTAGCGTCTGTAGTCGTAGCGCCATCATGGCCACCGATCTGGGCCCAGGTCCTTGCCCAGCCACCTGGGGACCCTGTGGAGTCCCAGACAGTCCTCGGGCCAACTGCTCAGCACCCACATCACCCACCGCTATGCCCGTTGGCACATGTCCACATATCCACATGCTACCACCTAGCATATCTCTGCCACTCACACACATGATCCATTGTCCCATCAAACCTCAGTTACAAAACACAGTATAAAGACAAAGTTATTAAGAATTTTAAGACAGAGACAACAGAGCATGAAACCAAGCTTAGAAGCCCTCTGAGTGCAGGGACCTGGGCCACTGCACAGATCACCAGCCCGTGAGGCTGGCCCTGCCCTAAGCCTTCCAGGGCAGAAAGGGAGGCAGGGGGAGGATGAGATGGGGATGAATAACCATGACAAGTCCTTTGGACAGGGGTCCCAGCATCCATGGTTTCTCAAACTCTAACTCCTGGGTCACCGTATCCATGCTCTCACCCGTCTCTTCTGCCACACCCAGCACATTCCGTCCTGCGGAGTCACAGTCTAGACATGGGAACCACACTGCAATGTGGCAGGGCCTGAGCTATGCAGGCCCCACCTCTTCACAGTGATGGAGCGAAGGTGCGGCCATGGTCACCGGCTAAAGAACACGCTTCCCAGCCGCTTTGCCGTCAGGGGTGGCCCTGCTACTAAATTCTCCACAACCGAATACAAGCAGATTCGTCTTCCTCTTTGCCTGCGTAAAAGGGACTTGCTGCCCTATGCTTCCTCTCTCTGCCCTCCCACAGCTAGAGCAGAGAGAGGACTCGGCCAGCTTCCATGATACAGTAAGGGCTTTGGTCTAGGGCAGTGGTCGGCAAACTCATTAGTCAACAGAGCCAAATATCAACAGTACAATGATTGAAGTTTCTTTTGAGAGCCAAATTTTTTAAACTTAAACTCTTCTAACGCCACTTCTTCAAAATAGACTCACCCAGGCCGTGGTATTTTGTGGAAGAGCCACACTCAAGGGGCCAATGAGCCGCATGTGGCTCGAGAGCCGCAGTTTGCCAACCACTGGTCTAGGGAATGGTGAAGCAAAATAAATAAATAAATATGCCCCACCCGGTTTGGCTCAGTCGATAGAGCATCGGCCTGCGGACTGAAGGGTCCCAGGTTCGATTCTGGTCAAGGGCACATGCCTGGGTTGTGGGCTCGATCCCCAGTGGGGTCGTGCAGGAGTCAGCCAATCAATTACTCTCTCTCATCATTGATGTTTCTATCTCTCTCTCCCTCTTCCTTCCTCTCTGAAAGCAATAAATATATACTTAAAAAATAAAATTAAATAAATAATAAAAATAAAAATGGATAGAACCTAAGTCTTGGGTGACTTCCTAAAACAAGCCTGACTTGGCAAACTGGAAACTTCATCTTGGACCTACTGCCTGTCGGAGAAATACAATGTTACTTTCTTTAAGCCACTGCATTTCAGGATCTCTCCTGTCACCGTGTGTTAGTTTTTCTATAACTAATCCAAACGGTTTGACCATGGGGAGGTTTCATTCCCATTGTCCATCTGTGAGTAGAGGAAGATCTGAGAATGAAGTTACATCCCTGGAATGAAAGTCAGGACCCAGGAAGAAGGCGGGTCCGTCACGTGTCCCAGTGAGGACTCTGGATGGACCTTCCCACAGAAATATGCATTGACACACGCCAGCTGTGAGCCTAAGAGGCTTTGGGAATGCTCGCCAGCCCAGAGATGGAAGCACAACATTGCTTCAGAGAGAAACATATTTCTTTGAAATACAAATCTATCTTTGAAATACAGCCGATTTATTGGCTGGCGGCTGTCTGTAATTCTGTAGTGACTATTGACAATACATGCAAACTACGAGGCACGATATCTGACACCAAGTGAGCTCTTGTTCAGTTTGATTTCTTTATTATTACTGACCTTATTAAACTGACATAATATAGGCAGCAAAACCAAGAAGGAATTTATTTTGAGGAAGTATACTGCCTCAGGCTTGTGGGATCTGTGGCCCACAATCTCTCCCTCCCCTGACCTCACACACAGCGGTATGAGGGATATATTAGTTAAATGTCCTCAAATCTCGCAGCTACCACAAACAGTTATAGCACATTTTTTTCTGCAAATAAACTGCACAAACCATTACCTCAAAAAATGTGTGAGGTGTTAAAATATTCACCAAAGCAGACAATTAGAAGTGATGAGTTAGAAAACCGACATGGAAGGAAATGACTCTCCATCACAAAGGACAAACCAGAAATTTAGTACAAGAGAGAAACATGAAAGTAGGAGCCACCAAACCCACTCCTCCCGCCACCCTCACAAGAGCCTGGCATTAGAAGAAATAAGTTTATTTTCTTCTGCAAGATTAACCTTACAATCGATAATACACAATGGATCAGGGCAAGATGGTTTTTAAAAACTGAGAAAGCAAATGGGCTGCTACTTTGAAAAATAAAAAAAGAAGAAGAAAAGGAAAACAATCAAACTTTCTTTAAAGCCATAGGGAATAAAAAGAGATAATGGAAAAATCTTAAAACTTAATTAGGTGTGGAGAAAATCTGGGAAGAGGGGAAACCGGGAAGTCAGACTTTTAATTAGTCACTTATCTCTAGAGCACTCCTTTCAGAGCGTGAACAATGAATAAGACCATAACAAAGAAAGCAAGATGAGCCAGGTGAAAATCTGGAGAGAGATTTCTTAACTAATCTGGACTTGGCAGTACTTCCTTTGTTCAGCACTTTTAAGGAAGGAAACATTGCACATAGCAAAGACAAATCAAATAACTGAAGTGTATATTTAACATTTTTAATATGTTCGTAATCTTATTAGAGTTTTGTGAAATAGAACCCTTGTTCTCCACTTTCTTAAACCGAGTGTGCTAATTTTTCACATTCCCTTGCTGTCTTTATGATGAGCCGCAAGAACATCCCAGTGCTACCTACCGGGAGATTCCTGGAGTGAATTCCCGCCTGTGCTAAACTGCCTAGGACCGCTTGCCATGTAGGATGTATCGCTCTTGCCTGTTATACGCAGTCTCAACAGTCACCAACTCTACTGCTGTAGCGAAAGCGGCACCAGGAGTTCTATCCACCTCCATTTCCAATTTGTGTGCCATTAAGAACAGAGATCTGGGAGACCTCCCCAACAACCCTGGTTTTCAGATTTGTTTCCAACATAAAAGTGAGCAGGCTGTGAAAGAGGACCTCAGGAAATGTTTTTAACGACAGAGTGAACATCTGGCTGTTAATTTCTTTTGTTGTTTTTTAAATCATTGATTGTATGCTGAATAATTTAGGTGGCAACCTCTGGATAAGTGCTACCATATAGTCAAATGACTGAACTAAAATAGAGACAATGAAAAGAAACTGTCGCTATAGTGGAAAGAGCATAGAACTTGACCATTATAACCGGGTTCAAGTCCCAGCTCCTCTGGCTGTATGAACATGCACACCGACTATGCAGAGGTATTTTGAAGGTTAAAGAGATCAGGTCAAGTACCTGACTCCATACTTGGCACAATAAAGCTCACACAGGCGAGCTATGCTATTATTTTTACATCACTGAATACTTAGTGGAAATTTGGGTTTATATGCTAATATACTCAAAAGGGTTATTATTATTGCAAAGCCAAAATTTAATCTGCAAGAGAAAAATCAACTTTAAATTGTTTTAGGTAAAATCAGGTTAATTAGATTTCCTGAATTTTAAAGCTGGAAGAGACTGGCATTCACACAGCCCTGCCTCCTCTTCCTAGAGATCAGGAAAGCAAGACCAAAGAGTCAACATGATTGGCCAAAGTCACAAAGCTAATTAGAATGCAGTAGCAGGACCAGGACCCAGGTTTCCCAGTGTTCAATACAGTGCTTTTCAGCAAATACGAATTAATCTAGAGCAGAGGTTGACAAACTTTTTCTATAAAGGGCCAGATAGTAAATTTTTTAGGCTTTGCAATGCATATAATCTTTGTTGAAACTATTCAGCTATGCCATTGTAGAACAAGAGCAGCCACAGAAAATACATACATGAACAAGCATTGTGTTTCAATAAAACTTTATAAAAATGGCGGCAAACTGTATTTGGCTCATGAGCCATACATAGTTTACTGGCACCTGATCTAGAACAAGTTGACAAACTTTTTAACTAAAAGAAAATGATGTGTATAATTTCAAATCAACAAATCTATTGTCAATACAGTAAACTGGATGGCAATAAAAAAACTTATAAGAGTGATTATATATGTGTTCTAAATGGTGCTATTATGACTAATATTTTTATTTTTAAAAAATATTTGTATTGCCCTAACCATTTTGGCTCAGTGGATAGAGCATCGGCCTGCAGACTGAAAGGTCCCAGGTTCAATTCTAGTCAAGGGCATGTACCTTGGTTGCGGGCACATCCCCAGTAGGAGGTGTGCAAGAGGCAGCTGATCAATGTTTCTCTCTCATTGATGTTTCTAACTCTCTATCCCTCTTTCTTCCTCTCTGTAAAAAATCAATACAAATATATTTAAAAAATATATTTGTATTGATTTCAGAGAGGAAGGGAGAAGGAGAGATAGAAACATCAATGATGAGAGAGAATCATCGATCAGTTGTCTCCTGCACACCCCCTACTGGAGATAGAGCCTGCAACCCAGGCATGTGTGCTGACTGGGAATTGAACCCTGACCTCCTGATTCATAAGTTGATGCTCAACCACTGAGCCTCACTGGCTGGGAAGTGACTAATATTTTTAAATGATGTTTGATAATCCTCGCCTCAAGGTCATTATGTTCCTCATTAGTAGTTGGGATAATGCAAGAAAGAAGAGGAGGATCCTTAAGGAAGGAAGTCTAAATTATCTCGGCTACATAAGAAGAGTAAAGAAAACTAAGGCAGTAGTAACATTAAGCTGATTTCAGTTAGAATAACTAAAACACAAAACACTAAGGGGAAAAAAAAAAACTAAGTACGCTAAGCTAAAGAAATAAGCAAATATTGACATCAAAATCTACTGACTACCATAAACTGAAAACACCATCTCCCCCAGGAAACATCCTTAATTTCAGAAGCAAAGAGGATGATCATGGAACCAAGAATAATCTACCAGAAGTAAGAACACACCAAACGTGTATCTGGCTTGATGATACCAAGTCTCATGATCAGAATTTTCATAATATTCTCCAAACACACAAGGAGAGATCTCATGGAGGTAGGTGCCCAAATGCCTTTTCTCCTCCACTAAGGACTAGTGCAAAGAAACCCTTCTGCTGCCATAGGAAGCAGAGACAAATCTCCTGCTCCTAGGCATATGACAGACTGGAATGGGTTTGCCAAGGAACATTGCTTAAGCTGCCTCCAGGGAGCCTTTGAGAGAAGACTAAAACTTTGCAACTGTGCGGCACGAGGGACCCTCCCCGAAGAGGAAGGGAAGCAGCTGAAGACTTCTCAACATCTGAATTTTAAGGAAGCTATTCAAATTGTCATTTGACATACTCAATTGAACTAAATGTATAATCTATTTTCCCTAATGTTTATGCTATTCCCTAGTAGTGAATTGGTTATTTAAAAAAGCACATCTACCCTTGGAGGCACTAAAGAGTAAGCCAATAATATATGATGAGAATGTGGCTCATTACACGGTGCCAACGTGCTCCCAACATCTGTTCAGTTTATGCAATGATTCATTCAGAGTATTCAGTGCTCCGTGCAAACAACTATGATCTTGCAATATTTGATTTATCCTTGAGCTTTTACGCACCCAAACTTTGGTTTCACTGCATGGTTTTGGAAGAAGAAAGGCATAAAGTGAAGCTGTATCAATGGACAAGAGATTGAGTTGTAACTATAAAAGTTTTATGGATCCAACTTCTGCAATTCAAAGGGCTTTGAGTCAATATGATGTTATGAGCCAAGAAACATTTAAACACTTTTGTTCTCTGTCAGAAACACAATTAAAGCTGTTGTCTGAGAATTTTAGTCCATTGTCATTTCCCATACTTTTTATTCATACACATATTTTATAAGTATATAAATTGGATATATTTTATAAATACACTTATATACATGTGTTTTATAAATTTATAATTATATAAAATATAAAAAGTGTTTTTTTATTCATGTATATTTATTGCAATGCAGTTATAATTTATAGCTAAATACAGCTATTAGGAATGCTTCAGCTTTTCAATATAGATAACTAGAGGCCCAGTGCACGGATTCGTGCACCTATGGAGTCTCTTGGCCTGGCATGCAGGGATTGGGCTGAAACTGGCTCTCTGACATTCCCTGAGGGGTCCCGGATTGTGAGAGGGTGCAGGCTGAGGGACCCCACCGGTGCACGATCAGGGCCGGGGAGGGACCGTGGGAGGGTTCCAGGGTGTGTCCGGCCCTTCTTGCCCAGTCCTGATTGGCTGGACCCCAGCAGCAAGCTAACCTGCACTGACCAGCAGGGGTCAGAGTGTCTGACCCCTGGTGGTCAGTGCACAACATAGCAACTGGTCAAATGATCAGACACTTAGCATATTAGGCTTTTATATATATACTAGAGGTCCGGTGCACGAAATTCGTGCACGGAGGGGGGTTGTCCCTCAGCCCAGCCTGTACCCTCTCCAATCTGGGACCCCTCAAGGGATGTCCGACTGCCCGTTTAGGCCCGATCCCTGGGATCGGGCCTAAACGGGCAGTCGGACATCCCTCTCACAATCCAGGACTGCTGGCTCCCAACTGCTTGCCTGCCTGCCTTCCTGATTGCCCCTATCCATTTCTGCCTGCCAGCCTGATCACCCCCTAACCACTCTGCTGCCAGCCTGTTTGCCCCCAACTTCCCTCCTCTGCCGGCCTGGTTATCCCTAACTGCCCTCTCCTGCAGGGTTGATCACCTCCAACTGCCCTCCCTTGCAGGCCGGGTGCCTCCCAACTGCCCTCTCCTGCTGGCCATCTTGTGGTGGTCATCTTGTGTCCACATGGGGGCAGGATCTTTGACCACATGGGGGCAGCTATATTGTGTGTTGCAGTGATGATCAATCTGCATAGTACTCTTTTATTAGATAGGATAGAGGCCTGGTACAGGGGTGGGGGCCAGCTGGTTTGCCCTGAAGGGTGTCCCTGATCAGGGTGGGGTTCCCTTGGGGCATGGGGCGGCCTGAGTGAGGGACCTGTGGTGGTTTGCAGGTGGGCCACGCCCCCTGGCGATGCAAGCAGAGGCTCTGGTATGTGGAATTTATTTTCCTTCTACAATTGAAACTTTGTAGCCTGGAGCAGAGCCAAGCCTGGGGTTCCCTCCGAGGCCTGCGTGTGTTGGGGTTATAATTGAAACTTTGTTGCCTTAGGTGGGTGGGCCCGGCCAGGGTGTGTGGAAAGCTTTGCTTCCCCTGTTGCCGGCGGCAACCCTGGCCTGCTCTCTCAAGCTCCATTCTGCCGCCATTTGTTTGAATTTGTTTACCTTCTATAATTGAAACTTTGTAGCTTGAGTGGAGGCTTAGGCCTGCAACGGCTGGCAGAAAGCTTGGCTTCCTCTGTTACCTAGGAAACCTTGCTCTCTGTGGCTGTAGCCATCTTGGTTTGGGTTAATTTGCATAGTCGCTCTGATTGGATGGTGGGCGTGGCTTGTGGGCGTGGCTTATGCGGGTGTCGGAGGTATGGTCAATTTGCATATTTGTCTATTATTACATTAGACTAGAGGCCCGGTGCACAAAATTCGTGCACAGGGGCAGGGAGGGGGTGTCCCTCAGCCCAGCCTTTACCCTCTCCAATCTGGGACCCCTCGAGGGATGTCCGACTGCCCGTTTAGGCCCGATCCCGGTGGGCAGTCGGACATCCCTCTCACAATCTGGGACTGATGGCTCCCAACTGCTTGCCTGTCTGCCTTCCTGATTGCCCCTAACTGCTTCTGCCTGTCAGCCTGATCACTCCCTAACCACTGCCCTGCCAGCCTGATTGATGTATAACTGCTCCCCTGCCAGCCTGTTTGCCCCCAACTTCCCTCCTCTGCCAGCCTGGTCACCCCTAACTGCCCTCCCCTTCAGAGTTGATCGCCTCCAACTGCCCTTCCCTGCTGGCCATCTTGTAGTGGCCATTTTGTGTCCACATAGGGGCAGGATCTTTGACCACATGGGGGCAGACATATTGTGTGTTGGAGTGATGGTCAATCTGCATATTACTCTTTTATTAGATAGGATAGAGGCCTGGTGCACAGATGGGGGCTGGCTGGTTTGCCCTGAAGGGTGTTCCGGATCAGGGTGGGGGTTCCCTTGGGGCTTGGGGCGGCCTGAGCGAGGGGCCTGTGGTGGTTTGCAGGCCAGCCACACCCTCTGGCGACTCAAGCGGAGGCCCTGGTATCTGGAATTTATTTACCTTCTATAATTAAAACTTTGTAGCCTGGAGCAGAGCCAAGCCTCCTGCTCGCTCCGTGGCTGCCACCATTTCTGTTTGGATTTGTTTACCTTCTATAATTGAAACTTTGTAGCCTTGAGTGGAGGCTTAGGCCGGCAAGGGCAGGCGGGAAGCTTGGCTTCCTCCGTTGCTTAGGAAACCCAAGCCTCCGTCCTGCTCTCTGTGGCGGTAGCCATCTTGGTTGGGTTTATTTGCATATTCGCTCTGATTGGCTGGTGGGAGTGGCTTGTGGGCATGGCTTGTGGGTATAGCGGAGGTATGGTCAATTTGCATATTACTCTTTTATTATGTAGGATAGATAGGCATTTTATTTCTGTGCATCAACTTAAAAAAGAAGGCTTCAACTATCACACAGAAATGTTAATGCTTTACAAATATTACTAAATAGCACAAGAAAGTGAAGCCACTTTCACACTTGTTATAAATGAAATGTTAACTGTAAGAATAATGTGTTGGAAAATCTGTAGAGAGAATGTATTCATTACAATGGAAAGCAGAGAAGTACCTATTAGTTGTAACTGACATTGTAAACAAAATCCCTATAGAAATAATACTGAAAATTGGAACTAAAGTCCATTTTGTAAATGTAAATTGGCAAGACCAAAAAGATGCCTGCCTCTTGAACAAGAGAAGCAGTGTTTAATCTGCTTAAACATTTTGTGTGGAAACAGAGAAAGCTGAGACCTATGGATTTTTCTCATTTATTTTCCATTGTAACATCCTTCAGGGTTTTTCACAGCAACAACAATGGCTCTAAATAAGCAACTCGGGCATGCAAAAACAGTACAGATTCAGCTTTACCAGGTGGTAAAAAATGTTCCTTCTCACCCACAGCTTTGACCAGGTCACCCCTCCCTGCCAGTGGCCTCACCATTGTTCTCCTTATCAGATGTAGACCCCTCTTCTCAGCTCCAAAGGCCCCCTCCAGTTTTCCCAACTTTCATTTCCTCTCGAACCTGCTGTATTCTTCCAGCCAAGAATCCTTCCTCAGTCCTTTCTTCCAGGGCCCGAACCTTCACCACTACCTCTTCCATGCACATCCCTGTGAGAGATGCACTGTCAACAATGAACTTCTCTCAAGCCTGGACTTGCTAGGTTAAATGACCAATTGCTTTTATTTGCTTGTTTTTCTTTTTAAATCTAATGGCATTTGCCCTGTATAAAAGAGATTATCAAATGGGACCAAAACCCCAGTAACAAATTTGTAGAGTATTTTATTTATTCATTTTTTAAATCCTCATCCAAGGATCTGTTTGTTCTTTAAAATTGATTTTTAGAGAGTTAGGGAGAGAAATAGATGATAGATAGATAGATAGATAGATAGATAGATAGATAGATAGATAGATGAGTAATAGATAAATGACAGATATATAGATAGATGATAGATAATAGATAGATGATAGATAGATGACAGATAGATAGATAGATGATAGGTAGATAGATAATCGATAGATAGATAGATAGATGATAGATAGGTAGATAGATAGATGACAGATATATAGATAGATGATAGGTAGATGATAGATAGATGATAGAGAGATAGAGAGATAGATGATAGATAGATAGATAGATAGATAGATAGATAGATAGATAGATAGATGATAGATAGGTAGATAGATAGATAGATAGATAGATAGATAGATAGATAGTAGATAGATAGATAGTAGATAGATAGCCTCCCTTATGTGCCTTGACCAGGAATAGAACCCTAAACCTTTTGGTCTATGGGACAATGCTCCAACCAACTGAGCACCCTGACCAGGGCTCCAGAATATTTTAATCATTCATGTTTAATCTACTAGAACTACATGAGGCATGGTACAGAATAAAAAATAAAGCATCTGCAATACACTTAAATACAGGGGAAATAAGAGACACTCCATTATATTTTACGATTGCTGGTTGTAGGAATTTCAGTTGCTGTAACTTCAAGGCACATGCCAGGACTGGAAGGAATTGGGAAGTTAGGCACAAGATATGAGAGGAACAAAGTCCCAGTCAGCCCCATATCCCACCATGAAAGTGGTAACTTGGCAACGAGATGAGAAGGAGGAACAGAGAGAGTCATGATGAGGAGGGGAAACCGGTTGGCACATGAGCACAGTATTCCAAATAGGAATAAAAATAGACCAGAGCTCAGCCTGCCAGGCAGAACTGCCTTGGGGCATCTGACTAGATACCAAATGCCAAAATGAACACACATTAGTGACATGAATAACTCTGATTAGCCTTAGTTTCTGCAAGTCTATTCTCTTCCCTGCAATAAACATTACTATTAGCTTGCTTATTTTGTGGCCATTAAAACTAATCCTAATGAGACTCCCAGTTGCAATGCAAAAGGTTGGATTAATTTCATGCCCCTAACGTATTTTCTTCATAGCTAAGAGCACCTTCATTCATGCTCTCAAAAATATACTGAATATAAAGGTTATTTTGTCAGAAAATGGCCTAAAATAATGAGCCTTGGTTTCCTTGTCTATAAAATAAGGATAATAGTATATTTCCATTAAGTTGTGTTGAAAATTAATGAGACAGATCTATAAAGCACTTAACACAGCAATGGACACCCAGCATGCATGCAATATGTTAGCTCTTACTTTTGTTATTGATATTACTATTACTATAAGAACCAGATGACAGGTGTCATTGTAACCTAACTTGAGCTATAAACCAATAAAATCTAATCTTTAAACCACACAATTTTATTTATGTGCATCATCTATAGAATACAATGAATCACACTTTTTTCCAAACCCTTTGATTCTCCTCTGTCTGGTCAGGTGCTGGCCTGATTCACAATCAAATGGAGGAAAAACATGAGAGATCAAGGAAAAGGACTAAAGGAGAAGATTTAGTATTCTTTAGTCTGTATGATAGTTAAAAGGTGCATCTGTCCTCAGAGGAGGGCAGATGTCATTAAAACTGCTTTGCAATCTTCTCTTTAAATGTCCTGAAGATTTGTCATTCTTCCTGTCTCCTTCTTTTGCACTTCACACCTACCCTCTGTAAGCTCATCCACTCTCCCTATTTCAGTAAGTACGCTAATGACTCCCAAACTCTTGTCCCCTCATCTCCAACCTCTCTCCTGAGTTTCAGGTACCTACATCCGACTGACATACCAGAAAATGCATGTGTCCAAATGGTGCTCTCTGCCAAACTATTTTTCCCCCTGTGGTCTCTACTTTGGTAAGTTGGTGCCACCAACACCTTCTGCCTCTTCCCAACCAAACACCTGGTTGTCATCGTTCCTTCTACCCTTTCCTCTCCTCGTTGGATCATAATTCTCCAATGTGTGAGTCCTTGGGAACACAGATTTTGTCTTGTCTGCTCCTGAATGCCCAGTGCCTGAAACAATACCCACACATAGTAGGCACTTCATACCCAGCTGCTGTCCACCTGGCACAAAGTAAGCACTCCATACCCTTCTGCTGTCCCCATGAATGGCACAGCATGCGGCCCCATCACTGCTGAATGAGGGGGGAATGTGCTTCTTCAAGCCAAATTCTCAGAAAACAAAAAGAACATTAAAAAGTTCCCTTTTCCTTAGATCTTTCCGTTTGTTCTTCTAATCAAAGCTGTTAAGTAATGTGAAACAGTTTTGTTTTCTATCAGAAAAAGGTACTCTTTCTTTTGTTATAATGTCAAAATGTTAATCCTCTGGCTGTTGAGTTTCACAGTTAAACAAGACATTTTCCGGCATTCAGACTTGATCCTATAAAACTCTGTAAAAATCCTCTATTCAAAAGTTATACTTAGCAGGGAGTCTTCTGAAATCCAAATCGAGAAAATTGGAAACAGCTTAACAACCCCAAAGAATAATATTTCATAAAATCTTAGGAAGTAAAAAGCCAGGTCCCATGGGGCCGCTGGCTGGGTGCATTGACATTAACTCTTTCAGACCCTCAGGCTACTTAGTAGACAGAAGTAAGGTGTCAAATGTTCCTCAAGATTTTTGAGTGATTACATCTAAAATGTTCTGTCATTTCCATTTGATTGATTTTAGTAAAATGGGATTCTAAAGCAACAAATTTCAACTGGTGTACCACAAGAATTTTTTTTAAAAACATGCAATACCTGACTATTTAATCCGGGGCACTGATCTCTTTTCCCTTAGATTGTCAAATAAAAAAATGACAACAGCCAACACAACAATAGCCGTCCTGTGTGAATGAATCAAAATTATACCTTTTGGGTCAGATTTGCAAAAAATATATTTTTTGGTGTGCCCCAGAATTTTAGTACTTGGTTTACTAGTATAAGTGCCACAAGATGAAAACGGTTGAACATCAGTCTTCTAAAGCACAGATGTTGCTTTCTTGCTCGGAAATATGTGACCTTGCATATACTGTGTGTCAAGTCTCCAGTCAATCAACTCGCATTGCTCTGATTCATAAAAATAGCAAAAATGTGCTACCAATAACAGAAATAAATAAAAGGTCAGTACATTCATGTCTGCATCTGTATTTGACTTGCAGAAAAAGAGCCTTCATGAAATAAAAATATTTCAAGCCCTTTTATTTTTATCCCTACTATTCTATACTGGGCACAACTGAACATGACATGTTTTCTCCAGTGAGAAGACTGTGAGCGGGCAGGCTTAGTTTCAATACAAAGCCTATGCCTAAATTATACTTTTGTGACATCTTGTCCGAAGAGACCGAAAGCAAAACTCCAAACTTCTTCTCACCAGGTCAGTACCAGCAGTGCTAAGCTAGAGGGCCACTTTCCGGTCCTGCGTTGAGATTTATTCAAACTGCTCACCATGAAAAGAAAAATAGCAATATTCCCATGAAGAAGAAAAGAGAGAGAAAAGCCAATTTGGGGGCATGTGCAGGTAACCATTGCTTATCTAACCACAAATTACATGGTTAATGAATGGAATTTGATACATATTTGTGTGTGTGTATATATACATATACTAGTATATGTATGTTATATATATATAATCATGTCCTATTTACATATAGAAATGTTCCTGTATGTGTACTTTTTGTATAAATAAATCCTTAACCTTCTATTATGGGCCTAATGTTGTAACTCTAACCTTTAATCTACCCTAATTAAGTGCTTGTAAAGAATAATTTTTAAATAAATAGTCTTGTACACAGAACCACCATTTTGTGCTAATTTTGAATGCTATAACATTGAATGTACATAGGACTCCTCCTTCCTCCTTTTAAAATGTGTAGGCTGTTTTATAACAGTGACGTCCTAGGTCCGTGAACTCAAACTGGCCCAGATTCAAACAGGTTCAAATCACAGCTCTGCCCAGTCCTACCTCTATAATCTAGAACAATTTACTTAACCTACCAATTTTCTCATCTACAAAATGGGAAGTATCTCAGTCAGTTTGGGCTGCTGCAACAATACCATGGACCGAGTGGCTTAAACAACACGCATTTATTTATTTATTTTAAATATATTTTATTGATTTCAGAAAGGAGGAGAGAGGGAGAGATAGAAACATCAATGCTGAGAATCATTGATCAGCTGCCTCCTGCACGTCCCCTACTGTGGATGGAGCCCATAACCCGGGCATATGCCCTGACCAGGAATCAAACCGTGACCTCTTGGATCATAGGTCGAAGCTCAACCACTGAGCAACACTGGCCGACACAACAAACATTTATTGTTCATGGTTCTGGAGACTGAAAGTGAGAGATCAGGGTGCCAGCACAGTCAGGTTCTTGGTGAGGGCCTCTTCCCGCTTATGCCCTCACATGGCCTTCCTTGGTGCATGCCACAGAGAGAGAGCAACCTCTCTGTAGTCTCTTTTCTATAAGGACACCAATCCCATCACGAGTATCTCAACTAAACCTAGTTACCTTGTAAAGGCTCCACCTCCTAATAGCATTCTATGGGGAGTCAGGGTTTCAACAGGTGAATTCTGGAGGGACGCAAGCATGCAGCCCACAACAGGAAAAATATCCATAACCCTCACAGTGCTACCGGGGAGTAAATAAGACAACGTCTCTAAAATTCTTAGCATGGTACTTAGTATATAAGAAATGTTCAGCACGTGCTATATATATCAACATCATTATTATCATAGCAATATTATAATTGAACACTATTATTAAACACTATTACTTTATTCTTTTTAAATTCTCTCACTGCCTTAACCATATTCACCAGAGAGAAGCTTAATTTAAAAGTAATTGATATTCCCTTCAGCAAAACCCAAATAGGATAAATTCAAAGAAAATTACATCTAGACACAAAATAATCCACCTAATAGGGCTTATCCCAGGAACAAAAGGTTACTTCAACATTCAGAAGATAATACATGTAATCCGCAGGTTAACAAACCAAAGGTAAATCACATGATCAAGACAGTGGATGCAGAAAAAGCATTTGATAAAATTCAACATCTTTCATAATAAAAATTCTCAGGAACCCAGAAGAAAGATTAATTTAAGGGTTCACCTAAGTAGGTCAGCCCGACCCAGGTCACTCTGCCTTTTTTAATGTCAACTGTGTCATACAATATTATCTACCCATGGGAGTGACTATCCCATCATATTCACAGTTTATACCCGCATTCAAAGGTAGGGAGTCATACAGGGTGAGGACACATAGGTATGGGATCTTAGGGACATCTTAGAATTCTGTTTTCCATAACAAGCAGTGAACAATAGGAAACCAATATTCTAAAAACAGTACATTTTACAATAGCTCTAAAGGTATCAAACAAAACATGTGCAAAATCTATGTAATCCTACATAATAAAGAGGTAATATGCAAATTGACCATCATGCCCTCGCACAAGATGGCCACCCCCATGTGGTCACAAGATGGTTGCCACAAGATGGCCGGTAGGGGAGGGCAGTTGTGGGCGACCAGGCCAGCAGGGGAGAGCAGTTGGGGACAACCAGACCTGAAGGGGAAGGAGAGCAGTTGGGGGGGGACCAAGCCTGCAGGGGAGGGCAGTTAGGGGCAACCAGTCCAGCAGGGGAGGGCAGTTGGGGGCGACCAGGACTGCTTGGGAGAGCAGTTGGGGGCGACCAGGCTTGCAGGAGAGGGCAGTTGGGGGCAATTGGGCCAGCAGGGGAGCAGTTAGGTATTGATCAGGCTGGCAGGGGAGTGGTTAGAGTGTGATCAGGCTGGCAGGCAGGCAGGCAGAAGCAGTTAGGAGCAATCAGGCAGGCAGGCAGGCAAATGGTTGGGAGCCAGCAGTCCTGGATTGTGAGAGGGATGTCCGACTGCTGGTTTAGGCCCAATACCACAGGGATCATGTCTAAACTAGCAATTTGACATCCCCCTAGGGGTCCCAGATTGGAGAGGTTGCAGGCTGGGCTGAGGGACATCCTCCCTGCACCCCCTCTCCCCCACCCCAGTGCACTAATTTCGTGCACCGGGTCTCTAGTGGAAATTATAAAATGCTGATAAGAGGACCAATGTAGATATAATAAATGAGAAGATAAACCAAGTTCATGATTTAAAAGATTCCATATATTTTAAGATATCAAATTGACATCTCCTTAAATGGATCTACACCACAATACCAATAAAAATCTCTGCAGGATTTTTTTATTAGCTGATTCTACAATTTATATAAAAAGTTAAACTACAAGAACTAAAAAATAAATTTTGAGCAAGATCACTGTTGAAAAACTCAACTACCAGATGTTAAGACTTAATATAAAGGTACAATAATTAAGTCAAAGTGGTTTTTGGTTCAGGCATAGACAGTCACTGGAACAAAATAAAGAACCCAGAAATAGACCCACATGAATATGCTTGATTAATTTTTGACAAAGACACAAAAGCAATTTAATGGGAAAAGAATAGTCTTTTTAACAACTGGTCCTAGAAAAATTGGAAATCCATGCGAAAAGAAAAAAAATACCACTTAACCTATACCTCAACCTTATGCCAAAAGTAACTCACCATGATAATAATAAAATAAAAACTATATTTATTTTATATAAGTCTTGGGAGAGCCCTAACCAGTTTTGCTCAGTGGTTAGAGTGTTGGCCTGCAGAGTGAAGGGTCCCAGGTTCGATTACAGTCCAAGGGCATGTACCTTGGTTGCGGGCTCGATCCCTGGGGGTGCCTATGGAATGAAACCAATCAATGTGTCTTTCTCTCCCTTCCTTCCACTCTCTCTAAAAAGCAATGGAAAAATATCCTCAGGTGAGAATTAACAACAACAAAAAAGTCTTGGGTGAAATGAAAGGAGAAAGTCTTTCTGCAAATCAGTAAGGTAAAGAGTTTTTATGATACAAAAGCATGTTCCATACAGGACAAAATTAATTATTTGGACTTCATCAAAATTAAAAACATTTGTTCTGTGAAGACAAGGTACAGACTGGAAGAAAATATTTCCAAATTATGTAACAAAGGACTTACATTCAGAATATATAAAGAACTCTCAAAACTCAGCAATAAGAAATCAAACAACCCAAGAAAAAAATGAGCAAATGAACAGACACTTTACTAAAGAAGATATGCAATCACAAATAAGCATGTTAAAAGATGCTCATCATTAGTCACTGGAGAAATGCAAAACCACAATGAGATACCACTACACATCTATTAGAATGACTAATACAAACAACAAAAATCAACCTGACAATACTTAGTGCAGATGAGATTATGGAGCAACTAGAACTCATATACCTTGTTGATGGGAAAGCAAAATAATACAGCCATTCTAAAAAACAATTTGGCAGTTTTAAATAAAATAATACATATTCTTACCAATCTAAGTATTTAGCATAGATAAATTTTCTTACAAAAACAGTGCATATTTAGTAACTAGAGGCCCAGTGCACGACATTCATGCATTGAGGGGGGCAGGGGGGTGTCCCTCAGCCTGGCTTACACTCTCGCAGTCTGGGACCCCTTGGGGGATGTCTGCCTGTCAGCTTAGGCCCACTCCCCAAGGGGTCCTTAGCACTACCTCGGAGGCAGGAGAGGCTCCCGCCACTGCCACTGCACCAGCCATGAGCTCGGCTTCTGGCTGAGCAGCGCTCCCCCTGTGGGAGTACACTGACCACCAGGGAGCAGCTCCTGCATTGAGTGTCTGCCCCCTGGTGGTCAGTGCGCATCATAGCGACTGGTCGTTTGGCTGCTTGGTCAATTTGCATATTAGGATTTTATTATATAGTATAATTTTCATAATTGCCCCAAACTGAAAACAAAAAATGCCCTTCAACAAGTGAATGAATAAATAAATTGTTATATATGTAGGCAATGGCATACTACTAAACAGTAAAAAGGTGAAAACCATTAACAAATATAAAAGTATTTTGCTAAATGAAAGAAGGCAACCTCAGAAGGTAACGTAGCATATGATTCTATGTCCAGTATATGACATTGTGGAAAAGCCTGGTTGTTCTAGGTTTGGAGAGCAGGACAGTGGTTTCCAGGGGTTGGGTAGATATGTGGGTTTGACTACAAAGTACAACATTAGGACTGTTCTATATGCTGATTATGTTGGTGGTTACACAAATCTCTGTTACAATTCATAGAACTACACACAAGAAAACAGTGAATTTTATTGTATAACTTAAGAAGTAAAAATTAAACAAATAAAAGTAATATTCTTATCATGGGAACACATATTAACACACTAATATAAACTGAAAAATAAAAGCATCCTATTTCTGGCAGAGAGTAACTTTAGTTTGGCCAATTATTTTGACATTGAAAACTGACTTTTACCAATCAGATAAATTTCATAGAAACTGAATGAATTAAACTCACAGCTCAAAGTTTTAATACATATATTTAAAACACATCATAATGTGAAAAGCTTCTTATCAAAACAGTTATATTAAAAGAGGTTAATTGAAATCAATATTTGTTTTCCCAATTCTATCTGCATATATAGTGTTAATCAAAGTGCCTCTAAGTAAAATAATAATACATAGACATTTGATAAGTCCTGAAAAAGGCTCAGAAATTGAGACCATGAAGACTAATGACTGAACAACGAATTCATGTCCAAGTAAGGTCCTTTCCAGCTCTGTGCTTTCAAAAATGAAAGGCGAATCTAACCAAGTTGCCATCTAATCATTGAAAATAATTTTTAATGACAGATTATTACTATGTGACTTTTGACAATAAACTGGAAAGTTGTTCAAAATAATTGAATGTCATTATTACAATAAAACTCCTTCTATTCCCATAAACTAAATTATGTGAATAAGTTTTCAATGCACCATAATCTAGAAGACAAAAAATCAGAATAGAATTAATGCCAAACCCTATTATGTTCTACACAACCAATTTTTGAAAAATCTGACATAAGATAGCAAGATAAATTTCCAAAAATGTCACATTTAAGTTTAGTAATGATGTATAAACACTTAAAATAGATGTAATAGATTTAAATCACAATTTTTATGATAAATTAATAAAAATTATTGACACTCAAAGTCTCATGAGTGAGGAGAAAATTTCAAGTAATAATTTCCACTTTAATACATGGTTTTGTTCTAGAGATGTATGATAGGGTGATAAAAATAATTATGAGCATTGAAAAGAGATTACACCAAAATTTAATTCTGTGGGAGAAAGGGAATAGAAATCAGAGTTCAGAGAGAAAGAGGCACTCTGTAAGATTTGCTGAATGTTAAAAGAAGAGATTGTAATATTTTAATGGTTGGTGAGTAGCAAGTCACTGTGGAATTTAAATTGCATTGGACAGACTTAAAATAGTAATATAAACTTTCACTTTAAAATGTCAATTATAATATCCTTCAAATTGTATTCTTTGTCACTCTACATTCATCATTTAAAATGTTTAGATATTAACTTAAAACTGTGCAAGAGGGATATAATTTTGCAAGGTCCTTTTAGAGTTACACAAGCAAACATATTTAGAAGACCACAGTTCTAAAATACTATGTTACACTGCCTCCTCAAAAAGAATTTAGTTCATTTTGTTTAAATGTGTGCAGGATTTAAGAGACAAAATAAACATATGGATTGAGCAGATGAAAATGAAGACTGAAATTACTCCCCAATTGCTGAGCTTAATAACATTGAAATGATGAAGGTCACAATGCTGTTTGGCATAATGAAGTTGCAATTCACAGATTTTGATGCCATGACTCTAAGTCACACATTAGTTTCATGGGTGGCCCAGAGTTTAGAGTTCAAACTCTAGGATGCAGGAATTACTAAGCCATTGCCACATCGCTGTAGCTCACTTTCAAAGAAAGCTGATTGAGCTTAAGGAATTAATTATAACCTCCAAAAAGACATAAGTAGCACCCTATCTTGGGAATTTTTGGAGACAAATATAAAGCTTAGAACTAAGCTAGTATTTCCATTGTATGGGGGGTGGAAAACCAGTAATTTTTTTCAACTATCTGATTCTGTAAACATGTATCGGCTATGATTAAATGACCACCATGCGAGATATAAAGCTGGATTTAGAATAAAAATAGATGTTTTAACTTGTTCAGAGTGTGAATGATCAGCCTTCCTGTTGGAGTGATCAATCTGATTTTTGACCAAAATAGTCATAGAGCTATGTGCTTATGATTATATATATTGGAAAAAATCAGACTTTTGCTTTGTAGCTAAAAATTCCTGTATTTAATCATATAATCTATAAGATCACAATTGTGGATTTCTAATTGCAAGGCATGATTTTGAACAAAATGTAGATGCCATTGGTCTCCGGCCATTGAACAAAATAATACTCTGTAAGAAGCATAGGGGTCAACCTATGGTCTTTGGCTTCTGAGCTATCAACCTCTCTAAGCCATGCAGCTGACCTGTAAGGAGAGTGAGAATAATGAACGCAGGTGCGGAAAGAAACCCTCCTATTTCTGGTTTAGGAACCACTGTGCGACCTCAAGCAAAGCAACATTTGGCAGAGAACAAAAACCCAATCTCAAATGATCTATAAACAAGACTTCTGAGCCCAAAGAGAACAGGTAGTATTTAGGCTCCACAAGAAATCTGTTTTGCTTGGCACTGCTTGTTTTTGCTGGGTAAGTGGCACAGTGAGATCAAAACAAGGCTGTGGTTCTCACAGAAAAACAGTGGAAATCCACAAGATGAGATTTCTCATGGCTCACAGATTGAAAGAAGTTGTCAGGGGCTTTAAATGATTTTTTAAAAACTTCACAGCAAAATGAAACTCAAGTACCAGACGAGTTGATCATGAAGTTTATTAAGAATTCTTCCATATACTTTGCTGTGTCACTAACCAAATAACAATAGTAATGTAGCTGTTGCTGGTATAGCTTCTCTTCCTTCTCTTTAGCCACTCTCCCTCACATGCTTATATTACCCCCCTACCGACAGGTGCTTCAAAGCACTGAGAGTGGATATAATTTTCCCACTGGGGGCAAAGTATGGCAGGCCGATGGAGCAGAGTGGTTGGAACCTAGAGAGCCCGAAGGAAAGTATTAAGAGATAAATTAGAGAGGTAACCGGGGGCCAGATAATGTAAGGCAGAAGGTCCATGTTGCACAACTCCTGGAGGAAGTATTTACATTGATTCCTGTGTTATTGAGGCTCTCCCATAGTTGTGCGATGCAACAGCACTAGGAAGGGGCCTGAAGGTTGTAAAGATGGTGGCGTTTATATTGACTGAGATGGGTAACCTATAGAAAACTTGGAGGAGGAAGATGTGAACATCTAAGAGATCAATAGAATTTGAGTTGCAGAAAAACATGTTGCTGCTGTGTGGAGAATAGTCTGCAGGGGCATAGGGAGGCTTCAAAGAACTTAGTAAAGGCTGGAGGGACAATCCACACAGGAGTCCACGTGACCTGGTTGGACCAGGTAGTGGTTGTGGAGGTGGTGAGCACTGGTTGGATTGTGTGTATATTTGGACTCAATAGAACTGGCTGACAGATCAGATATGGTGTAGTCCCATTTGTTTATTCTTCCTTTTGTTTCCTTTGCCTGAGAAGATATATCGGGAAAAAATATTGCTACGAGAAATTTCCGAGATTTCACTGCTTACATTTTTCTAGAATTTTCATGGTTTCCAGTCTTATATTTTCCCTTTTCCAGTTCCTGGTAAACTGCCTGGTACATAGAATATGCTTCTAAATGTCTTCTGAATAGAACCATTTACATTTGCATAGTGCATTAGGGCTGCCAAAATTCTTTCAAATACATTATCTCATTTAGCCCATAACACAGTTCTACCATCCAGGCATTATTACTTCTATTCTACAGCTGAGGAAAGAGAGGTTAAAAGGGTTTAAGAAACTTGCTCAGGACCACGCAGTTATTAAGTAAAACAGTCAGAGCTTGAATACAAGCCTTCAGACCTAAGTTTGGTACCCTTAAAAAAAGCATCCACATATGGAAGAAAAAAATGTTTTTGTAATTTAATTTTTAATAATTTAAAATTATAAATATAGGGAAATTTGAAGTTCTAGGAAAAGCTCATTTTAGTCAACGATTTATTGTAATGAAAAGGGCATGGCTAGTTTTTAGTAACTCCATGATGCTATATCTATAATCATCTATCTCCGGCAAAACAATGACACTAAGTATCTCAAAGAAATAGTATTACATAATTTCTCCCAAATCAACCACACTCAAGTAGGAGAAATTCAGAGTATGTGTTTTACCAACATCCTGAAACTACAATTTTGCTGTTAATGCACTGAAGTGGTTGCTATCAGCAACCAGAGCTAGCAAAGCAAATAAGATACCAGGAAAGGAAAAGGAAAATGAAGGAATAAATAGCCAAAGTTGCTTCATGACAGGGGGGATCTCTTTAGAGACAGAGAAATACCATTTAAAAACTACTTTCCATATAGGATTTCAGACAAGGTAGAGTGAAGGATTAGTCAGGAAGTTGAGAATGATTGATGGGCTTTGACCTTTTGCCCCCTGTGTTCTCACAACTCAACTCTGGAAACACACACTAATGTTTATTTTAAAACCTCTGAAGAACAGTTCCCACAGCATTATCACTTTAGCACATTATTTACTTCACAAGACTCAACATCGACATGAGAAGGAAAGGATGAGACAACTGTGTATCATTCTATCTGAGAACAAAATATCTTCGGAGTTATGACTGATTTAAAGGATGCTCGGAGAAGATGAATTGAATTTACAGAGCTATGCATTGGAAAAAGCAGCTGTTACAAGTTGTGGGTTTTGGCTCAATTCAGTCTGAAAGACATTTTGAAAGTTCTTGTGAGAAGGGGCTGTAACAGAGGGTAGTGTTCTAGAATTAATAATCCAATCAGGATGGGCTTTCCCAGGATGGTGGACTAGTGGGCAGATGATACAGCCGAGGGAGCTGGATTTAAAAATAACCTTGGAATGACCTCCCTGAACCTCTCAGTTTTCTAATATATAAAATGAAGATGAATTATCAGGGATTTATTCTGGAAGCCAAGTGAGCTTACAGCTGTGAAAGCACTTTGGAAAGGAGAATGGGGTCCATAATGTAAAGGTGGTTTACTATTTTCTTGGGGCCAATGATTTCACAAGTGGGAAGGAGAAGACTGAGATGGGAGTGAACTTTAGTCATCACTCATTTCATAGGCTAAGTAGGAACCTGACCCCCAGTACAAGTTCACAGTGTTGAATGCCTACACCAGACCACCTTCTCTTTGTCAAATGGGACCCTTCCCCTTTTAAAACATGCAGAATTCCTTATGTAATGGACTCCACTCAACTCCATTGACATTTAACCCATGTCGCTTTATAGTTTCTGTGGGACATCGGAGTTACAGTTCTTTTTACATGGTTTCTCACATATGGGTGTGCCAGATTAGGTTTAACACTCCTACAGGAAGGAAGAGTGGTCATTAGTAGTAGTAGTCGTAGTAGCAGTAGTACTTTGCAAAACAAAGAGTTCTGTGCCTGACCAAGGTTCCTCAAAAGCAGCACTCTGGATATTTGGGGCCACATAAGTTTTTGCAGCGGGGGCTGAGCTTGTGCATTGGTGGTTTATAGCACCATAGTAGGTTTCTACTCACTACATGCCCATGGCAACTCCTTCTGTCCCCAGAGTTGTGACAACGAAAACATCTATAGACATTACCAAGTGTTCCCAGGTCGGGCCTACAAAATCATCCCTTGTTGAGAACTACCACACTGGACGGGGTATAAATTAATTTTATGAATACTGTAATTACTTTTATTTCTTCAGATTTCCTGGTTTAATTCTCTGGACAGAGTAGGTACTCAATTAATAGTCACTTAATAAATGAAAAAGAATGAAAAAAGAACTTCATGGGTTATAGATATAAGTGGCCCTACAGCATAAACCCTTATATGATTATAACTATATTCTATGATAACTACTTTTCTAGTTAGCATAGAGTATATTCTTAGTACATAAACATATTTTAATAACTATGTGTGTGCTAGAAATTATAATTTTATATACACACAAAGATCATAACTAACAGTAGCTTTATCCCTAGCACACATATTATGAACATATATATGATGGCTAGCATCCTGGTGGAATTAAGTCTGCATGGAAAAATATTATAACCGATAATTCTAAAAAGTCTATGATAAGTAGAGAACCTCAGATGTACTTAGTAAATTTCTATTTTCTTTAAACACAAGTTTTCAAATATAAATGGATCATCAATCTTTTCCAAGATCAGAAGATTTGTAATATCTTCTCATATTTGGAGAACCTACATTAAGTGGCATTTCAGCTGGGCTACTAAAGACTACGAATGTTATTTTGATTTTCAAGAACTAGTACTTTTTGACCGTCAGCGTTAAAGAACACTGATGACATTTTCATTTTCACATTTACTCTGTGGATTCTTAAGTCCTCTATCAACATGCTACATTGTCCAAATGACCACTGATAAAGTGTTCTTACCAAAAGAGGGGCAAGTGTAGATGGACAACAAGAGATTTGAGAGACTTCTTTCAGATACAAACACTCACTCATCCCTCTGATGGCTTGTTGCTATCTACCATCGTTTGGAAGGAATCCTAATTTAGCAGCAGACCTCTACTAAAGACTGTGTTAAAAAGAAATAAAACAAACTTCTACTTTTGGCTACGATGTAGTAACTTGTGGCAAGTCAATGCCCTCACCATAATACCGGAAGAGCCAGATAAAACACAAGAAACATCTTTTTAAAGGCATCTGGCAGCTGGTGAGACTAGTAAGAGGTGAGTGGCTAAGACCTCAGAGAGAAGATAACCACAGGAAAAACAGCCAAGATTCTGCAATGCTCTTTGTCTTACGGAACTTGCTAATTCTTGTCTTGGTGCTAGAAACTGAGAATCTGGACATTGGGCCACTGTAAAGAGGTAAAGAAGTCAGTAGAGCTTTGGCAATCCCACAGGGGTAGAGAAACAAAAATTAGCATTTTAGTGCTGCCCCCCAAAAAAAAAAAAAAATGAGTATTGAGGGATCAAATAAACAGTGAGAAAGGAGACACAGACAAGTGGGCCATGGGAAGAATTTCCCTTTAAGGCATTTAAGGATTTCCCCTCAAGGCATTTGCCACAAAGAACAAGAAGCTAAATTAAAAAAAAAAAAAAGGTGATTAAAGAAGAAATCCATGAATAGGTTTTGGGTAATAGTGAGAATAATACAAAATAAAGTGATTATAATTTATCAAAAAAATAGAAGAAGGAGAAGGAGAAGGAGAAAGAAGAAGAAGAAGAAGAAGAAGAAGAAGAAGAAGAAGAAGAAGAAGAAGAAGAAGCAGCAGCAGCTAAAGAGCTCAGCAGAAAACCTCTGCAAAGTGCAGCGGAAATTCCAGCAATCCTGTTGTCTCCTGCTCTAGTATATAGGATCCTCTTTCTAAGTTACTTGGCTTTCACACTTGAGTTGCAGTTGAGTGACAGTCCCAGGAGCGGTCCACGAAAGGAGGTGATATGATGGGGTTGTTGATCTGGATCACATGCTGGGATGGTAGTGAAGTTAACATCATTGATGGTTAAGTGGCGATAGACATTCCCTGGCATGAGGAGGTGGTCCAATTTTTAAAACCCTCAACAGAGGTGAATTGGAATAATATGCTTCTGGAAAGGAAAGCACTGAATGGGTTAACTTACCAAGTGTTTGAGACGTACAGAGGAATAGTAACTATAAGGACAATGGATTGGATGGCTTACTGCTGAGAATCAATGTCCTAGAAAAAGATAACTCAAAGCTACAGGCAACTGCAACTCAAGTGTGAAAGCCAAGTAACTTAGAAAGAGGCTCCTATATACTAGAGCAGGAGAGTCTAGAAAGCTGAGGATGCCCTAGCCGGTTTGGCTCAGTGGATAAAGTGTCGACCAATATAGACTAAAGGGTCCCAGGTTCTATTCTGGTCAAGGGCACATGCCCGGGTTGTGGGCTTGATCCCCAGTGGAGAGCATGCAGGAGGCAACGAATCAATGATTCTCTCTCATCATTGATGTTTCTATTTCTCTCTCCCTCTCCCTTCCTCTCTGAAATCAATAAAAATATATTTTAAAAAAATAGAAAGCTGAGGACCAGAAGTGATCAATAATGTAGACCCATTAAAAGTAAGACCTTCTGCCGAAACCGGTTTGGCTCAATGGATAGAGCGTCGGTCTGCGGACTGAAGGGTCCCAGGTTCGATTCCGGTCAAGGGCATGTACATTGGCTGCGGGCACATCCCTGGTGGGGGGTGTGCAGGAGGCAGCTGGTCGATGATTCTCTCTCATCGATGTTTCTGGCTCTCTATCCCTCTCCCTTCCTCTCTGTAAAAAATCAATAAAATATATTTAAAAAATAAATAAATAAATAAAAGTAAGACCTTCTATTCCATCATAGGCACCAAGAAGAGAGAGAAAAGGGAAGCCACAGAGTGGGAACTCTTCACAATACGTATATCCCACAGACTGCATATCCAGAATGCATTAAAAAGTATAAGTCGAGAACAAAGGCAGACTACCCAATGAAAAAATGGGCAAATATTTGGACACACACTTTGCAAAAAGAGATATTCAAGTAAAAAATTTGTGAAAATTCAATTAAATTTATCAGGAAATGCAACTTAAAACCACAGAGATACAATACTATTATCAGAATTGCCAAAATTAAAAAGACAGGTCATGCTAAGTGTTGGGGAAGATTTCGAGCCACTGTCATTTTCACACATAGCTCATAGGAGTATAAATTGCGACAACCACTTTAAAAACTCTTTTGCTGAACAAATACATAGCCAATCAAAGACATGAGCAAGAATACAGTAGTCATAGTATCACTATTCATAATAGCCAGAAAAAACTCAAATGTCCATCAACTAGAAAAATGCATTGTGATATTAATAATATATTAGAATACTATACAACAATGAGAATGAGTAAACCACAAGAAGATGAAAACATAATGGATCTCTTAAACATAGTGTTGAGCAAAGGCGGCTAGGTACAAAAGGAGGACACACTATAGGACTCCATTGATATCAAGTTAAGAAATAGGCAGAACTACCTAACGTGCTGGAAGGCAGGGGAGAGGCTCTTTTGGGAGGCGAGGCTACCAGGAGAGGGCTCAGAGTGTTTCTGGGGTGCTGATCATATTCTCTTTCTTGATCCGGATGTGGACTCCACAGGTCTGGTCCCTGTGATAGCAGTTATTGCACTGTACACATTATTTGTATGCACCCTTGTATGAATGGCATAGTTCAATTACAACTGTTAAAAATGCAACGAAACACAGACACCTACCTTGCTTTCCTTTTTCCTGCTCTGGTGAGAAGCAAATCCTGCTGATGTTGCTGCTTTCGGTTTGGTTTCTAAACTGGGAGCATTTGAGGAAATTGGGCCAGGAGGCGTTCACCATCCCCAGGACTGACTCGCAGCCCTCTTTTGCAGCCTCACAGAAGGACCGACAGGGCAGGAGTCCGTGACTAGAAGAAAAGAGAAAAGTGAAAATTAACATTTTTATAGACGGCTTCTCGAAATAATAATGAAATTAAAGTTGGCCATGAGGGCTGTAATAGTATCTTAATTGATATTCACTGTGTCAACAGCTTAAATTTCTACATTCAATCCTATAACAAGAGTGTCAGACATCCTAATGTCCTGGTTCTAGAGGGAATAAGCTAGTTCCATAATACATCATCGATCTCCTGTGGAAGCATTGACTCCCCCAGTATTTTTCTTCTGAGATTTGAGGTGTTAACATAAACCTGTCAATCCAAAAGGAGCTCTACTTAATGTCAAAAGGAGTCAATTAACCTGGAAATAAAGGCCCCCAAATTGGAAAGGCAGAAGTAGGTCACAAAATAGGGTCATCTCATTTCTGTTCTTTCCTTTGAGAAATTCAAAGTATCTCTGAGAGGCAGAGGGAAAGCTGTTCCTTAATTTCCACTGCCTCCCTGGAAAAGACACATTAAGACATGTGGCAACTCAATTATTTACTTGCAGTTATAAGCAATGCATTTATCGATAGTTTATAAAGTTACTCATCTTCTCAGATTTCTATTTTATCTTCTGCAAAATAGAAAAATGCAGACAACTGTCTATTAATGGTAAGAGAAATGATGCCCCGAAGCTTGCCTGTATTCACCTGACATGCCGTCAAACACTCTGGCTCCAACGCTCAGTGTCTGGGGACTAGGAAGCTACAGTGCCAAGGCCCTGGGTTTGTTCTCTTAGAGACCCAGGTGGCTTTTTCTGCTTTGCAGCTACAGACTGCATCTCTCACCCTGGCTGGTGAGCATTTCAAATGATTTTTTTTTAAAAACTGGGAAAGAAAATATACATGTCAGTCAAAGCAAAGCACACACTTCACCAATGTAGTGTCACTAACATGTTTCAGAGCCACACAATATTAGATCTGTAAGAAACCTTAAACAACACCTCGTTCAAACCCTTCATTTGAGACAGGACCTGATTCTGGGATCGACTGAAGGTCACATAGCTTCTTAATGGAAGAACTGGGAAGAGAATCCAGATGTTTCTACTTTCAGTCCACACTCTATCTACTCTCCTATATTGTCTACGCTCATATAAGGACCTAATAATTGGGCTTTAAGAGTTCCTTGATCAAACAGGATCTCTCTTGGGAGAGAGATCTTTTATATATAAAAATGTGGAAAAGGGGTACTCAGCAATTTCCTTCAGATACGAGTGCTTTGGACCTCATAATCTGAAGGTTAAAAACTTGTGTTAAAACTGAATAGCTTTATTTTAATTGATTTGAGAGAGAGAGAGAGAGAGATGTTATTCCACCTAGTTATGCATTCATTGGTTGATTCTTGTATGTGCCTGACCAGGGATTGAACCTGCAACCTTGGCATATCAGAACCAACCGAGCTACCTAGCCAGGGTCCAAACTGAATATCTTTTAGAGTCCTGATATTCACATAGCTACCTATCTACATTCATATGTCATTAAATTTGTTAGTGAAGATGTAGAACGATAGATTTTGTACTTGAAAGATTAGGCTTACGGCATAAAACATGTTGACCTGCTCTGGGCAAGTATCTTGGTGTAAAAAGAATACCAGACTGCCATTCAGGAAATATATTAGGTATTTATAGGACTAAAAAGTATCACTCAAATAACATTTTCTATCTCATTCCAGAGAAGTCAGAAACTATATTTTCTCAACTAAAACGTGGGTGCATGGTTGAGGAAGGTGGAGAACACAGAATTCCTGTGCACTAGCTTACACGCTGCTAGACACTCTCTTCTGAGTGCTTCGTGCGCATTGTCACCTTCCTTTCTCACTACAGCTCTAAGTGCCAAGTGCCAGTACTCTCATCCCTAATACCCAAATAAGGAAACTGAAGCACAGGAAAAACAAGAGACTTGGCCAAGGTCACTGAGGGAGTGAGTGTCAGAGCCAGGATTCAATATTTAAGAGCAGGTAATGTTCTGTTGGAGATGGCTGTCTAGGTTGGGTGCTTGAGTGGGGTCCGGATGGTATCAGAGACTGGGACCTGGGTCAGGGACTCAAAGGCAAGGGAAAAAATGCCAAAGTCAAGGACCCAGGACCCACTTTATTAACTATTGACCCAGGACCCACTCTATTAACTACTCTACTACATGTCAGTTCTTACTCCAGGCATGTGTGTTCCAAAGCACAACTCAAGGGCAGGTAGGAACTTGATAGGCACTTTCGGAGTGGACCAGCCATATACACAGAGATTGGGTTCTCCTTCATTCTACAAACTCCTAGTTAAGCTGCAATGATCAGTGTTTGCCAAAAGGGCGAAGGAACACAAGGGAAGGAGAAAGTTATGTATCTTTCCTTTCCAGGTGTGAGATAGCCCACCGTAAAACTACAAGACCAGCAAGGCTTGACTTTGGCATTTTTTCCCTTGCCTTTGAGTCCCTGACCCAGGTCCCAGTCTCTGATATCATCCGGACCCCACTCAAGCACCCCACCTAGACAGCCATCTCCACCAGAACATTACTTGCTCTTAAACATTGTCTTCCTTGCCTGCAATCAAAACTGCATTCCCCCAAGTGAGCAGATCGCAATTGGGCTCTCAAAGAACATTGACAATAACACAGAGTAATTTATAATAACAGATGGACACTTAATCCTCCCAAAGGTGTTTGCATCGTTAGAAGACTTGCTGGAGCAAAGGAATCTCTAATTAACAGCATGTCAGATGCCATTTACAAGAGGGAAAAATTCATCCAACACTGGGGAGCGGGAGATCACTGCAAAGCTAACTCTCGAGGCTCAACTCTCCCAGGTGGTTCCTGGACCTGCTCTCACCCCTGAGCCCACATATGTTTGGATCACGCCACATTTTTTTCTCGGAATCCTCTACAGGGAGAGCAATGAAGTTTCATGCAGGGGCCCAGCAGACTGCTTTCTGTTCTAAAGCTGTCTTAACTCCTAAGCTGACATTCTCATTGACTTTTCCTACGGACACTTTCCGCAAGAAAGGGTAAGTCCGCCACCCTGTAACTTTCACACGGCCACTCCTCAGTGTCTGATCTTGTGCCAACGGTTCACCCACACCAAGACTCAGTTTCCTCAATTGAAAAGTGAGAGGTTTGGAAGAGCTGAGTTTATACGCTGCTTTTATCACTAACATTTCACACATCAAAATGTATCCCTTAACACAGTGCTTCTCAGAGGAGCAGTGATAACCCCACCGGTTTTGCTAAATTTCAGAAAGTAATAGACATTTTTTTTCCTCGAAAATTTGTTCTGGGAATATACAGAAACATTAAGATACCATTAGGCCTCCCATTCTAAAAATGGGTTCTAAGAAAAATGTCTAGAGTGTTTCCAAATAGCTCTAGGAGGTGTAACCAAGAGAGGCCCATAAGCTTTAAATTGCTGGACCAGGACATGTGAAACAGTGAGAGAGTATTAATAACCAGCAGTCCTTTCGAACAGTGAGCAAAATGAGGAGCCATTTGCTCTGGTTTGGCATGGCATTCAACTGCCCATGAGGAGCTGAAGTATTTTGCTTTCATCACATGGAGCAGTGGGTGAGATAGATCACACTATTTTGGAACATAAGTGCCTATATCCAAGCAACAAGCAGACTGACATCTGAAAACAGTGCTCAGCGCGGGCAGGGGTCGGATCTGGCTATCAGAATACTATTTTAGAAGTGGTGATTATTTTAAATTGGTGTGTGAAGTGCACTTGGTGTCATGCAAAAGTCTCTAACACATTTCAACTAAAGTTTAAGCAGGAAACAGTTATTATATGAGTAATTGATACTAATAAAAGGGTAATATGCTAATTAGACTGGGAGACCTTCCAGATATCCTTCTGGACAAAGCCATGGTGGTAGGGCCGAGGCAGAGACAGTTAGGAGCAATCAGGCCAGCGGGGGGGGAGAGGGGGGGAGTTGAGGGTGAGCAGGTCAGCACGGGGGGGCCAGTTGGGGGTGATCAGGCCAGCGGAGGGGCAGTTTGGGGAAAGCAGGCTGGGCGTGGGGGCAGTTTGGGGCAAGAAGATCGGCAGGGAGGGAAGTTCTGGGCAATCAGGCAGCAGGCAGAGTGGTTAGGGGTGATCAGGCAGGCAGGCAGGTGAGTGGTTAGGAGCCAGCGGTCCCTGATTGTAAGAGGGATGCCTGAGGGGTCCCAGATTGGAGAGGGTACAGGCCAGGCTGATGGACACCCCTTATCCCTGTGCACGAATTTTGTGCACCAGGCCACTAGTTATACTATATAATGATAGTGAGGTTTTTATTGTGTTTCCACTAGGAGGGAGGTTCTAAAATGATTTATCTATTAAAAACTTGGAGATTTTACCTATATATTTTTAAGTAAATTTATCAACAATTTTTAAAATTTATTTACCAAAAAAAATTACAGATTTTTCTTTATTGTTCCCTTTTTAACAACATATCTCCATCCCCAAAAAACTTTTAGACTTTGGCTGCAAAAAAAAGTTCTGATAAGATCTAATGTTAAAATTATTGAATAAGATACAGCTGCAGAGTAGGCTGATATGACTAAGAATTTTTAAATTTTACAAATGACTTTTTCTAACTTCTTAACTACTTTTGACCTATAGAAAAGTTATGAAAATAGTATAGAAAGTTGCCATATATCCTGCATCCAGGCTCCCTTAAGGCTAACACCTTACACAACTACAGTTCAATGATCAGAACCAGGAAACTAACATTGGCACAATGTCTTTAACTAAATTAAATATCCCTAAAAATCTCCATTCAGGATCTCATATTTACATTTAATTGTCACATTTTTTGTTTGGCAAATAAACTAATTTTTAAATATATTAGGAGAGCTCAAGGTTTAAAACTACCCCCCTCCAAAAACAGAATCTCCCAGGCAGACTCTAAGATGACCCCCAATAACCTCTGGCTCCTGGTGTTCAGGCCTGTGCGAGCCCCTTCCTTTTAGGGTGGGCTGGCCTAGTGACTTGCTTCCAACCAACAGATGGTAATGGGATGTCATTTCCATCATAAATAAGATGTGACTTCTCTATTGCTAGAGACCCTCACCCTTATTAGCTTTGAAGAAGCAAATTGCCATCTTGGGGAGGCCCGCATAACAAGGAGTTGAGAGTAGCCATTGAGAACCTGTGAGATGGAGGAAGGCGGAAATGGATATGTAGAAGTAATGCCGCATGCATCACCCCTAGCAGGAGCTGAGCAAATACTGGTAAAGGGATAAAATGTAGGGGTGTGCTATAAATTGTTAAACTCTTGCTAACTTGAAAACTTTGCTGTGAAATCCACCACAGAAATCAGCAAATGCTACAAACGACAGTTTTGTGTGTGTTTTTTCAGGGAGCCAGTTTATCAGTGTACCACTGGCATGAATGTATAAATCATGGCACCTCCTATAGAGGAAAGCTGTTTTTATCTCCACAGAAAGGAAAATTACTGTCTTGCGCTTCTTGAACCAGATTGAGACAATATTAACTCATTATCTCACCACTCCTTTGACATGCCTAATTTTGTTGGTGGTAATACCATCTACCCAAGTCCTCAAGTCCCAAAACCTTTGCCTAACCCTCAACCCCACTATTTATGTGTAATTAATCATGAAGTACTGCTAATTTTACATCTTCAAATCCAATTGTTCTCTCCCCATTTTATGTTCTAGTAAAATGAAACTAGTTGTAGTTTCCCTAATATATAATAGACCTAGGCTGTTACTCTACCTGAAATGCCTTCTGTTCCCACCTTTTCCACATAGCAAACTTCTATTCATCCTCTAAAACCCAATTTAGCGGTTACCGCTTCTCTGGAAGCAGCTATTTCTAACAATGCCAGATACAAAGAGTTATTTGTTACCCCCAAACCTTGTAAGCTGTTCACATTGTACAGCCATTTCAGTGTGTTCGTACCTGGTTCCCTACTATTATGGAATCTCTCAAAGGCAGAACTGTGTGCTCTTCATCTCTACATCTCTTGCATCAAACTATGTGCCTGGCACATTGTAGGTGCTAATATGTGCTTGATAGGAGAATAAATAAATTGATAACTTTCTAATATCCTTTTTGAATGAGCTGATGTCAGAAGCTGAGAGGTAGTTCGCTCCCAAACTCTACAGGACCCTCTACCCTCCCTTATGTCTACCCCCCAACACTCACATCCTTGCCAACAGCATCTGCAGCTACTTGCAGGACTGATTCCATCAGGCCCTCTTTCCCACCTAGGTCAGTTCCCACAGAACACTCAGAATATCTGGGTCTCCCTCACCTCCTAGATCCCTATCTCCTGAGGGGTCAAATGTAATCTACTTAGTGAGGTCTTCCTGAACAACACTCTGCTTAAAATTGCATCTCTTGCCACCATACCCCCATTCTCCCAAAGCTTTCCTGCTGGACATTTTCCATTGCCCTTATCACTATCTGATCTACTTTACTTATTTATTTGCTATCTATTTATTTGCTTATTGTCTATCCCTTTCCAATATGGTATAAGCTCCATGAGGCCAAGGATTCTTGTCTGTTTTGTTTGCTGCTGTATCCCTACTATGTACCGTCAGCACTCCATAAGTATTTATTGGGGAAATGGATGAATTACAGTCAAAGGATAATGTGGTGGCTTGCTTAGAATAAAGTGATCCGTAGCAAAGTCAGGAGCAGAGCCATCACTACCAACTCCCAATGTAATCGGTCTGTGCAGGAGCTCACGCCGTCCCTGCTCACCTGATCCCCTCCCTTCAAGTCAGCGAATTCTACACAGGCTGTTCAGTCTTGAAATAATTCCCATGTCAGAGAAAAATGTCAGTAAAATTGCTATGGGTGCAAGCCCTACAATTAAATGTCTCACTTAGAGGCCAAGAGCAGGGTGTCACCCTTAGGACAGAAACTCGAAGAAATACCACCAGATAAACACAGCTTAAATTAAGGTGGGTGCGAATAATGTAAAACCACACAACCACCCTTGAAAGAGAATATAAATTCTATGCCCTTCTAACCAACATGAACCTGATTCTCATTAATACTTGGCATACTTACCAGGACCCACGGGGTAGAGGATTAACAAATCACTAAAGAAACTTGCAATTGTTAAATTATTTTTGCAGCTGTTTTGACTTTTTGTACATCATGAAATGACACCTTCAATACAGATCTTTGAATGAATTGAATCACGAGTATTAAATCTAAATTCTAGCCACATCCCACATAATACCAAGGAATTATTGAGGTGAAAAGTCGACATACTAATTCACGGAGCTCAATGAAATACGTGTGCTTGAGACACTGTCAGTGATATGACAAGGCATTTTCAGAAAGACTTGAGCCTCATGGCCTGATTCTCTAGCTTTACATCTTTGTAAAATAAAAGTTCCAGGAGTTATCTGACTCTATTACCCACACATGGAGCCATTTTGGGGTCATAAAATGGAACCTTACGTATCATTGCTATTTTATATAAAATGCCAAAAAGCATTTTCAACTTGTGTTGCCTGAGGTTGAATGAGGTTGAAAAGGAACTGTGATACAACTGGCCACGTGAACAGCCGCGTGGCCAGCACTGGTGTGGCTGAAAAGACTGCTGTTGCCCCAGCCGGTGGCTCAGTTGGTTGGAGCATCGTCCTGTACAACAAAAGGCTGTGGGTTCAATCCCCTGTCGGGTGTGTACAGGAGGCAACCAATCGATGTTTTTCTTTCACATTGATATTTCTCTCTCACTCTCTCTCTCTCATCAATAAACATACCATCTGGTGAGGATTAATAATAATAATAATAATAATAATAAAGACTGCTATTTTTAGGTCAATGGGTAAAACCAGGGAAGTAAGCCACAAATGACTTTCAGAACAGTTAGTTGGTAATAGCAACAAAGCATATCTTTTTTCTTTGCCTACTGATGTATATAATTTTTTTTAAATTATGATTATAAAACAATGTAATGCTATAATGTTTGCACTTATTTGTGACACCATAGAGTTCTTGGGACATAGGTAAAATCTTAATAAAAGAAAGTAATAGTATGTAATTATTCTCCATTTAGAAAAAAATAATAATAAAGCTTATGCTGACTTTATATAATTCTAGAATTCTTCAAAGAAATGTTTTAAATCAAATTATATTTTCCAAGTGCTTTTTAGATGATTTTGGGGCTGCATTTACATGAGAGATTGGTACATGCTGTCTTATAAAATAACGTATTTAAGAACACAGTAAGCCTTCTAAATTACATTACAGGAAGGCAATTTTGTTACTTTTTTACTAAAACATTATAAAAAAATTCGATTCAAAAATAGTGTAGCAATATAACAATATGCAGCAGTAGAAATTCTGAGGATAAATTGGATGGTGAGGGAGAGGCTTTATAATTCTCAAAGCTTTGAAAATTCATTCCAATAACAACTTAGACGCCCATTTGGACTATTCAGCTAGAGGCCATCTCAGTATTATGGGCATCCTTAGGAATATGATGGAGTCACAACAGGAACACAGAATCAATTGTGTGTTTGAAATGACGGGAAACTTTTACAGTGACTTTAAGTAATGAGAGCTGGAGTGCAGGATCCTTTTTCTAGGAAACTCCGCCGCTTCTGAAAGGCTGCCTAGGGCATTGATAGGAAATGAACAAATTGTGCCTTCCAAAAAGGAAATTTTAAATATCTCTTGTTTCTTTTAACATTTTTCTTCTTCTTCTCTAGTGGCTGAAACAAAAATATGCCTAGGACTCTAAGTTACCTACTGGGAGGTTAGCAAAAGCAAAAGCTTAAAAAATGAACTAAGGCAAATGGAAGATAGTAACAGCAGAGTTCCAATCTTGATTTATTATCAGAATTTTAAAATAAAAACTCACAGAATTAGGTGTGAGAAGCAGGGTGACGGGACAGATCTTGACAGATCAGAAGGTCTATTTTCAAGCACAAATTGTTGAACTCTGAGCACCAGCCAAAGTGCCTGAGACATGCATGTGTTTCGAGCAGACACACCTCTCCAACATGATACACTCTAAGCACTTAACATTACTTTAGGAAAGAGCCTGAGAGTCAAATAGAGAGAAAGAGGGCTTTGGGCGGCACGGTCTCAATCAGCAAATCCCACGTGGCAAAACAGAGGTCCTGCAGTAAACGCAGCCCATAGTTTCTGAAGGCAGTTAGGTGACCATCTGTCGTTACTAGATACTCTCCATGGGTGTCAACACAACCCACCACAAAGCCCCACTGGATTCGCTCACTATTATTCCCAATGCAAATAGAAAGCATCCTTTGGAAAAGGGATGGCAAATTTAATATTTTTTTAAGTCATCATCCAAGGACGTTTTTCATTGATTTTAGAGAAAGAAGAAGGGAAAGGGAGGGGGTGAGAAAGAGGGAGGCAGAGAGAGAGAGAGAGAGAGAGATCGATCAGTTGCCTCCCACACACCCCACGACCATCAGACCTGCAACCTGGGTATGTGCCCTGACCAGGAATCAAACCCAAGACTCTTCAGTGCAGGGAACAACGTTCTAACCAACTGAGAACACTGGCCAGGGCTAATCTTTTTTTTTTCTGTACGTTTTTAGAACTCCTCAATCAAGTGCCATGGGCCATCATGAATGGACTGGCCCTGAATTGAACAGAAAATTATTTTGCTGAAATAAGCTGGATTCCTTGCTGAAATGTCTCCAGTAAGTTCTCATCAGTCGGTTTAAATACCTCCAGTGATAATAACTCATCATTTCCTGAGACAATTCCATATGTAGACAAGTTTAGTATCCATAAGTTCTTACGTTAGTTGAGTGAGAATTTATTTCTCGGTGACTTTCAATTACGGGTTCTCTCTTTGCCCTGTGGGAGCATACAGAAAAGGTGTAACCCTCTCCCAGGCCATGGCCCAGAAAGCCGAGGACGGCCATGGTGCATCCCGGGCTGTACACCTCCAGGCCCCTCAGCCGTTCTTCACAGGAACAGGCTTGGAATTGTGATCCTGGTCATTATTCCCTGGACATTTTATAATAGTTGTGTTTCTGCTCTTTACCTAAACCTTAAGTCTAAGATTTTCAGCTACTGTTGACCTGACGTCTTTTCAACTGAGTGCGTAGTAGTCAATATTAGAAACAGAGCGCTGAGCCCCAGCCAATCCTCAGGAACAATGTAGTGCTTCCTCATCTATAAGATGCAGGATTTCGGTAGCTTGAAAAGAGCAAGTGCCTATATTTTAGCTGGTTGTTCTGCCAACTGAGGCTCACTCAGAAAGAAGCTAAATCGTTTCTGGGAAGATCGTATAACTCCATTTAAAATTGTAATTCATTTTACATGTAGAAAATTTGATTTATACATGAACTTTCAGGAGCATATCAATTATACTAAGCCATGTACAACTATAGTCGATATATTTTGAACTTCCCTTTACCTAAACATTTAGAAGGCCTCCCTCAATGGAGACTTTATTTATTCATCCATTCCTACAAAAATTTATTGAGCGCCTACTACATGTTGGGCACCGTTCTGAACACTGGGGATAGAATGATGTACAAAGTCAAGTTCTCTGCCACCGTGGAGCTTATTGAGAGAGATGACAAACACGGAAGCAAAAATGGGTACAATCAGACTTCAATGAAAGATAACAAGAGGACCACTGAGGGTGGTCATAGAAGGTTTCTCTGCAGAGCTGTCTGCTGAGCAGGGGGCTTAGTGTGAGGGGATAGATCCTTAAAGGCAAAGGGAACAGCAGGTACAATTGAAATGAGAAAGAAGTTGGCATTTTTGAGAAGGAGAAAGGTCAGTGCAGCTGGGGCAAGGCTGATGACACTCGAGGAGCAAGGAAGGCTTCCAAGCCATGGCAAGGAGTTGAGCTTTAGCCCATGTCTGACGCAAAGCCCTAGAAGGAGTGGAGGCGGGGAATGGCATCATGTAGTTTGTGGGGGGTTCATCCTTACCCGAGATCATGTTTTTATTGATTTGAGAGAGAGAGAGGAAAGGCGAGGGGGGAGATAGAGAAAGACATAAACGTCAATCAGTTGCCTCCTGTACACACCCTGACTGGAGATCGAACCCACAACCTGGGTATGTGCCTTTCGATATATGGGAAGATGCTCCAACCAACTGAGCCACACTGCCCAAGGCTAATTCGCATTCTTCAATTATCACTTTGGCACCTAAGTAGAAAATTAATTAGTAGGTGGGAAGTGTGAGAAAAATATGAAAATCTTGCATCTCTGAAAGAGCTGATGAAGTTTATACCCTCCCAGAAACTCATATACCATCTTTGAGTACCCCACCAATAAATAGTGCTTATCGTTTATGGAGAAGTTCCTGTGTGCCAGATAGTGTAGACCATGTATGAGCACTTTATGTAAATCATTGTTTAGTGAACACAAACTCTATGGAGTGGGTATTATCAGCATCATTACAGAGATGAGGAAACCGACAATCAGCAAGGCTAACGAAAGGTCCTATAATTGACAGCTAACAGAGCTATAGTTTGAATCAGGTCTCACCGGCCCCCAATCTTTGAAGTGCATTCTCTGCAGTTGCCAGATAAATTCTCTAAACTCCAGTGAGCATCCTTACTTGGGGAAAAGTAGAGTGCTTTTGAAAGGGATCATTTGAAGAAAGGCTTTTGATCCTCATAACAATCCTACATGGATTGAGTACAGTACAGAGATACAACCTTTAACCTCTAGTCATCTGGCTATATACACATTTTTTATTTATTTCCACAGATATTAAGAATTTCTGCTAAGGAGCTAATGGCAAAGCAACACCCCCGCGGGGGAAATCAATAGCAAAACGTCAAGTGTTCAATGCTAAGGCCTCGTTTCAGGGCCGTTTCTCTGCAAGGTGTTAGATGTGAGTCGGGTTCGGGTGACGGCAAGCAGCAGGTCTCCCGGGTGTCCTCTAGAAGCAAAGGCCAGGCTGGACCTTCCAGGCCAAATTTACCCTCTCCAAGCTTTGACCAAGTGATGGGCCTGCTATTAACAAGGTGGGAGAGGGTGCATCAAAAGCAAGGGGCTGCAATACCTGCTTCCTCTTTCAAATGCAGAGAGACCTCCAGTGCCTTGTGTATCCAGTCATCCAGAAACTTTTGTTCTTCTGGACCAGGAATTGTGAATTTCTCCCTAGCTGCCTGCTGACATTTCTACCATATTTCTTCTAACCCACCTATTTTTATTGTTACCCAAATGATTTATCAGCTAAATCCTATAGTTTGAGGTACATTTCACTGAATCCATATAAATTATATTCCACTTCAATTAGCCTGGGTTATATAGTAGTACATGACACACACACTTATTAAATGCAACCTAGTCTAAAATAGACACTGTTTGCCCAGCTGGCGTGGCTCAGTGGTTGAGTGCCGGCCTATGAACCAGGAGGTCATGGTTTGACTCCTAGTCAGGGCACATGCCCAGGTGGCAGGCTCGATCCCCAGTAGAGGACCTGCAGGAAGCAGCCAATCAATGATTTTCTCTCATCATTGATGTTTCTATCTCTCCCTGTTCTTTCCTCTGAATCAATAAAAATATATTTTAAAAATAAAATAAAACAGACACTGTTCAAGTTCATTATGTAATGTAGTTTTAGTGAGTATCTGAGGTCTCAAAGGAATCAAGTTAAAAACTCTATCACTTATACATCCCACTATATCTTTTTAACTTAAATTTTAAATGTTATTAAGTAACTATTTTCTCTAGGATGGAATATAAGCAATTCTCTGTTATTTGAAAAGCAGAGAAAAATTAGTATAAATGTATGCCCAATAGTGTAATATAAGAAAAATATGTTCGACTTCAGAATTATTTTCCATAATCTGTTTTACTTTTCCCAAACTTATTTTGCTTATTAAGTTTAGCTTGCAGGTCCCATGGACATCATAAGTGATAGTAGGAAGCAATGGCCTAAAAGTGTAATTATAAAATTAAATATGATGATAAATGTAATAAAAAAAAAAATAGCATGAGTCCCCAAAGGATACCTGAAAACTGACTATAAATTATCATCCATTATAACACAAAATGGAAAACTCTCACATGAGAGCATTTCTCAGGACAAACCAGGTCAGGGGAAAAACAAATCTTACCTAAGAGTGCCCTAAAGACTGTGAGAGCTTAATGAGAATTTTGCAACTAATTTTATTAAGAGCAGAAATTGAATTACAATAAGAATGATCAAAATGAAATAAGAGTCTCCCAGAAGTCAAATGCATTCTCTTTCATTGTCCTATTTATGCACACACATGAGTCCAGAGGAAAGTAAAGCAAAAAGATACAAATGAAATTGTTTGAAATTACGGAGAAATGGAACGAGAATTCAGCTCCAGCAGCCCAGAGTATTCTACCTAATTTTCTTTTAATCCATATAGTATTCTACGTTCCCCTCCCCCCAATCCTTCAATACTTAGCATGTGTTATAAATAATTTTTGTGCTCTCAATTTCATCAGTACTTCCCCTTCTTTTCAATCCACTATTTGGTAACTACTGCTGACACTACTGAGCTGTTTCTAAAAGCCAGACACTATTCCATACTCTCTGTCATTTAAAGTTCACATGAACTTGGTAAAATAAATACAACTATTATCCCATATTAGAGATGAAAAGTCTGAGGCATGTGCCTCCATAGGCTGCTTTCGCAGCCACTGTGTGGTCAATGGTGGCCCCCAAGAGATATATCCATGTCCAGCCTCTGGAACATTCAATGTGACCTATTTGGAAAAAGGGTCATTGTAGGTGTAATTAAGTTTAGGACCTTTAGAAGATGAGATCATATTAGGTTGTCAAGATGGGCCCTCCATCCAATGACAAGTGCCCTCGGAAGAGACACAACAGAAGACACAAACACAGAAGAGGAGGCCATGTGAAGGTGAAGGGAGAGACTGGAGAGACATGGCCGCAAGTCAAGGAAGGCCTGAAACCACCAGAAGCTGGCAAGGGAAGGAAATGAACACGTACGCGCGCGCACACACACACACACACACACACACACACACACACACACACACATGGCTCTGCCAGATCTTGGACTTTTAGCTTCTAGAAAAGTGAGAGAGTGAGTGTCTGTTGTTAAAGCCACCCAGCTGTAGTAATTTGTTCAGGCAGCTCTAGGAGACCAACCCTGACACCCTTCTAGGGACATAAGGGGCCTCCTTGCTGCCATGCGTAGATTCACTCCTGGGAAAGACCTAACAGAGCTTCTCGCTCTTTACCCTGAAGACACCCTCTGCAGACGGTGTCTTCCCAGCCACACTTTCCTGCGTGCTGTGTCTGCTAATGGTTCTTTACTTACTTCTACGGTTCAGAACCTACTGCTTCTATTCTACCGAGTTTCTATTCTATGGCCATGCAGGCTTGTTCCAGTTCAAATAAAAAAATGGCTTTCCCTATTGAAAGCGTAGTTTATACACTAATTAAATTAGTACAAATAACATGCAATCTATTTGCACTTGAACATGTGATTCATTCTAACATTACTATTCTGAAAACTTCCTAACATTTCCATTCAGATAATAACTGTGACTATTATTTTAACACATGCTTTAAAAATGTATACTTAGTATTTCAAATATTCCCTGACATACTCTTCATTGACTTACTCTTATTGGAAATCATTTCTAATCCTAATTGATATTGTGCTAGGCAGTCTCTGTCCTTCTGTTTCCCCCCTCCCCGCTCCTGGCCCTGGTCTGAGTTCCAGTGTTGACCATGAAAACCACCTCGCATCTCACCCAGCCCTGACTTAGACACTGAGATAGGGACTTTTGAGCTGATGAGATATGGATGAGATTTTTGGTCTTATCTATTGAGTTGCCATTAATTGCATGCCCTTGCCCAATGGTTGCTGGTGAGTTTAGTTGGTGGGAGGCCCCGGTAGATGGAAGGGCATGAAGAGAGTGAGATCAGGGTATTCATTCCTTTTGTCTTCCTGCAGCACTGAAGGGCTGGCTGTGGCCACGGTCCTCTGGTTGGGGTCGCATCACTTGGCCTGTCAGGACACCCCCCCCCATACCTGTAACTCTCTTCAGATGCTGCCCACCCTCTTCCCCCTATTGTGGGACCTGGTGTCTCCCACCACTTATTTGTTCTCTGAAGCCTAACCACACCTTCATAAATAGTCCCTTCAATAAACTCTTTTCCATCACCCCTTTGAGGATACTGTGTGTCTTCTATCAGACCCTCACTGACATAGCTATTGAGTATCCCAGCTGATAGCATCAATCTAACATACTGAATAATTTCTTCCCATAGATAGAATTATTCCAGGTTTTCAAAAACATTTCTTGTTTAAAATATTTACAACTGGCTATGACTGGTGTGGGTTATTTTTTTCTCCTTTAACAACAACAACAAAAATGTGGTAACGTGGGAGAATTCTGTTCCTCTCAGACACTTCTGCCACAACTGACTCTTATCACTGAATGAGATTTTGTTTCCAAAATACCTGTCATCACCATCACCGACGCACTCGGGGAAGGCAAGGCTACAGCCAAAAAGCATGATATGTTGATAGCAACTGAGGCGGTGGAGGTACATGAAGAATTTGAGGAACTTCTCCATTTCCATGTTTTTGACAATTGAGAAGAGAGGTGTTAGCGTGGTGTGGTAGGGCAGCATCTGACATTGGCTGTGGGTGATGTTCATGCAGGCACCTGGGAAGTCAAGATAATTACATTTAGGAGCAGACACATCAGAATTACACATTTACAAACTCATTTGATATGAAAGGTTAATGTATTCATAGGATAAAATATATTCTACTAGAGGCCCGATGCATGAAATTCGTGCAAGAGTAGGACTTCCTTCCCCTGGCTGCCAGCACCGGCTTCCCTCTGGCACCCAGGACCCAGGCTTCCCTCAGAGCCCCAGCTTCATCGGAAAGAAATCCGGTCTAATTAAGCATATTATGCTTTTATTATTATAGATAAGTAAGAATGATTATAGATATACAATCAGACGTATATAATATACATACATATAAGAATGGGGGGTGCACGCACATGCAGATGTGTGACAATGAAATCAAGCTACTTATATTCACAGAGGAAGAGTATCTGTGTCCTGGGCAAATGTGTGGGGAAAATACACTCACATGTAGCTGGTGGGCATAGAAATGGGCAATCATTGTTCTGGATCACTGCTGGGCAGGGCAATATGTATAAATCTTTGAAATGTGCATATCATTTGACACTGTAATATCACTTCTAAAAAAATTATCCTAAGGCAATAATTGTGATTTTGAACATGGATTTATCTATAGGAATCTTCATCATTATAGAGTTTTCCATTTTTAAAAGATATAAATCACCTCAGCATTCAATGAAGGGGATTGGTTTAAAATATTATGGAACAAACAACAGATTACTTAACTTAGATATATGAAAGATGCTTTAAAAGATTAATTAAGCACATGGAATGGTGCTTATAATATAACACATAAAAATAACAAGTCACAAAACAATTTGTATACTATGGTCCTGTTTATAAAAACACGTGATTATACAAGGATTTCCAATCCTGACTATGTTAACAGTTCAGGCTCAGCCCAGAGCCTCTGCTTTCATTTCCTCGTGGCTGTCTTTTCTCCTGGGCACTGCCACCTGCACATCCTTTCCTTCTCCCTCATTCCATAAATTTACATGGTTGGTCTGATATAAGTCAAAAATATTAATAGGAGACCATTATATTTTTCTTTTTTATGTTCTTCTGTATTCTCTTATTGATTTATATAAAGTTTTATTATTTTGTAAAAAAAATAATTGAAACTTTGGTTATTGTTTAAGCAGGCTACTATTTAAAAGAATCTTCAGGCTTTGAAAATGAAGTGGAAATATTAATTTTAATTATGTTGCATGTAGCAAGAACAGAAGGAAGTTCAACAAGAAAGGGAACATCTCTTCTGATGACTGTGCAATTCCTAGTCAAAGAAATGGAGAGAAAAATATTTCTAAGCCTACGTTTAACTTCATTTTAATGAAGATAATGTTTAAAAGAAATAAGGCTGCATCTCTGATAAAATGGCCAGACTAACCTTTGATCTACATATGTTACAGAATAAACACACCCTATCACAGGATTCCCAACCCCCTTTTCTGTTTCATTCATTCAGATAGATCACCTCAAACATCTCTCATCCTCTTCTCTAGTCTACTTCCAGGCACACTGCATAGTTTCACATCTCTTACAAAACCACCCATGCCCTACAGGAAGTAATTCCTCCAAATGACCAGAGTGTAACCATTAGCTCAAAGAGTCTTACACTTCATGAAAAGACACAATTCCTCATTGTTATATAATATTTATTGGTCACCCAAAATACACTGAGCTCAGTGGGGCATGATCACAATATGATTTCCACTTTGAAAGGGAACCAGTGACATCCAGAACTTCTCTGTATGCTAGACTCAGGTGTAGACATGGCAAAAATAAATAAATAAGTGCACAACACTATTTTTGGACCTAATCAAAATCAAAGTACAACATGGGAAAGAAAGGAAAGAGACAAAGAAAAATCCAAATTAATATATGCAGACAGAACACAAACAGACACATATATACATGAGTTCAGCTTTGCATGAGTGCTGAGGTAGAGAGTTCTGGGCAAGTTTTATGAATATGACATGCAAGTCACTTAGTAAGGGAAGTTAAAACACAATTCAGTGTGGGAGTGATTATACTAGTAGATGGGGAGAATGTATAGACAGGAGACTTCAAAATGACACAATTGTATGCATGATGCTACAAGCCAAGATGGTTGCTTATGAGTTGAGAACAAAATTTTCTCCATCAAAAACATGAAATCATTTATGGAAACTTCAGTGTTAAGAAAACATTTATTGAAAACAAACCTTGTGCCAGGCATCAAAACAGTTACTCAAATTCTCATTCACAGTTGTTCCATTTTCACAACCCAGTTAAGTGACATTGCATATACTAGTATATTATACATGAGGAAACAATTTCAGAAAGACTAAGATACCTGCCCAATAGTAAACAGCTATTATGTGGAAATTCCAGATCTTCAAACCTATGCCTTCTGAGTACCTCTGTTTTGAGTCAAACCAGGCAAATGAAAAGGGGGTTATTATGTTAAAAAATGATTAGAGAAGATAATTCCTAATGGCCAATGAAAAAGAAGCTAAAAAGCATATAATAATATATCACAAGGTCTATATTTATATTCATAGATATTATACCCATGTATACTGACCATATGCTATACTTTCTTTTATATTACACTAGAGACACGGTGCATGAAATTCATGCACTGAGGGGGGGCGGGTGTTCCTCAGCCCAGCTTGCACCCTCTCCAATCTGGAACCCCTCGGGGGATGTCCCTGTGGGATCAGGCCTAAGCCAGCAGTCGGACATCCCTCTCACAATCCAGGACTGCTGGCTCCTAACCACTTGCCTGCCTGCCTGCCTACCTGATTGCCCCTAACCACTTCTGCCTGCCAGCCTGATCACCCCCTAACCGCTCTCCTGCTGGCCTGATTGGCACCTAACGGCTCCCCTGCTGGCTCAATCGCCCCCAACTGCCCTCCCCTGCCAGCCCAATGGCCCCCAACTGCCCTGCCCTGCAAGGCCTGGTCACCCCCAACTGCCCTCCCCTGCTGGCCTGGTCACCCCCAACTGCCCTCCCCTCCGGCCTGGTTGCCCCTAACTGCCCTCCCCTGCTGGCCCAATGGCCCCCAACTGCCCTGCCCTGCAAGGCCTGGTCACCCCCAACTGCCCTCCCCTGCTGGCCTGGTCACCCCCAACTGCCCTCCCCTCCGGCCTGGTTGCCCCTAACTGCCCTCCCCTGCCAGCCATCTTGTGCTGGCCATCTTGTGGAGGCCATCTTGTGACAATGTGGGGATGGCCATCTTGTGACAACATGGAGTGGCCATCTTGTGATGACGTGAGGGTGTTGCATGAGGGCGCAAGGGCCACTAGGCTTTTATTAGTATAGATTATTTTCTTTAGGGGTCACCAGCTTTGCAACTTATGTACTTGATGATGAACCACTTTTGAAGCAATGAGATGGCCAAAAGGCTCGTTCCCCTCACTTAGCCAAAGAAAATACTGGATATTGAGAGATCATTTGAAAAATACAAGATAGGGAGGAAAAGCGCATTTTGGTGGACTATACTATGCTCAAGACAGTGTGAGTTTCACAAAAGAAAAAAAAAAAGAATGTGAACTGTAATAGAAAAAAATTTTAAATGATATTTTCCTAATAGCAAATTTCCTTAGGAAATCAGAACCTACACTCAGTAAAGTATAAAATAATAGTGTATAACCTTAAAAATAAGTCTCAAAATACTTGGTATAGATATAAATAGTAATGCTTTATATCTGTATAATGCTTTTCAAAATTTTTCCAAAGAACTGTCAGATTATAAAATATATTCTTAATAATATAATACATATTATCTTGTTATAAATTAAGAAACTAAGTCTGTCATAGATAGGTATGTAGATAGGTAAAAATGGATGGGTGAATGTACAGATGGATGGATGGACAGGTGGACGGACCGGTGAATAGATAAAAAGACAGCAGGAAGACAGATAAGAAGTGATTTGCAGTGGGACACAGCAATAGAAATAGATTGATACATAGCCCTCCATCTCATGATAACCAGAGCTGTTAATAGCACAGCAAACACTGAAGGAATTCAAAGGAACAAGAATTTAATGTAGAGTGAACAATTAGGGAAAATGTAAGGAAGAGGAATAACTTATTTTGATGGTTAAAAGATAATATAAATAAGGTCTGGATTGCCAGAAGGAATAAAAAAGGTACATAGTACCTGTTAGAGAAAAATTAACTACAAAGACTGAGATTCATAATTGCATGTGACAAATAAAGATTGTAAAGCTTGATTCTGGGCAGAATAGTTCAACAAATTTAGTCAAGAACATGCTCATAGCCAAGAGATATAAAAGAGAATTATTCTTTAAGACTGTTGACTTCAATTTTTTTATATTCAAGCCATTGTGCAAATAAATTTTCTATCATCCCTCCTGCCTCAACATTCGTGGCAAATATTATTTTTTACATAGAATGTCTCACTGTCTTTGAAACATGTAATTCTATTGGCATGTTTGTGTACATTCGCACCAGGGGCACTCCGTTTTCATAAGCCGGCTACATGCTGTGTACCATTCAGAGTCGATTCTCTGTGGGGAAAAGGAAGAGGACTTTTGGAAATTGATTCATTTATTATTGCTATTCCATCTAACTTGGGTAGAGAAAAGAGGGAAAAGTCTATTTTTCTTCTCTGAGAATTTACTAGTAAATCTAATAGAAATTAAAAGTCAGGGATGACATATAAGAACATGTAAAAAGATTCAAAAAATATAATTCATCATAGTTTATACAGACATCATTAGTCAATTTGTGTGTCTTCTCTTTAAGTTCAAGTTGTGCAGTGGTAAGGAAAGGTTAGAAATAGATCTGAAGGCCAAAACAGTCGCTTAATGCAATGTATTTCTGGTGGAACAGAAATATTCTTATTAGATCCTCAATTCTAAAACACCATTACTAGTAAGACATAACTTAATAACAATTAAATAATAAATTTTCAGAGTATTCTTTGATTACATGACATGTCCCAATATCAGAAAAAAATAAAATATGAAAAAAAGTGCTGCTTGGAGTTGAGATTAGTTATTGAATTTTTTTCTTTAGTTTCCTTAAACTGACTCAATAGTTTCTAGACTAAACTGGGGCTTTCTCTATTCAGATCGCATTGCTAATGTTTCTAGATACTAGTTAGGAAGAAAGATGGTCTGTTGTAGAGTTTTCCTTATGTTCATTTAGAAACTATGATAAATTCTGTGTGTGTATTTTCTACGCCTAAAATTAGGTAATGTGGAGTTAAAAAGTCTTATTTATGTGTGTTTTTCTTAATGCAAAATTAACTTCACAATTAATGGTTAGTTTTTCTAAAGTAATATACACTCAATCAAAGGCCCTGAGCAGCTGATCTTAAAATGATGATACCCATAGCCAGTCTTATTTAGCAAACCACTTTGATAGTGGTTAAGGGAAAAAAACCCGAAAAACTGCTGATTCACTTAGTACACATTTCTACACCAAGTCATTGCATTAATGGTTTTTACAACACTCACATTCTCTATTATCCCTTAATTACAAATAATTTTGTTGTCAATCAGTGCAATATATTCACTATTTGTATTTGATTTTGATTTTGACTTGCATGGAATTTATTTCAATAGTGGGCTCTTTTAAACATCCCTTGAAATCAAATAAAAATTGTTTTTAAATAAAAGCAAGACTGCCTAAATCACAATTATATCACATAATATTTGACAGGAAAGAGCTCAAATTAAAACAATGAAATATCAACTTTCTAAAGCATGTTGCTGTATTTTTTCTAATAACCTAACAAGAAACCTTGGTAACCTTGCTGACTTCCTATGGACCATGCACATTTAATTGAAAGGCTACTAGTAAGAATTCCATTGCATGAGGAAGCAATATTTTATCAGAACACAGTTGATCTGTCCTGATTTAGTTAAATTGACTCATTTAACTGAATTGCTTCACAGGAATCCCTTGTGGAGCGTTCTACGTTTGTTTTTCTTCCAATGGGGTTGTGAAGAGCAGATCTCTGTACAGCCCTTTTCACTGATTTGGGAAGAAATTTGTGGCCGAGTTGGCTTTCTTCACTCGTTTTCCTTTTTCATTTCTCTCATCCAGTCTGTCATCAGTTTTGTTGCTGCTTCCCACATGATAACTTTTATTCCCTCCTCTTCAGTTTAAATCCTAGCCTTTTTCTGGTTGTATATACTATTTGGAGCCTTCTCACATTCACCTCTTTTATCTGCATATTTTTGCCCTTAATATCACAGAACAACTATAATGCCCCCGGCACTGTTCTCGGCCTTCCACACCCATGAGCTCATTTGCCCTCCCTGCAAGTTACTGTTTCACAGCTGAGGAAACAAGGTTAACTGATTTCCTGCAAGACTCACACAGCTAGTGAATGCAAAGCTGGAATTCAACTCCAGTCATACCCTCCAAAATCCAAGTCTCTTTCCTCCAAAAGCTGCCCCAAACCCAAATGTGATAGTTATCTTCTCACCTGGGTTTATACCACTATGGATGGGGCCCCATGTGTTCATTCAACAAATATTTATTGAGCTCCTGCTCTGTACCAAGCACTGCTCTACGTCCAGAGCAAATGATACCAAGCAAAACAAAGCCCCTCCCTTATGGAGCTTATAGTCCAGGCGGGGACGACAGAAAACAAAGAAACAAGCAAAAATAGTGTCTGGCATTGTTACACATAGTCATAATCCTAATGCTCAATCAGCAGGAACCAAAAAAGCAGAAATGCCTCCTTAAGGAAAGACTAACATCACAATAAATCTTTTATTAGGATGAATGAAGGACTATTAGTTTTGAGGGCTATTAGAATTGCTCCTCTAAGAAATAAGTGAGAGCCAAAACTGGTTTGGCTCAGTGGATAGAGCATTGGCCTATGGACTGAAAGGTCCCAGGTTCGATTCCAGTCAAGGGCATGTACCTTGGTTGCAGGCACATCCCCAGTATGGGGTGTGCAGGAGGCAGCTGATCAATGTTTCCCTCTCATCGATGTTTCTAACTCTCTATCCCTCTTCCTTCCTCTCTGTAAAAAATCAATAAAATATATATTTTTTAAAAATAAAGAAATAAGTGAGAACTAAATATGTAAGAGGCATGAATATGATAAAATTCAGATGCTAAGAAGAAATTCGACCCACTTTTTAATTTTTTAATAGTTCATATTCATGCTTCAGCATTTTGCTTGTTGCATCCTGTCTTCATTGCTCCTGTTATAATATTTAAGTTGCCACCAACTCCTATTTACTGAGGATTCATTCACAGCCATCAAAAGGAAGCAACTCCCTTCTCCCCACCAGACCCATCATGGCAGCTCACTGCCCTGCAGGGGTCGAGAGCCTCCGCAGAGGCCTGAGCCAGAGAACCAGCCTTCTAGGGGGGAAGCTAAAGTTCCCATAAGCATCCACCCAAAGGGCTCCCCGTCTCTTTGTAACATCATCCTGCTTCATTTTCATGGTAGCAAGAGGACTACCCGGTAGGCTCTTGTTTGCTTATTTGTTTATTCCCAGTATTATCCCATATCAGAGCAGAGACTTTGTCACTAGAACACACTGGGAAACCAGAGTAGACACCCAGTAGCTATTTCCTGAATGAATGAGGCGATGGGATGGAATAGTCTCCACACTGAAAGGTTTCTTATGAAACAAGATGGAAGTAGATGTGAGAAAGCCCGTGTGTCTGAGACCTGAGGGCACTAGTGACGGCTAACGTTGGTACTATTGTGTTTGATCATCTGTTCCCTGGAATGTCCCGGTCACAGGGAGTCATCCCATCCTTCTCCCTCCACATATTGACTCCTGCCGGGCACTCCCCCTGGACCATCGTGCAGCAGTGGAAAGCACTGGAGGAGGAGCTGCCCTGTCTCACTAAGAGGTACACGTTCTGCAACATGAGTGACTATGTTCCCCGTGATGCACTTCACGTCCCACGACTATCCTGTGACTACCAGTCGGTAGTTCTCAATCCCCTCATCTCTTTCACCCAGGGTACTGGGAATATTTGGGGAACACTTTGTAAAAAAAAGAAAAGAAAAGAAAAGAAAAGGTCATTCGGGTGATTTTCATAACACCTGGTAAGAGAGAAATAATAATAATTGTAATTGAATATAATATAATGATTTGAATTTTGAGCTACTTACCTAAATTTTTTGTAACTTTCATGTGTTTTAAATAAAAAAATAAGAATAAAAAATAACTTAAAAAATAAAATGTATATATTCTGTTATCCTTACTCACGCTCAGTTGCTTTTAGCACGAGACCTCACCATAAATAGGAAAAGAAGGAGAATGTGCTTACAAAGTATAAAGGCTTGAGAACGTCGACTAGAATGACCTGTGCATGGGAGTGCTGCAGAGCTCCGAGGAGAGTGGGGGTAGGACCAGTGACTTCACTGACAAGAGGAGGAGCAAACCCTTCAACTATCGAAGGGAAAGCTAACGAACCCCCGAGGAAGAACGAGAAGCCAGGAGGACACACTGAGCCAAGGTCCAAACTCTGGCACCCACAAGGCTGTGTGACCTGGGGAAATTCCTTCACCTTTCAAACCTCCTAATCTGTAAAGTCCAAGTCGTAATAACGTTAATCCCAGGGCTGTGTGGACCAAATCTGTCAAAGGAGATAGAGAACTTCAGACAATGCCTTCACACTGCTGATGGTCAATGGATGTTTCAACAGCGTTGGTACCTTCAGCAAGAAAAATACACAATTCAGAGAGAGGATAGGATGAGGTACATTAACTTTGTCTTAAAAGCTTAAATAAACCATTAGTATCTGTTCAAGTTGTCTCTTAGTATAAAGGATATTTTAAATTTCATTCCTACTTACTGTTTTATAGTAAAACTAGAGGCCCAGTGCATGATTGAATCATGGACGTGTAGGGTCCCCTACACGCTTTCGCTTTCGATCACGGGGGAGCTGGGTGCCTGTCCGCTGGTGCACCAGGCCTTTCAGAAGCCTCCAGCATGGCGGAGGCTTCTGAAAGGCCTGGTGCCTGAGCGGACAGGCACCCAGCTCCCACGCTTTTGCTTTCGATCGCTGGTGCACCAGGCCTTTCAGAAGCATCCAGTGCAGCGGAGGCTTCTGAAAGGCCTGGTGCCTGAGTGGACAGGCACCCAGCTCCCCCGCTTTTGCTTTCGATCGCAGGGGAGCTGGGTGCCTGTCCACTGGTGCACCAGGCCTTTCAGAAGCCTCTGGCACGGCGGAGGCTTCTGAAAGGCCTGGTGCCTAAGTGGACAGGCACCCAGCTCTCCCGCTTTTGATGGTCCGCGGTGGGACGTGAGCTCGCTGCCCCAGAGGCCCCTTCTGTGCCGCAGCACAGTCATGGCGCAGACGCTGAGCTCCAGCTGCCGCTGGCGACGCAAGCTCAGTGTCCCGCCGGCCCAATCGGCCACCCAGGCCACCCCAAGTCCCGCCCCCCCGCGCCTCCTGGCCAATCACGGGCATAGCGAAGGTATAGTCAATTTGCATATTTGTCTATTATTAGGTAGGATAAACCAATTTTAAGAAAAGGAAGTAGATACAAGATCCTTGAGTACCTTATGGGGGTGGAGGGTGTTTACTAGATACTTTATAGACAGTGCTTTATCTAACCCTCCCACAATCCTATGGAAATGCTGTTTTTATGCCCATTTTATAGATGATGAGACAGAGTCAGTGAGGGTAAGAAAGGATTCAAGGTTACACACATTTTAAGTTGTAGAGTTGAAATTGATCCCAATGCCTATTTTTTTCCACTGTAATATTCTGTCAAAGGTACTGTTCCATTTTAGAGACTACAGATTTACTTTAAACACTGTAAAATATTTTAATGAATCTTTTTTGATTCCAGCAATAGAGTTGTTTCTCCAAGGTTGGTAAAAACTAAACTCTCTCAAAGAAATCAATGAATCTGCTATTAAAAATAGGTTGTCCATCCTCACAGAGGGACAATTTGGCTTGGGAATGCTGAGTGTCTATTCCTGGCTGCACTTCAAAGTCAACCCAGGTCAGAGTTACATCAGCAGAGTGGAAATAATGAAGTTCACTCTTTATTCTAGATAACTCACATGAAAAGTAACATTTCACCAGAATGATTTCTGGGAAAAACTGATCTGAAAAGATATCATGTTCTTGGGAAGATCTGTAAGAGGGTTGCAGAGAGATAAGAAGGCACAGAAAGCTTAAGACGGGGCCTCCTCTGTGAGGATTCTTAACTAGCTCTGTGAATATCTTTGAATCCAAACATGGTAACTATTTTCTTTCTTATAAGAGAAATCAAGGAGACAAAAGTAAGACACATATTCTTAATGAGTCAATTGTAACATTTGTAATAAGTCTTTACATAGACAAGGCATAGGAAAGCCAAAATAAAATTTGTGCACAAAATAAAATTTGTGCACAAAATAAGAAGTAAAAATGTAAGTGTCTAGTGCAACGCAGTGTAAATTACCAGAATTAAGCAAGAATTAGCTACTCTTGCCAGAAGAAGCATAATGTTTGGGGATTAATATTTTCTATATATTTACATATATTCTGAACTTAAGATTTTTAATGCACCTCAAGTCTCTTGGTAAAATCTTTTACCAAGTTTCAAGTTTTTACATCCTACACATACATATGTATGTCACTCTCTCCTTTCATTCAAATACAAACATCCATACCACTTGATTCTAAGATGATCAAATGATAGCTAAAGTCTCATAACCTGATGTAATTCATTCATTCAACAAATATGAAGTCTGGCAATGTTGTAACACAGTTAAGGGTCAATATTTTATTGTAAATTAATTATTCACATTCCATAGAACTAAATAAGATATGTCAGTTGACACATCTTTATTAGTCATTTTTCATTAATTTTAAAAGAACTACACATCTTTTCCCATATAATCATCCTAGAATTATGATTGATTGAGTAATAACAATAATTCAAATTTGTATGGCATTTCCAAGTTAGTAAAACATCTTTCTCATACATAGTATGGTGATTCCACACTTTGTTTCAAATCCTGTCTTTATCATTCTAAACTTATGTGGCCTCTGACAAGTCACCAAATTTCTCTGTTTATCAGTTTCCTGTCTACAAAATGAGGATAATAATATCTGTGTTATAGGGTTATTGTGAGGATTAAATGATTTTTACACAATGCCTATTGTTAGCACATACAGTCTATTTATATATATAAACTAGAGGCCCAGTGCACAAAATTCATACACTCAGGGGGTAGGGGAGATCCCTCAGCCTGGCCTGTGCCCTCTCACAGTCTGGCAGCCCTTGGTGGATGTCCAACTGACAGCTTAGGCCTGCTCTCCGCAGTCGGACATCCTTAGCGCTGCCCTGGAGGTGGGAGAGGCTCCCACCACTGCTGCTGCGCTTGCCAGCTGTGAGCCTGGCTTCTGGCTGAATGGCGCTCCCCCTGTGGGAGAGCACTGACCACCAGGGGGCAGCTCCTGCATTGAGTGTCTGCCCCCGGTGGTCTGTGCGTGTCATAGCGATTGGTCGTTCTACCTTCGGGCTGAAACCGGCTCTCAGACATCCTCCGAGGGGTCCCAGATTGCAAGAGGGCAGAGGCCAGGCTGAGAAACCCCACTGGCGCACAATCAGGGATGGGGAGAGGAGGGATGCGGGAGGGCTCCAGGCATGTCCAGCCCATCTCGCTCAGTTCTGATTGGCTGGAACCCAGGAGCAAGCTAACCTACTGGTCAGAGCATCCACCTCCTGGTGGTCAGTGCACGTCATAACAAGCGGTTGAGCAACTTTAGCATATTATGCTTTGATTGGTTGAATGGCTGACCGGACAACCGGACACTTACATATTAGGCTTTTATTATATAGGAAGCCTAAATGACTCTTCGACCATTCAACCATTCGACCGGTAACTATGACATGTATTGACCACCAGGGGGCAGATGCTCAACACACAGGCATGGAAACATGGAACAAGACTGATGAATCTCAGAGGGAAGAGAGGAGGGGGAGTGGGAAGAGTTTAACCAAATATCTTATATGCATACTAGAGGCCCAGTCCACGGATTCGTGCACAGGTGGGGGTCCCTTGGCTTGGCCTGTGGGGATCGGGCCAATACTGGCAGTATGACATCCCCTGAGGTGTCCTGGATTGCAAGAGGGAGCAGGCTAGGCCAAGGGACCCAACTAGTGCCTGAATCCATGCACCAGGCCTCTAGTGAACTATAACAGTTTTTGCTGCAATTATCTCATTTGTGACTCACAAAAACTCTGTGAAGTAGACATGAGAGATACTTGTGCCCCTGTTATGAAGGTAGGAAAAATGAAGCAGAGACAGTAACATTTCATTCTGCCTCTTTCCTCAGAATTCCATGAAGAATTCTTTGCAGAGGGAATAATGACTAATACATGGAAGATCAAAATTCAAAGTTTCATTAATTAGTTTTGCTTACTTGCAAAATAAAACACTGCTGGGTAGTATGTTTAAAAAAATACTCACTAAGTGTTTAAAAACATTATTTATTGAGAAAATATTTATTAAATCTCTATTCAATAAATTCACTGGGCTTGATGCTATGGAATTTAAAAATAATAATTTGAAATCAGACCGCACTTTATTATTTAGTCAAAGTGTTCTTTCATATATATGAAAATTCTTTTTTATGTGCCAGCTATGGTAAAAATAAAGTCTATAATGATAAGAGTATAACAATGACTTAATAGCATATCATGCACATTGAGGGCAGGGTTTACTGTAAAATCACTACCTCACTTGTGGTCAGCTTTCAACCTCACTGCTCACAAAGGCAACAATATTTCAGGAGACTTTCCATCCTTCTGTAGTTTTCTTGGGAATCCCATTTTAAGTTTGGTGACAGCCAAGGATTAAGTGTTGAGGAATGAAGGACAGGGCAGACCTAAATGCGAAGGTATGTTGCCTCAGCTAGTTATTGTGGTTCCTCTCCAGCTGTGAACCTGTGAAACTAGGGAAGTTGATGCCAAATTACAATGGTGGGACAGGCATAGAATAGACAGTCCCATTCCAGAAGGGGCAATGGGAATGAAGGAAGGGTTGATGGGTTCCTACTTGGACAATGATGGTGCTTGCTGTGTCCTTCTCCCCCATGCATAACCTTCTTCTCTGCCTCTCATGAATGGCTGTAACATGGCCACTTGGCCAATCCCCAAACTCTAGAACAAGCAAAGAGTTTTGACTTAGGCCTTCATTTCTTTCCCATGGCAACCCTCACATATTATTTATTCTTAAAATATTTTGTTGACTCTAAAGGACACACGATATGATAACATAGTCACTGTGGCTTCCCAGCCATCAGGTCATCATACATCAGTCTCCAGAAAGTCACATGCTAAGGCCTTTGTCCAGTGCACACTTGTAAACACATAACCCAAGCAGACACAAACTCTCTGTGCTTGATTACCTAATAAACAATGGAAGAACTGGAAAGTAATTCCAAAGAGGGAATTGTAGAACTCTAGACCTCCCACTTCCTGAGGTAATAAAATTCTCATTAATTCTTATAAAAGCAATGTTGGCCTTGCCATAAAATTGAAAAGTAAAGGCTCTGCTCAGTTTACCTAAGTTATCTATAATGATCTAAGACAATTATATTGTAGGTAAGTTTTTACATCTAAGAATGAGACAGCGCAATCTGTTTAAAAATGGAAACTCCGTTTTACTTTTATAATTTTAAATAAAACTTTATGATGGATTATATTTTCTTTCATCTCAACCTTTCTTACAGAATTTCTCAAGTTATAAATAACACTAGAGGCCCAGTGCATGAAATTCGTGCATTGGGGGGCGGGGGGTGTCCCTCAGCCCAGCCTGCACCCTCTCCAATCTGGGACATTCCTCTCACAATCCAGGACTGCTGGCTCCCAACTGCTCACCTGCCTGCCTGCCTGATTGCCCCTAACAGCTTCTGCCTGCCAGCCTGATCACCCCCTAACCACTCCCCTGCCAGCCTGATCGACACCTAACTGCTCCCCTGCTGGCCTGATTGCCCCTAACTGCCCTCCCCTGCAGGCCTGGTCCCCTCCCAACTGCCCTCCCCTGCAGGCCTGGTTCCCCCCAACTGTCCTCCCCTGCAGGCCTGATCGCCCACAACTGCCCTCCCTTCCGGCCATCTTGTGGTGGCCATCTTGTGTCCACATGGGGTTGGCCATCTTTGACCACATGGGGGTGGCCATCTTGTGTGTTGAAGTAATGGTCAGTTTGCATATTACCTCTCTATTATATAGGATGTTCATATCTCCCAGTAGTTACTTGGCTACTTGGGGACTGGATTTCTATCTGACCCATCCTTAGAGTCTATATACACAGCCAAGGCCCAGAGCTTGGCACCCAGTAAATAGTAGATGATGAATGAATGATGCTTCCCAGAATATTAACCTAAGCTCTTTGAAATTGAAATGTCTTATATAGCTTAGAAGGGTATATAAGTACCATAATGAGTTTACACCAATTAATATAATTATAAACAAGTACTGCAAGTCATTAAGGCAAATACCACATGCAAATATTATGTTAATGATGCAAAGCAGCAAAATAGAACAATAAAATACATCAACACTAAGAGGCAAGGAATGGTTTGCATCAACTGTGAATTGATGCAAAGCATTTGGCTTGGAAAACCTATTACCATCCTCATTTCATCTACAAGGAAAGCAAAAGGCATATTCTCTAAAGGCACAAGCAACAGCCAACAGGCTCCCATTGATGGGTCTTTTGCTCTCAACACAAAATTGTACAAAGACCAAAACCCTGAGAGAGTCAGCAAATTGAAATGATTCAAACAAAAGAATACGTTCCATGCCAATTTTCTTTCAGAACCAGAGAGTAAAGTAAATTACAGATTTTTAAAAATTTTATCTGAGAATATGGCTTTTAAAACACTGTTTTTGTCCTTGAATATGATTGGGAATGTTTTGGCAATGCTATTATCAGCATGCTACTGTTTTATGTTTTTCTCTCTGAATGGATCAAGGGTCTTTGGGCTGTTCTTCCTGAAAAGGAAACTGTGATAATGAATCTGGAGAGAACACATTTGAGCCACAGGCCTTTGTTGACAGGGCTACCATATGTTCTGGTGTATAAGATGACCTTTTAACCCAGAAAAATATTCTCAAAAGTCGGGGGTCTTATACACTGGAAAATACGGTAACCCACTCATCATTTGGCAATAACTCACTTTAATTCTAAATTGTAAGTACCGTATTTTCTGACATATAAGACCCCCAACTTTTGAGAAGATTTTCCTGGGTTATAAGGTCGTCTTATACGCAGGAAAATACGGTATTTAACTCTGACTTTCATTAGCTATATTAATATGTTACAGACACATTACCTTTGGGGGCACATGTCACCTGTGGAATATTGCAGGATTCATTTCAGAAAGAGTGTCAGGCAGTCCTGCCCAGAAATCTTTGAGAAGGGAGGGATGGGATTGTAGCCAAAGGAGAATGACAGGCACCGCTCCATTACCCCTTTCAAAAGCCTCGCTCTGCAAATAATTGAGTTTGCTCTCTCTGGGAGAAACCCAATACATCCCAGGGATGGAGTCATCTAAAGATGGAATGAGGAGGAACAAAAGGAGAGTGGGGAGAAAAAAGAGCAGGAAAGAGTCTATTCCTATATTCGAATTTCCTTTCTCCCTCCCAAGAAATCTACAAATCTTTACTAGAATGCTACCAGGCTAACCAGACACCATACAACAGTTATTAAAATGCTCCACTTGTTCTTGCTTAGATGTTGAGGTTAGCCAGAAGCCCATGTCTGAATCTCATACTGTTCCTTAAACCTGAAGAATATGATTTAATTCGAGAGGACAACCAACTGGGCTTGATCATTGGGATCTAACGCTGGTGTCCAACAAAGCACATAAGGGTCATTGCTACAGTAAATTTTGGAGCAGCAAATTATTTTTTTTTATGTATTAAAATTTTTAACTTTATTTATTGATTTTAGACAGAGAGAGGAAGGGAGAGAGAGAGACAGAGAGAGAAAGAAACACTGACTTGTTCCACTTATGTATGGATTCCTTGGTTGTTTCTTATATGTGCTCTGACTGGGGATTGAACCCACAACCTTATAACCAACTGAGCTACCCAGCCAGAGCCAGAAAATTCTTAATGAAACAGCTTAGGCAGGCCTCAGACTCTCCCAGGTGCCTAATAATAACAATAATAATAATCTTTTCCTCTAGAATATGTGTTCTTAATCATAATCCAAAGGCCCTAATGGCCCATACATAGAATTTTTGTGAAAAACCTAGATCAGAGGTAAATAGCATCTCTATTTCCATTAACCCCTAACTGAAATTCAGCATACTTAAATTATCAATGAAGGCAACACACAGAAAAATAAATTAGAAATCATAGCTATTTTCCTATCAACATGAAGTTGTTACAAACATTTCAAAATATTTACATCCATTGCTGTTATAAAATTAGTTATTGACTTACTGCTAGACATAATTATTTCTATATCATCTATTACTATATCATGAATGTATATTTCTAATATTTTTATAACAAAATTTTAATAAAATTGCCTTCCTTTGTGATTCTGTTATTTACTTTAAGCACCAAAACATTATTGTGAGAGACACCTATAGGCTTCCCCAGATTGCCCAAGGAGTCCTTGGCACAAAAAATGTTAGACTCTGCTATTTCTGGGGATATGACACAAACACGGGGAACTCCAGTTCCCTAAAGCAATATTTCGAAAGCTGGAGAATTGCACAGACTTTTTCACAGGAAGAAAGTTATGCAGGTGTACAGAAAATTAGACATAAACCCCTTCATGCCTATAGGGGTAACACAGCTATGAAATTGATATGTATACATCAAATAGAAACAAAGTTACAAAACTATTAAAATTTAAATAAATGACATTAATGTGTTGATATTACCATTGTTCTGTTAAAGCATTGGACTCCTGAGGCACATGCTCTTCTGTGTTTGGGGAGCTTACACCACCACATATCCCAGCTGAGGGAGTTGGTTATCATCCTATTATATAAAAACCCTGGGTCATAACGTCCGGTAATGACTGAGGCTCCACCAACCATGATGCTCCAAAACTGACTACTGAGGGGACTGCGAATCAGGGCCAGAGAGAGGCCTGAAGAGAGAAGCAGGGACTGATCCGTTGCCTCTGTGGCAGCTTTTGATCAGGTCTTGCCTCTCTCTTTCTCTCCCAGTCTGGCCAGCAGCCACGCCTCTATTTCTATCCAGGACTCCGCCGGGGCTGCTGATCAGCCCCACCTTTCTGATCAGGCCCTGTTGCTAGGCCCAGAGACGCTGACTGGCATAGAAACCGACCTACCAGAACCAAATCTGGGTGAAGTGTGAGGAAACCAATGGCTGCCTAGGAGGTGGAGCTTTTGACGCTGACTGGCATAGAAAGTGACCAATCAGAACCAAATCTGGGTGAAGTGTAAGGAACCAATGGCTGCCTAGGAGGTGGAGCTTTTGACACTGTGTGGCATAGAAACCGACCAATCAGAACCAAATTGGCTGGCAGAGGAGAGCAGTTGGGGGCAAGATCAGGCCAGCAGGGGAGGGCAGTTAGTGGCGATCAGGCAGGCAGGCAGAGGTAGTTAGGGGCAATCAGGCAGGCAAGCAGGTGAGTGGTTAGGAGCCAGCAGTTCCAGATTGCAAGAGGGATGTCCCCCAAGGGGTTCCCGATTGGAGAGGGTGCTGGCTGGGCTGAGGGAACCCCCCCCTTTGTGCATGAATTTCATGCACCGGGCCACTAGTTTTTCTCTATTTGAACTGCCACGAAGGCGCCCCTTGTACAATATGCCAGTGCATGCCTTGTTCTGCAACTGAGAAGAATATCTATTGACTCTGTCTCTATTCCTTTCTGGATGGCTGGCAAATGTCTATTGAAATACCATTACAGGCCCAAGATGGAGCCACTCTTGTCTGGGGAGCCAGGTCACCAAACAGAAACTTGGATAACTTCCCTGCCCCTGTAACTGCTCTGCTTGACCAGAAACGCACTATTCCCAGTCAGCTAATCTCCAAACGCCAAGTCAGCTCTGGGCTCCATGCTTATTTCCTTGTTCCTTATCTAAAGCAAGGGTGACTATGTGGCCCCAGCCAACCAGGTGTTTTCTCTTTTTCTCTTCCTTGTTCTTTATTCTTTATCTTACTAAAGCTTCCTGCCTTTAGTAAGGTAAGGTAGAGTGGAAGGCAGGAAGCTATTCACTTCATGAAATGTTAAAGCTTGTATCACCTAAATTGTTTCTTTAGTCATTTTTTTTAACAGTCTAAGCAGTACAGCTTAGCAGCAACATAACCATAAATAGAAACTCAAATACAGGTACCAAAAATCCATATCAATACTTGTTATAAGATGGTGATCCAGGTAATTGAGAGTAGGCTTACGTTAATTATGTTTTTATGATCATTGAAACAAAAGCATACATTTAAGAAATTCTTATAGAGAATTCAAGGATCCACCATAATATATCTGAGGTCCCTCAGACCCCAGATGGAGAAATACTGTCCAACAACATAACAGGAATGATAAGGATACAATTCACCCACCCACATGTACACATACCAGCATAGACTTCCACTCCAAACCATATAATAATCTAGAAAGTAATCTATAGAGGGGGGTACATGACCCTGGGGCAGTAGAACTGATTGTTGAAAAACATAACAAAAACATTTAGGGTTCCATTCAGAAATATGGAGAGGAGAATTCCATGATTTCAAATGTCCTTGGGATAGTTGCCTAATATAATAAATAGTAATATAGGTAAAACAACACTTGCTCTGTTCCTCTTAGCTTCATATTCATGCAGAGCTTACTTTTAAGTTAATAGAAATGCCATGTTGACAACACAAAACTAGGAAGGAAGAATAACCTTAAGGTTTTAGATTGATGCATAAGCTTTCTGCATTTAGTAAATTCGGGGTATGTGTTTAGAGCATTTTGATACAGTGATAATAAGTCACTACTATTTAGACAGCTTCACTGCCATGATCAAGTCATTTTATCTTCAGAAGAGAGATCACTGATAAAACAAAACAAAAATCACATAAAAAACACTACAAACTAGATATAAGGTGAATACCTTATATTGGGAGAACAGCTGAAGTGAAATAAATTATGATGTAATGAAAACATGGAATACTGTTCAGTCATTGCAACAATAAATTAGACACATTTACATGAAGTATTCTTGAACAAGAAAACATTAGATAGAAAAATACATGTACTAAATGAGATCCCACTTTTTGAACAACAATGACAAAATCACCTCTGCATGTATATTATTCTGTATCATATATGTGCATATGTGTTTATATATAACTAGAGGCCTGATGCACAAAATTCGTGCACAGGTAGGGTCCCTAGGCCTGGCCAGCAATTAGGGCCAATCTGTGGGGCGACTGGCGGGGCAATCAGGGGGCCCCTGCTGGCACCCGCCTTGGCTGGCCTAGTGCTGCCCACTTGCCAGCCCCGTCCCTTGCCATCACAGGTCACTCCCTCTGCGGGGCAACTGGTGGGACTATTGCGGGGGGCCCCCACTGGCACCAGCCTTGGCTGGCCTGGCTCTGCCCACTCACCAGCCCCACCTCCTTCCACCACCACTGGCCGGGGCCTGCGTGTTGGGGGCAACTCCTGCGTTGAGCGTCTGCCCCCTGGTGGTCAGTGCATGTCATAGCAACAAGTCATTCCACCATTCGGTCAATTTGCATATTAAGCTTTTATTATACAGAACTAGAGGCCTGGTGCATGAAATTCGTGCACGGGGGGGGGGGGGGTTGTCCCTCAGCCCAGCCTGCACCCTCTCCAATCTGGGACCCCTTAAGGGGTGTCCAACCACCCGTTTAAGCCCGATCCCACCAGGATCGGGCCTAAATGGGCAGTCAGACATCCCTCTCACAATCCAGGACTGCTGGCTCCCAACCACTCGCCTGCCTCTGCCTGATTGCCCCTAACTGCCCTCCCCTGCAGGCCTGGCCACCCCCAACTGCCCTCCCATCCTGGACTGGTCACCCCTAACAGCCCTCCCCTGCCAGTCTGGTCACCCCTAACTGTCCTCTCCTGCAGGCCTGGTACCCTACAACTGCCCTCCCCTGCAGGCCTGGGTCCCACCCAACTGCCCTCCCTTGCTTGTCTGGTCTCCCCCAACTGCCCTCCTCTGCCAGCCTGGTCACCCCCAACTGCCCACAACTGCCCTCCCCTGCCAGCCATCTTGTGGTGGCCATCTTGTGTCCACATGGGGGCAGCCATCTTTGACCACATGGAGGTGGCCATCTTGTGTCTTGGAGTGATGGTCAATTTGCATATTACTCTTTTATAGATAGGATAGTATAAGTGAAAGAAATTCTAGGAACAAAACAGGCACATTTAGGGAGTCTTGGGAATAAAGAGGGTCTATGGGGGAGGAATGCATAGGTAAGGGCTTAGAGCTGCCAGAAGGCATACATTCACAGAGGATAAAGAAAAGTCAGAGAGTATCAGGAAAAAGGAAACATACTTTCACAGAGGATAGAGAAATGTGGACAGATGCTGGGAAGAGGAAAACATTTTCACGGGAGATAGAGGAATGTTGCAAGATAAAGGGGAGAGAAAAAGAGGGGCACCACCGTGGGTTTTGGATGTTGAAGCTGATATTCTGCAAAAGAGTGACCAATTAGAAAAGCAGAGGGTCATAAAGTGGGGAAGGGGTCCAATTAGAAGGGAGCATGAAGAGACAAAGAACTACAGCCTTTATAAACCTTAGGAAAAGGGGCTTAGTTGGTTACCCCGTGGGGAACTCCTCCCTACGTGGGAGTTGGTGTTTGCTTCCAATAAATTTCCACACTTTTACTAACAAGTCCTTTTAGTACGAATTTTATTCTTCAAACTTCATGAGGCAAGAACCTGCAAGGGGGAGATCCACTCCCCAAACTCCACGTTTCATAAACATGGAGGAAACTATAAAATCATATACACTAGGTTGTCAACATGGGTTAACTGTGCACATACTAGTAGATAGGGTAATATGATGCAAAGGAAGGGGAAAGAGTAAAGTGATTTATACAAAAAAGGGGGAAAAAGATTTCCATTTAAAATTAATATATAATATAATCATATTTATGCATTATAAAAAGGAGAAAAATCAGCCCTAGCCAGTTTGGCTCAGTGGATACAGCATCGGCCTGTGGACTGAAGGGTCCCAGGTTTGATTCTGGCCAAGGGCACATGCCCAGGTTGTGGGCTCAATCCCCAGTGTGGGGCGTGCAGGAGGCAGCAAATCAATGATTCTCTCTGATCATTGATGTTTCTATCTCCCTCTCCCTTCCTCTCTGAAATCAATAAAAATAAATTTTAAAAAAGAAGAAGAAAAATCAACTCCCAATGGTGTAGGAAATTTAAAAAGTTGGAGGGTAAAATCCTCCAAAATTTGTCCTTCCATAAAAGCAGTAAAAATACTGGGGGGAAAATGTTAAAATCAAATCTTTTAGAACTTTGGGATTTAACCAAAGGCTTGCATTTTTCATTATTCAAGAAAAATGTCTGAATCACAGTAAGAACTATGAGCTTTGTAGCATTTTAAATTGCCCTATTGCCTTTCCCCTCTCCTCAGCCTTGCAACCAGGGTAACTATGAAAACTGGCAACTTAGGAAAGGGTAGAATGGATTTGACCTCCCAAAAAGCCATCCCCAGAGAATTGTCACCATTCAACCTATCTGGAAGCACCCGAGAAAGGGTTCATTCTCGGGGCTGGTCTTTATTTGACCTGACTGGGAGCTCTCTCTATGCAAACAGCTCTATCCCGAGGGCGCTCACCAAACACAGTCTGTGCCAATTGTTTAACATCACAACCACCCACCGCAAGAATCCCGGTGGGAAATAAGAGACGGACAAAAGCCTTGAAAGGAAAAACAGGAATGAGGTGTCCATAGGGGCCTCTATAAAGCTCTGACACATGCCTTGGGATCTCCGAAGGCCAGGAGCATGTGCAAGGCTGTGCACATAACCAAGAGGGATAGGAGAGGCTGGTCACAGAAGCCACATCTTGATGATGGGATGCCCTTTATGTGAAATGTTCAGAATGGGCAAATCCATAGAGCCAAAAAGTAGATTCCTTTTGGACCCAAGCAGGGGAAAGGGAAAGGAAGGGGAAATGAATATGGCATTTCTTTCTGCAGTAATAAATATGTCCTAAAATATATCTATCTAGAGAGCAGTCATGGTTGTACAGCTCTGTGAATATATTTTTTAAATACTTAATTGTATATATTAAAAGGGTGAACTTTATGGCATGCTGACTATATTTCAAAAAGCATTTTTGAAGTAAGTGAGAGGTATAATGTATTTTCATCCGATATAAGAGATTTAGGAGCTGTGTACTAAAACAGAACACTAACCTTTCAGTGCCTTAACCCACTCTTGTCACTTTAATTCCTGATCAGTTTCTAGTTATTCTATTGTGTGCCATATGAGTTTTAACCCAAAAGCTCTAGGTTGGCCAAAGAGTTTTTCTCTCTCCTTAAAATTCAATTTATGTTCAAATATTTATAAAATACATAAGGAATCAAAGTGAAAATAAAAACCCAAATACTGAATGCAACCTAGGGAAATCCCTTGCTGAAATATAGCATGAAAGCCAACTGTGGGCCTTTATTCCCCTTTCCATATTACAACTGGTTTTCCAAATGCAACTAATGAAACTCCAGAAGTAACAGATGTCACGTATGCCTATTTCACATTCACAAAGCCCAGCTTTGCTGCACAGTGTAAAGTGGGGGGATTAGGGAAATTGTGGTTAAAACTTTACAAACTGCAATATTCTATGCTTTGGCATGATATTAAGGATCTCCCCCCGCCCCCTTTCCATCATCCTCTCCTCCCAAGGAAATGTCTTAAGGAAAGGCTATTTCCTGATACCTTTTGCCAGGAGTTCTCCCTTTGGTTTTCTACCCAAGATATTTGTGAAGGACAGAATGTCTGGCTACTGTATTTTTGGACTGAAATGGACTTAAATAGCTTTTACATATGCCTGGAATTTAAAATGACATTTTCATTAGAGAATGATTGAAAACAGAAATAAGGCAAATTCTCTGCTAGGTGTTCATTCAGATACGAGGCATTAAATGATGCTTTAAACAGAAGTGGTTAAATAAATACCAAGTGCAGAAGTGTGATTAGACATTACTAACAAAAAGTGATAAATCAGATACTACAGTTTTAAAATGACAGCCGTTTATTCATTCAACAATTATTTTTTGCGGATCATGGGATAGGCAGCAATAAACAAAACAGACTCCTCTTCTAGTCTCTTGGAGCTTAAAATTTGCTCTGTGTCCAGGTGGCGTGGCTCAGCGGTTAAGCATCCACCTACGAACCAGGAAGTCACGGTTGGATTCCCTGTCTGGGCACATGCCTGATTGTGGGCTCGATCCCCAGTAGGGGGCGTGCAGGAGGCAGCCAATCAATGATTCTCTCTCATCATTGATGTTTCTATCTCTCTCTCCCTCTCCTTTCCTATCTGATACCAATAAAAATACATACTTTTTTTTTTAATGTACTCAGTCATGCTCCTGCCACTGCAAAAAAGTGCAATGATATTGACTGAGGAAGCATGAAATAGTTGAAAGAGCACTGGTCTAGGAGTCCCAGGATCTGAATCCTAATTCCATGTCTACCAGTTGTTTACTACACAAGTGATATCAGACACGTAACTTAATTTCCCTAATCCTTAATTTTATATCTTGAAAACTGGTACATATTGCCTGTCCTGTGTACCTCACCAGTTAATTATAAGAACCACAGAGAAAATACACACACATGTCCCGAAAACTACCCAAAACTCTAGAATAGCAGGGTAGCAATACTGCTGGAATGCATGAAAAACTATCAAATCCCTTGCAATAAACAATTTTAGTTAATATAGACCGTCTATTGAGGGTCATGTAGTCAAACAGTAAAGCCCAGTTCGAACAATCAACACATTAACAACACAGAATGACACATATTCAAAAGTTTCAGCCTTTCTCCATTCAATCATGCTCATTTTACCTGGATTTCCTTTACATGTCAACTTACATTCATGTTCTCAAGCAATGTTCCAGCCACGGGAGGAAAAGAACGAGTCAAACAGACTCCCATCAAACTTCCAAACTGAGCAACAAGTACCATATGTTTCTTTACTCTTCAGGGTACGTGTCTGTCACCTCAACTGGAATCTCAACAAATAATGGAGCTTTCAAAATCGAGACAAATCCACTTAGTAAAGGAAAATAACAATGGCTGTAATTGCAACCACATTAACTGGACTGAGTTTTTGCTTAAATGACTTTTGCACTTCTGATGGAAAAATACTGTCCTTAAGAATAATGAAGTGCTGAAGGCATGACCAAAATATTTAACAAAAAAAAACCCAAAATACCTCAAAATTAAACTCAGGAGGAACATACATTTTACTTGGCATAATTGGGGTTTGCAGTGTCACTGGCAGGTAATGAACACAAACCTGTATGAATCACTGGTGAACACTGAGTCTAAGGAACAGCTAACGCCTACCGGTGCCGTGTGAAACAATGGAGTCCAAACAGTCTGTCTCTTTGGAGAAATAGAATAATCCTGCTTTTCTTCAGACACTGGCAAACGTGGACTGTGATAGCCAAGCGTCAGCTCAATCCTTCCCTTCATGGCTCAGAATGAAAATCTATACCCTGTCCTGGCCCTCAGAGGTGATATCCCTTGGTGGGTTTCCATGAAAGAGGGAGGAAGAAACAAGAAGATGAGGGTGGCTGGTAGGGCCTGCTATCGCTTTCAATCATATAACTTTGTTTTAGGAGGAAGAAAATAAGAATCAAGACAACTGAAGAGCAAGCCCTGACAAAGACGGTGCTGATTGTTTCATCGGCGCTGACTGAGGCAGAGCCGCAGCTCTAGGGCACTTTCCACAAAAATCCACTCCCATTCCACACTGGAAGCTTAGTAAATTGACCAAAAAAACAAAAACAAAACTGAGGGGAGTTGAGGAATAAAGTCACCTTCCAGAGAACATTGTCTGCCACCATCTCACTGACCCAATCTTCACACTTTCCGTCTTCTCTCTCTCCCAGCTCTTTTACTGGAATAACTGACAAATCTCTCCAGTTGCCCTCAAGCAGAAGTTTCACACATGCCATGTTCCTCATGGGGTGATGACCTGTCAGTCACCAGCACACACAGTACATTGCACAGTCAATAAAAGAGGAAGGAGAGTGAAGCAAGGAAATAAGAACGCATGGACATGTCAAAGGCAAATGAGAGGGTGGTAGCTCCTGGTAAATCACTTGGCATTCTGTTACAGAACTGGGGTCTCTTCTACAAGGCACCAATAACAAAATAAGTAACATCATCTAAGCATCTCAAAATAAGTAACTTAAAACTTCAAAGCACAAACTTTTAGAGGTGAACCCCCACAAAATCAGTACCACTATATTGGGGCAAACACATTTTCATGCCTCAGAAATGTTGAATCACATGGTGCATCTTCATGACTCATGTCCTACCGGGATGGCTGAGCTGAACAGCGCGCTCTGCTAGGCTTGCTGGGGAAATGAGTGGAGCTTTGCCTGTATGATCATTAAGTGACTGATTTATGAGCATCTGTTGCCACACTTGAAAATCCACCTGTGGGTTCCACAGACATTAAAGGGCACATGCATTCAGCACCTTCAGGCTTACTCGTGTTCCTGTGACCTTGGTCCCCTGGGAGAGAAGCATGGGTGGTCCAGGTGGGAATGTGTTGGTTGGGATGTGTAGTAGTGCTCTCAGGGTAAATTGTATTTGTAAGAAGAACATCAGGCACTTGAACTTCACCATCAGTGGCTATAGGTTCACTCTCATTTGATTTCAAGTGGGCTTTTTGTAATGTTCCTAAAAGACAAAAAGAAATATTTTTAAAACATTACAGAAGGATTCATTTTTAAACACATCTGAAGAAAATTCTAGAGCTACTTTCCCAAGTCACATTCTACACCAGCAAACACAAAGAGAAAGCTGATGGTTAGCACAGCTAATTGGTAGAGTTTCTCTTCTGCAAAACACATAACCCTGTGAAGAAACTATTGCTTCCTTACCTAGGTTTTCAGTGCCCAAAGAATTTAGGGCTATTCCCCCTGAGACTTGCCACAAATAAATAAAACCAGCATTGCTCAGTGGTTGAGCATCGACCCATGAACCAGGAGGTCACAGTTTGACGCCTGGTCGGGGCACATGCCCTGGGTTGCGTGCAGGAGGCGGCCAGTCAATAATCCTCTCTCATCATTGATGTTTCTCTCTCTCTCTCTCTCTCTCTCTCTCTCTCTCTTCCTCTCTGAAATCAATAAAAGTATATTTTAAAACAACAACAAAACGTGGTGAATCTTACAGTATTTCCTTCCTGACTTCTCTTTCTCAATTTGTCCCACTATTTTATGCTACTCAGCACCCAGGACACGTGTTCTCCATATCTCCATCTCCACCAAAGGACACAGTAGTGCCTCTTAGCCTTCTCCTTAGGTTTCTTCGCATTTTACACTAAATGTCAGTGAACTATGCATGACAGAAAAATAAAAACAATAGGGCTCATATATTTACCAATAGAAAAAACATATCAAAAAAGTGAAATTCCCACAAAGAAAGAAGAAACTAAATTATCTTCATTTTAATAATTACAAGAAATAATAAATAGTTATTAACTAACATTATCAACTGGACATTTTCTCAACCTATTAATTCACTGACAAAATAAAGAGTCAAACATGACTGCTGGGGACCACCTCGCTTTGACTTCAGGCAGGAACTTTTGAAAAATTTGAAAGAGATCATGTATTTTTAACTCCATCAAAATAGATAACAGACTGTTTCCAGAATATAGCAATGTACTTGAGAATGCTACTAAAATAAATGAATGTGATATTGATCCATTAGAGAAATACCCAAGGGACTTTTTTTTTCTAAAAACATTTACAGTGAATGCTCTAATTGGTTCTCACATTTCCAAACAGTTCATGGACCATTAAAAATAAAAGAAATATAAATAAAATGTTTAATATCAGTCTATGGAAAAAATTTCTCTACATGTGCTTGACACTTGGTAAACATTAAGTACAAATCAAAATAGAAAAGCAGCTGTTTTCTGGCTAACTGAGGTCAACAGCTTCATCTGCCAAAGGATTCTAAATAAAACATCGAGTGTAAGAGCTAAATCATAACCACGCGGCGCAGGTAACACATTCTCCAAAGTGTCCGTGTGATTACGAGTGAATATCAAATGCAGGAGGTGAAATGAAAGACTTCCTTTAACTGTTTTTAAAATGATTTAGAATTTATTCTGGATCAAAATAAATATGTGATAGACTTGATTACTACATAACATGCATTTCATTCATATAGAAAATTTTACTAATCAATTAGATATAATATTATTTTCATCCACTTGTTAGTTGCTCTCTTCTCTACTTGTTTTGGTATAAAGAGACTTTTCACATAATATGTTTCCGCCAATGTGGCTATAATCTAATCTAATAATAGACAAATATGCAAATTGACCGCACCTTCGCTACACCTAAGCCACGCCCACCAGCCAAGCCACGCCCACCAGCCAATCAGGATGGGTATGCAAATTACCCCAACAAAGATGGTGGCTAATTTGCATATCAAGACAGTGTCGAAAGAAGCCAAGAGCTGCAAAAGGGAGTAAAGCTTCGAAGAAGCAAGCAAGCCGGGGGGGGGGGAGGAGAAGGGAGGGGCGGAGGCGGGGTCGGGGGCGAAGGGAAACGCGGGCGGGCTGGAGGAGAAGGCGGGGCGGGCAGCAAGGGTGGAGCGGAGGCGGGGCCAGGGCGAAGGGGAAAGCAGGCGGGCTGGAGGAGAAGGCGGGACGGGTGGCAAGGGCGGAGGGGAGGCGGGGTAGAGTGCAGCAGGAAATCCTATTGCAGGATTTTTCCTGCAACGGGAAAGCTAGTGAATACATAATGTCCACGAAGTCGATTTACTTATCATGCTAACCCTCTGGATCAGCACCCAGCTCTGTCAACACACTTTTAGCAATTGCCATTTCCTCATAGTTATGTCCCTGAGTAATTCACCTACTAATAAAAGGAAATCCTTACCGTATGAAACATCTGCAGTTGTTAACATTTTTGTTTGTAATAACTAGCCTTATTAATAACTAGAGGCCCGGTGCATGAAATTCATGCACTTGGGGGGGGGTTTGGGGGGTCCCTCAGCCTGGACTGTGCCCTTTCACAGTCCAGGAGCCCTCAGGGGATGTCCAGAAGCTGGCAGTCAGTCATCCTTAGCACTGCCGCGGAGGCGGGGGAGGCTCCTGCCACCACCACTTCACTAGCCAGCCGTCAGCCTGGCTTCTGGCTGAGTGGCGCTCCCCCTGTGGGAGTGCACTGACCACCAGGGGGCAGCTCCTTCATTGAGCGTCTGTCCCCTGGTGGTCAGTGCGCGTCATAGAGAGGTCATTCCACCTATCAGTCAATTTGCATATTAGCCTTTTATTATATAGGATCTTTCTTTTATTTTTTTTACCTAACCACATTGGTGACTGGTAATAATATCTGGTTACTCTCAGATGTCCTTTGAAACACTGACTTTCTTAGGAAACACTGACTTAGATAACTTTATTAAAAAAAAAAATAGGCAGCTTTCTTACTCTTAAATTCCACATATAAAGCCGCTTGGTAGAATAGAATCATAATACATGATAGTTGCTAGAACTAATGTTCCTAAAGTATGAGAGAGAGAAAGAAGAAGAAGAAGAAGAAGAAGAAGAAGAAGAAGAAGAAGAAGAAGAAGAAGAAGGAGGAGGAGGAGGAGGAGGAGGAGGAGGAGGAGGAAGGCGGCAGCTAAGGGACCTGTATGTAAAAGCCTGAACTCACTAGACAATTTTGTTTCAAGCATCTCTAGAAACTAACCAACTCTCAACTTACAGTTGGTTGCCTATTATGCATTTTTTTAAAAAGCACAAAAATTAGAACTCAATAAGACTAAATACCCTCCAGTTAGTATAACATGGTGAACTATAAAAATGCTGAGTTATTAGCTCAAAGTAGAGTGCTCATTCTTCCAGCGTTGCCCATCCTTTTCCGCATTCCTACTTTTATAGAACTGTGGTTAGAATTACAGGCTCTACAGCCTGACCAGCTGGATTTAAGTCCCGTCTCTAGCACTTACTATCCTGAAACTTTGCACACACTCTCAACTGCCATAAAATAAGGAAAATAAAAGTACCTCCCTTTATGGGGCTGGTCGCTAGAATCAAACTGGTCAATACATACATAACTACCTGAAACAGTTCACGGCACACAGTAAGTTCTCAATAACTGTTAGTCATTACTACACAATGAAAGTAAAATTGTCTTCCTTAGGGCTACCAATAAATACCATTTCCTTCTACCTTCAAAGCAAAATGGCTGAGGAAATTTTCAAAAGTGAATCACTTAACCCACTTTCAGAGTGAAATAATGGTGACTATTTCCTGCAAAAACATTAATAGAAAATCACATTGTATGGCTCAAAAGTGTTTCAGCTCCATTTAGCAATGTTTAAGAAACTGTCTATAATTCCAGTAATAATAGCCAAGCTTTACTGATCACCTACAATGAGTGGATTGAGCACTGTAAGTGGCAAAATAATGCTGCCCCAGAGGTGTCCACAGCCTCAGCCTCAGAACCCGTGACTATGTTACCTTACACACCTTACATGGCAAAAGGGATGTTGCAGCTGTCAATTAAAGAATGTGAGGTGGAACACCTATCCGGGATTATTCAGGTGAACCCAAGGTTCTTACAAGCAGAAAAGGGAGGGGAGGTAGTGTGTGCCAGAGCCACACAGTGTGAGAAAGATTCAATGGGCCATTGCTCATTTTGAAGAAAGAAAGGAGCCACAAGCCAAGGAATGCAGGAAGCCTCTAAAAGCTGGGGAAATAGGGAACAGAGTGTCTCCTAGAGCCCCCAGAAGGAATGCAGTACAACCAACACTCTAATTTTAGCCCATTGAGACCCATTTTGGACTTCTGACCTCCATAATTCTAGGATAATTTGTGTTGTTTTAAGCTACCAAGGTTGTGATAATTTGTTATAGCGGCCACAGGAAACAAATACAAGCAACTCGCTCAGTATCCTCACTTCAGCCATCTCCCGGGTTAGCCTCCCAAGAATCCTATGAAATCTATATATATAAAACACTAATATGCAAATAGACCAAACGGCAGAACAACCAAACAACCAGGGGGTGCGCACGGAACATGGCGGACATCCACAGCAGGTGGCAGAGTGCGGAACATGGTGGGTGTCGGCCACAGTGGGATGGTGGAACAGGTGAGCAGGGGCACCAGACCAAGGAGGGGCACCGGTCGCTGTCATCAGGGCGAGCCTCTGGTAGTTACTGAAAATCCTTTGCTCCCGCGCACCATGGTCCCACCCAGCGCTCGCACCAGCTGCCAGCCCCGATCACCCATGGGGGCTTCTCCACCTGTGCTCCTGAGGGACAATCAGGGCAGCAGCTGCCGCTCACACCCGCTGCTGGCACCGGCCCCAATTGCTCTGCACTATCAGCAGGTGTGAGCGGCAGTGGGAGTGGGGCTGCTGGCAGACAGGGGACCGGGGGCTGCGGTGGGAGGGGCCGGACAGGGGCATAGAGGATGGTCTGAGACCCACCCCTGTGCCCACCACAGCCTCATGGCCCACAGTTCCTTTCAAGGTGCACAAATTCGTGCACTGGGCCCCTAGTAGATTCAATAATTAACTCTTCTTCATAGAGTTTCAGAGAGAAGGAAACTGAAGCTTATAAGAGTTGGGTAATTACCCAAAATTGAGTTGGGACACGACACATACACATACACCTACAGACACTTCTCACTTTGGACAAGGTACGTACCTTAAAAAAAAAAAAAAAACCAACCACCATATGCACGTAAACAAATTTATCTTCCTATTTCATGAGTTTGAAATGAATTCCTGTCTTTATATCTCTAGCCATGTGGTAACACATTTACTTTGCATTTTCTCTGTGCCAGAAACTTTGTATTTACTCTCTGCTGAGAACACAGAATCTAGAGAGAGGTACTTATCCTCAAGATGTTTATAGATTAGTTGAGGGAGACAGCCATGTCGTCTAAAAATACAAACCATGCTGCAAATGCTTTGAGAATGATATGCATAGGACAATCTGGTGACAAAAAATAGACAAGTAGCTGTCACTCCATTTTGGAAAGTCAGGAAAGGTTTCTTAGGGGAGAATGATGCCCGATGTGAATCTTAAAAGATGATTAGAGATTTTCTAAGTTTGAGCAAAGCATTTTCTGGGAAGAGGGAGGTGAGGTATGGTCATAGGGAGTGGAGAACTTTCTAGATAAAGCAAAGTAGAAAAGATATACAAAAGCCTAGCAGCAAGTAATTAAGCATGGCTAGCACACAGGGGACTGGCAAGAGAAAGGGAGAGGGAGTGGAAGCCAGACTGTAAAAGGGCAGTTCCTGTATAAAGGTTTGGAATTGGTCTTGTTGGGATGGAGAACTTTTAAAGGATCTTAGATAGAGTGGAATGTTAGAATGAACACTCTAGCAGCAAGTTGATGCCTGAAAGGAGTAAGGCTAGAGGATAGTTAGAAGGCTACTGATAGTCCAAGTGAGAGAAGATTAAGGCCCAACCCAAGACAAAAGCAATGAGAATAAACAAAACAATTGGGAGAAAGCTTTCCAAGGCAAAACTGTGAGAACATAAGGGAAAGAGTCAGAGGTCCCTTCAGGTTTCAGTTTTGAATTACTGGGCAAACGAAGGTACCCCCAAATATGATAGAGGTGGTGGTCATTAGTGCTATTCATCAAATATTTTCCATTCTCTCCCATTGTACTAGGACACATGCTTGGGTTACATTCTCTGGCCTCATTCTCTTGTCTCTTACATCTTTGATGTTGGTCAAAGGATACAAACTTTCAGTTACGAGTTCTTGGGATCTAATGTACACCATGCTGATTGTAGATGATGATGATGATGATGATGATGATGATGATAATAATAATAATAATAATATACTTTTTAAAAAAGAGAATGAGTCTCCAGTGCTCTTTATCTTTCTCTCTGGCACAATAACCACAAAGGTTCAAGATGATGACTTGTTCATCAATTTACTCCCTTACCTCAATGAGCAAAGCACATCCCTCACCCCCACCCCACTGCCATCTTGCAAAGGACATGTAGTATGAGCGTAAAATTAACCTTCATTGTTTTTAAGCCAATAGGATGTTTGTTACACAGTATAGCATAGCCTACCCTGACTGTCACATTAGATAATAGAGAATGAAAAATAGAATTTGTAGGATCTTACTTTTGTTATTGTCCCTACTACAGGTACATCCTATCTAATAAAGATGGAATATGCAAATTGACCATAACTCCACGACAAAGATGGCGGTGCCCATAGCCAATAAGGAGGGAATATGCAAATTGACACAACAAGGCGAGAGGCGGAAGGCAGCTCTGGTGGGAGCGAAGGCAGAAAGGCGGCTCCAGCCAGAGCGAAGGCGGTGCCGGCAGCCAGGGGAAGGAAGGCCTATTCTTGCACGAATCTTCATGCATCGGACCTCTAGTTGAGTATAAAATGCCTGTGAAACATTCCAGGAGAAAAGTCTAAATTGAGAGCAATCCAAACATTTCCTCCAGAATGCCTTGCCAGACTCCCCCACAAATATGTGTCTTTGTGTTCCCAGAGACACATTGCTTAGATCACATATATACTCAAGTGGAACTGTCTGTTTTCGTGTCTGTCTCCTTGAAGGTGGGTTTTTTATGCATGTCTGAATCTCAAGAACCCAACAGAATTCCTGGCACCAGGGTAGGTCTCAATAATACTTGTTGAGTATGAATGATGAAGGAAGTCAGGCAAGTGGATGGCATTGTCAAGAGAGGCATGGGTGGAAAGTGAGAAGAGCCCTTAGGACAGATACCTTAACATTTAATGGATAAATAGAGAAAGATGAGCTTAAGGAGGTGGAGAAAGAACAAAGAACAGAGGTAAAAGGAAAATCAGAAGTGATCATTTGCAGGCCAAGCAGAAGAGCATTTCAAGAAAAAGGAGTAGTAAAGACTGAGCAAGACCATATCTGCATGTCACACCTGAATGGAGAAAGTGTTCCTAGCACCAACTAACTGAGAGCATGCTCAGTCTGATTTGATGTAAACAAACACAGAAAGAAAGCATAAGGACCTTCATTTTAAAGTCCTGTTCACATTGGTTTCAAATGCAGCGGGATAAAAAGACATTGGTGGCTTTGGTAAGGACAGAGTTGTCAGTATGAAAAGAAGAGAAAGAGGGGAAGGGCAGATTCAGTAGGTTAAAACTGGAGGAACATGCAGAAATCACCTGTGGGTCTTGTTAGAATGCCAATTCAGCAGGGGTGGGTGGGGCCCAAGATTTGATTATGCATTTCACAGACTCCCAAGTGGTACTGGTGCTGCTAGTCCATGGACCACATTTTGAGTACAAATTCTTTGGCTACTATTTCAAAATGCTTTAAGTATAACTTCAGGTCTTAGTAATTTTTTTTTTTTCTTTTCCTCAAGTTTGAGAAGTCTGTGTTGATGAATCTGTACCAGAAGGGCCAGGATTATTAAAGTAATTTGTAGATTTCAATAAGGAATGTGGAGTCAGGTCATAAAGGATCATAGAGCATCTTAAATTTTGTGTGTAGAGAAATAAAGATCTGGGAGGTTTTCCATTTTAAGGTGCTATTCAAAATACATTGTAAGCTAGGAAATTAAGGTCTTTATAATTCCAAATCCTTGTAAAAAGCCACAAGCTGCTCAGAAATTTTCTAAGAGCAAAACTATATTTTAGTTCAATGATCTCCATCCCATCTGGCATTTTCAAAGAAGAAAGTCACTTTTGTAGAGGACAATTTATCTTGAGTTCAAGAAAAATGTACTGTTTACCATATTTCCTATACTCTCCATTATAACTTTTCTGTTTTCTTCATTTAAAAACAAAAATAAACAATTAACAGGCCACACATAGACTTTTCATAGTATTAAGAAAACTAGGAAGGTCACATTAGGCCATTCTTCATAAATTTATAGCTAAAACAAAGAAAATTTATTTTCAATGTGGATGAGTAGAAGAGCCTTTAAAACCAAGTTTTCTGCAGCCAGAGGGGCGGGGGTTGTTAAGAACATTCTAATGAGATGTTTTGGACCATAACTGGTGAAATTAAATGGAATAAACAATAGTTGGCAAAATTCTGTGCAAACCATCCCCCAAGTACCACATTTCCAAGACTCTTGTAATAAGCCCCCATTTTCCCCCTGCCACACACTCTACTCATTCCCACCCTTTCTCCACACAGCTGCCAAAGGCACCTTTTTTTAACTTCAATTTTTATTTTTCAAGTACTCAATATTATGTTGTACTAGAGGCCCGGTGCACAAAATTCGTGCACAGGGTTGGGGGGGGGGGTCTAATTTCCTAGCTTACAATGTATTTTGAATAGCACTTTAAAATGGAAAACTTCCCAGATCTTTGTTTCTCTACACACAGGCCACAGGGTTCAGGCCTAAACCCGCAGTTGGACATTCCTCTCGCAATCCAGGACCACTGGCTCCTAACTGCTCACCTGCCTGCCTGCCTGATCGCCCCTAACCACTCTGCATGCCTGCCTGATGGCCCTTAACTGCCTCTGCCTGCCTGCCTGATCGCCCCTAACCACTCTGCCTGCCTGCCTAATCACCCCTAACCCCCTCTGCCTGCTAGCCTGATCGCCCCTAACTGCCTCTGCCTTGGCCCCTGCCACCGCGGCTTTGTCTGGAAGAAGGACCAGACAACCAGAAGATGTCGGTCGACCCAGTCTAATTAGCATATTACCCTTTTATTGGTATAGATTGGTTTTGGTTGTACAGCATAGTGGTTAAACAATCATATACTTTACATAATGTTCCGCCGGTATTTCCAGTACCCACCTGACATCACACATAGTTATCACAGTATTATTGACTATATTTCCTATGCTGTACTCTACATCCCTCTGACTGTTTTGTAACTTCCAATTTGTGCTTCTGAATCCCTTCATCTCTTTGGGGAGGGGAGTTGGGGGATTGGAACAAAGGCACCTTTTCAAAGCCCAAACCAGATCAGTCATGTCACTCCCTTACTGCACCTTCATGGAGTTTATGTTGAAAGGGCCACTCCCTCAGGGAAGGCTTCCCTCACCTGACTGGGTTCAGTCCCTTGTCAGAAGCTCTCATAGTAACTATCTCTTCCCACATAGGAGTTACCTCTGTTGTAATTAATCGATTGCGTGACTTTTGTTTCTAATGCCTTCCTCCCTCACTGCACCATGGAGTCTGTAAGAATAGGCTTTATTCCAGGTGCGTCCAATGCCTGTAGCTCACTGACTTGCACATAACAGGCACTCAATAAATGTTTGTTAAAGGAATGAATAGTATCAAATTACATCCGCTATTGTACTTCAGTTATATGCATGCTTCTCAAAATAATTTTACTTTAATTGCAAATATTATATATATATATAATTTAGGGTAAGTATTAGTTCAATGTCTGATAAAGTGCTCCATGGCATAAGCTGACTCTAGACATGTAATGACAGTACAACCTGCTGCCAGTTTACTTCTTATAAGAAATGAATTAACCTCTGAAAGTAACTCTTGGATCTCAACATAAAGGTCATGTAAAACTTGTCATCACGTTGCAAACACAGTAGTCAGTCAACTTTATCCTTTCTAGCTACTTTATTGGCAATTAAAATATACTGTGGCAATGGCTTCATTTATGGGGTTGTAGATTATAGGATTATTATGGCAATGGGTCATAGTACAAAGGTATTATTATTATTATTATTATTATTACTTATCACTAGAGGATATCTTTTCCATTGCTTTTCAGAGAGAGTGGAAATGAGGGAGGGAGGAAAGGGGGAGAGAGAGAGAGAGAGAGAGAGAGAGAGACATTGATGTGAGAGAGAAAACATCAACTGGTTGCCTCCTTAATCTGCCCTGACCGGGCCAGGGGTTGAACCTGCAATCCAGGTACATGCCTTTGACTGGGAATCAAGCCTGCAACCCTTTGGTGCTCAGGCCAATGCTCTAACCACTGAGTCACACAGGCCAGGACCAAACGTTTTAATTTTTATGGATAGAGTTAAAATAAGATAAACACGTTTGAGTTCATTTTAAGTAAAATATAACTATTCATTAAAATAAATTTCTGATTTAATAATGTTTGTAAGTAAAAGCTAATTCTTTACTTTCATTATCAATTTTGTAACTTACAAAAACACTGACAATTATTTCATTTGACTTCCATAACAGTTCTGTGAAGCAAATAAGGATTATAGTCCCCATTTCACAGAGAAGGTAAAGTATGGTACCTAAAGTCATACATCCAGTAAATGGGAGAGAGTAAGATGCTAACCTAGACCTTTTTCTGTCAAATTTTAAGCTCTTTCTCCTATATCATATGGCCCTTCAGTATTAGACTATAACTTAATAAATAAAAAACTACATATAATATTGTAGCTTTCTCGCTCTTTAATTTTCCTTTCAAAGACCTTATTTTAGAATCCAAATCTTTGGGAATCATTCAGACCGCTCAGACTATCTGCCGATCTTAGAAATACCAAACTAAACTAAATATTTGTAGCTCCAACCCCAGTTTAGGGGTTGAAGTGAGGAACTATTTGTACTGCTCTCTTCTATAGCCTATTGCTGAAATAATTTCTCATAAAGTTCAACTCTTTTATCTTCAGAAGTTGTTTTATTACCATCTTAACTGTATGCATGACAGAAGCCCAAACAGACAAAATTAAATACCATACAGCATCTGTGTTTGTTAGCATAGGGCTTTTATTACCTTTTCATAATCGATAATCCTCTCACTATTATCTCTTTGACTTTTTAAGCTAGAGCTCTTTGATGCACAATTGGCATTCCAGCATCCCTTAGCAACCCTCGTGGACCTAGAAATAACTACAAAACTTTGAAAGACCAGGGAGTTGTAAACTCAAACAAAACAGAATGTTTTTAAAAGTAAGCAGAATTTAATGAGGTTTTTTTTTAAAAAAAAGATATAAAGTGATTTTATTGCTCATTACAACAAGCATATCAGTTATAAAATAGAAAATGTTTACTTGGGCAGATACTTCAATATATCTATATCAAACCAACTGGTGCAGAACTATAAAAAGAATACTTTTGAAGAAGATGTTTGAAAATCTTCCACCTTCTAAAGATCTCTCTATATAAAAGCCTAAGCGACCATTACTACCGGTCACTATGATGTGCACTGACCACTAGAGGGCAGACCCTTAACACAGGAGCTGTCCCCTGGTGGTCAGTGCACTCCCACAGCCAACCTCCCGTGGCTGGCCAACCTCCTGTGGTTCCTTCCCCCAGCCAGGCAGCCCCTGATCAGCCCCGATCAGGATGGGGACTAGGCAAGACAGCCCCAATCAGCCCCGATCACTGGCTGGGCCAAGGGACCTCACCTGTGCATGAATTTGTGCACCGGTCCTCTCGTATTTCAATAAAATTTTTATTTAAATAAATAAATAATACCCACTTAAAGCACTGTTTTAATGACATCCTTCCTCTACTCAGAGCCTAATACCCACAACATAGACATAAGCTGTATTTTATCTAGATTAATTTACTTTATAAATTCTAAATGCATACTTTATAAATTGAGCAATAAAAATAATAGGTAGTTTGGATGAAATAAAATATTTTAAAATCATTGGTAGTGCAACTAGATCTGTATCATCTTGCTATTTATTTTTGTATTTTATCTGACTGCACATGTTCAAAAAAACTCTGATTCATAGCAATAAGTAGCTATGAATGGCAAGATTTTGAGTTGTTTTTTATTTTTTTTTCCAATAACTCACCTTTTAAACTTAGGATATTGTTCATTTAAAGAGAGATAGCAATATCCAAATACAAATGAGTAAATCTGTCAGCACAAATTACTTTGCTGCTGGTCTCTGCTTTGTTAAAAATTAATATGTAACATTGAGTTTGAGTGTACATTTGAGTTCAATTTTTTAAAAAAATAGAAATTTAAAGAAAATAATTGTGTAATCCTTGAGTCTTTTTCTCAGAACCTTGGTTCTATGGAATAGATTTTGAAAACCAATGACCTAGGTGCTAAAGCCCATATTCCTTAGGACAGCATGTAAGATTTTATGTCATTTGCACTTTATCCATCAATCTAGCTGCATTTCCTACCAAAATTTCACCCTGTTTCCCAAGTCCATCAGCATCTTTCATGGGTTATACTTTTACCCTTGCTTTTTTCTCAGCCAAATGTGACCCATGTACTACTGCCTTCTAACCTGAATTTCTATTTTTATTCCAAAAGTTAAAATGTTAATGCCCCATGAAGCCTTGTGACTGTCCCCAAAAGCACCTTGTATATACCTCTATCATCAACATGTGTTGCCTAGTGTGACAATCATTTCTTCCTCTCAACTGTGAGTTCCTGAGAAAGAAGGACTAATTTAAACATCCTTGAGTTCTCAGGGACTTTCAAAGTTTCTTCTACCTAGTAATCACTCCTTAAATGCATTGAATTAATTAATCCATTAATTAATAGCCTATATAATAAAGAGGTGATATGCAAATTGACCTTCACGCTGTCACAAGATGGCGGCACACACAGTGGAGGCTAGGTTCCCATAACACAAGATGGCTGTGCCCACATTGGAGGCAGGGTTCCCATAACGAACAATCAGCAGGGACCTGAGGCTGCATGGTACTGGGCCAAGGCGGGGGACCTGAGGCTGCGCCCCCTGCCTGCTCAGCGGGGCTCGACAGAGGGCCTCAGGCCGTGACCCCTGCCTGGCAGGGCTTGATGGGGGACCTCAAGGCATGCCCCCTGCTTGGCGGGGCTTGACGGGGGACCTCAGCCTGCACCCCCCGCCCAGGCGCCAGGCTGGGGGATCTGAAGCTGTGCCCTCCACCCAGCGGGGCTTGATGGGGGTGGGGCCAGCCGGGTCTGGAGCTCGCCCAATGGGGGTGGGGCCGGCCAGGTGTGGGTCTCACGCAATTTCAAGGCACGCACGGGTAGGTGGGGACTTGACTCTGGGGCACCCCCCAGACTCTGACAGGAGGAAGATTTTCATATATATTTTAGTAATTTTCTTTCATCTCTGACACTTCTATTATAGAGAAAGGGCAAATAGCAATATTAAAATATTTCCTCTAATTAATTCCATTTTAATGTGCATGAATTTTGTGCACCAGGCCACTAGTTAATAATAATTAGGAGAGTGAGTATAGTGGATTTAAAACTGCAGATTTACCTAAGTTAGTCAACAGCTAACCCTCTTATTGAGTTGTTATTTTAGTTTATATAAGTACTAAGTAGAAATCACTCTTATAAATCATGCTAATTTTAATTTTGACTTCATTTTAATAACGACAGCACTCACCAACAAAGGAAAGCAGGATGACCAGCAGGACAATGAGAGCGCAGATACATGGAACCAGGACCAGCAGTAGGAAGCGGAGAACATTAGCAGTTGTCAGCTGCTGAGAGCAGCCATCACCCACGGCATCTTCCTCAGCTCCCAAGACCTAAAGCAAAAGAGAAATATGAGCCCTAGTTGGTTTGGCTCAGTGGATGGAGTGTTGGTCTGTGGACTGAAGGGTCCTGGGTTCAATTCCAGTCAAGGGCACATGCCCAGGTTGCAGGCTTGATCCCCAGTAGGGGGCATACAGGAGGCAGCCAATCAATGATTCTCTCTCATCATTGAGGTTTCTATCTCTCTTTCCCTCTACCTTCCTCTCTGAAATATATATACATACATATATATGTATAAATGAATATAAAGGTGATAATTCTAGTAAAAAAAAAAGAGAGAGAGAGAAATATGAAACATGGCTTGTGACCACTACAATTTGGCACCCACTTCTGTCAATTGTACCAAAACAGCTTTTATTACAAAGCAACTCAGTACATGGCATGAAATTATAGAGCACAGCCACCATCCATTCAAAGCAGCAGCATTCCTAAAAGATTTTGCTGTGTGTACTTTAGGACATGAAATGAGGTTTAGTCACCGAATCACGCTAATAAATGAACACATAACGGCACAACCGCATTCAGGGCAGAGCAAATCATTTATTTCCAAAATGTTTTTCAGAAGTGCATGAACTTTTAATGATATCACATCTTGATTTTTTTAAAAAACACATTTGCCAATTCGGTATTATTCCAAAGGGCCATAAATAACTATGGCAAGAACTCACGTTGGCCCAGAGCTATAAGCAAAGACTGCCTCGTACAGTGATAAGACATTGGTGAGTAGGTGTAGACAAGACATTCTCCAGACTTCGTTGTTGTGAGGCTCATTAGTCCTAACCCAAATCTGCATGAATCTGGATAAAGTAAGTTTTCAGCCATTAATACTTCAGCAAGTTTTAATATTACTGACGGCGTGTTTAGTGACAAGTTGAACAATCAGAGAGCCCGTCCCGTGGTCCAGTGGAACACTTACGATCCCTCCGGACACCTCCCGCTGTCCACACTGACCCTGCGGCCTGTCCACTTGCGAGAGGATGATGAGGTGCCACAGTGATGCTTCACATAAACTTCTCGTCTTCAAATGCTTTAAACTTTGCTTAGCTCAATCTCTTGCCAGAAACGATGTCTGGAAACTCGTTTATTGCACATGGCTAGCTTCATGCAGTGACTTTTTCAACAGGGTCTGAGGTGGAATTAGAAGTGACTTGAATAACTCACTAGGAGTTACTCCCTTGATGACGGTGTTTCTCGCGATTCTCTCTTGGACTTCGGACTCTCCTGCATGTTCTCCTCTGACAGTTTCAGAGCTTGAACTACAACCTCTGTGTAACCGCCTCCTGAATCTCTCTTGAGTCCCAAACTTCCTTTCAAGTTATGCCATATATTTCCAGTGCCTAGTGCTTAACCGCATCTCTCTCTCTCTCTCTCTCTCTCTCTCTCTCTCTCTCTCTCTCTCTCTCTCTCTCCTGTAACACTGCCATGCACTTTTTACCATGCTGAGGTCTCTTCCAGCTGTTGTGTTGTTGTTTTTTTAATCCGTCCTCAAGCCTGTATCCCATTTCAGCCACTATCTCTCTCCTTCTTTGTCATGCAAAACGCTCAAAGGATTAGTATTTATTGTCCACATTTCCTCACTTGCTGTTTACTCTTGCGACCACTACAATTTGGCACCCACTTCTGTCAATTGTACCAAAACAGCTTTTGCTGTGGTTCCCAATGACCTCCATGTTGCTACATCCAAATGACATTTCCCAGACCTCATTGTAATGACATCTCAGAGTCATCTGAGAGATTCTCAGTCAGCCACTCCCATCTTCCTCAAGCACTCTCTTCCTCTGACTTCTCTTTCTCCTACTTCTCTGGTCATTCCTCCTCTTTCTGTAAGCTCTTATCTCACTTTCTCCCCACAATGTCACCCACACACATGGCATCAGTCACCAGCCCTATACATGTGACTTACATTTTTAAATAGCAAACAGAGACCTTTCCTCTGAGCTCCAGACCTTTGTAAATCTTCATTAGGGCCCATAATGAAACCTGATATTACTGTTTAGGTGGCAGTTGACAGACAAAACTGCCTAATTTTTGCTGTAAAACATGGTTGCTTCACAAAGGTTCAAACATAAAATAATCTTCAAAATAGAATACAAATTTTATCAAGACTATGTGTGTTAAATCAGTAGAAAAAAAAGGGAAACGCAAGTTTCAGGGATATTCCAACTGAAATACTACTGCAACATGAACTACAAACTATAATAACCAACAAATACTTATAAGATTAGAAAGTACACATTTATTCTTGCTCCTGTAAAAGCATAATCACAGCATAAATAATACCAACTCAGCTGTATCTCTCTCTATGTATAAATATTACCCTTTTCTCATGAGGGTAGCCCAGTATCTAGAACAGCACCTGAACACGGTCAGGAATAAATTATTACCTGCTGAATAAATGAGTGGGTTAAAGCACCTGGACAAAAATTACTCTGTACATAATTATGCAAATACTGCCTCTTTTTTAAAATAATATACACCTTACAAAGACTATTCCTGAATCATCCAAAAACACTTGGAGAAGAAAATGTATTAGGTAGAAAAGTAAAAATCTTTTCCTTTCAGGGAAAATATACTAAAATATAATAAAATCAGTTCTTATGGGACTACTGAAAGGAGTTTTAGGGGTAAAATAGGCAGGTTTAGGGAGTTGTAGGAATTAGGGGGTCCATAGGGGAGGAATGCATAGGTGAAGGTTTGGAGCTGCCAAAAGGCTCACATTCACAGAGAACAGGAGGTGCCGCAGGATAACGGGGGAGGAAGGCATCCATTCGCAGAAGACAGGGACAAGCCACAGGGTATGGGGAGAAAAAGGAAACAAACTCTCACAGAGGACAGAGCAATGCCGACAAATGGGAGAAAGAGGAAAACAGGTTTTCACAGGAGACAGAGAATTCTACCACTGAAGGGGGAGCAACAGAGGGGGCACCACGTGGGTTTTACACTTTGAAGATGATATTCTACCAATTGGAAGGCAGCACCAAGAAACAAAGAACTGCAGCCTTTATAAACCTTAGGAAAAGGGGCTTAGGGGGCTCCCCCCTTTGGGACCCCCTCCCTCTGTGGGAGTCTGTACTTGTTCCAATAAATTTCCACCTTTTCATCTACCACCTTTTGTCCGTGGCTTCATTCTTCGGACCCACCTGGACAAGAACCTGGGAAAGAAACTACCCTTGCATGCCGCTCAGAAAAAAACCACTCTTAGCTCAATGCCACACTCACTTTCACCATTATGAGCTTTGAAGTTAGTCAGAAAATTATGTGTTTCAAACAGTAAATTGTGGTTTTTATTACAGACAACATTTTTTAAATACCACCTATGTGAACATGAAAGTAAGTAGCCTGGTAACTCTATTAACCCCCTTAAAGAGCGATCCTCAGACATTCTTGGTACACAGCACTCTCAGCATCCAGGTAATGGTTTCAGTAGTCCTAGACCAAAAGAAATGCCCCACAGGACTGGCCTCTGTGGCTCAGTTGGTTCAGTGTCATCCCATGCAGTAAGAGGTCGCTGGTTTGATTCCAGGTCCGGGCACAATGCCTCCACTACAGGCTCAATGTTTCTCTCTCTCCCTCTCCCTTTCTCTCTCTCTAAAATCAATAAGAACGTTTATTTTAGAGAAATGACTAATGTACTCACTTCGGCAGCACATATACTAAAATTGGAACGATACAAAGATTAGCATGGCCCCTGTGCAAGGATGACATGCAAATTCGTGAAGTGTTCCCTATTTAAAACAAACAAAAAAAGAAAGAAATGACTAACAGTTCCATTTATTAAGTAGTTTAGTTCAACAATTTTATATATATTTGTATCCTAAAAACTTAGTAGCCAGTTGAAAAAATACTAGACATAAATTAAAATTTAAAAATACTTTCATGTCATGCTTAACCACGATTACTTACTAATGGGATGTGTGCATCTGTTGGGCTCTGCACAACACCTCAAACATAGGAATCAAATTGGAAACCACCACCTGTTCCACATGGATTTTTACATGGGATGACTTTTTACACAACTACCACCAAGGACCCAGCAAAAGGGATATCACCAGACTGCTTTCTATAGTGGTTGTACCAGTCTACATTCCCACCAGCAGTCCATGAGGGTTCCCTTTTTTCTACAACCTCCTCAACCCTTGTTATTGAGCTGATGTTAAAAGGGCATGACTTCAGCAGGTGGGGAGTTGGAGGGAGGTCCTCCCAGGCAGAGAATACTTATAAGGACCTGGAAAGAGCCAGGTGGCAGGCGTGTAGAGCAGGTGGCAGGCATGCAAAGCAATGGGAGCAATGAGTCTGGTACAGGCAGGGCAGGCCTAGACGGATCTCCAGATCCTGCTCCTCCAAGGGCGGTCCTGACTACCAGCATCAGTATCCCTAGTAGCTGGTAAGGATTGCAGAACCTCAGGCCCCACGTGAGTCACATGCCCATTGAAGTCTGCCTTCTATACTATTAAGGATATTGGTCTTTGTCTCTTAAGTCCCTGGAGGGTTTTAAGCTGAAGGTGATATATCCAAATGAGCATTTTGAAAAGAACACCTGGGGTGCAGCTAGAGGTTGGAAGGGGGCATGTGAGGATATGGGGAAACCAGATGGGAGGTTGCTGAAGTACATAGAAAAGGTGGGGTCTCTAAAGGGACTGCAAGATGACCTAGTGCAGATATTGCCAGCCTTTCCACCAACCTTACTTTTTATTGTTTGCTTCGTAATGTTAACATAAAGACATTCAACCCTGTAAAGAATTTTTGTGAGTTTATTTGAGCCAAACTGTCGACAAATGCCCGGACGCAGAACCTCAGTGATTGAGATAATGCTCTGGAGAATGGCGGGTTACGTCTATGTTTGCACATTGCAATCAAAGGAAGGGACATAGATGGGTTACATGAAATCCATTGGTGATAGACTAGAGAGGGGGGAGAAAGCAAAGGGGCGGGGTGGGGGGATCCCCTGGGATTGGATAAAGAGTAAAATGATAGACACATACATAGGTGGGTGCAGGAACAATTAACATGATAATAATGAAGTAATTTGTGGTATCTGTTCTGTTCTGGTGCCCAGGCACAATCGGTTGTGCCCCAAGGGGTCCAGAAAAAGGGAAGTTACAAGTTACTCAGACATTTCAAGGGTATGTTATCATAGATGCAAAAAGACAGGTAGGCTCAGTTAAGGTGAAAAGGTTGACTTTGTCAGTGAAGATCCCTGTCTAGGATGTAACTGAAAATTGCTAAATTGTAATTTACCAAGTTGTAAATTTTTTCCTCTGAATTTATCCTGATTGAAGACACAAAGGCACTGAACTTCTCATTAGCAGGAGATAATCTAGTCTGGCCACACTGAGTTGCTGTTAATTCTGGTAAAAAGTAAACAAACTTGAGTTACATTACTTGTCACGAAAAGCCAACATTATTGTGTTTAAAGAAAACTTTCAATGTTTTTTCCTCCCTTCCATCAAATGTGAATATATCCCAGAGTTCAGACTAAATCAGGAGGTTAGAGAGTTCCAGGAGAGATATTGATAAGGAACAAATAGAAAGGCTAATATTAAAAAAAAAAAAAAAAAAAGTAAATATATCAAAAATCCCGAATTTCTCTTATGAAATTTTGCTGGCCTTTAATAGTGAGTCATTGATTTACTTAAGCATATATATATTTTTTCTGATCCCACTCTATACAAGGCACTGGTTAATTGCCTAAGGGATAAAAATAATGTTCTGGGCATATGATATAGTTTTTAATGATTGAATTAAAATGGATTTTTATTTTTTATTTTTTTACCTCTTGAGATTACAGTTCAGTAATTTTAGTATGTGCAAGCATCACCATGATCCAAAGTAGAAAATTATAAAAGCCATAGTTCAGTTAAAATTGCTTCACCTGCAAGTGATAGAATATATGCATATCAATAGTGATTTAATGAGAAATAATTTATTCCTTTCTCATGTAAATGTACCAGTGGTCAGAAAAGAACTTGTATGCATATATGCTTAACCCATGGACACAGACAATAGAGTGGTGGAGGCCTGGGGTGGGGGGCAGGGCAGGCTATAAGGGGTAAATGGGAAGAAAAAGGGGGCATATGTGATACTTCCAACAATTAAGATTTTTGAAAAAATTTCCCAGACAGCCTGGCTGTGGTGGCTCAGTGGTTGAGCACTGACCTATGAACTAGGAGGTTACGGTTCAATTCGTGGTCAGGACACATGTTGGAGGCAGCCAATCAATGATTCTCTCTCATCATTGATGTTTCTCTCTCTCTCCTCCCTTCTTCTCTGAATTCAATAAAATGTATGTGTGTGTGTATATATATATATTATATATGTGTATGTATGTGTGTGTGTGTGTATATATATATATACCATCCCTCAATATAAGTGCTCTTTTGAGGGTAAGAAATAGACTTTTTCCAGAGTCTTCATGCTTCTGCAACTCTTCTCAAGTCAGACATGGCAGAATAGAAGATCACCACCTCACTACAGTTGAACAATTTTAGAAATGGCCCATCTGTGCTGGTATTCTTTCAATTTCTTTGTAGAGCTTACATTTCAAAATTATATGTTAAAAACCTTAACCTGCAGACACTAAGACTACACTCTCTAAGAAATATTTACCTCAGAACATTGTCTTACCTAACCATCAATCCAAAATGAGATCTGAATTGTTTTGCCCACTGAGCAAAAATGAGCCAATTGTTACCTTCTTACATAAGAAGGAAATCTTCTAGTACTAGATGTTTTTCTCTCTGTGCTCAATAAACTGTGAGAGTGCTTTACGTGAAATAAAGGTAAATTTATTGAATAAGAGACCAGTGATTTAGACACTTCTCAAATCAGGTATCTATCAATACTCCACAATTCTCCCGCTCTCCCAATAAGCAAAATGCCTCCAAACTCATCTGTGAGTGAACTCTGCCAGACCCAAATGTCTTCTGTTGTGCTGCTTGTTTTTGATGTCCCAAGAGGCATGAAGAACAAGCATCTGGTTTTCAGTAAGTCTTTTCATCCATTTTCTGGCATTTAATTGAAGCATACAAAGTTCAAATAACTCCTGCACTCTCTCAAAATGAAATTACCCAATTCACACCAGAACGCATGGTTCCACAAGCCAACCCTGCCCACATTCTCCTTTGAAAATCAACATAATAACAACACCAGATAGTTGTCCCCTGAGTTTCACAGCCATATATCCCAGAATGGGTGTTCAACATGGAGACTAAATACCGACAAAATACTTTCCCTTTGAGGAGACGAGATAATAATCCAATACTCAGGATCACTTCAGCCTTTCTGATTTGAGGGTAGCATTGTTTAGCTAAAGTCTGAAATATGAGAGAAGAGATTGGAATGTTTCAGAGGCAGCCTGAACCATGTCATCTCCACCACTGAAATCTAGGAGACCTTATAAAGTCACCACCCTGTCCTAACCATGTTTCCATATCTGCACATAAGGGATAGAAAATGCATGTCTTGCTCTGACCACAAATATTCCCTCCCCCTCAAAAAAAAAATTGTTAAAGCAAAGGAAAAGTGAAAAACAGTAATAGCAATGTTCCTTTCAAGTTCTGAAAGCTCTAAGTCCCGATTTCTCTCCCATGCATAAAATGGAGTTTGCTCAACTCAATCTCCCTGATGGAAAGCTATAATCTTTACTCAAGTGAGGAGATGTCTTCAGAGGCAACAGGAGAACCTTCTAAGGTAAACCCTGTTTCTCGCAGAGCAAGGTGGGAAGGTCATATTTCTGTGACAGTCACAGATGATTTGAAAAGAAACACAGGCAACTCCCTACCTACACGAGGTAGCTAGGACCTGGCATCCTATGTGGGGGTTTTTTCCAATTAACTTTTTTTCCCAATTAACTTTTTTAAAAATATATTTTTATTTATTTCAGAGAGGAAAGGAGAGGGAGAGAGAGATAGAAACATCAATGATGAGAGAGAATCATTGATCTGATGCCTCCTACATGTCCCCTACTGGGGATGAAGCCTACAACCCAGGCATATGCCTTGACAGGGAATCAAACCATGACCTCCTGGTACATAGGTCAACACTCAACCACTGAGCCACCCTGACTGGGCCCAACATCCTGTTTTGAGATGACTTTGCCCCCAATCTCAAACATGTCAACCTTACCATTTTATGGCACACATAAGTCTTAATGTAATAAAAGATTTATTTTCATGCAGATATAATATCAGAATTCTTTCTGCATATATTGGACAGTCTTAGAAGTAATTATTTTTCAGTATATTTTTTGGGAAACAATGAAGGCTACAGGGAGGGGGAAAAAAGGAGGGTTGGGTTATTCATGCCTCCGGAAATTAAATATTTGAGATTTATTCATAAAAGCGTTTTAAATTTCACATCCTGATTATAAGTTACAACATTTCTAAGGGAGCTATGGCAAAATCCAGAGGAGCCTAACAGATTGCCAAATGAAGCCAAAACTATTTTTCATGTGGCTCTAAGGAAGCTGCTGAATTTGTGCAAATCTTGGAGACCTAATTGACTCACTGACCCAATAACAATGGACATGTTGTGACTTTTAAAAATTGAAACAGATTGACAAAGTGAGTCAAGAACGAAAATATTGACTTTCTACAGCTGAAAATAATCAGGGACTGCATACAAGACAAAATGGATTTTATGCTCTACAACAATCCATTTCAGGCATTTCAATGCAAAGTAAAACATAAACAGATGTTGAAAACATTTAACCTACTGAACCTACCTGCTGAAAGGAATCCTGCAGTAAAAAACGTACAAGTAAGGATTTTATGTCTTGGATGGAGCAGCAATTTCTTTGTGAACACCCAGAGCAAAAGCAAACTTAACATTCATCATATATTTCACTCTGCTTCATATATTTCACTATACTGGGTACAGAATGGTAAAGAGTTGTATCCAAGACCAATACTCTTAAAGAAGCTACTAGAAAAGGGGAGATATTAGAACAGAGGAGGAAGGGTAAGATCTCAAAGAACCTATGAATTAACTTCCCCCAAGGAGGCTAGGATGGGAGAAGTTACTGGAAAGTTGGCTCCTTAAAGCTTCAGATAGGCAGTTCAATGCAAGGACAATTAGGGAAGCACACCTTCAAGACTGGACAGCTATGACGAGCAGATACTGAACATAATATTCACGGAACAACAGTCTATCAGAGGAGAAAGAGAATAAATAGTTATACAAATAGTCATTTAATTGTTATTGTGGTAAGTGCTATGTGGTACGTACAAGGTAAATAATTTGTGGTAATGTCAAAATGAACATAGAAAACTGAATTCGACTTCTTTATTAAAACCTACAACAGGAAGCAGCCTAATGCTGAAAATACTTCAGTGACAAGAAATAGTAATGAATATTTCTTATAAACACTCAAAATTGAATTACTAGAATTATTTCAGCAATAATTAAATAATTTACCTTCCCAGCTTCTTTCCACTGATGGTTTCAAGTGTTTATAACGTTAACACACATTTATAATATAAACTGTTCTGAATGTTTAATATTTATGATTAGGGAGCCCAAAGTATTAAGAACTGCATAACATTTCCTAAAATGATAAGAAGCTACTGATGAAAAGGCGGCTTTTGAGAGTATAAACCTCATTGGTCCATCCATCATATTTTTTAATTTTGTTTTTGACATCTTTCCACAGTTAGTATTCCCAAGTCCTAAAATATTTTAAAAATCATAATACAGTATTTCGCAAAGAATAACATGTGTCAATTCTCTTGAGTTTCTTACCAGTGCTAAAGTTGTCTGCATTTTAAGACAAAACCAAACATATAAATGATAAATGTTTTAAAATATGTGTAATATTATGGATGTATCTAATTTATGAAAAGGCGAACCTCTAGATCCAAATTAAGACAGACTAAACTAATGAAAAAGATGTCTTTAAATGTTTAATAATTGCCTATTCTTGATGTATTGACTTTTATACCTTCCAAAGAAAATACAGTTAAAAATTATGATTGTGAATTAAGTGACTATAAATAATCCTGTCTTTAATTGAAGAAATTAGAAAAAATTCTCTTTTGGAATGTAAGACTAAATTGTTTATTAATGGTACACTAACTTATTTACTGCTTTCAAAAAAAGGTTTCCAAACAAACAAACAACAAAAAAACCCCACAAACTCATAGATACAGATGGTGGTTACCAGAGGGGCAGGGTCGTGGGGGAGGAGGAGAGTAAGAGGGGTTAAATATATGGTGACAGGAGACCAGGCTTCAGACGGTGAGCACAGAATAGACTATACAGATGTCGTATTATAAAGTTGTACAGCTAAAATTTATATAACGTTATTAACCAATGTTACTCCAATAAATTTAACTTTAAAAATAGTTGCAATGATTACACATAGTTTATCTTAGTGTAGACACAAATATAAAGTTTTTTAAATCTCTTGAAATTTTCAAATGAAATGTATTTACTTTTTCCCTCTAAAAAAATTTTGAAACAACCACATATAGAAAAGTTGGAAGTACAGTGTAAAGAACCTTTTATCTGAACCATTTGATAGTGAATTGCTAACCAGATGCCCTATCACTCTGAAAAAAAAAAAAAAGTTATTGGGTGTTTCCTACAAACAAGGACATTATCCTACAAAACCACAGGAAATTACACTGATTCACTGCTACCATCTAGTTCTCAGAACCCATTCAAGTTGTGCTAATAGTCCTAATAATACCCCTTGTACCAAAAGGGTCTAACTTAGGGCCACATGTCCATGTGTCCTTGGTTTCCTTCAGTCTTCCTTAAACTTCCATGACTTTGACCCTCTGTAAATTACAGGCCAGTTATTTTGCAGAATGTTCCTTAGCTGTGATTTAGGCTTAAATTCAGACATCTTTAGCAGAAATATCACAAAGGTGACACGACATTCTTCTCCCTGCATCCTCTTAATTTGTTCCTTTACGAATGATAATCATATTAATCATATGGTAAAGACAGTGTCTGCCAGGTCTCCCTGTGATATTGTTCTCCTCTCCTCAGCCATGTCATCAATAAGTAATTTCTGGTGAGATATTGAAATTATGTAAATAACTTTCAGTTATTTTTTGACTTATGCATGATTTCCTATTTTATCTAATGGCTTATAATCTGTTCCTATCATTATTTATTTTGATGGTCAAATGGTCCTCCATTCGGCTAGTGAGATTTAATTCAAGCTGGCTACTGTCTTTTTAACACACACCCATTGTTCTCTGGGCCGTTCCCTGCTTTCTGGAACAGGAGGTTTTGGACTCATGTTGGACTTTCCTTGCCTCATTCTTGCCATCAGCCATTTCTCTAAGGATTCTGGTTCCTTTTTGTAGAAAATGGTATTTAAAACCAAGATCTGGGTGTTCCTTGGTACTCACAGGGCAGGCTATTTTTACACACATTTATTTAAAACTAAAGTATAGTTGACATACAATATTATACAAGTTCCGGTTATATAAGATAGTAATTTGATATTTATATTCCTTACGATAAGTCTAGTAAATATTTGTCACCATATAAAGTTACTATGATAATATTATTTTCCCTCTACCGTACATAATATCTCCATGACTTATTTTCTAATAACTGGAGGTTAGTACTTCTTATGCCCCTTTACCCCCCTCAGTTCTATATTTACCTTTATATGTTGAAACATATACACTTACACTCATATCTCCAATTCCAATCCCATATCATAGGGTTCTAGATATAGTGTTCTACCTTTCTTTAACTGTTTGTTTTCCCAACAGTAAGAAACCTGGCTTATTGTTAATATGTGCAATTATTCCATCAGTCCCAGCCTGTAACACATCTCTCACTGTCCCAGCACCCTCGGCTGTGAGGGCGCCATGGTCACCTTGAGGGAGCGCTCACATCCCACCCTGGTTCACGCACCCATCCACCCCTTCCTCCACCTGCTCAGGCTCTGGCCCTCCACCTTAGGGCATCCCCACTTGTGGGGTCTCAGCCACTGTGCTGCCCTTCTGGGGACCTTGAGAGTCTGCCTTGCTGCTCCCACAGAACAAATTCAGGACCCAGCTGTTCACCAACAGGCAAGGAATAGGAAAATGCAAACGAAGATATGAAGTCTATAGAAAGCAATTGGTGTTGTTCCTTTTTTCACTCTTTTCTCACTTATAACATAAAAGAGGAATAAAATCACAAGATCTGGATCCTTCAGCCTTCTTGAATACTTTTTTTAAAAACTTATTTTAGAGAGAGAGGCGGGGAGAGGGAGAAAGAGGGAGGAAGAGAGAGAGAGCAATAGAGAGAAAAACATCAGTTTGCTGTTCTACTTATTCATGCATTCATTGGTTGATTTTTTAAAATATATATTTTTTAATTTATTTAAGAGAGGAAGGGAGAGGGAGAAAGAGAAAGAGAGAAACATCAATGATGAGAGAGAATCATTGATCGGCCCACAACCCAGCATATGCCCTGACCCCGGGAATCCAACCATGACCTCCTGGTTCATAGGCTGGTGCTCAACCATTGGGCCATGCCAGCCAGGCAGAACAACAAACATTTTTAAAGAAAAGTCTGCGTTTAAAAATTTTTTAAAATACTAAATCAAAGTATTTATTAGATTAAAGTATTTATCCCATGGGTTTTGTTGACTTTCATCAAGGAGAAGAAATCGTTTTTCTGGGTCACGGCGATGTAAAGTACAGCATGGGGAATACGGTCAATAATATTGTCATAACTCCATATGGTGTCCGGTGGGTGCTAGACTCACCAGGGGGCACTTCCAAAGCTAAAAAAATGGCTTATTACTATGTTGTACACCTAAAACTAACATAATATTGAATGTCAACTGGAACTGGAACATTTTAAACAGAAGTGTCTTCTTCTCACCAAAGCTCTCTTCAAAGAAGGAGGGGAGACAGTTGCCCGATTTTCGGAGTTTCTGACATGAAATGATTGGAGAATCTTGCTAGTCGGGAATATAGAGAGCATTTTTGTTCCTCATATTGACATGAGCTGATAGAGTTAGAACAATACAGACAAAACTGCAGGTGCTATCAGCAGGGATCAAGCAGGCGAGCTGAGGTTGTCCCAACGTGGCCCAGACCCGACCACAGGAGTCAGCTCCTCCAGTCCTCTGGGCAGTTCCTTCCTTCCTAGGGGCCCCTGCACTTGCCCACCAAGGCCACGTTCAGCAAGGCTCACCTGTTTAGAGGTGAAAGGTCGGGAAGCTCAGCATTATTGTTATGCAGAAGGAGGCAGAATGAAAATCACCCTAGGCCAGGTTAGGACTACAGTTACCAAGTCTAGATTTTAAACTGAATACTGGTAAACGTAAAGACCAGGAGGATGGAGGGAGCTGGTCTCTCCAGTTTGCCCTAACGCTTCTAGGGAATGAAACTGGCCACACCAGGCAGTCCTTCAGCCATTCCCAGCATCATCCTCCCACCTCCACCCCACACCCAGAATTGGTCCCCGCTAGTGGGCAGCTGGGCCGAGAGCTTTGAGGGGCCTCCCCAGGGCTATTTTTAACCAGGTATTTTCTGCTGATTGACTTTCCACTGGGGCAGCCCCAGGGCTGGGGGATGCACTCCAGCTGGGAAACCTGAGCAGTCAGCTGGCCTGTGACAAACGCGGTATTTTTAGCTGAGACGTGGGGATCTCCGGATTGTCATCTACTTTAGACCTCAGGGTGGGAGACACAAAACAGAGCCCAGCGAGAGGAGTGGTGCTGCGTCTGAAGTCCCTTAGCAACCACTGCAGAGCTTATTGTTGGAAGGGGACTCAGTGCCCTGGTGCGGAAGGGAACAGAGGCCTGGGGGTCTTCCCCTGCACGGGTGGAGGCCAGGCCTGCGGGTCCCTCCTGCAGGCCTGGTGTTCGGAGGGGCCCTCCCTGCCTACCTGCCTGCCTGCCTGCCCTCTGCATCAGCATCACCTGGAACTGGTTAGAAATGCAAATGCTTGGGCCCCACTCGGACCTACAGGTTAGACACTCTGGCTGTGGGCCCAGCAATCCTCGGTGTGCCAGGCTCTCCAGGTGATTCTCACACACATTACACTTCGAGAATTACTGGTCTAACCACACATTCACTAACATTCATAGATAAAGGTATGAGTTTAAGTTTGTCCCTACCAAACACACATGGCAGTACCTTTTTGAATTAAGAGACATTATATTTAGCATATTTTTAGATTTACAAAAACATTGAGCAGATAGATAGTAAAGAGAGCCAGTGACTTTTTAAGCCATTTCTTACCCCTGTGTGTGTACCCTAATGGTAAAAACCTTTCGCCCCTGTTCACCCTCAAGGTTAGTGATAAGACACAGTTTTTGCCATCACAGCCTTCAGTGGAGTCCGAGTAAGGAACAGCCGCTGGCGCCCAGAGAGGAGGGCGGCAGTGCACCCCAGCCCTAGGATGGCCAACTGTACATGGGTGCCCTCAGCCACGCCGCCAGGAAGCCACTGTAACTGCCTACCATGTGGCCCAGGGCACGCCTTCTCAAAAGGGACTTGAAAGTGATGGTACTACTAGAGTATTAGTAATGTATTAGTTTCCCGTGGCTGCTATAACAAATTGCCACCGTGGCTTACAACACGAATTTATATTCTCTTGTAATTCTGGAGGTGAGAAATCGGCAATCTGTGTCACTAGGCTAGAGTCAAGGTGTGGTCAGGGCTGCTTCCTTCTGCAGGCTCCGAGGGGAGGATCTTTTCCTGGCCTTTTTCAGCTTCCAGTGACGGCCTGTCTGCATGCCTTGGCTGATGGCCCACCCTGCCTCTTCAAAGCACATCTCTCCCATCTCTGCATCCACCATCTCATTGCCTTCTCCTCTGACTCCGGCCCGCCTGCCTCCCTCTTATGAGGACATTGTGATTACATCAGGCCCTCGCAGATCATCCAGGGTAATCTCCCATCTCAAATCCTTAACTAGCCACATGTGCAAAGTCCCTTTGCCATGTAAGGTGGCATTTACAGGCCCTGGGGATTAGGACATGGATATATTGGGGGGGGAGGCATGGGGGGGGGACATTATTCAAACTGCCACATGCCTTGTGACTCTATACCTTGTTCTATGGTAGACACAAGCCATGGTGATTATTGAGTACTTGCAATGTGACTCATCTGAACTGGATCATGCTGTACGAGTATTGGAATGTAAAGACTGAGCATGAGAAAAAGGAAAGTAAAATATTTCACTAATAATGTTCATATTCATTTCATGTTAAAATTATAAAATGTTAGATATGTTGAATTAAATTATTAAAATCACACTCATCTGTTTCTTTTTGCTTTTCAAATGTAGCTACCAGAGAGCTTTAAGTTACACATGTGGCTGACATTATTTCTGTTGGACGGTGATACTAGAGACCAAAAGGGAAGCAGGGTGGTGTTAAATTTCAATTGTTTTATTTTTGTCTTACTCATGCTTATAAGGGAGTCTAGACTTTGAAAGCAACCTCTGTTCTTTCAACCTTCTCTAGGGAGAGCAACTGAGATTTCAAATCAAGAGGGATATTATTACATATTATTACATTAGGGATGTGAAAAAAATGAAATTCTTCGCTAGATTAAAAAAAAAAAAAAAAGCAAAGCCCAAGCCCAATCTGAGAGACTCAATGGTTAAGCATCAACCTATAAACCAGGAGGTCACAGTTTGATTCCCAGTCAGGGCACATGCCCGGGCTGTGAACTCAGTCCCCAGTAGGGGGCATGGCAAGAGGCAGTGGATCAATGATTCTCTCTCATCATTGATGTTTCTATCTCTCCTTCCCTCTCCCTTCCTCTCTGAGATCAATCAAAAAATTTTTTTAAAAAGCAAAGCTCACACATTTATCCAGCAACTCGTGTTCTTACAAAGCACCTTCATAAAGCATTATCTCACTAAATCCTTGATCACAACCCTGTGAAAGGGATATTGCCCCCATTCTTCAGAGAAGGAAGCTGAGCCTGAAAGAAATGAGCCCAACTAATTCGTGATGAACAAGAGTCCGAGCCTCTGGCACCCCGGGCTGCCTTGAGGATTTTCCTGGCGTGGAGTTAATGATTTAGTCAGGTTCACTCCATTTCCTGAGAGTTTTGTTGTTGTTGTTTTCCCTTCAATCTTCCCAAATTTCAGAGATCCCAGAATTCTCCCTCTTGACCTGAAAATTCTGTCCCTTGACTACTCTGAACACATTTTCATTATTTTTCAACTTTGACTGCAGAGGAGCTATGTCCTGCCTGGCTATTTAAGGAAGGTTTTATCTTGCATCAAACTCCTGCTCAGCTGCACCAGAGGCGTGCCTGGCTCCCCGCTTGACTCTAGGCCACTTGCTGGAAGGCCCCCAACACCAGGGACTGCCTGTCCACCACTACCCCCCACCCCCAGGTGCATGCCCGGGGAAAATGCTCAGCTCTGACTTACACCCAGAGAAGACACCCCAGACAAGCCTGGCTCTGGTGGTCAGCTTTCCTCTGATCAGTCTTCCTTGGGGTTGAACAGGCAGTTTGGCTGAGAGTGGCTGTAAGAAGGATTAGCAAAGACCCAGGAAGAAGGAAGCAAACTAAGGTCCGCGAGGATGCCCCTACCCAGGCAGCACTGCCCAACTGTTGGCAGGGGAGGGGGGAAAGGAAAGTGAAAGTGTACTTTTCTCTACCACATTCAGATTTCAGATCTGGGAAGGCCCTGGGAGGGTGTCTAGTCCAACCACCCCCATTTTACACAGAAACCGGGAGCAAAAGGGTTAACTGCTGTCTGTGAAGTCTCATGGCAATTTAGCATCAGATACAGACTAGAACTCCCGTTTCTGATGTTGTTGAACTTGGACCAAATTGTGGGGTTTTTTTAAATATATATATTTTATTGATTTTTCACAGAGAGGAAGGGAGAGGGATAGAGAGTTAGAAACATCCATCAGCTGCCTCCTGCACACTCCCCACTGGGGATGTGCCCGCAACCCAGGTACATGCCCTTGACTGGAATCGAACCTGGGACCCTTCAGTCTGCAGGCTGACGCTCTATTCACTGAGCCAAACCGGTTAGGGCTGGACCAAATTGTTTTAAAGGATCACAGAGAAATATTAAGTAAAACCATTCAGCCTTGATTTCCAAACCACACTAGAGAGAGTGGCATCTCTCTTGCAGGATGAGGCTCTGAAACAGGCACGCCAGGGTGAAAATCAGGCACGGGCGCGATAATCCTTGAAAACGCTTAGGAAAGTGCCACACTGGAGACCAATATAGCTTCTGTCAGTACATCCCACACGGTCAGTTTTTCCAAAGACGGATCAGGTTCATCAGTGGAGCACCAGATTAACTACCTGGCCTGAGGCTAGAGGACAAAGAGGCATGATCCTTACACACAGGATGACACGGAGGCCTGCAGGATGGATACGGATAAAAGGCACCTGGGCCCTAGCCAGTTGGCTCAGTGGATAGAGTGTCAGCCTGCAGACCAAAGGGTCCTGGGTTCAATTCCGGTCAAGGGCACATGCCTCAGTTGCAGGTTCCTCCACGGCCCGGGGCCCTGGTCGGAGCACGCGCAGGAGGAAACCAATTGATGTGTTGCTCTCACATCGATATTTCTCTGTCTTTCCCTCTCTCTTCCACTCTCTCTAAAAAAATCAATGGGAAAATATCCTCGGGTGAGGGTTAAAATAAATAAATAAACAAACAAACATGTAAAAAGGCACCCGGGTTCTGAGAGTATCAGCAGATTCCCTTCTCTTCTCTTGCCCTCACTGCAGGGCACTGAGTAGAATGGCAGGCCAGTGGCGCTTACTACTGCAACAGGCCTCCCCCTCCCCTCACTCCTGACACAGTGCCCCAGATTAAGATTTCCAGGGAACACCCTGACTGGTTTGGCTCAGTGGATAGAGCGTCGGCCTGTGGACTGAGGGGTCCCGGGTTCGATTCCGGTCAAGGGCATGTACCTTGGTTGCGGGCACATCCCCAGTAGGGGGTGTACAGGAGGCAGCTGATTGATGTTTCTCTCTCATCGATGTTTCTAACTCTCTATCCCTCTCCCTTCCTTTCTGTAAAAAATCAATGAAATATATTTAAAAAAAAAAAGATTTCCGGGTGCTATCTGCGATGACACTTAGCAGCATGACCTTCATGGGTTTGGACAGACTGACATCCTTTACTTCCATAGCTGCACAAGGACTTTTCTTCAAAACTCTGCCCAGTGCTGGAAACAGGGCTGGCAGCCTAAAGGTTTGAAGGGGCCCTGGGATAAGCACAAACTAGTGGCACCAAAATGGTCTTCCCAACTCACCCCTGTGCTGTCTGCCCTCCTGCTAAGCCAGCCTGTTGGCTCACTGGCTTCTCTTTTTTATTTTTTTCTAAATATATTTTATTGATTTTTTTACAGAGAGGAAGGGAGAGGGATAGAGAGTTAGAAACATCGATGAGAGAGAAACATCGATCAGCTGCCTCCTGCACACCTCCTACTGGGGATGTGCCCGCAACCAAGGTACATGCCCTGGACCGGAATCGAACCTGGGACCCTTCAGTCCGCAGGCTGACGCTCTATCCACTGAGCCAAACCGGTTAGGGCATCGCTGGCTTCTCTTGAGTGCTGGCAGTTTCAGCACTGATACGGGAGGACACGATGGATCCCCTGCAGGGCCACCTGGGTCCTCTGGTCCTATCACACGTTGGCACTGTGCTTGTCACCATCCACTCTGATGGTGTGGACACGTAGACATGTACCGGAGGAGAATATTCAAACAGCGGCCATCGGGTGAGCGGATGGGGTAACTGCCAGCCTTTGGCTGAGAGGCAAACAGAATTCCTGGGCACCCTCCGCTGAGCTCTGCGCTGAGCAAACAGGGCTGCAGAATGCTCGGGGTCAGGCAGACAGAAGAGCCAGGGCTCTGGGACAGCAGTGGCTCTTTCTGAGCAAAGAGAGAGGAGCTGGGACGGGAGACAGTGACAGGCTCAGGACAGGCAACGGATGCAGCACCCAAAGGTGAGCATCCCCTGCACGCCACACCCACGAGGAAAGCACACATAATCTGCCAACCTGCTCGGTGACTGTCTGTAAAAATAACAAGCCGTATGGACTGTACTTGCTCTCGAGTACATTTAGCGAAGTCCCAGGAACAGAATAAACCCCTAGGGGGTAAGGAATGGAGACAGGGAAAGGATCTATGCATCTGGGCTGGCTTCCATAGTGTCCCCAAAATTCACGTCACATGTGACCTGACTTGGAAACAGAGTCTTTGCCTTTGTAGTTTGTTAGGGTGAGGTCACAGCGGATCAGGGTGAGCCCTAGGTGCCATATGACTGGTGTCTTTATAACGAGAAGGAACACGTGGGGCAGGAAGAAGGATGCATGACTAAGAAGGCAGAGAGCGGAGTGATGCAGCTACAAGCTAAGGAAAGCCACGGATTTCTAGCAAGCACCGGAAGCTAAAAGGAGGGGAGGGAGGATTCTTCCCACGCCAAGGAACTTGATTTTGGACTTGCAGCCTACAAAACTGTGAGCAAATAAATTCCTGCTGTTTAAGCCACCCAGTGTGTGGTAACTTGTTGCAGCAGCCCTAGGAAGCTAATCCAGCAGTTACCTTTCTTAGCTAGTTACAAATATACTTCTGCACAGTCATCCATTCACACACATTGTTAATAGGTACCAACCATGTGCCAGACACTCCTCCAGCAATGAACAAACACAGAAAAACCTCTGCCTCCTCGGAGTTCATACCTTAGAGTAGGAGGAGACAGAAAATAACCAAAGGTGAGAAGTAACATATACAGTCTGTCAAATGGTGATGAGTTCAGGAAGGGGTCCTAGGGAGAGAATTGGTTTCGAATCTAATTAGTTTAGAAGAAACTCTACACTCTCAGTAGAATCTGATCCAAACATTGAGCCTCGTATTGTAGTATTGTCGTTCCTATGAAAAACGATACAACATGCGAGGGTAAATGGGGAAGATAAATTCTCCCTCTATTATATCAGTGTGTCTGCTCGAAAAGCAGGAAAACCACCAGCCACAGAGCTCATCATGAAGGGGAACGAACCATACGTTAGCAAAAATCATCAAGGTGAGGGGAGACTTCCCAAGGGTTTTATGTCTCATACGCATTTGCTGGCTGATGTACAAATGAAGCTAGCCATTTAACATTCAACAAATGCCCTGGCATGTGTAAGAGAAGCAAAGGGAGGTGTTGGCTAAGAAAACTTTTTTCACCTGAGAGTCCTGTGAAATGACTGCTTGAGTGAAAGACAAGTTCTGAGAGGACATTCCCAGCAGAGACGCTCTGTCTACACCTAACGCAGTAACCACGGGTCCACGTGGTTACTGAGCACTTGGCGTGTGACTGGTGAGGCTGAAGAACCGGATTTTTAATTTGATTTAATTGTGATTAAGTTCAGTAACCGCCTGCGCCGAGCAGCTAGGCTATTGGACAGCACAGCTTTAGAGTCGCAGAAGGCTGGCTGAGGAGAAAGGCCCGGGAGACTCCCTGCGTCTGGGATGAGACGGCTCCATAATTACTAACAGGTCAGGGAGCCTTCACAGAATGTACAACGGTTAAACACAGTGTTTCTGGGACGTAAGTATTTCCTTAGTCCTCTCAGTGTCCTTAGCGATAGTCAGTAGTATCACCCCCATTGGCTGGATAAGGAGATCAAAGCTCAGCAAGAGTATTTGACTTGCTCAGTGTCAAAGTCTCTTCTCAGAGATTTGGATTAGGCTTTGACACCAAAATCCATGCTCTCCACCAAGGCACCTCACCTATGGCACCTTTCTCACTCTTGTGATTTCCTCCATTCCCACCCTCTCTGAACACTCTAAACACAAAAGTGTGTGTATACCTGTGTGCACCTGTCTGAGTAGATTGTGAGGAACAGGTAAGTCTGGGGCGGGGGGAGTGGGTTGGGGTTGGGGGTAGGTGTTCTTGAGAGCTTAGTGCGGATCCAGTATTCCATACAGGTCAGTATCCTTTAGCCAACCAGCCCCTTTGCCACCTGGGCAGACAAAGTGGAATGCCAAGAACAACAATGCAGCAAGCAGGACGCATGAATGCATCCTTGCTGACTAACTTTCTAAGGCCGACGTGGCACATTAAAGAAACCTTCCTCCCTTGGACACAGTCAGCAAAAATGCTCCATCGCAGCTTTCCTAATCATCAGGGAGCACCCGTCCCACCAGCAGCAGAGCCATGCGGAAACCCTGAGGTGTCGGCCACACATCTCCAAGGGAGATGAGGGAGATGATCAACAGAGTCCTCACTAGCAGTATGGAGATCTGTGATGCAGGCTTCGGAGGGTGGCAAGGCTAATTCTCTGGAGATCCTGGCCTGGTCTTCTCCTGCAATCTCCTGTTTGTCCGCAGCTATGGAGAAGGGCAACTGAGGGCCATAAAGCCGGCAAGCGCTGAAATCCAAAGGAAGCCATGGTGGAGACGTGACCCTCCCCAAACAAAAGCACAGCTGGTTTGTGCTGGAGGCACCGATGCCTTCTGAGCTCTTGCTGTGGAGATTTCTGCAGCACCAAGAGGAAGGTTTTGATGTGATGAATTTCGCATCTTTTTAAAAAGTTTCCCTGTGCCTGGAAATATACTTGGTGAGATTAATAAAGCAACCCTTGTCTGTTTAACCTCCTGGCCGGTTAGCGGAGTCTGTCATCACTGAACTGTAATCCAGTCCTCCAGGGAACCTTCTGGGAAGAGCCCTCTCCCCTAACTAAAGCTTTCCAGCATCTTGAGGTTTTGAGGTCTATGCGATTCTACACCCAAATAACTCTACCCTCGAGCGCGACTCTCAGCGGGAAGGATCCCATGGAAAACCTGGCGGCTCAGCCCAGACTCACACATGTCCAGGCAGACATCTCGTCTGACTGCTCTACCCCCAGGAACCCGGTTTCCGGGACTGATTTTTAGCTTCCTTGTGCACAACCAAAACTACAGGCACCAAGTAACACAAACACACCGACAAAAAAATGATTCTGTAACTTTAAAAACATGCATTGTTCCTTCTCATTCTCTCTGGATGATGCCACAGTTACTGTTTTGCAGCATCTTTAATGTCAACACCTTCAGCTAAAACGTCTGTCTGTGGATAATGATCCCCAGTAAACCCTGACTTCGCTCTCTTTCTGGGCTTCCATCAGTGAATTTCAAAAACAAACAACAAGAAATCCTACAAACTACCTCTGTGAACACAGGAATCGCCACACAGTCGTCATACACGAGCTGGTCTTTGCAGAGCACTGTTTTCAGGAGTTTCCCGCGGAAGGGAAGCAGCCCTTAATGAACTGCTGGGCCAGATGCCCTGGGAAGGCCGCGCGCGCCCAGGGCTGGGTCCCGGGAATTACCTGCCGTGCAAAGGTGCAAAGAGCGCCTGCACCGCCATCCGCCGGCCCCAGAGGGTGGCACCGGCCGTGGGGCGTCCGCCACCGCCACCGCCAGGGAGCTGGGGTCCGTCCAGCAAGATCCCGCGCACCACCGTCCTCCCGCCTGCGCAGCCCGCACTCCCTTCCGCACCGAGCGGTCACCGGAGCTGACTCGGCGCAGCAGGGACCTTCCCAACGCTGAAGAAGGGCAGCTGCACGTTGGAGCCGGTTCCTGGCGGCTGAGGGCAGTGCGGGCCATGGAGGCGCGACTCCCTCCTACCTTTCCTCTCGCCAGCAGAATCGGAGCTCGCCAAACCCGGAGCCGCTCTGACTCTGCGCCCTTCGGTGACCGGCGGCGGGGTGCCTGGCCAGGTGTGCGCCGGAGACAAAGTTTGCGCGCGGGGGACGCAGGGATCCCCAGCACCCCTGCAAGTGGAACCGGTTCGGAGGTGCCAGCGCTCAGAAGGGTCCGGTGGCCTCCGGGCACCAGCCGGTTGTAGGGAAACCCGGCGTCATTCCTGGTTCCAAGAGGGACAAGACGAGACGCGCGCCACGCTTGCAGGAGGCTTGGTTCTGGGCCAGGCAAGCCCGCTGCGCAGTCCTCACAGAGGCCGGGAGCCGGCAGCGCCGCGCAGAGAGGAAGCCCCGGTCCCCAGGGGCTGCTTCCGACCACTCCTTCAGCATCCTCCCCAGGTGCCCGCGAGTCCGCAGAGGTGTGGACGGCGCAGGGAGGAGGGGGGCCTCTGCATGGCTCCGCTAAGGAGAGCGGGGAGCGGGTCTCCGGACCGACCTGACTTGAACCTGAAGGAAAGCCTGCCCTGGCCCCGGGGAGGGTCCCGGTCGCTGGGCGCCCCGGGGAAGAGGACCGTGCGCCCTGGGACGGGTTGCAGGACAGGATGCTGAGCGCGGGGCTGGGAAAGCTCACTAAAGGTGGGGAGAGAAGGTGGCAACTAAGGGAAGGGGAGGAGGGGGCGAGCGGCAGGGGAGGTTAACCCCGAATTCATCCGGACTGAGAGGTCCACCGACCAGTTTGCCCACAGAGCGCGATTCGTGGATCTTACCCGCTTCGGGGCCCCGGCTCGGCAGTAGCGCTCGTCCGGAGCGAGGGCAGGGGACTGCTTCTTGGAGAACATGTCTCGCTTTTTCCTCGGTTCACTCTTATCTTGGTCGCTTCTCTCTCCTTTTCGTGCCCCCGGGAGAGAACTACGGGCGCCTTGCTCCTCGCTCGGGAAGAGACAAGTTGAACTTCAAGGGACGAGGCCCCACACTTTGTCTGCTCCACAGATCCCACCCGCGGGCCACTCCCTCCTCATTCCCGTCTCTGCGTCCCACCCATAGGAGCCCTTCATGACAGAGCCCCCGCCACCCCACCTCTTCGCATTCAGAAAAGTTACCCCTTCAGGGGCAGACGGAAGCCAAGCGAAATGCTGCCCCCCTCCCCCACCCTCCACTGCACACACCTAAACTCACACCTCGCGATGGCAGCACGAAAAAGATGAGACGGAGTAACTGGGAGCAAAGGAATTACTCCTGGGCTCCCCAAAACCTCCTTATCGCCTCCTAGACCCTTTCCTATTAGCCAGAGCGCAGCCAAGTACAAATCAAAGTAACCATCGGCACTTGGCAGTGAAAGGCCCACTTTGTCTTTAAAAAGGGTTACCGTTCCCAGGGCGAGCATCATGTGTATTGAACAAATGGGAACTTGCCCTCTTTCGTTCAGTGAAGAAACTCCTTTTGCACGGCTGCCTTACACTGCGCTTGGGCTGCAGGGACAGGGAGAACCCAGCCGCTTCCACAGCCCTGGCTGGGATTTCCCGCCGAGAGCTCCCGCAGGGGACCAGGGACCAAGGTCAGTGCCCTTTTGTTTCCTGGGCAGCGGCTCCTCAGGCAGCCAAGGGTCTTGACCAAGGTAAAGACTAGTTTCTCATTTGAAGCCCCGGACAGCTGTCAAATGTTTGGCAGAAAAAGACTACATTGCGTTTTTCTTAGAAATGATTTTTTTCATCCAACTTGAGTCAAGATCTAACGGAAATGGCCAAAATTACTCATGAGGTTAATGAATGAACCCATCACCATTATTCTGGAGGAGGACATGCATAGTATGTATGTATCGGACACCTGTCCCTTGAATGTTACAGTGGGGGAAAGGGAACTTGCAAAATTTTGTTTCTGAAACGATGAGAAAGTAGAAAATACTGCTTGTGTATACAGTACAATAGTTGAAATGCTGATCCCATCAGTGCTCCAAACATCAGAGTTGAAGTCCAATACCCAAGTTTACCATAATTCACAAAAATTAAGCTCTTAGTGGCGGGCTTTGTATTAAACACAAGTATTCTCTTTTAGTACCACTTTATGAGGTAGGTACTATTACTACTTGAGAGATGAAAAGATTTAGGGAGCCGAAGTAACCAGCCTAAGTTTACACGGCTAGCGAGTGCTGAGCTGGGATTCTCCAGGGGCTGTGTTCTTGCTGCCATCCTGCCTCATCACAGGTCATCACCACAGGGACACCAGCCTGAAATATCCAGAGCCTGGGTGATTTATCTGCCAGCTCTACCTGGAGCCAATCATCAGTCTTCCTGGGCCACACTAGCTGCTTAGAAAGTGAGGGTTGGATTCAATCCTCAGGGTTGCCACAGGCATTCTGAAGCCAAGTATAAACTTCTATTTCACCTCCTTTCTCTTCCACGTGCTGCCCTCTGGTGGAAGTGCTACGGAAACTATGAAATTAAAGTAGCCAAAAAGCAAATTTGAGAAAGACTGGCGGTAAGTCTTCCCCTCTATCCACAACTATACTGTGTTCTTCTAAGAACTAAGGCTGACTGCTCTGATGACGTAAAGAAGCATTCCTTAGACTTCCTTTTAGCAAGAAAACCCACATAGTTCTAGTTAGCAAAAGCACCAGAGTGAATACTTGAGATACTCTGTGTGTGAGGGTAAGCGGCTATTTTCGTATTCTTTGCAACACAACCTTTATAATGTAAGAAATCATAAAAATGTTAGAAGTCTCAAAATTTGACTACTTCAATTATTCCTTAAATTTTTTGCTCATTTGCTTTTCAACTTAAGTGACAACTATCATCTAGTTTCTTAAAATACTTTAATTTACAAAAAGAAGCATTTCTTGCCTTTGAAACTTTTATCATCTAGTATTTCAAGCATATATCCAAAATAATTAGATGATCTAAGAGAAAAAAAAAGCATAGATTTATGGAAAAATTAATTTACAGGTAGTGAATAGACCTCTGGAAAGGGTGATTTCACACCAAACTTTGGTTACATATCATATTACAGACCAAGTCAGAGCTCAGCACTACAAGTAAAGGCAGTCTGAGCACAGACAGAGACGTCTTGGAGAAGCAGCCAGAACCCAGGGAAGGTAACAGGCGAGCAGTGGCTAAACCAGGTCTGCTACCCCCTGGCTTGTCTATTTAGCTCTTCATTCAGAAAACACCCGCTTAGGATTTGCTAGCGGCCAGATGAATAAAATAGAGTTCCCACCCTGTCTAGTGGAATACGTATTCACAAACACAGAAATACATAAACTACGGAAAATACTTGCAAATAACGTGCGACTGGCTTTAAGAAGTTAGAACGTGGTATTTTTTAGCTGTGATCTAAAAATGCAAAGCGCTTAAATTTAAAAAATTAAAGAACAAAGCAAGAAACAAGTAAATTGGACATTTACCTGTTGCAGGGAGAGGAGCTTAATCAAAAGGTGAAAACAACACACTATCTGAAGCAATACCTTCCGGCACAATGAAACATGATAAAAGTAGCCCATGTGGACATTCTGTTTGCTGTATATCATTTTTCTGGGACATCAATCCCCTACTCTAATATACCAGAATAGTCATGGGGAAAAAGGTCATAAGAACAGGCCCATAACAAGTTTCAAAGGAATTGTATTATTAGCACCCTCACACCCCAGTGCTAGTTTCCCCCAGCACTGGCATCCCATACTGTAATTTGACCACCTACATGCCCCTACCTTTGGCCACCATCCTGCTGGTATTCCCAGGAATAGTACCCTCTCAACAACAATGATCACATGAGCAAAAACTGAGGTGCCTCATTTCGTAATTTTCTGATTATGAATAAATTTGTAAGAGAAGTCTTGAAATTATGAGATTAAGTCACATCTATATATATATAAAAGGCTAATATGCAAATAGACCGAATGGTGGAATGACCGGTCGCTATGATGTGCACTGACCACCAGGGGGCAGACACTCAACACAGGAGCTGCCCCCTGGTGGTCAGTGCACTCCTACAGGGGAAGCACTGCTTAGCCAGAAGCCGGACTCACAGCTGGTGAGCACCGTGGCAATGGTGGGAGCCTCTCCTGCCTCCGCCATAGCACTAAGGATGTCCGACTGACAGCTTAGGCCCACTCCTACGGGGAACAGGCCTAAGCCGTCAGTCGGACATCCCCCTAGGGCTCCTGGACTGCTAGAGGGTGCAGGTCGGGCTGAGGAACCCTCCCGAGTGCACGAATTTCGTGCACCGGGCCTCTAGTATATATATAAAAGACTAATATGCTGTGTCTGACCTGTCGCTATGATGTGCACTGACCACCAGGGGGCAGACGCTCAACGTAGGAGCTGCCGTGACGCGCACAGGCCATTTACAGAGAAACGGCACTGCGGACCTGGCGCACACAAAGCAACACTCGGCTTTCCCCAAGTGGAACACAGGCCCCGCCACCACCCCGGAGTGACAGCCCACCAAACCACAGCCAATGCTGTCGAGACACAAGGAGCAAAGAGCCCAAGGCGCAAAATGCGGCCCACAGCCCAGCCCAGAACCGGTCGCTGTGGGCGCTGGGTAATGACATAACATAGAAATGTCCGGCTTCCTCTCCTTAGCAACAACTAGCCTCCTTGCAGTTTCTTCAGCCCAGGAACATGACTTGCTTTATAGCCAGGTGGAAACATTTCACACTTTAACCAAATGTCTGTGAAGCATTTTCCCGGGGCCTCATCTCATTTGATCCTCACAGAAGTCCTGGAGTAGGTAGATAGGAGCCTCGGTGGAATCCTATTTTCTTTTCATGAGCTGGAAAACGGAGATTTAGAAAGCTTAGAAACTTGACCCAACTGAAAACAAGAAATGGTGGACCTTGAAAATGACTTCAGGTTTTCTCACTGTGCAGAATATAGTCAAACACTGCTGCAATTAAATATTTTACCCTTTGTTCTCCCTGCGTGATCTACAATAATAATCTGCTTCGTGTTGATATTTACTGCTGTGTTGCTGACAATTACCTGAAAGAGAAGTTGGGATGCTTCACTGGGCTGGAAAAAGTTCAGCTAAATCAGAAAGCAGGTCTAATTAAGCAAGTATATTCTATTATCTATAAAAGGCTAAGTTGACTCCCGCATGTGCAATACATATAAAGCTCTCACTGGTGCCAATCGCACACGTGTGTTTCCATCTGACATTGTCAATCATGAATTTGGCTGACACTTCTATTATAGAGAAAGCGTGAATAGTGATATTAAAATACTCCTAATTAAATTCTTTCACTGAGCACGAATTCATGCACTAGGCCACTAGCTTATCTATATTATTATAGCAAAGAACTTCTCAGCACTATGTGCCAGGGACTTCACAAAATGAAATATATTTCCTCAGTTTTTAATTCTTTAAATAAACCTAGTTTCCACTGTTTTAAAATGAGAATAATGATATACCACTTCATAGGCTATTATGGGGATTAATTAATGTGTTTATAAATAGTTGCAGACACATAATATTAGCTAACACTTATTGGACACTTACTCTTATTTCTCCTTGTTACTACTTTGAATAAGAGGAAACTAAGGCTTTCAGAAGTTAAATAATTGCCCAAGATCTCACAACTACAAAATGACAGAACCAGAATTAGGAGCTCAAGCATCCTGGGACTAAACTGACCTCTTAACCCCTACAGAAGGTAGCACAATTATTAAGACAGTAATGGAAAATGCCCATGGAGTTGAAGCCTAGAATTACAGTGTGCATTCATTCATTCTTCCATCAAATATTTATTGAGCACTGTAGTGGGTTGAATAGTGCCCCTCCCCCAAATTAATGTCCACCAGGAACCTAAGAATGTAACCTTCCTTATTTGGAAAATCAGGTCTATGTAGATGCAATTTACTAAATAAGATTATATCAGAATAGAATGAGCCCTAAGCACAGAGAGGGTCTTTATAAGAGACAGAAAAGGATACACAGAGACATGTGAAAATGGAGGTGAGATTGGAGTGATGTGTTTACAAGCCAAAAAACTCTTAAGGACTAACACCTACAACCAGAAGCTAGAAGAAAGGCAGGGAACAGAATCCAGAAGAAACTAACCCTGCTGACATTTTTATCTTGGACTTCTGGACTTTTGAGCTGGAAGAGAATAAATTTCTGTTGTTTCAAGTCACACGGTGGTATTTTGCTATGGCAGCACCCACTATGAGGCCAGGCATGGTTCCCCACTCTGGAGTTCCAGCAGTAAATAGAACCACGCCCCTGGCTTCCTGGAGCTTACAAACCAGTGAGAGAGCTAGACAATAAACAAATACATAGTACAAGAACAGGTACTGTTTAGGGCTATGTGGGAAAAATATTTAGAGAATAGCCCGATGAGGGTGATAGGGGTAGGTAGGGAATGTCTCTCTAGAGGCATTTTAACTAAATGAATCTGAACTGTGGAATTTCAGCCTGTAGGTGGTTAATGGGTAATTCTTCACAGCACCATTTAAATACATGCCCCACAGTAATTAGAAAGAAAACGAAGTAAGAACAGAAGCTCAGTAAATAATAGACCTAAACTTGCTCAATAGAACAAGATTCTGAAATACGTGAAAATGGTTTCTTAGATGGACAGCTGGTCTCTTTTGTCCCTTAAGAGTTTCTAGAGAACAGAGAGATCCCTAGCTCCTCCTATCCCTCCCGAATTCACATCTCTTCTAGAGGTACTAATCAGGACTCTGCTTCTTCCTCCTTCTATGAAGCTCATCAACCTCATAGGCAGACCGAAGGCCCAGGCTTAGGAAGGTTTAAACACTGCCACTCAATTAAGAGGGCAACTTCCACAGATGGGACAAGAGACACAGTTGTCAACTCTAGCTTCAGATCTTAAACAACTATCTCAGGACAGGCAAACATTAACAACTGGAGGAGTCACCTGAGTCATTTAAAATTACACAAAGAGGAGGAGAGAAAATGGCGGCCGAATAAGCGGATCCCGTTTCTAGGAATACAGTGGGTCCTCCAGTTACGTCGGAGATCCGTTCCTATGGCGCGATGCAACGCATTTTTCGCTGTAAGTCGGAACCCACCTACATAAGCACCTACGTCACTCACATAGAGCACATACACAGCAGTAATGAAGTGAAACAGTAAAAAAAAAAATTTAAAAGAAAGGTAACAATTCCTGACCTTTACTTGTGGTAAATAAATAATAAAAAACATAAAGCACATATGTACATATACGTCGAAATGACGGAACTTTTTTTTTTTTTATCAATAAATGGGAGATGGCAACGTAACCACGAAATGACGTACGTCGAGTCCGATGTAACCCGAGGACTGTCTGTATATCCTAAGAAACCCAAAACACCAATCAGAAAGAAAGTATGCACCCCTATGTTCACAGCAGCACAAGTTACAATAGCTAAGATTTGGAAACAGCCCAAGTGCCCATCAGCAGATGAGTGGATAAAAAGGCTGTGGTACATTTAAATAGAATACTATGCAGCAGTAAAATAAAAGGATCTCTTACCATTTGCAACAGCATGGATGGACCTAGCGATTACAATAAGCGAAATAAGTCAGAGAAAGGTAAGTATCACATGATCTCACTCATATATGGAATCTAATGAACAAAATAAACTGATGAGCAAAATAGATCCAGAGACATAGACCCATGCAACAGATTGATGAATTTCAGCAGAATATGGGGTGAAAGGGGAACTTATATGCATATATGTATAGGCCATGGACACGACAATAGTGTGGTGAAGGTTTGGGAGTGGCGAGTGAGAGGTAGAGGGGGACAATCAGGAGAAAAAAACAAAGGGGACATCTGTAATACTTTCAACAATAAAGATAAATTTTTAAAAATATAAAATTATATAAAGAGCCAAACAATTGTTACAGGACATCTTTAAACACTACCACAGATGCTTACCTGTGTTTAAAAATTTTAACATTCATAGCCATTAAGTTCAAGCATCAGACTTCTTTGCAAAAAGCAAGTTTTCAATGTTTTTGTTCAATAAAGTTCCTTTGGCAATTTCAGCAAAGAACATACCAATTCATTTGGGATTATCTGGATTTAATTTAGACTTTAGTGAAATTAATTAAAATACAAAAATGAGGTGTTGCCAATCCGAGAAAGTGTTTAAATGGAAAAACTTTAAAGATTTCAATATCAACATTCCACAAATTTCAAATAGTAAGTTAACAAACTTTTTTAATATCACAAAGTAAATAGGATATTAAGGCCATCATAGTCCCAATTTTACCTATTCTTAGTGGCTACTTGAAAACCTTTTCCATGCCTTCTCCAATAAGCCCAGATAGAAGCGAAAAGGACATGTATTGCTTTATTTCCCTCAGAACAAATTAGTGTGATTACACCAAATTTAACCTCATTTTGGCCTTAAAAAACTCCCGTTTCTTTCATTCCCCTTCTGCTCACCATGCAGTAGTTTCTGCAGCATCCTCATGCCACTTACTCTGGGCATCAGGGAACTGTGGAAATTGGAGGCATGTATCTTTGAATCCGAGTACCACTAGCACCTCCAGCCTAGACTGCTTCCCAACTCATCTTTTTAGTTTTTAGTCTTTTCTCCACACACAGCCAGCCATCTGTATTTTTAAAATATATTTTTTATTGATAGTATTACAGATATCTCCCCACCCCTCTTCCTCCTCCCTCCTCCCAGCCCCTACCCGCGCCCCTCCCCCCCCACCGCCCTATTACCCTGTCCATGGACTATGCATATAAGTATGTAAGTTCTTTGTCTTCCCAATCCCCCAGCCAGCCATCTTTAAAAAACAAAAAATAACTATTCCCCACTTAAAACCTCCCAATGCTGCCCACTGCTACTAGAATAAAATCCCAACTCCTTACCATGGTCTATTAAGTACTATATGAACGGCCTGGCCCTAGACTCTCTCCCCCTCTCATTCTCTAGCTCCAGCCACACCAGCCCTTTTGTTGCTTGGCCATGCCAAGCATCTCGCCAACTTAGGGACTTTGTACTTGCTACTTTATCTCCCTCACAGACTTTCCCCTCAGATCTTCAAGTGAAGGTCATTCATGTTACAGCTGAAATGAACCCATCCAGAGGGACTTTCCCAATCCAAAGTAGCTAGTGCCCTTTTACCCCCCTTTCACCACTTTCTGGACTATTTCTCTTATTTTTTTAATACCATGTATTACACATGACATTGTATTCTTTTTTTTTTTTTAAATCTCTTCCACTCCTGTAGCAGCTCCCCAAGAGAAAGATCACTTACCTTCTAATAATTATCTCTAGTATCTAGAGTATCTGTTACAGAAGAAACACATCTGTTGATTGAATAAATGAATAAACAGCTGTGTGACTTTGGGTAAATTAAGCTCTGAGATAATAGCCAAGCAAATAAAAAACAGCAAACAGTTTAATTTGTCATTCATTCAAGCCCCTTCCTCGGCTCACTACTTTCCCATAAATTAGAAAGAAAACCTAACAAGATCAGCAGCCCAACAGACAGACATGAAGTAGGCTTCAGATTTGTTTAATAGGCCAACATTCCGGCATACATGAAAATAGGCTCCCAGGCAGACACCAAGTTGTGTTCATATTCTTTAATATTCATTTTAGATCAGAGTAAGGTAACGTCTTGAGAGTAGCAGCTTAAACACCAACTCAGTAACTGAGTTACTGAGAAAGTAACTGGGAAAGTTAAAATAAAGAAAACTAAAACCAAAACACAAAGACCATAAAGAAAGGAATGAGTGCCCTTTAATTTTAGACACCAGCTAATACTTGACTAATCAACAAGACATTTAAAGAAAACCTGAATTAAATTTAGCAAAATTTAAAAATCCTTCTTTGTACTTCTGTTTAAAAAACATTTCTACCACTTTTTATTATCTATTAATTACTGTTTTGCATCAAATTTTGGAGTTTTTCATGCATCGATACTAATACCTAGCCTAAACCTACAGGTTCCTGAATATTTTAGATAATAGTAAATATTCTAGATTACAAATTTGGTATGAAAAACTTTAATGAAAATATTAAGCATACAAAAATTAAATAACAAAACCATTTAAAATGACTTACAATTTAAACAGATTTGGCTTACTGATATTTCTCTATCAGCTTTTCATAAGAACTGATTATTTCCAGATAAAAATCTACTTAAGAGTACCGTGGTAAGAAAAAATGAGAATAAAGTACATAAAGCTCATAAGCCCTGTGCTCAGCACATAGTGCTCATAAATATTAGTTTTTCTTTTATTATTACTTTGAAAAGACACATACAAGTTTTATAAAACATGCCAACTTCAGTTGAAAGCTTTTTACACTAGAAATACCCACATGTGAGGAGTCTAGTCTGGCATATTTTGAAAACAGTATTTTCCTCTAAGGAACACAGTACATAAAAATTTATTTCAATAACTGATAAGCCAGTTTCTGGAATCTAATTATATAACTTCATGTTATAATTTAAGAGGTCTTTTAGAGAATTATCTTTTTTATTAAAATACAAAGTTACATGATGAAGAAAAGTACCTTCTAATAAGTAACCAAAACATTATGAAATATTCCTCTTACAGCACATGTGGCTCAGTTTCATCTTAATTGGGGGGGGGGAGGAAAAGTTGGTTTGAAATAGTAAATGAAACAACTATGTTAATACAAGGAAGCACAATGAAAAACTAACATGCTACCCTGCCACAACCTATGCCTTATGAAATATTTTATCATTTCAGTCATGCTTTTAATATCAAACAATGTTATATTGCCACTTCTCATATGTTAATTAAGATAAAGCTTAACATTCTATCCTTCTAACAACACCTAGAAGAGAACAGAGAGATGAGTGTGAATACGTATCATGTTGTACAATATACACTTCCTAATATTCCAAACTTAACAATGTGTCTAAATCCAATCTGAGGTATATTAACAGATCAAAAAATTTTAAGACGCACCAGGGGCTATGTACCATGCAAACCCTAACACCAAAACTGCACACACTGGGAGGAGATGATATTTATACTTCTGCCACAGTGTTGGCTCAACTGCCACTTCATCTCTTTTCCTGTTCTTCTTCCGACGACCCTTCAGTCTGTTTTCAAAAGCCTCCAGTTCAGCCTAAATCAAAATAGTATCATTTTTATTAAATCCAATACATACCTTAACTTGAAATCTTCCACTTAGATGAAAATAAATCAATTTGGGAAATGCTTTAGTAGTAATGGTATGTAATAAATACACTGATTTGATTTTTTGTTTTAAACTCTCTACTACTAGTTGTATTCAACAAATCCAGAGTTTAGGAATGCAGTGCTAAGAGATGCCCAGTGAGAATAACTATAGTTTCTTACAATGTTGATAAATAACATTAGTGGCTTGTGTAGAAATTCAAGTGAGTAAAGAGAGAAAAAAAGCCACCAGAAACTCATTCTTCTCTTGATAAAACACAGTTAAAATTATAGAATAAAAATTCTTCTGGAGAAAAATGCTTCATGCTTTAAATCAAATGACTATTTTAGAAAGTAAATTATATAAAAACTACTTCTAAAAAAAGGATAACTGAATAACACTCATTATAAAATATGAAGTTTTATTCTACTGTTAAGAACTTCTTAAACTTTAATACATAATAATGTAACATGCACTGTTATTAACTAAAACTTAATAGGTAATTAAAATATATATGTAACATGCATGCAAGATTCTGTAAATGTTTATTAATAGTAGAAATATAAAATTCAGTTAACACTCCATTATTTTGTCTATAAACTACATTTGAATACCTAATCGTGTGCTTAATTAAATCAAAACTAACATTTTTCAATGAACCAAACTGTCAGAATATTGTCAGGTGGCTGTTGATATATAGAAGATCAAAATATATTAAAAGCAGCCAAACGTGAGAAACACTGACAATAAAATAATTGATGCTTTAATAATGGTCCACAGACAATGCATATAGTTTAAATTATGTTCTATATACTCTATTTAAAAGGTCAGTAAATAGGGAATATATTTGAAATCACCATCTATAATAGTTTATAAAAAGGTGAGGGACACCCTAACCTATTAATAATTTAATCTCCCAGGAATTCAGCCAACTTGTTTCACTGTATTACCTCTGACAACTTATTTTGGGATATTAGGCAAATCGACTTTATAGAACCATAAAATACCATAGGTCATTTTGGCCCATCTTTATTTGCCACATAAATTATTTCTAATGTCCTCCCTCAAGTCATGCAAGTTTTAATTTCCTCATTCATAAAAGCAGCATTTTAACATATACTGTACCCTGCTTGTTAAGTATAAAGCATCCCAAAATGCAAATTAACAAATAATTACATGTCACTATAAGGAAGTTAAACCACTCTTTGGAGTATATGATTAATATAGTATTTGAACAAACTGGATGTATCAGGAATGAATTTGTTATCTAGGTAATAACAAAGAACATATAATAATCTTACTTTTAAGAATCTATGGGGTCCTAGCTGGTTTGGCTCAGTGGATAGTGTGTCGGCCTGCTGACTAAAGGGTCCCAGGTTCGATTCCAGTCAAGGGCACATGCCTGAGTTGCAGGCTCGATCCCCAGTAGGGGGTGTGCAGGAAGCAGCCGATCAATGATTCTCTTTCATCATTGATGTTTCTATCTCTTTTCTTCTCCCTTTATCTCTGAAATATCTGTCTATACTAATAAAAGGGTAATATGCTAATTAGACCGGGAGACCTTCTGGACGTCCTTCCAGACAAAGCCATGGTGGCGGGGCCAAGGCAGAGGCGGTTAGGGGTGATCAGGCCAGCAGGGGAGGGCAGTTGGGGGCGAGCAGGCCGGCGGGGGGGAAGGGCAGTTGGGGGCAAGCAGGCAGGTGAGGGGGGAAGTTGGGGGTGAGCAGGCTGGGGCGGGGCAGTTGGGGGTGATCTGGCCAGCAGGCAGAGTGGTTAGGGGCGATCAGGCAGGCAGGCAAGCAGGTGAGCGGTTAGGAGCCAGCGGTCCCTGATTGCGAGAGGGATGTCCAACTGCCGGTTTAGGCCCAATCCCTGTGGAACATCCCCCGAGGGGGTCCCAGATTGGAGAGGGTGCTGGCCGGGCTGAGGGACACACTCCCCCCCCCGCCCCCATGCACCGGGCCACTAGTATATATATATATTAAAAAGAATCTAATGAGGACAAAGGAGAATGTATTATTAACACAAATGTTATGGTTAGTAAACAGGACTTATTTGCTACACATAATCTACAACTCAGTAAAACAGAACTCAAATAATTTTAGATGAGTGAAGATATGGGCTCCAGGAAATGCCTTAAAATGAATGGCACTGCACTCCAACCCTTTCCCCACAAACTAAAAGACGAGTTAAAACTCTTTGGCTGGTGAATGGATGAAATTGGCAAGGAAGCGAAGGAAGAACATTGGGAATATATAAAATATCTGGGAATATGCGAGATCCTGTGCTTCTTCAGAGGTACAGTGTACCTGATTAAAGCAAGTGAATGGCATACTTTAATGTATGAACTATATTATTTTCAGTCCAGAATAGAGTTGACTAGCCCCTAGTTTGTACCTAGAATATACTTGGTGTTTGAATAAAAACTAACAATGATGCAAAGAAACACAACCCTGGGTGTTCTGTTCAGTTACCTGTTGTCTTCGTTTTTCCTCTTCCAGAGCAGCTTTGGCTTCTGCTTCTTTTATCTGTTTACAGACATTTAAAAGTAAAGTAACACATTGTAATTGTCAGTTCTATATAGAATGTTAGCATCATCTCACTGAGGCTCCACAAACCCATAATGACTTTTGGAGGATTTATACTGGCAGTTATTTAAAGAAATGTAAATATTATAGGGAAAAGTGTTACCAAGATACTGTCTAACAGACTGGGGGTGAGGAGAGATGGAATGTTATACCTTCTATAAACACTTCAATTTAACTATAACAGATATTAGATCACAATTCAAAGAGCTACAATAGTAGTAATTGAAATGCTTTTAAAACGGGTGTTGTATTTTTTTAAAGTAATCATAGTAACAAGCTATACTCAAAATTATTCAATACCACTCTCTTTCTGGAGTTACAATTGATCATTTACTTTAAATGTCTTGAAGGGAAAACTTACTTTCAAACAAAATCAACGGTTCACTCATGGACTGGGTTGAGTGCAAGAAAAAATGACATAAGACGTAACCCACACAGCAAAGAATCCTAAAACGTCATTTTTATATTATTTTAACCTAATTTTCAGGAGGTTTACACTAACATTAAGATGAACAACCATGTCCCAGAACACATTAACTGGTTAAGAGAATGGGAAATCTAGTACACATTAGACAATAAAAAGCACACCTGAAGATTCAAAGTAGGCCTATAAAACCACGTTTTAATTATAAAAGCAAAAAAGATGAGCTTTCAAGTCATTCGCAATAAGCACATAAAGAAATGCACAAAATAAATAGGGAAAGGCCATTAGCACGTTGAAAATTATATTTACTGTAATGTGACAGTACCTCAGAGGCTTTCCGCTTCATTTCCTTGCATGTTGCGTCACATTCTATTGAAATCTGATTTTCACGTACTTTGTTGCACTGAAATTCCTAACAAATGCAAGTTTTTACATTTCAGATTTTAAGATTTTTCCCTTCTAACTGTATGTCATAAGAAAGCAAAATTTCCCTAAGAGCTTAAGGTTATGCAAATTATTTAACAGTCATGTTCATTAATATTGAATAATTTGATATGGTTGCAAGTATCAAATCTCTTGGTTCAAAGAGTGATCATTATTTTATTTTCCCTTAATTACAAAAAAGAAAATACCATAAAATTAAAATCATCCACTTACTAAGTACAACTATTGAGAAAGGTCAGTTTTTCTTTATTGTTTCTTGTTAATCTTGTAAAGCTTCCAGGTAATAAAATGCTCCAGAGCAGTCCATCTAGCGGCTTTCTGAGATGCTGGAAATATTCTAAATCTGTACTAACTACCCAATTGAGTAGCACTAACCACATGCAGCTACTGAGCATTCAAAATGTGTCTAGTGAAAGGAGGAAATGAATTAATACTATTTACTGTTAATTCATTAAAATTCAAACTTAAATAGCCACATGTGGCTAGTGGCTACCAACTCAATGTAATTCTAGAGAGTTTTCTAAAGAACTACAAATTTTTCTCTCAACTAGTAAATCTTTGTTCAGTTTAAATTAAAATCTTTCTACAGTTTGTATTTGTGCTTCACTGCCTCCTTAATGACTTGATATAAATACTATGATCAATTTGTGTACTATGCTATAATGAATTAAGTAGTCCTTATTTTAAACTAGAGGCCTGGTGCACGAATTTGGCCTGGCCTGCAGGATCGGGCTGAAATGGGCTCTCTGACATCCCCCGAGGGGTCCCGGATTGCGAGAGGGCACAGGCCAGGCCGAGGGACTCCACTGGTGCACAATCGGGGCCAGGGAGGAACATGGGAGGTTGGCCAGCCGGGGAGGGACTGCGGGAGGGCTCCAGGGATTGTCTGGCCTGTCTCACTCAGTCCCTACCTGCAGGAACCCAGCAGCAAGCTAACCTACTGGTCAGAGTGTCTGCCCCCTGGTGGTCAGTGGATGTCATAGTGAGTGGTTGAGTGGCCTTAGTATATCATTAGCATATCATGCTTTGATTGGTTAAACGGACGACCAGATGACCAGACATTTAGCATATTAGGCTTTTATTATATAGGACTAGAGGCCCGGTGCATGAAATTCGTGCACGGGGGGTGGGGGTGTCCCTCTGCCCAGCCTGCACCCTCTCCAATCTGGGACCCCTCGAGGGATGTCCGACTTGCCCGATAGGATCGGGCCTAAACGGGCAGTCAAACATCCCTCGCACAATCCAGGACTGCTGGCTCCCAACTGCTCACCTGCCTGCCTTCCTGATTGCCCCTAACCGCTTCTGCCTGCCAGCCTGATCACCCCCTCACCACTCCCCTGCCAGCCTGATTGATGCCTAACTGCTCCCCTGCCAGCCTGTTTGCCCCTAACTGCCCTCCCCTACAGGCCTGGTCACCCCTAACTGCCCTCCCCTGCAGGCCTGGTCACCCCCAACTGCTCTCCCCTGCAGTCCTGGGTCCCCCCCAACTGCCCTTCCCTGCAGGCCCGGTCGCCCCCAACTTCCCTCCTCTGCCGGCCTGGTCAACCCTAACTGCCCTCCCCTGCAGGCTTGATTGCCCCCAAGTGCCCTACCTTGCAGGCCTGGTCCCTCCCAAGTGTCCTCCCCTGCTGGCCTGATCACCCACAACTGCCCTCCCTTGCAGGCCTGGTCCCTCCCCTGCTGGCCATCTTGTGGTGGCCATCTTGTGTTCACATGGGGGCAGCCATCTTTGACCACATGGGGGCAGCCATCTTGTGTGTTGGAGTGACCGTCAATTTATTAGATAGGATACTCTGAGACTTTGATTTTATAGATCTTTTATAGATCTTTTATTTATCCCTATTTCTTGCTGTCAGATGTCACTTTTGCTGAGGGTACCTATTATTTGTATCAATTTCTCCTCTCGCATCACACTCTCAGATTCTAGTTTGTTTGTTTTTTTAATATTTTATTGATTTCAGAGAGGAAGGGAGAGGGAGAGAGAGATAGAAACATCAATGATGTGAGAGAATAATTGATCAGCTGCCTCCTGCATGCCCCTTACTGGGGATCAAGCCCACAACCCTGGCATGTGCCCTTGGCCAGAATCAAACCTGGGACCTTTCAGTCCATAGGCTGATTGACGCTCTATCCACTGAGCCAAACCAGCTAGGGCAGATTCTAGTTTTTTAGTTCAAATCTACCACAGTTAAGAAATAAGATCACCAATTCCTATGAACAAAGTGCATATACTTTAATGAAAGCACTTTATAGAATGAAATTTTATTACTTAGAAGGTTTTTCCCTTTAGTTCTTCATTTTTGGTTGATGTTAGTGATAAACACAGTTTTGTCCTCTAAGGATAGTCCAGAAAAAGAAAAAATATGATGAATAAACATTAAAGACAAAAAATTAAATGTGTGTGTTTGTGGACATTAAGTCTATAACCCTGAAACAAAGATCTTACCTTTTCTTATTCAAGATGTACTTATAGAGTGCCTATTACATGCCAAGTGTTTTGTTATGAACAGGGAATATACATAAGGAAAAGAGCATAATAATAATAAGTGCTAAACTAAAAATAATAATAGCAGCTACTGCTATGATATTAAACATACTCCAATGTTATGAGAAACATTGCAGTCATTGTGCTAAATGCTATATAAGCATTACCTCTTTTATTCCTTTCAGTAAATCTATGTATAAACTCCATTTCACAGACGAGGAAACAAAGTTACAGATGTGCCTAGAATCACAAAGCTCTTGAGAAAACTCTATAGCATCCAATACAAAGAAAGCAGAAGAAGGAGCACCTAAGTCTTCCCAAGGGAGTCAGGGAAGAAAGATCTTCTCTAACAAGGAAACGTTTACACGGAGTATTAGCAGGATTCTCGCAAAGAAGGGATATATATATTCCAGTATACATCCAGGCTAAAGGGGAGTATAGCATGTATGTTAGGTCACTTAAATAACAGATTCACAGAGTGCCATAGGATGAGACTGGACAAATAGGCAAAGTAACATCATAGATTCTCTTGTATGTCGAGTCTATGTATATACACATTTCTTAAAAAATGCATATTTTTCCCCATAATGCATGAAGAACCACTGAAGAACATAGATAGGGGAGGTGCTATGATTAGAGGCAAGGAAATCCATCATGAAGCTGTTGCCAAAGTTCTAATGGGTGGCACACTGCACATGACAAATACATGAGATTTGAGAGAAAACCTGATAGACGGCCCAGATTAAAAGTGGCTTAAGTGTTGATTTTCATGTAAAGGTGATTCACTTTAAACAACTAAAACTTAGGAAATTCAACTCCAGAAGAGGTCAAGCCTATACATTTAAATTCAGAAGTTATCTACCCCAAATAATGATAGTAGGAACTGTAAAAGCAAATGAAGAGAACCTTAATAAAAGAAAAAGATTCTAAATAAATATTTGTTGAATGGGTAAATAAAAGAGTGAATTTAAAGAAGAGAAAAGGAGCCTACCTTTAGGAAATGACCACAGAAAGATGAAGACAAAAGGGAATCGACCATAACTGAGACAGGGAAAGACCAGAGGTCAAGAAAGAATAAAGCTTCGAAGGAGTCAACTGTGTCAGTAGGAAAGTCAAGGAAAAGGAGAACTGGAAAAAGACCCCTCAGCCACTGGCATCTGAGAATTCAGACTCTTTCTTCAGGAGTTTTGCCCAGCATTATGTAATTTGTTGCGCTTGAGCTTTCCAATCGTTAATTTTTGCCCTCTTACTCCTCTATTACCACTATTTTACATTAAAATTAGTTCTCTACAAGTTTGAATACTATTTTATAATTTTATAAGGCTGTGCATGTGAGGTCCTTTTTAAGGCATTTTCAAAACATAATACTGATGGCAAAAAAAAGTTTCTTAAGAGCAACAAAGGTTAATTCCAGACCATTTCTTAAACCATGAAACTCGCTTTATTACTCATTGTGTTCCCTGGGCAAAGCTGATTCTATCCAGAAAAAGGACACTGTACTTGACCCCAACGTAAAACAATCTCTTAGTATTAAATTGCAAACAACTAAATTGCCAAACAAAGCTGATTTTTAAAACAAGCATTTACAGAAATAGATGGGATAATAAAAAACATTCTGAGAAATAAGACCTTAAAATTAAAAAACAAAAAATAAGCCAAAGAAATACCAAACACAGACAAAAATAATGTACATAGAAAATAATTTTCAATAATTTAAAATATTTACCTTTTTAATTCTTTTACAAGGACATCTAAGTTTTACCTTCTGGTTGCAATTAAAAGGACATTCACCAGGGTGGCACATCTCTTTGCACCTATGACCACAAGGAAGCTAAAATAAAACCAAAATAAAGCAGTTACATTCTCAACTACTTATTACCCCAAATCTGAATTTGGACAGAAGGAAATTTATTTTAACAAGAAAAACTCAAGATTGAAAAATTCAGGAAATTAAATTTGAAATAGCCCATGCCTCTAGTTTTACTCATATTAACAAAGATAGGATTATTACAATAATCAATTAATGCTTGAAATGGTCTCATATTTTATACTGGTAATCTTGCGTAAATTCTGAAACTGTCAAATTCTAGTTCTTGAACAAAAATTCATAAAAAGTGTCCAAAGTTTTAGTTAAAAGAAAATACATTTTTAACAAAATGGCATATCAAGCACTGATTTGTTTTATTTGGTCAAAGAGACTGATTACTATATTTAAAACTATGTTGCCATCTCTTCCTGACCAAGATTTAAAAGAGGTACTATTAGTACATCCATAAGTCAAAAGGCTTCCTTTATAAACTTCCACCTTTGCAAATCAAATAACTATCACTGCCCTAGCTCCAACAACACAAAAAGGAGAATGTTCACTTTGAGATTGGCCCAATACAGATGGATAACCTTGGTTTCTCACATTATTGCCAGGATAAATCAATAGTGAGATTTTACCATTTTACTCTGAACAATTTTTTGGTACCACTTTCGATGCTTGTAGTTCGAATATAATGTATAGACAGACATCTTAATTTTTAAAAACAAAACTTTATATATGAATGCTTTATAGTAATTAATTCAAAATATAATGAATTTTAAAGTTCACACATACTAGTACATCTGTCTTTTTAAAATAACCTACTATGAATTTATTCTCTAACTGCCTAAGACCCACACAGTTTTTGATATATTTATATTTTAAGTCTGAATCACATGGGAGGTAAGCATTAGGTGAATACCTTATTGCATAAAGTATATAAGCTATCTTTAAAACTACTTAAAAAAAATCTTCAAAGGGTCATCCTAGACCTCATATTCCCCAAATTTCATAAAGAGATGTGCATCCAACCCTACTCATGTGTATTACATTTTTACAGACATCACATTTTTATTTCTGGACCCACATCTTTAGTGGGTCCAGAAAAGTCTTGAAATAGGATGTCCAAATAAGAAAAGAGAAAATAAAAAAAAAATTTTTTTTAAAAAGCCCCCAAAATACAATTTAAAAGGTTCTATTAAAGCTTACCTCTTTAGGACACTGATCTTTGCAACAACTGAGGCGGTTCTTTTCATTTACATCAGCTGTGGTTATTTTTCTAAAAATAGGAGAGTAAGATTTGGTGACATTCAAACCAAGTCGATTTCATAGCATATTTTCCAAAAGCAACTCACAATTTCAAACATGTCTATAAAATCATCTTTCTTATTTTTTTGAGACCTATTTTAATTGTTTCTTTCTGTAACAATTACCTTCCAATTACTTTACTGTTCTGATAAGTCAAATTTTCCAGCCCTTCATCAACTACCAACAAATTAAATGCCAAAAGGGCAATCGCTGCAAGAAGGAAGCACAAAACACACATGAACTATCACGGTATCTGGCCTCTCTTTAAAAGTTCATGTACTATCTTTCCCTATAGTTCGATCATTATTCATAATTAAAGGTCTCCTTAAAGCCTTTACATAAATTATTAAAAATGAGTCATTTAATATGTTAGTTCAAATTAAGAAATATAGGCTATTCAGTGGGAAATGTAATCTTATTAGGAAAGCCTTTCAGTTGTTTTTGGATAAGCTATTAATGTTAGAAATTGATTCATTTTAAATTACATCATTTAGATCAGTCTGTGCTTTTATATGACTCAATAGGTAATTCGGAAATAGTCATAAACACCAAGGAATAAAACCACTTTCTAATAGGGAGTTGAATAGAATCAGAAGAGATACTACATGAGTCAGTATCTAGTGACAATCTTAAAATCCCTATTACACCTATTGCACTTTTCTCCACCCCAAGATTGCTTTTTCTTCTTTTTTTTTAATTCTTTCTTTTCCTGTTTTTTCTATTTCCTTTTACTAGACATAATTCCCAAAATATAACATAAGGTTAGCCTCACTAATGTCAAAATTGTAATCTTAATATTTGTATCAAATTATCTATAAATGTAGTCTAACATGTACAATTTTCTTGGCAAAATTTCATTTACTATCACAGACTTTTTATGCTAGCTCTACTAAACATTGTATATTTTCATTCTTAAAGTATGGTGCTCACCTCTGAACTTAAGGATTAAAATCATATTATTATGTTACTCTATAAATTAGGAAAAATTACCTACTTTTCAAGGTCTGTATCTTTTATATTTAATTTCCAAAGAAGAAATACACATGAAGCAGAAAAGGACTAAAAGGAAAAGATGACTTATAAAATAATTAGTTGAATTAAAGCAAATAAAATTATCAGAATACCGAAACTAAGGAATTCTGTATAAAAACATATATTTTAAATATGTATTCAAGAAAGGGAAAAAGGAACTCTGGATAGCTGAGATAATGGAAGCCACCTCAATACAAATGTATCCACACATTCCCAAAAAAACCGTTCAGCTCATTAATAACAAAACCATTCAAATCCCATGGCCTTGGTATAACTAGAAAACAGAAATATCTACAAGCTTCAAATTACCTGTAAGTAGAAAAGTAAGTATCAATTCCTAGCAGAGCTATTTCTCAAGCTCCCATAGGAAATCTTTTCGAGAAGTCAGTGAAGTTCTGGAAAAACTGAACAGAAAAGACAGGGAGCTAACATCACTCCAGAAAAAGAAAGTCAACCTTCAGTGTAAAAGTACTAAGAAAGTCTTGGTAATCAGAGCACTAACTACAGGGAAGAGACTTGGAAAAGTGCACAACAATCAAGGAGCCATGAACTGAAGGTAAAAAGGGAAAGGCACCTTTTGAAGATTACACGATGAAGAGAAAAAGAAAAGAAGAAAATGTAGGACCTTGCAAGACCAAAGAAAACAATCCCTTTTTGTCAGTATCACCCATTAATAAAGCAACATTGCCCTCTTAACTCTCCCTACAAAAATTCTAAAGCTAAAAATTGTAGTATGTTATTTTATTTTTAAAATTTCAACAAAATAATTTTGACTTTTACACTTTTACAAAGCATGAAACTAGAGTGCAAGTGACAAAAACAAATTTAAGATAAAATTAACAGGCATTTTTCAAAAAGCATTTATGCTAAAAAAAAAAAAAATCAGAAATAAAATTATATTCCCAAATTTAACTTGGAATAAATCAGACTTTTCAAAAGCCCACTTTATAGACTTGGATGAAATGAAGCTCAGTGAGTTAGACCATAATTAACCTGCATTTTTTTAAATAAGGAAAATATAAAGGTCACATCCTTGTATAATAAATGCCGTAACAGCAACATCTTTAATAAACAAAACTCTACCTTTTAAATCTACAATTTAAAATTTACACTTAAGTAATTATGGATAAGTCAATTTTTGATCCAATGAAATTCTAGTTTGACACTGTTATCTGAACACACTGTTTATAGGAATGCTTCTCCTTTTTTTTTATTTTTTAAGCAGTTTTATAATTCTTTTCGTAACAAAATCTTATAGAATCCCCAAATGGAAAAACTCAGAGATGCCCTGGTTAAAAAAGGGTAAAGTATCTACAAAATGAAATAGTCTACATTGCCTCCAGGTCACTAGGAAAAGAAAATCTAGGTCTCTAGAGTCTAAAGACCACCACTGAAAAAATATTCCTTACAGTATACTACATATGAAGAGTTCTGAATTATAAAAGGATATCATGAAAATAATTTCAGTAAAACAACAATATTTCTTCAGTCTTCTTACCTACATTCCACATATAGGGTTGTGATCTTGCAGTGACATTTTATTCTAAGCATCTGAACACAAGGAGGACACTCTCCAGGGTGGCATGGCAAAACACATGGATGAGGACAGTCCACGGGCCGTGATTTAGAGCATCCTTCTTCACACTGAAGGCATTCTGGGCCAGCCTGCCAAATTGCAAGGAAATAAATCACCTACATACAGAAGTCTAACATTCCTATACAGTAGTTATAAAATTTACATATCCCATTAAAACAAAGTACTTCTGCAGCTCTTAGAAATACAGCTTAAAAATATTCAAAATGAAGAATAGCAAGATTATCAATATGACCATTATTCACAAAGATTTCTATGTATACAAACCTGATTAAATCAAACTGCCTCACCTTCAAAATGGACATGAATACATTAAATATCTCTAATAAAAACATAAATTACTTCCTAAAGAGTAGTCAATGGCAGGAAAAAAAAATACATAGTAAGACATTATCAATTCATTTACACCAAATAAGTACAATGATCATCAAACTAAAGAAGCATTCAGTGTTCTGGTGATAGTCATCTCATCTTGCTAAAGGAAAGCATCTATAGAGAAAAAGGAGAATGACTACCAGTTTAATTTACTTTTAATGCACTTCAATAAGGCAAAACTAAATTACATTTAGTACAAATAAATATTATCTCAATTGTAAAATTGTAACTTAACAAGTCATCTCTCTGCTCTAGTAATAATTTAAGTAGTATCTGTCTACTAAAGAAGGTTAAAGATTTTTATTACAGGATAGTGTTGAATTTCACATATCATACTGAGATAAAATAAAAGAGCTACAGATATGAATACTAAGTCTTAAAGGTTCAACATTTTTCATTATCAGCTTTTAAAATGAGCTTTTTGCAATTCATCCAACTTTCTGGAAATCCAGGGAGGAGAGCAATCCTAATTGTAAGTAATGGGATGATGAGAAGAAACACAAAATAAACATTTGGGTATTAATCCTGATAAATGAAACTTTTTTATCATTTTATTGAAAAATAATTGGTATTGTATAAATTCAAGGTGTTAAGATGTTAATTTGATACACTTACATAGTGTAATGTTTGTCATTATAGCAATAATAGCACCTCTATCACATTACAGAATTATCCTTTCTTCTTAGTGGTTGGAATAATTAAATTCTAGTTCTTAGCAAGTTTAACAGTTATAATGAAGTTCGTTTGTGTGTTTTTAAATCAATGAAACATGACACACCACACACACTGCTTTTAGCAGTGTTCTCAAACATTTCTGTGCATTATCACTTAGGAATCTTGTTAAAATGCTGAGGTGGGGTCTGAGATTTTGCATTTCCAACAAGATTCCAGCTGATGCCAATGTTGCTGGGCTGCAGACAACACTCTGAGTGGCAAGGGTCTATAACATACAAAATTATCTATACTAATAAAAGGGTAATATGCTAATTAGACCAGGAGACCTTCCAGACGTCCTTCTGGACAAAGTCATGGTGGCAGGGCCACGGCAGAGGTGGTTAGGGGCAATCAGGCCAGGAGGGGAGGGCAGTTGGGGACTATCAGGCTGGCAAGTGGGGGGCAGTTGGGGGCGAGCAGGCTGGTGAGGGGGCAGTTGGGGGCAATCAGGCCAGCGGGGGGTGGCAGTTGGGGGCGAGCAGGCCAGCAGGCAGAATGGTTCGGGGCAATCAGGCAGGCAGACAGGTGAGTGGTTAGGAGCCAGCGGTCCCGGATTACAAGAGGGATGTCCGACTGCCCCCGAGGGGTCCCAGATTGGAGAGTGTGCAGGTCGGGCTGAGGGACACCCCCCCCCACGTGCACAAATTTCATGCATTGGGCCACTAGTATAGAAATATATGTAGGTGTGATTATGTATCTACATATATTTTTTATGTATTTTTGGTGATAGATTCCCCGCCCCCCCCCCCCCCCAAAAAAAAAAAAACTTTCCCAATTACTCAATTTCTTCTTGCAGGCACTTCAAAAGATATTTGTCCCACATTTGCCTGGGAAATACACACCATTTCAATTGTCATCAGCCTCACGCGTTTCCCTGTCAACCACAGTTCCACTCACTATAACCAATGAATTAGACAACAGGAATATCTGTTGCTAATGGTAACAATCAGAGCCACTGCATATTATAGCCTCCATTGGACCTGACTATGGGTAAGGTCAGGCAAGGATACCAGAGAAGAGAAGATAAGCCAAAGAACTTTGAGTCCAGTCAATTCTATAAATACATATTAAATACCTGCTGTGTGGTAGGCTGTATGCTACAATTGAAAGCAGAAACTATATTAAAAATTCCAGAGGTATTTGGGTCAAGAGACACATACTAAGAGTATTTCTCCAATGGGTCACAACTGAGGTAAGTTAAGAAACTATTTTTTTAAGTTTCTGGAATTATTTTGTTTCATATATAAATTAGAGTGATTGCAAAGTTAACCCTAAAATAATGTAATTTTCACTCTCTTGAATTGCAGCCTTCCTTGAGAGATAGGAATGGATTGGTAGCTAAATTGAGAAAAACTGCACATAACTTATAACCGATATTTTGCCACATCCACTGCCCAGGAAGCAATGGTGGGATAGTCAAAAAGAATTCTCCAGCCGGAACCGGTTTGGCTCAGTGGATAGAGCGTCGGCCTGCGGACTCAAGGGTCCCAGGTTCAATTCCGGTCAGGGGCATGTGCCTTGGTTGCGGGCGCATCCCCAGTAGGGGGTGTGCAGGAGGCAGCTGATCGATGTTTCTCTCTCATCAATGTTTCTAACTCTCTATCCCTCTCTCTTCCTCTCTGTAAAAAATCAATAAAATATATTAAAAAAAAAAAAAAAGAATTCTCCAATTGTTGTCATATTAGTTCTTAAAACGAATTTTTTCTGACTCATTTGATGTTCCGAAAACCTCGAGGAGGAATGCCTTATAGCAGCTATACCTTAAAGTAGTTTTGAATCATTAAAATTATTTATTAGCTTGATTTTATAATTCCAATACCCTTTAATTTTATTATGACCATGTTTTTATTGAGGATCAAGGCATGGACTAATGAGGAAATTATAACTCATTTACATCTGTCTATATATGAGCATAATGCTATGGATATTTATGCTGTCATACATTACAATTACCAAAAGAAAGACCAAAAAACCTAACGATGCAATTGAAATTTTCAATAACACAATTCATATTAATAATTTAAACATTTGTTCATTTAATATTACTTAATAAGTACGAAACTTAAAACTTTTTACTTATTCCTCTTTAAGCACACTTGTTATTATGATTCTCTATAAAAAGAAAGCCTAAGAAAAAACATGAATTACTTTTAAAAAAATTTAATATCATTTAAAAGTTAATTGGCTCTATTTGTTTTTCTTTATAAAATGGCAATTTTTAGAGATCTCTTTAGAGTCAATTTTTCATATGCTTGTAAAATTCTTTTACTGAATTTCACACACACATCTGTGATGCTATTTACTTTACTTCCAACTGAAGTTTGAGAATTTATTAAAATTATGAGCATCATGTTTCATGTGTCAGGTTTTAAAAATATTTGAAAGCAAATTCAGAGATATGTAAGTATTTACACATTCGACCTAAGGACATTACCTTGTTTTTGCCAATGCAGGATTCAGTTTCAGTTACTTTGTGGCATTCTTTCATACATATATGATTCTGACAATCTAAGGTTCGTCCACAAACTCTCTTACAAGAGTAGGGTCCTACAGCATGGCATGGTAGTGGACTCACCTTAAAAAAAAAAAAGAGAAAAAATCATCACAACATACACACATACCTCCAAGACCCATGGTTCCAAAACAACTAACTCTGTTATCATTTGATAACAAGTTTCACAAAGGTCTGAAACATCATCACTAATATTAATTATCAAAACCATAATAGCCTATCAAAACATTATGCAAAAAATGAATGCCAAGAAGCAAAATATCCCCTAAAAGGGAAATGCAATACAATTCTGTAGTAATGCATATTCATAAACTAATTTTCAAATGAGAGCACTGTATACAGGGTGTGGCAAAAGTAGCTTTATAGTATTTTGCCACCCCCTGTATTTTTAAAATTAGTAGACAAACTATTGTCTTTAAAAACACTGAAATAACAATACTTTGACTTTACTATTTCTAACAATCCTAGTAGAGGAAAAATATAGATGACAAGTTTTACTTAAAACTTGTGCCTAGCTCTAGCTGGTTTTGCTCAGTGGATAGAGCATCGGCCTGTGGACCCGAGGGTCCCAGGTTCGATTCTGGTCAAGGGCACATGCCGGGGTTGCAGGCTCGATCCCCAGTAGGGGGCGTGCAGGAGAAGGCCTATCAATGATTCTCTCTCATCATTGATGTTTCTATCTCTCTCCCTCTTCCTTCCTCTCTGAAATCAATAAAAATATATTAAAAACAAACAAACAAAACTTGTACCTATAACTCACCTCGTGCTTCCCAAGACACTGCCTGCAAGAACAAAAATAAAATGAAACAAAAACATTACAAATTCTTCAAAAAGAACACCCGAAGCAAAGATGCTAATTCTATTATTTGTTTTATTAAGAGTAAAAAATAAACACATATGGAAATAAGTGACTATAGAAACACCGCAGGATATAAAGTTAATATACAAAAGCTAATTGCTTTCCTATAAACCAGCAATGAACAATTGGAAATTAAAAACATGAAACATACCACCATTTATATTAGCACACACAAAAAAAGAGAAATACTTAGGTATAAATCTAACAAAATATATACAAGATCCATATGAGGAAAATTACTCATGAAAGAAATCATAGATCTAAATAAATGGAGATATATTCCATGTTCACTGATAGGGAAGTGCAATATTGTTAAGATGTTGCTTCTTCCCTACTCCATGCAGATTCAACACATGTTATTTTGTGGATATCAACACAGTGATTCTTAGTAGAAGAATATCATGTAAGGAAAAATATCCTGTAAGTAAATTACATCTAGAAAATTTTTACTTTAGAAAATTAACTTTCATTTGTAATGCTAACAGCAAGACACCCATGAAAAACACACATGGTGTCAAAACAAGCCAAAGGAAAATCGTTTGGGCAAAAAATGAAAAAGGATCCCAAGTCAAATTTATAGAAAATATTCCTTTATTAACTTTTGGTCGAGAATATGTTTGTATATTTTCAGAAAACAACTCCAAGACCATGTGGATTTCTGCAACAGAGAGGAATTGACAGGACTACTCCAGCCATGAAGACAGAAGAGAAGCAGTCCAGAGATGGAAGACGCTGACGTTGCCTTGCCATACTAGCAGTCAGCAGCTGTGCATCGCTGCAGGTTGCCCAGGACCAAACCAGAGAGGGTCGGACCTGCATTACCACCATTTGTCCACCAACCAGAACTGAAATATCATTGCTGACATGTACACATAAGGAACTGTTCGACATTGAAATTGGGACTCAAAAGAACTGATGGCCCAGAATGAAACTCACTACAGACTGATTCATTTGCCTCCCAGCATAACCATTATTGCTTGTCTCATTTTCGGTTCTTATAAGTGTATTTCTTGTATCACATTATCTCACTCACGTAGGGGAAATAATGAACAACATAAACCGATGAACAAAAACAGACCCGGAGACAGGGAAGCATCGATAAGACTGTCGGACCTCAGAGGGAAGGTACGGGAGGGTGGGGGGAAGGGGGAGAGATCAACCAGAGGACTTGTATGCAAGCATATAAGCCTAACCAGTGGTCACGGACAAAGGGGGTTGGGGGCATACGTGGGGAGGGGTTTGGGATGGGAATGGGGGGATGAGGACAAATATGTGATACATTAATCAATAAAGAAATTAAATTTTAAAAAAATACAGTGATTCTAAGATCTATATGAAAAGACAAAGGACCCCGAATAGGTAACCAGTACTGAAGAACAATGATGTCAAAGGACTGACACTACCTAACTTCAAGACTTATAGAAAGCTACAGTGATCAAAGCAGATGGTATTTGGTGAAGAACAGACAAATAGATACTGGAACAGAACAGACAGTGCCAAAATACACCCACACAAATATGGTCAACTGATCTCTGACAAAAGAGAAAGGCAACTGAATGGAGAAAGGATAGTCTTTTCAACAAATTGTTGGTGCTGGAACAGAAAAAAATCCAGACAGACCTTATACCTTTCACAGTAGTTAACTCAACATGGGTAATATACCTAAATGTGAAATGTGAAACTATAAAACAGGAGAAAATCTAGGTGATTTTGAGTTTGGTCATGACTTTTTAGATACAATATCAAAAGCATGATCCATAAAAGAAAAATGGTAATGTTGGATGGACTTCATTAAACCTAAAACATCTTCTCTGTAAACATTTAAAAGTATTAAAAGAAAAGACAAGCCACAGACAGATTGGAAGAAAATACTTGGAAAACATATACCCGGTAAAGGACTTGTATCCAAAATATAAAAAGAACTCTTAAAACTCAACAATAAGAAAGCAAACACCTATTTAAAAAATGAACAAGATTTGAATGAACAGAGAACAGACAAATCATAAAAGAAGACATACAGATGGCAAATAAGCACATGAAAAGATGCTCAACATCATATGTCATTAGAGGACTGCTAATTAAAATGAGATACTAAAGCACATCTATCAGAATGGCTAAAACTCAAAACACTGACTATACCAGATACTTGCAAGGATATAGAACAACGGGCACTCTCATTCATTGCTGGTGTGAATGCAAAGTGATACAGTTTGGCAATTTCTTACAGAATAAACATAGGCTTACCATACGAGGCAGCAATTACAATCCTAAATATTTTCCCAAATGAGTTGAAAACTTATAGCCATTCAAAAAACTGCACATAAGTGTTTATAGCAGCTTTATTCATAATTTCTAAAACTTGAAAGCAACAAAAATGTCCTTCAACAGGTGAAGAGATAAACTGTGGTACATCCATAAAACAGAATAATATTCAGTGATAAAAAGAAATGAGCTATGAAGCCATGAAAAGACCTGAAAGAACCTTAAATGCATATTTCTAAGTGAAAGAAGCCAGTCTCAAAGGACTACATACTGTATAATTTCAACTATATGACATTCCAGAAAAGTCAAAACTACAAAGACAGTAAAAACAACAGTGGTTTCCTAGGCATTCAAGGGGGAAGGAGGCAAGGGATAAACATGATATAGGGCATGTTTAGGGCAGTGAAACTATTCTGTATAGCATGTATGTTAAATAGTCTTCCTATAAAACAGATTAAGGAATTCAAAGGTAATTGACTACGATATGTCAATTTTAGTGCCTATGAATCAAAGTATCAATGTCTCTTCTTCTGTTTCTCCAAAAGGAAAAATTTAGGCTATTGATAATCACTAGTAACTCAAATCTAGTAAGAGATACTACAGACAACTTGGTCCCTCGTGAAATACAAGTCCTCAATAAAAGAATAGTCTCTAATAATTACTAGTTGAATATGTACATAAAGAAGCTCTTTGTTAACTATACCTCCCCCCTCCGATAAATCTACAGACTAAAATCACCCTATTAGTGACTATAGCTCCCAATTAAAACTCTGCCTCCCAACTTGATTGCTCAACCAATACATAAAAATATACATGCTATTCAAACTGAAAGGAAAGTTGTGCAAGGACAAAACAGGAGTGAGAGCTTTGAAAAGTACAGAAAACAAGAACCCTCTCTTTAAAAGACCAATACACAGACATACGAATATTCTATTTGGAACTTCAATTGTAGACAACAGCCCCTTTTGTAATTGTATGTTGCTTCCTAGTTCTGTGCTTCCTTTTCCCCTATATTCCATAACCTCTGCTGGAAGTATGAATTATTCCAGGATTCACTATTACCCCAGGTTTGACTCAGTCCAGGTCATTTGCTAGCCAATCCAAGACACTTCCTTTCATTTTCAGTATTTCCCTCAAACACTCTCCTTTAAGTTTGTCTTACATAAAACCCGGTTTTCCTTTGTCCTCAAGGAGCTTACAGATTAGCATGGGAATCAGTCAGGAAAACTGGATATATTATTATAATTGTAAGCACAAGTTGCTATAAAAACTAAGAAGGGCATCGAACACTAGCTAGCAGAAAACTCAAAAAAGAAACCTAGAGGAAATTTTTAAGCAATACGCAAAATACATTTGGACAAGAATGAAGCTAAAGACAGAGAACTAGCTTATAAGCTAGGCCTAAAATGATGAATTGAACAAAGAATATGGGAAAAGGTAACTTATGATATACTTTGAGCCTGGCCGGCATGGCTCAGTGGTTGAGGCGTTGACCTATGAACCAGGTCTTGGTTTGATTTCTTGCGTGCTCGATCCCCCAGGTGGGGTATGTGGGAGGCAGTCGATCAATGATGCTCTCTCATCATTAATGTTTCTCTCTCTCCCTCTCCCTTCCTCTCTGAAATCAATAAAAAAAATATATATATATTTTAAAAAGATACACTTTGAACTATGTCAAAGGTATTTTTTAAAGTTAAAATTTTAATACTTACATAGGAATAGGAACTTGACATGGAGGACAAGGTAAAGCAGCCTGAATAAATTCTGGCTCTGAAGGCTGTTCCCAAGGGCCTGTAGGCTGGTGCTACGAGTAAAATGCATAACAATTTTAAGTCAGAGGGATAAAATCACATGGCCATTAAAAGAATCTTAGAAAATTGTTCCATGTATCCTCCACTCAAACAGGTTGAATATTTTTCAAAAAAATCAACAAATTGTGTTTACTGAAATATTCCATTCCATCTGCATTCTATCAGCTTGTTCCTCTCCATAAACATTTGATATTAAAAACTGAGGCAGACTCCAGTGTTTTAATGCCAGAACAGAGGCAGTATAGCCTCCTTCACTTCTCACAGGCCAGTGGTCGGCAAACTCATTAGTCAACAGAGCCAAATATCAACAGTACAACGATTGAAATTTCTTTTGAGAGCCAAATTTTTTAAACTTAAACTTCTTCTAACACCACTTCTTCAAAATAGACTTGCCCAAGCTGTGGTATTTTGTGGAAGAGCCACACTCAAGGGGCCAAAGAGCCACATGTGGCTCACGAGCCACAGTTTGTCGACCACAGTCATAGGCCAAAGGGAGAATGAAAAACAGAATTGTAAACTCTACCTTCCACCAGCTGAATGTAATCTCCATTATTTTGCTCACTGTTGTCTTCCTAGCACCGAGAAGAATGCTTACATAGTTAAGAACTCAATAAATATATTAAAAATGTGAGTGAATCTTTGAGGAAACTAAAAGATACCTATAACCCTAAACCACATACATGAAGAAAAACTGCCAAATTTATCTCTATCTTGAAGATAAAATGACTATCACACTATATTTGCAAATATTTGTTTAATGGTCTCTCTCCTTTTCTATACTGTACACTTCTTAAAACAAAAGATCAAGTCTTGGTTACTTTGTACCCAGCTCCTATCACAGTGCTCAATACCAAATAAGTACTTATTTACTGCTTGTTGGATGACTAAGAGAAATTCAGAAAATATGACACACAGCAATACACTGTCTCGTCAGAATATTGTTTCCTTACCTTGCCAGTTTGCTTTATTAATGCTTGATCATGACATGGAGCAGGACACAAGTGACCACATTTCTCCAACACTTTTTGGCAAGGTTGATGACATGGAGGACAAGAGCCAAAGTGACAGCGATGTTTTTCTTGACTTGTATGATGGCAAGTTGGTGGGCGACTAAATCATAAAGTACAACTTTTAAAATTACTTTTGATCATTAAAGAATTATATTTAAAGTGCAATCATCTATTTATATATCTTGTGATTCTATACAGAATAAGAATATACTGTGAATATTAGTATTTAAATACATTAAAGCAAAATTGAAAATATTAACATTAAAAATCAATTTGAATTTAAATTGGTAAGACACAAATATAAGTTTGTGCAAAGCTTCATACCAACCTGCATAGCTCTTTGCACTTGGGTGGTCTTGTGGTACGTTCTCGGCCACAGGGTACTGTCACCTTTGTATTACCGCAATTGCACTTCACATCTACAGTTTCTGGGCAAGGATAGCAACTCCCTGAAAAAAAAGGCTGAAAGTTAAAATTTACTTAACTACCCAAATGCCCATCAATAGTAGAATCAATGAAAACATCAATAAAAACATGTCCTTGGGTGAGGATTTCAAAAAACAATTATGGGTAAAAATCAAGTAGGACTGGTATTTTCTTGGTAAGAAAATTCTAAACTACTGATCCAATTTCTTTAATGGCCATTCCACTAGTCAGATTTTTCTACTTAAAGGCCAGTATTTTAAAAATAGCCTACAAGACCCTATACATATTCTCCTTTCCCCAGCCATCTTTATCGCACCATCTCTCTGACCGAATCTCCAACCATCTGTCCCTTTGAGCACCTCGTCCATGCTCCTTGCAGTTCCTTCAAGTGCTCCTGTCTCAGGGCTGCTGCAATCGCTGCTTTCCTGCCTGGAACATTACCCTCCCCTATTGCCACAGGGCTTGATCTCTCACTTCTCAGGTCTTCTCTCAAATGCAGTCCTTTCAGAGTCATCCCGATCACACTATATAAAACAGGGTATACCATCCCCACTGTCACCATTTTAATTTTACTCTCATTTCCTTCCTATACGTGGCACCACTGATATTCTATATGAATTTGATTAGTTATTTGTATTCTAACTGAGGGAAAGTAAAAAAAAAAAAAAAAAAAAAAGGAGTTTTATAAGAGGAGGCACTTTGTCAATATGGTTCCCTCATGTAATCCCAGTGCCTGGTACTGAGCAGACAAGGCAAAAAACTTGAATAAATTAATGATTAATGCAGAGAATGTTAATGAAATTTAAATTTGAGTCAATGATGTAATACAGGGGTCCTCAAACTACGGCCCGCGGACCACATGCGGCCCGCCGAGGACATTTATCCGGCCCACCGGGTGTTTTTGCCGCCGCTGCCTGTCCTGCTTAGCAGCCAACTTAGCAGTGTGCATAGGAATTTGTTCATAGTTTTTTTTTTAAACTATAGTCCGGCCCTCCAACGGTCTGAGGGACAGTGAACTGGCCCCGTTTAAAAAGTTTGAGGACCCCTGACGTAATACGACTATAAAGGAAATAAGATCCTTTTCAGGGTTAATGGAATCTGTCACTTTTCCTAATAGGGAGGCAATCCTACATAATAAAAGGCTAATATGCAAATGACCGAATGGTGGAATGACCGGTCACTATGATGCGCACTGACCACCATGGGGCAGACACTCAACGCGAGAGCTTCCCCCTGGTGGTCAGTGTGCTCCCACAGGGGGAGCGCCGCTCAGCCAGAAGCTGGGCTCATGGCTGGCGAGCAAAGCAGCAGTGGTGGGAGCCTCTCCTGCCTCCATGGCAATGCTAAGGATGTCCGACTGATGGCTTAGGCCCACTAAGCCGTCAGTCGGACATCCTCCCAGGGCTCCTGGACTGCTAGAGGGCGCAGGCCAGGCTGAAGGACCCCCCCACCCCCAAGTGCACGAATTTCGTGCACTGGGCCTCTAGTGTGATATAATTGGAAATATCATTAAAGTCTGAATTCACATCCTGACCCTGCAACTAGTTTTATGACCTTGGGCCTATAGTCTCTTGGACAGTTTCCTTATTATGTTAAACAACAACAGTGCCATATGCTTTGTAAGATCTCTGAGAGGATTAAGACATTAACTAAGATATCTAACATGCACATAATCCCAAAGGAAAACAGTAGTTTGTCCCAGGTCATAAAGCCCCTAAGCAGCAGAGTCCAGACTTGAACCAGGACCTCTTACCCTAAGTCCATGCTCTTACCACTACCTTATACCATTGTTTAGTAAATTCCATTTCATACTGACATATTCCAAATGGGTAAAGTTAACTCAGTTTTTAATGTCTAATAACTTAGCCACCCCTGAGACTCCTTCAGGGGGTCGGCAAGATCTCATATACATAGAGTAGAGTTTTCCAGAAGCTATATGACAAGTGATATCAAAAGAGATTGAATACAGAAGCAGGTCTGTAATTCCAGCCATCTCCTATTAAGTTAGACATTAAAGACATTTGCAAAAATGTAAAAAATACCATTCTCACTAAATTTTTTTCAGAAAAGTTATTTTTTACAAAAAAAAGTTACTATATTAAGAAGTAATGGGGCTTTATTGCTATTTTTAAATAAAATAATAAATATTATTACATTTTATTTCAATTTAAAATATAATAAATATCAATAGATAAAATCCACATTCACAAAAGCTCTTTGGGTCCCAAAAGAGCGTAAAGAGGTCTTGAGACTAAAAAGTTTGAGAACTACTGGCTTAGGATATATCCAATTCCTTACTAAACTTAATTCCATAAAAACGTCTAAAAGTAAAACTGGAAAACCTAAGAACATATTTATTAATTCAAAAATTCTGTGGGGAAGATTGGAAGGAAGAAAACAACATGGTGTTATAAAAGAAGAAAGCTTTTATATTCAGAAGACCTGGGTTTAAATCTTGGCTATATTGGTTACTAAGTATTTTCATGTACGTACATCACTGAACCCTCTTACCTTTAATCTCCTTATGCATAAAATAATCATGATCTTGGCAACTGCCCTACCTTCTCAAAGTTATTAAGAGGACAAACTAAGATAATAAATGTGAAAGCTCTCTATTAACCTAAAAAACACTATGTAAATACAGCATGAAAGTACAGCTACTGTTAAATTTTACCTCTGTGGCAGACAGATGGACACTTGTGGTTTCTACATCCTAAAGTCCGTCCACAATTTTGATCACAAGGGGTACAATTTCCAGGACAACACTGAAGAGAAAGCAATATATAAATAACAGGTCATCTGAAAAGCATGCACAATATAAATGTCATTACTAGGTATTCACAGAACTTGTGGAAAGCAAAAGACACTGTACTTCTTTTCAATCCTATCTAATAAAGAGGGAAATAACTTAATAAAAAAATGGGGGGGGGAAAATTTAAAAAAAAAGAAAGTTTACTTGAAAGGCTAGGAAAATCACACAAAAAAATAAAATAAAATAAAATAAAAAGGGAATATGCTAATTGACCCTCATGCCTTCGCAAAGATGGTGGCGCCCATAGCCAATAAGGAGGGAATATGCTAATTGACTGTCCTGCCCTCAAAGATGGTGGTGCCCACAGCCAATAAGGAGGGAATATGCTAATTGGCTGCCCTGCCCTCAAAGATGGCGGCGCTCACAGCCAATAAGGAGGGAATATGCTAATTGACTGCCACACCCTCAAAGATGGTGGCACCCATAGCCCCAAGATGGCGGCACCCAGTCTCCTCAGCCCCGCTGGGGCGGCAGGTGCACAGCAAGTCCAGGCCCGCCCTCAGGCAGGCCTGGCCGCTCTGTGCGCCTGCCTCCAGAGTCCCCCAGCCGCCCAGGGCCAGCCCAAGGCGCAGGCAAGCTTTGGATGGCGGCTGCCCAGCCGCCCAGAGCCACCTGAGGCTCAGGTAACCAGGGCCGGCTGAGGCTTGTGCTGCCAGCAGTGGCAGCAGCAGAGGTGTGATGGGGTGTCACCTTCCCCTGATCGCCTCCCACCCCTAAGGGCTCCCAGACTGTGAGAGGGGGCAGGCCAGGCTGAGGGACTCCCCACCCCCCCCCAGTCCAGTGCAAGAATTTTCATGCACCAGGCCTCTAGTATAAGAATAAAAGTAGTCAAGAGTATCAACATTCTTCTGATAAGTAGACATGCCATATTAAGAACTTGTAAGTTTAAATAGAGAATGTCCTAATTTACTAAAATCAAGCTAAATTTTCTTACATTTCAGTTCATTATTCTATGACTTAAAACATTCCCATAATTTCATTTCTACTTATCTATGCAGAGCTTGACAACATTAACCAAAGGAATAGATTTGGTCAAATCTTATAGTCAATTCAGGCAAACAATTGGTCTGATTATTTTAAAAATTTAGTTAAAGCCAGTTAAATGTATAGATTAGTTTAGCAGTTATTTTTAAGCCATGGAATCAGAGATTAACTAAAGGAGAAAAAATGAGATTAGGCTATTTGCTTCTAACTTTTATAACTTCCCTGATTTCCAATCTGTTTGTAAGAAATACACCCATCTATGACTTGTCCCAATTTTCATTCATGAACAAAAGGCAACTACTTACAGTCCACCTTGCTATTCTAATTCCCTCCTTGACTTTTCATCTATCCAAACTTTAGAGAGAAAATGCAGACTATAATTGTCTTAAAGAAACTTAGGGTTGAAACTTACTTTAAGAACAAGTTTCAGTATATAAAAATAGCTCAAGCCCTAACTGGTTTGGCTCAGTGGCTAGAGTGTAGGCCTGCGGACTGAAGGGTACCAGGTTTGATTCCTGTCAAGGGCATGTACCTTGGTTGCAGGTACATCCCCAGTAGGCTATGTGCAGGAGGCAGCTGATCGATGTTTCTTTCTCATTGATGTTTCTAACTCTTTATCCCTCTCCCTTTCTCTCTTTAAAAAATCAACAACATATATTTTTAAAAATACATTTAAAAATAGCTCAAAACAAAATATACTTTATTGAAAAGCCATTAAAAGTCAAAATAGTTCACTCAATCAGACAAATATTTACTAAGATTATGTGCCTATCACTTTGCTAGTGGCAGTGTGTGAAAAGAAATTTTGTGGTCCATGACTTGAATAAGCTTTTAGACACTTCTGTTTCTGACCAGGGTGGAATAAACAATGACCGATTTATACTACTGCTTTAAACAACTAGGAAATCAGACAAAATATATGACAGACATGGAAGATATAGAAAAGACCCAAACCCAACTCTCAGAAATGAAAAACTGTAATATCTGAGATGAATAAACAGGATGTGATAAAAAAAATGGATTAGAAAAAGCAGAAAATTAATGAACTTGAAGACAAAGCCATATAAACTAAAACACAAATTTTAAAAACTAAAATTAATAAATGGAGCATCAGTGAGCTGTGAGATTTCAAGTAGCATAACATACATATTGCAGTCTAGGAAGGCAATGGGTAGGGGGAAAACATTTGAAGAAATAAAAACTGAAAATTTCAAAAAAATGATGAAAAGTATAACCCACAGATCTGAGAAATTCAACAAAAAAAAAAAATTAAAGAAACATGAAGAAAGCTATACCAAGGAATACCACAAATTGCTAAAAACTGGTAATAAGAAGAAAAAAATTTTTAAATAGCCAAAGGGAAAAAAAGATATATTGCAAACAGAGAAACAAACATAATCACAGCACACACCCTTTTTTTGGGAAAATGCAAACTAAAAGATAGTGGAGCAACATCTTTAAAAAATGCAGAAAAAAAATGTCAAACTAAAATTACACAGTAAAAGTATTTTTCACAAACTAAAGATATTTTACAAAAGTTAAAGATCTTTTACAAAAATTGAAAGAATTAGTGACCAGCACTACAAAAAATGTTAAAGGAAGCAGACAGAAACCTAAGTTAATATAAAAAAACTGAAAAACACCAAAAAATAATGAGTTTGATAATCTACTAGAGGCCCAGTGCATGATTGAATCACGCACATGTAGGGGGGGAGCTGGGTGCCTGTCCACTGGTGCCTGAGCAGACAGGCACCCAGCTCCCACGCTTTTGCTTTTGATCGCTGGTGCACCAGGCCTTTCAGAAGCCTCCAGCGTGGCGGAGGCTTCTGAAAGGCCTGGTGCCTGAGCGGACAGGCACCCAGCTCCCCCGCTTTTGATGGTCCGCAGTGGGACGTGAGCTCGCTGTCCCAGAGGCCCCTTCTGTGCCGCAGCACAGCCATGGTGCAGACGCTGAGCTCGAGCCGCCTCTGGCGACACAAGCTCAGTGTCCCGCCGGCCCAATCGGCCACCCCAGCCACCCTGAGTCCCGCCCCCCCGCGCCTCCTGGCCAATCGCGGGCATAGCGAAGGTACGGTCAATTTGCATATTTGTCTATTATTAGGTAGGATAATAATAAAAGCATAACATGCTAATTAGACCAGACAGCTGAATAACCTTCCGGACGTCCTTCTGGATGTCCTTCCAGGCAAGCCTCCGGATGAAGCTGGGGCTGCAAAGGCTGAGGCAAGCCAACATGGCTGCGAAGGCCAAGCCCCTTGCATGAATTTCGTGCATCAGGCCTCTAGTAAATTATAAAAGACTACTTTTTCTTATTTTTTCAATCTTTTTAAAAGATACCTGGCTAGTTAGAGCAAAAATAAAAATATCATATTTGGGGTTTATAAAATACATGGGTATAAAATGTATAAGAATCAAATAAAGGATTAAAATAGAATCGTTGAAGAGCAACACTCAATAAAATAGAAATTAGAAAAAGAGAAAAGGAATCAAGAACAGATAGGCAAATAAAAAATAAATAGTAAAATGGTATTTAAATCCAACCATATTAAAGATCACATTAAATGTAAGTGATTTACACCCGAATTAAATGATAAAGATTGTTCTGCTAGGATAACACAATATCTAAGTGCTGTCTAAAAGAAAACTACTTTAAACATAAAGTATAAATAGGTTAAAAAAGATTTACCATGCTAAATTTACCATGCTAACACTGAGCAAAAAAAAAGTTGAAATCACTATATTTCAATAGGAATCTTACCAGAGATAGAGGGGTAATTCATAATAATAAAGAGGACCCTCCAAAAAAAAACTGCAAATCTACAAACTCAATAAAATAATCCAGTTGACCATATACTGAACCAAGTGTCTATAAATAAGATTTGAACAATAAAGATTAAGCCAGCAAATGAACTATCACTCTTAACATTGCTATGATGTTTTAAAGTCAGGGAACAAAAATCGATTAAGAAACAAGCTGAGAGAATTATGCACAAGATTAAAAAGTCTCTTGTCATTTAAAAATCTTGGTAAGATTTCCCCCTAATATAAACCATTAGGATTAATCTAGAATATGTATTAATATTTCATATGAAGAGCATAGAATATGCTTGGTTATTTGAGGAACATGTCAAGGTGGTGCTTATCATAGGCCTACAGAGGAAAAATTAAAAAGAATTTTTAAAGCAATGTCCCTAGCTGATTACACATACCTTTCTCCTACACTGATGCTTCTGACAGTCACGCATCTTAACACACTTAGTTTCACAGAGATAAGGTTTATGACATGGCATTCGTTTTGTATGCTTTCCACAGCGACATTGCTTTTCTACTTCCTGTAAGAATCAAATAAATGCTATTAAAACTAACTTTTGTTAACATGATTTTTTTCACCTTGCCAATTTTTATAATTACTAAAAAATGAAGGGACCCAGTCAGCGTGGCTCAGTAGCTGAGCATCAACCTATGAACCAGGAGGTCACAGTTTGATTCCCAGTCAGGGCACACGCCTGGGTTTCGGGCTTGATCCCCAGTGTGGGCATGCAGGAGGCAGACGATCAATGATTCTCTCTCATCACTGATGTTTCTATTTTTCTCTCTGCCTCTCCGTCTCTAAAATCAATAATACACACACACACACACACACACACACACACAAATTTTTGAAAAAATGAAAGAGGAAAGCTTTAAGAGCAAACTTGTATGAAAGGAAGACTTTACCAAAACTAAAGCAGAATTTCCTAAAATAATTGTTTGTATCTTACTTTGTTCCCAAAAAGACTTGATATGAATTTTCATTATTAAATTTAGTAGGAATTTAATACTAAATAGTTAAACAATACCACACATTAAAATCGCTTACATGTGATTATACCATGACGTCTCCACATCTTATTTCAGTAAAGCAAGAAAATTGGATTATCTTATAAGCTAATTTGTTGACTTGGTAGTATGGTCATAACCACAGTGACATATATATATATAACTTAAAAGTTTCAATTAAGTCTAAGCACTCATTTCTTTCCATCATTACTAAGCTTAATTCATCATTGCTTTGAATGTCTACTGGGAACAAATAACCTCACTCTGGACCATAAAAATGAGAAGTTCAAACTTTAACCAAGCAAAATCAAACAAAAGGTGATTTTTGGACTTGACTGGTGGCATACTCTCATGCTTCTTCACCATACACATTAGATCACTAAACTCATTCAGGTCATCATATAGGTATTAATAAAACTAAGTAATGAAAACAATTATAGAACAATCCCATGTGACATAATAGAGAGCTCTTAAAAGTATTATAGGAGATGACTAACTTGTCTACATGTTTCACAAGGACCTCGGTGACAACGCTGTGAACATCTATGGACTCCACATTCAAGTAATTTGTCACAACTATCTCCACAAGTTGGTACATCTTCTGTACAAGGCAAAGAAAACTCTAAAAGCAGACAAAAGTCAATGTTAATAGTAACATACGTTATTATGAAGCACTAACAACATGCCATGTTCTTTTGACTCCCTAAAGAATGACAGCCCTTTCAGACTATGAATTTTTGCATCTATGTAACTATTGGAAAAATTAACTTTAATAAAAATAATCCCTAATATTTGTGAAGTTAATGTAAAGTTAAATAAAATTTGACATATGACAAGTTACTTCAAGAAGCACATTTATAAGCTATTTCAGAAGTACTTATCTGAAGAAATAATGTCATATAACCTCTATGAAGAATTCCACAATATAGAATTACAAAAACAATTTGCTCTTAATAACCTCACCGGATAAAAGAAGTAGATTCAAAAACATAATGAAACTCACCTTCTACATAAACATGACAAGTACTGGCAATAATCTTATGAGCATGTGTGCTGGCATTGGTACAGAGTCTACAGCCCTTCATGCCTTTACCTCAAAGCAACCAAAACTAAATTCACTTATAGCCCAATACACAATAATGACAATAGTCTGTAATGATTAGGTTTCCTTTATATGGTAGGCATTACACTAATTGTTTTATGAGCATTTTATCATTTAATTCTCACAAACGTCTTACAAAGAAGGTACCATCATTGTCTCCATTTAACTTGAGAAAATCAGAGTTCGTGAAGGTGGGATTTGAACCCAGATATGCCTGATTCCAAAGTCTGAGGTTAAACATGTTATACTGTCTTCTCATCCAAATGTACAGAAATCTAACATTAAATGTGTATAATTATTGAAACTACATTATTAATTCACAGAGAAATCTAATGAGGAAAGTACTCTAGTTAGCATAAAAAATAATCATATCCCATTAAAGGTATAAAAATAGTCTTACTTGACTTCTGACATGGACAGAATCTTTTCCCAGATCGAGGACATTCTCCACAAGCACCAACATGACAAATTTGCTCACATGTGTGATTACCACATGACAAGGTTTTCCCACATACCTAAAATAAAATGAATAAGCACTAGTAAAAAACTTTAAAAAGTTAACAAAAAAGACTTTGTATTTACATAATCCACTTTTTCTTTGTACATAACCCATTTTTCAATCACAAGCAACTTTTTTATGTTCCTCATAATTTGTTTTTCTCTCTTAGGTATCATATATCTATAATAATAAAAGCGTAATATGCTAATTAGACTGGATGTCCTTCCAGACAACCTTCCAGACAAAGCCGGAGCTGCCAGGGCCGAGGCAAGCCAATGAGGCTGGGACTGACCAGTGGGCTGTGGTGGGTGGGCAGGGCCACCCTCTGTGAGGGAAGCCTGGGTCCCGGGTGCCAGAGGGAAGCTGGTGCCGGCAGCCAGGGGAAGGAAGGCCTACTCTTGCACTAATTTTGTGCATCGGGCCTCTAGTAAATACATAAATACACACACATACATACACATATACTAGTATATACACATACATACATATACATATTTATACACACATTCCTATGCACCAAAGAGTATACTTTTAAAATTAATACAGGAAAAAAGTATATACAGCTTCATATGGCCATCCACCAAAGATTTCCAAATGGTACTAAAACCATGCCAATTCTAGGAAAAACAATCTGTAAAATCAATTCTACTTCCTCAATTGGATTAACTCAAGAAGTGAGGAGGGGTGTTGTTTAAAGAGAGGGGAAAGAAAGGGAGAGAGCCAGCAAGAAAGAGAGCATATATATATGTACTGAATCCAAAATTCAACAAATAGTTGTTAATTTGGAAAAAAAATTACAATATTAAATTGGAAAAGTTTCCCAAAATGTGAATATAATTCATTTAAGTTACTATTCTTCCTTTCATTTTATCCAACTAAATCAAATGAGCTAAACCCTGATTAGCATTTCTGATTATGTTTTCCATATTCTTTAACACCCACGCCCTCAAAATGCATGTACACTCACTTGATCACAGTGCCACAGTGGACTTGCACAGCTTCTTTCAGTTACTTGTTTGCCACAGACACACTTTTGCCTACTAACTCTTGGACAGGGCGGACAACTTCCTAAAATCACAATTATAAATCAGCACTGAAACGTTATAAAAGCAATAGAGACTGCTTGCACTTCGGCTAAAAGGTATGGTCTTTCACCTGCATGACAAGGATTTTCACATTTATGTTGTCCACAAAGCAACTTGCGCCCGCATGCCTGCTGACAGGACCATTCCTTGGCACTGCACCTACGAGGGATGGGTTTTGCCTTCTTACAGTAACAAGTAGTTGTGACCATCTTTGGACAAGGAGGGCAGGGCCCTAGAATCCAATAAAAGGGGAGAAAAAATCAGAGGTCAAAGATAACTTTCGATTCCCATACCTATTATTGATTTCTAAAGCTTTCCTTGCTTATACTTCAAAAGGCATCCCCTTTCAATATTTTCTTCTGTAAACTTAAGTTCTTAATTCAACTTTCACAATTTTTTTTTTTGCCTCAACGTTAAGAAGACATAACCACCCACAAACAATTATAAATGTAATATATAACGTACCTGGATGACAGAGGAGCAAACATTTATGGCCACAAGGAGGTTTAAATTCTCTCTCACATACTTGGCCACATGAATGAGGTACAAGCCACGGATCTAAAGGTGGATCTTCTACTTTTCCACAATAGCAATAGTACCTACTAGGTGTGTCAGATCGTTTGTACTCAAACCTACATTTTGGACTACAAAGAAGAATTACGGAAGTTAATTTCATTTTTAAAAGTGATACAAGAGACAGGAATATACATATACTTAGGAATATGGTATACTCAATTAGCTTTATGTAAGGCACTCTGCTCCATTTTTATATTAGTGAAAAATAAGATTTTACTAAAATAAATTTCAACCATCTAGAACAGCTTTATAATTTCCCGTGGTAATGGAACAGTTCTATACCTGCCAAGTCCAATATAGTAATTATTAAACATATATGGCACTTGAAATGTGGTTAATGCATACAACTGCGAAAGGAACAGAACTTTGGTAATTTTTAAAAATTTAAATAACCACAGGTGGCAAGTTGCTAATGTATAAAACAGCATAAATAGCTAGATCCTTGCTTCACCATATAAGAGTAAGAGAAGTCTGAACACATCATTTTATTTCAACTACCTTTAATATCCTCATTGGTAACATGGGAATACAATCTCTCACAAATGACTGAGAATTACTTTTACAAAGTAACTATTATATCTGAAATGTTTTTAAAAACTACATTCTATCACAATTTTATAAATACAGGGTGGGGCAAAAATAGTTTACAATTATGAGTATGCAAAACACAGAGTTTATTCTTGCATTAATTATTAGTACATTATTTTCCATACGAACAATGGCAAACCTACTTTTGCTCAATCTTGTATATCAGCTATGGTAACAAGAGGTCTAATGTGGATTCAGATTTTCTAAATCCTGAATCTTATATAATCTAGGGGCCTCTGTTAAGAGAAAGAACTCAAAATTACAAATATAAAATTAGTTACAAAAGTGAATATTATGTGACCACACAGAGCCCCTGAAATTTCTGCATCATTACCTTGACAGTAAATCTACCCTTTTGGTTGCCAATGTGAGTAAAATTTTTATTGTCTTTATTTAGCAGATTTATAAAATTTTCATTCCCCAACTCTTTCTGGAAATATTACAGAAGTTCAAGATCAAATCATGAATAAACCACATAATAAAGTAAATGTAGAAAAATAATAATAATATTGAATAATATACACCTATAGTTTTGAGAGATTTGGGGGATAAAATTGAAAAGCTTATGATCAAAATATGTTAGATGATAGTCTTATACAATGTGATATTAATGTATACTAATATGAACTCCAGGAAAGAAGTACCAGAATCATGAAGAATTCCAGTCTTATAGAAAAGAACGTTTTGCAGGGGAAAAATAAAGTCTGAATAATGATTTAATTAGTGGGAAATAAAAGCCATTACCAAGCCCCATATCTTCACAAACCAACTGACTAACTGAAAGCCAAACATGAACACTGAAACTGCCAATAAAGCAACTTATGAGCTACATTTTCATTTATTTTACAACTTGATATTCCAAAATTAGAAAAATTACCAAGGCCAGGGATAATCTCTCCTTCCAAAATCGTCATCTGTCAAAGAAGATACCAGAAACTGGCTGTCTTTAGCCCACTTCTGGATACAGGGCATGTGAAATATACAGAAACATCCTGAACAACTCCAAACCTAAGACAAAAGTATCAGATATTAACACACATGCAATGATTTTTTTCTTTGATAATTACATAATACTTTAAAATAAGCACCACAGTAAATTATTTTCAAGAGCAAACTAAAGATTAAGAAAAATAATTTTGCCCTGGCTGGTATGGCTTAGTTTATTGAGCATCGTCCCATGCACAGAAAGGTCAAAGGTTCAATTCCCGGTCAAAAACTGGCAACAGCATTAAAAAAAAGAAGCCAACTTTTTAGTTGAGTTCTTCCTCAATCAGCAACTAAGAAAAGAACTGGGATGTGGGAGTTAGGAGAGGACAAGGTGGGAAAGAAGAAATGCCAATGAATGGTAAACAGTTGAGCTGATTACTGCTAAGGACCAAAGTTCAGTTCTGCTAGGAACCCTGTGAAGAACCATTTAAAACATACCTAGGACTATCCCCAGTCCCAGCCCCTGAAAGAGAGGAGGTTGGGGCACTCATCTACCAATTCCCTGTGATGGAATGTTAGCCCAAGGGGCATTAACTCCCCTGTGCTTCTGCACTACACCCACGCACTGGCCAAGTTGGTTCCCAAGGAGGAAGCATTAATGTTAAAAAAAAAAAAAATCCATACACATACAGAGTGTTTAAGGTAGAACTGTATCCACATGCAGAGACTATTCATCCATTGCAGTTGAAATCAGAATAAACCAACCAGATGTGACTCCAAGCACCAAAGGTATCTGCATTTACTATGCTATCCTATCCAATGTGTTAAGTTTCTGATTCACTCTACGTGATCAACCCATTTTATTTGGCTTTTCTTCCTCTAGACAATCCATATATATAAAAAGCCAGGAGCTGTCAGGACTGAAACAACCAGACGGATGACCGAACAGCAGGGTGCGTGGGGTGACCACGCTGGCGGGGTGGGGGTGGGGGTGAGACAGTGAGGGATGACAAAACGACCGAACAGCAGGCTGCGTGGGGTGACCAGGCCGGCAGGTGGGGGCAGTGAGGGGCGACAAGGCCAGCGGGGGGTGGGGAGGGCAGTTGGGGACAACCAGGCTAGCAGGGGGAGCAGTAGGGGGCAACCAGGCTGGCTGAGGGGGCCAGCAGGGGAGGCAGTTAGGGGCGACCAGGCTGGCAGGGGGACAGGTAGGGGCAACCAGGCCGGCAGAGGAGGGCAGTTAGGGGCAACCAGGCCGGCAGAGGGAGCAGTTTGGGGCAACCAGGCTGGCAGGGGCGGGGGCCAGTTAGAGTTAACCAGGCCAGCGGAGGGGGCAGTTAGAAGTGACCAGGCAGTTAGAAGTGACCAGGCCAGGGGGGGTGGGGCAGTTGGGGGCAATCAGGCTGGCAGGCAGAGGCAGTTAGGGGCAACCAGGCTAGCAGGGAGGCAATTAGGGGTGACCAGGCCAGGAGGGGGTGCAGTGAGGGGTGATCAGGCTGAGAGGCAGAGGTGGTTAGGGGTGATCAGGCTGGAAGAGGGGGCAGTTAGGGGCGATCAGGCAGGCAGACCAGTGAGCGGTTAGGAGCCAGCGGACTAGGATTATGAGAGGGATCCCAAGTTGGAGAGGGTGCAGGCTGGGCTGAGGGGACCCTCGCCTGCACAAATTTCATGCACCGGGCCTCTAGTACTGCTATAATAGCAGTGGATTAATCTGAGGTCTAAATGTTGAGTCTATCATAGTCAGTCATCACTTCCCCTTAATTGCTCCATTAATACCCTTTTAAATTTACATATATGTAACTTCACCATCAGGCCATCTCAACCCTAAGTACTACATAAGTTATGTCTGAATCCATCTCTCCCCAATGACAACAGTCACTTTCCACCATGGCTTCAACATAAGAAAAGCTCACTAATAAACCATGGTCACTGCTAGGTTCTACTTCCTTGAAGGCATCTTTTTTTCAACCTGCTAAAAGTAATGAAATATAGTCCATTTAAACATTTTAGTATTTGTGAGAATCTCTAAAGTACAAAGATATTAAAAATGTGACATGAACATTAAAACTGAAGATACTTGCTTCAACTATATTAATAGTGCTAAATATATTGGATGCTCATTTAGAGGTAGTTTTTTTTTAATTACAGATTTACAAAATAAATCTGTAATTAAATCCTCAAATGAAATCCTCAAATGAAGCATTTTTAAACAAAAATAAGCAAAAACATAATAAATGATTAAGTATTATAAATGCAATGTAAGATATTTTGGGGAGATCCATTAATATAGATAAGGAGAATAACTTACTGCCTGGTTTCTCTTCACTGAAGCAATACAAATTAAGCATGTCATAGCCCCTGCTTGAAAAGCTTCATTTAAATACTGTTTCGTTCGCTCTAATTCACGTACATCTCCATCTTGAAATTTAGAAATTGAAAACTTCATGTTAAGCAACATCTGAAAATAACACAAACTTGCTAACAGCATTATATAGTACGTAAAAACTGTCTAGCAGTATCAACTGCTCAAAATAAAGCTTAAAATTAGAAGTTTAAAAAAGCAACCAGCGAGCTGCCAAAAGGTCACAAAGTGCATGCATTAAGTCTTATATATTTGATTCAAAACCAGTATCTTGGTCCTCTCAGAACATACTTGCTTTCATTGTTGTTACAGTGCTTACCAAATTTGGTAGGGGCAGAGCCATAGACAAGAGCAGCAAGATGTCAAGTAACAAGAGAAAGCACATCAAAGCAAAGTGAAAGAAATTGAATGTCAAAGCTCAACAGAACCATTTAGCTTAAATATAAGCACATGTATGTATGTGTGTGTGTGCATGTATGGGTGTGTGACACACAGCATTGTTTTAATAAAAACTTATTGAATAAAAATATCCTGAGGTCATTATAGTATAACTAGAGGGCCGTTGCACGAAGATTCCTGCAAGAATAGGGCTTCCTTGGGCCTATTCCTGCAAGAATAGGGCTTCCTGCTACCTTCTCTGCTGCCTCGCTCCCTCCCGTGTCCGCTGCCTCACTCCCTCCCGTCTCCGTTGCCTCGCTTCCTCCCTTCTCCACCACTTCGCTCCCTTCTGCAGCACTTGGCTTCCTTCTACACTGTCTTCAGTCTTCGCTCCATGCCTGGGTATGCAAATTAACCACCATCTTTGTTGGGTTAATTTGCATACTCACTCCTGATTGGCTAGTGGGCATAGCAGAGGGATGGTCAATTTGCATGTTTCTCTTTTATTAGTGTAGGTAACTATTTCTGCTTAAAAAGGGAACATGAACTTCTTATAAAAAGACTGTATTTTCTTAAGCAATTATTGAGTATTTATTTGCCAGGTGCTGCACTATTAGTATTTCAGTAAGATTAAATGAGCTACTTTTATCTTCATTCTACAGATAAGAAAACTGAAGCACAGAACAATTAAATAATTTCAGTCTGACTCTTAACCACTATAAGCCCCCTTCATCACTATATTATGCTGCAGCAAGGGATAACCACAGGAAGGTCCAAGAAATAACAGGTAAAAGCAAAATGAAAGGCAGAAAATTTAACCAAAGCACACATGAGACCAAAAGGGCAGCGATCTAAGTCACATTAGTGTAAGAGAAATAAACCTACATACCTTTAGTACAATAAAGATTGTTCAATAGAGGTTGACTGAATAATAATATAAACTATCATAAGTATAGAACTTATGGCAATAAAATGGTTCAAATCAAAATTTAAGTTACCAAAAAGAAAAATTAAATAAATAGGTTGCTTGGATAATTCTTTACTTTCTAAGATCATCTAAGGAAACACAGCACTTACTATAACATGCTCTACAGAATATAAATATAATTAGGATATTAAACAAAATATACATAAAAACAATCCCAAAACTTTATAATATTGTTAAATTATTAAATACAATTGTATCCTTAGAAGCCGACTTAATAACAATATTCTATGTGTTTATTTTGCTTTGCTCATAGCTGGCTTTAACAAATGTTAACATTTTAAATTCCATCTTATTTAACAGCTAACACAGAATGAGAACAAGATGAAATAGGCTTTAACAAAATAAATTCTAACCTTATACTTGTAAGATTTCTTTAAAAACTGTATTAAAGTTTGGCTGCAACAATACAGTATACTGCCCAAAATGTCATGGTGGATAACATGACATTTAAAGTCATGCATTTTAAAAACATCATCCTGGCAACTAAAGAAAAGTAAGTACAAGGCAGCTAAGACTAAAAGCATAAAGTACCAGTTAAGAGGCAGTGATAGCAGATAAATCAAAAAATACCTTTAGCAAGTTACCTAATGTATCTACCTCATTTTTCTCATCTTTAAAATAGTAATATTAATATCTATCTCACAGTTATTATGCGGATTTAATTCATACATTAAATAGCTGTAGGGGCCTGAATTAAGGCAATGCTAGTATATGGGAGAAGAGGAGTGGATTCAAGAAATTTAGGAAGTAAAACTCAGCAGGACTTAGTAACATTTAGATTATGCTGCTTTTAAAAGTCGATGTTCATGTCAACAGTAAGAAGGAAAGAATGCTGTGTTTGATGAGATGCCTGACATGGGCAGAGGGGAAGAGTGGTAGTGAATAAAACACACTCATGTCATGTATGTGCCATCCCTGCTCCCAGATTTCTGGTTTTGGTGCATGACTTGGAAAACTGTGGTGCTACAAATTGAGATAAAGAAAACAAACGCTGGCATATACTGTTCTTAAGTGATCAAATTTCCTTACTTACACAAAGAAAACAAGAATAAAAATATTTATGGATTTGACACAAAACAAAATAAGAAAAACTGTCTTAAACTTTAAGATGAAAGCCAGATTAAAAATTAATAAAACTTATAAATGATGTTTCCTAAACACTACAAAGAAATACTGAGTTACACCACTGAATTTCCTACTTAAAAATAAAATCTGTCTATCTAGAATGGTTTAAGTGGAAGTCCTTTTGAAGCAGGAACCTTCTTAAGTTTACTTTCTATGAAGTCCTCTAGAACAGCGGTCACCAACTTTCGGACCTCACGGACCACCAATGGTCCATGGACCACCGGTTGCCAACCGCTGCTCTAGAATAAAGTACCTGCTAACCTTAAGGCTACTCTTTATCAACTTTTACCTGGCTGAGCCAGACTTCTTAGTCAAGCCTCCTAATCTTAATTCCATAGCAGATATGGTAAATTCCTCGGAAACCTTTATGACGATGTGTACCTATCCTCATGTGACATTAATATATTCAGGCAACTAATGTTGATAATACATGAAAGAATGCTTCTAATATTGACTTTAAGTATAAAATGTGGAAAGTGTAAAACACTGACATTTAAAATAATCTATTTTTACACTTAGTACCAAATCCTTCATAGCAGCACCACTTTGGCCCCCTCTCTCGTAAACAAATATGACTTTAAGAGCAACCCAGATATAAACAACATGTAATGTGATTGTACATGTCAAACCCGAGTACTTTGTTTTAAAAAATGGTATGAAAGTCAAAAGTTGTAAGATATAAAGAAATAAAGTCATGAAATGAAAATGACTTCAAGACACATTTAACATGAGGAAAAAAAGAGAAAAAGGCGAATAGATTTAAAGGATTCAAAGTCCTCAAATGCAATCAAATCATAACCAGGAACAACTTGACCCCACTCATCCCACAGGGAGCTTTGGCATCTCCCTCCTGGCATCCTAATGAAATACCAATTAAACACACAGGAGAACTTCTAAGGCTGTATGGGATATTGCCATCCCATTTGCTTTATAGAAAGATCAGTATCATACAATATATAACTCAAATAGTAAAATGTACAAATATTAACTCTACAACAAAAGGAGAAATGCTCATTCTTAAGGAGCAAAAACTATTCCATATGGAGTAAAAGTGTTTCTTTAAAAATCCAGGAATATATTTTCATTAATATCAAAAAGGTATAAATTTAAAAGATCATACAGTACCTGTCTGAGTAGTGTAAGTTATAAATGTATTAGCAACTATTTTTCCCTGTTTTCCTTCCAAATCTTCATCTCCTTCTTCTTCAGAGGAAGAGCTAAAGTGTTCTTCAACAAGTTTTTTGGCCGCAGCTTGATTAGCCTTCTTGATTTCCTCAAATTTCCTTTGAGCCATTAGCTCTGCTTAAAAGGAGGAAAAAAATGAGTCTCATTTCTGCAAAACAAGCTCTCAAAAGGTCAGTCCTAAGTACTAATATATCATTTTAAAATATAGATTTAAAAGTCACCTTTGGAGCATTCTATTTTACTAACATCCATGAAAAACAGTATTCTCAAATTTCTTGTCATACAATAAATGAGAATGCCACAATAAAAACTTGCATGTTTGTAAAACACCCTGCTAAAAGCAGTGAATTGTTCTAAAAACAGTGACTGGCCCACCCAAGACTGAACAAATAAAGTTCACTGTAGTACATTTATATAATCCGCTGTTTAGAAAGCTCAATAACTTTTTGTCTTTATTAAAATGTGGTCACAAAACATATATATTTAACATTAATCCACACAAAATGTTGTTAACACAGAGAATATACTTCTTACAACTTCATTCCAAAACGAAATGCTAAGTTTTGGATTATTCTTCCACTATTCTCTTTAGCACTGTTTGTACTTCTCATTTTGTTACTGGGTTAAATAATAATGCAAAAATAATTAGATTACTTCATAGCACATTCCCAATGAGAGTGCACACTCAAGAGCAAGGACCATGGGAGTTTTCTTTCAGCACTAAGTGTTAATAAACTCTAATGGACAGCAACCACAGTTTAAGAAAGGAGCCACAAACATAGTGAATTGATCTGAATTAATTAGTGCTCATAATGAGAGGATTTTAAATTTACTAATTTAAAATTCAATTGGCCCTGGCCCCGGCAGCTCAGTTGGTTAGAGCATCATCCTGAAATGTCAATGTTGCAAGCAACCAACCCTATATAATAAAACCCTAATATGCAAATCGACTGAACATCGAACTACCCGTGGAACAACCAGTCGTTATGACGCTCAATGCAGGAGCTGTCCTCAGCCCAGAGGCCCTGACAGGGGGTGGGGTGGGCAAGCGGGCAGCGCCAGGCCGCCAGCCAAGGCGGGTGCCTGCAGGTCACCCAGCACATAGGCCCTGATCACCAACCAGGCCTACGGAACCTATCCATGCATGAATTTCATGCACCGGGCCTCTAGTGAATGTGTAAATTAATAAGTGGAACAAATCAATGTTTCTCTCTCTCTCTCTCCCTTCCTCTCTTTCTCTAAAAAATTAAATAAAAATGTTTTTAAATAAAAATTTTTTTTAAGTTACTAGTTAAAAATTCACTTTATGCTCGAAACCAGTGAGCCACTACTAAGATAAGCCTTATTTTAGGTGGTATTTTTATCTTTTCTTTCCCTCATGAAATGTTTTCCCTTTCTTCTTGCAGCCAGTTTGGTTGGGGATTGTGCAGTGTTTCAAGTAAAACTGGAGGAAAATGTGCAATGTGCCCACCTAGGAATCTTTTAGTATTAGGAGAAAAGTAATGTCTATAAGATATATGAATCAAAACTCGATGCACATCAAGAGAGATGACAAATCTCATTAATTATGGGAATTTAGTAAAGGAAACATTTTTTAAAAGGTTGAATTAGAAGATATAATAAAAATATTCATAACCTGATCAAGGTAACCACATAAGACGATCTCAAGAAAAGCTGACAAAACAACCTTCCCATATAGTATTTCTAACAGTAAAATCTCAGGGATAGCACAGGTTAAGAATGCTAGCTTTTCTACTATCCACAAAACCCAATAAGGTTTACCGAAACTGTTCTCAGGTCTCCAACTTGCAAACCTCACCACCATCATAAACTCAGTAACTGCAAGCTAGTAGAATACCACCTAATTTTAAAATTAGTTTAGGAGCAAAAAAAGCACTTAGAAGCTCAATTTGCTTCTTCCCCAAACCCCCCCCCCCCCCCCCCAAAAAAAAAGAATATATATTCTGAAAAATACATTCCAAACTCACACAGAAAAATGACTTCAGGAATTATTCCTGTGGCCCCTCGCACTTGATTAGTAAAGACAACCACCTGGTGTTGTGTGTATGCTCTCAGGCTCCACTAAAACACAGCCTTGAATGAAGGATGCGGACATATGGGAGGAGGCCACACCAGCTACATCCAGGAAAAGATCAGAAGTTTGTGAACAGGCACCAGAAAAGTACCACAAATGAAGAGCTTACAGGACACAGACCGTTAAAGTCAGTAAATAAAGCCATCGGGTGAAGATGGGAAATGACAACTGGCCCCCAGAAGCAGGAAAAGACAATGTACATGCAGTGCCTCCGCTCAACCTGAATGGGACTTCTACAACCCAGTCCAGCTGGCTGTTGCCACGCAGTCTTCACAGTATTTTACAAGAAAAGCAGAGCAGATCTGTGTGACATTACAAAACAAACACGCACAACAACAACAACGATGAGAACCAATTCAGATTTCAAGCCTGTGTTAACCAAACCAAACTAGACGGTTCAGGCTAGCCCTCCGGACCACAGTTTGCAACTTTCGGTCTAGAAAGTCGGCAGGCAAGATGAATGAGGGGACGGGGAGAGGGCAGAGAATTGGCAAAAATAAATGATCCATTAAAATTAAGAAAAAAAAACACGATTTTTTAAATTAAAGATAAAATTAGGATGGGAATGTGCCTAGAATGCCGAAGAGAGGAGCTGCCAGGGAGGTTTGCGAGGTGGGGCCCATTCTAAGCTCCCCCAGGAGGAGACCAGGGGTGAGTGCGAGCCGAGGCCAGGCGGCCCCGGGGCGAGCGCCTCCGCAGGCGCCCAGGTGAGGGGGGGCCGAGGGGGGCGTCCTCACCTCCCGGGGAAGTCGGCAGCGCTCCGGGTCCCGCGGGGCTGCGCCGGGCAGCGCTCCCTGCGGCCGCGGGGCTCGTGGCTCCGCTGGGACTGGGGCTGGGGCCGGGCGCGGCGGCGCCCACCGACCCCTTCTCTCGCCCTCCTCCGGCTCCGCGCAGATGGAGTCCATTTCCTGAGGTGGGGGCCGCCGTGGCCCGTCCTCGGGCTCGGCCCCGGCCACCGGCCACCTGGCGCCAGGAAGCTTCCATCCCTGAAGGGGAAAAAAAGAAAAGAGTGGAAGGAGCTTGAGTGCGGCGGTGCCCGGGCGCGGAGAAGGGCGGCCGCGGGGGCAGCCGGGGGAGGGGCCGAAGGAGGAGGGTCTCCGCAGCGCAGGGACCGGGTGGGAGAAAGTCGCGGCCCTGTCTCTCCCCGAGGGCGAGTGCCCGCTAACCCCGGGCTTTGGAGAGGGACCCGAGAGGGACAGGACCCAGGCAGGGAAGTGGAATGTGGGGCAAGGAGCACCCAGCGCCGGAGAGGGGAAGCCGGGGAGAAGGAAAGCGCCTTCCCAACCTCAGGCGGAGCGCCCTGAGGGGAGAGCCACAGACTGACCTCGCAGCTCCCGCGGGGAGCCAACTGCGGTAGCGGACCCCAACGCAGGCTACGTCTCCTTACCGACCGAGTCTGCCCCCAGCGACTACAACTCCCAGAAGCCCACGTCCACGGCCCGCAGAACGCGTGGCATCACTGGCCACTTCCTTATCCGGGGGGCGTGGCGGGGCTAAGGCGGGGAGGGGGAGGATAGGGAGTTCCGAGCGCATGCGCTGACTGAACTGGGCCTTCGGAAACTACAATTCCCGGCGTGCTCTGGGTCGCAGTCGAAGAGGGCGCCAGGTGTGGGTCGCCCCTGAGATGTTTACACCAGAAGATATTGCTGGGTCCCCTGAGTAGCCTGCCGGATTCTGTGGGAGTGGCTGTAATTGATCGCCCTCCATCTTTAGGCTGGCCTGGGGGCTTTCAGCTGGCGGAAAACTTTTCTCTAGAACGGAAAAAGCACTTAATGAAAACATTTGGGTTCGAGGGGAAGCGGGAGGAATGAGGGGGTTCCGCAAAAGGGGCTGGATTGGAGAAAGCACTCTTCTAAATTGCTAAAGCCCTGCAGAGGATAAATCTAACGTCTGTTATACTAGTGCTTTATAATTGACAATATGCTTTTCCCGAGAAGGCTGATTTTTACCTTCAGGATAGCTCTCTAAAAGCAGATTTTATTAAGGAAAGCAGTTGAGAACCAGGACCTAAATCTCTAACTTCTCTTAGTTTTCCAATAAGAAAGAGATTTCAAAATTGGGGTGAAAGAGGGGTGTCTGTCTGAGATTGACAAATACATTGATTGCGTGGGACCACACAATCTTTATACAACCCTTTAATTTAACTAATCCCTCTACATTACTAATAATATCTAATACTTAGATAGCATTTATTAAGTGCAATATATAGATATATAATAATAAAAAGGTAATATGCTAATTAGACCGGATGTCATTCCCGACGTCCTTCCTGATGAAGCCAGGGCCAGAGGGAAGCCAGCCTGGGTCCTGGGTGCCTGCTGGCAGCAGGAGGAGGGAATCTGGTGCTGGCAGCAGGAGGAGGGAAGCTGGTGCCAGCAGCTGGGGGAAGTAAGACCTACTCTTGCACGAATTTCGTGCATTGGGCCTATATATATATATATATATATATATATATACACACACACATATATATTCTCCAAAGGCAAGTTACTTAATCTGTGTCTCAGTGTTCTCAGCTGTAAAACAGGGAAAATGTGTGTACATATGTAAAAACTAAAAATATATATACATTTATGATTTGTGTGGTTTACTATATGTTTGATACACCTCAATTTTTTAAAAAAATTCTAAAATAAAGTATAGAAAAAATATCTAAATACTTTTATTGTGCAGCCATTTGAAAAGTGTGATTTAATTGCATTTATTTGTCCATTACAGATATATCCTGATAAAGATTCTTTTTGCCAGTGTATCCAAACATGCTCCCCAAATACATTTGTCCTTGACAAATACATCTAACTGTGCTAGTTACCAGTTTACTAGAGGTCCAGTGCATGGATTAGTGCACCGGTGGGGTCCCTCGGCCTGGCCTGCAGGGATCGGGTGGAAACTGGCTCTCCGACATCCCCGGAGGGGTCCCAGATTGTAAGAGGGTGGTTCTCAGGTGATGTACCCCAGAATCGGGCTCCCTCCTCTCTGGTTCCTGGTTCACTCGACAACCACAGCTGCCAAGTCACTGCAGCTCCTGCATTGAGCATCTGCCCCCTGGTGGTCAGTTGCACATCATAGCTACCAGTCGGAGGTTGAAGGGTGGGCTGGTTGGCTGGTTGCTTAGACTTTTATATATACAGACTAGAGGCCCTGTGCACGAAATTCATGCATGGGAGGGGGGCCCTCAGCCAAGCCTGTGCCCTTTCACAGTCTGGGAGCCCTCAGGAGATGTCCGACTGAGGCCTCTGAGGCAGGCCACTGCACTTGCCCCCTGGTGGTCAGTGCACATCATAGCGACCTGTTTTTAAGTATATTTCTCTCAGCCTTTGCCTTTCTGGACTGGAGTCCCATGCTCTCTCCCCACCTCCATTTATTCACATGTCACCTTTTATTCATTCTCTGCACTACAGCCACCTCTAATACAATATATTCAGGGTTCACTAAACAGAAGTGCATACAATTTTTAAATTCAGATGCCCCATGACTTTCTGTAAAGATAAGAAAATATTTCTTCTTAAAATTTCCTAATGAAATCCAACCTTTTTGTGATCTTTTTGTACTAGTAATTCCTCACTGAGAACATAACACACTACAAAACTCATCCTCTAGGTCTTTACTGCATTTGATTGCTTAGAGCAAATCATTTTAAAATTATAATTTGAAAACAAACAATCTGATTAAAAACTGATGATTAGTGATGTTGAGCACCTTTTCATGTACCCATTGGCCATCAGTATGTCTTCTTTGGAAAAATGCCTATTTATCCCCTCTGCCCATTTTTTAATCAGCAACAACAAAGAAACCTAGTTGATTACCAGGAGAATGGAGTGACATAACATTGACTAATTCACCACATCGTCTGATACTCCATCTATCAGATTCCCTCTGAAGATGAAAATTCCCAGACCTATCTTTGATAAGTAAGAGAGAAAGAACATCTTAAAGTTCATCAGTTTGAAATATAAACCAAACTACAATGAGATATCACCTCATACCTGTTAGAATGGCTATTCTCCAAAAGATAAGAAATAAGTATTGGAGAGGATGTGGAGAAAAAGGAATCCTTGTGTATTGTTGGTGGTAGAGTAAATTGGTGCAATCACTATGGAAAACTGTATGGACATCCCCTCAAATAATTAAAAATAAAACCACCATGTGATCTAGCAATTCCACTTCTGGGTATTTAAATGAAAAAATGAAAAGACTAATTTAAAAAGATATATGGATGACCCCCCCCCCTCACATATTCATTGCAGCATTATTTGCAATAGCCAAGACATGGCAACATCCTAAAGATCCATTGATGTATAACTGGATAAAGAAGATGTTCCATATACAATGGAATATTATCTAAATATATAAAATCTATATATATAAAAGCCTAAGCGACCGAACGACTGAATGACTGAATGACCGAATGACTGATTGACCGGTTGCTATGATGCACACTGACCACCAGGGGGGCAGATGCTCAACGCAGGAGCTGCCCCCTGGTGATCAGTGTGCTCCCACAGTCAACCTCCCGCAGTCAGCCAACCTCCCGCAGCTGGCCAACCTCCCGCAGTCCCTCCCTCTGGCTGGCCAACCTCCTGCAGTCCTTCCCCCCTGCCAACCCTGATCACCGGACAGGCTGAGGGACCCCACCCATGCAAGAATTTGTGCACCGGGCCTCTAGTTGTCTTAATAAAGAATGAAATCTTAATAAAGAATGACATGAATAGAATTTGAAGGGATTATACTAAGTTAAATAAGTCAGACAGAAAAAGATAAATACCCCAACATCTCACTTATATGTGGAACTTAAAAAAGAAAACAAAAACAAAAAAACTTCCAAACTCATGGATGTAGAGAAGAGCTGCAAAGAAGCAATGCTTTCTGTTTAATGTGGAGACCAGGGGAGCAGGTCCCCCTCTCAAGGTAAAAAATAGTCTAGGTCACTACTGTTAAATCGAGAGATCTCTATTATTGGACTTAGTACCAAAATCTAAATAAAAGAATTTATAGAAAGAAAAGTAAATCCATTATTTCAGTTCTGTAAAAAACAACTCTCATTTTTCTATCACCAACAAGTCTTATTTCAGCCCATGAATTTCCAACACTCAATTATTTTAAGCACAAAAATAAAAAGAATATAATCAAAGCAAATTATGTTAATTTATTGTGGTACATTTCTTTGATAAGTTTATTTATTTTGTGCTCTTTGGGTATTTTGATATTGCATCTGGATGGAGCAGGAAACACCTGTAATATAGATTAATTTTATTTTACTTTATTTTATTGTTTTTGCAAACTAAGAACTGGGGAGAGTGACTTATTACATTTAAAAATTAGTGGGGAAAAAATTACATTTCATAATGCAGGTGCTCTGGGTGGCTCATCTGTCACTCTCTCTGCTAAGTGTAATCAAAGAGGCCACTGGGGGACGACCTGGAACGCCATGGACTTTGGTGCCACCAGGATACCTGTGCTGCTCAGCATCAGGAATCATTGCGACAAACCCAGGAAACAGGCTTCCTGATCGCTGAAGAACTAACTCAAGTAGCTTCTTGGACCAAGTCCAACTGGCTGAAGTTCAGCACAGATAAAACAAAAAAGAACCTAACTGAAAAGAAGAGAAACTGGCAATCTGACAAGAAATCTGATATCAACTCTTTTTCAGGGCCCCATTGTCAGGCTGGTGAGTAATTTTGTGGTAAATAGCCATTTTCAGAATCCCAAAGGAATGCATTGGTGAAAAATGCATTCTTATACCTCTAATTCATCAGGAAACCAAGATCCAGACATGAAATGTAATTCTAAACAGTACTGTCTCGAATTTACTCAATATGCACGCTGACTGACTTAAAGTGGAAACATACAGATAACAGACATGTTATCACCAAGTAAAACCTCATAAAGCATGCAACTTGGGCTGTGTAGAAAGCAATCAGGTACAACCTCTTAGGGAAGTGAACACTGAACCAAGGGTCAAAAGTCCAGTCTTAGCCACTAAACTATGTGAATTTAAACTCAGCTCCTCTATTTCTTTTTTTTTTCTTCTTTTGAAATAGTTCAAATATAGCAAAGATTATAGAAAGGATTATATATATTAGTAAGATATATATAGTAGTAAGATATATATAGTAGTAAGATATATATATTAGTAAGATATATATATTAGTAAGATATATATAGTAAGATATATATATTAGAGGCCTGGTGCATAAAATTCATGCACTCAGGGCGGTCCCTCAGCCCAGCCTGTGCCCTCTCACAGTCCGGGAGCTCTTGGGGTATGTCTGACTGATGGCTTATGTCCGCGGGGAGCAGGCCTGTCATCAGTCAGACATCCTTAGTGCTGCTATGGAGGCAGGAGCAGCACTCCCCCTGTGGGAGCGCATTGACCAGCATGGGGAAGCTCCTGTGTTGAGTGTCTGCCCCTGGTGATCAGTGCGCATCATAGTGACCGGTCATTCAGTTGTTTGGTCAATTTGCATATTAGCCTTTTATATATATAGGATATATATGTATGTATAGGTTTATCCAATCTTAACATTTGGATTCATTTGTTTCAGATTGTTTTGAAAGATATAAAACAGCACAGACAGTTAAAGTCCTATGAATTTCTCACCCTCCATCCCATCCCATTCTCTCCATTCCCCATAGAAGTAACTACTATTCTGATTTCTGCTCTCTACCATTCCCATGACCGTTATTAAACCTCTGGATCATAGGTACAGATCCACAAACACTATTTAGCATTGTGTTGTACGTTTGTAAATTTTGTATAGATGATATACGTACATACAAGGGTCAGCACTAATGAAAGGGTTAAGAGCAACCACCCTGGAGCCTCACTGTCTAGGTTCAAATAGTGGTTATGTCACTTCCTTCCTGTGGGTCTTGGGCAAATTACTTAACCTCTCTGTGCTTTCATTTCCCTGTTTATTAAACAAGGAACATAAAGGAACCTACCTTGTAAGTTGTCATGAAGATTAGATGTATTGACATCTGGGGAGTACTTGGAACAGTAACTTGTACATACTAAGCACTATATAAGTGTTACTGTGACTATTCAAATGTTTTTATAGCATCCATTATATGAATGTATTCCAATTGAAATATCTAACCTCCTTTAAAACAATGTTGTAATCCTCACCTGAGGATATGTTTATTGATTTGAGAGATAGAGAGAGGGAGAGGGAGAGAGAAAAACATCAACATGAGAGAAGATGGGTTGCCCCCATACTGCTCTGACCAGGGATCGAACCTGCAACCTAGGTATGTGCACTGACTGGGAATCAAACCTGCAACATTTTTGGTGTACAGACAATATTCCAACCAACTGAGCTGCCCGGCCAGGTCTATATCTAACTTCCTTTTGATGAACATTTAGGTTGTTTCTCTTAAAACTATTATTATAAAGATTCTTCAGCATGTCTCCTTATGGATATGTGCACAATTTTCTCTAGTGGCTATGCCTAAGAATGAAATGTCTGAGTTTTAGGTGAGCTCAACTTGGGCTGTAGCAGATATTACCATATCATTGTCCAACATACAGTAAAAATCCCCGCTCTCAAAATTCCTAATAGTCTTTGTTCTCACCAGCTTTAGTGTTGTCTGATCATCATTCTTGTATTTATAAAATGAGAAGGAGTGAACTAGATGACCTCTGGGGTCTTTCCGCACTTTCTATATTCTCTGATTCCCTTTCCATGAATTTCTCGCTCTCTCCCTTCAGCTAGAGACAAACTAATCCAGTGAATAGCGAATTATTTTATTTGAGTCTAGAAGCCTATTGTTGGGTATTTTTAAATTCTTTACCTCTAAAAACTGGGACATCCAATAATACAATTTCATTAGTGGTGAGGGAAAATATCACCTAAACTGACCGTGTCCTAGCCAGGAATACTTCCAACGCTGCTGATATAAGTCAGTGGTTTGCAAACTTTTTAAAACAATGGACTTTTAAATATAGATATAAACTGAATCACAATATAATTGCTGCTTGCTCCTCCCCCCCTTTTTTGTTGCCTCTAATGCACATCTTACACCTTTTTAAAAGCTTCCTGTAATATAATTATCATGATTGCCTTGGTGAGCTTCCTGAAATTAAGAACTATTAAAATGCTTCAATTTACCTTGCATTTTAAATTCTACTTGATCATGTTTTTATTTGACTGGTATATATTTGGGTATACTAAAGTCTTTTAGAAATATCCACTTTAGAAAAAAAATTGCCCATTATTGCCAAAGAGCTCTGATTTTACTACCTTTAATTTCTATGGAGAAAAATATTCAGCTTCAGGCTTTGAAGGTAATCATGGTAGACCAACATTGCCACCTAATGGTAAGAAGCCTAATCACAACATAGTTCAAGTTGGAAAAGTTGGTTTTTTAAAAAGGACATATGTAAAACTCTGAGCACTCTCTTCCTATGAGGACCTGACATTATGGTAGAGCTGGGGGACACTCATCAGACACACTGGCAAGATTGGTGATTGGGTTTCTGCTCCCTCGCTATCTGGCATCCCTGAGTTCCAGCATTCTCTCTCTCATCTCCCAGATGAAATTATTAAAGATCTTCAAACTCTGGCCAGCCCTCCCTTGTCCTTATGCCAAGCCTGTCCTCGTCTTAATATATTAAGAAGCTAGTTCTAGACAAGCATTTGGAGACTGGAATCAGCCTGGAATATGGCTGGTCTCTGGATTTTTAAATTGGCAGCTATGTGTACCCAGGTCAGTACCTCACTGTGGGTCTCCCCAAAGCCACATGTTTTCTGTCTTGCCCTCCAGGGATCTAAACTGGAGCCCCCACCACCATCTGTCAAAGTCTCTAATTGGGAAAGGTGTGAGAAAAGAATTGGCTAAACCCTACTTACCCCAAGTCTTTAGTAAACCACGAATCTGCCACCATCCAATTCGAGCAAAGCAAGACTCATAGAGCTTTGGGTCAAAGGTTATCAAGTCAGAACCGTAGGATATGTCTCCAGTCCAGATCAGACTCTAAGTGCCCACTCCTGGATGCTGGGATTGGGGTTGCTTCTCCAGGTATGTAACCCTCACTCATTCCTGTCTTATTACATCTGCCTGACATGAGTAGCCAGCAAACTTCTTTACGGTCTTAGAGGTTTGTATGACAGGCAAGAAAAAGCACAAAGAAAAGAATAAAATGCAGCTGAAGCAAAGGAATGATAAGAATCAGAAAGAAAAGACAGAAAAAGGAGTACCTATCTCAGGCAGAAGCCATGTTACATATTATCTACGGCCCTTCCACTCCAGGACTAGCCACTTCTACAGTGAAGAAATCCCTGCCAGCTGTTATTGAAGAGACAGGCAAAATGTAGAAGGGAAACTTCAGACTGCAAAGACATAATGTATATAGTACAATGGGTATTCTGTAGGTAGAGAAGAATAAATTCTATCATTGGCCTACACTGATTGGAGTCCATATACATATCCGATATGTCAAATAACAAGGAGCTGCATTACATCATGTTGTTTTAGGCAGGGAAAGAAATCTTTTATCAACCCCTGTAATCTGTATTAGGAAGAATATTTTGAAACATGGCTGGGTTCAGCAGTAAGAGCTGTGTGGTTGATTAGCAATGTCTTCTATGGCCACATACTTGTCATACTTGTCCTTTTCTTTTCCAGAACCATCCTCCCATTTACTCCTCCCTGGTGCTCTAGATAGGTGCTTCTCAAGCTTCAATGTGGGTATCGGTCACCTAACAGTCTTGCTAAAATGCAGACTCGGACATAGTGGGTAGGCCCGAGATTCTGAGTTTTCAAGAAGCTCCCAGGTGATGCCCAGGCTGTTCCATTGAACTCCCAGGTCTCCTTGTCAAACATTACAACAGCTTCCTTTGTTAATCACCCAGCAGTATTATTACTTTTATCTCTTTCCTGTTGATCAGAGAAGGAGGATAGTAGCCACTGCTGTCAGGCCTTAATAATCAGAAAAACTTTTTAATTTATTATTTTCAAATCCTACAAAATGTTTTGATTTTAAGGTTCTATTTTTATATATAACATATATGCATATATTTGTACAATAAAATCTGATTTGTAATTCTTTTATCAGTAAAAAATTTCTCTCAACCACTCTTTCTAAGGCTAGAGTATGAAAATTAATATCCTTAAAATGACCTTGAAGCTCTACAAGATCCCAAACTCCCTACTAAATAATTAAATAAATAATAGTCACTATCGTTTGAGAATTTTTTTTCTTTATTGCATCCTAATTCTTTTTAAATAGTATTCTGAACATGATGTACATGGTACTTCCCAGTTACTCCTCAACCATGTAAATTGCCTGAAAGTGAGGGGCACTTGTTACCTTTTATAAATATTGTTACATGAAGGGAGCATATGTGGGGGGAAATCAGAAGATGTAGATACTGACAAGTTAATCAGTTATATCTTCACACATTGTCCATTGTGGAAAAATCCCAAGATACAACGATTCTTTAACCATAGTACTTTACATGCAAGTGTGTTGGCCTTGTGTCCTGCACCAAAGCACATTTTCCTCACGGAAAATTCCCCAGCTGTACCTTTCTCTTCTTCCAACTTAATCATCACTTAGTCACATGACAGAAAGGATCAGGAGGTGTGTCCTTGCTAATAGCTAGCTCTTCAGTCCTGTGTGGAGTCTGTGGGCCCACTTTCAACTCCAGATCCTTCAATAGCTGAAAACTCTGTTTCAATAAGTGGTTTCAGAAATTTCTCCACCTTGGTTAGTCTCTGCTTCAGTTTCTGCTGCATGGACTCATACTCAGCCAGGATCCGAGCAAACCTTGTTTGCAGAAGGTCTACTGACCCTTCCATTCGGGTGACCTTCTCTTCAAGATCTTTGGGGTCGTGTCCAGCATTCGCGATATTTACATCCAGCAGACCATCTTTCATCAAGATTTGCTTCCCCTTCTCTTCTAGCATACCTTTAGCATCTGGGTACTCAGTTAGAGCTTCCATGAGGTCATCTTTTGAGAGGCAGAACAGATCTGAGTAGCCAATGCTTTTAATATTGGCCGTTCTTCGGTTGCCAGCTTTGCTGCCTTTAATGTTAAGGATGCTGATCTCACCAAAGTAGCTGCCGTCACTCAATACCACAAACTGAGTGATTCCATCATCTGCCACCACAGCGAGCTTGCCTTCCTTGATGATGTACATCTCTCGTCCGATATCGCCTTTCTTGCAAATGTAATCTCCAGGGCTGTAGACTTGGGGTTGTAATTTCAAGACCAACTCCACCAACAGACCAGCCTCACAGTCGGCAAAAATGCGCACCTTTTTTAATGTGTCTAAGTGGACACTGATGGCAATCTCTGCTCTGAGTTTATCCGGTAGATACTTCAAAACTTCTCTCTCATCCACTGTTTTTTTGTTGGTCCACAGATAGTCGAACCATTTAATAACTCTCTTTTCCATATCTTTGCTTACATTTCGAAAATGCATATACTGCTTGATGGCATCAATTCTTGCTTGAAATTCTGCTCTGGCTGCATTCATGTTGGAAATCATAGAACCTATGTTACCAACAATGGTAGCAAAAATTAATACTCCAATTAAGAAGTCAACCACCACGAAGACATACTCAGAATCCCTCACAGGAGGTGGTGTTTCACCAATGGTGGTCAAAGTCAGTGTAGACCAGTAAAGGCTATATACATACTTTCTAGCCAAACGGCCAAATTCAGGATCATTGACATCAGGATAGACCCATGTATCATTTCCAAATCCAATAGCTTTGGAAATAGAGTAGTACACACACGCGTTCCAGTGGATAATGATGACGATGTACATAACAAGGTTAGAAATCCTGAAGATGTTTGGGTAGTTAGTTCTTGTTTCTGTTCTTTGGAAGAACTCAAACATTCGAGAGATTCTTAAGAGTCTGTTTAATCTAATTTCTGGATAGTTCCACCCCAGCTTAAAATATAGCAGATCAGTTGGTACCACTGATAGAACATCAAGTTTAAATTGTAAGTTTGATTTATATTTCTCTATGAGTTTAAGCTCTTCCTTCACCAGCAGTCCTTGCTCTAGGTAACCTAAAATAGGAAAAAAAATCAATTTAATGTTTTTTCTTTTTATGCTATTGTGAATTTTTCTGAAGTGACTCTCAATAAACTTCATTGAGCTCAAAACAAGAACTCACTTTCAATAAATATGTTTTTAGCAGTGTAGTAAGATATGAGTACCAATCAACATATAGCTATCGCCGAAACTGGTTTGGCTCAGTGGATAGAGGGTCAGCCTGCGGACTCAAGGGTCCCAGGTTCGATTCCGGTCAAGGGCATGTACCTTGGTTGCGGGCACATCCCCAGTAAGGGGTGTGCAAGAGGCAGCTGATCGTTGTTTCTCTCTCATCGATGTTTCTAACTCTCTATCCCTCTCTCTTCCTCTCTGTAAAAAATCAATAAAATAAAAAAATATATATATATATTAAAAAAAACATATAGCTATGGAACATACTATTTTGTAGAAATAAAAAGTAAAACTTTGCAAGTGTAAAGGGGGGAAATTATATGCAATGTATGTATACGAATCTCTGTAGATCAGTATCTCCATCCAGGCAAAGCCACTGCTTTTATGAACAGTGTTCTTGGAAAGTCTCCTGGACCCCTGAGTACTGTGCTTATACCTCAGGCTACTCTCTTGACAAAACTCCAACCCCACCCTTGAAACGTGGGTACCATTGTGAATAGTCTTTCCTTGCTCCTTCAACGTGAAGCATAAGTGTCCTTGGTGTCAGCATTCCTTAGACATGTGGGGTCCTCCCTTCTCCTACACTGCTACCACGGGCCTGGTGAAGTAAATCCAGCATCTCAGCACTCTGATACATTTCACTAGGAAAACAATTTGTTCTTCCTCCTATACCGACTATCAGAGCCGCAAATAGGACACAACAACGGCAACACTCTGTGTTCACTGGTTCCATTTGCATGTGGAAGCAGTGTAGAAACAATGAGTTTATATCTACCGTATTTTCCGGCGTATAAGACGACTGGGCGTATAGAAGATTTTCCTGGGTTAAAAAGTCGTCTTATACGCCGGAAAATACAGTACTTAACAAGAGTACTTGAAGTAGGTAGTTATTAGATTCTTCCCCCTGGTCAATATGCCTCAGCATGGGTCACAAAATTGAGTTAAGGATGTGTGTTCTGTTTCTTACAAGATTTCTAACACAGCTCTGCTGGGTACAGTGACACTTCCCCCCAAGCCTCCTTAATCTCTCTGTTAGGTAGCAATTTCCCTTTCCCCACAGGGCTGACAGACTATTTCTGCTCTCTCTAGTCCTTTCACCTGGCATAAACCCAGTGAACAGGGTAACAGAGGAAAGCCACCCATCACATTCAAAAGGTTGCCTAGAAACTTCCCTTCTGAATCTGTTGGAGCGAACGAAGCCTGTGGGTGGGAATACGGTATTCTTGCTTTCAACTGTGTTTTTCTTTTTTTCTCTCTCTCTCTAAAATAGGTTTTTGTGAGTTATTTTGAAGAATGCTTTAATTTGAAAAATTTCAAATTATATTATAGATACAAAAGCATGAAATTGCAAAATATCCCAAACTGAGCATATTTACCTGTCCTGGTTCGTACAAACATATCGAGAAGATAGACTACATCTGACAAGTAATCAAAAACGAGCCAATACACTAGGTAATCAGACTGGAGCTCATCAAAACATGCTCTGTAAAAAAAAAAATTATATAAATAAAATGGAAGCCATTTCAGTAAAAGTCCTCTTTGTATAATTTTCTCATGATGAGACGTATAAGACTAGGAGGGGTCCTTAGAGTCCAGTGCATCAACCATGGCTTTCCCAAATCTTTTCCCAAATTGGAGTGGTTGGATTAGTTTTCTCACACTTCTGAATTTCAACATTCTTGCCATTATACTAGTTAGCTTTATGAAAACATCAAATAAGAATGAACGACCTAGAGCTAAAGTCAAATACATTAGGTCATATACATTAATAACCAGGTGCATACTGACTGTCAGTGCCCAAATGCTTCAAGAAATTATGCTTGGTTCTGGATGGCTGAGCTGCTTACTGGCTAAAACACAGGGAACCATAGAAATCATTTGGGAAACACACCTTGTTCTAAACCAACCTAGATCCTTGATCTTTTTCTACTCTTGGCAAAATTTTTTCCCGTAGGAAAAAAAAAAATCCCCCAAAGTTCTAATTAAATGATTGGGCAATAAAAATTTAAAAGTATCCTCTTCATCCCTCCATCCTGCTACTGGATTTCCAAGTATATTGGGAAGGAGAGTACCTAGTCCTGATTTAGGAAAACACGTTGAGAACAACGTAGAGTCTCTTTACAATCTGTGATGAAGAAAAGAGGTATGTCCTGAAGAGCCCTAGGCCAAACAGTTAAGTCAGTTAACTTGAAAACTGGAAGTGAGCTGAGATCCACAAAAATATATAGAGACCTTGCAATAATCAGAGTCCAGTTGTACATGACGGGTAAGGTGATGCAAAACAGCCAATTGTAGTATGTGTTTCCCGAGGGATCAATAACCATGACTTCTTTCTTCTCCCTAGCAGCAATCAGACACAGAGGGGAAAGTTACCAAGACACAAAAACATTTCAGTTTCACCTGTCAAATATGACTATGCCCATCCCCCATGATTAACGAAAGAGAAGGAAGCTGGAGAAGCTCACTCTACAGTGGGAAGGCTAGCTTGGCATAAGTGCACTGGTCATAAGAAACTAGTTAGTGAAGGGTGGCTAGAATAGTCTTACATTACTAGTCTTACATTAAACCATATTTTACACTTTAATTAAGGTCCTTGTTTTACTGCGATGCTGTAGACACTTCTATCTCTACAGCCACAAAGAAGGAATCATGGCATAGATTATGCCAAAACCTGGACATTTCACAGAACCCTTTGGTAGGGTATAGGTGGTGGGAGAATGCTGGCTTTGCCATGCTCCCTACCAGGTAATGAAACAACCAGGAACTACACTGTAAGGGGAGAATTCATGGCTTCTTTCTAATCTGTAGGAAAGAAGAATATAACACAATCCAATAAAAGTACATATGCATACGCATGTACAAAGGATTAAGGGAGGCAAGAGTGGGCAAGAGGAAGGGAGGAAGAAAATATATGTTCAAATAAAAGTTTTAAACTTTTTTTTTAGTATCAAGCCTATATTTTTAAGGACTTTTTTCTTTATACAAACTTCAACAACTTTCTAACAGGCACAAATAATTGAACCATTGTCTGGTAAAGAGTTTTAAGTAAGTTTAGAAAACAATTTTTCCTTTAATAAAAAGCCAAAAGAGCTTTGCAACTACCACTCTACTACCAGAGGAGTACAGGAGCGGGATTCCTCCATTGCTCATGGGAGTGGGGCTCTTGGGGTGCCACTGAAATGAGCACTTTCAGAAGCTCCCACGGGAGAATGAGGTGCAGTAGAAGACTTTGTGTGGAGTTGGAGTTATATTCCTCAGCTTCCAATGTCCCATTTCCCTTAAGCCAGTCCTGAAGGAGGGGCAGCTGTGGGTTCCGCAAAGCCAAAGCAAGGCCAGTGTCCAGAGCTTTCATTCCAAGTTGCAGCTGGGTCCAGTCCAGCATCAGGTTAATTAAAGTCCATTCGTCCATTGTATGGCGTCTTACATTACTGAGACTCCTGCAAATGCAGGGAGTGCACGCCCAGGAACAGGAGTCCCAAGAGGGCCCAGAGCCAAGAGGCAAGAGTGTGTGCAGCTTTGTCTAGGAGTTTAAGTGGTCAGGTTTCTCACCCTTACAGAGGCTACACCTACCCTGAGCGCTGCCTCACTACCAGGTGTGACTGGCATACAAGCACCTTCCCACGTCACTCAGACCTTACTGGGCATATGTCCAAACTGCGTTTGTCCAGTCCCTTCCCCCATTGATCAGCGGGAAATAGACTTGGAGAGCGTTAAATTAACTAAGCTGTATAAATGACATGCCTGTATTATCTAGTCTTCCCTTTACTCCTTTCCTGTTAAAGAATAACCAGATTATCACAACAGTATCGACTCAGCCTTATCATGGTGCAATTCCAATTCTCAAATGTTTGTTTTAAAAAGGATCGTTCAAATGGCTGGTGTTTTTGCTTTTGAAATTAGGCATGGCTTTTGCAAGGAGACTCCTTTACTTTGGAGTATTTCCCATATAGTATTTATTATGCAAAAAATGTTAATGAAATTATTGAATTTATATTTCAATTTTTTAAATTGATGGTAAGATCCTAGGAATCCTATGCTCCTTGGAGCCTGACTATCTCTCAGTAGTAAGTTTATCTTTATCAGGGTTTGGGGAAGGGAATTAATGATAACAATGAAAATTCTTGATGAGAAAACTAAGAATAAGGCTTCTGTTGTTAATTTTAAGAAAATTTTAAAAAAAGTTAAACTACATTTAATAACAATTTATTTAGTCTTCACAGAGGGCCTCTGTACTATAAAGTTTCAGGAAATGTCCCCTGGATCCAAAACCCATCACCAGTGCATTCCTGATTTCAATGAGAATTAAAAAAACTTACTCTTCTTTCTTATTTTTGTCTTTCTTTTTCTTCTCTTTGTCTTTTTCTTTTTTCTTTTTCTTCTCTGGGTCCTTTTTATTTTCATTTTTATCATCTGGCTTGCTGAAAAAGTGAGATATTTAGTTAGTATTAAAATGCAAAAAAAAAAAAATGTCATGGGCAGAAAACTGTGGAAGTCTAACTTACCTCTTCTTTTCTTTTTTCTTTTTCTTTTTTTCTTTTGGCTCTCTAGAGAAGAAACAATATCTCCATCACATAATCAAATTCCATTCTGACTTCCATTCTGATTTATTTTTCTCTCCACTGAGCAATAATTCTCAGCTTTGTATTCAAAGACCTGCCCCTGTGTTTCGAAGCCAGAAATCTGGTCTCCTAATGGAGAGTTCTACTAAAATGTACATGCATCCAGGTAACAAGGCAAACAAAGAATAATTCCTGAGTAGGTGAATGTGGAAAACTGAAGAAGATGGAGCTGGGTAAAGGCATAAACCCAAGGAGAGAAATTTAAGAAACAATAGCCCCTAAAAGAATGTACTTTCAAAGTTTCAATATATATTTTAAAAATTCTTTCAAATTCAGGATTCTTGATATTACTTATATTTACCCTTAAATAAGAGCTTTGAGAATTTCAAGAAAAATACCATCAATTTTTGTAGAACATTAATTCTGCCTGAAGCAATTATTTTATGAGTAGTCAAAAAGCTCTGTGGTAACATAGTGGAATCCTAATTCTTAGACTCATTCACTAAATTTGAGATTATTTTAAATATATACAATTTCTTCCTGAGTGGAAATTATGTGATTAGAGGCCTCTTTCTATGATTGGTTTTCTCCATGAGCAGAAAAAGGATTCTGGAGTCAGACAGCCAGACCCAAGGTCTCAGCAGGCTGCCATTGTTGGCTCCAATGTCCTGGTAAGATTTACTGTTGGCACATGAAAGAACAGGCATCTCGCTACCACAAGGATTAGCAGAGAAGGCTGTTAAAGGGAGGGAGGTCTAAACCTAGGCCTGAAAGTATGAGCAAGAATTGGAAAATTTGAGAAGAGGGAGGATGTTAAAGGGAGGAAAATTTTAGGTACAAATGTACAAATAAATTTCATCTGGGTACAAATGACCAGAAGGGGAAAGCTGCTATTGAGGAGAAATAGGAGATACAATTGATAAGTGAGGCTTGGTATCTAAGGTCATCCCGTCAAATGGGAATAGAACATAAAGTTGAAAAGGGGAGAATTTGTCTCTATGGGAACTCACTCCTGTGAGACAGGATTGAACACCCTAGCATCGATCCTGAAAGATGGTGCTCACACGCTGCTCAGATGGCGCTTGGAAGCTCAGGAAAGGTGAGGGCTCACGCCAAGTGAAATAGAAGTGACAAAATGCCACGCCAGATGGTAGAAGAAGGTATCAAAAAGGCTCAGAGAGTGGTATGCTAAAATGGGTATGCTACATGAGAGAGATAGCCCACCAGTTGCCTATGTCCCCTAAGAAGGCTCAGAGAATACAAAAATGATCCAAAACGTGCTGGTGAGAGGGCACCAGCATCACTGAGAAGTTCAGGGGTACTGTCTTCTGTAGGCCAGAGCTGATAATAGGAGATGCTGGTACAGAACTGGGCTCCCCAAGAGCAAGAGGGATACCAGGATCTAGAGAAAACAGAGACTAGTGGCAATGCTTACCCTTCAAAAAGAGATGGGGCTCATAATAGTAATTCGCAGTATTGAAATGCTCACATGCATACATACATACACACCACTTTTAATATGGGTAGCTACATTTTTCAGAAGTACATAAACAAACAATAAAGCGACAGAATATCAATGTCATTGTGTTAGGTAGAGTTTGCCTAATATCTGCCCCATAACAGGTTCAGCTATATCCCTACCTTTTCACTGGTTTTTCTCTAAAAACAAGCTTTAGTTTTCTATTGTAAATGTACTTACTGCTCCTTATTGCTGCTGTTGTTAACATTGAAAAGTGCGATGACACCAGGCAGGTACTGTTCCCTAGGGAATGAAGAAGTACAGTGAAATCATCGTAATCACCATCCATATAATAATGTCTATGGTAAGCGCACAGTCTTAAAGAACAACTTTTTTTTCAGTTTCTACTTATCACTAAAGATTATCTAGACAAGTTTTGAAAATATAGAGCCTCCATGAAGCATGAGCTACCAAATATCATGGCATGAACCAAAATGATTAGTAAATGCCTGTTGATCAAGGCTCACACCGAGAAGTAATATCCTTATTGGTCTCCACTGAGCCAACTGGATGCCGCTAACTCCCAGCAAGAGACCTGAGACTTACACTTAGGAAGCTAGGAAGGGAAAGAAAGGCAAATGAAAAGAGTGGAAAAACTGGAGGTAGTCAGTGAAAAGAGAAATAGGAGAGAAGGAAAAAAAGTCGGGACAAACAGCAAATAAAGAGTGACTATGTTCCATAGGACGGCAACCCCTGACCCACACCACCACACACAGCTTCCACCCCCTCAGAGTAGCATGTTTGAAGTTTCCATGATTGCTTATTCCCTACGAAGGATTTTAAGCTTTTCTCTTCTAGCTACTCACTCCAGTGCTCTACTTCCCTGAAAGGAAAGTCAAATGGGATTTGAAAAAATGACAGCCAAGTTTAAAACACTTTCTTATGGAGACAAACAGAGCTAAACTACTTCAGGGCCCTAGAAGAAGGATCAGGGAGAAGGAGGAAATCAGAGAGGACTGGGGCATGAGGCTTCTTAAGAGACAGACATGTGTCTCAGGGAAAATGATCAGCAAGAGTATGACTTGGAGTCCCGTGGACATGAATAATCATCAGGCAGTAGCAGTCTCCCAAGAAAAGAAGTAGCGATTTCCTCCCGAGGTCCTGCATAGCGATGAGGGAGCAGGACCATTTGCCAAGTCCACTCAAAGGAGATCTTTCTTCATCTAAACAATGGTTTAAAAACCAGTATGGGGAAATAGATCAGATTGCTCACCTCTGTGATGGTCCTTCCTTCCTGCGTGAACTATTTCTGAAGGAATCCCTTGCACAGGGGTTTTCACTCTCGGAGTCTTCAAATATAGAGGCACTGTCTTCATCGTCAGAAAAGGAGCTACAGTCCAACGGGAGGGAGAGATGAATTAGATCAATGCTCTAAACCAAGCATGTCAAACTCGTGGCCTACAGGCCGCACGCGGCCCACAAGGAATATTTTTGTGGCCCAGCCAATATAACGGTATGTAAGAAACATTTAGTGAAAATTTTGTAACTTAATTTTTACAATATCCTGTTATACATCATTATTAATAACCAACTACAACGTTCACTAATGACTGATTACTATACGTGATCATATTGCATTCGTTTCCCTTACATGCCTTACAGGTGCACCATTTCTCTCCACTAACACTAGCAGCGAATATTTTAGCAGCCGATTGCCATGTCATTAGTCTTGGACTGACTTGTTCGGTGTGCACAACAGGAAATAGTTTGCTTTCGGAGGACAAGAAAAATAGGTTTATTTGTGTTATGTTTATTAATTTGTGCAGTTGTTCAGTGTCTGGTAAGTTAATGTCCAAGAAAAAATATTAATTTTTATTAAAATGTTCTATTATTTTATGTTAATGATTACTAATTTATTTCAGCCCTTTGTATTCAGCATGTCTCTATTGAAATAAACCTATGTTTCTATGAAAATTGAAGCTTTTGTTTTTTTGCGGCCCACATGAACTTAAACCTTGTTTATTTGGCCCATGTTAGCCTTTGAGTTTGACATGCTTGCTCTAAACTGATATGGAGGAATGCCAGTTCTCATTAGGGGGACCCTTACCCCTTTTCCTTCCCTCTCAAACTAACACACACAGCAACTTTTAATTAGAGTGAAATGAGAACTGTACAGAATATGTAGAATTGTAACCACAATTCAGTGAGATACATGTAATTAAGAAAATACTTTCTAGGTCATATACAGGGATATGGACTAACTTATAAAAATCCTAAAGGCCCAGTGCACAAATGTGTGCACCAGTAGGGGGTCCCTCAGCCTGACCTGCGGGATCGGGCCAAAACCAGCTCTCTGACATCCCCTGAGGGGTCCCAGATTGTGAGAGGGCACAGGCCAGGCCGAGGGACCACACTGGTGCATGATTGGGGCCAGGGAGGGATGTGGGAGGTTGGCCAGCAGGGAGGGACCACGGGAGGGCTCCAGGGTGTGTCAGGCCTGTCTCACTCAATCCCAATTGGTGGGACCCCAGCAACAAGCTAACCTACAGGTTGGAGCATCTGTCCCCTGGTGATCAGTGCATGTCATAGCAACTGGTCGACCAGTTGACTGTCTGCCCCCTGGTGGTCAGTGCAGGTCATAGTGAGTGGTTGAGTGGCCTTAGCATATCATTAGCATATTAGACTTTGATTGGTTGAACGGGCGACTGGATGACGGGACACTTAGCATATTAGGCTTTTATTATATAGGATTCCTTCCATTAAAAATATATTCAACTACATGTATACATGTTCTCTTCATTTATAGAAATAGAGTAACTGCATTAAATTATACTTTTAAAATGTGGTAGCATTTCACACTCTGTATTTTTTCACAACATGGCAATGTTATCCCTTTAGAATTGAAATGTTGCCAGTGACTAGGAAAATATTTGGCATAGGGGCTTCTAAATGAGCACAATAATGTCTATGTTTATTTGTTGTACAAGTTATGCCGTTTCAAAGTTTAAATAAATTTACTACATTAAATAAACTATAAATTTCAAGGTTACAAATTAAAAGTTAAATTGAGCCACGGCCGGGTGGCTCAGTTGGCTGGAGCATGGTCCCACACACCAAAAAGGTTGAGGGTTCCATCCCCAGTTAGGGCATGTACAGGAGGCAACCGATTGATCTCTCTCTCTCTCTCTCTCTCTCTCTCATAAGGATTAAAAAATTTTTTTAAAAGTTAAATTGAAATTTAAGAGCTCCATTAAAAATGCATGGAAAAATGAATGGAGTTACCTGCATGCTCCATTTTCCATCCTTCTTATTTTCTTTTCCATATCTGGGACAATCACATTGGGAATGTTTATGAAAGAATGCTGTGTATTGATAATATTTTTCTTCATGGTTAGTTTAATATCTGGGGAGAGAAAGGGCTTATTAGTAGGAAGATTTCTTTTATATTTACATACATAATCAAAAGTTTCACTCTACCATTCTTCTAATGCTTCTAATCTTATTTCCAGTTATATGTGGGAATTTTTCTTTAATAGAATAGAAACATGGCCTAAGCCCTTAATTACCACTCACCAGTTTTTGGTGTATTTTTTTAAAACTCAAGAATATAAGAGAAGAATAGGACTTTTTTTAAAATTTTGGATTTACCCAGTTTTGAAATACTCAGGCACTGTGGGTGTAAGACAAAACTACAGGGAACTCACATATACATTAAACAATTAAGAAATAATAATAAAAAATAATAAAATACAATACAAAAATGGATGTAATCAGCTGTGAATGTCTATAGGCATTCAGAAAAAAATGTCTTGAGTGGTATTCCCTTTGGAGTGAATAAGGATGCAACTGATCCACATTTGTAGCAAGTCCTCTAAATTATCGTGATACATATAGTCCCAGCAACATATGCTGAGAAACACTGGCCTAAACTCTCATCTGGTTATATTATTTCCTAAGATCAGGTGGAATGAGCTGGGCCAAACATAGATCCACGTTACAGCTGCTTCCAGCATGTGCCGTGCTCATATTATCGCGGTCTACTGCCTTGCCTTCCCGCCTTCCCGACTTCGACTGCCCTCAGTGTATCATTTCTGTCCACGGTCCTCAGAAGGACCGTCTCCCCAACTCTGCAGGTACCCACCTTCGGAATGCCAGAAACCATGACAAAGATGCTGTTCCCTGATGCTCCCCCAGCTGCCATGCAGCAATCCTGCCTGCAGAGTGGAGGATGTTCCCCCTCCAACCCTCTGCTTCCCTTGATCACCTGGGCCTGAAGGAGCCTTCATCTTCCATGAGTCACTGCTGAAAGGAACATACCTATCTCCACAAAAGCCAGCACATGTGAGGCACCCCTTGAGGGGTTCCCTGGGAAGACTTTTAAGGTAGTAAAACTAGAGGTCCTGTAGGTACAGGTGGGCAGGAACAGGAATTATATGTGCTGTTGATGAGAGTAGAGCTCCATATTGTTTGGATTTTATACACTGAGCACGTATTAATCCTATATAATAAAGAGGTAATATGCAAACTAACCCTCACACCCTCACAAGATGGCTGCCTATGATCAGGCCAGCAGGGAGGTTAGTGAGGAATGACCAAACGACTGAACAGCAGGCTGTGTGGGGTGACCAGGCCGGCAAGGGGGCAGTTAGGGGCAATCAGGCTGGCACGCAGAGGCAGTGAGTGGCAATCAGGCCGGCAGAGGGGGGAAATTAGGGGCGACCAGGCAGGCAGGTGGGTGAGTGATTAGGAGCCAGCGGTCCAGGATTGTGAGAGGGATGTCCGACTGCCAGATCGGGCCTAAACCGACAGTCGGACATCCCCTGAGGGTTTCCAGATTGGAGAGGGTGCAGGCTGGGCTGAGGGGACCCCCCTCATGCATGAATTTCATGCACCAGGCCTCTAGTTTTATAATAAAAGGATAAATATTAAAATATTTTTCTCAAATGAACATTATTTTAAAGCAAAGAAAAATTGTTTTTTAAAATATATTTTTATTATTGACTTCAGAGAGGAAGGGAGAGGAAAAGATAGAAACATCAATGATGAGAGAGAATCACTGATCGGCTGCCTCCTGCACAGCCCTTACTGAAGATTGAGCCTGCAACCCAGACATGTGTCCTGACAGGGAACCAAACCGTGACTTTCTGGTTCATACATAGCTCAACCACTGAGCCCTGCCAGCTGGGCAGAACATTATTTAACTTATAGAAATGTTCATGATATAGTGTTAAGCCAAAAAATAGCAGATTGCTAAGCAATATTTATAGCATATCTTATTATGTATATGTACATAGAAAAGATAAGCACCTTAATATCACATATGCTAAGATTTTAGTGGTGGCATAAGTATTTTCACTTTCTTCTTTGTGTTCTGTATTTTTCTCCTAATTTATTTTTTATTTAGGAAAAACGGTAGTACTTATACATAGGATTTTGTTTAGTGGCAAAAATGGCGTGTTAGCACTTTTGCTTTAAAGAGATGTTTTACAGTTCTTTCCTAATCTCAGTAGTCAATTGGAGAGCTTAGATTGTTTCTTGATGTTTAGCAATGCCCCCAGAGTTGTGTAACCAGCCACAACAGGCTTTGCTAGCTCTGCAGCAGGTCGCCATGCCTGAAAACAGACATCTCTTGTTTGGCTGAGACGTGGGTTCTAACCTCTGCTCTTCACCAAACTTGCCAGGGAGACCTCAGCAGAGATGTTTCTGAGTTTCAGTTTCCTCTTCATAACGTAGAGATGGTAATTCCTTCCCTGCCTATTTTAATTATTCTCTATTTGGACCTAATGCAAAATATATATGAAGCAATACTGAAGGCTGTGAAGAGTTATACAAAAGCAAGTTGATGATATTATTCTATAATCTCCAAGCTCAGAGAGAGGCAACTATCAACTATCTTATAGAGACAAATGGAGCTAAAATGATTAAAATAATCTTCCCTTAATCCCCCGCCCCCTTAAACTATAACTTTGAGAAGTCAAATTTGTTAAGGCAACTAGTTAACAATTATCTTCATAGGATCATACCCAAGCTGTAATTCCCACAAAAAAGAAAACAAAGCTGACGCAACAATATTGCTATGTATGCCCATGGCAAACACAGGGACCTGTCAGGCTTGTTCTGTACATTATTATCAACTTATGAAGAAAACAAAATACTTTCTCAGGAAAACAATAATTTCACCAAGGAGGTCATTATTGTCATAATCATTATCATTACCTTCACAATCCACAGAAAGTTTACAAAGCAGCCATCATAAAATAAAATCTCAGTTAATCAAAATTCAATTAATGAAACCATCAAATATCCAAATACATTATCTAGTACTATTTTTGCAGCCAAAACATTTTACAAAAAAACATGTTGAAATAAAAGAGTAGTTTAAATGACAGAAAATGTCAGGATCATGAGAGAAAAATATCTGTTTTGTTCACTACTATTCCCAGTGACCAGAACTAGAAATATTTTTCACATCAATTTAAAGAATTTATTATAACTATAAAGTCACATATATATATGGTCATGGAACATTGCAAGACCCTACATCATGAAAGAAAGTACTTTTCAAAAAATCAAGATGCCATACTAATCAAGGGTAAGAAAGAGACTTTTCATGATGGTAGAAGGCCTAAATGTGTTATTATTCCCACTTTCTCCATTGAACAAAAAAGTATTCAGAATTCCAAAATTTGATCAAAAATTTAACAAATTCTGATTAATTGAAGATCTATTTGCCTTTTTTGTTAGGGTACCTCATTCTTTCTGCTTCATAATGGAATTTCTCAGAAATGCATGTTGATGAGAGGTGTTTTTGGAAAGTCAAAATTATTTCTTCAAAACATATAACTTATTTCTTTTTCTTGTCTTACATTGATAGAAGTTATAGAACAATGTTAAATAAGAGATAGCATCACTCCTTGTCTTGTTTCAGTTACTAGAATTTCTCCTATTTTTGTCCATTGATTTCAGATAAATATTCTTTATTGTATTCAGGAAGTTTTCTTTTATTACTAATTTCTTATTTTGTCAAGAGTAGATGTTGAATTTTATCAGTTACCTTTTCATCCACGAAAGCTGTATGAGTTGTTAAAGTTAAGTTGATTTATACTTTGGAACATTTGCACATTTGAGAACCATGAAGTGTAATTATAAGCACTTGTCCCACACTATAAAGTGCCTATATTGGCAAAATCTTGGCACAGTGGTTGTCTGCTGATTGAAAGCTACATTATATACCTCCTTTAAGGGGGTATAGAAAAGTAACAGCTGTGGAAAGTTTGGTTGGTGCCATAGCCAAAACTTAAAATATGGCAGCTCAAGTCCCACGTACTTTTACCCAAGGTGAAGGCTCTGGCATATGTGGACTTACTCCTTTTGATCAATAAATTAACAAGTAAAAAATATTTTTAAGAGAATTCTTTATATACACTGAGTGGCCAGATTATTATGATCTCTGAACACATAATAATCTGGCCACTCAGTGTGTGTGTGTGTGTGTGTGTGTGTGTGTGTGTGTGTGTGTATTAGAAGCCGGGTGCATGAATTCGTGCATGGGTGGGGTCTGGCCAGCCTGGCCAGGGGGAGGGGACATGGGTGGTTGGCCGGTCTGCCTGCTGGTCGAACTCCTGGTCGAGGGGACAATTTGCATATTAACCTTTTATTATATAGGATATACACTAAGTGGCCAGATTATTATGCGTTCAGAGATCATAATAATCTGGCCACTCAGTGTATATAAATGTTATTATTATATATGTAACCATATATATTTTTTATTGATTTAAGAGAGAAAGGGAGAGGGAAAGAGAGATAGAAACATCAATGATAAGAGAGAATCATTGATCAGTTGACTCCTGCACACCCCACACTGGAGATTGAGCCCACAAGCAGAATCAAACCATGACCTCCTGGTTCATAGGTCAATGCTCAACCACTGAGCTATGCCTACTGGGCAACAAGTAAAACATATTTAAGGTACACTGCCTGTTTTTGAAGGTAGTTCTTGGGCTTTTTCAATCTTGCCCATAATTTTTATTCAATTTAATTTTTTCTTTCTTAACTTAAATTTAGACATTTTGAGTGTAGAAAATAGTCTACCTTATCCAGACTTTTTAGTTTTTAACGCATATCAAACTTCACAGGTTAAAAACTACCTCAATGAAAAAGAGAAAGATCTTCAATAGTTTACATTATTTAATTAATTAAATCATTTGCTGTTATCTTCCACTGAAGAGCTATTTGACATTGTTTTTCTCTTCCCTATACTTTTCTTTTTCCATTTCTAAGAGTAGGGTCCTTAACTTAAACTTTACTTGTTAACCTCTAACTTTATTTGACTGTGTGGCCAGAGAATGTAGCTTGTATACTTTTTCTTTTTCCTTGCTGAGATTATTTTTGTGATCAATATTTATAAATATTCCAAAAGTAGAGGAAAGAGGTTGTATTCTCTATGGGATATAAAGTGCAATCAATAACTATTAGGTTTTTATTTATACCCTGATGCTTCATTCACACCCATCTTCTTTTGTCTGCCTGCTTGATCTAACAATGATATGAGCGAGTGATATTTATGAAAAGAATAAATACAGCAGAACAAATGAGTTAAGGTATATATATAAGCAAAAAAATGGTCAAAATGTAAAAAGTCAATTTAAGATGTGTCTTCATTGACAGGGATATTTTAGTGAAGCAGTGGGAGTGGAGAAGGAACAAAGAAATCTGTAACTGGCTGTGATCAATTAATTGTGGGCACCACTGCACTCGGACCAGCCTGACAGGGATATTTTAAAAGCTTGGTTTAATAATGTCTAACTTTCTAATGTAGAATGAAATCACAAATATTTAAAATCCTGTAATCTTTGCACAAATAAAATGATGACTAATTTTTAAATTTATAAAAACGAAACATGACAGTAATTGATAATTGTTTTCAAAATTTAATTGAAATAGAAATGCTTATCGTGAAGAATTGAAAGAAGGCAAGGTGATTTAAATTCTGGCTCCATTACATAATAGTAAGACATTGCCTTGAGGGAGCCACTTATTCATCCTGAAAAGGAGGTGTACTGGTTATAATAATGTTTATAAAGCACCTAATTCTTAAGAGGTTCTCAATGAGTTGATGCTCACATTTTAATTTTTTATTAAGAATTATATGAATTTGGTGGTGTTTTATCTCCAAATACGTTAAAGAAGAAGCAACACTTCCTTAGGGAAAGACACACCTGCCAAAGTTATTGTTTTTGACTTCTAAAAATGAGTTTGAAATTTGCAAAAAGCAGGTAGCATTTACCACGTTGTGATATTCAGATTAGCAGAATCATATTGCTAGGCCTTTATATATTATCATGTTAAACTAAAACTGTATTTTAGCAGAAAATTAATTCACCTGTCAAAAATACAGAGAAATTAATAAAAATACAACCATCAGCTGTAACTAGAAGGCATGTATCATGGAAAACAAAGCAGATGCTGATGCTTTAATAAGTCAAAACCGAGGTGTAAGCATATGTGAAAATACAACTGTAATTACCATTGGATTCTTACCTTTGGTTGCTTAAGCAGTGTATCTGTGTCTTCTAGAAATGGAAGTCAGCGGTGTATCCAAAATAAACAGGGAGATAGTGTAAACCTTGACATTGTCAAAATCCAGGTCTTAACTTTTAAAAATAATAAAAAAGCTGATCTTTTTCCTTTCTTTCAACATGTGCAAATGGCCAGTTTTCATAATCATTTTCAGAAAGGAAAGAAACAATCCTGTGGCATTGACAAGGAGGATTTTCCTGAGTCAGTATTGGATTTGCGGATTTATATAAGGATGAAAACAACAGCCACCAAATCACCATTATCCTTCGCCAGGGCCCCAGCTTATTAATATGTATGAGAGTTAGGGCTAAAAGGGGTGTCTCAGAACTACACCTCTTAACAAGTTTGAAAGTAAAATTAACCAAAGGTAAGATTGCCTGATGAATTTTATTATTTATACTATCCATTTCCCCAGGTTTACAATCTTGAAAGAAGTGGCTCTTTGTCCGAGGAGCTGCTCATGTGTGACGTGCCAACCTGCCCCCAAAGGAGGGGATGGCGGCGGTCCTGCGTCCAGGCTGTCTGTGCATGGCTCCCTGAGGCAGGCCCCGGATTCCCGCAGGCGGGTCTGCGTCTACAGTGCCTTGAGGGAGTTTAAGATGTCCACCGGTGTTATCCTTGAGTAAAGATCCCTTCCCAGAATGGCTTCCCCTGATCCAGGTCTCCCTAAATTGGGAATGATGAGTTCTCAGACTAGAGTCTCTGATGCTGGTTCTGAAGTGAAAAATTAAGTTCGGACTCATTTGGGGGATGGGGAGGGAAGGGGAGATAATTGTCTAGGTTTTTACAAAGTATAGTTAAAAATTTAAATATAGTGCTATCATACTAAAAACTATTAAAATATAAGTAGGGTGCACTTATTTATTCATTGACCTGTTTATTGTGTGGAAGAACTGCATGTTTGAAACATATCTGATCAAGAAATACAAAGAATGAGTCTGAGCTTGCCCAAAAGAATAATTCATACTTTAGATGTGCAAAAAAACATCAATAGGCCAGCTAGTTTCTAAATGTTATTCTGATGACTTAAAAGTAAATTTCCCTAAGAATTTTTAATGCAACATTTGACCTTTTAACATGTTCACAATACTTTTCCCTAAGGCTCAAAATCAGAATGGCATGAAATAAATACTGTCTCCATCTAGCAATCTGCCTTCATTTTAATCTGTCAGAAATCTCTCCAGAAATACATCATTCCTTCTCCAGTACTTGCAATAGTTGTCCTGCTGAATAGTTAGCCATTAAACAGCCCAGTAGCATTTATGACCTTAGATAAGTGGCTACAGCTCCCAGTGGGATTAGGAAGCTATCAAAAGAGGAGAAACCCCAAGATGCTTAGCAAAGAAAATTAGCAGAGTACTGAGTTCTTTTGGAAAGTTGGCTTGTGGGTTATAGAATTTTAAAAATAACATACTTCTAATTATAAAATAAAATATGCATCATAAAATGTGGATAATATGGAAGAGATGAAAACAAAACAAACATATTCTTACCATTCTGGGACAATTGATATTAATATACTAGAGGTCCAGCGCGCAAAATCTCCCGCGGTAGCCCGCCACCCCGTCCACCCGCCCACCGCTGCTCACTGCGCTCACCCCCCGCCCACCTGCCTGCCTGCCACTGCTCTCGTGGGCCACAGGGAAGGGACCGAGAGGTGGCAATGCACCTCATGGAGACTGGTCGTGACAATTATGGCCTCTGGCCTTTTATTATATAGGACAGTGGTCGGCAAACTGCGGCTCTCGAGCCGCGGTTTGCTGCTCTGTTGACTAATGAGTTTGCCGACCACTGGGATAGGGGCTTAATCACAAGGAACAACAACAGCCTGTAATTATTGGAATCGAGAGTCTAGGTCAGTAGTCGGCAAACTCATTAGTCAACAGAGCGGCAAACCACCGCTTGCAAGCCGCAGTTTGCCGACCACTGATATAGGATAATATATATTTTAAATGTATAATAATATATAATTATATTTTTAATAAAATTATTCTTATTTTAATATTATATTAACACTTTTACATTATTAAATATCTATCTAAGGCATCCTCTGAAAGAGTGCATAATATCCTGCCATATTCCATTTTCATAATTTGTTTATTGGTTTCCCTATCACTGACTTATTTCTTCTGCTCTAAAATATTTCAAAATGATTTTCTTATTCTTAATGAAATGAAATGTTTCTTTTTTATGGTCTGCTTGTTCTTTGACATGTTCTTAAATTATTTAATGAATTAAATAAAATCATCAGATCAATGATTCTAATAAACCTCTCTTCCTCTTAACTACTGGCTGACATCATGAAACTTCATAGAACTTGTCATTATGAAACAGTTCCTCCCACTCCCCACCCCACCTCACCATGCACACACACAATCCTTTACCTCTTTGGAATGACTCATTCCTTTTATCTCAAATGCACCTTCCTTTACTAGCTCTTGTACTTTCGTCATGCACCTTTCCCACGCCAAAACTATAACTAAGGATGAACTAAGTATTATAACTCTTGGGATAATGCTTATTAACTGTATAGTCTTGAAAGAATGACTTAATCTTTCTGAGCCTCAAGTTTCCTTTTCTGTAAAATGGAAATATAACCTCATTAAGTTTTTGTGAGGACAAATGGGGTAAGATTATAACATATCACACACTGGTGGTATACAAGAGAACACAATAAATGTGCTCTCTTTTCTTCTCTTCCTTCCCTTTCCCCCAAGCTCTTGGACAGCATCTAAGCTTAGGCTTAGGCTTCACCAGTATGTTGCAGTGAGACTTTTTAAAAAATATATATTTTATTGACTTTTTACAGAGAGGAAGGGAGCGGGATAGAGAGTTAGAAACATCAATGAGAGAGAGAAACATCGATCAGCTGCCTCCTGCACACCTCCTACTGGGGATGTGCCCACAACCAAGATACATGCCCTTGACTGGAATCGAACCTGGGACCCTTCAGTTCGCAGGCTGACACTCTATCCACTGAGCCAAACTGGTTAGGGCATCAGTGAGACTTTTGATAGGCAGGAACATGTGGCTATTAAATAACTAACTTAGGTAAAGTTACAGGGCCCTTATTTATACCTTATTTCTAAATAATTTATTATATACTTCTAGCAGTATGATCAAATGATATAGTAATTTATTGGAAATAAATTTATTTTTAATATATTTTTATTGATTTTAGAGAGGAAGGGAGGAGGATAGAGAGATAGAAACATCAGTGATGAGAGAGAATTATTAATGGGCGGCCTCCTGCACGCCCCCTACTGGGGATGGAGCCCACAACTCAGGCACGTGCCCTTGGCCAGAATCAAACCTGGGACCTTTCAGTCCGCAGGCTGACACTCTATCCACTGAGCCAAACCAGCTAGGGCTGGAAATAAATTTTAATGGAAATCTGTTTTATGCATGTAAAGTGCTTAACAATGAGAAATAATAATTCTTCATAAAGGCATGGAATTTGTTCAAGTGTTTGTCCTTCCAACACATAGTTCCTGAGCACCACATGTGCTGGGCACTGTTCTAAGGTCTGCGAGCACCTGCAAGCCCTTTCCTTGAAACTATACAGAGGAGGAAAACGGGTTAAAGAAGAGATGCTTCAGTACAGGGTTACCAAAAGCTAAGGGGACACATTTAAGAGGCCCTATGGTTTGGGATGAAAGGAACTGGACTAGAAGATGTTTTGGGGGAAAGTGTCTCTGCTGAAATTGAAGGGAAGTAGTAATGTTGTTTCATTTACAGACATATTAGGATATTTTCCCAATTTACCCAAGTTTAAAAGGGCCAGAGTGTGTTTTATTTTGTTTAGTTTGTTATGTTTTCCCCCACCAAAGTGCAAGTAGCTTTATTCACTCAATCTGAATGGATTTCTTTTCCTGGGGCCTGCAGTAACCTTCACTGGAAAGAACAGAGCCACACTGGATTATCTGTTTAGTAGGCTACTTTTAGTCTGGTTCCCAGTCTTGCTTTGTCAGCTCCCTCTAAATCTTTATAATCCCATTTAAGCTGCCTCTAATTATAGATGCTCATTTGCATGACATTGACTCTATTGTATGTGCTTTGAGAGAATTTGGCTCTTGGCCCTCAATTATTAAATATTTGCTAGTCTGTCTTCTAATTTATCAAGACCTTCAGCCAGAGTGGTCAATGAGGTCTCCTCAGGATTCATAACCATAATAATTAAATGTCATGTGATTAATTGTTTAATGCCTGTATCCCCTGGAAGAACTGTAAACTCCATGAAGGCAGAGACTGTGTCTGTGATGTTCACTACTGTACCTGTAGTGTGAAGTTCAATGCCATGCAGAGTTATTGATTCAACAAATATTTACTAAGTGCCAGGCTCTCTTCTACGCACTGGGGAATCAACAGTAAACAAAATTAGGTTCCCACCTCGTGGAGTGTACATTCTCAGGGAGTGGGAAATACAAACAAAGCAGCAAACAGAAGTCAGGTAGTGAATAGTAACATGATAAAGAAAGCAACACAAGGGAATAGAAAATGGTGTGGAAACAGGCAGGACTGTTTTAGATGAGATAGTCAAGAAAGGCTTCACCTAGCAGAGACCTGAATATACTAGTAGTGATAGAGTTAGCCATGCCCACTTGGGGGGGGGGGGGCAAAGGGGGAGGAGATCTGCCTGGCAAGAACACATATGCAAAGCTTGAAGATAGGACTGTGCTTGGAGCAGTCAAGGAACAGCAAGGAGCCAAGTGGGTAAGTTAAAGGAAGCAAGGGGAGGAGGAGGAGGAATTAAGGTCTCAGAGGACAGACTATGTAGAGAACAGTTAGGAGGCTACATGATAGCTTCCTTCCCTGCTCTGGATTCAGACCAGGATAGCAGAAGTGGAGCTGTGAGAAGGGGATATATTTTTAAGACAGAAGCAGTAAGATTTGCCAATTGATTGGATGTAGGGTGTGAATGAAAGAGTGGAGTTAAGGATGACTTTAGATTTTTTGACCTAAGCAACTAAGGTTGCCATCTCCTGAGGTAGGAAGGACACCAAGAAGAACAGACTGGGGACAGAGGGACATTGGGAGTCCTGTTTGGAAAATAAGCAGCTGAAATGAATAAATAAAAATGTACGTATTTTCTTCTACTTACTTTATTAATGAGGATTCAACCAAGATGAAATGTTGGCTGCATAGTTCAGAGAGTAGCAATATTCATAAAGAGAAACAGTAGAACTGCCTTCCACTGTCCTTGGAGTGCAAAGGTTCTTATATGAATTCCATTGGCAGAGTTTGAGGGTCCAGGACCCCATGATATCATAGCATAATTTGGTATATAGATGAAAATGGGTTATTTTCTAAGATGGTCCATGATTTTCATCAATTTGCCTTCCCCAAATAGCTAACATATTAATATATTCATTAGATTAATATATTATAAATTTCTTAAGTATCTATTAACACTTCTTTGTTTAGAGAACTCAATTAGAGTATAAAATATGTAAAATGTGCAAAAGTAAGAAAATGATATTGTTCTTACTCAGTTAAAAAGAAAAAAAGGATAGTATTACATGCTAGGCACTGGGCTAGGGAGCATTCATAAGATTACCCACTAAGAGAGGCGGTTTAGCTTAATAGTTAGGAATATCAGCTTTGGACATTAGATACATGGGTTCAAATCCCAGTTCTTCCACTTGCTATCTGTGTTACCTAGGGCAACTTATATAACTTCTTCACTTCTTAGTTAAATGATATATCTAGTATGGTAAGCTGTCTTCCACAAAGTGCTTAATACATTGACAGATTTCTGCTAACGAGCAAACCACCTTTGATTATAATTTAGCTTCTCGGGTAAATCTGTTTACAGGGAGAAAGCTCACTCATATAGAACATGGTCATCTAATCTATAAAACCAGACCCACTGAATGAATAAACAAAGTAGAATTTTAGAGCCTATAGAGTCACAATCCCACCCCTCAGAGTTGTGTACATACCAAGTTACCATCATTCTATGGTAACTGAAATTTTAAGACCCTTCACAAAGTATTATACAATTTAAAGTAAATAAAATATTTATTATTATGTCTGAATTTAACCGATAGAATTTTGATTAACCCTCTTATACATCTAGGAGGAGCTGAGTAATAAAATTTTAGCACTTGGTGTTAATAGCTGCTTGGAATATTGGAAATTTAATAGACTGGAGTTAGAGTAAGGTAGACTTGCATTCTAACTCTGCCAATTACCAGCAGCATTATGGTCTTAGGCAAATTATTTAACTTCCTTGAGTCTCCATTTTTTCATCAGTATACTGGAGGATTCCTTTTATCGGGTTATGGTACTTAGAGATAATCTACACAAAACTCTTTCCACAGTGTCTGGCACAAACCAGGTCCTCAAATATGGTAACTATTAACATTCTTGTTTTTTTCACTGAGAGACAGTTACTGGAGCTCACTATTAATTAATAATTCTCTATTAGAGTATCAAATTTCTAGTTAAGTAGTAACATGATTAAATTCAGAAGAAGTCAGATAGGAAAGGAATCTATCATGTAGAAGCATAGGGTTGTATCTGAGAATTTTAAGTCTTTTAGGTAAGTCGATAGCGTATCACTGCCAGGCAACTAAATGTTAAATAATTGCCAGAATTCACACAGAGTTGGAAGAATCAAGTTCCTGTCAGAGTGGAGTAATCTCATTGAAAACCCCAGCAATAACAAGGTTCACAGAAAAGCCACACTTTTGGTAATAGGTCAAAACTAGATCTAGGACAAAGGATATATTCCAACAACCATAACAAATCTTAAAACAAGATTGTAAAGGATCCAGCTAGTCTCCAAGTAACTCACCTCCTTTTCTCTCTTTTAGGAAGGTAACACAAATCCAAAACCTTCACAATTTAATCTCATAATGCCTGGCATTCAGTCAGAAATCTCTCTCTATATAAGGTTAATATGGAAAGTGTCTTCTCAGGAGTTCGACCAGGAGACCAGGAGTTCAATCACTCACTATGACCACCAGGGGGAGGCACGGAACATGGCAGGCAACCAGTGGTGGCAACCGGGCACTGAGGGAGTAAGGGAAGGAGGAGGCAGGGAGGCAGGGAGGCAGGGAGGCAGGGAGGCAGGGAGGCAGGGAGGCAGGGAACCTGATCGGCACTGATTGCTGGCCAGGCCTAGGGACCCTACCCATGTATGAATTTCGTGCACCGGGCCTCTAGTTACTAGATAATTACTAAAGAAGCAGAAAATGTAATCTATAATCAGGATAAATAGCAGTAGTTTCAGACCTACAGATAATGGAATTAGCAAGAAGTCCTTAAAATATCTATTCTAAATATACTCAAGAGTTTTAAAAAAACAACAACATGGACATAATGAATAAACAAATGTGAAAGGCATGAAAAAGTAACAAATGGAACTTCTAGAAATTAAAAGGAAGCTGTCAAAATGAAAAATTTATCAGATATTGACCTAGCTGTTTTGGCCAGTGAATAGGGGTTGGCCCATGGACTGAAGGGTCCTAGGTTCAATTCTGGTCAAGGGCACATACCTCAGTTGCAGGCTCGATCCTGGCATGTGCAGGAGGCAACCAATCCATATGTCTCTCTCACATTGATTTATCTCTCTGTGTCTCTCCCCCTCCCTTCCACTCTCTCTAAAAATCAATGGGAAATATCCTCGGGTGAGGATTAACAACAAAAACAACAAAATTTACCAGATATTTATTCAGTGGAATTGATAATACAGAAGATAAGATCAGTAAACTTGGAAGACAGCCATCAAAGGTATCCAAACTGAAGCAAGAGATAAAACATCAGAGCCTCAGTGACTCATAGACTATAGATTTCATGAGACTATATTAAGCAGTTAAACATATGAGTGTTTGATGACTTAGAAGGGAAGAGGTAGAAACAAATATTTGAAAAAATAATGGTCAACAATTTTCTAAATTAATGTAAAGGATAAACCCACATATTCAAGCATCTCAAATGAACCCACACAGGATAAACACAAAGAAAATCACAGCAAGGCAAATAAAAGCCCAATTAATAAAAGTAAGTGACAAAAATAATTTTTTAACAGCCAGAGGGGGAGAAATAGGCACATCACATACCATGCGGGGAAACACAAATGAATAGTCACAGTCTTTAAATAGAAACAATGTGAGCTAAAAAAACAATGGAACAATATCAATATCCTTAAAGTTCCAAGAGAAAATACTTTCAACTTATACTTCTGTACCAAGGAAATATCATTTTCAAAAACAAAGATAAAAATAAAGACTTCCCCCCCACCCCAGAAAAACAAAATGGAGAGCACCTGTGCTAGCAAATCCACACTATAAGAATGTTAAAGGAACTTCTTCATTATTTAATCCAACTATATCAATAATTACAAAACATGTACACACACTAAATAGACTAATAAAATCAGAGATTGACAGTTTGGTTAAAAAAGTAAAGTGCAGTCCTGGCCAGGTGGCTCAATTAGTTGGAGCGTCGTCCCATACACCAAAAGGTTGCAGGTTTGATCCCCATTCAGGGTGCATGAAGGAGCCAATCTATCAATGTCTTCTCTCTCTCTCTCTTTCTCTCTCTCAAAATCAATAAACATATCCTCAGGTAAATATTTAAAAAAATAAAATGCATCTATATTTTATTTATAAGAAATAAGTTTTAAATATAAAGATAAGTTAGAAGTTAAGTGATAGAAAAAGGTATAACATGTAAACTCACAATAAAACATCTGGTTTAGCTATATAAATTTCAAAGTACAATCAAATAAAAAAAGTATTACTTTTTAAATTAAATAAACAGGAATCTATAATAATAAAAGGCTAATATGCAAATGGTCGTGATGCCCTCACACCATAACGACCGATCAGCAGGAGGCTGCATGCACAGCAGGTGTGGGTAGGTGGGGCTGCATGTGGGGCGAGGCCGGGGGACATGAGTCTGCATCCCCTGCCCGGCATGGCTAGACAGGGGATGTGAGGCTGCGTCCCCCACCCAGCGCAGCTGGACGGGGGACGTGAGGCTGAGTCCCCCACCCAGTGTGGCTTGATGGGGGACTTCTTTACAGAGAAAGGGCAAATAGCAATATTAAAATATTTGCTCTAATTAATTCCCTTTTACTGTCCATGAATTTTGTGCACTGGGCCACTAGTATTTAATAATGCTAAAAGTGTCAATAGACTCAGAAGACCTAATAGTGCTGTGTGTATATTCACTTAATGACAAAGCTTCAAAAATCCATGAAGCAAAAACTAACAGCACTAAATTTATAGACAAACTCAAAATTACAGGTGATTATAACACTTCTTTCTCAGTAATTGACAGAACAAATTTAAAAATCAGTAATAAACTAGACTTTCAGCAAGCAATTTAACCTAGTTGACATTTATAAAACATTATACCCCAAAACTACAGAATACACATTCTTTTCCATTTCACTTGGCACATTCACTAAAATAGACCATAAACCAGATCTCAATAAATGTCAAAGGCCTATGATTATACAGATTATTATGTCCAAAACAGAATTAAGTTAAAAATCAATAACAGAAGGATATCTGAGAAAAAATCCCAAATATTTATAAATCAACAGCACATTCCTAAATAATCCATGCATCAAAAAAGAAATCACAGAGAAAATTTCAAAATATTTTTAACTAATCCTATATAATAAAAGGGTAATATGCAAATTGACTGAATGGTGGACAGACCGGTCACTATGATGCACACTGACCACCAGGAGGCAGACACTCAACACAGGAGCTGCCCCCTGGTGGTCAGTGAGCTCCCACAGGGGGAGTGCTGCTCAGCCACAAACCGGGCTGACTGCTGGCCAGCGCAGCGTCAGTGGCAGGAGCCTCTCCTGCCTCCACAGCAGTGCTAAGGATGTCGGCCTGCGGCTTAGGCCCGCTGGGGAGAGAGCCTAAGCTGTCAGTCGGACATCCCCCGAGGGTTCCCGGACTGCTAAAGAGTGCAGGCTGGGCTGAGGGAACCCACCCAGCCCTGGTGAATGAATGTCGTGCATTGGGCCTCTAGTTAATAATAAAAACACATTTCAATTTTTGTGGGATATAGCTAGAGCAGTATTTGAAGGCAATGATCCATGTTTCTACCATAGAAGCCAGAAGAAGAAAAGCAAATTAAACTCAATACAGAAGAAAGAAAATGATAAAAAAAAAAAAATAGTAGCAGAAGTCAATGAACTTTTTAAAATCAGTAAAGAAAATCAATACAAGTAAGAGATGGTTTTTGGAAAAATTGATAACTCCCTAGCTAGACTGACTGAGAAAAAAAATAAGGAATCATGAATTCCCAGTAGTAGACTTGGCATAATGCTGGGCAGGACTGTAACTTCTGCAAATAGTCTCAAGTCCCCTCTCCAAAACTACCTCTCCTGCCTACTCACCCCATCCCTGCCCCAGGAACCTTAGACCTCTCCACAATCTAGCAACTGAAGGGTTAAAGCCTTATACCATAGGGACCCTATCAGACCCCTGCACTGTTCAAAGACCCTGTGGCCTTGTTCCTGGAGGCCTCAAGGTTTGTTCATTATTTGGACCATCATTACTGAGTCTACAAGACCAGTAAGTCAGGAGCTGACGTTTTAGAGGACCTCATGTGTTATCACATCCTAAGTTTTGAGTCAGAAAGGAATCTTCCCAGAGTTGTGGAGGGGGCTAGTTGTAGATTTTTTAAATGTTCTTCTTTTAGTTAAATAAACACCATACTTTCTAATAGGAATAAAAATCTCCAAAATTAATGACAGTCTATGGTGCTATAATGGCATAATATCCAAAAGTCATCTAAAATAGGCAGTGAAGGAAAATATATTGTAAAGTTCTGATAAGCAACATTTAAACTGGGAAAACAGTGATCTTAGAGAAGCTTACTTTTATTTTTCTGTGTTTTTGTTTTTATTTCTAGAACCAACAAACAAGAATTACCACAAAGTGCCTCCTACTTAAAATAGACTTTACTAAGAAGCCGGAATTCAATTTTTACAAAAAAGCATCTCAACAGTAATTCTTAGTTTTTTAAATATCCAATTTTTAAAAATATCCATTTAGCAAATGGGGTAAAAGCACAGACTCTGAAGCCAGACTTCTTTAGTTAGCATCCCAGCTCCACCACTTTTTAGCTATGTGTCCATAGGCGTGTACGTTACTTAATCTCTATCTGCCTCCCTTTCCTATCTGTAAGGGAGAAGGGGAATTAAAAAGCAAATATTTGTGAAGTGTTTAGAATAGTGCTTACCCACATAAATGCTATTTGTGTCGGTTAACTATATAAGTAATAAATAATACTTCAGAGCACGTTCACTATTCTCACCAATCTTTGATAAAGGTAAAATTTTCAAATCTGATGTTAAAACCTTTAACTAGATATCTAAGTTTTAAGGCTTGTTATCCAAGTGTGCCATAAATCTCCCTCCCATCCAGTTTTCACCATACCCCTCCCCATGCTATGCCCTCTCCACCAAGTCATCCCCATGTGAACCTGTGTGCAGCATGGTGACCGATTGTTAACTCTTCTCTCATCAGCCGAAGAACAAGAAAAGCAAGACTGGGGCCTCTGCTCTGAAACTCTTAGGTAATCAAGTTAATGACAACCTAGAGCAAAGACAAGGTGAGCAGACAGCCTTTCCTTCGGTGAATTCCAGAGCACAAAGGCCTGTGATGAGGGCTTCCGCAGGAATGGTCATCATTTCACGTTGCATCACGACCTGCTACGAAGCCTTCCACTGACTACTTGGTTGGCCCAACCTCACTTTTTAGCACGGATCCCGCATCTGTAAACTAGGGGTTGCTAGGTTGTGACACATACTGAGTTCATACATATAAAGTGCCTACACATGCCTGGCAAAGTAAGAATATCACACATGCGAACCATTACTATTTTGTAGGAACCAGTCGTTTCCGTTTGAGCACTGCCTTTCCTTTGGGGTTTATTGCAGATAACTCTATGGCCAAGAAAAGGGCGGGTAGAGGGGCACAAGTTCGAAGTCGAAGGAGCGCGGGAGACGCTGACAGTAGCACAGAAGGGCGCAGCCTGTTTCCAAAGCGCCCCGGTTAAACTTCGGCATGGCCATCAGGGCAGAATCCCAGTGGCCAGCAACTTCCCTGCAAAGCCGCTCGCGTAGGACGGAGAGCGCTCAGAATCCTGCAGCAGGAGGCATTTCCACCCGGGCGAGCCAGAAGGGGGCCCCCCCCCGCCCCCGGCACAGCCTGTCCAGGTACCCCCCTAATTCCCCAGGGTTGGCCCGGCGGCCTCCACCCTGGGAGAGACGCCTCCGCCCTGCGAGGTGTGCCTGTGCTTCTCTCTGCCCCGCTCCGGCAGGCGACCGGAGGCGCAGTCAGCGATTCCGCGCGTCACACCAGCGACTGGGAGACGCCGCCGCCGCCGCCTTCCCACCGAGAACCACCCTCCAACCTGGCAGGTCGGGGGCGGGACTCGCCCGCAGGCCCCACCCAGCCGCCCCCATTGGCGGAGGCCTCCCAGGGGGGCGGGGTCAGCGGACTCGGGTCGGAGCCCGCGCAGCTCTGCGGGAGCCGGGGTCCAGGCGGTGGAGGAGAAGCCCAGGTGGGTGAGGAGCGAGCGCCTGCGCCCGGGAAGCCCTGCCTGGGGGGCGATGGGGGGAGAGGTGAGGCTGCCGCCCGGAGAGCCCTGCCGAGAAGGTGAGTGTGTGCGCCGAGCCGGGGGACCTGGCATCTGGGTGGCGAGGAGATCGAATGGGCTGTCCCGGGTCCTTGCAGAGGCGAGGAAGGGACACACCGACTCCTGATGCATTCATCGGGCAGGTATTCGTTCAGTCGCTCAGCCAGTGCCCAGCCGGGCCACAGCTGCCTATTGGTGCCTACATCGTGCCAGCCTCGGTGGGAAAGCCCGAGTCGGTCGAACCAGACCGACGTGGCTCCCACCCCGGTCCGGAAGGGAGATCCCTGTACAGGACAGGAGGCTGAGTCTTGGGACGGAGAGATTCAGGATGCTGTGGGAAGACTTCCAAGTCTCATCGGAGAAAGACTCTGACTCACTTCCAGAGTCCTCTGTCGACAGCGGCCAGAGGGCGTGCCCCGGGGACCGGAGTCCTGTGTTGCGCTCTGGGCAAGGCGCCCTGGACCGCGGGGGAGCGCGCTGGACCCGCCTGGGCCGCCCACGTCTCTCTCACTTGGAGATGAGAAGTCCCCTGTCCCGCTAGGCTCCCGTCTGACTCGTGGTGCAGTCACTTCTTGGCTGCGTTCAGCGAGAGCCCCACAGGCGAGGAGAAGAGGACGGGGCACAGTCTTGCGTAGGTCTCACTGCTTGCTGGGCTGGGGCTTCAGCCCCTACCCGACGACCCCCAGGTATTTACGACACCCGCAGGCTTTCTGCAGTCACAAAGGCACGTCACAGCCCCGAACCGGGACGGAAATTGGGGGTGGGTGGGTGTGGGTGCGACAGGAAGAGTGTGTATCAGCTGAAGATTAGGACGGTTTGCACATAAAGGCAGTTTTTCATTTATCTGATGAGACTATAAATAGACTGAGAGGACAGTGAGGGGCCTGACCAGAACTCCGTAGTCCAATATATCTAATCCATTATATCTAATCCCATCGATATAGTCCCATATGCCGTATTTTCCGGCGTATAAGACGACTTTTTAACCCAGGAAAATCTTATACGCCCAGTCGTCTTATACGCCGGAAAATACGGTGTATACCTTTCCCAAAGTGGCTGGCAACGTCCCCGGTTTTCTCTCCTCTGGGTCCCTCCAGCTTATTCCTTGATTTGGAGAGGCTTGTTGTTGTTGTTGTTGTTTTGCTTGTTTGTTTGTTTTTAAGGCAGTGAACTAGTCAAAAGTCAAACCCAAGGTGAGAGCGAGAAAAGGGACACCAAGAAAGAGAAAATGCCTGAACCGCTCACAAACGCTTCAAAAGCTGAGATGTTGGAAGCGGTTACCAAGGCAGCTGGATGTAGATTTCCTAGATAGTCAGACTGTGTGACCTTTGTCAAAATAATGCCTAAACCAGAAAGTTAGATTTGCTACTAACCCTTCCACCCGTGTTTACCCAAGGATCTGTGCGGAGGGTGTGTGAGTTACACCCGCTTGTTTGAACTTCCTGATGTTTTTCCTGCTTCGCTAATACATTTAGTTCCGAGAAGAAAATACTTAAGCTCAGTGCTTAATGCCTGTGGTTAACCGTGGTAACCGGTGTGTGGGAGACTGGTGGGAAAGGTTCGGAATCCACATTGTCAGTAGTGGTGGGAAGGGATTAGACTTGAGCATCAGACTGTCTTCTCAGCTATGATTAAAGCATCCTTGAGTCTTTCTTCGTCTGAAAATTGGGAATAATTCCTACAGTGTACAGTTGTGAGGATTAGAAGCAGGTGGGATTACATAGGAAGCCTGACATGGAGTCAAGTCTCAATTTGAACAAGTCCCACGTCCCAGGCATCTGCCTAGGGCTAGTACAGAGGAATTTGCAAGATAGTCTGGTCTAGACTTTAGAGCCAGGTCCCTGCTCCCATGCAGCTAACTGTCTATTGACAGATACTATGCAAGAAACAAACGACTAAAAAAGGACAAGCGTGGTGAGTGTCACGGATAATGTAATGAGAAACTTGGGATGTTCAGACTGGGTACACAGGGAAGACTCCTTAGAGAAAGAAACATATGCACCGAGTCCCAAATGACAAGGAGTCCATCAGGAGACCTGAGGATAGAGCATTCCGGCTGTACTCCCACGCAGAAAGAGTTAACCCCGTAGTGTGGTGTTTACTTTTAACACTATAGATGCTTTAAAGGGCCTTCTAATCCAAAATTATCTCAAAAAATAAATTTATACACGTATGAAGGTTATTTTTTTAAATTCAGGATTTTTACATTATGTCACCTATCTTACAGATTTTAATTTGACTCCAGTAGAGCTTTATTAACATGAAAGTATGACATGATGAAAATAGAATGTAAGAAATACACCCATCACCTGTGAAGCACCAACTGCACGAAGACTATGTGCTAGGCCAGTGGTCAGCAAACTCATTAGTCAACAGAGCCAAATAGCAACAAGTACAACGATTGAAATTTCTTTGGAGAGCCAAATTTTTTAAACTTAAACTACTTCTAACGCCACTTCTTCAAAATGGACTCGCCCAGGCCGTGGTATTTTTGTGGAAGAGCCACACTCCAGGGGCCAAAGAGCCGCATGTGGCTCGCGAGCCGCAGTTTGCCGACCACGGTGCTAGGGGACACCAAGGTCAGCAAGCCTGGGCTGTAAGGAAGACGGGGCATCTTCCTGAGAATTCGGACCTGGTTTGGCGGTAGGGAGGGTTGGAGATGGAGAGGGGCCCAGTGGTTTTCAAAGTTTCCTTTGAGTGAGCCACCTTCCCAGGGTGCAGCCAACCAGAAGAGTGACTGACAAATGACAGGTGGTACTTAGAACTGATGCAGCCTGTCTTGCTGGTTTTGAGAGGAGAAAATTCAGGAACTGCGCACTTCTTTAAGAACTGGCTGTATCTCTCTTGTACTGATTAGCGTGTGTCCCATTTTCATGTATATAATCTTTTTTTCCCCCATGTATATAATCTTAAATTTTCAAAACAGGTTAACATAAAAATATATCAGTTTACCCTCACACGTGTTAAATTCTGTGAGTTTTATTAGTTAACCATTATATCCTTTTTCAGATACAGAAACCAAGGCCCAGAGGATTGAATAAGGTTTCATAATTAGTGATCAAACTAAGCACGAAATTATTTGGGCCTTTATTTTTTCTGTAGGAGCCCATCTCCAGTCTCTGGCCTCTTGGTTCAATGGTATACAGTATAATGATTCTGAGATTTTACTCTTTAAAAACATCCATATCTTAAACATTTTTCAAAATTCCACCAAATGAACACAACCTGTATTATCAGGACACGCTGTATTTTCGGTGTAAAATATAGTGGCTTATATGTTGAACTAAAACAGACTTCCTTCCGATTTTTACTAGAAGTTTAAATTTTTTGCACAAGTTGTTGTCCCAGCCTTCCACAGATTTTCTAAGTGGTGAAATTTAAAAGTGCTTAAAGGTAGTAAAAATTTCCCACTAAAGTTTGTTCAGAAAACCATATGCTATTAATTGCTTAGTTTAATATTTAATATGAACTGTATCAAGGTTTAAAAACCTTGATATAAATGCATACTTATTGCAATATTAGTCCCTAGGTTCTTTTCCTGCATCTTCATTCATTAATCATTTATTAACTTTATGGGAATTTTATCTTAACAATTTAGTGACTTTAGTAATATACAGATTGTAAAGTGAAAACAATAGTTTATGTAGGAAATCTGTTAGTTAATTATTGGAATTCTTGGCTTCCAAACACACTGATGGTGGGAAGATACAGGTTTTTAACTTCAAAAAAAAAATCAATAGTATCTTTTCAATTTTATTTTGGTCAATTGAAATAATGGGCTTCTTCCCCATCCTATCAGAGTTGACATAGTCTACTATGACTTGATTTCCGAATTTACTCAAAATTATTACTCATTCTATTCTGCTCCCCTTACTCCTGTTCTTTGTTCTCTCATTAAAATCATCAGCTCTGTGAGAACAGAAACCTGTTTACCTGCCTTGTTGATCACTATCTCACAGGTTCCTAGAACAGGGCACGGCACACAGGAAGTGCCGGTAAGAATTCCCTAAGTGTTGAATAAATGAATACCTAACATATGTTTGTGTGGTAGGTGTTCAACAACTATTTTGTTGAATGAATTAATGAAAAAGCTTTACGGATATACAATACTATTATATATAAAACCATAATTGAACTGTAAGAAGTTTGTTTGGAAGGATTAAGTAGGGTGATAGGATGGAACTTAACTGAGAAGTTCCTTTAGATTGGAAAGTCCGAGAAGGTCTCTCTAAGGAGGTAGCCCCTCGTCAGCCAGCTACTACTTCACTACTCAGGCTAAGTAAGGGTTACTTAAAAGTTTTAAAGTGAGAAGGAACTTAGCCTAAGAAAGGAACAGAGAAAAAAAAATAGTAGGGAATGAGATTGCAAGAGGTAGCTGGAGGCAGGATTCTGTAGACCCTTGTAAACTGGGGGGGATTTTGGATATTTTTTCTGAATGAGGAGGGAAGCCATTATAGAAATTGGGAAGGAGAAATGACAACATAAGACCTACTTATTTAAAGGCTCCTTTCACCTGATCTTGTCCTCTGCTATCCTTCAACCTAATCTCTCAGCCCAGCCAGCCTGTCTGATTGCAGTCCCTCCTACCCATCAAGCAAACTCCTCCCTCAAGATTTTTGCATTTACACTTAGCAGAGAGGTTTTCCATTAAATGTTGTTTTTTAAAAAGTATTTCTTTATGCTGCTTTTACTGCTTTCCATGGCACTCAACATATTATGTAGTTATTAGTTCATTTGTCTATCTTATTTTCCCCTCATAGAATGACTATAAGAGAGCAGGAATGTTCTTTTGTTCACTGTTGTATCCCCAGCTTCTAGAAAATGCCTGACAGATAATAGACACTCAATAAAAATCTTATCTGCGGAATAAATTTAGGGACACCAAGAAATTTCATTCATTCTTTACTTTGCTAATCAGAATAGGTAGGTGTGTCAGTCAGCTATTGCTACATAACACACAACCCAAAACTCAGTGGCTAAAATAACAATCATACAGGGTGAGGCAAAAGTAGGCTTACAGTTGTTCATATGGAAAACAGTACAATAATTAATAAATAATAATACAATAACAAACTCTATTTTCCATACTCACAACAGTAAATCTGCTTTGCCTCACCCTGTATATTCTTGCTTATGTGTCCGTAGTTAAGCTGATAGTTGACTAATGTAGACTGGATTCAGCTGGGTGTCTCTGCATCAGGCTACATGTCCATCTGGATTTGTCTCCTTGTGGTATGGCCAGAGGAACTAGGATCATTCCATGGTATCACAGAAAATGCATTTGAGGAATGCACACACAGGAGGATTTGAGGTCTAGTGGCAAGGTTTACTTGAGGGAAAACAGAGAACTGCCCCCAGGTACACCGTGTCCGATGTCTCACCCATGACCAGGTGACTCAGCTCCATCTCACTGCAGAAGTGCAGCCTCTGGGGCCACAGCCACACACTTGACCCCACCAAGCCCAGGAGGAGCAGGACCCAGAGCTGCAGTACATGAGCCCAGCACAGCTTCTGTCCCCCTCTGGCTCGAAGTTGGTGCTGCATTGATCTCTCTCTCTCTCTCTCTCTCTCTCTCTCTCTCTCTCTCTCTCTCTCTCTCTTACTTTAGAAACATTAGTTATAGCTAGTTGGTCTTGGTTTGGGCAGTTACAGGATTTTGGCAAGTCACTTAATATCCTGGCATCAGTTTCTTTAAAATACCTTCCAACTACAAGTGACTGTGAGTTTAGAGCTGGTCCTTTGGCAACATTTATGCTACCAGGATCATCAATAAATTATTCTGGGAACAAAGATAGCTTATGGTCAAACCACCAAATTATAGAAGGCATCTTCAGAATCAAGTCAAATGCCCTCATTTTAGAGATAAGGAAACTGAAGCTAAGAGTGATTGATTACTCAACTTGCCCATAATTACAGATAGTAATAGAGCTTAAGGGAAAAGGCATATGTTCCTATAGGAAATGTAATATTGTTTTTAAATTATTAAATTGTGTGTGTGTAAGTATATATATGATATATAGAAGATATATACCAAGTTGAACCATATGAAACTGCTATTTTTGTAGCATCAACAATTGTCATATATCAAGTACATATGTTTCAACATAGTTGAGAAATTATCAGTACTGTTTGTAAAATCAAAAACAGTGCAAATTACCCAGATGTTCACCAACAATAAAACAAAAATTAATTGTGAGATAGTCATGCAGTGGGATCCTATAGAACAGTGGGGAAATAACAAACCCTACAGCCACATGCATCTACATCAATAAATCTCAAAAACAGCAAGTTACCAGAGAATACATACAGAATGATTATATTTTATATGTGCAACAACAGGCAAAACTAAATTTATTTTTTGAAGATATAATCTCATAGGGAAAACTTTTTAAGCAAAGGAGATTCAGGATGGTCATTACCTCTGAGGGGTACTGTTTTATTTCTTAAATTGGGTGGTTGATTCACTAGTGTCTATTGAATTGTTTTTCTTTATAACTGACACATTTTCTAAATACTAATTACTTAATGTTTAGAAAACTAAGTAATAACAACATCAAAGAACTAGTGTATGCTCCCTGCTGGCAGGAGTATAAGTCGGTACAGTCACTTTAGAGGGCTATTGACAATGTCTATTAAAATGAAAAATAATGAATGTAATAGATTTTCTCTTTCTGTGTCAAATAAAATTTGGATTAAATTCCCCGTATAATTACTTTGCTCACACACATCTTAAAAAGCCAACTCTGATTTGGAGATTTTTGTGATTCCTCTGGAGGAACACTCCCAAAGTTCCTGCCCACACATCCTGTTTCACCCTTCTCTCCCCTGCTGCTCTCCACTCCACACCCACCAACTCACCATCCACTCCCTCACTCCCTCCTTCAGCACATCTGCTGCAGCCTATCTCCTTAACAGACACCCAAAACATACAATAAGTTAAGTTCTAAGGTCAGTAACTAGACAAGGTTTTTATTATTTGGCCTGCCATAAAACATGCAGCATTAATGCCTGCCACTTACAATGAGAACTTACAAAATGCAACAAACATTATTTGCTCTCCCTTATCACCCTCTGCCCCCACACCCCCTAAAATGTCGGAAACATTTTGCTGTGTCAACAGCTTAAAAAGAATATTGTTTCACTGGAATGAGGTCCACCCACACTGTTTTCAGAGATGAAGTTTTGGAATGGTTATGTTTCTACACAGTGAGTGACAGTAATGTAGCCATGGAATCTACTAGAAAGTCAATTACATGTTTTCTCATGAATTAAACCAATTGAAATTCTTACTATTAAAAATTACTTTCCATTCTTGGGGTTTAAAGGAAATGAACAGTGCCCAGAACAGGTCTAGTTTGTCTGAAAATTTACTGCAGTTCTTAGTAAGACAACCTGACTGAAAATTTGTCAATGATATAGAATATCCTTGAAGTAATACAATTTTCCTCAGAATATAAGTTTTGTCTCAGAATTTATACTCTATCTCTGAATCAAAGTTGATTCATCTTCAAGTTGCAGAAATAAATGACATAATTATCATGGAAAGCTTAAATCACATTTTTTACCTTTTTCTAGACCTGGACTTTTTGGTTGCTTCATAACTTTATATGTGATAAAATTCAGATGTCTTCATAATGTTTGACAGGGAGGCATCTATCCAATTATTAAAGTTTTGTTGGTAAGACATCGTTTGATCAAACTGATTTTGTTGTTTTGTTTTAGTTTGTTATGCATTCATAAGATTTTTGAGACATAAAACTGATTTTTTAATTCAATTCTAAAATTGTTACTTGATTAATTTTTCTTTGCCCTTTTTATTTAGGGTAATTCAAAATGAGAAAATATGACTTTATAATGAAAAAAAAGTTGAGGAGACAGTAAAAAAATCGAATCACGATGTCACCTGTTGACAGCTTTTCAAGTGGAGAACAGATTACAAAAAGTTTGCAATATAGTGTAAAATGTTTTCATTTATTGTTTTAGTGTTTAGCCTTAATGGAAGCCAAACTGAAACATATAGTTTTTTTCTGAGCGGCATGCAAAGGTGATTTCTTTCCTGGGTTCTTGTCCAGGTAGATTCGAAGAATGAAACCATGGACAAAAGATGGTATATGAAAAGGTGAAAATTTATTGGGAACAAGTACAGACTCCCATGTGGAAAGGGGGTCCTAATAGGGGTAGTCCACTAAGCCCTATTTCCTAAGGCTTATAAAAGCTGCAGTTCTTTGTCTTTTGATGCTCCCTTCTTATTGGTCATTATAGCAGCTTCCAAGCTCAAACCCTATTTGGGGACCCTCTTTTTCTCTCCCCGCTTCAGTGGAAGAATTCTCTATACCTTGTGAAAATCTGTTTTCCTCTTTCTCCCTTTTGTTTCTCCACTCCCTGTGGCTTTCCCCTTATCTTCTGTGAATGGGTGTCTTCCTCTCCCCTTATTCTGTGGTGCCTTATGTTCTTTGTGAATTTATGCCTTTTGACAGCTTCAAGTTCCCAACCTTTTGTGCCTCCCTCCCCCATGGACCCCCTAATTCCTAAGACTCCCTAAACTTGACTATTTTACCCCTAAAAACTTCTTTCAATAATAATGGGTTGTGTTCAGTAACTTTACATGGTTATTCGAATCCCATCTATATATATAAAAGCCTATGCAACCGTTAAGGCGAAACGACCAGAAAGACTGGTTGCTATGATGTGCACTGAGCAGGCAGGCAGGTGAGCGGTTAGGACGAGCGGTCCTGGATTGCAAGAGGGATGTCCGACTACCAATTTAGGTCTGATCCCTGTGGATCGGGCCTAAACCGGCAGTAAGACATCCCCTGAGGGGTCCTGGATTGCAAGAGGCACAGGCCGGGCTGAGGGACACATTTCCCTGCCCCCGTGCATGAATTTTTTGCACCAGGCCTCTAGTTCTAAAGTAAAGCCTAAAGATGATGAAATCATTTGTCTCTTAGATTCTATTTTATTTAGGGGAAGGTGGGTTAGTGGGCCTGAAAAATCATTCCCTTCAGGGAATGTGGTACAGAAAATGGAACCCATTTTTAAACACATTTTTTGAAGTGCACAATTCATACCCCACCAAACGCGTTAAATACTTGTAAGGTGGTGATTTCTGGACCAATGGGTTGCTGTTCCCTTTCCCTACATTCAGGTGTCACAGACACTGCTTTCCAGGAGACAGACTGACACTGAGAAGGAGAGAAGTGGATGTGGAGGGGCGGGGGGGTGGGAGGGGGAAACTGTGATGAATTTCTGGAGCAGGTTACTGTTTTTCTAGAACAAAGAACCAACTATTGCCAAAAGTTTCCAATTTATAAGAGGAATCCAGACTTTGATGCACAATCTCTCATATTTAAATGATAAAAACTAAACAAATTTATATATTTTTTAAGAACCGATGTCCGCCAAATCAAGCATGTGCACGGGCCTGAGGACCACCTTCTGGGCACTTCCCTTCATGCAATAGAAAATGGAGTTTCAGTGCTGTCCACTCAAGTTTCTCTTTCCTGCAGAAGCGGAGTACACACGAATGCATCTCCCTCTTGTTTGTTGACATTTTCTTCTTTTCTTTTTTCCAGGCTACGTGCTGTCTTTGGTCTGTCCAAACTCCTCCCAGGCTTGGTGTGAGATCACAAACGTGTCACAGCTGCTGGCTTCTCCTGTCCTCTACAGGGACCTGAATTCCAGCCTAACCAACTTGAGCATTTCTGCAAATGTAGAAAACAAATACAGTCTTTATGTGGGCCTGGTCCTGGCAGTAAGTTCCAGTATTTTTATTGGCTCCAGCTTCATACTGAAAAAGAAGGGCCTTTTGCAACTGGCCAACAAGGGCGTTACTAGAGCTGGTAAGAAACGGATGCAACTAACGAATTCAAGTTGCTAACTGCAGAAATAACCCTACTGTAACATCATCATACTACTGTCTACTTATTATAGCTTCTATCTCCATTGGTTGCAGTTCTTTTCTCAGCCGTTTCCAGGATTGAACCAGCTGTGTCTCCTTTAGGGAAAGTCTGAAATTCTTGTTTCTAGAGGTTTGGAGTGTACTACAGTTCTTCTTTTCATAGCTTTATTCTGCAGTTTCAGGAGTCAAAGTCAGATCCAGCGCTTGGGATAAAATCTAACATCTTCCCACAGACTCTGACTTCCTGCATGAATTGGCCCTTGCTACCTCCCCAGCTTCACCTTCTGCTATTCTCCCAGTCACCTACTTTTCTCTTGGAATATACCAAGTTCTTTCCCACCTCAAGTCTTTCCCCTCAGCCTGGAACTCTTTTCTCCCTGCCCCTCATTTGACTGACTCCTCCTTGAAATCTCAGCTTAAATACCATCACCCCAGAAGGGCCTTCCTTGACCACTCTCTCTGGGCAAGTCTCCCACACCAGCCTGCCCTGTCCTTGCACTAATGGTCTCCTTCATTGTACCTAGAATAACTTGTCCTTGTACGTTTATTGTTTATTTACTTGTTGTCAATGGGTTTATTTATTTATTAATAGTAGATTCACAAGAACAGGAGCCATCCCTAGCATAGTGTTTGCCACCCAATAAATATTTGTTATATCAAATGGATAGCCATAGAATTAGGTTGCTAATAATACTGACATTTCACATGCTAAATAGTTCTGCTTGACTATCCTTCATTAACCATGAATTTTGTATTCATTCTTATCAAGAATAATATTATAACAGAGCTAAATATTATTCTAAGGTTCATATGGAAAAATAAATAACTATAAATTGTGCAAACAAGTTTATAAAAGCGTACTATTGGGGGGAGATTTACACCACCAGAAAATAGAATATGTGATAGTGCGATATTAACTTAAAAAGACAAAACAATAAAAGATAATTAAAAATGTCTAAGGGGACCCAAGTACATACAACAATTTAATGTATGATTTTTTTAAAGTGGCATTTTGAGCCACTAGAGAAAGGATGTATTATTCAATCAAAAGTATTGAGACAATTGGCAAAAATTAGAGGAGGAAAATATAAAAGTTCTACTCTATACCATTCATCAAAATAAATAATACATAGTTTAGAGTTAAATTAAAAAAAAAAACAACCTAAAAGAAGGCCTTTCTAAGCATAGAGATAAAGGAAGAAACTATTCTATATAAAGGAAGAGATGATCTGTATTGAAAAAATAAATCTATATGGCAACACCTTTAACTAAACAACTGAACTAGAAAGAAAATGACTTGGGTAAAATATTTCAAAATATAATAGAAAGTGTTAGAGAATCTTTGGAAATGGCCACATAACTAGGCTAAAAGACTTAAGTATACTGCCATGGCCTTAATCTTGCCTTTTCCACCCATATTCCAGTACCTAGAAGTCAATTCTCCAAACCTTCCTTCACGTTAGAACTTAATTTTGCTCAGTCAATGTGGCTCAGTGGTTGAACATTGACCTATGAACCAGGAGGTCATGGTTTGATTCCTAGTCAGGGCACATGCAGGCTCGATCCCCAAAAAGGATTGTGCTGAACAATGATTCTCTCTCATCATTGATGTTTCTATCTCTCCCTCTCCCTTTCTGAAATCAATAAAAATATTTTTTAAATATATTTTTAAAATATTGTTTTAAAGAACTTACTTTTCATTTTTATTATTTTCCTAGGTCAAGGTGGACATTCTTACCTCAAGGAATGGCTCTGGTGGGCAGGATTACTCTCAAGTAAGTCCTTAATGCTGAGAATAGTGTTTGCTTGCAAAATGATAAATAGATTACATGGAATTATTTAAAATTGATTGATTTAACTGCCTGGTAAGGATGGCATTTAAGTCTAGCAAGTATAACATATTGTCTTATATATTAAATAAGTCATATTTGTTTAGAATTTATTTTTACCCTTCTTCCCCACCCCCATGTTCTCAATACTGTCTTGGAATGCAAAGGGAAAAGTTAACATGTAAAGTATTATATTTTATCATGGACTTCTCTTTCTCTTATTCTGTTCTCCATAATAATTGAAGAAAATGCTTTCCCCCACCTTTTCCCAGCGCTGAATTAAAATTTGAGACTATTCTAGCTGCACGTTTTCTAAGGAATGGGTACATTTTCCTGGCCAGGACCAAAACATGGATAAATTCAAGTCCCCTCTGGCTGCTTAGCAACTAAACAAATAGAGCAGCGATTTTCACCCGGTGTGCCACAACAATGTTTAAAACATGCAGTACCTGACTATTTAGTCAGGGGTGCTGACCTCCTTTCCCTTAGATTGTCAAATAAATTTAAAAAATGACAACAGCCAATACAACAATAGCCATTTGGTGTGAATGAATCAAAATTATACCTATTTTCACTGTCAGATGGGCAAAAATATATATATGTTTTGGTGTACTGAAGAATTTTAGCAATTAGTTTATGTGTGCCGTGAGATGAAAAAGGTTGAAAATCACTGAGAGAGAGAGATGGAGGTTGTCGGCACTCCCCTCCCTCCTAAACATGCTCTGAGGATTAGATGGGGCTCTGTAGCATCTGCAAGCTCTTTCTAAACGCCAAGGTGATGTCCAAATAGAAGGCATTTACCCCCCTCGGGCCCCTCTGCAGATTTCTACCTCCCTCCTAATGCCTCTGAGCTTCCTTAAACCCCAAACCTAAGACTTCCAAAGAAAGGGCCTCATACATTGTAGTTTCACACCAGTTGCTAGTCATCTACATCTGTAGCCAGGAACCTTAAAACTTCCATTTATTCTCCTGTACTATGGCAGTATCTGTGAGATCCTGTTATAAGAAAGAATTGGAATACTTTTAACAAATGGCAGAATCTAAAAAGATGATGAATAAAAATAAGTTCGTACAGCCCTTTATCTTCTTGAAAAGTCATCTATAAAGATAAAAATATAAAGTATTCAAGAAAGCTTAAGATTCTAAGAAAACTGCCATTGCTCTTCTTATGAGAGGAGTCTCCTAATTATTTCTGTTTGTCTTATGATGTTTTCCTAAAGCTAAGTACTCCTGTACATTTGGCTGGGGGCGCGGGGCTGGAGCATAGCAGCCAGAGGAGAAAAGAAAAAAGTATGCTGGTGTCTTTCATCTGTTCCAGAACTTTCTCTACAATAAGTTTATTTTGCATAGCTGGCCAGCGTGAAATACTACATTCCGCGGGCAAGTGTTCAGGTGTTCAATTGTGACCCATGAGAATAATTTGGCCCCAAATAGAGGACCCAGCTCTTAAAGGAGTTTTCTCTCACTCTAGAAGCGATTTGCATCACAGTAGCTCGTGGAAGTTTAGAGTTCCTCAGCTAAGAAAGGGATTGCTGGAGCACATTATTATGACTTTAAAATGGGTGCTTGGATCTCCCTGAGCTACTAAGATAGTGTTACATTCTTGTAGGTCATCTGCAATTCAGAGAAGCCTGGCTACATGGGCCTGTGGTGGGCATGTCTGGCTGTCCCCTGCCTAGGCAGTAGATCTCTACTGGGCATTCCAATTTTAGGAGTTGTTTTATTGTTGATTTACATAACAGTAAGTATTCTTGAGCAAACAGAATCATTCTCTGCTTACTCCAAAGCCACCTCTACTAGATTTCATCAGTGACCATGTATGTTTCTGGTACTGAAATAACTAAAACCTTTATTGAAAGTCATTTAAAATGTGTATCCATCACCACCTTTTGTGTTAGTTGAGCTTGTATGACCAGGTAATTATGGTTTATCTGCATCCCTACTACCAATCTTCCCCCTCCCTCCCTAAAAAGAGTTCATGATTCCTTTTTGTTCAACTTATGAGTGTCTTTGGGATCATAGTCCACAGCTTTGCATCTGTCATTTGTTTTTCTCTCCTGACAAGTAAGTCCGTCTTTTATATTAATTCTGCTGCTTGCTTTCCAGTGGGAGCAGGAGAGGCTGCAAACTTTGCAGCTTACGCTTTTGCACCTGCCACGCTGGTCACGCCACTGGGCGCGCTGAGTGTTCTCATCAGGTACGTGAGCCACGAAGAGCCTGGCTTCTGTAGGGATTTTAAAACCATGCTAAGCTTAACCCACAAGAACTATATTGCTAAGCATGTCGCAAAACAAAATCTAGAAATCACAAAAGTAATTTGAGAAGACTACACAATAAAGTGTAGGAGAAATAGGAAATAGATTGCCTTATTGTGTTTTAGAAAACCTATGAGAGTGAGCTTGGTTTGCTGCTAACAAAGTAATTGTGTGTTATGTTGGTGACGATTCAACGAAGCAGATTTTTTTTTTTCTCTCTCACCTGAACAAATTGCCACAGCCCTTTTAATCCTCTCTGTTGTCATAGTGGTTAATGACCATTGCTATTAGATGACTTTTCAGAAGCATAGTGTTTGGGTTAAATTTCAACTCTCGCTAAAAGTCTTGCATCTACTACTGGATACTTCTGTTTGGAGGTCTCTTTGTTTCTTTTAGTGCTGGGAACAGGAAAAATTTCCCGTTCATAGAATGGGGATCTAATCCTTCTGAGTTAGTCTTTCTTATGATCCCAAATGAATGTGTTCAATGAGCCCATGAACTCTTATTTTGTAGCTAAGCAACAAAATTGTTTTTTTTCTTTTTCTTTTCCTTTTATCTCCATTCATTATCAACCTCTGGTAGAAAGGTTATGACTAGGCCTACTCACTTCTTTCCACCTTCTTTGTGGGATTGTTTTGAGAATTCAGTGAGTCAGTACACATAAAGCACTAGAACACTGTCTATACCATGAATGACAGCTATGTTTTTGCTGAGGCTGAAGACCTCACAAGTGACCACAGCAGGGCGACTCTTAGAAAACACCTGATAATTGACCAGTCTTGTGTGCAAATGGGTACTGGTAATATCCTGATGGGAATGCCAGGGCATCAGGGGAAGGAGGCTGGCGTGCAGGAGCAACAGCATACCTACTGGTGAAGCAGCAGGATGGCACCGTCTGGTGTCCATGGTGGTGCTAACCTGGAACTACCTGAAACCATGGCAACCAAAGTAGTGGGAGCATTGGGTAGGTGAAAGTATCAGGGCAGGAGCAGCTGGTAAGGAGATATTTCAATATTTTGACAACCCATATGATTGTACTTAAGTGTTCTAGCTAAATATTAGTCCTGAGCAGAGTAAATCTTTAAGCATATATCTTTCTTTGAAGTTTTCATGAACATGTGTATTCTAAGTGTATCATGCCAATAAGATGGAAAAGGTGGAAAAATTGAAAATGAATTGAGTGGGCCCTTTTTAGAAGGTCATGGGAAGTTTAGAGGGGTATAGAATGTCTGTTTTAATTCTTGGATATAAAAGCAATTAAGCAGATATGATTGACCATCATTTCTGTGTTTTAAAACTAATCAGGGTTTTCAGTGTCACGTAGCACATTCAGATCAGTTGATTGGGATACAGTGGCTTGTGCCACAGTGTGACTTCTGAACTGCTATGGAATCAAAAGATAATTGAATAAGAGTGATTTATTTTTCTTCTCCCAACAGTGCAATATTATCTTCCTATTTTTTAAATGAGCACTTGAACATTCATGGGAAAATAGGCTGCATATTAAGTATATTGGGGTCAACTGTGATGGTTATCCATGCCCCACAAGAAGAGGAAGTCGCTTCTTTGCATGAAATGGAAATGAAATTGAGAGACCCAGGTCTGTGCTTCAACCAAAAGAAACACTCAAATTCTGCTCCACTTTCTCTCTTCATCAAATAAATTTGTAATAATATTGTAATAGGCTTCCTACAATCCAAGTCGTGCATTGAGAGACACAGTTAAGTTTCACTGAGTATCACAAGTCTTCTGAAAAGGTGACACAACTTAACTTTTGTGTCCATGCTTTCCCTCTGCACAATGAAACGAAGACATGGGGAGAGGAGAGGCTAAAGACTTATGCTCCAACCCAAATTTGGCCACTCCTCTAAAAATAAAGTCAATCAGACAATATCTTCCATGCCTTACAGTATTTTCTGTGAGATTCAAATGACATGTTTGGGAAAGTCCACTGTAAAATATAAAGAGCTATGCAGTCAAGTGTTGTTGTTTTTTCATTTAATCTCACTTCTCTTTCTAAAACACCTGTGCTCCTAAACTCCTGACTAATAATATTTCACAAAGACATGATCTTCTGAGCATTTTCTGAAGTCTAATTCTTTTCTCTTCCTAACAGGATTCATTTCCTTTGCTGTGATCATTATCATGATCGCCTTGGTGCTGATTTTGATCGTGGCTCCCAAGAAAGGACAGACCAACATCTTAGTCTACATTTCAATCTGCTCGTTGATCGGAGCATTTTCAGTTTCTTCTGTGAAGGGCCTGGGAATTGCCATTAAAGAACTATTGGAATGGAAGCCAGTTTACAAGAATCCCCTGGTCTTTGTTTTGCTGGCTGTACTTGTGCTTTCAGTGACGACACAGATTAACTATCTCAACAAGGCCCTAGACACCTTTAACACATCTCTTGTGACTCCCATTTACTATGTGTTCTTTACGTCCATGGTAGTGACGTGCTCCGCCATCTTGTTCCAAGAATGGTATGGCATGAAAGCTGGAGATATCATCGGGACCCTGAGTGGGTTCTTCACCATTATCAATGGCATCTTCCTTCTACATGCTTTTAAAAACATGGACATCACCTGGAGTGACCTGACATCCACCACTCAGAAAGAAGCCCTCTCTCTGAATGGCAATGAAGACAAGTATGTCTTACTAGAGAATATAGAATGTTCAACCTCGGGATATGAGGATGACATTACCTTGTTTAGCAGGACTCGTGAATGATCAAAGTCTCTACAAACACTGAGCTTGAACCATTAAGAGACACTTGAAGAGGAGAAGCAATGCCTGCAGAACTATTAGGAAAGCTGACATTTTTAAGGTTCTAACTAGTAATTTAGATGTAAGGCCAAATAAAAAAATGCCTTCATTTTTGGCCATCATCTTTGAAAAATCAAGATTCTGATCATCCTCCAGGAGACTTCTGTTGTTTCTCATTTCTGCAAACTTGAAATCTCTTTCTTCTGGTCACAGTATATTTGGCCTGGCCAGGTGGCTCTTCATTTCACTGGCTGCTAGTCTTGGTTTCATAGTAATTAATAGATAACTTAACTGTGTGCTGATAAGCAGAGTATCAGTCATTCTCTGATGAGTCATAGTTTCAAATTATTGAAACTGAGAAGTGAGATCACTGATGGCTTTCCCTCCCCTTCCAACTTCATTTAGCTAAACTGGATGGTAGCTGAAGGGTAGAATGTTAAAGAGAAGAATAGGCCTGCTCTGGAAATCTGCTCCTGGTGTGTTAGAATGCAAAGAAATGTGTGTCCATGCAGAGCTACGGATTGTAATTTATTGACATATCATAGAAGCTTATTACCAAATAAAAAGGGGAATATTTTATAACTTAAGTAAAGGAAACACTTTTTTTTTTCCAAATGTTTAATCCCCAAAGGGTGGGTTTTCCACAAACTATTTGGAAACAACTAAAAGAATCTTTGTGAAAAACCTGAATGAGTTATAATAATCATCGTCTTGAAATTTAGCACTTTCCAGCTTATTAAGGAAATTATAATTAGTTACAAACCTTTTTGAAAATATACATATCCTACCACAATAAGTGGTAGATTGTCTCTTTCTGTTGAATCTCACCCTGACCATGTTTTCTGTCTATTTTATCTATAAGTGTTTTGGAAGAATAAGAAGGGTGGTTACTTTCCTAGAAAACAAAATATTAAGACCTCAGGAACTACTACCAGAAAATACATTCTATGTATTGAAACTTACCTGAAGTGTTCCTGTCTCCAAGTGCATAGCAGGAATAACACTTTTCGTGGTCTTTAATGTTTATGGACAGATTTCTTTTTTTTTTTTTTTTAATATTTTTATTGAGGTATTATATGTGTACATATCTTACTATTACCCCCCCCACCCCACACCCACACATGCCCTCCCCCCCCAGAGTTTTGCGTCCATTGTTTATGCTTATATGCATGCATACAAGTCCTTCGTTTGATTTCATAACTCCCCCACCTTTCCCAAACTTTCCCCCTGTACTTTGAAAGTCTGTTTGATGCTTTACTGTCTCTGTATCTATCTTTTTGTTCACCACTTTATAATGTTCTTTACTATCCCTAAATGAGTGAGATCATGTGGTATTTTTCTTTCATTGACTGGCTTATTTCACTTAGCATAATGTTCTCCAATTCCATCCAGGTTGCTGCAAATGATGAGAATTCCTTCTTTTTTATGGCAGCATAGTATTCCATTGTGTAGATGTACCACAGTTTTCCGATCCACTCATCTGCTGACGGGCACCTAGGCTGTTTCCAAATCTTAGCTATTGTAAATTGTGCTGCTATGAACATAGGGGTGCATATATCCTTTCTGATTGGTTTTTCTAGTTTCTTCGGATATATTCCCAGGAGTGGGATTACTGGGTCAAATGGGAGTTCCATTTTCAGTTTTTTGAGGAAACTCCATACTGTTCTCCACAGTGGCTGCACCAGTCTGCATTCCCACCAGCAGTGCACGAGGGTTCCTTTTTCTCCGCGTCCTCGCCAACACTTGTTGTTTGTTGATTTGTTGATGATAGCCATTCTGACAGGTGTGAGATGGTACCTCATTGTTGTTTTGATTTGCATCTCTCGGATAATAAGTGACTTTGAACATGTTTTCATGTGTCTCTTGGCCTTCCTTCTGTCTTCTTTTGAAAATATTCTGTTTAGGTCCGTTGCCCATTTTTTTATTGGATCATTTATCTTCCTCTTATTGAGTTGCATAAGCTGCCTGTAGATGTTGGAGATTAAACCTTTATCAGTGATAGCATTTGCAAATATGTTTTCCCATGCAGTGGGCTTTCTTGTTGTTTTGTTGATGGTTTCTTTTGCTGTAAAAAAGCTTTTTATTTTGTTGTAGTCCCATTTGTTAATTTTCTCTTTAGCTTCCATTGCCCTAGGGGCAGTGTCAGTGAAGAAGTTCTTGTGGCATATGTCTGAGATTTTGTTGCCTGTGGATTCCTCTAGTATTTTTATGGTTTCCCGTCTTATGTTTAAGTCCTGTATCCATTTTGAGTTTATTTTTGTGTATGGTGTAAGTTGGTGATCTAGTTTCATTTTTTTGCATGTATCTGTCCAGTTTTCCCAACACCATTTATTGAAGAGACTGTCTTGACTCCATTGTATGTTCATGCCTCCTTTGTCAAATATTAATTGAGCATAGTGGTTTGGGTCGATATCTGGGTTCTCTATTCTGTTCCATTGATCAATATGTCTGTTCTTGTGCCAGTACCAGGCTGTTTTGAGAACAGTGGCTTTGTAATACAGCTTGAAATCTGGTATTGAGATCCCACCTACTTTATTCTTCTTTCTGAGGATTGCTGAGGCTAGTCGGGGTCTTTTTTTATTCCAGATGAATTTTTGGAGAGTTCTTTCTAGGTCTGTGAAATATGCTGTTGGTATTTTGATGGGGAGTGCATTGAATCTGTAGATTGCTTTGGGTAGTATGGACATTTTAATGATGTTGATTCTACCAATCCAGGAACATGGTATGTTCTTCCATCTGTTTACGTCTTCCTCTATCTCTTTTTTCAGTGTCCTGTAGTTTTCTGCGTATAGGTCTTTTACCTCCTTAGTTAAGTTTATTCCTAGGTATCTTAATTTTTTTGGTGCGATGGTAAATGGGATTGCTTTTTTAGTCTCTCTTTCTGTAAGTTCATTATTGGTGTATAGAAAAGCCATAGATTTCTTGGCGTTAATTTTGTATCCCGCTACATTGCCGAATTCATTTATTAAGTCTATTAGTTTTTTGATGGAATCTTTTGGGTTTTTTATGTACAATATCATGTCATCTGCAAATAAGGACAGCTTCACTTCTTCTTTTCCAATTTGGATGCCTCTTATTTCTTCTTCTTGCCTAATTGCGATAGCTAATACTTCCAGTACTATGTCAAATAGAAGTGGTGAGAGTGGGCATCCCTGTCTTGTTCCTGTTCTTAGGGGAAATGGTTTTAGTTTTTGCCCATTGAGTATGATGTTTGCTGTGGGTTTATCATAAATAGCTTTTATTATGTTGAGGTATGAGCCTTCTATTCCCACCTTGTTGAGAGTTTTTATCAAGAAAGGGTGTTGGATTTTGTCAAATGCTTTTTCTGCATCTATTGATATGACTATGTGATTTTTATCTCTCAATTTGTTTATGTGATGTATCACGTTTATTGATTTGCGGATATTGTACCATCCTTGCATTCCTGGAATAAATCCTACTTGGTCATGGTGTATGATCTTTCTGATGTACTGCTGGAGCCGATTTGCTAGAATTTTGTTGAGGATTTTGGCATCAATGTTCATGAGGGATATTGGCCTGTAATTCTCTTTCATTGAGTTGTCTTTATCTGGTTTTGGTATTAGGGTGATGCTGGCTTCATAGAAGGAGCCTGGAAGTGTTCCTTCCTCTTGAATTTTTTGGAATAGTCTGAGGAGGATAGGTTTTAGTTCTTCCTTGAAAGTTTGATAAAACTCTCCTGTGAAGCCATCTGGCCCCGGGCTTTTGTTTGCCGGAAGCTTTTTGATGACTGCTTCAATTTCTTCCATAGTTACTGGCATGTTGAGCTGTTTAGAATCTTCCTGATTGAGTTTTGGAAGGTTGTATTTTTCTAGGAATATGTCGATTTCCTCTAGGTTGTCCAGTTTGTTGGAATAGAGTTGTTCGTAGTATTTTGTAACAATCCTTTGTATTTCGTCGGGGTCTGTTGTTATTTCACCTCTTTCATTTCTGATTTTGTTTATTTGGGTCCTCTCTCTTTGCTTCTTGGTGAGCCTGGCTAGAGGTCCATCAATCTTGTTTATCCTTTCAAAGAACCAGCTCTTGGTGTTGTTGATCTTTTGTATTGTTTCTTTGGTCTCTATGTCGTTTATCTCCGCTCTGATCTTTATTATTTCTTTCCTTCTGCTTACACTGGGCTTATCTTGTTGCTCTCTCTCTAACTCTTTGAGTTGTTGGGTTAGGTAATTTATTACCATTGTTTCTTGTTTTTTGAAGTAGGCTTGTAGAGCTATGAACTTCCCTCTCAGGACTGCTTTCATTGTGTCCCATAGATTTTGGATTGTTGTGTTTTCATTGTCGTTTGTTGCCATGATGTTTTTTATTTCTTCCTTGATGTCTTTGGTAACCCAGTCATGGTTTAATAACATGCTGTTTAGTCTCCAAGTGTTTGATTTCTTTGGGTTGTTTTTATTGTAGTTGATTTCCAGTTTTATGCCACTGTGATCTGAGAAGATACTTGATATGATTTCTATCTTCTTGAATTTGGAGAGACTTTGCCTATGTCCTAACATATGGTCTATCTTTGAAAATGACCCATGTGCACTTGAGAAGAATGTATATTCTGTGGCTTTGGGGTGAAATGTTCTGAAGATGTCGATTAATTCCATCTGTTCTAGTGAGTCATTTAGGATTGATGTTTCTTTGCTGATTTTTTGTTTAGAGGATTTGTCCAATGGTGATAGTGGGGTATTGAAGTCTCCTACTATGATTGTATTACTGTCAATCTCTCCTTTGATATCTTCCAGGAGTTTTTTAATGTATCTTGGTGCTCCTGTATTGGGTGCATATATGTTTACCAGAGTTATTTCTTCTTGTTGGATTTCTCCCTTTAGTATTATGAAGTGGCCTTCATTATCTCTTGTTATGTCCTTCACTTTGAGATCTAATTTGTCAGATATAAGTATTGCAACCCCAGCTTTTTTTTCATTTCCATTTGCCTGGAAAACCTTTTTCCATCCCTTTACTCTCAGTCTGTATGCATCCTTTTTTTTGAGGTGGGTTTCCTGTAGACAGCAGATATCTGGGTTTTGTTTTCTTATCCAGTCTGTTACCCTGTTATGGACAGATTTCTGATCACTCATTGATTTAATAGAAAAGGAGAAATTAGCTGCCTTCTGAACTTACTTCTCTCAAAACAAAACAAAAATCCTAACCCCCAAAACACTGACATTCAAAAAACAAAAACCCTTCTGGTTGACTGCATTTATCTGTTCTAACATCAAAGGTCTGTGATTTTGTTTGTTTGCAATCTAGCTCATGTCTACCCTGGATAATAATAGTCAATTCTGTTATTCAGAATTCTGTTAAACTGACTTTAGCACTTCGTCAGTTCTACTGAACTATCACTGATTTCACAGTGACAACCTGAGGTGACTGCCAGGTCCTAAAGTACTGTTATCATCTCTTCAGCAGTTTAGTGTGGAGTGCAACTCAGTGTGTTCTAGGTTTCTGAAAACTGATAATCCATGGAAGATACATGGGTTGATACCTCAGGTCAAATATGTGTTTCTGTGTTGACTGCTGTTTCACTGTAACTGTATATCAGATATATAAGCTATGAACACAAATTTGTAGGAAAAGGTGGTGTTTGAAAAATGTAGACATTCTTTAAATTTTTTTTTTCTATTGAAAACTTTATTGGTTTATCCTTCTTGGTGAGGAAATTAATGGCATCCACACTGAGGCTGTGAATTTCAGTGTCAGATGTTTCTTAAATGTCAGCTGTTACAAAGCTTTGCCCTTGGTGTATTGTGTTCAGGTTGAAGGTTCTTGGAACACAAGAACCATGTGTACCCTGGGTTGGAAAATAAACTGGTGTTGACATATATGCCCGCGAGAAAGACTGAGAAAAATTTAACAAGTTGAAATACGTTGAGAAACAGTGAAGTATTTCAAATACTCTAAAAATACCTGGTGGACTTTTTCAATATGCATTGAAAAACTAAAATGTTATTGCAAACCTTAAATTCAGAATAAATTTCTCCAAATAGGGATATATTGTCTGAGGAGGAATAAAATGCTGGATCCCCATTTTCAGACTAACCATGTTAGTCTTAACTGGAAGTTTCATGTATGTATATATTTAAAATATACACTTTCTTTATCTCATATAGATGATATCTGAAGGTTTATTATGTGAATATCTGCACTGTGGATTTAGGATTACAAAGTTGTCCTCACACAGCCATATTGAAAGCTTTTCCTAATTCTGTAAACATAATAGTTTCATTTTACTTTTGGTCTTGTAATTTTATTCTTAGGTCAATGGTTAATGATTTTATTTTTAGTTCAGATTGCAAAATATTCATAAAATCGTTTAGCTTTAGCAACATAAAATTAACACCTTTACTTTATTTTAAGGGTACTAAATTAAATACATGGAAAGCACCCTACATCATGTCTGTTAGATGAGGCAATTAATAAAATTGAATTCTCTTTGAATCAATATCTTAATTCTTACAGTCTTATTACTAGATAGGTAAGGACCATCCATTGCCAGTTTCCATACATTCTTCATCTTTTCTCAATGTGTGTCACAGTAGCTCATTGTAAGTAATTCAAGTGAAAATGAATTCCATCATTATACTATCTCAATACAAAAGGATTCCAACAGAAATATTTTATTGTTCTTAATAAAACTAATAAAACTGAACTAACTGCAACCTTCACATTCCAACCAAACTTTGTGGAAAAGTAGTTTATATGAATATATGTAAAATGTTCTCAGATATTTTGAATGAACTCTGTGGTCATGAAGTTTTCTATTTTTCAAATGTTTATAAATACTGTTCATTTTTAAAAGTTTACAAATTTTAAATTAATATTTCCGTATATTTTTCATTTTCAATAAAATAATGTGGTTTAATTATGCTTGTTGCAGTTCAGTTTTTAGTTTATTGAAGTTAAGTTTATGTAATGGCAAAATTATCCCCACTTAGTTTTGAGTTATAAGAGAAAGTTTCAAGGTTTTAAAAAAAAATCTGCACTTAGGTTAATTTTGTTTTGTCATTTCCCTTGAAATTCACACCTGTTATTTAGAAATGGCTCTCCACAAACCATCTTCCATATAACGAACTCGTCGCTGGAACAAAAGGTAGGAGACACTATCTCATCTTGCAGTAATTTCATTGAATAAGATAGGAGCTCAAAGCAGTCAGTATAATGAAATCTCCTCTCAGTCCAGAGATTTATAAGAAGGCAAAGAAAGCATTATAAAAATATTTGGTAGTATTGCATTACATCAAAGTTTACATTTACAAACCTTACACAAATTGCCTCTAGCCTCTGTGTAACTAAAACTTCGCTTTATGTAGAGACCACATCACCATGACTTGATCGATTCTCCCTGATTTGATTAGGACTCATGCTTGAGAACAACTCGCTCAGTTGTGTAGGGTAGAAAAGGCTTGTTTCTTACCTGTGTCCCATGCCCCCTCTTTCCTGCCATTTTATAAATAATACTAGAGGCCCGGTGCACGAAATTCATGCACGGGGGGCAGGGGTCCCCTCAGCCCAGCCTCACCCTCTCCAATCTGGGACCCCTTGGGGGATGTCCGAGGATCGGGCCTAAACCAGCAGTCAAACATCCCTCTCACAATCCGGGACCACTGGCTCCTAACTGCTCACCTGCCTGCCTGCCTGATTGCCCCTAACTGCCCTCCCTGATAGCCTCATCAACCCCAACTGCCCCCCTGCCGACCTGGTCACCCCCAACTGCCTCCCCCTTGCCAGCCTGGTCACCAATCACTTATCCCCTCTGCTGGCCTGGTCACCCCCAACTGCCCCTCCCCTCCCCCCATGGGCCTGGTCGCCCCACACAGCCTGCTGTTCGGTTGTTTGGTTGCCCCTCACTAGCCCCCCTGCCAGCCTGGTTGCCCCATGCAGACTGCTGTTCAGTCATTTGGTTGTCCCTCACTAACCCACCTGCCGGCCTGGTCGCCCCACACAGCCTGCTGCTCAGTTATTTGGTTGTCCCTCACTAACCCCTAACCGGCCTAGTCACCCCATGCAGCTTGTTCGGTCGTCCGTTTGGTTGCTATGGTCGCTTAGGCTTTTATTATTATAGATACAATTCCCTAAATCACATAGTTACCTAGGGCCAGAATGAGAACCAAAATCCAAGTGTCCCAACACCCCGGACTACTCAATCCATGGAACGTAGGCCTGTCTAAGGAGGGCTTGGAAGCGGCACATCTATCCCAGCAGAGTTAGAACAAACTGACTATCGCAAGCAAGTTGTTTGCATAGACAAACATTTCAGCACCCTGGCTGCAGTGTACAGGAAGCCACAGGTGAGCTTAAGTTACAAAGAGTCTTAAATTGTATAACAATGAGCAACGTATTCTTCCCAACTGAAAGCTTTGATTGGTTGCACACACACGCACACACACACACACACACACACTTTTTTGAGAGAGCTGACTACCTGAGCCACCCTTTTTCCACTTCAGTTACAAATCATGAAGTCCTTTCTTCTTGAGGGAAAACTGAATCTCTAGAAACACCATTATTGTAGGCAAAAACCTTTGAGTTAAAAGGCATTTTAGTTTTTATTTTTTTTAATACTCACCGAGGATATTTTTCCATTGGTTTTTAGAGAGTGGGAAAGAGGGAAAGACAGAGAGAAACATACATGTGAGAGAAGCACATCGATTGGTTGCCTCCTGCTCGAGCCCAACCAGGGCCCAGGCCGGGGAAGAGCCTGCAACCAAGGTACGTGCCCTTGACCCGAATCGAACTCAGGACCCTTAGGTCCACAGGCCGATGCTCTATCCACTGAGCCAAACAGGCTAGGGTGGTATTTGAGTTTTATATGTATAGCTTCCCTGTGGCTGGTGGGCTGAGGCGGGTAGGAATCTTTGCAGGCCTAGCTCTACCTACTGGCCTCAGGAGCTTGTCCAACCCTCGGGAGACAGGCCTCACACCAGTTCACTGCATTGGTGTACTCCTAAGACCACGTGGACCTTCCTTCCACCCCATCCTGTGTAGCCCCAGCCACTACTTGCCTGGGGGGAGCGGGGGGTGGGGGGAAGAGGCAGATGGGCAGGGTTAGTAGTGGAGATAAAGCAGCCATGCTCTGAGTGCCATGTTCCTACAATCCCCTCCCACTTTCTGCCTTCTATGGCCCAGCCAGTAACTCCTGACCACAAGTAAACAGCATGCAACTCAAACTTGGCCCAAAAGCTTGAAGACTGCTTTGTGAATGCCTTCCATAGGAACTCACTGACCATGGAAACCAAATACAGAGTCCTGATTGTTTAGTTTCCGCTGAGAAAACCTCTAGCTCTCCCCTAGAATAAATCTTGGGTAATGATATGTGACTCCTTGAGTTAATTGTGCCCAACAAACATCCAGAAAATAAACTCAAAGATATCCCGAAACCTCAGGCCCATTAAACAGATTGTTCCATCGACCACGAATGAGCAAAATAGCCCTTCGGCTCAGGTCTCCATCTCTCAATTAGAGTTTGCCTTTGTTTTCACTGTTAACATTTCAACATATTTCTAGAAGAGTTTTAAATAAAATATCCTATATAATAAAAGCCTAATATGCTAAGTGTTTGGTCATCTGGTCATCCGGTCATCTGGTCAGCCAATCAAAGCGTAATATGCTAATGACATGCTAAGGCAGCTCAACCACTTGCTTTGATGTTCACTGACCACCAGGGGCTGAATGCAGGAGCTGCCCCTGATGGTCAGTGCGCTCCCACCAGGGGAGCACCGCTTAGCCAGAAGCCAGGCTTACGGCTGGCAAGCGCAGCTGCAGTGACGGGAGCTTCTCCTGCCTCCGTGGCAGAGCTAAGGATGTCCAACTTAGGGGAACAGGCCTAAGCCATCAGTTGGACATCCCCCAAGGGCTCCCGGACTGGGAGAGGGCACAGACTAGGCTGAGGGACACCCCCCGTCCCCCGAGTGCACAAATTTTGTGCATTGGGCCTCTAGTATTTGAATAAAAGGGATCTCTCTTCTCCTTGACTCGTGGAACTGAGAGGCTGGGTCATAATGTACAAGCCTTAGAGGAAGCAGACAGAAAATAAGTTCTTATGGGTAGAATTGGGTTGTATTTACTGGACCAAATTCCTTCTGAATAATCTTGCATGCACAGAAGTAAAAGAGCAAAGCTGTCTACCAGTTTTGAGTCTATTTTCAGGATTACAGGGTGTAAACCTAAGTAATGTGGTCAGTCCGTCTTTTCAACAAGACCTGCAGTACTCAGCAAAGGGAAGCTGCCTGATTGAGTTAATGTGGGCAAAAGGAAGACCCACGTTCGAGGCCCCATGGTGGCTTTCTGTGTGAACCAAACTGGTTCAGAATCAAAAGGACTTAGGCAACTCGATGCAATTCAGGTTACAGGCAGCAATTCCACTTGTTACGGGAGGTGCCTGCTGATTGAAGATTAGCCCGCAGCAAGAGGGAAAATAAAAGTGTGGAGGAACTGGTCAAACAAGATCAAGGTTGTATTATTTGTTTAGCTGCACAGCGTGGAGTAGCTGGGACTGGATGAAGCAAGTACCCTCCATTGGAGCGCGGGACCTACTTGAACAACCTCAGCATAATTTACCGTCTAACGGAGGGACGATTAACCACTTCCACCAGACACCTCTGTGGGCCCAGGGTCTCCGAAGGGCCGTGACTTCCTAATCATGAATGAGACATAAAGGGCGAGATCTGAAATATGCCGCTAAGCAGAAACACTTTCAGTTTTGCTGCCAAGCAGACAAGAAAATGAGGTGACTTCAAAGTCACAAGTCCACTCATCGACTTTCATTTCCCCCAGTCAACCAGCAGATAGACGCCACAGAACAACAAACCACGGCACGGAGAGTGCTCCCCACCCCCCGTCCCACCCCATGAGATACACAGAGTAAATCCTACCAGTTTCTCGGCATCTTTAGTATCTTCTCTAGAGGCCTGTCTACTAGCACTGAAACCCAGTGAGGAGAACATGTGAGCTCCCTGCCGCCAGGTTTCTGGCGCTTTGTGAAAAGGCCCTGGATCTCCTTCCCTGTGATCCCATAGCCACTCTGGGGGCTGAAGCAGGGAAATGGCAGGCCGGCTAGTCCCGCATATGGTGGGTTAGCAAGGGACAGCTGTGAGTCATCAGGCATGGATGGGTCATTTTCTCCCTTTGTTCCACCTTTTAATAAACTTCACAAGAAGCCTGGGCCCAGAGTAAGCATATCTACGTGCACTTCGAGGAGTGTACCTAGTGCAGTGATTTTTTTTGGTCCCGGCTGCACATGGTTTCACCAAAGAGGCTTTTTGAAATTACCATGTCTGGGCCCCACCCCAGACCAATTAAGTACAACATCTGAAGGTTGGATACGGGCAGCTATTTGTTAAAAAGCTCCCCAGATGATTTTAATATGCAGCCAGGGTTGAGAAACACAGATCTAATTGAAGACCCTACCTGTTATAAGTCACGTCCCAATTTCAAAGTCATTTTTTTAAAAATTGCTAAAATATAATATGCACACATTCTGTGGTTGTTTTCCATTTATTGGGCAGATTTCTGCAACCTTGGAAATAAGGTACATCGCCTGTACCTGAGTAAGAGTGTCAAGTGCAAAAGCTGCCAATGGAAGAATCAGCAGAGACGTGTCCTTTAGGCAGGGGCTTGTCCTCAGGCAGGTGAGCATTTGACTAATAGTGGCTTAAAGAAATAGGGGCTCATTTGTCTCAGAGAACAAGAAGTCTGGAAGTAGGTGATTTAGAGTTGGTGTGGTGGCTGAACAATCCCAGGAGGGAGCCAAGCTCTTTCCTTTTTCTGCTCTGTAGATAGGATTGCCAGATTTAACAGCAACAATAAAAACACAAGGCACCCAGTTAAATTTGAATTTCAGATGAACAAATAAATTTAGCATAAGTGTGTCCCACATAACAATTGGAACATATATCCTATCTGATAAAGAGGGAATATGCTAATTGACCATCACTCCATCACAACGATGGCTGCACCCACAGCTGAGGCCAAGTTCCTATAAGGAGCCTTAAATGAGCGATCAGCAGGGACCTGAGGCCCTCCCCCACCCCTATAGGGTTTGATAAGGGACCTCAGGCCGCATCCCCCACTAGGTAGGGCTTGATAGGGGACCTTAGGCTGTGCCCGCCCTGGCGTCAGGCTGGGGGACCTCAAGCCATGCTCCCCACCCCGGCGCCATGCCAGGGGGCCTGAGGCCATGCCCCCCGCCCAACGGGGCTTGACGGGGGACCTTAAGGTGCACTTCCTATCCTGGTGCTGGGCTAGGGGACCTCAGGCTGCTCCTCCCGCCAGATGGGGCTTGACAGGGGACCTCAGACTGCACCCCTTTCCCAGCAGGGATTGATGGGGGACCACAGACCGCACCCCCAGCACCAGGCCAGGGGACCTGAGGCTGTGCCACCCTGCCTGGTGGGACTTGATGGGGGACCTCCAGGCATGACCCCTGCCCCGGTCTGGGCTGGGGGACCTCAAGCCATGCCCCCCGTCCTGGCACTGGGCCAGGGGACCTGAGGCTACGTCCCCTGCCCGGCAGGGCTTAACAAGGGTGGGACTGGCCAGGTCTAGATCTAGCCCAATGGGAGCAGGGGCCGGCCAGGTCTGGGTCTCACGTGATTTTGAGGAGTATGTGGGTGGGCGGGGACTTGACTCTGGGTCCCGTGGTGCACCCCAGACTCTGACAGGAGGAAGGTTTTCATATACATTTTACTAATTTTCTTTTATCTCTGACACTTCTATTATAGATAAAGAACAAATAGCAATATTAAATTATTTCCTCTAATTAATCCCCTTTTAATGTGCACGAATTTCGTGCACCAGGCCACTAATAGTGTAATAAAGAATCTGACTCCATTTTTTATGTTTGCTGACAGCTTTCAAGCCCCATCACTTTCCCTTTTCCTTCTGTCCCCCATCTGAGCAAGCTCCTCAGATAGGCTGTGTGCTTCTTCCTTGGGTGCCAGCTGGAAGTTCAAACCAAGCAAGCCCCACCCAGCCCCTGCACCTCAGCCCCACCCCCTCATCACCACAAAACCCCAAGGCAGTCTCCCACCTGCTCTCTCCAGCTATTTTCAGATCTGCTGGGGAGCCTTCCCTGATGTCCTCAGAAACTCAAGATGTGAGTCACAAATCTCTCATACCCTCTTGGTAGGTGTATGATGTCAACAGTCTCAACACTGGGGCCAAACATGGGATTGGGGGGCGGGGTTCCATCCATTTCTGAGGGTGACCCCAACAGGAGAGGTGACCACAACACACTAAAATATTGTTATTTATCTGAAATGTATCTTTAACTGTGTATCCTATATTGTATATGGCAACACTATCTGTGGGCCTTTTTCTGATTCACAGGTGGGCACGCCAACTCCAGGTCTCCAAGCCATGTTCCAAGCAGGAAGAGTCAAAAGAGTTTTCCTTCTGGTGAGACTTGGCTTTTTATTGGGCAAATTCTCCTCAGGTGCTTCTGGTTGCATTTCACTCTGTGGAACTTGCTGGTGTGGGTGTGCTTGTTGCCAGAGAGCGTAGAAAATAGAGTATTTTAACCTTCATACCAGGAAGAATGAGGGTCGTAGCTGACTTTTGCAATATAAGCCCAGAGCAACTACTAGAAAGTTGTCTGTGGCCTTATGTAATGGGTATAATGTCTTTGAAAGACCTTCACCCACCCATAAGCCAGAGTTCCCCTCTCTGAATCCTGTTAGCCTTGGGGGCAGGGAACGGATGTAAGTGTCCTCTGGGAGGAAAGGTGTGGTCCGTGGATCCGCACCTTTGACATCAGCTGGGAGCTTGTTAGAAATGCAGAATATGAGGTCCCACTGTGGACCTACCGAATCAGAACCTGCGTTTTAACCAAGTCCCCAGGCGACTGTGTGTGTATTACAGTTTGAGAAGAACTGGCGCGGTTCTCATATTTAAAAGGAACTTTAAAACGACTGCCATCGATATTGTGATTTCAGTGGTCTAGAGTGCAGCCTGGGCATCAGGATTTTGAAAAGCTCCCTAAATTATACTCATAAGCAGTGAAGTTTGAGAACCTAGAACGGTGGTTCTCAACTCTGGGTGAGAATCACTTGGGGTAATTTGTTTTAAAACCACCAATGCCTGTGTCCCCCTCAGAGCAGTTAAGTCAGAATGGAAAGATGAGTGAAATGGTGGGACCTGAGCAACTGTGCTTCCCTAAAGGTCTCAGATCATTCTAGTGTGGGAGGACCGGGCCAGGAAGAGGAAGTAAAAAGCTAACATCCTCCAGCCCAGTGGTTTTGCAAAGAGGGACAGTGGTAAGCGGTATTATATGGGTTGAAGTACCATTGAGACAGGAGGGCCAGGTGGGTGCAGCAGGGAACAAAACAGACAAAAACACCTGACCTCACACGTGTGTACAGTTGCAGGAGGAACGGGGCAGACAACAGACCAAATGAATAAGTAGTCCTATATGATTTGCTATATTGTGTTGAGAGCAGAACTCTACAGAAAAGGTAGACAGGGCATATTCGTGGTGAGGGTACAATTTTAAATAGTGTTATTCGAGAAATCTCTCACAGAGAGAGTGACATTTGAGCAACAACCTGGAGATGATGAGGAAGCAAACGATACAGATACCCAGGAAAAGGACTCCCGGTGTAGAGTACAACAGGCGCACAGGTCTGAGATAAGAAGGTGTCTGGGATTTGCAAGGACTAGCATGGGCAAATCGGAGAGTAGCAAGAGATAAGTGAGTGCATAGGTACAGGTGACAGCAGTAAACAGAGCATGCCACTCCAATCCAAGCAGATTCATCACCTGCCCTTTGAGCTTTCCTAGACAGCTTACCATAAAATTCACCAAACCCATGTCTGGGTTGCGGGCTCAATCCCTGGTAGGAGGTGTGCAGGAGACAGCCAATCAATGACTCACTCTCATCATTGATGTTTCTATCTCTCCCTCTCCCTTCCTCTCTGAAATCAATAAAAAATATTTAGAAAAATAAATTAAAAATACAAATGGCTCTCTGTGTATGTATGTGTGTGTCCATCCTACATATGATGGTACATCCACATCTTTCATAATTTCTCCGTATCCAAGTTCTTATTGCTGTCAAACCCGCCCCCCCTTCTCTGCTCTGCAGTACATCTCTAATATTTCTTTTTTTATCATCCTACATTACTTCAATCTTCTCAAATATTATTTACTTTAGATTGTGGTCTGTAGGTCTGGAAGGTTGGCAACCGCTGGCATATAGCATACTGTTATGTTGACAACAAAGATCAGGGAGTGAGTGAGTAGATATTATATTGTAGCACAGCTCAAATAAGCAAGTTAAAATTGAATATGAGACACTCTTGCCCATAAAAGCCCTTTAGCCATTGTTATGGCCAAGACAATTCCAAGTGTTGTTGAGGATGTGAAGCAGCTGGAACACTCATGCACTGCTGCGGGTTATGAATCTGGTTGTATCCACTTAGGAACACTGCTTGGCACTATTTACAAAAGCTGAATATACACATAATTGTTGGCCCTGCAATTCCACTCCTAGATATACCTAACCGAAGTACATACATATTTTCACCAAAAGACATGTAGAAGAATGTTCATAGCAGCACTGATCTATAGCCAAAAGTTGGAAACAGCCCAAATATCCATCAAGAGTAGAGTAGATAAATAACCTGCAGTATAATTGTATAATGGGAGACTATACAGAGATGAAAATGAATGAAATGCAACTACCTACATATAACATAGATGAATCAAACAAACATATTAAATGAAAGAAGCCAGGCACAAAAGTACAATGCCATAGGATTCTATTTACAGAAAGTTTGTGTTGGAAATCAGGATATTGATTGCTGTTGGGGTAATGACTTGAACAGGGAATGAGAATGGAGTCTGAAATTCTGAAATGTGCCATTTCTTGATCTAGTGCTAGTTTCACAGATGTACTCACTTTGTGAAAATTAAGCCATATACACGATTTGTGTACTTTATGTGTGGGAGCAAAGGGTCAACAGCAGTCCTGTACTGTTTTTCTCCCAGATCTAGACCTACCTGCCTGAGAGTACTACCAGTCCCTCGAATATGTCCCAAGATAAGGTAAATCTGGGATGTTGGGTACCAGGGCCAGACATGTGTTTTGTACACTGTGAAACCTCTGATCTGTGAGACAGCACATGGGTTGGGAGGCCTGTGAACTGCAGGCCTACATGACAGATAGAAAACCAAGGAATAAGCTTCTTTGCATCAGGATGAACACCACACATCATGGCCTCATTGCCGGCAAGCATACACTCTCCTGGCAGATGAGGAGGGACCCGAGCATCTGTGCACATGGAGAATTGGTAGGCTTCCATTGGAACTGAGGGCTGTGCATACTCTTTTTCCTGTCCTGAATCTTTCTAAACAGCTAAGTAAACGTAGTGCTGGAATAAATACGATGGTGTCTTGTGAGTTTGATTGCCACTCAAACATGCCACCAATGCAGTGGTGGGACCATGTATTGTACTCCAATTCAAAGTTTACTCAACAAAAAACATTTTTTGGCTCTTCTTGCCAAAAGGCTATTTACACTGATCCTATATTCTGCTTGGCCTCCAAGTTCACTCTGTTTTTCTGAGCTTCCCTCTCTCCTTTGACTTCCTGTCTTCTCCTTTTTAGGGCTCTCACCTACCACCAACCTCTAAACTTCCCGTCCATTCCTTATGCAGAACTATCTCATCCTTAACTAGTCAAGCCACCCACAGACAGCTCATGTCAATAACGAATACAAAGATCGGTTGCAAAACAACTCCCTCCCAAAGGGAGTTGTCTGACTACTTCTTAAGGAAATTTTTCTTTTGTTAGACAGGGAATGCTGACTCTCTGTCCATAGACGTTCCAAATCCACACATTATCTGAGTCTCAGTTACCTTCATGATTCCCGTTCCTAATTTGGTGTTTCAAACTTTTCTAAAACGTTGAAACAGAAGGAATAGAACTTGCCTACCATCACCACAGATGCTCTTAGAAGTCCCAGCTGCCACCCTGTGACCTCCAGGATGACTGACCTGTACCGCCACTCGGCTCTGTGCTCTGACTCCCTGCACTGCATTGATAGTGGTGGCAGATGCTCTATAGACACTCCCAGCATTTCAGTGTTTGGTATGTTGTTGTTTTCTTTTGAGGGGAGAGTGAGGACTACGAAGCTTAGTAAAACCCGAGAAAGACACCTTACTGCACATATTGGTACTACTTTATTTCCTGTTATAACATTAACCTTCCCTCCCTCTGCTTTTGCTGCTTAATGGTCTCATAGTCTCTTGAGCTAGACTTTCACATGATTTTACTGGAACTACAGTCTCAGTAGTAGGATCCCTCTGTCTTCCCTCCCCATAGCAGAAGACATGAGGAAAAGCAGGTGATAATCTCAGAAATGGCACAGTGTCTCAGACAAACATGTCTGAGGCCACCACTTGAGTTACCAAGATTCTTCTGGTGCCTGATTATTTCAATGCACGTTTCTTGGATACTATTGACATTCAAAGATGTCATTCTTAGAGTGGGCAAACATGATTTAAAAATCACAACTACTGACAGCCAGCAAGTTAGGATTTAAAGAGAATTATAAAACAAGTTCCTTCAGAACCACAGTGCAGGGCAGGATAGCATAAAAATAATGGGCTCCTGTTGTTAGAACCCACGGTAATGACACGTGTGCTTTCTATCATAACCTTCTTCACATGGAACTTCTGAAGCCCTCAGAATGATAAAGATCAATTTCCAATCGTTCCTACAAACAGTGCGTGAGAAATTAAGATTTTATCTTATGACTGCTGGTTGCTTAATCATGAATTCAAAACCCTGGACTTCAGAAACGAAGGAGCCTGATGTAACAATTGGTTGACTTTCTTTTGCTGCCCTCTTGTTCTTGTGGAAAAACCAAGTCATCTTCCAGTAAGGTGCAGGAGGTACTTTTTATGACAAAATAAGACTTCTCACGTTTGTCCAATGTCACATGGACAAAGTGTGAAATCTTGGAATTGAAATTCAGGCTCTGAATTGCCCCTGACAATGGCTGTTGGGTCCAAGTTCCGCTGCTATGGACTTGATTTCTTTGGATGCCAGGAATTGGAAAAAGACATGAGCAGCCATAGGGAGGTGGGTCATGCTTTATTGCAAACAAAGCAGACAACTGCCTGGTCAGTGGCACCTTATATACTCACTCAAACAAAAGAGGCCTCATGCCAATTAGTGACATCTGTGCTACATTAACATAAGTAGGTTATATAAGGGTGCGCCTGCACAGTACAGATAGTGATACTGCTGAGTCATTGCCTTTTCGAATGCGAATGGCAAATGGGCCTTTAACATCCAGTGTACTCTGGCCAGAGTCCCCACAATGGGTATCACTGGAAAGGGAAATGTTACCAGGACCTGTACAAAGAAGAATGTGGGTTATCTCCTACAACAGTGTTTAAAACTGAAATATAAGAAACTGTCTCCAAAGGTATCAGATATGTGCAACAGCAATTTGTTAAATAACATAGGGAAGACTATACAAGACAGTTCCAGACTGCTCACAGACATGCGGTTTGTAAAATGAAGGTAAGTTTCTATGAAGATCTGTGTAGATCAAAAGCATGAGATTCTGCAGGGGAGGCTTCTTTAGTCCATGAGTTGGCAAAATTTATTTTCATCTTCTGTGCATGGCTGACTGAAGTAAAGAGTGTCACTCCTCTTCAGGAAATAAATTTGTTTCACCCTTAAAGAATCCTGTTTCCATGTACCCTCAGGGGTCCTCAGGGCTATTCTTATAAATACGATAGAGCATTTTCCCCATCTTCATAAATAGGACATGAGGAATGAAGAGTTTACAAGTCCTGCTCAAACATGTAGGAAATCTGTTGTCAGAATAACATTCTTAAATGTTATAAAAAGTTTGGGATGCCTGTGATCTTGATAATGTTTCCAAGAGGCAGCAACTCTGAAAGAAGATATTCACCATCAGTGACCCACACAGCATTTCCTTTTGAGACAACTTGACGACATGATCTTCTGGGTTGGCATTCCACTCCAGTCACCAAGTTTCTGCAATCTCAGAGAGAACCCGCAGCAGCTCAGCGAATGTAGGGCGGCCTTTAGGTTTCTGGAAAAGGGAAGCAGAGGTGGTCAGCTCAGCTTCAGACTCACTCAGACACCAGTTCTGGAACTCGCCAGCACGGACCTGGGTCCAGGCTGGTTCTCCACAAATGGGAGAGAAAGATACCTTGGCAGTGGAGTGAGCTGTGATGTGAAAATGTAAGAGTAGAGAGCATTGCAAAGATAAAATGGCTAGAGCTGCAAACACTAGCCACATGTGGCTATTTAAATTTCAACTAATTCAATTAAGTCCATTTTAAAACTCAGTTTCCAGTCACACCAGCCACGCTGCACGCCTTCAGGGCCAGGCATGGCTACCATATTGGATAGCACAGACATAGCACATTTCCATCATCACAGAAGGTTCTGTTGGCCAGCACTGCCCACAATCGATGTGGATAATTTGATGTGCATGAGGTAAAGGAAGAGCGGGGAAAGAGCGGGCATCTAGAGTACTAGGCTCCCACAGGCAGCTCCTCGTGGGAGCCCACATTCTCACCAAGGCCACAGGCGGCAGGGTTAGTGGGGAGACAGACACCCTTAGCAGCTTTTGAACAATAAAAAAGCAAAAGAAGATGTGAGCTCATGTGAGAATCCTCCTGGAAATTCCAAGAATACATTGTGAAGTTTTGTAGGGGCTGAAGATCCACAGTCAGTAGAGACTATGAAACGTGTGTATCAAGGCTATTATTACCATGTTGGATCTAGAGATGCCTAAGTCCTTAGGGCTTTTAGATTACATTAAAAAGTTGTAGGCAAAATCAACTTTGCAAACAAGTACATCAACATAACCAAAACACTGCTTTAATCGTGTTCCAACTGTTATTTGAGACTGATTGTCACTTACTTGCCCCTTCTTGGTCTCCTCCCCACAAAATATAAAATTTCAATAGGTATTTTATTGTATGTATATGTATACATACATATCTATATCTATATCTATATCTATATCTATCTATCTACATATATATAAAATAGAGAAATATGCTAATTAACTGGGAGGCCATAACAGGTCAACCAGATACTAGGAGGTTGCGAGAGCAGCGTCAGGGGCAGGGAAGCAGGGGCCTCTGCACACCTGCACTGGGGAGGGCTTGATCAGCAGTGGCCGTGGCTGCTGCGGGGCCTAGAGAGCGAGGCAGGGCTGGACCGGCAATTTGAGGGTGGGTGGCGCCGTGCTATTTCGAATCGCACGCTGGGCTCTAGTACAATATATAATTCCTGAGCTATTTACAATGTTAATGCAAAGTTGCTCTTAAGACAGCTGTTTGCTACTAAAAGCCTACAAGATTCCTTGCAGAGCAGTTAGTCATATGTAAAATATTTTCATACACCAGGTATCTTTATAAAATTAATACTTTGCTGGATATGAACAACCACATCACTCTTGAAATACTGAATTTTCCAGTGTTTGTGGACTGGAAATCAAGTGGTTTCTTTTTCAGCCAGGAGGAAACTCCTCACCCAGCTGTGGTTTTTCTGGGCTGAAACTATCAGCTGGAAAGAGAGGAGCTAACACCATCACTGGGGAGTCTGATATGACAGGAGAGGTGTGTTGAATCAATGCCCAGAAAAGACAGTAGTGAGACATAATCCCCTCTGGCTTTATTTTTAAGCTTATCATTTTAAGAAAAAGAGAAATTGGGCTCCCTAAAGATCATTTCCTGAGTAGAAGTTCCTGGCACCCTCTCTGCCTTCATTCTGTTCTGGTTTAATCTCTCTACCAAGAGTCCTGAGTGCCCCAAGAGAGATGAAACCCACTACTTTTAGCCTTAGAAAAGCAAGACAAATTAGTAGAGCGAAGTAAGTAAAAACACCATCCTTCTCTCTCAATGTGGAAGTTTGAAAAACCTGATTCTACCCTTTAGTTCCCACCCACCAGTTCCTAAAAGGTGTAAACCAGCTAATCTCTGAGGCTTTATTAGCAAGACTTTCTGCAGGAACCAATCTCAGAAAGATAAGACTTGGAAAATATCCTGAATTCCTCAGATGAAAGGCCATTGTTAAAAACAAAATAGATTAATGACTTTGCAGTGGGAGTGTCAGAGAGAAATAGTGCTTCTGGCTCTCAGGGGTCATTCCCAAGGAACAGACACCTTTTCCTGCCATGATGGGGTCCTGCGGTGAGGTATGTGATACATGGGCCTGCTCTCCGATGCTGGGGCTGCCAACCTTCACGGGAAAGTGAGGGACACTCACCTCATGCCAGCAGCGGTACATGACTTCGTAGATGGACATTGGTGCCAGGCGAGGGCGGTACAACCTGAAGCCTTTAGAAATGGCTTCCACAACTTGTAAATTTGACTTATTTTCAAAAGGCATTCTCCCTTCTGTAAAAATTTCCCACATCAGAACGCCTGCGAAGATAATGCACGAGAACCAGAGGTTAGAGAGAAATGGTTACTTAGAACTGAAAGAACTGTCTCAAACTCTACGGCATTATCTTCCTCTTCCAGTCTTTGCACAATAACCACGCAGAATGAGAGCGGGCCCATCTAGGGAGCAGATGGTGTGCATCTCAGTTTTCGAACAGGCCTGTAACCTGAAAATGTCCCAGTTGGAAACAATGTCTTTCCTTTTCCATTGGCCTTGTCTGCCTCCCTATTGGAAGAAAATGCTGGCAGCATTTTCCTTTGTAAGTATTCTCATGCCCCCACACCCTGAAATCGATAAACCTTTTGGCCATTGCACAGAAAATGACAGACTTGTCTGAGGCTCTGCTGCCTGCTAAGACCAAGAGTTTACTAGCTAGCAGACGGCATTCATCCCCCCTCCAACACTGGAAGTTAGACTGCTGGGTTGAGCCAAAGACTATCTAGCAAGGGCAGGTGTTGATTGATTAACTGAATTCATGAAGTTTCATGAATCAATCAGTTAATCAATCAAGACTATCAACATAAGCAGGTGTTGATTGATTAACTGATTGATTCGTGAAACTTCTTCAGGTCTCCCAATTTGAGTTTATTTAATAATTCACTTATTCTACAAATTTATATTCGGTATTGAGTAAGAGGCCAGGCCTATGCTAGAGCCAGAGGGTCCTTAAGAATGACACCACTCCAGGTGCTCAAGAGCCTCACTTGTCCAAGGGGCTGAAGAGAGACAAGTGGGCAGGTAAAACTCCAGGCGTTCTCATTGTTCTGCAGCCACGTGATGAGGCCCTTGGGTTGCTATCCATCAGTCTCAGAACATAACTCTCTAGTAGAGCTTAAAATGTCACCTGCCAAGACTACCACATGTCAGTGGAGAGCTAATGAGATCAATGACATGAGTTTAACCTTATTGTGACAATAAAATTCACACGCTGCTGAGGATATAGCTGTTCCTCCAAACCCAAGAAGCCGTCCAGGAAAGTCTGGGTGAAAGAGAGTAGATAACCACACATTTGTTGCCACTCTTTGAAAATCATTTAAAAGAACAGACTCCATTGGGCATAGGGCTACAGCAGGCGTCCTCAAACTACGGCCCGCGGGCCACATGCGGGTGTTTTTGCCGTTTTGTTTTTTTACTTCAAAATAAGATATGTGCAGTGTGCATAGGAATTTGTTCATAGTTTTTTTTTTAAACTATAGTCCGGCCCTCCAACGGTCTGAGGGACAGTGAACTGGCCCCCTGTTTAAAAAGTTTGAGGACCCCTGGTCTACAGTGTCTCTTTCTCAGTGAAGAACATTACCCAATATAAATATTGATTGACAGATCCCAAGGAGGCCTATGTCTAAATTCTATAAAATTTGACGGTAATGAAGTAAATTAGGGCATGTTGCTTAGCAGTTAGACAATGAAGTTTATTAATCACATTCGAAAGTCAATGACCCCAGAAGATCAGTTTTCCTTACAAGTCTCTGTGGTGTGGACGTGTCGGCTGAGTTTGTTTTCTAGGTCAGAAGACTCTCTACCCTCTTACGGTTTCACAGCAAGTGCTCATTGGGAAAGGAAAAGATCCAAAAGGCAGACTTATGTCAGAGGATGAAGGACACCAGTTGCCAAAGACAGCCTGGGTGTGTTCAGAACACTTAAGACAGAAAGCAACTGTTTTCAAATGCTGCATCCTGTTAGGAAATCAAACTTTTAGGAGACTGGCCTATTTTATGACAGAAAGCTCCATTAAAAAGACATTAAATTCACTCACCAAATGACCAGACATCAGATTTGCTGCTGTACTTGTTGAAATGGAAAACTTCCGGAGGGGACCACTTGACTGGGAACTTGGCTCCAGAGGAACTGATGTATTCATCATCCAAAACGTACCTACGGCCACCAGATTGCAAAGCACATTGTGTTCTGTGTTACCTCCAAGTTCTGTTTACTTCAAGTCCCTTCAGTGAAGTCAGTTCTAGAAGACAACGTGTTTTACCCCCCAAAAGTTCTGCATACCCTCCCTTTTTGTCTTCAAAGTGGGAAAGCGGTCCTTAGAGTGTTTCTTTTCCAAGCCAAGCCTCAATTTTGTTTATTTTACTTGGGTCTCAGAAAACCATAGCCATGCTTCAGTCCAAAACATACCCTACTTATTGTGCTAGTTACAATAAAATCTGCAAAGAAGTGTGCTGAATGGTCTAGCAACCAAGGTTATAAAAAGGAGATAAAAATAAATATATAATAAAAAAGAAATTCACAGCTGAATGTCTTCTTGTCTTTCTGCATATTTTTTTGTGGGACAGAGAAGGGAGAAATGAAAGTATTTGAACATAATATATTTGAGGTAGAAAATTTCTAGTGCATTAAAATGACCCTATAGGGAAAGAAATCAATAATAGCTACCACCTCCTTTAAAAAATAACAAAGAAATTAAACCCTCTCTCTTTTTTGAGAATCCAATAATCTCTTTTTTGGGTATTTGCAGAAATATCCAAGAATGGGCATCTGGAGAGAAGAGAGGATCATTAACATGTGCTATGTAGCCTCTTGTCTTGAGTATGTAGTATAGTATTTTTACATTTATTTATTAATGCTTCCCCACATTGCACTTCTTTTCCTCACATACTCTATCTCACCTCACCTTTAAGGTCTTCACTGAACCAGAAGTCATTCTACTAAAGGGAAAGAATGAATCATAGAAAACAAAATGGAAACAAACATTTTTCATAGCTTTTGAGTTTCTAGAGAAGGTGAAGGATGGAATTATTAAAATATTTGGGAGAATGGCTCATTTGGGAGAATAAGAGTGAGACCTACCTCCATCACCACTACTATCTGCCCCTCTAGAAAAGGCCCCTTGAGCCAGGAAGTAGGTAGAAATAGTAGACCTCAGTGGCGGGGGCTGAGGTAGAGAACTGACCCTGCACCCTACATGAGCTGCCCTAATGACATAGCAGAGAAAGAAGACCCCACTTCACCACAACAGGTTAGTGGGATTCAAAAGCAAAACGGAACCTGTGCCTTCTTTCCCAGGTGGAGCCCAGGAAAGGCAGAAAGATCACAGAGAACAAGAAGCTCTGGATGTGCCTAGGGAAATGGGGCCTTAGAACATCAGCTGTGAAGGAATCTTGCAGACAGAAACTCAGGATGAGTCAGTGGCCACCTGTGTGGATGGCCAGCCAAGCACAAAACAAGAGGATGGTGACTGCAAGGAAGCCCGTGTCAATGGACAATAGACAATAACAAGGAGCGGACAGGCCATCTCCCTTCCAGTACTATGGCCCCAAGAAACACACAGAACTGGGATTTGGGCCCTGATGAGAGTCAAGGAGAAACCGTAAATTGACTGAAATTAAATTTTTAGCAACCTGAAGGAAAGGGTCCAGAATATAAACTGCAAGGAGTTATAAAGAATATGGTTAGCCGAAACCGGTTTGGCTCAGTGGATAGAGCATCAGCCTGCGGACTCAAGGGTCCCAGGTTCGATTCTGGTCAAGGGCATGTACCTTGGTTGCGGGCACATCCCCAGTAGGGGGTGTGCAAGAGGCAGCTGATCGATGTTTCTCTCTCATCGATGTTTCTAACTCTCTATCCCTCTCTCTTCCTCTCTGTAAAAAATCAATAAAATATATTTTAAAAAAAAGAATATGGTTAGATTTTTTACACTATTGAGCTGTAGACTTAAAGTCAACTCCTACGGCAGATAATAGGGATGTATGATGATGACATAGAAAAATCAGAACTGAGCAAACAAATTTATTATTTTTTCTTTCAGAAATATAGCCATACACATACACACACACACACACACACACACACACACACACACACACTAGTGGCCTGGTGCACAAAATTCGTGCATGGGAGGGGGGCGTTCCCTCAGCTAGCCTGCACCCTCTCCAATTGGGGACCCCTTGGGGGATGTCCGACTGCCACAGGGATCGGTCCTAAATCGGCAATCGGACATCCCTCTCACAATCTGGGACCGCTGGCTCCTAACTGCTCACCTGCCTGCATGCCTGATTGCCCCTAACCCCTATGCCTGCCTGCCTGATCACCCTTAATCTCTCTGCCTGCCTGCCTGATCACCCCTAACTGCCTCTGCCTGGCTGCCTGATCACCCCCAACTGCCCTCCCCTGCCAGCCCGATCATCCCCAACTGCTCTCCCCTGCTGGCCTGATCCCCCTAACTGCCCTCCCCTGCTGGCCTGATCCCCCTAACTGCTTTCCCCTGCCAGCCTGATCCCCCTTACTGCTCTCCCCTGCCGGCCTGATTGCCCCTAACTGCCTCTGCCTCGGCCCTGCCACCATGGCTTTGTCTGGAAGGTCTCCAGAAGGTCTTCCGGTCTAATTAGCATATTACTCTTTTATATATATATATATGCTTCTTTCTTAATCTTACACATATAATGAGTAGACTGAGAAATTACTCTTAATTTTAATATGTCACAGTTTTATTTATTTATTTATTTACTTATTTAATATATTTTATTGATTTTTTACAGAGAGGGATAGAGAGTTAGAAACATCGATGAGAGAAACATCGATCAGCTGCATCTTGAACACCCCCTACTGGGGATGTGCCTGCAACCAAGGTACATGCCCTTGACCGGAATCGAACCTGGGACCCTTGAGTCCGAAGGCCGATGCTCTATCCACTGAGACAAACCGGTTTCAGCATAATATGTCACAGTTTTATTAATGATGATATATGAAAAGAGATCAGAATAGCCCACAGTATCCATTTACCTCACAGTTAAAATTGGTGCATGTCCTAAAGTGGGTCAGCAGGCCATACAGCCACATTAACGGGGGGGAAAAGCAAAGCCAATAACATCTTTCAGTTTGTCAGTAGACAAGTACAAGATTTTCTCTTATGAGTAAACAATAGCAAATTATATTATGTACCTTGTCATTCCGAAGTCCGAAATTTTTACTATACTTGTAGAACTGACCAAACAATTTCTTGCCGCCTATAAAAGAAGAAGAGAACCTGAGTTTGAATATAAGTTTTTCTTTCGAGTTTCTACTCTCCTTTTCCTTAGTTTATTTGGGCCCCAGCCTACTTCTCTATGTGGTCAGCCTGTTATTTTTATGGTGGCACCTGTGGTGGTTGATGTATGTGACTTGGCATATCTGCCCTCACATGGGAGATTTTAATGATTCTTCAAAGAAAGAACAAAAAAGTGAAAAGAAATTGTAACACTTTTTAAAGATTTTTTAATATTTTTAAAAAGTATCCTTGATAAATATGAAGATGAACTCAATCTTAATGAGGGAATCCTCTTAAATAAAGATGGTAAGCTATGAATCTTGACATAAAAAATAGTGTGTATTTTAAAATGTATCTTAAATAAAAAGAAGGCTCAATATACATGACAAATAAGGGATAGTCATTACATATCTTTGGGACATATCATTGCTAATAAAAATTGAGGACTTGTATTTTAAAACTTACATCTCATTGAATATAACTATTTATAATGATACTTTCACATCCTATATAATAAAGAGGTAATATGCAAATTGACCATCACTCCAACACACAAGTTGGCCGCCCCCATGTGGACACAAGATGGCTGCCACAAGATTGCTGGCTGGGGAGGGCAGATGGGGGGGACCAGGCCTGCAGGGGAAGGCAGTTAGGGGTGACCAGGCCTGCAGGGGAGGACAGTTAGGGGCAACTGGGCCGGCAGGGGAGCAGTTAAGCGTTGATCAAGCTGGTAAGGGAGTGGTTAGGGGGTGATCAGGCTGGCAGGCAGAAGCAGTTAGGGGCAATCAGACAGGCAGGCAGGCGAGTGGTTGGGAGTTAGCAGTCCTAGATTGTGAGAGGGATGTCTGACTGCCCGTTTAGGCCCAATCCCACTGGACATCCCTTGAGGGGTCCCAGATTAGAGAGGGTGCAGGCTGGGCTGAGGGACACACCCCCATGCACGAATTTCATGCACCGGGCCTCTAGTTTCTTAATATTACCACAGTGAACTAAATATAGGGCTATATAATGCAAAGATGATCTATCTGCTGCCAATCATTCTATTTTCAGTCAACCTAATCAAGAAAATTATTATTTAGGTTAGTTTGATAGAATTTTTCTCTTATCAAATTTTTGTGGTGTAGTTAGTCCTAAAATAAAAGCAAGAACCTTGAAATGGTTAAGTCAGAAGGAGCCAGTTGGAAAGATGTTGACAAGGGCTGGCAATCTCAAATACAGACCACAAGGTAAGCCCTTGACAGGGAAAGACTCGTTGTTAGCTAATATATTTTAAGTGGTATCTAGGTGGATAAAATAGAACACAAAAGAAAACAATGAAGAGATGAAGGAAAACAATGAAGGAAGGTCTGCAAGAAGACCCTTGGAGCAAAGAGAATGATCAGAACTGTCACCTGAGTTTTAAATTCTAACCCTCATCGGGAAAGACTAACCTGCAGAGTTTAGGAAGGTGAGCTAGGTGGAATGGATGCCAAATCCATCCACTTCAAAATCTGCTTGATAGCTACTTGGTACTAGACACTGGGGCATATTCCAGGAGGAATGAAAAAAGAATGGTTCTGCTATGTAATAACAATAGTTAGCATTGCTAAGCTCTTCTCTGAGCCAAGCACTGAGTTAAGTGTTTATTCATATTAATTCATGTAACCCTCCTAATAAGCCTACATGAGGGAGGTGCTTATAATCAACACCACTTTACTAGTTAACTAGCTTCTTAGCTGGTAAGAAACAGAGGCGGATTTCAACCCAGGCAGCCCAGCTCTGGAGCAGTGGTTCTCGATCTTGACTGCACAGGGGACTTTCCAGGACATGTTTCAAAAAATATTGATGGCAGGATTCCACTCCCAGAGATCCTGGTTTAATCGGTCTGGGGTATGATCTGGGTATTGTGATGTTTAAAAGCTCCTAGGCCTTGATCTCCAGGAATTTAGAGTCTAGCATTTGTGTAAACAATAAAAACAATTAGGAAGTAGAAATAATAAAATAATAAATTCCATGAATTCTAAGCCATGTAGGAAAAGCAATGGTGTCCTGGGGCCAATGAAATTATGCCTCCTATATCTCTCCAAAATATTTCAGCCGGAATGATGAATAATATGGTCATTCTGGTCATGGTGATGGGAGTACAGGATTACCTCTAGGAGACAATAGCAGGGATTTCTCACAGAATGCTCGTCGGAGTTCTTTTTGGGCTTAGAAATTAGACATGGAAGGGCATAGAAGGAACAGTATGAATACCATGAACAAATATGGAGTAGCTAGAAAATGTTTTTCAAGGGGAATAAGCAAAGCCAGAAAGCAGACTATCAGTATTTGGGGCAAGATAAGCCTTGAATCTGTTTGTATGTTTGTTTGTTTGTTTGTTTGTTTGTTTACTTGGACTATTCTGAACATTACAAAACAGAATGGCTTAGTATTTCTAGTCCTCTCGTTAATGTCGGTAATGCTGATGCAATCCTGTTAGAACCAAACCACGCCCACACGGGGTGGTTTCATACCCTGAGTGAGAACCACTGGAGCATGTTCTTAGCTATTGTATCTCTGGCAGAGGTCTTGGCATTTACTAGGTACTCAATGCCTATTTGATTACTGGAAGGAAGGGAGGGAGGGAGGGAGGGAAGGAGGGAGGGAGGAAGGAAGGAAGGAAGGAAGGAAGGAAGGAAGGAAGGAAGGAAGGAAGGAAGGAAGGGGAAAGAGTGAGAGAGGAAAGAAAAGTGAATTAGTTTTATTGCATGGTGGTTGATTAGTTTAAGGCATATTTAAGGTAGCACCTTACTTGGCTACAGCATCAACTGGGCAATTAAAAATAAAGCTACATTCCTAGAAGTGGGATCACTGGGTCAAATGGGAGTTCCATTTTTAGTTTTTTGAGGAAACTCCATGCTGTTCTCCACAGTGGCTGCACCAGTCTGCATTCCCACCAGCAGTGCACGAGGGTTCCTTTTTCTCCGCATCCTCACCAGCACTTGTCAATTGTTGATTTGTTGATGATAGCCATTCTGACTGGTGTGAGATGGTACCTCATTGTTGTTTTGATTTGTATCTCTTGGATGATTACTGACTTTGAGCATGTTTTCATATGTCTCTTGGCCTTCCTTATGTCCTCTTTCGAAAAGTATCACCAATCAGAAAGGATATATGCACTCCTATGTTCATAGCAGCACAATTCACCATTGCTAAGATTTGGAAACAGCCTAAGTGCCCATCAGCAGATGAGTGGATTAAAAAACTGTGGTACATCTACACAATGAAATACTACACTGTGGTAAAAGAGAAGGAATTCTTACCGTTTGCAACAGCATGGATGGAACTGGAGAGCATTATGCTAAGCAAAATAAGCCAGTCAGAGAAAGATAAATATCACATGATCTCGCTCATATGTGGAATATAATGAACAACATAAACTGATGAACGAAAACAGATCCAGAGACAGAGAAGCATCGATCAGACAGTCAAACCTCAGAGGGAGGTAGAGGCAGGTAAGGGGGAGAGATAATATATGTGAATATATTATAAATAGTATAAACCAAGGTAAAAGGACTTGTATGCATGCATATAAGCCTAACCAATGGACACAGACACCAGCGGGGTGAGGGCATGAAGGAGGTTGCGGGGGGGGGGGGGGGGGGCGGCAATGGGGGAATAAGGACACATATGTAATACCTTAATCAATAAAGAAAAAATAAAGACAATAAATAAATAAATAAATAAAGTTACACTTCCGAACAAATTGCATGAAGAAGAAAATGCTTTAAAATTAAGCCAGCATATGCATTATTCAAAGTATCAAAAGTCCTAAATTGTCATGTCCTTCTGAACATAAGTATGCTACACGAAATAATCAGCGAAATTGCACCACACTTACTAAGTCCCTGTGAATGAAGCAGTTCCTCTCCAGATACTCCATCCCTTCACATATGTCCTGGCACATGCTCAGCAGCATCTCCTTCCTGAGCTTCCCTTTCCTCTCCCTGAGGTAGTTCAGCAGGCAGCCGTTCTCCATGAACTCCGTCACGATGTAGAGGGGCTTCCGCTGGATGCACACTCCGTAGAGCTGAACCAGCCGCGAATGGGATAGTTTCCTGTGGCAGAAACACATGCACAGGGAACGGAACCGTGTTTGCATGGTGAAGTGTTTGGACTCTCTGGGATCATCTGCCATCTCTACAACATTTTCTTCACCGAGATACGATCAAAAGGAACCCAACCACAGAGGAAGTCGTGCAGTTTCCTGCCCACTGTCTGTGCTAAGAAAGTGGGGTGGAGAGTAAGCAGGCTGCCTAAGTCACTGTAGATACAGACTATTACATGCCCCATATTCTATGTTTTCTCCTTTCCATTTCGTATGCTTTTTGCTTCCTTATTACAGCTGCTCTTTGCCCAGATCTTGCAGAATTTCTGTTCGTTGAGTTTCAACCTTCTTAACTGTAGCTGCTCAGACAAAAAATTCTGGACAGGCAGGAGGGACAAAAGAGTGATTGATGCATACAAAAAGAAAATTGAATAATAAGAATGTATTTCAATGAAATTATATGTAAATAATAAGGGCTAGGATTTTAACTAAAAATCTTCATTATCAATGTTAATTACCCCTGGAGAAGAAACACTTAGGGAGGCAAGAAGATTAGGGTGTTTGCAGTTTTTTACCTTATACATTTCTGTGTAATATGAACTTACAATGCTAAAACTTTTCTTTCAAAATCTAAATTATTTTGGCATGAAGATATGATGATGTAGAAATAAAGAATAAAATGAGATACAAGTTAAAAAGTTCTTTAAAAATTAAAATTACTATACATATATTTTTATGATTATAAATAAAATTAGTTCATATATCTCCATATAATATATTGCCACCAATAAGCTACACCCAGAAACACAAAACCGTAGTTCAACAACTAAAATGAAGAATCCCTTAAAGGCGATGCAGAGCTGAAATGATTTAAAGAAAATGTAATGCCCCTGATCCAAAGAGCTGAATTCAAGTTTTATCTCCTATTGGCTGCCTGACCAGACAGCTTATTTAAACTTCCTTAACCCCAGTTTTCTTCACATGGAGATGACAAAACCTATCCTTCTTCTTTGTGAACAATAAATGAGATCACGTATGTGAATATATTATAAATAGTATAAACCAAGGTAAAAATATGTAGGTAACTTTTTACTTTAATAAGCTTTTTATGGGCTTACGTTGTCTAAGATGGAAAAGACTGGTTTTATTTAATTCTTCTAAATTACCTTTAGCACATGCTCTGGAAGCCTCATGTGTGTGGGCTCCCACATTAGGCTCCATCTCCAAATATAGTGATTAAGAGCCCAGAAGAGATTTGAAGTTGTTCTTTTACTGCAATGGAGCAGCTACACAGAATGCTAACAGTTTTGGTTAACAGCTATAAGATCTGGCCTATAGTAGTTGCCCAATAAATGTTTGTTGATCATTATGTTAGTTAATTGAAGATCATGGCTTTTGTGCCCAAACAGTTCATAGTTCTGATTTCAATTAGAAACTCTACCAATGTTTTGTTGTGGGACTGTAGGCAAATTAGATAAGTTTACAAAATTTCCTTTTTCTCATCTATAAAATTTGGACCTAAATGGAATCTACCTCATAGAATTATGAGGATTCATTAACTTATTCAGCAGTCCACAAATATATTTTGAACCACATGCTAGTCATCATTTTAGGCACTCACCAGGTTGTAGAAGAGAGATAAATAAGCTCCTATTATTATGGAGCTTACGTTCTAGTGGAGGGGAAACAAAACAAATACATATGAAGCTTTGGAGTAGTGACAAGGGCTTTGATCAAACTAGCACAAGGTGATATAATAGAAAGCATTTGGGGATGGGTATGCCAATTAAACGGGGTAGTCAGGGAAGACTTCCTGAAGGAGGTGACATTCAAACCACACACTTATAAAAAGGAGGTAATGTGTATATCCTATCTAATAAAAGAGTAATATGCAAATTGACCATCACTCCAACACACAAGATGGCTGCCCCCATGTGATCAAAGATGGCTGCCCCCATGTGGACACAAGATGGCCGCCACAAGATGGCCAGCATGGAAGGGCAGTTGAGAGGGACTAGGCCTGCAAGGGAGGGCAGTTGGGGGTGATCAAGCCTGCAGGGGAGCACAGTTAGGGTGACAAGGCTGGCAGAGAAGGGAAGTTGGGGGTGACCTGGCCTGCAGGGAAGGGCAGTTGTGGGGGACCCAGGCCTGCAGGGGAGAGCAGTTGGGGGGGACCAGGCCTGCAGGGGAGGGCAATTAGGGGTGACCAGGCCTGCAGGGGAGGGAAATTGAGGGGGACCAGGCCTGCAGGGGAGGGAAGTTGGGGGGGACCAGGCCTGCAGGGGAGGGCAGTTGGGGGGGACCAGGCCTGCAGGGGAGGGCAGTTAAGGGCAAACAGGCTGGCAGGGGAACAGTTAGGCATCAATCAGGCTGGCAGGGGAGTGGTGAGGGGGTGATCAGGCTGGCAGGCAGAAGCGGTTAGGGGCAATCAGGAAGGCAGGCAGGCAAGCAGTTGGGAGCCAGCAGTCCTGGATTGTGAGAGGGATGTCCAACTGCCCGTTTAGGCCCGATCCAAGTAGGATCGGGCCTAAACGGGCAGTCGGACATCCCTTGAGGGGTCCCAGATTGGAGAGGGTGCAGGCTGGGCTGAGGGACACACACTCCTGTGCACGAATTTCATGCACCGGGCCTCTAGTTACCATATAATATGCACATATACAATATAAGTATATTACCAAGCTGTATATGCTTGCCAGATAGAGCTCAATGTGTGTCAGCTTAATTTTTTTTAAGATGAATGTATTTTCATTCCACAGTTAGAAGTCAGAAGGGAGCCTTCCTGCCTCACTTAAAAAAAAAAAATTAGGAGCCCTGGCCAGTATGGCTCAGTTGGTTGTGCGTCATCCCATGCACCAAGAACTAAATTGCTTGGGATAACAAAACAGAATCTAGGTAATCTGGGTTTTCTTCTTCACCACATCGTTGTTCCTTTTAAGTAAATGTTGAACAAATACTTAAAGTTGATTTGATTTGTGTCACATTATCAGCCTGTCCTGGTCCAGGCCAGTTTATGGACGTAAAACACAGCCACATATTCAGCTGAGTCAAAATCCTGATCTGTGAGGGTCTACAAAAAGTCATTTCTGTTAAAGCTCAGTTCTTTTCTTTTTTCATTCGATTTCATTAATTTTTTTTTCTCAAGGTAAAATTTATTTTTATAATCTTTAATTTTGAAAGTATTACATAGCTCCTCCTTTTTCCCCCATTAACCTCTTCCAGCCTGCTCCCATCCTCTCTAAAGTTCAGAATTCTTATATCTTCTGAAAGCAAATACTTTATCCTTATATTACTATAAAGACAAAGTCAACATTTTTGCTTCTGAGAAAATGAACAAAAAGTGCACTTATTAAGCCCTATTATTGAAGCAAAGAGAACACGCATTTTTGTCACTTTCCTAGATTATCTCAATTAATCCACACATTGGTCCATTGAGGTAGGTATTACTATCACCATTTTATAGGTGAGGAAATTGACAGGCTTGGAAAGGTGAACTGACTCACCCAGGCCACACAGAGGTTAAGCAATTTGCCCAAGTCACACAACTAGCTTGGGCAGAGTTGTGACAAATCAGGTGTGACTGACTCCAAAATCCATGTTCTTTCCATGATACCAGGGTGTTGTAAGACATTTGTCTGGGTATTCTTTATGCTTACGTCATCACTTTGGCCTCCTCAATGAAATCCTCCTCAGACATGGAGCCTTCGTTGATGGCCTTGATAGCTACCTGGAGATGTGCTCGCCATTCACCTAAATGGACCACACCGAACTGACCGCTTCCGATCTCCTTTACAAAAGCCAACTCAGATGGATCTATCTCCCACTTTTCTGAAAAGTAAAAAAATAAAATAAAATAAAAATTCATGTTATAAGTAGGGAAAAGCTTGCTAAAATTTTAGAGCTAGAAAAGATTTAGGGATCACCTAGATCTCGTCTCTTATTTTATAGAGAGGTTAAAAAGTTTATACATGATTGAAGAGGGCCTACAATCATTTTTAATATTCTCATTGTGGTTTAAATGTGTAATTCCAGAATTCAAGTTTAAAAATACAAGCTTGTGGCCGAGACAGGTTTGGCTCAGTGGATAGAGCATCGGTCTGCGGACTAAAGGGTCCCAGGTTCGATTCCAGTCAAGGGCATGTACCTTGGTTGTGGGCACATCCCCAGTGGGGGGTGTGCAGGAGGCAGCTGATCGATGTTTCTCTCTCATCGATGTTTCTAACTCTCTATCCCTCTCCCTTCCTTTCTGTAAAAAAAATCAATAAAATATATATTTTTAAAAAAATACAAGCTTGAGCCCTAGCTGATTTGCTCAGTGGATAGAGCGTCGGCCTGTGGACCAAAGGGTCCCGGGTCTGATTCCAGTCAAGAGCATGTACCTCAGTTGCAGACTCCTCCCCAGCCCAGGCCCTGGTCAGGGCTCATGCAAGAGGCAACCAATCGATGTGTTTCTTTCACATTGATGTTTCTCTCTGTCTTTCCCTCTCTCTTCTACTCTCTCTAAAAAAAAAGAAAAAAGAAATTAAATCAATGGAAAAAAATATGCTTGGGTGAGGATTTTTTTTTTTTTAAGTAGAAAAACATACAAGCTTGAGCGTTAGCTGGTTTGGCTCAATGGATAGAGCATCAGCCTGTGGACTGAAGGGTCCTGGGTTCAATTCCAGTCAAGGGCACAGGGCATGTACCTTGGTTGCAGGCTCAATTCCCAGCCCCAGTTGGGGCGCATAGGAAAGGCAACCAATTGATGTGTCTCTCTCACATCGATGTTTCTCTCTCTCTCTGTCTCACCCCCTCTCTTCCACACTTTCTAAAAATCATTGGAAAAATATCCTCAGGTGAGGATTAACAAAAATACAAGCTTGACTTACTTGGAGGAGAATTATAGACATTAAAACATGCTTTCTCTTTTCAGAGAGAGCCAGGATAAAACATAGTTCTGTGCCTTTCTAAGCTAAACCTACCAAAACTAGATCTGGGACCTGAAATATCCGTGTCCAAAGTCTGCTTTTGTCCTAGTGAGTAAACTTGTGAGACAAAGTTTGGGCTTCCCTCCCCCATTTCAGTTCCTTCTACTGGATATTCCCATTCCTAAAGGGCTTTTCTGCCTTGAAAAAGTCCTCTTTAGGAAAAAGTCTAATCAATACATCTGATAAATATATCCAATGTTAAGATTCTAACCCACATATATATATATATATAAGTGTATGTTTGAAGTGACATTTACATTACTACATATTTCTCATCCTATAGAAGCAAGTCAGGGGGAAAAATGTTTTTTTTAAAAACCTCTTGAAAACTCGAAGTATCAAATCTTTTGAATCTCTTTTTATATAGCAATACCACCATCTGCTGGAACTTTAAAGTAATGCATTTAAACGAATCGTAAGAGCTTATGGTTCTTACAGCTTAGCAAAGTGCTCTCCCTCCCAATAGCAAGTGTGTAAGAATGCCTATTCAGAATATAAATAAATCAATTAGAAAAAGTAGATAATCCTATTTTTAAGGGTTAAAAAACCTGAACTTACTTTTTTTTGTAATCATTTTTACTTAACTGCAATCTATTTTTTTAATATACTTTTATTGATTTCAGAGTGGAAGGGAGAGGAAGAGAGAGATAGAAACATCAATGATGAGAGAGAATCGTTGATAGGCTGACTCCTGCACGCCCCCTACTGAGGATCAAGCCTGCAACCCAGGCATGTGCCCTTGACTGGAATAAACCCGGGACCCTTCAGTCCATAGGCCGACACTCTATCTACTGAGCCAAACCAGTTCAGCCAAAATAGGGTTGAACTTATTTTCCTCACAAAAGAGAATACCCAAATGGCCACTAAACCTATGAGAACTTGATCAAAATAATTAGTCATCAGAGAATTGCACATTTAAACCATAATGAGATACCACTACACACTTACCAGACTGGCTAAAGTGAAAATAAAACAAGACAAAAACAAAAACCACAAGAATGCCAAATATTGGCAAGGGGGGAGGTATGGAGCAGCTGGAACTCCGTATACTGTTCATTGAAATGTAATTTCGTTAAGCTCTTTGGAAAACTGATGAAATCTAAGTGCATACCCTATGACCCAGAAGTTCTACCCTTAAGTATATAACCAACATTGGAGTATAAATGTGTACTGAACTTCTTCAAAAGACATGCAAGAATATTCATAATATACTAGTAGCCCATTTGCAGGAAGAATCCTGCAAGTGGCCGCTGCGGCCGTGTGCGCTGCCGCCGTCGTTGCAGCCAATGCGCCTGCACCCGCGCGCCGCTGCCGCCCCGCCCCGCCCCGCTCCGTCCCGCCCGGGCTTTCCCTCTGGCAGCCATCTTGCTTTCCGCTTTTCCTCCCTCTTCCTTCTAAGTTGTCTTCAGGCTTCACTCCTCCCTCCCTCAGCATATGCAAATTAACCGCCATCTTTGTTGGGTAATTTGCATACTCGCCCTGATTGGCTGGTGGGCATGGCTTGGGCATAGCAAAGGTGTGGTCAATTTGCATATTACTATTTTATTAGGTAGGATGAGACAAAAATTGGTTATAACCCAAATGGGCATCTAAAAAAAATCCATTGTGATATAGTCACGCCATGCAGCACCACACAACACAATGAAAATGGACCAACTATACCCAATACCATGAGTGAGCTGAGGTATGGACTGAGAGAAAGATGCCAGGCACAAAAGAACACATGGTGTCCAATTCCATTTTTAGTAAAGTAGTCAAAATCAGGCAAAACTAACTGAGCAATAGACTAATAAATTGTGCACTGTTCTGGATGTCAAAAATTGACTTTAGTTTAAAAAAATTAAACAGGGCCACTGTAACTTAAATTGCTAATGGTGGAACTTTTATTATACATAGTATTTATGGGCAAAGAAAGAATCCAGGTACCCATACCATCCTGAAATCACTCTTCCATCTCAATTAACATAGAGACCCTGAGTCCTGGTTATCTATTACACAATATAATTGTGTTATTATTTTTCCCAGTATATTCTGAGTCCCACTAATGAGAAAATTTAAAGGAATAAAGCATCGCCAAATTGATATATGGGATTCTTTGTCTCTATGTATTCTCACAGGTTTGCAAATAATCCATTTGCTGGTTAAAATCAAATTTTGTCCAGATTTTGTGCTGTTTAAAAAAAGGGATGAGGACACTTTTAGAAGCTCATTTTAACAGGTTCTCCTGGGGAGCATCATTTGCCAGACACCCATGTAACCAGAGAACAACAGCCCAAACACTCAAATGAAAAGAACTATAATTTATCAAAAGGGCTCTTAATAGTAAAATTGGGGGTAAAAGTGAAACATTTCCCCCCAAAGTTTAAATTGCCCTTAGGAGGTGCATATAATTAAACATCTCAGAAGGGGGATTTAAACTTTGAGAGGGAATGTAACTCAATAGACATCTCATCGACTGAGAACTTAAAGAACATGGAGGGAACTTGGGGTACATTCTTTACTGGACCTGAGGCTTTACTGGAGCACATGTGTACACCTTACCATAGCTAAAACCAGCGGTGGCTGGCAAACAGCTGCCCATCAGCCCAACTGGGTAGCGGAGACGGGACATGAGACCTAGGGAGAAAGAGAAATCAGCATCTCAAGCCTAGTTACTAATATAAACAACATACTAAATGATAGTACCATTCTTTACATAAATAAGGCACTATTCCACTTCGTCTGTTTGCTTATTTTTTCCCATTTGAAAAACATTTTTCCATTAAATAATATATTCTCATTGAACACAAATTAAAGAATTCAAGAACATATAAAGATGAAATAAAGATCCCTCACAAAATATTAACATCCAGAGAAATACTACTGATGAACATCTTTGTAAAAATCTCTACATGCGTATTTGAAAGACTATACACATCCAATACATTTTACAGAAATTTAAATGTCTTGCTATAGGTTTATACAACCAACATGTAACTGATATATACCAATGACGATAAACAGACCTTAAAGTTATTTCCAAGATTTCCCTATTGTAAAATATGCTGTATGATCTTGTATGCCCCTCTCAACTTATCGCCTTAGGAGAAATTCCTTAAAATGTAGTTTCCTGATCAAAGGGTATCTACCAAAGTTGTACCAATTTATTCAACTAAACAGTGCTCAAGTTAACCATTTCCCTATTTTTATTTTTTGAGAGTAGTTTATTTAAAAAAAAAAAAAAGCATTGGAGCCCTAGCCAGGTAGCATTGGTCAGTTGGGTAGAGCATTGTCCCCAATACACCAGGGTTTGGGGTTTGATCCCCAGTCAGGACACATATAAGAATCCCCAGTGACTCTGAAGACCTAGTTGAGGTTCGAACCTTCATCAAGCTGGATCTCTATAACTCATGGTCCAAACAAACATAAAAAGGAATTTCCTTAAGATCCCAACACTTTGCTCTAACTTAAAAGATTTTGTCAAAGGCCTTGTATGAATGCATATAAGCCTAACCAATGGACACAGAGAACAGGGGGTGAGGGCATGAGTGGGGGGCGGGGGGGGACGACAATGGGGCGATAAGGACACATATGTAATACCTTAATCAATAAAGAAAAAAATTTAAAAAAAGATTTTGTCAAATATTTTTATTCTGTGAATTACTACCAGTGGTTTAATGACAGTCTATCTCTCTGATAGAAAGAAGTCTGTCACTGTCTGCATTGCTGTTACTTCTGCTAAGGAGATGACGGTCATGAGCTAAACTCACCAGAGGTCAAAAAATAGACAAGATAGTCATGGGTTTTAATGCACAACCTCTTCTAAAAGTGGACCCTCCAAAATATTCCCCAGTGACATGATTTGCCTCTTTCTGGAGGTGATGGCAGGAGTTGTGTGCAGACTCTGGATTTCATAGATTCAGTGGCTCCAATAGTTTCAAAGATTTATGGGAGTTCAAATCTCAGTTCACACACTAACTGTGTGACCTTGAGCAAGTTACCTCACAACTAATGCCTCAGTTTCCTCACTTGTAAGATGGAGATAACAACAGCACTACCTCATAGGATTGTTCTGAAGGTTAAATAAGTAAATATACATAAAAGCATTCAGAACAGAGTCTGGCCCCAAGTAAGTCTGCAATAAATGAGTTCTTTCTGGGTCCCATGCCTTTCTTCTTACCACCCCTCTTTCTTGTTGCTGTATTTCTTTTCTACTTCTTTTCTCTTTAATAAACAGCAGCCAGCCCGGCTGGTGTTGCTCAGTGGATAAAGCATCAGCCTCCGGACTAAAGGATCCCAGGTTTGATTCCGGCCATGCCTGGGTCACAGGCTTGATCCCCAAAGTGGGGTGTGCAGGAGGTAGTCAATCAATGATTCTCTCTCATCATTGATGTTTCTCTCTCTCTCCCTTCCCCTTCCTCTCTGAAATCAATAAAAATATATTTATAAAAATAAATGAAGAGCAGCCATTGTTTTAAGTTTTCAACTCCCACTTTTCATTGTTTAATCCAGGTTTTTTTTATCTTAAAAGTTATCTGTTTGGTATTTTATATATTGTAAGAATAATTTATGTACATAGTAATAAAAAAGTTAAACCTTAAAGCAATTTATAAAGCAGAAAATAAAAGCTTCCCATATTCAAACCTCCTTCCCCAGAGGTAAACCTTAACAGTTTGTAGTCTGTTATAATCTTATCAGTTTAAAAATTACCTAAATGTCGAGTTTCTCTGTGCACACATATATGTGCAAATGTGTATTTTTTTTCAAAAGTAGAACTATACTCTAAATATATTGCTTTGTACTTTTTTTTTTTTTTTACTAAATAACTTATCACTAACATCTTTTCATGTTGGTACATCCTGATCTACCTCAGTTTTGTTTTGTTTTTAACCTCACCACCAAAACCACTCAGTTTCTTAAAGTTTGTCTTTGAAGGAAGGGGAAAGAGAAGTGTGAAGGAGAAAACTCAAAACTGGTCTCCTGATTGAAAGGGTTTCCCTCCCTGGCCCACTCAGAAATGTTGTCACTTCCTCTCTAATCAAACTCCCCTGACCACCTGGAATATCCATGAGAACTCATCCCATCCCCATAAGTGGATAAAAATGTCCTTGGATTTATTCCTGATATTTAGAACCAGTACAATGGAAAAGTGGCTGCTTTCCAAAAGAGGTTTTATTTTGTCAATACAACTTTTCATGAGAAAAATCTAAAATAGTATTGTATGACAAGAAGTCAAAAAAATATGAAAAGTTACAGTGGGTTTCAAATTCTATAGAACTGAGGTAAGAGGATTTCCCCATGGGTCCCAAGTGATCTCGCAGAGGTTGATGAGGGCTGAAGGCCAGAGATGTGATTACAATTGTGGTGGAACTTTCTGGAATCCTATATCTTTCCATAGATGATATGTTTGTACGAATAGCAATTATTGCAAACAATAGCTGGGGGTGGGGGCTAAATATGCCTCTAGTATTTAAGCCAAAATATAATTAGTGAGAGGCTGCATCCTGTGTAACATTTTCTGTTCTCCAAACAAGAAAAACAGAGAATGAGAGCAAATTTTCTATTGCAATAGTCTAAAATAGAGAGCAAATTTATGGGGCAAGGAAAAGGAGGCATGATTCTTTAGGACATTGGAAATCCTATTACATTTAGCCCTGCATAAATTTCAACAAATGTATAATGACTCAATAGCCTTTGCTTCTCTGTCATCTATCACTTTCCTAACGTGGCAGAAATGTAAAAAAATGGACCTATCTCTTGCTCCCTGACTAGAAAACCAAAGAAGCGTCATTGAAGGGAATTGTTCAGAAGTACGTTGTATTTCAAGCTCTTACACATTTTTGCAGGGATATGTGTAAAGTGTCCAAGACCAAAGATGCATTGCCCATCTAGAGCCTGGCTCCCCGACTCTCCCAGCCTGAAGTTCCTGACTTACCAGCTGCGTTGTGCTGGTGATACCAAATCAATTCAGGGATTGACTGAAAGAGGTGCCTTTCAGCCACGTACCACGCTCCTGAGTCATTCCTTTTAATCTGGTAATGTTTGATGGTAGGCTCCATGCTTCTACAGTCAATAAAATGTAAATTAGTGAGCAAACAAAAGGTCACTTTGGAACTAAGTCAATTCTTTAAGCAACAGGGCTCCACCTCTCAATCCCTTAGCCTGGCAACACTACACACTGAAGCTGGGGTGGGGTTAAATTAAACAGGTCCCTCCCCATCCCAGGAAAATTTCTCAGCTGTTTTATTGGAGCTTTAGAATCAAACATAACTTCCAGCCAAAGTCTAGGAGACAACAAGATCTCATAATGGGCACATAAGTGTTTATTGACTATCAAGCACGTTATATGAATGAAGCAATGCACTGTGAGGGGTGTGAGGCAATATGAGACAAAGAAGGGAGGAAAACCAATACAGGGCGCATTGATGAGCAGTTCTGCTATGAACTGCGGAGTTTAATCCTCAGAGGAAGCTGAGAGACTGTGGAACACACCTTGGAATTATCCCACTAAAGTGCAAAGAAGCTGAGGTGCTTATCCACCAACTCCCATTCCCCATTGGTGGAGGGTGGCTCCTAGGATGTTCATTCTCAGGCACGTCGAGCCTAGCCACGGGGACCATGCGTTCCCTCATCCAGAGAACACCCTCGGCAGAGACACAGGAAGCTTTCTGAGTGCAGGTGAACTCCGCAGGTAGACCCAGGGTAGACGAGGGATATGAGGAAAGCACCACCAGCTGGGCTACAACTAATCAAGCCTCCTCACTTGATGGTTGAGAAAAGGGGAAGAGAGAACTTAAGTGTTTGTATTCCTAACAATGCCACACACAGATCTTGTTAGGAATACAAACTGAACTGGTCTGCTGTCCTAATTTCCAGTCTAGTAATCTCCCCGTGTGAGGCTCTCGCTTACATTCTGTAAGTGACGGCGCCTGCATGAAAAGGGCTGTCCCAGGAGTTGTTATTTCTAAAGTGACCAAAGGCACAATGGCTTACCTCCTATCTCTTGTAAACACGGAAATGGTGTAGGATCCCAAATGTCTTGAATCTCGGACAATAAATGCACCTTCTTTGGACTGCAAAACAATTCATTCATTGCACAAGTTTACATTTATTAGAAAGGAAGACAAACCCACATCTCAGTAATGAAAACCAAGGCCATACTGACTTACTTATAAAAGCCTGAGATTGTGTTTACAAGTACAGGTTTAGAAATAATACCTATAAAATAAAATACATTTAGGACAAGCATTTATTGTATACATGAGTACCTTCAAACTTTGCCCCCAGTTTTCCTAAGCAAAATCCTGCACACCACCATTTAGTTATTTTTGTTACATTGATCAGGATGATAGGTCGAAACAGCTGATGAGTAGGATGAACAGACTGACAGAGTTGTACTTTGGAAGAAAAGAAAGAAAATGACAGGTGGGGGCGAAGGAGGGAGGGAGAAATTGTTGGGATCGGAGTGGGAAAGGAGACCAGAGTTTGTAATAAGGAAGAAAAGAGAATAAATTTGGGGGAGTCTGGAGAGAGGAGGGAGGAGAGCCATTCTAGTTGCTCTGGGTATGGGAGACACAAAAAGGGATATGGCAAGAGGAAAGAACATTATAATAAGTTTGATGTTAGATTATGAATTGCATCCCCACTGATATTTTTGGAAAATCTCAATAAAGCTGTGGATTGCTTTCAAATAATCTTGAATGTGTTGGGCAGTTTTATTTGATTGTGTGTGTGTGTGTGTGTGTGTGTGTTTGTTATTTTAAAATGCTTCTGCTTTATTGAGGGTGTTTACACTTGTGGAGAGAAAAATATCTCAGAATCTTGTCAAACCCTTGAAAGTTTACACCCGTGAAGTGCTGCCGATAAGTTGCTTGAGAGCTGCACCACCCACAGCATGGCCTGGCCCTCAAGGTGACACAGTCCATAAGGCAGAGTCTCCTTCTCCTCCCAGATGCTCACCAAGAGACAAGCCCCATGTTCTGCTCAAATTGTCAAACCAAAGAACCTCTTATAGCCACTTAACATGATAAAATCTAGCTCTCTCTCCAAGTGAAAGACCTAAATGTGAAACGCAAATCTTTAAAAACATTTAAAAGAAAACTTACAATTCCTTTATTACCTCAGGAAAGAGAGGAATTTCTTATAATAAACAAATAAACAAAAAAGCAGAGATCATAAGAAAAATATTGAGAAATTTGGTATTAATATTTTTAGAAATTCTGCATAAGAAAACAGCATAAAGTGTTTTTTTAAGCCAGAAACCAGAAGAATACAGTTGTAACACATAACTGACAAAAGATTGGTATTCAGAATATATTTTTAAAACACGCATTAGTCAGTTTAAAAGACAAATACTACAGAAAAGCGAGCAAAGACTATTAACAGGCATGTAACAGCAGAGAAAGCCCACTGGCCCACAGACACATGAAAAGTTACTCAATAGAGATGTTTATCAAAGAAATGCACATTTCAAAATATATATATGAAATTTCTTACTCAATGCCAGGCAGATACCAAGTGTTGGCAAGAATGTAGGAAACTAGTTTTCTCATTCCCTGGAAGAGTTTCAACTAGTACAAGTACTTTGAATCATGATTTGATAATATCTAGTAATGTTAAATGTGCACATACCCCTGACCAGACCATTCCATTTCTGGGTACAATTGAAAGAAACCCCTTGCCTTTGCATATCAAATGAAACATACACGGAAGTTCTCTGCAGCACTGTTTGTGATAGTAGGAAATTAGAAACAATTTGAATGTTTATCACTAGTGAAATGGATATGTTTGGGTATCCTATATAATAAAAGCCTACTATGCACATTGACCCAACAGCAGAACGACCAGTGGAACGTCTGGCAGAACGACCAGTTGCTATGATGCACACTGACCACCAGGGAGCAGATGCTCAATGCTGGAGCTGCCCCAGCCCGCAGACCCCAGGCCAGCCAAGGCAGGTGCCAGCGGGGGTTCCCCCGCGATCGCCCCGCTGGTCTCCCCAAAGATTGGCCCTGATTGCCGGCCAGGCCTGGGGACCCTACCCGTGCACGAATTTTGTGCATCGGGCCTCTAGTACTCATATAATGAAATAGTAGGCAGCAGTTAAAGGAATGTGTTTGATCTATCTGTACCCTTTTGAATAAAATTGAAAATATAATGCTTAATTTAAAATATCAACACATATGGCCTCCTTTATGTTAAAACGTTAAAACACATAAAATAACACTCCAGTTTGCTTATTGCACAATCTATGATAAAAAACGTAAACATGGGGACAAAATGGGAAATGCTCTTCTACTGTGATTGCCCCTGGGGAGTGGGGGAGGACAAGAACGATGAGAGGATGGGCTCAAATGTTTTATTTCATTAGGAAATGTCATGGCCAAATGTGACTGCATGCTGTGATATCTAGGCTGTGTGGGGGTTGTCACATAATTCCCTGTCCTAGTCTCTGTGGGGAGGTCAGACCCTCGCCCTGTCAGGCTTCCTCTCGGATGCAGAACCACTCATGCTGAACCTGCACAGCCACGTTCCCTGTGATCACCTGGCTCACTGTGGCTCTACTTCTGGGCTTCCCTCCTCCGGTTCTGCTTGCCTCTCATCCACCTTCTTTGTTCATTCTGGACCTACTAAGATCACTTTACAGAAGGCCAGGAGGACACCACCTTTGTGGCACTCTCCATTTCCTCCTAACCAGTGAACCCAGACCTGACCTCCGACCTCCATGCCCACCCCCGTGAGGTGAGCTGGGTCTATGTCCCTCATGCTCTCTCTGCCTGTCCCCCAGCTGTTACCTGGACCCTCCCTGTGTCCTGAGCCATTCCTGGCATTGGGTTTTTAGCTACAGAACTGATTCTTTCTCACTTATATTTCTAGATTTCCTCAACATCCGACAGCAGTGTGTAATGACACAAATACCTTGCACCTACTTTCTAGTTTTGACTCCACGTGTACCCACAGTTAATGTTTACCGTCAGTTGGAAATTTAAACTCTGTGCAGTTTTGTTTTGTTTTGACCTAAATGATCAGTTTTGACCAAGCTTGATATTTTGGCTGCCTTACTCTTCCCTTTGTTCCCAAAGATCAAAGAAGGTGCAGCACCGTGTGTTTTTTGATATTTGTGTTTTTAATGAGCCTAAGCTCAGCTCATGAGGATAGGGTGTATATTTGGTTGGCACTGAGGCAAAGGTGTTTGGGCCATTCAACTATAGATTGTACGGTAGAATGCACTTCGGAGTAGATGAAGGAGTTGTAGAATGTTGGTGTTGAAATCGTTTCAGGAAAGATGTTTCTGAAGTTATGATGAAAATCAATAAAAAACATAATCTGATACAAGGACAACTAGTTTACAACATCAAAAAAATGTGTATAGGAAAAAATGTGTATAGAGATGAAATTATAGTACTTTAAAACTAAAAAGAACAGGAAGCAATAAAACTTTTTAGTTGGGTAAGGTCTTTCTTTACAATGCAGCCCTCATGGAAATTTTGAAAATATTCAGATTTACTCAGGAATAAATTGAATTACCTCTTGTCTCAAAAGACGTTCTGCCTGATTTCTGGTAATGTTTCTATGGTACCACCTGTAAAAGCAATAAAAATAATTTTTAAATTGTATATTTCTTTCCTTTTTTTTTTTCCCAGAAAAAAGAAAACACCCTGCTCCATTTCCCTGTCTTAAAAACTTACTCCAGAACTGATTTTTAGAATATAGAGTGGGTTTTTAAGTTCACATGAACAATAATGTGCTATTGTGGGCCAGTTAATTTAGTTTAGTGGAGTTTTATTAGTTGCAGGTTTATTCTATTATCTCAATTCAACTTTCTGACACACACTTAGTATATAATTTTGAACAATTTAACCTCCTAAAAATTTCCATGAAAGATATGTGGTTAAGAAGTCATCATCTTCACCCTGGCCAGTGTGGCTGGGCTGGTTGGAGTGTTGTACCATACTCCAAAGGTCATGGGTTTGATTTCCATTCAGGTCACATACCCAGGTTGTGGGTTTGATCCCCGGTCAGGGTACAGGGGGCAACTGATCAATGTCTCTCTTTCTCTCTCCCTTTCCCTTCCTCTCTCTCTCTAAAATCAATAAAAATATATCCTCAGGTGAGAATTTAAAAAATAAAAAAGGAAGTCATCATCTTCAGTAAACACTTCATTGAGTTTTGGTAGACAAACTAAAAAAATACCTATTTCTTTCTTCTCAGGAAATTCTTATTTGCATGTTTTTGTACGTGCTATGTTACCTTTCCAAAATTAAAACCCACCCTAACTTACATGACTTTGCCAAGTATGTTACTTTGCAGTAAAGTGAGCAGTTCAGTGAATGGAACAATCTAACCCTGCTCCACACCCCTCCCCAGCCCCATCTTTCCTCATTCTCTGCTCACTCATGAGCTTCGGCACTTGGGATTCCTTCCTTCCTCAAATTCACCACGCCCTTTTCTGCCCCTATCTTTCTATTACCTCTCTGCATGAAACATGTCACTATAAGACTTTAGAACAGCGATTTTCAGCCTTTTTCATTTCATGGCACACATAAACTAATTACAAAAATTCTGCAGGACACCAAAAATATATACTATATATTTTGCCAATCTGACAGAAAAAAAAATGTAAAATTTTGATTCATTCACACTGGATATCTATTATTGTGTTGGTTGTTGTCTTTTTTTTTTAATTTATTTTATTACAATCTGAAGGAAAAAAGGTCAGTGCCCCCTGACTAAATAGTCGGTTATTGCATGTTTTAAAAATTCTTGCAGCACACCGGTTGAGAATCGATGCTTTAGAATACCGGAAGTGCACACAGTTGTCATAATTAAATAATATTATAACTTAAATATGAAGTTTTGTATGACAAAACCTAGTCAGTAAGCAAACATGGTACAAGAAAGAAAAAAAAGGAAACAGAACCAAAAAGAGAAAAAGAAATATGGAAAAACTTTCATTTTAAAACAAGATTTTTAAAAGCAGCTAATTTAATATTACCAGAAATACTATTTTTAAGGACAGTGGAAGGAAAATGCACATAGAGCTCTGCATTGAGTCATAATGGGGGGCGGGGAGAGGGGGCAGATGGTGGCTAAATGAAACTCATACCTGACTGCGGATGGAATCGATCTTATTACATGGACTTCCCCTAACCTCTAGCAGTAGAAAGCTGTCACTAAATTAGGATGGTCAGGTATGGAAAATACTAATGTCCTTAAAAGGAAAATGAGCCTTTAAAAAGATGAACCATAGATAGTAGGGATGATTAGGGATGATTCTAGATAAAATAATATGACTACTTATCACTAGTGGGAATAGGAGTAACTGTGATGTCCAACTGTGAATATCATTTAGTACTTTTTAATGAATATTCATATTGTGAAGGGAATTTCAAGGTGAATCTGAGACCTCCTGTTGTAGAGATAAAGACATGGGGAATCAGCTTCAAGGGGCCCCCACTGGCTAAGTTGTGAAACATGGGTGCTAAAAGGAGAATAACAATTATAGCTCAATAAAATAGGTTGAATCTGTGAAAAGTAAAGACTGCATAATGGTACTTCAAATAATAAAAAGTTTAGATAAATTGCATTTTTTTCTAAATGTTTTTCACTGGCCATCATATCGGTGTTCATTTTGTTGCTTTGTATTTATTTATTATAGTGATAAATAATATAAGTAAATAGGTTATTTTGTTTAAATGTAAATTAAAAATATGTGTGCATGTCATTAGAAGGACTTCAAAGTTGTAATCAAAGAACCAGATAGAAGTATAGGAAGAATTTAGGATTCTTTAAAATAATGCAGGATTCCACAGGCAGGAATGAGACTGGATGACTATAACTTAGGAGGTTGGGGCACATATTGCAGAATTAAGTCAGATAGTAAACGTTAGAAGAGTTGTGTGTGTTTTTTTAAATTGGTAAGGCTGTAACTCGTACCTAGACAACACTAATTATAAAACTGATACCAAGGATGTGGGCCTGGGACTTGGGACAGGGCTTCTATTGACATATTTAAAAAATCCAGCATATCCAACTCTGATTGAGTACAAACATCTTGTGTATATGGAAACCTCAGGTCCCACGTCCCTGTCTTAGATTTCCGATCAATGAGTAACAGTATTGTGCTCTTGAGTTTTCAACCTAGAAACCCTCTTCAACCTGAGAAGGTAAATCTCCTTCTCTTAGTAAGTGACTTCCTAACCCTGAGAAGGTTAAGCAGTCAGTGCAGAGATAGAGAGATAAATCAGACTCATATAAAGTTCAGAACAATCAATGTTTGATATTTAAAATGTCTATAATTTTTTAAAAATCTGGCATATTGGGGTTTGCCTCTGGTTTAAAATTTATAATTAATCTTGACTTGGAATTTGAAGTTCAAGGGAATTTGACTCATTTTTAACCCTTTGCACTCGCTTGCTTTTTTCTCTCGATTCCTTTATTCTAATGCTAACTGTGTCGAGTCACACTCAACATCCGAGTGCAAAAGGTTAAAATATTTGCATGGTTAAGAGGACTTGATTTAGATCTACCTAGGGTTCAATGAGATTCACATGTGTTTAATTTATTAGATTTACCACGTAAGTTTAATTTATTAGATGTCCAGGATCATGGAAGGACTTGCAAAGGGCTATGGCAGTTGCAGATTTGTCCTGTCTGGCATGTGAAGAACTAAAAAAAAGAAAACTGAATGTATTCAGTTTATTAATTCAGTTAAATGTTTCAGGAAATTTAATTAACTGAACTTATAAATAGGACTGATCGTTGAAGGACATTTAATATGTTGAGTTTGAAATAAGGTAATTGTTCATATTTTTCATATTTATAAAGAGTATATCAAGATTGACAAGTTAAATTTGAAGGCTTACTGAAAACTAGTTTTTTACATTGCATTGTTGATAATTGGATATTAATTTAACACCAACGTAGCCATAAACATTTCTACATATAAAGGCTCCCCTGAGATGTCAGAGCTCACATTGACACAGCATTCCCTCCCCTGAGTACCCCCTACCACCTTTAGCCTCAAGTCACTTCCTCAGAAAGGTATTCCCCAACCAACATCTAAATTATACCTCCTTCCCCATTGTTTTCTAAATTATAGCTAAATTATACCTCCTTCCCCATTGCTTTCTCCCAGTGTCCCACACTGTTTCTTCCCAACACTACAATTTAAAATTACATATTTATCTGTGAATTTGGAGATGTTTAATGTCTATATCCCCATGAAGCTGTAAGTCTCATGAAGCTGGGACTGCTTCTGGGCATTCCGTGTTGCATTTCCATTGTCTGATAAAGCTAACACCTGGTAGTGCATACGTGTACAATAAATAAAGATCGAACAAATAAAGTGATTCAGGGGACTGAAGTAACAATGACATGTAGTACACCTGCAATACTGGGTAAGGTGGTTCAAACTGTAAATGCCTTTCTAGTTATTTTCACGGTTCAAGGAAATACTGATAATTGCTGGAAATTATTGAACATTGACTCTGTACTGTATGGGGCAGGTATTATTGTCCCCAGTTTTCAGATCACTCGGATGTTTGGAGACATTAGGCAAGTGCCTGCAGCCATAGCACTAATCAGTGGTGATACGAGGATTTGAACCCAGATTTTCCCAATTTCTATGTCCACACTACAGTACTTTGACCTAGGGCAGTAATTCTGGACAGTCATTAGAACAGCACTTGGCACAGAGTAAATGGCTGATCACCTTTTAGTGATTATTACATCTATATCTTAACAAATCTTTTTTTTTTTTAAGAAATAGCAATAATACTAAAAAGCAGTCTTCCCATAATTGGAGTTATTAAAGAAAATAACTTTTAAAGACACATAAATCAAGGCCCAAGGAAATGAAATTGTTATTCTAACCTCAGAGTGGTTTTATTCAAATGATCCAATATCTATAATATAAACAAGTTATCGAACTGGTCTAAACAGGGGCAGCAATGAGCAAATTCATTGAAAATGGAAAAAAGGAAAGGAAGATTGCTGGTTAGTGATTTTCTATTCACTAATCCCCAAACATGGTTAGGTACCTTTACACATGTCTCCTTTAACTCCTGGAAAAACAGAATTGGAATTCTAATATGAAAAAAAAAAAGTCTTTTTTTTTTTTTCTTAACAGATTTCCAAACAAAACTTCCCTGACCTGGCTTTCAAAGAGACCTGTTTGTGACTCACAGATACAGAGAACAATTTGATATTTGCCAGATGGGAGGGGGATTGGAAGGATGGGCAAAGAAGGTAAAGGGATGAAGAAGTACAAACTGGTAGTTACGGAATAGTCGTGGGAATGTAAAGTACAGCATAGGGAATATAGTCAATAATATTGTAATAACTATGTGTGGTTATATGGGTACTAGATTTATCAGGGTGATCACTTTGTAAGTTATATAAATGTCTAATCACTGGGTGTACACCAGAAACTAATATAACAATGTACATCAACTGTAATTGAAAAAATATAGATATTAAAGAGAAAAAAGCAAGAGGATACACACAGAGAGAGAGAGAGAGAGAGAGAGAGAGAGAGAGAGAGAGAGAAACTTGTTTGTGTTGGCCAGCTTTAGTGGAGATAGTGGTGACACTCCTAAGGGTCATCCTTGAGTAACTGTAGACAGTTGTGGAAATGTTTTCCAGGGAAGGTGAGTTCAGCCCCTGAAGGGCTTTGTTTGACTGAGTGGAGCCTGGAATTTCGGAGCAGAGCTAAATGACGCAGATCAAGAGAGGGGAGTGAAGGAGAGGAGAAGAGAGAAGAGACCCTCTAATGGGGCCAAGGAGAGGGACTTAGGAGAGAGATTTAGCTTGAGTCATAGCTAATAGAGAAGTCTGGTAAGGTTATGTGTGTGTCATGTATCCTGTGGTCATCCGTCACCTGTTTCTCCCCTCCAATAAAGTGTACGTTATTCACCAATTCTTTAAAAATTGGATTTGTTTTAGGGAAGGGATATGCTGAGTCTGCCCTCTAGGTGGGCTTAAATTAGCAGCAAGGCAGACCAATGGGTTCTCTCATCCAATTTGTATTTGCTGCCTGGTTCTCAGAGAAGCACCTGTCTACATGCCTCCACTCATTACCTACTGCCACATGCTAGAAACATATGTTAATTGCAAAACAAGTATCTAAGTCGGGGGAGGGCACTCAAGAGCTCAAATTGAACCTGAAGTCGTAAAAGACTAGGACTACTCCCAGCTCGGCTACTCTCAACATATAAATTAATCTCTCAACCGTAGTTTCTGATCTGCAGAATGAGGGACTAAACAAGTGATTGCTAAGATCACCTCTATCTTCCAAATCCATATAACAAAAATAGATTTCTAAGCAGGACTCCAGCAAACATGTCAAGAGTTCTTCCAAACTACACTGGCCCCATTCTCATCTGCAACTGTTTCTAAAACATTTCAAAACATGAGCCAAAATAGAGTAATCCTATCTAATAAAAGAGTAATATGCAAATTAACCATCATTCCATCACAAAGATGGTGGCACCCAGTCCTCTCAGCCCTGCCAGAGTCCCCCAGTCCCAGGGGGGCAGCCGCTGAGAGCAGGCAGCGTGAGCGGCCTGGCAGAATGCTTGCTTCGTCGCTGCAGTGATGAGGCAAGCGTTCCACCCCAGCCGCGGAGGGCCTCTGGGCTGCGGAGAGCTTCTGGGTAGTGGGCATAGAGCGGCCAGGCCCCACAGAGAGCTACTGGTGCACGGATTTGTGCGCAGGGCTACTAGTGTGTCTATAAATTAAGTCCAATTTGCCACTCATTGAAAATTTAATGTCCTTTTAAAAATAATTTTCCATTTAGGAGACATAGTAAAACAAGTGCAAGACGAGTGTTTGGTTTCATGCTGTCACCGTCAAAACAAAAAACAATGGCTACACAAACTGAAACAAAAATAAGTTTCAAAAAAAGAAGTTTCTGAATCAACCATTATAAGGATCAAAGACCTCTTGAGCTAGAGCTGCCGAACGTGTTACTTTCTTTTCCTTTTTCAGACCAAAAACAGTATTTGAGCTTATAACCTGACAAAATGTAGCTGATTTTCATAGATTAACCATAGAGCGTATTTTGGAAGACACTTACTCATAAATTTCTAAATTGGTTAGTTTGTTTTCAGCCACGTAGTTGCTTGGAATAAAGCCTTCATTCCTATAACAAAAGACAAAGCAAAAATAAAAATTTTGCCAAGTTTGTAGCATTATAAGGGCAACAGTTCTTATAAATGTCAAGGCTGTAGGGGAAGTCAAGTTCATTTTACTGATGTTGTTAAAAGAGGAAAACAGGTTTTTCACTTCCACATTTAACTAAAATCTCAATATAATAAATAGCAAGATCCTGACTTATAATATGAGTAGTTTAAAGGTGTCTTATGACACCAGACTCTTTTTAGAGAGGAAAAGGGGCACTTACATGACCCCTGGGATGGCATAGTGACCAGGTTAACCACTGCGCAATTAATACTGTTTGCTGCAGAGCATTCAATAGAGTAGATATTCTAGTTTAGCCACGTCCCTATTACAGCAACGTGATGAAGAAATACTTGAGTGTGCCGTTTTTGCCCAAGGAGGGGCATTTCTCTAAGACAGACACTAAGCAGGGAAACTGCTGGGACACCACGCATGTGTGACTTTCAGTAGATACAGCAAATTGTCTAGAAGGGACATACACCAATTTACCCACCCTTCAGCAGGGTGAGGAATTCCCTTTTCCTACACCTACGCCTTCAAATTACATTTGAAATTACAAAAAGATCCCCAAGACATATTATTGGGAAATAAAAGCAACTTGTAGGACAATGCATAAAGTGTGCTAAGGTTTAGATAAATTAAGTCTGCAAACAATACCATATATTTCAATATGTGCATGACAGTGCATGGAAAATGATTTACTAAATGAATAATGGTGCTTATTTTTGAGAAAGAGACTGGGTTTGGAGGTGTGGCAAAGCAGAATTTTGGCATTATTTTTCATGTTTTCATGTTATAAAGAACTATATGCACTTATTAACTGTAAAGTTAAATATTAGTTGGTTGGTTGGTTGGTTTGGGTGGGTGGTTGGTTGTTTTGGTCTGAATCATGCCAACAGGCCACGTGCAGGAGTTGCTATTTCTGCAGTCATGTTGAATCTAAACTAAGATTTGGAAAGACAGCCAAATAATCAGGAAAATAGAAAGAAAGAGGGCATGTGATATAAATACTTCTGATATTTATATACTTATAATATGCAATATTTATATACTTATAATCTGCAAATCTTGACAAACATCAGAAATCAATGTCGGCATCCTCTCCCAGAGAGGCCAGACACTCCTCAGAATCCTTCTCTACCCAGGACTTCAGTCAGGCGTTAACCATCTATCGCAACTGACACAGTGAAGTCTGTTTGCATCCCGGGTCTTTTTCCCCTTGCTGCTTAATTCAGCACCTACTTCCAAAGCTAGTCATTGTAGAAATATGAAAATAAGGAAGAGCCTGTTTCTGTTCCTACCTTAGAGCCTAACAGGAAAAATCAAAACAAAAAACACGTCAAATTCCCAGAGGAAGTATAAATCAGAATAGGAACCTATAGAAATTATTATTCCCATTTTATAAATAAAGACATAAAAACTCATTAAAAATAGAACTAGCTTGTGATCCAGCAATTCCACTTCTGGGCATTTATCTGAAAAAAAAAAAACAACAACAACAACAACAAAAAAAAAACACACTAATGTGGACCCCAATTTTCATTGCAGCATTATTTTCAATAGCCAGGACATGGAACCAACCTAAGTATCCATCAATGCAAGAATGGATAAAGAAAATGTGAGATGAGAGATAATAGATAGATAGATAGATAGATAGATAGATAGATAGATAGATAGATAGAAAGAAAGAATGGAATATTATTTGGCCATAATAAAGAATTAAATCTTGCCATTTGCAACAATGTAGATGGAACTTCAGGGCATTATGCTAAGTGAAATAAGTCAGAGAAAAAGATAAATACTGGATGATCTCACTTATAGGTGGAATCTAAAAGATTTTTTACATTAAAAATTGAAAGCTCATAGATAAAGAGAACAGCTTGGTGGTTGCCAGAGATGGGGGAGTGCCGTGGGGGTCGGAACAATTGGTGAAGAGGATCAAAAGATGTAAATTTCCAGTGACAAAATACATGTCCTGGGGATGCAATGGACAGCATAGTGACTATAGTTAATAATACTGTATTGCATATTTGAAAGTTGTTAAGAGACTAAACCTTAAAAGTTCTCATCACAAGAAAAAAATATTCTGTAACTATATATGGTGACAGATGTTACCTAAACTTCTTCTGGTGATCGTTTTAAAATATATACAAATATTCAATCACTAGAGGCCCTCACAGCCCTAGCTTCGTCCAGAAGGTTGTCCGGAAGGTCATCTGTATGGTTTTTCCACTGTTCGGCCGTCCGGTCGATTTGCATATTACACTTTTATTATTATAGATTATGTTGTACACCTGAAACTAATAGAATGTTATATGCCAATTACAGCTCAATTTCAAAAAAAAAAAAAAAGAAAGAAATGAAGCCTGGCCAGTGTGGTTCAGTGGTTGAGCACTGACCCATGCACCAAGAGGTCTCTGGTTTGATTCCCAGTCAGGGCACATGCCTAGGTTGCGGGCTCGATCTCCAGTGGGGGGCATGCAGAAACGATCCTTGTTTCTATCTCTCTCTCCCTTCCTCTCTCTCTAAAATCAATTTTTAAAAACATATTTTTAAAAAAAGAAATGGAAACTCAGAGAGGGTAAATGACTTGCCCAAAGGACACGATAATAAGTGGCAGCATTGGAATGTGAAGCCAGGTGTATCCACTTCTGAGAGGCTGCTGAAATCATGGTGCTAGAAGCATGGGGAGCTGCAGGGACAGGTTTAATTTCACACAGAAGGAAGTTATAAACCCGGAGAAACTGAGCCAGTGAACAGCTTTCTTTATGCTTCAGAAGTCTGTAGGGGATAAAAGAGGAGGTATTTGATAAGGATCGAGCCACCCATCTTACCCCCAACGGTCTCTTGCCTTCCACCAGTGGGTATCATACTTCTCCAGGATCAGGTATTCCTCTGCTCTCTTTAATGCTAAATCACAGGGCTCTCTGGGCAGAAAATCATAGAGTGCCATGACTCGGATCTTCTCTTCAGCAACCTCAGTGGGCGGGAGGGGAGGCAGCGGCTTGCGTTTTGATGGTTGCACACGGCCCCTGCTGGACTGTGAAAACCAAGCAGTGAGTAGCTGTGCCGCTGTTCCAACAATCTATACTGATCATAATCTGTACTAATCAAGAAGAGGTATAGAGCATCTTGGCCTGCTGCCCCCCTTCTCCCATCCAGCTGTGCCAGAGCGGAAGCCAGGGTGGATAAACATAGGAAATGACCAACTATAAAACAACTTTCGGATCCAGCAACACACTCATCGTTTTGTACATTTTCAAGATCACACAATTCTCTTGCCAGCATTGCATTGGATTTTTTTTTTTTTTACATTGGATATTTTTTCCCTTGATTTCTTTCCCAATAGTTTCACTTTGTCTTATGGATTTTTCTCCCTTGGAAAAAGAAAAGCGTCCCTTTTCTTTCAGAAGCTGTAAGCTTGTGTTTGGCTTTACCATGCTTCCTAAGAATACTATTTCTCCCAACACTGGACTGAAAACGAATCCTGGCCTCAAAATGGCAGTAGCCAGAATACATTTTTTCCCTATTCACTGTCCAGTTTCAAGTTCTTCCAAAATACAGCGGAGCAGGCTATGTTAACTGGTCTTTTTTTTTTTTTCACTTTCTTCTAGAAAATTCATTCGCTAAATGTTTATTGAGCCCTTATTATGTGCCAAGCACGATACTAGGTCTGGGCATGGTAGCAAACAGTACCTACTGGAGCAGACCCTAAAAACCCAAGCTTCCTTGACCCCACCCTTATCCCCCCACCCTTATGATACTCACTTGCTTCTTACTTCTCAATTCACTGAACCACTGCCTGCGAGGCTGAATGTATTTTTCTGAGAGTTCTTCATCATTGCTCAGGCTTATTTGTGTTCTCACTTGCCTGACATAAAAAAAAAATAATGATCATGTTACAAGTGATTATTTTTATTCAAGTTATCTGTAAAGCCACTAGATCATCTCAAAACTAGTACAAAAATCCAGGTCTCTTTCCCGAGGCTTTTTTAATTATGAAGACTAACCATTTTTTTGGGAAAGTTACTACCTCTCAGAATTTAATTTTTCTTATCCGGAGGTGCTAAGAGCACATAGAGTTGTTATGAAATAAAATTGAGGAAACATGTCACATGCCCAATACAGAGTCTGGTCCATGTTAAGGACATAAAATCATAAACATGATAATGAAACACTCTGTATCAGGCACAGTGTTACTCATTTTACATGCATTACCTCGTTTCATAGCATCTATTGTTATAAGTAGACATGATATAGTAATTAAGAACAGGAGTTCAAATCCCAGCTCTACCATTTCATAGTGTGGCCTTGGGTAAGCAATGTAACCTCTCTAAGCCTCAATTTCCTCATCTGTGAAATGGGGATTATAAAAATCCGTAGGTGGCTTTGAGAGTTACTTGAGCTAATAAATGCAAACCTCATAGCACAATCTGACATATGGAACACTCCCATTAAATGTTAGCTGTGACTAATTTCATGGTGCTTTGGATTTTATTCTTATACAATCATTTGCTGGACACCAAAGTATAAAGACACTGATAGTTTTGAGGACATATTCAAATGAATAAGACAGAATTCTTGCCCATAAAATTATAGAGTGGAACACAGGCATATAAATAGGATACATGAAATAAATATATACTAATAAAAGGGTAATATGCTAATTAGACTGGACGTCCTTCCAGACAAAGCCATAGTGGCGGGAGCCAAGGCAGAGGCAGTTAGGGGTAATCAGGCTGGCAGGGGAGAGCAGTTAGGGGGATCAGGCCGGCAGGGAGAGCAGTTAGGGGGATCAGGCCGGCAGGCAGGCAAGCGGTTAGGAGCCAGCAGTCCCGGATTGCAAGAGGGATGTCCGACTGCCGGTTTAGGATGACATCCCCTGAGAGGTCCCAGATTGGAAAGGGCTCAGGCCGGGCTGAGGGACACCCCCACCCCACTCCTGTGCACCAATTTCATGCACCAGGCCTCTAGTATTAAATAAAGAACTGAACTGCCTGCTTTGGAAAGACAATCGAAGGAGCAATTAAATCCAAAAGGATTAAGAAAGGATCACAGAAGGTCTGACATTTTACCTATGGCTTTAAATAACTAGGCATTTAACGGGGTGGGGGGGGGGGGGGACGGAAGAAGGGTTTTCCAGGCAAAGGCAACAGCGGATACAAAGAGACATGGAGACTCGAAACTGAACACATTCATTTCCACGTAGTTGGCCTCAGAAACAAGACTTACCGCTTCTGCACGGAACAGCAACAGCAGCAACAGAAAATCGACTGGATGGTGTTATCTGAAAAGCAGAGCATTCTCAACTGTCAGAAAGCCATGGGTCCATGATATCCGCTAGATGAGTCTGAGGGTGCTATTCCAAAGGAGGAAATCCCCTATCACCACAGCGGTGGTAGGAATTATTATAAAACGTGTGCAAAGTCCGACCATGCCCTCCTTCACCAGCGGAAGGAGAAAACCTGCCACAAAAGCAAGTTACTGGCACCCCGATCAATGTGGTTTCCCTTCTCAGGCTCTTCTCGCCAGGTCTGGTTTGTGCAATTTCCTCAATCAGCGAAGGATGACCACTATGCTCTACCTCACCTTGGTCAGGGCTAATGTCAGCTAGCAAATGCACAAAAGAATGGACTTCCACCACGTTCTCCTAGAGAATCTGCTCACAGTGATTTTGAATTAGGTCATCACATTTCCTTAAAAAATATTTATTATATATATTTTATATATTTATATAAAACATAGATATATTTATTTTAATACATTATATTTTAATATGCTTACTTTATTTTATATTATATAAATATATATATATATATATTTGGCTTTCAAATTTTCTATGGATTAAGTCCAAATATAAGCTAAATATTTCAAGAAAGAAGTAGCTAGCTTAGTAAATCTGGGACATGCTTACACTTTTATTGTCAAGCTTAATCTTTTTTATTTAAGTTAGGTCAGCGATTTTCAGCCAGGGTGCCACAAGGAGTTTTAAAGCATGTGATACCTGACTATTTAGTCAGGGGCACTGACCTCTTTTCCCTTAGGTTGTCAAATAAAAATATGACAACAGCTAATACAACAATATCCATCCAGTGTGAATGAATCAAAATTTTATCTTTTTTGTTTTTATCAAATTAGCAAAAAATATATATTTTTGGTGTGCCACAGAATTTTAGCAATTTGTTTATGTGTGCCATGAGATGAAAAAGGTTGAAAATTACTGAGTTAGACCATTTGCCTTTTTAAAAATAAATAAATAAATTTTGAATTTATCAAAAGGATGTTTTATGTTCATTGAATTTGCATTTCACAGTCAGCTCTTTCTTCTATTCACACCTGAAAATGAAGTACTGTGAAGGAAGCAGAGTGCATTAGACAGTAGCATTAGCTTTGAGGGTAGACAGATCTGGATTTGAATCCTAGCTGTGCAGCTGACTATACCTGGAATGAATCCCTTGACTCCTTTAACTCCTCGCTTTTCTGCGTGTAAAAACAAAATAATCATACCTACCCCCCTTGAGAAGCCTGATAGGGCAGAGGTTAACCTCTAACCTTGTGGGTTTGGACAAGTTACTTAACTTAAGCAGTTTCCTTATCTGTAAAATGAGAATAATGGGATATTTAGCATGTAAGACTGCTGTGAGGATGAATTGAATCAATTCATGTAAAGTACCTAGAACAATGTCAGGTCTATAGCAAGAGGGTAATCAAGAAGACCTATGATTATTATAGGGTTGTTGAGATATTATCTCTAACGTCCTGGAACATGGGAGAGGGGCACAAACAGAACACACCCAGTGCAGTCCACCTCTCAGCATCAGAGTCCTCCTTGTCCCCATTGTGATGGGCCAACCCAACTTCTTCCTGGTAATCAGGACGTTCGTTCCAGCTACACTGACTCCAATTCAGTAATACAAGGAATCCAAAATGTCCAGAGGGCAGCCTCAACCTCCAATATGCCCCAAGAAAAGACTTCTTTTCTCACGCAATGAAATCTCCAAATCCACTAAACCCACGGTCAGAGGGAAAGAGAACAACAATATTCCAATGAGTTATTAGGTTGAGTGGTGAGCGGGGCCACTCCAATCTTTACTCACGTATCCTGGCTACATATTTGCTGCTGGTTTTAAGACATGTATTGCATCTGATAGGACACCACTTCAACTTTGCAAGGTATTGTCTCCTAGATGTTATAGTAATTGAGCCTTTTCCCAACCCTTCCTCTGTCCTGTCAAGCCAGCTGCTTCTGAATTATGGGACACACTGTTAGAGTATTCAGAGAACCATTGAGCAAGCACCAATGAAACTAAGAAAAGGCTAACACCACAGAGTAGATAATCTTGTAGATATCTTTCCATACTGTCCCCATTGCAAGAGTTTCAAATGTATTTCTCTCCCCCAGATCTCCTTGGCACCAATCTCCTATTGTTCGTTCAATGTTCCCAACCAGCAGGCCAACTTCTTGCCATTGCCCATGAGACAATGTAGAGCAATGCCTGACACTAGCTTGCCCTAATGAAGTGAACAAACTGATGTATTTAAAGTTCTGGGAGGATTTTATTTCAGCACTATCTCAGGGCACCCCTGCATCGGGCTGTAGCACAATGGCTGGTGATTTGCCATTCGTGTGGGCTCAGGATGCAGATCTGTTTATAAATCAGGTCTGATAGGGAATTACTCTTGAGGCCTCTAGTGTGAGTTAAATGAGAAGTAGAAAAAACAGGGACCATGTGAATATAAGTCACCTGTTCATGAAGCTTTCTTGGATCAACTAGGGCCCACTTTCATATATACCACTTCTATATTCTGATGGATTACTGCAGTGCATGCCCAAATTTGTGGTTCAGTGAATTAGATAACTCAGCTCCTGCTGGATAGTTTGCATCACATAAATATTTCATGATCCATGGTCAGGCATTCAGTATTCACCAGTAGCAAGCCAGGAGCTACTTTTCAAATTGAAAATAGTTATTGGCACAGGGTCAAGCCTTTACTCCAGGGGTTTGTGCTGTGATTCTCATTAATGGGACTTTCAGAAGCTCTTTACAGCCAACATTTTTCCCTTTATCCCAGGCTACCACCAATGATAATTCAAGTAATTTATAATTGAGTTATTTCTCCCAGCAATGAGGCTATTCTTGGACCTCTAAATATATGACCAAATACATCCCAAATCCAGTTGTGACTCTGTTTCCTAGAGCCGCTTCTGATACCAATTTTATCAGTCAGAGTCCCAATATGAAACACGACTTGCTTAAAATAATTTGTTTAAGGTTTTATTTACAAAGGGACTGATTACAAAAGTGTGGATGGGGGCATGGAAACCACAAAAGATGCGCAGAAGCATGGGTCCAGCAGTAGTGGAACTACGATCATCCCTAAGTTCACAAGGACCAGAACAGGGAGAGAATGTTGAGTGGAGCAGAGACCAGCTTGATAGGAGCAATGACCTGCTGTTGAGGTACACAGCCAACTTGAGCAACCTCACCACACCTTCCTTCCAAGGCTCCCACAGGGTGTAATCCATCCACAAGCCAGAGGCTTGGAAGCATGTTGAACCAATCCCTACAGATTACTTTCCCAGGACAGAGTGCAGGGTGGAGAAGAATGACTACCAACAGGTTGGGGTCACTAAGCCAGCTTGGAGACTGGCTACCACATTTAATCCCTGTAGTTCATCTTTCCAGGGTAAAACAGTGGGGATAAGAATAAAGCTGTTCAACAAAGTAATTAGGATACATTAGTTCCCTTTCCTTTCACAGAAGTTGACCTTCTAAACCTAGATTCATGAACTGGTTACTTGCCTTTCTCTGGTTTGGATATAACCGTTACTCAGTCTTTGGGCTATGGATACATTGGTGGTCCAGTGGTAAAATGTCTTACTTCTAAAAAATAGAGTCCTAGTGCAAGCCTGCGCAAAGACATCTTTGTTCCCACTGCTGGTTCACCACTCATTCCTGATTTAATTGCTTTCTCTCTTCCTTTTCCTGTACCCAGAAACCACTCATTTCCCAAGGTTTATTTCTGGAGGCTAAAATAAAATAAATTACTAAGTCCCAAAAAAATCTGCACAACATTATTTGTTATTAGGTGTTTGGATTTCAATTGCTTCTGACTGTCAATTTTCACTGATAGCAACTGCATGAGCAACCTGCCAAAAACACTCCTGATTAGCACGTGAGGTCTCTGTCTACCCTGGCAGGAGTGGTTTTAATTTATATTCACACCAATTTATTTCAGTGTTGTTTTACAGCCTCATAGAGATCTGTATCTATTCAGGCCAGGGGACGCAAAGTAAAATGTAGGTTACACAAATGAGTGAAGCAGGTCAAAGTATGGTGTAGATTGTGACAAAAATGTGCCAAAGCCACATGTGGAGGTTTTCAAATTCAAAAATTTTAAAACATTCCCTTCCTCTCCCACGTCACTATTTTCCTTTTCTCCTGGATCATTCCCATCAGCATACAAATATGCTGTTACTTCACCCATTCAGAACAAAACAAACAAACCACTCTTGATCTTATTTCCTCCTTCAGCTTTGCTCCCCGTTTATAGTAAAATCTAGAAATGAGTAGTCTTTACTCGCTGCCCCCAATGTTTCCCCTCCCATTTTCTCTTAACCCATTCAAGTTTTTGTCCCTACCCCTCCCTCCAAACTGCTTTGTTAGGGCCACCAGTGACCTCCATACTTCTATATCCAATTATCAGTTCTAAGTCCTAAACTTATTTGTCCTCTCAACAGCACTTGACACCACGTCCTCTTGGTTTTCCTTCTGTCTCCTTTGCTGCTTTCTTCTTGTCCTTCCTAACCTCTGAGACTGGGTCTAATGCTGAACTGCCTCAAAGCTTTTGATCTCTTCTCTTTTCTCTGTCCCATTTACTCCCTTGATTGTATCATTTCTAGTGATGGTTTAAAAACCATCTATCAGGTAGATATCCATTGTACACTTACTAGTAAAACCTATATAATCTTATTAACCAATGTCACCCCAATAATTTAAACTAAAAAAAATGTTTAATTAAATATATATATACTAGAGGCCCGGTGCACGAAATTCTTGCATTAGGGGGTAGGAGGTCCCTCAGCCCGGCCTGCTTCCTCTAGCAGTCCGTGAGCCCTCGGGGGATGTCTGACTGATGGCTGATGTGGGGAGCGGGCCTAAGCCGGCATTCGGACATCCTTAATGCTCCCACCACCACCACTGCACTCGCCAGCCATGAACCCAGCTCAGGGCTTCTGGCTGAGCAACGCTCCCCTGTGGGAGCACACTGACCACCAGAGGGTGGTCCTGCGTTGAGCGTCTGTCCCCTGGTGGTCAGTGCGCATCATAGTGACTGGTCATTCTGCTGTTTGGTCAATTTGAATATTAGCTTTTTATTATATAGGAATATATATATGCTGAGGACACCTAAATATACACCTCTAACCCAGTTATAATAAACTCCAAACTTATATACTCAAATTGATCTTAAATTTTCCACTGGGATATCTAGTAGACACTTCAAATTAACAAAGAAATCTGATCTGAACTTCTTCTCTAAATGTGCTCTGCTCATCCTTGTCCATCTTGTCAATAGCTAGACCATGTTTCCAGATGTGCAGGCCAATAATCTTGGTGTCACCTTTGACCCCTCTCTCTCACACCCCAGTTCAACCTATCAGGAAAGTATGCTGACTCTGCCTTAAAAATATATCCAAGTGTTTCAGTTTGTAATGATGAAAAAGTTCTGGAGATGAATGGTGACTATGGTTGTACCACAGGCAAATGTACTTAATGCCACTGTACACTTACAAATGGTTAAAATGGTACATTTTATGTTGTCATTTTTGTTTTGTTTTATTTAAATACTAGAGGCCCGGTGCATGAAAATTCATGCACTGGGGGGGGGGGCGTGTCCCTCAGCCCGGCCTGCACCCTCTCACAGTCTGGGATCCTTCGGGGGATATCCACCTGCCAGCTTAGGCCCACTCCCTGGGGGATCAGGCCTAAGCTGGCAGACGGACATCCCTCTGGCAGCTCGGGAGCCCTCGGGGGTGTCTGACTGATGGCTTAGGCCCAATACCTCCCGGGTAGTGGGCCTAAGCTGCAGTCGGACATCCTTAGCGCTCCCGTTACCACCGCTCTGCTTGCAGCCGTCAGCCCAGCTTGTAGCTGAGCAGAGCTCCCCCTGTGGGAGCTCCCCCTGCATTGAGCATCTGCCCTGGTGGTCAGTGTGCATCATAGCAACCAGTTGGTCCCAGTTGTTCCATTGTTAGGGTCAATTTGCATATTACCCTTTTATTATATAGGATTCATTTTGCTTCATGTTTTATTTCACCTCTATTTAACACATAGACACACAGAATCTTACTGCTTTTTCCCACCATCTGTTATTACCATGGTCTAAGCCACCATCATCTTGTTTGGATTATACCAATGGCTTCTAACTTCTTCCTGATTCTATCCAGAACCTCCTATGGTTTACTCTCAACACCATGGCCAGAGTGATTAATTTAAAACCTAGATAGGATCAGCTTAATCCTTATCTCCAAACCTCACAATGGCTCCCCATTTCACTGGAGGTATAGCCAAATTTCTCACGATAGCCTATAACACTCTTCATGCGCTCGCCTCCTGTGGTCTCTCACCTTCTCGCCAGTACACTTCTGCTCACTTCCTCCAGCCGCACTACCCTCACTGCTGCTTCTGGGGCACTCCAGGCCTGTTTGCATCATGGCTTCTTAGCTTTTGTTTTGCCTTGACCACTGTTCACCCAAGTATTAACCTTTTTCATTCTGTTCCTTCAAGTCGGCTAAAACCTCACCTTCCTAAGTACTCTGGACGATTATTATTATCACTTGCACTCCCTAACTTTGAGATTACTTACTTTGCTCTACTATTTTTTTCTTTTTTTAAAACAGCATTTCTCATTTTCTAATGTATTATGCAATTTATTTATTATTTTTTACTGTCTATCTCCCCTATTAGAAGATAAACAGTGATCTTTGTCTATTTTCCTCACATTTATATCCCAAGAGGCTAGAACAGTGTTTGACACATAAAATACATACTCAACAAATATTTATTGAGTGAATGAATATGTAAATGAATTGGTTTGAAGGAGCATCAAATTATAACCTTTTCAGAGTGCCCACCTGTCTTGATTTAGTCCTAATGAGAAAATGGAAACTGTATTTGGGGACAGACTAAACAGGGACAATAGGACACAGGGAACAGTAAGAGAGGTGGTGTAGAATGAGATTATGAAAGTCCTTCAAGTAAAGGAAGATAGGACCCCAACTGTCTATGTGGTAGGGAGTTTTATTAGACACTGAAGATGGAGAACAATTTGGCCATCGGCCAATGCAGAGTAAAATCTGCATTCAGCCTAGAAACCTTTATAAGATGGTCCAGCAAGGTGAGCAACCATTACCTATGGTCTCATGTTTTAAGATAAACTAAAACCATTTATAGATGAATCCAACTTACAATAGTTCAACTTCAATAAATTTTTCAAGATGGGTGATAATGGTGCAAAAGCGATATGCATTCAGTAGAAACCATGTTTTGAATTTTGATCTTTTCCCAGGCTAGTGATATGTGATGCAAGACTCTTTCATGATGTTGGGCAGCTGAAGCAAGCCACAGCCCCCAGTCAGGCACATGATCACACAACCGATATTGCCAGCGTTTTCTGAATCTTGTGTTCTGAGCGCATATAAGGTAGGCTGGTCTAAGCTATAATGTTCGGTAGGTCAGGTGTTTTAAATGCATTTTCAACTTATGACATTTTCCACTTTCAATATCAGGATATAAAACCATCATGAGTTGAGGAGGACCTGTATTGTCATCCAAGCCAAAGAGTCTTGATAACGGTCACTTTACTCCTTGGATAATCCCTGGCATGTCACAGTACTCTCTTTATTTTTCCATATGCTTGAAATATTTCAAAAACTAAAATTTCTAGATTGCAAAGAAGGAAATTCTCCAGAAAATCAGGTAAGATTGTGGGCTAGATAGGTGCCTATTTTAGCATTAGTATGTTTTTACATATACATGATTGTTTAGTAATAGGTGCTAAAGGCTTATTTCTTTATTTCAACCACTGTCTTACCTTTTGCCCAACCAAAATTATCATCTCCCTCGCTAGTCCCAATAAGAAAACTATTCTGTCAGTTTCCCTTCCCAATTTGCCATGTCCGTGTATGTATGAGTCTATCATAGAAATCTTGAATTCTTTCTGAGCCCCATCCTTAACATTCAATCTGCCGTTATTCTGTTCAAATTGGCATTTTACTTCTTATCTCTCCTGCTACCGACCCAGCCCAAGCCCTATTCAGCTCACGCCTGTATTTCTGCATTAATTCATTTAATCCTCACAATGTGAAGTAGATGGCACTTCACGATGCTGAATTTGAACCACAAAGAGAATCTCCCTTCCTGAGAGTCAAGGGCTTCTAAGTGAAGAGCAGGACTGGATCCCAGGCAGGCTGATCCCACAGTCTCTTCTCTTAACCTCTGTGCAACCAGTGTTTGCTCAGTTCCTGAATGAACTGGCCAAATCCCCCGCCTCTGAGCCCTCTCTCCTCCGATCCATTCTATATACTCGTTTCCCTAAAAATCTGTCTCAGCCAACTGCTCTCTATCTTCAGCATCGAAAAAGGCTCTTAATCACACATGGCATCAAGACTTGACCTTCCCTGTGCTAAAGGCCTTCCATCATATGGCCAGTCCCACTTTGACTCTTAGTGGTCCCCAGTTCCTGCTGCACCCGCTTCTCCCACTGGCTCTATTCTCACAGACACCTTGCCTGCCTCCGGCCTGAAGAAAAGCCATTGCAATCCACTCCCAACTCATCTTCCTTTGGCTCCCAAAGAACGTGTGTTCTACTCTACCCTGTGGCCCTTAATTAAAATTTCTTTGTGTGGGTTTCAGTTTCTCACAGGGTTTCTCAAACCACTATTGACCTTTTAAATTGAATTATTCTTTGTTGTGGGGGCTGTTCTGTGTATTGCAGGTTGTTGAGCAGCATCACTGACCTCTATGTACTACATGCCAGCACTAACACCTCCACACCCCACTAGCACCCACCCACCCCTCCTCCTAGCTGTGACCACCAAAATGTTTCCAGGAATTGTCAAATGTTCCCTGGGGGCAAAATCACCCCTAATTGAGAACCACTGATCTAGACTGTAAGCTCTCCAATTTCAGGGACTGCATCTTATGCATTTTCATGTTCTTTACAGCATCCAACATCGGTGCCTCATACATAGCAAAACTCAATAAATAACCATTAAGTAAGGCTTCCCCAAGAGCTACGCCATCATGTCAGATCTGGGCTCCACTTCTCAGTACCTCATTCACCACATGAGAGCTCACAGCTCGATGCTGGCTGCAGAGAAAGCTAGGCTTACCACGATCTTTTGTGGTCAACTGTTCCACTATGTGGAACAGCAAAATTGAAGAAAACTGAGCTTCCGGAGCTTTAGCTAGCACTTGTAGCAGGCCATAAGTCTAATCTTTTCTTCCAGATATATTAAAAAGAAAGAAAAAAGCTTATTCAAAACCAAGCATTAAACTATGAGATGCTAAATAAAATGGCTAAAACCTCTCTGGTGTTCAATTTTTTTCTATACTAGGACAGCATGTGGCAGTGATTTTCAACCTTTTTCACTTCACAGCACACATAATCTAATTACTAAAATTCTGTGGCATGCCAAAATATATATATTTTGCCGATCTGACAAAAAAAGGTATAACTTTGACTGATTTACAAAATAATAATAATAAAATAATAATAATAATAATAATTACCTACCCTTTTTGTTCCAAAGTGATTTTTTTTTTTAAATCAGGTACCTATACTTGTATATAGGATTTCTGGTACCAAGAATTAACCAATCAGATGCAACCTTCTTATGTGATATGACCAATAAGAAACTGTAAAACTCTATTATATGACCTATATATTTATGGTTCAAGACAGGGCATGAATACCTATGAATATTGTTGTGTTGGCTGTTGTCATTTTTTTTTTTATTTGACTATCTAAGGCAGCAATTTTCAACCAGTGAACTGCAAGAATTTTTAAAACATGCAATACCTGACTATTTAGTCAGGGGCACTGATCTCTTTTCCCTAAGACTGTTTACCCCAACCTGGTGATTCCCTGAGACCCCACCCTACCCAACTCCTGGGCCCACCCAAGCCGTTTCCAGTGGCTTTTCCATACAAATATCCTCTCTTAGCCCATGCTTCAGATTTTGCTAAAATCTTTCAAACAAGTAGCATCTGGTCTCTGTGTACTCCGTACTTCTTGCTAAGTGGCTGAAGGACTGGCACTAGCAGCAGCCAGCCTCAGTTTGCAGCTTGGCCTCTCTTGGGCACTTCCTAGCCTAGCACGAGTAGCACCATCTGCAGATCACTGTAGCTCATGCCAGGTGGCTATGGGCAGGGCACAGGCAGCAGAGGACCTTGGCCTGCACCTCCTGGAAGGCCCCAGAGCTGTACACCTAATGGACAGCTTCAAACCATGCCAGATTACAACCCAACCACCCCCCGCGAGTAACATTCTCAAAGGGCGAACACAGTGGGCACCAAAGCCCCACCGAAGCAAGTCCTGCTAGTGTGGGGTCGGCCCATGCACAGCAGCTCATCCTCAGTAGATGCAGCCAGGCCTCGAAGGCAACCAGCCTGGAGGTCAGTCCCTCCCAGTGACGTGCCAATAGCAATCAAGGCTCAACTACAACAGGAGGTGCACATAGCCCACATGGGAGGCACACCTGGTGTGCCCAGCTCAAGGAATGGCGGAGGCTGTGCCACTGGTCCCTACAAGACACCTGCTACATTAGGCCACCCTACCAAGACCAGGAGATGTAGCAGCTCTACCAAATACATAGAAACAAACACAGGGAAGCAGCAAAATGAGGAGATAAATAAACAGGCCCCAAATTAAAGAACAGGAGAAATCTCCAGAAAAAGAACTCAATGAAACTGAGGCAAGCAAACTATCAGATACAGAGTTCCAAAACAATGGTTCTAAAGATGCTCAAGAATCTTAATGAGAACTTCAACAGCATAAAAAAAAGGACATGGAAACCATAAAAAAAGAACCAGTCCGAAATGAAGAATACACTAACTGAAATGAAGAATAATTTACAGTAGAGTAGGTGAAGCAGAGGATCAAATCAGCTATTTGGAATATAAATGTGGGAACCACGCCAGTGAGAGCACAGAGGCCTTGTCATTCATACACCGGGATGTTCAAGGCCATTCTGGCATGAGCCTCAACGGGGATGTCCAAGGACTCTAAGCCTGGGAATCATAATCAGGCTAAGATACCAAGTGGGTGCAAGGACACACGGTACACTGTGCTCTTCTGTAACCAAAATGACTGATGTCACTGTTGGTGCCCACTCTTTGCCTCTGGAGTAATGTACAGTTTACTGACCAAGAGTGTGTGAAGAAGTCTGCTAGAGGGAGAGCAGCTGGGCAGAGAGAGCTCAGAGAAGCAGAGACAGTAGACAGAGAGAATGTAGCTCCTAGGTGTGCAGGAGAGGCTAGAGAGCTCAGACAGAGCTGAGAGCTGATCCTGCTGTGATGTAAGGCTAAGAGCTCACAGAGAGCTCAGATAGAGCTACCATGTTAACCAGCCAGTGTGCTGGGCAGGGGAGACAGGAGAAGCTGCTGAGCCAGAGGAGCTACTGAGGCTGAAGCTCTAAGGGAGAGCTCAGGTGCTGCTATAATGTAAGGCGGTGAGTCTGGGGCAGCATGCGGCTGCTCAGATACTAAGAGTGGGGACAGAGATTAATGCTGCTTTTGTGAGAAAGATACGTATTCACCAGTCAGTGTCCGGCTGCCTGCCTGTATGGATTTTACTGTAAGAAACTGTCTTATCTGATGGCTATGTGACCACTGGTTCTGCAATAAAGACTCATTCTTATGCACCCAGCACTTCTCATGGCCTCTCCATCTTCCCACCACTGAGGATTGGCCTGTGTCTCTGTGAGCAGAAGATAAAGGAGGAACTTGGACTAAGTTCCCAACAGTTAGTTCAGTGGGCAGGGTTCGAGGAAGAACCAGCCCTGGAGTAGTCGTGAAGAATTCAGAAGAATACGTGGACTCAGCGAGCAGCAGTGCTGAGCAGCAATCCTGCTGTCTCTGACAATAAGGAAACAGAAAACAGTCAGAACAGCAAGAAGAAAAAAGAATCCAAAAACATGAGGATAGTGTAAGGAGACTCTGGGATACCAACCTTTGTATCATGGTGTGTGGAAGGAGAGAGAGAGCAAGAAATTGAAAACCTACGTATTTGAAAAAATAATGACAGAAACTGTCCCTACCCTGATGAATGAAATAGACATACAAGTCCAGGGTGATTTTTCTACAGAAACTTTGCAGGCCATAAGATATTGGCACGAAATATTCATGAAAAGCAATGACCTAGCCAAGACTACTCTACCAGCAAAGCTATCATTTAGAATCAAAGGGCAGTTAAAGAGCTTCACAGACAAGAAAATCTAGAGTTCATCAAAACCAGTATTACAAGAAATATTATAGGGTCTTCTTTAAGAAGAAGCAACAACAACAAAAAAGGTCAACATATGAATTATAAAATGGTAATAAATACATATCTAGCAACAAAGTTGAGTATTATCCCATGCACTTAGAGGTTGCCAGTCCGATTCCCAGTCAGGGCACATGCCTGGTTTGTGGGCTCGATCCCCAGTAGGGGGTATGCAGGAGGCAGCCAATTGATGTTTCTACTCGTCTCTCCCGTTCTAAAAAAAAAAAAAAAAAAAAAAATTAATAAAAACATATTTTTTAAATTACTTTAAAAGCAAATAGACTAATTGCTCCAATCAAAAGATATATGAATATATATATATATATATATATACTAGCTTTCCCGTTGCAGGAAAAATCCTGCAATAGGATTTCCTGCTGCACTCTACCCCACCTCCGTTCCTCCCTTGTCCCCCGCCTCACCTTCTCCTCCAGCCCGCCTGCATTTCCCTTCGCCCCCGGCCCTGCCTCCGCTCCGCCATTGTCGCCCTCCCCGCCTTCTCCTCCAGCCCGCCCGCGTTTCCGTTAGCCCCCGGCCCCGCCTCCGCTCTGCCATTGTCGCCCGCCCCGCCTTCTCCTCCAGCCCGCCCGCGTTTCCGTTAGCCCCCGGCCCTGCCTCCGCTCCGCCATTGTCGCTCGCCCGCGTTTCCCTTCGCCCCCGGCCCCGCCTCCGCCCCGCCCTTGTCACCCGCCCCGCCTTCTCCTCCAGCCCACCTTCGTTTCCCTTCGCCCCCGGCCCCACCTCCGCCCCGCCTTCTCCTCCAGCCCGCCTGCTTTTCCGTTCGCCCCCGGCCCTGACTTCGCTCCTCCCTTCTCCTCCCCTCCCCCCGTTTCGACGCTGTCTTGATATGCAAATTAGCCGCCATCTTTGTTGGGTAATTTGCATACTCGTCCTGATTGGTTGGTGGGCGTGGCTTGGCTGGTGGGCATGGCTTAGGTGTAGCGAAGGTGCGGTCAATTTGCATATTTGTCTATTATTAGATTATAGATATATATATATATATATATATATATATATATATATAGTAACTGAATGGATAAAAAAACAAGACCCTTACGAATGTTGTCTACAAGAGACCCACTTCAGATCAAAAGACACACACAGAGAAACCAAGATGGCGGCATAGGTTAAACACCTAACCTGCAGCCGGGCACAACAATTTCAAAAATACAACTAGAGGTCAGAACGGACATCGTCCAGAACCACAGGAAAGTTGGTGGACTGAAATGCCCACAGCTGGGGAGAAGGAGAAGGCCACGGGGACAGTCGGGGAAGCCGTAAAAGCCTGAGGTATGGAGAAACGGGCGGAGACACGAGCACATGCGCCTGCGGGGAGGATGGAACCGGAGAGGAGGGGGCGGCTGATGACCTGGCCGGAGTTCACTGGCAGGAAAGAGATAAAAGCTCCGGAGTGCGCTGAGCACCGGCTCCGATTGCACTGAACCCCATTCCGGGCGAAACCCTGGGAAACTCACTAACTTTCGCAACTCCGCCGCCCCCGCAGGCCGCCCGGCCCGGGACGCTGGGGACGCCGCCGCAGCGGCGGCGCCCGGAGCCCGGCAGCCTCCCAGCACCCGTCCCCGCCGCGCAGCCCCCGCTCGCCTGGTGCCGCGGGCCACGCGCCCCGCACACCGGACGGAGGCCCGGGCGCCCTCTCCGTGCACCTCCCGGCGGCGCTAGACTTCAGTAGAGTTGACTGAATTCAAGGGATTAAGAAGTATAAATTGGAGGGACGCCGCAGCGGCGGCGGCGACGTCCGGAACACAGCGATGGCGGTGCCTGGAGCTCGGCGGCCGCCCAGCGCCCGTCCCAGCCGCGCGGCCCTCGTGCGCCTGGTTCCACGGGACGCGCGCACCGCGCACCGGACGGAGGCCCGGGCGCCCTTTCCGTGCACCTCCCGGCGGCGCTAGACTTCAGTAGAGTTGACTGAAATGAAGGGATTAAGAAGTACAAATCGGGAAGTTTGAAAAAGATGGCGGCGGAGGTTAAAGGCTGCTCTGTTGCCTCGCACCCAGCGAAATCGGAGGGGATGAGGTGTGGAGGTGCGTGGGTCTGGCTGGTGGCGGGGGAAAGGGGCTTTTGTTCCAAACCTAAGGGAGATTAGCTCTCCATCACCCTGAAACCCATCTTCTGGTGAACCCCGGGAGACCCAGATGCCTGCGGGGAGAGGCGGGACTCTTGCAGAGGTACGCCCAGCAATCAGTGTTTGCTGCGCTGGAGTGCGGAACGAAGGGACTTAGATACGTGGAAGGCAGAAGGACCAGACTCACAGCCATCGCGGCTCGCCGCACCATGGCCTGTTGGCGCCCTGAGACCCCGCCCCGCCCTGGGACCCGCCCCGCACGTTTTGAAGACCCGCCCCGCAAGTCTTGCAGGCACACCTGCGCCCCAAGCAACGGCTTATGCATGTGGGTGGACTGCCCTCTGGCAGCGGACCAGATGATCTGCTGTTCTAGTCGGACTGCTCCAGGGCCACTCAGACAGGAGGAAGAAACTACAGTTTTTGCTGTAATCCTTGCTGAGTGCCTAAGGCAGTAGCTGATCTACACCCCATTGGAGACCCAGAAACGAGGGCATCTAGTGGTCTGTGGGAGATGACACCAGATTTCAACCACGTGCATAAGGGACACATTCAACGGGAATATTCAGTGAACGCCAAAGCTTTGCTGCACCAAGACCCGGCCCATAAACATGTCTCATGCACAGCAACTCTTCCTTTATAGACAAAGAGAGCCCCCCCAGTGACAACAACAACAATCAAGACTTAACTATACAAAGGAGGACCAAGATGGAGGCATAGGGCGGAAGCCTGATTGTTGCCTACCACAACAACTTTGAGACTACGACAAGAGAGCAGAGCAGACACCATCCAAGACCACCATAGGGCTGGCTGAGTAGATGCCCTACAACTAGAATAAAAGAGGGGTATGTGGGATGATGCTGATGCCGGTGACCCAAAGACCACACTTTAAGAACTACGGCTCAGGCGACACAAAAGAACTATGGCTCAGGCGATACAACAGCGGCCTGGAACGTGCTCGGCGCAGTTCCCCCGGCGGTCTCCGGCTGAGGGGACGGCTCCACTGGCAGCCAAGCACGGACAGACGAGCCCCTATGAGACATGGGGTGGGAGACTCCGCGCTTGCTGACCTCTGAGTCCGTCAAGAATCTCAACGCCCCGGAAGCGGCCAGGTGCGCATGCTCGGCGACCGGCCACCGATGCAGACCCAAGGGCCGACGCAGCGACGCCAGACTGGCCCACCGCCATGCACCGGGTGCACCGGAGCTTCGCCGAGCCGCCGCCCGACGAGTTCTGCAGCAGCCATACTGGAGCTCTGGAAGGATGGCCAGGGGAATTGCTGAGGGGGGATTGACCGGCAGGAATTGGGATCGGGAAGACGGGGCCCCGCTGAGACCCGGGTGCGGGCGGGGTTGCGCGCCTCTGGGCTCGGGTGTGGTCACACGCCTCTGGGTATAAGTGAGGCCTCACGTCCCTGGGTCTAGGTGAGGCCACATGCCCCTGGGTCCAGGTGAGGCCGGACTCCGGGTCCGGGTGAGGCCAAGTGCCCCTGGACCCGGATGACGCTGGATCCCGTGCCCGGGCGAGGCCAAGCGCCCCTGAGTCTGGGAGAGCCCACACACCCCTGGGTCCAGGCGAGACCATGTGTCCCTGGATCCGGGTGAGGCCGTGTGCACCTAGGCCCGGGTGAGCCCAAGTGGCCCTGGGTCTGGGAGAGGCCAAGCGTCCCTGGGTCCGGGTGAGACCATGTGTCCCTGGATCCGGGTGAGGCCTCGGGCACCTAGGCCCGGGTGAGGCCACGTGCCCCTGGGTCTGGGAGAGGCCAAGCGTCCCTGGGTCCGGGCGAGACCATGCGTCCCTGGATCCGGATGAGGCCTCGTGCACCTAGGCCCGGGTGAACCCAAGTGGCCCTGGGTCTGGGAGTGGCCAAGCGTCCCTGGGTCCGGGTGAGACCATGCGTCCCTGGACCCGGGTGAGGCCTCGTGCACCTAGGCCCGGGTGAGCCCAAGTGGCCCTGGGTCTGGGAGAGGCCAAGCGTCCCTGGGTCCGGGTGAGACCATGCGTCCCTGGATCCGGATGAGGCCTCGTGCACCTAGGACCGGGTGAGCCCAAGTGGCCCTGGGTCTGGGAGAGGCCAAGCGTCCCTGGGTCCGGGTGAGACCATGCGTCCCTGGATCCGGATGAGGCCTCGTGCACCTAGGCCCGGGTGAGCCCAAGTGGCCCTGGGTCTGGGAGAGGCCAAGCGTCCCTGGGTCCGGGTGAGACCATGCGTCCCTGGACCCGGGTGAGGCCTCGTGAACCTAGGCCCGGGTGAGCCCAAGTGGCCCTGGGTCGGGGAGAGGCCAAGCGTCCCTGGGTCCGGGTGAGACCATGTGTCCCTGGATCCGGGTAAGGCCTCGTGCACCTAGGCCCGGGTGAGCCCTGGTGGCCCTGGGTCTGGGAGAGGCCAAGCGTCCCTGGGTCCGGGTGAGACCATGTGTCCCTGGATCCGGGTGAGGCCTCGTGCACCTAGGCCCGGGTGAGCCCAAGTGGCCCTGGGTCTGGGAGAGGCCAAGCGTCCCTGGGTCCAGGTGAGACCATGTGTCCCTGGATCCGGGTGAGGCCTCGTGCACCTAGGCCTGGGTGAGCCCAAGTGGCCCTGGGTCGAGGAGAGGCCAAGCGTCCCTGGGTCCGGGTGAGACCATGTGTCCCTGGATCCGGGTGAGGCCTCGTGCACCTAGGCCCGGGTGAGCCCTTGTGGCCCTGGGTCTGGGAGAGGCCAAGCATCCCTGGGTTCGGGTGAGACCATGTGTCCCTGGATCCGGGTGAGGCCTAGTGCACCTAGGCCCGGGTGAGCCCAAGTGGCCCTGGGTCTGGGAGTAGCCAAGCGTCCCTGGGTCCAGGTGAGACCATGTGTCCCTGGATCCGGATGAGGCCTCGTGCACCTAGGCCCGGGTGAGCCCAAGTGGCCCTGGGTCTGGGAGAGGCCAAGCGTCCCTGGGTCCGGGTGAGACCATGTGTCCCTGGATCCGGGTGAGGCCTCGTGCACCTAGGCCCGGGTGAGCCCAAGTGGCCCTGGGTCTGGGAGTGGCCAAACGTTCCTGGGACTGGGTGAGACCATGTGTCCCTGGATACGGGTGAGGCCTCGTGCACCTAGGCCCGGGTGAGCCCAAGTGGCCCTGGGTCGGGGAGAGGCCAAACGTCCCTGGGTCCGGGTGAGACCATGTGTCCCTGGATCCGGGTGAGGCCTCGTGCACCTAGGCCCGGGTGAGCCCAAGTGGCCCTGGGTCTGGGAGAGGCCAAGCGTCCCTGGGTCCGGGTGAGACCATGCGTCCCTGGATCCAGGTGAGGCCTCGTGCACCTAGGCCCGGGTGAGCCCAAGTGGCCCTGGGTCTGGGAGTGGCCAAACGTTCCTGGGTCTGGGTGAGACCATGCGTCCCTGGATCCTGGTGAGGCCTCGTGCACCTAGGCCCGGGTGAGCCCAAGTGGCCCTGGGTCGGGGAGAGGCCAAGCGTCCCTGGGTCCGGGTGAGACCATGTGTCCCTGGATCCGGGTGAGGCCTCGTGCACCTAGGCCCGGGTGAGCCCAAGTGGCCCTGGGTCTGGGAGAGGCCAAGCGTCCCTGGGTCCGGGTGAGACCATGCGTCCCTGGATCCGGGTGAGGCCTCGTGCACCTAGGCCCGGGTGAGCCCAAGTGGCCCTGGGTCTGGGAGTGGCCAAACGTTCCTGGGTCTGGGTGAGACCATGTGTCCCTGGATCCGGGTGAGGCCTCGTGCACCTAGGCCCGGGTGAGCCCAAGTGGCCCTGGGTCTGGGAGAGGCCAAGCGTCCCTCGGTCCGGGTGAGACCATGTGTCCCTGGATCCGGGTGAGGCCTCGTGCACCTAGGCCCGGGTGAGCCCAAGTGGCCCTGGGTCTGGGAGAGGCCAAGCATCCCTGGGTCCGGGTGAGACCATGTGTCCCTGGATCCGGGTGAGGCCTCGTGCACCTAGGCCCGGGTGAGCCCAAGTGGCCCTGGGTCTGGGAGAGGCCAAGCGTCCCTGGGTCCGGGTGAGACCATGTGTCCCTGGATCCGGGTGAGGCCTCGTGCACCTAGGCCCGGGTGAGCCCAAGTGGCCCTGGGTCTGGGAGTGGCCAAACGTTCCTGGGTTTGGGTGAGACCATGTGTCCCTGGATCCGGGTGAGGCCTCGTGCACCTAGGCCCGGGTGAGCCCAAGTGGCCCTGGGTCTGGGAGAGGCCAAGCGTCCCTGGGTCCGGGTGAGACCATGTGTCCCTGGATCCGGATGAGGCCTCGTGCACCTAGGCCCGGGTGAGCCCAAGTGGCCCTGGGTCTGGGAGAGGCCAAACGTTCCTGGGTCTGGGTGAGACCATGTGTCCCTGGATCCGGGTGAGGCCTCGTGAACCTAGGCCCGGGTGAGGCCACGTGCCCCTGGGTCTGGGAGAGGCCAAGCGTCCCTGGGTCCGGGAGAGACCATGTGTCCCTGGATCCAGGTGAGGCCTTGTGAAACTAAGCCCGGGTGAGGCCACGTGCCCCTGGGTCTGGGAGAGGCCAAGCATCCCTGGGTACGGGTGAAGCCAGATCCTGGGTCCGGGTGAGGCCTTGCGCCCCTGGATCCATCCGGGTGAGGCTGGGTCCCAGGCCCGGGTGAGACCACGCGCCCCTTGGGTATGGGTGAGGCCACGTGCCCCTTAGTCCGGGTGACGCCGTGCCCCTGGGTTCGGCCGAGACCAAACCAGAGGGAGTCGGACCTCCATTACCACCATTTGTCCACCATCCAGAGCTGAGGGGTCAGTGCTGACATGTACACATAAGGAACTACTGGTCATCGAAATTGGGTCTCAAAAGAACTGTTGGTCCAGGGGGAAGCTCGCTACAGATTGATTCATTTGCCTGTCAGCATAACTATTATTGCTCGTCTCACATTCAGTTCTTATTAGTATATATCTAGTGACATTTGATCTTGTTCATCTAGAGGAAATGATGAACAACATAGACTGAAGAACAAGAACAGAACCAGAAACAAGGAGGCATCGATCGGACTATCGGGCCTCAGAGGGAGGATAGGGGAGGGTAGGGGGAGGGTGGGGGGGAGGGGGAGAGTTCAACCAAAGGACCTGCATGCATGCATATAAGCCTATCCAACGGTTAAGTTCAACAGGGGATTGGGGCCTGCGTGGGGAGAGGGGTGGGATGGGAATGGGGGGATGAGGACAAATATGTGACACCTTAATCAATAAAGAAATTTAAAAAAAAAAAAAAAAAAAAGACACACACAGACTGAAAGTAACAGGATGTAAAAAGATAATTCATGAAAGTGGAAAAGAAAAGGCTGGGGTTGTAACACCTATACCAGACAGAACAGACTTGAAAACAAAGGCTATTACAAGGGACAAAGAAGGGCCCAAGAGCTCCGCTTCTGGGTGTTTATCTGAAGAAACCGAAACACTAAATCGGAAAGACAAATACATCTATATGTTCACTGCACCATTATTTTTTTAAAGATTTTTTTTTAATCCTCACTGAGGACATGTTTTTATTGATTTTTAGAGAGAGAGACAGAGAGAGAGAAACATCGTTGTGAGAGAGAAACATCCATCGGTTGCCTCCTGTATGTGCCCTGACCAAGAATTGAACCTTCAACCTAGGTATGTGCCCTGATTGGGAATCAAACCCACAACCTTTTGGTACGTGAGACAACACTCCAACCAACCGAGCCCCCCAGCCAGGTCCATGGCAGCATTATTTACAATCGCTAAGATATGGAAGCAACTTAAATGTCCACCAATATATGAATGGGTAAAGAAGAAGTGGTGCATATATACAGTTGAATATGATTCAGCCATTTTTAAAAATGAAATTTTTCCATCTGCAACAACATGGGTGGACATAGAGGGTATTATGCTAACTGAAATAAGTCAGAGAAAGACAAATGCCAGATGATTTCATTTACATGTAGAATCTAAAAAACAAAATAAACAAACAAGCTCTACAGAATCACACTCATGGATACAAGAATATTTTGATGGATGCCAGATGGGAGAGGGGGTTAGAGATGGGTGAAAAGGGTGAAGGGATTTAGAAATACACATAGTTATAGCATCATCATGGGGATGTTAAGTACAGCACAGAGAATACAGTCAATTATATTGTAATAACTATATCTGTTGTCAGGTGGGTACTAGATTTATCAGGGTGATCACTTTGAAAGTTAAATAAATGTCTAATCACTGGGTTGTACACCTGAAACTAACATAGTATTGTATGTCAACTATCATTTAAAAATTTTTGAGCGTCGGCCTGCGGACTGAAAGGTCCCAGGTTCGATTCCGGTCAAGGGCATGTACCTTGGTTGCGGGCACATCCCCAGTAGGGGGTGTGCAAGAGGCAGCTGATCGATGTTTCTAAATCTCTATCCCTCTCTCTTCCTCTCTGTAAAAAAATCAATAAAATATATTTAAAAATTTTTTAAAATAATCACTGTATACTGATAAAGAATCACTATATACTGAAAAAATTCTAAAAAGAATCACTATATATTGTAGGAGAGGTGTAGAGGGTAGGGGGAAAAAAAGATAGCTGAGGCAAAGTGCCTAGAACATAGCAGTTGATCATTTAATTTTCAGCCTTTTTGCCTTACCCAGTTCCTTGTAGCTTTTGGGATATTCACAGGATACATTTAAAGTAAATCGATAGAAACTGATGTGGTTCTCCCTCTGAGACGAAACAGGAACAAGGCCAAGTAAGCCAAAGCGGATCCTCAGCCCCCAGCTTCTCTGCTCTGAGCCCATACGCTACCCCTGACTCAGGCCAACGTCCCTTCCATTCCGGACTCGAATGGGCTTCCTCTCCCACCATTAAAACAGCTCTTCGGAGAGACTCGACACTTATTCTTGATAAGGTATACAATACATGACGTAATAGTAAACATGTTGTGCTGTGGTTTCTCTTAAAGGCATTTTCATCTAAGCATGACACCTGTATTAGAGTGAACAGAAAGAGATTGATTTCAAGGAATTGGCTCACATGGTTGTGAAGGCTGGTGTGTCCAAAATTTAGTGGGATGGGCTGGGAGACTGAAAACTCAGAGAAGAGCTTCGGTTCGAGTCTTAAGGCAGTCTGCTAGCACAGTGGTCGGCTAACTCATTAGTCAACAGAGCCAAATATCAACAGCACAACGATTGAAATTTCTTTTGAGAGCCAAATTTTTTAAACTTAAACTTCTTCTAACGCCACTTCTTCAAAATAGACTCGCCCAGGCCGTGGTATTTTGTGGAAGAGCCACACTCAAGGGGCCAAAGAGCCGCATGTGGCTCGCGAGCCGCAGTTTGCCGACCACTGTGCTAGCAGAATTCCTACTTGCTCTGGAGAAGAATTTGTTCCACTAAGGCCTTCAACTGATTGGATGAGGCCCACCCATGTTATGTTTTACTCAAATCCAAATATGTAAATGCTACTCTCATCCCCAAAACACCTTCACAGAAACATCCAGAATAATGTTTGACCAAATATCTGGGCATCATGGTCCAGCCAAGTTGAACCATCAAGTTAACCACCCTAATACTTTAAAATGAAATACAGACAACTTCCTAAGCAAAACTGCTGGTATCAGTCAGCAGGCAGAACTGCTATCTGAAACTAGGAAAAAAGCCTTCTGCTGTACACCGAACTCACAACACATGACTACACAGCAGGAGGGGTGATTATAGACCCCAAGGACCTTCCCTGAGTTACCTCTGCTTTCTGGATCCTAGAATTTTCAAATACTTGTTTTTCCTGATTCAATAGCAAAGACAATTGCCCTCCGATAGAGGTACCACGCTACACTGCCACTGCTCTAATTATGAGAAGGCATTTGTTCTCTCTCCCCTGAAGATCCGCAGCAGCTGTGAGCAGGAAGGCGGCTTCTGCCTTGTTGATGGTTCCCTCCCTTCTGCCCAGCACACAGTCGCTGCCCAATAAATAATTGCCGAGTAGGTCAAAAAGCCAACGGTGAAAGCCGAACCAACCGCTCCCTGGCTCTCCCTTGTTTGGCAGGACTTTCCAAGACACGAGGCATCTTTACAGATGGAAGGGTTGACTCATTCCCAAGGCGATAACAATGATTATTAGAGTCATGGTCATGTTCAGTTGACAGCATCACAGGGTTTTTCCAGGCGAAGAAATAAATGGAGAGCCACTTCCACACTGTGATTACAGGAACTATTCTTTGGATTGTTTTTGCCGAATACCTGCCGACAGAGAGCACTTCTGTGCCTTTGGAAAATGCCCAGTTTAGGCAGAAACGCATGCATAGCCAGGGCTTTTGCCCGGGAGACTAAAATGCCCCGGAGGTGGGCAATGACTATTTGCACACGGGGAGGATATATTCAGCGTGGAGGATTATCGCAGGAAGGAACCAGGGCTTCCTCTCCCAGGCTGACATCTGCGCTGCTCTTTTCATCCGCTTCTTATTCCCCAGCAAATATCTTTAATTCTGCATCATGTACCAGCGTGTCAGGAAAAGGGCATCGCGGCCAGTGGAGTCTCTGTGACCTTTTGGAGCCGGCTCCTCTCTCCTGGGTTGGGCAGGGGAGCCTCTCATTTGGTTAGGTGTCTGTGTTCTTTTTCCGGGCAGGCTTGCCCCCCCTTCTTTCCTCCGAGCAGGTCCTATTCGACTTCCTTTCCCCTCCAGACGAGTGGGTGGCTGCACCAGGGCTCTGTCTGGGAACCCGTTTCCACCAGGGGGCACTGGAGCGGAGCGAGCGTGAGAAGCACCCCTTCCCAGCACAGCTCCCTCGCCACCTTTCAGCACCGCAAATAAACGTTTGATGAAAGGCTGTGGGGCCACTGCTGCCTGGGAAGCAACGCTGGTGGCGTGCCTTCCGTTTCTCATGTTTTGAGGTTTCTGTATCAGCATAACCTCGTGTTCATCCCCTGGCATTTCCGATGTCAGGGTTTCGTTTTGAATTAGTGGTTCAAGTGAAATTCATTCCTACTGAATGTGGCCATCCTACCTGGCACCTGGCTAGTGATGTCTATTTGGAAACAGGAATAACTGGCTCCGTTTCAAGAGCTGCCCTGAACCAAAGACCAGGCTAGTCGCCCACCCGCCCGCACACTCCGGGTTGTGGCTGTAAGGAGTGCAAGGAAGGCAAGGAATTCCCGAGTCAACGGCCTCTGCAGCGGGAGGGCTGGGGGCAGGAGAACCTTGGCCACCTGTGGCTCTGGAAGAAAGGGCTCCAGGTGATTTGAGCTGAGCCTCTGAGTTCACTACAAGATATGCCTTCTTTTTCCCCCAGGCATTCACAGAACGGCCAGACTTCCTCACTGATGTCACACATTCCCCCCTCAGACCTATTTCTTAAGGGCCTTTTGGAGACTGACACATTTTAATGGGCTTACCTGTTATCTGGGAGGTGATCTCCACCTCTGATTAGGCATCCGAAGAGGCTTCCCAGATGTGGAGCCAAGAACCCACACCAGCCCTAGCCGGTTTGGCTCAGTGGATAGAGCTTCGGCCTACAGACTGAAGGGTCCTGGGTTCGATTCTGGTCAAGGACACAGGCCCGGGTTGCAGGCTCAATCGCCAGTAGGGAGCGTGCAGGAGGCAACCGATCAATGATTCTCTCTCATCATTGATGTTTCTATCTCTCTCTCTCTCTCTCTCCCTCTTCCTTCCTCTCTGGAATCAATAAAAATATATTATAATAAAAAAAAAAAGAACCCACACCAATTAAAGGAAAAACAAAAGGAAGAAGGGAAGAGTAAGCGAGAGAATGAAAGGGTAGGGAGGGGAAGAGAGAGAGAGAGAGAGAGAGAGAGAGAGAGAGAGAAATACTCTGAGATTTTTATTAAAATGTTTTCCAATTTGGAAAGCTATCTTTTATTCTGATTCTACACTCTATATATTTGAGACGTTAAATCATTCCTGTTTTGTGTGTGTGCCTCCTTTTGACATTAAAAGAACACCCTTGAACAGAAATGCTCAAGGAACACTCCTGTGATTCTTTTTGATAGAAAAAAATGTCCATTTTTCTAAGAAATGATGCTCATCAGAGATGTTAATCTTTTTAAACCTGTGGACAAAATAAGTTGACAACCCTCTGTTAGAGCCCAAACTTGGATTTTAACATTATCCTTGTCTGTGAAACCTTAAAGTAAGAGGAGTGACTACATTAAGGGATTCACTGCTTACAAACAGAGAACAGGTACCTCGCTCATGGGACAGTAAACGGATACATTTGGGTGGAAGACAAGACTGATGCTTGGTCTGGCTGGGGCCTGAAGGGTTGCTGAGTGTGAGGAAGGGGTGAGGAGATTCGAGAAGGCTGGGAAGCTAGAGGGGGCACTGGGCCCAGGGGAGATAGGGTCCTGGGAGTAGAGGGTGCAGGACGGAAGAGCAGAGGCTCCCAGAGACTACTCTGTTCACAGCCTCTGCCAGGGCCACCGCCAGCACCGAACATCCCAGCGCCCTCAAGCCCTGTGTGCTCTCTGCAGGAATGTTGATTTCTTCCCGGAAACCAGTGGATATGAGCTGGAAGCAGCCGTCTCACACACAAGTCCTCCCCGCCCCCAGGTCTCAGAGTAGTGATTTCCTAGAAGACTGTTGTCTGTGAGCCGCAAGTTTACGAAACGCTCACAGAAATCATACCCTAGACATCTGGCCGGCTCATGATGCGGAGGAGTGCGCGGCCACAAGGCCTGCGGGCGTGGCTGGCACCGTGCCCAGGCTGTGCTCCCTGACCCTCGGCGGGCAGGAAGCGGGCAGACGATGCTGGCCAGTGGGCCTCACTGAGGATGGACAGGGGAGTCTGCAGGCCAACGCCCCAGAGGGCACGGAAGCAGATGGTGACACACAGTGCCTACAGCGATGGCAGTTACCATGATAGGCAGTGCAGGGGTAACAGTGAGATGATTTACAAACAAAGGAAAGAGGAAGGTATTCACGTCCACACTAACACTGAGAAATTCTCCATTTCTGAGAATTTGACTCCGGTGGAGTCAGAATGGTGGTCAAGTGGCCAAGTTTGTTTTGGGTCCATGATTCTGTCTCCTTTTGCCACTGAATTAGTTATCCATTGTTGGAGACAAATATCTGCAAACCTAGAGGAGTAAAACACTTACTATCTCACAATGTCTGCGGGTCAGGAATCCGGCTTAGCGGGACCGAGTGAGACTCACTTCCAAGTTCGCTCCCGCGGCAGACAGCGGGCCGTGCGCCCTGGCTGCCCACGATGGGGCTCTCCACAGGCTGCCGCCTCATCGCCGAGGCTACCCTCCATCATTTTTCCATATTCTGTTCATGAGGAGCTACTGGGCCCAGTGCGTCCTCAGGGAGAGGGACTGCACAGGGCGTGAGACAGCCGGGGGCCATCGTAGGGACTGCCTGGGCAGCCACCTCTGTCTGCATATTAATAATGGAAGTAATAATAGAAGATATTAATGTAGCAGGGCTAGTGTGGGGATGAAATACAGGAAGGAATAAGAGAGGGCGTGGAAAAAAGAGGCTCTAGAAAGACACTCCGAGGAAGGGGTCCCGACTTCACCTCCCAGATCAAATTACGGAGATGAGTCCAGAAACGTGCATTTTTTTAAATATATTTTTCCCCCATTGATTTCAGAGAGGGAGAGAGAGACAGAAACATCAATGATGAGAGAGAATCATTGATGGGCTGCCTCCTGCACGCCTCACAATGGTGATCAGGCCTGCAACCCGGGCATGTGCCCCGACTGGGAATCGAACCCTGACCTCCTGGTTCATAGCTCTCTCGGGCTCTCTCCTATTCAGTCTCATCAGTGTCTCCCCTTCCACCATTGTCTCCTCGCATGACCTGCCCTGCAGCAGCCTGAGGCCAGATTTCTACGGTACACAGCTCTTAAAACAGCAAAAATATTTGGCAAATGACTCCGGCCCGGCAGACACACACAAGCATGTTTTTGATTTGCAGTAATACTCTTGGAGGCTTGTTCTCTTGTCAACAGTAAATATTTGGTTTTACCCAGAAAAAAAGAAGAAAAAAAAAAAAGGATAAAGGAGCCATGTCAAGTTGTAATTTATAGCAGAAAGAACAGGTAATTCTTCCCATCAAATCACATTATCAGAAGTTGGAAGGGACAGGGAGAGTTCATCAGATCCATGTCCTTCCAGGCCAGACAGAGAGATCCCCCAAATATCCCCATCAACAGGCAGTCCCTTATTTCACCCCTTGGGCAATCTCTAGCTCTTGTCCCAACCATTATTTATTTTATATATAACCGAACCTTTCCTGTTGTAATTCACAGCCTTCTCTCTAGTTCTGACCTCAGGAGAAATGAAGAGCAGATGCTCACATAGCTTTTAATAAAAAGGTTTTTATTAAGTCACAGTTCGTCTCGGTCCTGCCACTGGGGGAGGCGGGAGAGGTTGCTGCCTCTGAGCGCTTTCTGCTTGGCTCTGCTTGGCCTGCATTCCCGGTAAGAGGCAGCCCCGTTTTGTATCTACCAGAGGATTAAGACCATAACTTACATCCAGGTCAGTATAACTGAAATAACTGGGTTTGGTTTTTTACAAGTTCTTCCAACTCGTGTTGGGTCCTATGAGGTGATTTGGCTTAAACAGGTAACATTTTAAAACTGCAATCACTTTTCTCCTATTGCCACTTAAAAATCAGAAATGCAAACATTTTGTTAGCTGGCCTTTGCTTTAATCTGATGTGACTGAGCTTGGTTAAAAGCTTGGTTCCTTCGTCATTCAGAATTAAGATCAAAGGCTATTTTTCTTCCGTAGTTTTAATTATTTGCATGATAAGGCCCTCTGAGCTAAATTAATAAGCATTTCCAAAACTTGCACACGGGACTGAATAGTCTTCCAAAGCAACTTCAAATTTAAGTTCAGGAAGGATGTGTCATTTTTATCTATTGTTCCTTTATGATGTCTTGTTGGACGTTGGGCAAAAAGAGAGTCACCATTTTATAGATGAGAACCTGACACAGGCCTTGGCCAGGTAGCTCAGTTGGTTAGAATGTCATCTCAATACGCCATGGTTGTGGGTTCGATCCCTAATCAGGGCACATACAAGAATCAACCAGTGAATGCACAAATACGTGGAACAACAAATCGCACTCTCTCTTTCTCCTCCTCCCTCCCTCCCTCCCTCCCGTCCCCCCTTTCTCTTTCTCTCTCTAAAATCAATAGAAAGGAGAAAACAGAACCTGGTATAAAGAAGTTGCCACAGGTGACCCACCTGGGCTGCAGCAGAACTAGAACTTGGTCTCCTCGCCTTCAGCCAAGTTGTTGACACTAGACATCATTCTAAAAAACAGACACCTTTCCAACAGAATTTCTCTCGTGAGGATTTAAGGACACAGTTGTTTGTTTTTGCTTTCTTTTGCATTCTCTCAATGTTGAGCATTTCCGAAAATCATATCACCACAATGATCATTTAAACAACAAACAAAACCCCGTCCCATCTGGGGAAATGATCCTCAAAATGTCACCAGCCCTATGCCCTAGAGAAAACGCCTTCTGGTGTTCAAGAACCAGTAACATGCCCGGAACAAAACAAGCCCGAAGCCAAGCGACAAAGCCATCTTTACTCACAGGTGGAGAGGATCATGGCTGCACCCCGGCCCGCAGCACACAAACCAGCCTTCAGCTCGCCGGCGGTGCTCCAGTCACAGAAACACATCTTTCAACTGAAATCATAGCTCAGCCAAGACGCTTCTCGTGGGCAAGGTTAACCCCACCTATTTTCCTGTTCTGAAACCTCAGACGCGTGTGAATGGCGGCCGATGGCCTACATGAGAAAGTGCCGCAATCTGCATCCAGATCTCTGAGGGCGGCGCCTGCCTCTCGCCTCTCATTCCCAACTGTGTGGGCGACGCCAGCAAACACCACTTTCAAGAAATCACAACATTTGGGTAAAAGGGACCTTAGAAGTCATCAAACCCAACTGCCCTCCCAGGACAGGGAAGCAGAGGAGAAGGGACCTGCTTAGTGGCAGAAACAGGATTAGATTGTAGGTTTTGGAGTACACAGTCTAGAATGTTCTGTCCTCCCACTCGGTATAGACACTGCAGGGACTATTAGAGGAAACCTTTTTTATTTTATTTTTTTTTGTGGGGGTGGGGGGTTGCAACCAATAAAATTATACCCATGAAAGGTGACTAGAGCATGGCCAGAAAATATAAAAACAGCGTCACTATAAACAATGCACCCATGGGCTTCGCTTCGTCCCTTTGGAAAAAATATATAAAAATTAACTGAAACTAAAGGGAACAACTCTGACGAAGAGGCAGCACGTTCACCGTGCCCTTCCTATTTCCTGCCTCACAGACTGAGATCTCTGCGCATTCTGGGTGGATTCTTCTATTTTTACTTCACCTCTTGCCCTAGCGATGCTTCTACGTAAAAACTTTTTTTTTTCTTCAAGTTTTAGTGAAATATTGAAAGATTTCTGAGAAACATGCTGCCAGGTATGACTCACCTTGTCTTCCACATCCATGATCTATAGAACAGTCACTGCAAGGGCTGTGTTTCTCCTCGCTTTCTGCCACGCCATCCAGCGCTTTGAACTCAGCCTTGAACTCAGCTCCTCGAGGTGAAAAGGGAAGGCTGGGATGGGACGGGGGAGGGGGAGGAGTCAAGGTGAGGCAGGGAGGAATGAGAAGTGTGACAGTGAGAGTGGGGTATGACTCGAATATAATCGACTCCTTGCATGAGCTACCGTTCGGTTAAAAGGTGTGCGGGTTTTTGTGCCGGGGGTACAGTGAAACAGGAAGATGAGGAGGCAGGTGGCAAACAGACTGCGACAACACTCAGGAGAGTTGTTTTTGTCTTTTTTCCATTCTGGGGGGGATCAGGAAGGATAAGAGACAGCCTTCAGAGGATGGACTGACCGGCAGGGAAAGCGATGGTTCCCCGGGGTCGCAGGGGAGGTGCTGCTCAGAGCAGCCGGCAACAGCTGTGTGTTCCCACGGGCTCCCCAGCACCGGGGACCCCTGGGCGGTCCACAGGGCGGACGGAACTCCCGAAGGCCTGTGTCTCCTTTGGCTTCCTACCCACACCAGAGGGAGAGTCACGGGCGGGGCAGCCCCTGGCCTCTGCTGTTGATGACGGAGACTCACAAGGACAGATGATGGCTCTCCCTCAGCAGGCGTCTAAGTCAGAGATCGTAAGGGTCAGAAACCTACTCAAACAAACTCAGCTGCCCGGTCTACCGTGAGGCTGTAATAGACGATTCTCTGGTCCAGGAGCCCATGTAAAAGAAGGCCTCCTAAGAACCATCGCAGACAGCTCAATCCATGATGCTCTGCTTTTTTCCTGGTCTCTCTGCTAGAACTGGAGCCTGCCCCCCAGTCTTGGTCACAGCGGGGCAGCCTCTGTAGTGAAGGTCACCTATCCTTCTGTTCCAGAGCCCAGCACCTCCACTCACAGCTTCTATGTCCTGGGACAGAGTCTTAAGCTGTAGAAACGGATTGATTGCCATCAGTTCAATTTTCCACCTAACTCCAATACCAAAGGTAGGGTCACTTAGCCCAAACGTGTCTACCTAAGTGAGGAGAGGGCATTCATGATAGAAGAGTCCAAGCTTTTTTCTCTTCAGTAAGAAATAGTTCATCTCCAGGATAAACGGAATTGACAGCTATAAGGCACCACCCCAAGTCCTAAGAAGGTTAGCTCATATATTATAGAATTCAAAGTTTCAATTAAAAAACAACTCATGCCCTGGCAGGGTGGCTCAGTTGGTTGGAGTATTGTCCTGTACACCAAAATGTTGCGGGTTCAATTCCTGGTCGGGGTGCATACGGGAGGTAACCGGTCAGTGTTTCTCTCTCACATTGATGTTTCTCTCTCTCTCCCCCCTCTCTCTCTCTTTCCCTTCCTCTCTCTCAAAAAATCAGTAAAAACATATCGTTGGGTAAGGATTAAAAATAATAATAAAAAAAAAAAGACAACACATGTTTCTTATAAATATATAACTTTATATATTATATATATTTACAATATATACAGGGTACAAACGTTTTGTAATGTAATACTAATGGCAGTCTTAAAAACAGATGTTTTCAAAACAAAAGATGGGTACGTATCCAGTGTGCTTCCTGGTTCCTCCAGAACCCACATTAGACAGTGCCCAGGCCCAGATTTCTGTGGAAGTGAACGGGAAGAGATGGGTTGCTGGAGCCTGGCTCCAACACCCGTACCCTTCCCAACACCCGTGTCTTCCACTGGCACCAGCCAACATGGCCCAGGTGCACCCCTCAAGTGGGTGAACCCTGGGGCCTGGGCATGGTACCTCTGTGGGCACGGAAGCCCCATGGAGTGTCTGAGAGTGCTTTTAATCACCATCTCTAAGGCAGCATTTCCATAACCTGGAAGATTCAGTCGTGGGGCTAAGGACGGTCTAAAAGCAGATGCGTTAGGTGTTTTCAGTTTATCAGTAAAACAATCTACACATCCATGTGCTAAATAAATTAAAAGTTAGCTACAAAGTGCCATTTCTTCCTTGTGCTTCGGAATCTGGAAGCCACTGGTCACAACACCGCTTATCTTCCAAAAGTTTCTTCACACTCCACTAGTTCATCGATCGTGCGCAGCAAATCTTCAAAGGAAGGCCTTCCCTCTGGTTTCTACAATTAAAAATCAAAGAGAAGCGGTGGGTGCCAGAATCTATTCCAAAAATGATTTCCCAAACTCATATAACATAGCGCTCTAGAGCAAGGTACTCATTGCTTTGGGACTGGAACATGCAGGCATCTCCAAAAGGGTCTGATCTAGCCTGCATGTACAGCCGCTGGACTGCATTCTGCCATCTGCTTTTGTGCCCCCACTCAAGAACCCGACTGAGCTCTTTCCTGCCTGCAAAATCAAGTCCTGCTAATTAGCAGTGCTCTCTATAACCTGCCCACCCCCCACCTCCTTGGGACCCAATTTCATTTCACAGAAAAACGCTCACATGGCCTCTCTGCTCAGTCAAACCAATCTCCACCCTCGAGTCCACACACCAGGTTCATTACCACCTCCTTGCCTTTGCTCATGCTGTCCTCTCTCCCCCTGACCACTCGCTGGCCAGAGGCCTCTGCCCATCCTAGTCAATGCTCTTAGGAGGCTTATCGCAAATGACTGGGAGCCGAGGCTTTCAAGTCAGATGGGACTCAGGTCCTCTGTAGCCAGGTGGCCTCATCAACTTCATGAGTCTTGGTGTTCTCATCCAGAGTCATCATAGCACCTCCCAGGGTTATTTTTGAAAACTAAATCTGAAGCATTTAGTACAGGGCCTAGCACACAATACATGTGAGCTGATGTTATTATCTTTAATTATTATGATTATCTTTCAAAAGTCATTTTGGCATTTAATCTCATCTATAAGATGACATTTCAAAGCAGGAGGAAGGTAAACTTCCAAAGAATGTGAGTAAAAAGACCCGAGAAGGTTGAGGGCTGGAGAAAGAAACCCTCACTGGTGAAAGAGTGATACTTCAACTGTAAGAGACTCCCACTGAAAGAAGAGCCCCTTCCGCAGGCTGTTTCCTGGGTCCCTACCTCAGGCCACTGTGGCAGGGTCCCCACTCGGTCGTGGGGCAGCCTGAATTCATTATCTTAATTATTAGCATTTTCCACTTCTCCCAATTCTTCTTCTCATTATTCAGAACTGAGTCCAGAGACTTGGCTTCCTACCTACAGTTTCAAACCATGTAAAACATGCACCAAGCCACAACTCACTGGGCTCTAAAGACTATACATTATTAATCTACCCAGCCCAGATCCATCAGTGTTTTAAAGATTCAAAAATAAAAAGCACCAAAAAATATTCCATACCTCCTGCCAACATCTCAGCATCACTTCGTAGACATATTTGGACGCCAACTTAGGCCGGTAGAGGCGGTGGCCGCGAGTGACCATGGTTACCACTTCATAGTTGGTGTTCTTCTCGAAGGGCATTCTGCCTTCAGTGAATACTTCCCACATTAGAACACCTGGAAGGGGGCAAGGATTACCAAGTGATGCATCCCTTCCCCCTCAGAGCAGAGTGGAGGGGACACGGACCGTGGGTCTTACCGAATGACCAGACATCCGATTTGCTGCTAAAGCGGCTGTAATTAAACACCTCAGGGGGACACCACTTCACAGGAAACTTAGCACCGGAAGAACTTGTGTACTGATCATCCAGAACATACCTAGAGTAAGAAAGACACGTCATCGGTTTACACCTCTGAGTTCTGACCTGCATTTTGTGCCACGTTCTTGCTCCCCGCCCCCCACCCTTAGAATAAAAAACACAGTTGACTGAAGTCCAACAAGCATCCGGTTGAAGCTAAATGTCTGCTTTGGTGGCCGTGCCTGGCGAGTTCCATCTCGGCTTTATTTACTTGAAATGGATGGATTGTGACATTAGTATCTGTACTTTCACTTTTGTCTTTTCTTTTTTATAAGCAATAGAGGCAGAACACAATAAAATAGTTTGCAAACCTTTTTGTGAGCAATTTTGTTACAGAGTTTTACCCAAAGGCCCCACTTGTAAAACATCTAAAGCAAAGCTGTGCTAAAGGAAGTGGTGAAAGGCATTTGGAGACACACGTGATTTTAGCCCCCACAATTCCACAGAGTGCAACTTAAAACGACAGCAAATTAAAAAAGCAAATTGCAAAATGACATATGTCAATGGTGGAGTATATATTTATAAACCATGGCATTGCTCCTACATACACACACAACAACAACAACAACAAACTATTATATAATTTTTCTATGGGAGCATACTTATATCTTTCTGGAAGAACAGATACAAACTGATAACACTGACTATGTCTTGGGAGAATCCTTGATTGGCATGGTACACATGGGAACTTCAGCCCTTTCTGTCATGTGTTCAGTATGTATTTTCAAGAGGAATGTGTTTGTGTCTTACATAAACATAGAAAGTTAATTTCTTAAGGCTCCTTGTTCCTGGAGAAAATATTCAAACACTCGCACAGGCCTCCTTTGCTGTATAGACAGAGATGGTGACGATGCCACCAGGGGCTGGATCAACCTGTCTGTCAATCGGGGGAGTCTGAATTTGTGTAGAATGAGTGTTTTAGAGGGGCTGACACAGAAGCACAGACTTTCTGAAAGCCAACCATATGAAAATGGAACATGTAAAACTGAAGGGCTGCCTGTCAGATACAGAACATCTTTGTACAAAGCAAACCAAGAGCCGTGGGTAACTAACGCCCTGACTGCCAGCCATCACGATCCCACTGCCGACAGTAACAGAGCTTTCCAACCTCCCTGGCCCTGAGTTTCCTTAGGAGCTAACCTTGACCTGTATGGCCTGGTCCTGCGTCCCTTTATTGTTGCTCTTTGCGCTGGCCATGGGCGAGCCACCCTGGCTCTTTCAATTCCTTGAGCAGGCCAAGCTTGTCCCAGATTTCAAACCTTTTATTTTTTATTTTTTTGAAATATATTTTATTGATTTTTTACAGAGAGGAAGGGAGAGGGATAGAGAGTTAGAAACATCGATGAGAGAGAAACATCGACCAGCTGCCTCCTGCACACCCCCTACTGGGGATGTGCCCGCAACCACGGTACGTGCCCTTTGACCGGAATCGAACCTGGGACCTCTCAGTCCGAAGGCCGATGCTCTATCCACTGAGCCAAACTGGCTTCGGCATCAAACTTTTTAAAAATATATGTATTCTTTTCTTTTTTTCCATCATCATCCCACCTATTCTCTCCACCACCTCCACCAGCTTTCAAACTTTTATACTTGCTGTTTCTTCCACCTGGAATATTTTATCCCCAGGTTTTCACCAAACTGGCTACTTTCTGCCTTTTTGGTTTCATTTAAATATCTGGGTCTCAAAGAGGCCTTCCGGAGTACCATCACCCCTCCCTTACTCCATCACTCAGCACCCGCCCCACCCCCAATGCCAAGCTCGCTCTATCACAGGAGCCAGCAAAGTTTTTCCACAAAGGCCCAGATAATGAATATTTCCGATTTTGCAGGCTGGTTTCTGTCACAACCACTCCACTCTGCCTTTGTGCTGTGAAAGCAGCCACAGTCAACACAAAAGCACAAGCAAGGCTGTGACCCAGTCACGCTTTATTTATGGACACTGACACCCGAATGCCAGATAACTTTCACGTGTGTATTCCTCTAATTCTTTCCCAACCATTTAAAAATGTGCAGCCCTAGCCGGTCTGGCTCAGTGGATAGAGCGTTAGCCTGTGGACTAAAGGGTCCCAGGTTCAATTCCAGCCAAGGGCACATGCCTGGATTTCGGGCTCAATCTCCCCTCTCCCCCCAGTAGGGGGTGTGCAGGAGGCTGCCAATCAATGATTCTCTCTCATCACTGATGTTTCTATCTTTCTCTCTCCCTTCCTCTCTGAAATTAACAAATATATATATATATTAAAAACAAATAAAATAAAAATGTGAAAATTGTTGTTGACTCACAGGTCATACAGAAAGAGAGGGTGGGTCAGATTTGGCCCAGGGGACGTAGTCCGCTGACCCCTGTGCCATCACACCACTCCATCCTCTGTGTTTGCCCCCTCTGTGTGTCTCAGGCCCTATGTCTCACCTTCCTCTTGAATATAAATTGCATGTGGGTGGGGACTCGTATGTCTTCCTCTCTGCTATGGTTCAGTCTAACATTGTGCCTGGAACATAGTAGGCACCTAATTTCTTAATGATGGATACATGGATGAATGAATGCACAGAGAGGGAGAAGGGTAAATTAAAATTACAATAATTAAGCAAATACAAACAGTACAGATTTGGGTATTCTAAGAACTTTACTCCGAAACAGATTTCTGTGAAAACAAAAGATTCTAAAAATCTAATCCACACCAGGGAGAAAAGAAAGTAGTGTATTTAACAGGCTATACCACCACCTAGTGGGAAGGATTAACAATAATTAACACAGTATCCACTCATTTATTTTAATGAATATATTTGTCTCAAAAGAGCCAGCTAACAAGCTTGCCTTTCTGCTTCATTAGTGCAGATTATCCCCATGCTTATTCATTCCACATACTAATGTGAATATCACACAATAAAGCATTAAGCAATCATAATTTCTCAACAATTTGTTTACCTGAGAAAAAGCCACAGCAAACAGTGATGGACACACTCAGCAAAGAAATCTTCCAAAATGCAAGTAATTTATTTTATTAGCTTATATAAAAAATAATAATAAATGGAAAAATCAATTAGTTCCTCTATAAAAAATGAAGGGTACTACCAATATTTTTGCTAATGTAACAAAACATGTGGTTTCAGAACAGCGCTTACGTAGGCTTCCGAGGAAGAAGCTGACAGTCAAACTGCAAGAAAAAGTCAGGCTTTCTGTACTTTCAAGTGAAAGGTCACAGTCTCACATTAATTTAATCCAAAATTGATAAAAATGTTCACATATACTCAGACTTACCTGGCCATTCCAAAATCAGATACTTTCACAACTCCTGCCTCATTTACTAGACAATTTCTGGCAGCCTGGGAAACAACATTATAATGGTATATTAGTTACAAAGTTCTACAATAACAGTGGAAAAATATAAGTTCTGTTTATATTAAGTTTAGTATGGCCCAGTCAACATCCGCAGAGGATGGAAATGTCTCTTCAAAAATTGTTTGTACACCTATGGAAATGTCTCCAACATACAGTTGACCCTTGAAAACATGGGTTTGAACTATATGGGTCCACTTACACATGAATTTTTTTAAATAAATAATACAGTACTGTAAATGTATTTTCTTTTCTTCATGGTCTATAATAATAAAAGTGTAATATGCTAATTAGACCAGACGTCCTTCCAGACAACTTCCGGACGAAGCTGGGGCTACGAGGGAAGCCCCGGGTCCCGGGTGCCAGAGGAAATCCAGTGCTGGCAGCCAGGGGAAAGAAGGCCTACTCTTGCACAAATTTTGTGCATTGGGCCTCTAGTTTTCTTAATAAGATTTTTTACTTATTTATTTTATTGTAAGAATACAGTAAATAATACATATAAAATATGTATTAATGGACTGTATGTTATTGGTAAGGTTTCTGGTCAACAGTAGGTTATTAGCAGTTAAGATTTGAGGGAGTCAAAAGTTATACACATATTTTTAACTGTGTGGGAGTGGGATTTCCCTAACCATAGGAGGCAACCAATCAATGTTTCTTTCACACATCAATGCTTCTCTCACTCTCCCACCCCTCTTCCTCTCTAAAATCAGGAAGGAAGAAGTCAAATTGTCACTATTTGCTAACAATATGATCTTACATACAGAAAATTCCAAAGTCAATAAAAAAAACTGTTGGAATTAATCAGTAAAGTGGTAAGTTACAAAATTGACTTATAGAAACCAGTGGCATTCTTTTACACTAATGATGAAGCATCAGAAAAAAAAATAAAAAAACCTATCTCGTTCACAATAGCATCAAAACCAATAAAATACTTAGGAATAAATTTAACCAAGGAAGTGTAAGATCTGTACAATGAAAACATATGATTTTGCTGAAAGAAATAAAAGAAGACACAAACAAGTGGAAAGACATCCCAAATTCATGGATTGGAAGAATAAATATTGTTGAAATGGTTATACCATCCAAAGCCATTTACAAATTCAACACAATTCCCATCAAAATACCAAAGGTATTCCTCATAGAAATAGAAGAAACAATCCTAAAATTTGTGTGGAACCACAAAAGACCCTGCATAGCCAAAGCAAAAAAGAACATAGCCGGAGGTATCACCCTTCCTGATTTTAATCTATACTACAAAGCCACAGTAATAAAAACAGTATGGTACTGGCATAAAATAGACCATGGAACAGACCAGAGAACCTAGAATTAAATCCTGGCATTTACAGTTAACTAATATGCCACAAGGGAGCCAAGAATACCCAATTAGGGATGAATAGTCTCTTCAACAAATGGTGCGAGGAAAACTGGAGAAACACATAAACAACAGTGACATTGAACCTCTATCTCACACAACTCACAAAAATTAACTCTAAATGGATCAGACTTAAACATAAGACCTGATATCATCAAACTCCTAGAAGAAAACCTGGGGAAGAAACTCATTAATATTGGTTCTTGGCAATTTTTTTTTATTTTATTTTTTTTTTTTTTTGCATAACACCAAAAGTACAAACAACAAAAGCAAAAATCAGCAAATGGGACTACATCAAACTCGAGAGCTTTTGGATGGCAAAAGTAATAATCAACAAAATGAAATGACAGCCTACATAATGAGAAAAAATGTTTGCAAACCACATATTGGATAAGGGGTTAATATTCAAAATATTTAAAGAACTTAACAAAAAACAACAAACCGCTGAAACCAGTTTGGCTCAGTGGATAGAGCGTCAGCCTTCGGACTGAAAGGTCCCCGGTTCAATTCCGGTCAAGGGCATGTACCTTGGTTGCGGGCACATCCCCAGTGGGGGGTGTGCAGGAGGCAGCTGATCGATGTTTCTCTCTCATCAATGTTTCTAGCTCTCTATCTCTCTCCCTTCCTCTCTGTAAAAAATCAATAAAATATTTTAAAAAATAAAAAATAAAAAATAAATAAAAAAATAAACAAACCAATTAAAAAATGGGCAGAAGAACTAAATAGATATTTTTCCAAAGACATCAAAATGGCCAACAGGAACATGAAAAGATATTCAACATCCACTATCATCAGAGAAATGCAATTCATAACCACAATAAGGTATCTCTTTACACCTGTCAGAATGGCTATCATCAAGAAGACAAGAGACAACAAGGGCAGGCAAGGATACGTGAAATGGGAACCCTTGTGCCTGTAAATTAATGGGATGTAAACGAGTCCAACCACGATGAAAACAAAAAGTTAAAAAGAGATCTACCATATGACCTAGCAATTTCACTTCTGGCTGTATACTCAAAGGAAAGGAAAACAAGATTTTGATGAGATACATGAACACCCATGTTTATTGCAGCATTATTCACAATAGCCAAGATATGGAAACAACCCAAATGCTCATCAATGAATGAGTAGATTTTTTAAAAGATGCAGTATATATACACAATGAATATTATTCAGGCCATGAGAAAGAAAGATATCCTGGCATTTGTGATAATATGTGTGTACAGGTACCTTGGATATCACTTACAAGTAGAATCTAAAAAAAGTCAAAACTAAAAAAAAAAAAAAAAAAAAAAAAAAGCAGAGAATAAAATTGTGGTTTTAGGGGAACTGGTGGTTCTACCAATAGACACATTTTGGAGAATAAGCAGAGAAGAAAAAGAGAAAGAAAAGAATGAGACAGAGAGGGCAAATGAGTAAGAGAGAGTAAAAATTAAGAAGTGTCTCCATCACAATAATTTAGAACCAATAATAAAAGATTTACTTTATCTGGTATTTTCAGGAATTAACATGGGTTCCATCTTTTGAAAGATTAGAAAAAATAAACCAAGGATTTCTGTTATATCATTTCTGCTGATAGTGTGTAAGGTGGAAAACAGCTTAGTATTTAGTTAAAACATGAGTCAAGCTTAACTTCCTAATTTATCACCATTGGCAAGTCCTTTTATGCCTCTAAAGCTAATTTTCTTATCTATAAAAGAAAGATGGTCAGAAACACTATCATGATTAGCTATTTCATGATATTCTTATGGAGATCAAAGAATCTATGCATGGTAACTTGTTGGGACATATTACCTATGTCATTATGTATTATTTATACAACTGCCTATGTAATTATCTATACATATAAAAGCCCAGTGACTGGAACGGTGGAATGACCAGAACAACTGGCTGCTATGACATGCACTTCGGTGGCCAATGGGCCCCATCCGGGCCCCAATCAGCCCCCCGCCCCCCCCCCTCCCGCAACCTCCCGCTGCCCCTTCCCCCAGCCAGCCCCGCCCTGGATAGGGGGCAGAGCCAGCTGGCTAACTGCCCATGGCCCCTCCCCCCGGCCAGCCCTCCCACTCCAATCAGGGGCGGGGCTGGCCAGCCAACCTCCTGCATCCCCTCCCTCACCCCAGCCCGACCTGATCAGCCCCCTGTGGGGCGGGCCAGCTGGACCCCACCCGTGCACAAATTCATGCTCCGGGCCTCTAGTGTATTATATATATTAGATTTTTAAAAGATCTTTCTGTTAAAATTATGTCACATTAAACTTACCAAGTTTAAAAATAATAGTGAAATATTGTTGACAACAAAAATTGGGTATTAACGGATTATTGCTCATTGGCGGACGCCGCATTACAAAGGAATTTGTACAATGAAGGGGAACCGGGTAGTTCATAATTTACCAGATCTCTGTGAATGAAGCTGTTTCTCTCCAGGTACTCCATCCCTTCACACACATCTTGACACATGCTCAGCAGCACATCTCTACTAAAATGCCCTTGTCTCTGCCGGAGGAAATTCAGAAGGCAGCCCCTCTCCATGAACTCGGTAACAATGTAAATTGGCTTCTGCTGGGTGCACACACCATAAAGCTGCACTAACTTCGGGTGTGTCAGTTTCCTGGAGGGAAGTCAGGCACACACACAGTTACTACAGGAAAAGAAACCACCGGGGCTCAGGCTGGGGAGGGGACACTTTTTAGTGCAAAAAGGGGAACCGGAAAGAACACAGAAACTTACATCATCACTTTAGCTTCTTCTATAAAATCTTCCTCGCACATCGCGCCTTCCCGAATAGCTTTGATCGCCACTTTGTACTGAGCTCGCCACTTGCCAAGCCTCACCACTCCAAACAGTCCACTCCCCAGTTCCCTCATGAAGGTCAGCTCTGAAGGGTTGATCTCCCATTTTTCTGTGAGACAGACGGGGAAAGTGATAAAATCTCTTAAGGAGAACAAAGCACACATCAGTGGGAAATAAAGAATTATAACCCATGTCCACCTCACAGTCACAGGATAGTACAATGACTGGTAAAACAGAGCAAACTTGCAGCCTGCACCAAAACTGCAAATGTGTCATGGACATGGACAACAGTGCGGTGACTGTCGGGGGTGGGGAGGAGGTAGAGGAGAGTATAGGAGGACAAATGGTGATGGACAGAGACTTGACTTGGAGTGTGAACACACAATACGGTGTGCAGATGACATGTTGCATAATTGTGCATCTGAAACCTGCACCATTTTGTTAACCACTGTCACCCCAATAAAAAAAAATTTAACTGCAAATGGTGGCTCTCCACTCTCTGAGGAAGATGTACCTCTTTCTAAGTTGTCACAATACAAGCAAAGAGAACTGAAGAAGGCAAGAAGATACTGCAAAATAGGCTAATAACAACAGAGCTTGAAAGTTAAACCTTAAAAACAATTCCTCCTTTACCACTCTTTTCCCTCATATTTTTTTGTTTGGTTGGTTTGGTTTGGTTTCCAATTCCAGCAAGTTTGGAAATAAGCTAACCTGCTGTTTAAAAGGTTTCTGCCGGAAGCAACAAAGACAATCAAGTGGAATGCCTTCTCTATTATCACCATCCTTACTTTTCTGGGAGTAACCAACAAAGCCAGTGAGAACCAGGAAAGGCTCTGATTCATTTTAGATGTAAGATGGTAACTAATGCCTATTTTCCATTGACAGAGAGTTTTCTGTCGAAGTATGACTATGATGAAAACAGAAAACCTAGGGTAACTACAGCTGTTAAGTGTACTAGTAATCACCTAAAAACCCAGACTACAAAACTTATAAAAACAGCTCCGCTGTGTGGAATGCTACACATCTAAACTGGCCTTGCGATGATGGCTTCTTTTCAAGGAAACCTGGCAGGGCAAGGACAACGCGAGTTACCGTAGCTGAATCCCGCAGTGGTGGGTGCTTTCTTCTCCTTTGCACTGACTGGGTACCGCAGCCTTGTGACAAGTCCTAGAAATCAAAGGAAGTACTGCAGTCAAATTAGTTCATAATCAATCTGCATGGTCAAGTGTGAAGCTAAAATCCATAAAATCCATTCATTTAGTCACTCAGTGCTCATCCTCTGTGTGTGCATACAGCTCTGTGCCATATCCTGGCAAAAAATAAAGAGAGGAAGGCAAGAAGGAAGAGGATGAGCCTACTGTCTGAGCTGACAATTTCATACTTTTATGGAGCATCCAAAACTTGAATATATATGTATACTCACACTTTTATTCATTCAATAAACATTTTTTAAATACTACAGTGTTTAACAAGCACCATGATAGCTATTCTCTTCTCAAACATTTTAAAGGCTGTTAAAAGATTTCTAAGTTATTATCAATTATTCTTTCATGTTCTTTTTAAATATGCAATCTGTACTATGAAAGGGAACTACAACATTTAATAAAAATTGATTCTCTGGCCCGGCTGCTGTGGCTCAGTGGATTGAGCGTTGTCCCATGGACCAGGAGGTCCTGGGTTCGATTCCTGGTTAGGGCACATGACCAGGTTGCGGGCTCTATCCCCAGTAGGGGGTGTGCAGGAGGCAGCCGATCAATGTGTCTCTCTCATCGATATTTCCATCTCTCTCTCCCTCTCCCTTCCTCTCTGAAATCAATAAAAATATATTTTAAAAATAGATTACCCAGACATAACAATATTAGGAATCTTAGCATAAAAAATCAGGCTTTAAAATATCAACAACTGGTAATACCAACTACTGGAAATTGAGGAACATTAAATCCTTTCATCTAAATTGCTAAAACACCAAAGAAGAAGAAATGGCAGATATCTCTCCTATAAACACCCATTATACACTGTATTTTCTCTATTACAGCATATCTCATACTAACTTAATATCATTATATACTTCTCTGCCTCTCCTGCCAGATGGTAAGATCTGAGAGAGGCAGAAGATCTGGGAGAGAAAGAATCAATGACTACCTAGTCCACCATAGTCTCCCTAGAACCTAGCACATTTCCCAGCATGCACTAGACTCTTAATACATGTTGGTTAAATGAATGGAGATAATGGTGAAAGAAATAGTGTTATGTAAACACTGAAAATAACAGAATATGGGCTAAGAAAAAGTCCTTTGGGGAATAAATCGATAGGAAATTAGTTCCTCAAATGTTCAACACTGAGTTACCATATGACCCAGAAAATCCATTGTACCAAAGGAAAATGAAAGATATTTCCATGCCAAGAAATGTACACAAATATTCATTGCAGCATTATTCATAATAGCCAAAATGTGGAAACAACCCAAATGTCCATCAACCGATGAATGATAACAAAATGGATAAACAAAGTCCACACAATGATTTATTACTCATCAATGAAAAGGAATGGAGTTTACTTATGTAAACTACATCATAGACTTACATCAAAAACATTATGGTAAGTCAAAAAAGGTAGTCACAATTGAGCACACATTGTATGATCCCATTTATATAAAATATCTAGAAAAGGCAAATTTGTAGAGACACAAAGGAGATTAGTGGCCGCCTAGGGCTGGACTGTTGAAAGGATACAAGACTTCTTTTGGGGTGATGGAATTTTTTTTAGATTATGGTGAGAGTTGGCACAACTCTGTAAATATATTAATGACCACTGAATTGTACACTTGAAAGTGGTCATCTATGACATGTAAATTATATCTCATTAACTGTTCCAATCATTATCGGAGAAAAGTGAACAGAGTCACACGTAGAAACAGACTTTGCAAAAGGTGCCTTCGATAAAATTTCAAAAGTTACTTTTTCATAAATTGGGTTAGACACTTGACTATCCCCTGCTCGGTTACATCTCTGAAGTCAAAGGCTAGAAATGTTTCCTCTCTTACCCTGCGGGGCCTCAATGGGCATAAATGTGTTTTCTGGTGTTTGGTTAGTTCCCACGCTGGGTGGTGAGTGTAGCAGAGATTCAGGAAGATGGACACTCTGTCTGGGACATGATTACTCTCGTCTTTGGTAGCCTATAGCCCAGGCCTAAACCCTGAGCTTGTCTGGCAGCTTCTGTGACAACTCTGACATGGACATATCTCGGATTTTATTGAAGAAAAGAAAAAATCCAATGACACTTTTAAAGATGGGATGGCAGGCTTCATTCAGGACCACTGTGATAGGGTCAGGGACCATTGCAATGGGATTTTAGAGTCAGGGAGAGAGACTGGACTCAACCCCAAATACAACATGGGCGAGTGGGAATATATATCCAGGAACAGGGTGAAGGTCAGTGGATGGAAAATCACTAAGAGAAACATCAGAGGTAAGGGAAGTGGGCAGTTCTGGCTAAACCAATCTAACAGGGTTCTTGTGGACGATGGTGGACGATGAGGAAGTTGCTCAGATACCGAGGGTGATCAGACATCAGATATCGAGGGTAGGGGGTTCTGGTTCAACCGACTTAGCAGACCTCCAGCTAAAACTGGATTTTATAAAAAGCGCACAGATGGCCTAGGACAGCCGTTGCCAACCAGTGGTCAGCGGACTACTGGTGGTCCATGAGGTCCGAAAGGTTGGCGACCACTGGCCTAGGAGACAGTTCAGAAGTCTGACGACAGTCTGGTCAAGCAAAAAATCTTTGTCAGTACCAAGGATATAAAGCCCAGAAATGTGACACTTACCATACACAATAAAAATAGCTCATGCCCTAAGGTCCAGACTGAGCTTTTTATGGGACTTGATATTATTTCTGATTTTTCTTTGTATATAGCACTTTCTTAATATGCAATAATTTTAAATCAATCAATCAGGTTCTACAGGTAACTACAAAATACAACTGCTCAGGGAAGAATTCATCGCAATGTCTGATCATTTTAACCTCTCCCTCTACTGAAATGGGCTCTAACAGCTCACCTACCTGCTGCATTGTGCCTATGATATTCAATTATCTCAGGAATGGAACCAAATGCGTGTTTTTCAGCCAGATAATACTTCTTGGGGGAGGTTGTTGTTTCCTTTATATGATAATGCCTGAAACCTGATGAGCCTTCTCTACAACAAAAATCAAAATGTGTTAGAATCAAGTGGGAAGAATGTAACTTCACTCTGAAGACATGTCCTACCAGGTCACCACAGGGTCCCTACATATGGCCCCTCCTACTTGCTGCACAAATTTTATTTCTCCCCATGTCCACCTTAGCTTTGCTTTTCACATTAAAAGGCAGAAGTTTTTAAAGTGGTCACTGAGAACATTCTTGGTCCCTTGCCTGAGATTGTAGCAGAGAGTATTTACCAACTTTGTTTACCAGCAGTTAAAGTCTTACAATAGCTATTAGCTGGCTACCGCTGTCTGTCCCTGCTGTTGGAGTAAACTTGCAAATATTTAGAGGACTTACATCCACTTAAAAGTGAATAAACTAGACTCGTAAAAAATGTACAAAGTTCTATTTTAGATATCGTTCTAGAACACAGAGCTTCTGGAGTCATCTCTTGCTAATATTATTTCAAAGGTAACTCCCACTGCTCTTAAGATAAAGCTCAGACCCAGATGATGTGGCCCAGTGGTTGAGCTTCCACCTATGAACCAGGAGATCACAGTTCGATTCCCCGTCATGGCACATGCCCAGGTTGCAGGCTTCATCCCCAGTAGGGGGCATGCAGCAGGCGGCCAATCAATGACTCTTTCTCATCATTGATGTTTCTATCTCTCTCTCCCTCTTCTTTCCTCTCTGAAATCAATAAAAATATAATTTTTAAAAATATATATAAAGCTCAGACTCCTTGACATTGACATGACCTAACCTCCACGTTTATTTCTCAGGTTCTCTCTCCTCTCTTCATCCTGTCTCCCTCATTCTACAATCCAGCTGCAATACATTCTTGTCAGTTCCTGGTACTCATCCTATTCGCGCGCGCCCTCCCCCCCCGCTCCCCCCCCACTTCTGGGCTCAGGCAGTTTCCTGGGTCTGAAACATTCTTTCCCCTCCCTCCAATTTTTGCCTGCCTCACCTCTCATGTCTCAGCTTGAATGTCACTAGACAACATTAACAACTAACTCAGAGGTGCCTGGGCTATGTACCCCATTTTCCCCATGCTCCCCCCAGCACACAAGCATTGCCCTCCTAGCATAGCACTTACTCATATACTATCCTGACTATTTCCTTTTCTGAAGAGAATTTGCTCACTGTGGTATCTGTAGTGCTTAACACAGTGCTCACTAATTATTTGTTTAACGTTGCTAACATTTCTATAGCCATTCTCAACAAATTTATAGATATGTATAAAATGTATATATATAATTTATATATGTGTGTATGTATATAATTTATTTATATATATAACTATGAAGCAAATTATTGAAATACCAATATAAAATATAGTACAGACTTTAAAAACCAAGTTCAGGTTTTCTTTTTAATGTTGAAAATTAGGAATCCATATGAACTATAGAGGAACTTCATACCAAAACTATAAATTTAAAAAAGAGAGATAGAGAGAGAGTAGGATTACTTACCCTCCAAACTTTGTATAAAGGGAGACTGTGTACATGCCCGGTTGACTGGAATCCCTTACCATAAAACCGCCTTCTTTATCCTGAAACCCCAGTGAAGAGAATTGTTTCAGTTCAGTAACACATATCAATGCCATGGAGAAGAGTCACGAACCCAATCTTGAACGATTATTAGCTTTTACCTAGAAGATCTGCTTTGGAGAAGCACAGCTTCCAGGAGGGTTCCTCCACCTGACTTTCCACGAGATTAGAGAAAGCACACTCACAATTCCCCCCATCCACAATCACACACTCAGGACGAGAAGTTTCAAAAGGATCCTCCCTCGGGCCCTTTCAGAACTAACAGACAAGATTCTGCGACCCCTTCAAGACTTGGACACGAGGGGGGACACAGTTACTGAAAAGTGTATTTCTTAATGATTGGGTTTCATTTTGTACATTTTTAATATCTGCTAAAGGTTTGATCCTGACCCAATATCCTCTTCTATCCAAACAGCATTTTTTTTCTGTAAATATCTCAGTGCTCTTTACAAACATGTGTTAACAAATCCTGAGTTCCCCTGGAAATCGATGTTAAATATCATTCTTTACAAAAGGAGAGATGGAGGCACAAGTGACTTAAGCAGAGAAAACCAAAAGGCAGAAGCAACAATAAGTGACTCAAGGATAAATCCTCATAGGTTCCAAGCCAAAGAGCAAGAGAGACAATGGAGTTAAATAAAACCCCACAAATAAATCTGATAAGAACAATTAGGGACAATGGTATAACAATTTATTGGTAAACAGAATAGTAGCTACCATATGTTTACTAAGAATTTACTCTATTTTAATATGTTCTAATCTGTGGATTTACTTAATCCTCAAAACAGTCCTATGCGGTAGGTGCTACTGCTATCCCTGCTTTACTTCACAGGTAAGGAAATGGGCACAGAAAGGTTGGATAATTTGCTCTAGGTCACATAGCTAATAAGTAGCAGACCCAGGATTTGAACCCCAGTTCTTCTAGCTACCCACTCCCCTAGAGTTGCTGCTAATTGTGGGGTCACCAGGGAGGCATGTAAGAATCCTGCAGGGAAGTCACATGGTTACGTGTCATTTGAATCAAGCAAAGTCACCTGCTATTGCTCGCTCAACATAAACTACAGAAACAATTGCCCAACAAAACCTTGACTGGTGGGGAGAAGCAGGAGATAAGATGAGAAAGCATGAGTTTAAAAGAATGGAAACCATTTGTAAATGGAATAGCTAGATACAAAATGCAGAGAACTATAGAGGTCACCTTCTAATCCAACTCCTCACCTTACAGATGAGAAATGGGCTAGAAAAGTCACAGTTAAGACTTGGGTCACCTTACTTAGCCCATTATAGTTTCCTCGATACTACATTTTACCCTTTCATGTTAATCCTTTTTAAAGTGTAAGAATTTCAGCACATTTATCTCTAAAGGCAACTAAATACTTTATCAAAACCTAATTTCTAAAAGCTATCATGTACTTGTAACTAAGGGAAATGTGAGTCTCTGACTCCATCCTGTTCCCATGGCCTCAGCTAGTAGCTCTGCTTTGTTGCATATGGACATGCTAATCACTAGAAGAATTCTGCTAGCCCCTGAGTTTTACCAAAAACAGCCCCTCCCATTTCCCCTTCCCTTGACATAAAAGAAGCCTGAACTCTCTACTTTCTTAGGATGAATTTGAGGGTTGGTCTCCCGTCTTCTCGGTTGGCACCTTTGGATCAATAAAGCTTTCCTCACTCCAAAGTCTGAGGTTTTGAGTTTTGGCCTTTCAAAGTATCAGGCACACAGTCTTTGGACTGGTAACATACTATTGATATTAATTATTTTAAAACAAATAACTTCAAATAAAAAGGAAAAACACATTTTAGTACCAAAGCAAACAATAAATCAGTAAGAGAGTAAAGACAATGTTACCCATCTATAGCTATTACCTACTGTTATGGGTTTAACCTATTGTTAAAAGCTTGGTGGAGTCCTAACCCTCAGGACTTCAGGATGTGACCTTATTTGGAGACTTACAGAAGGAATCAGGTTAAAATGAGGTCATGTAGGGCAGGCCCTACTCCCAATGACTGGAGTCCCTATAGAGGAGAGGTAGCGACACAGAGCCAGACATACACAGGGTGAGCAGCAGAGAGACCTGAAACAGCTCCTTCCCTCAGAGCCCTCAGGAGCCAACCCTGGCGGCATCTTGATTCCAGACTCCTCACCTCTAGAACGTGAAACAAGACATTTCTACTGTTGAAGCCACTCGGTTTGTGGGACTTTGTTACAGCAGCTCCCGGAAACTAACACACCAGTGTTCACTATTAAGTGATTAAGAAAACAGACCCTGTACTTACAGTATTTTTTAGGCTTTAGGAACAGAGGTGCATGAAATGATTGGATTCATTACAATTAACTGGTGCTAAAACCAAAATCGTGAAACAAGTATAAACACTTACTTCACTCCTGAGGAGTAGTTCAGCTTTGCTTCTATTCATATTTCTGCAATACCATCTGAACAGAAAAAGATACATCTAAGACCTCAGGTTTCTTAAATTATTTGTTATTCTTTTTAGACTTAGCAAGGTAATATTTCTCATTTATTACAAATACAATAACTAAGAACAAGATATGACTCATAATCTCAGTAATACAGACAACCACTAGCAACATTTCATGTATATACTTCCAGATATTTTCTACCCATATTTTTATGAAAGTGGGATCAAACTGTACTTGTTATAGCATAACCTAAATTTTTCATATAACTGCATGATTGACATCTTTGCAAAACAATATAGTTCTATGTATCATGGTATGGATGTGCCATAATTTACTTAGCCTATTCTTCCTTATTTAACATAAAAATCATTTCAAATTTTTCACTATTATAATAATAGCAAGAATAAATTTTCTTCCACAGACTCAAACGTGCAGGAAATGTCACTTAACATTATTGTCTTGAATTCAATTAAATCTTATCCCAAACCCCCATCTCACCCATAATCAATAGATTTTTATCTCAAGTCATCATGGAGGCGTCCCCATTGAATTTCAGGAAGAGTTGAAAGAAACAGAGCAAAACACAAGAGCAGGCTTCCTGGGTCCTCCGGACTCACTGGTTCTAGCCCTGGAGGTCCCCAGTGGCTCTACTGTAGGAATCCGCCATGGCCAAGCAGCGGAGCCTGCCCTCCCGCCAGGTCCCGCACCACTCCGTGCCACAGCCCCAAGTGCCTGCTGATCTGTGTCACTCATTAGCCCTCGGGAAATCTTTCCTGAGGAAAGATGGATACTGCCATCGCCCACCTCATCCTCAGAGGTGCTCCACTCTCTCTGCTGCCCCACCCCAACCTCTCCATGAGATATCAGTTGACCCTTGAACAACAGGGGTTATGGGTGCTGACACACACACCCACCTTCCCACCCCAGATGTCAAAAATTCTAGTATAACCTTTGACTGCCCCAAGACTTTACTAATAGCCCACTGTTGATCAGAAGCTTACGGAACAGTCAATTCATACGTATTGTATACATTATATACTGTATTCATACAATAAAGTAAGCTAGAGAAAAGAAAAACGTTACTCAGAAAACCATAAGAAAGAGAAAATACATTTACAGTATTTAGTGTAAAAAAAAAAAAAAATCCCTGTAGAAGTGGACCTGCGCAGTTCAAACCTATGTTGTTCAAGGGTCAACTGCATAAGCAAGGAGGCCAAAGAGCATAAACTCAGATTTTCTTTGGCCTTTCGTTTTAAACTTGACTTCTTTTGTTTGTTTTCAATGCTCTCCAGTGGGCAAAAAACCCTCTACCAAGGTCATATTTCCTGAGAAATATGAAATCAGGTTGGCCCCTCTGGACATCTGAATTTTCCACCACTGGGTCAGCCTTTTATTAAAGAGCCAGCACCCTGAGACAAGCAAACACAAAGGCCTTCCCAGAAGGAGGAAGGTAAAAATACAAAGAACAAAATACAATAAAAGATCTTTCTTGGTCTGGATTCTTTTATGCAGCTGTAGAAGCCAAACACAAATTACAAGCTGATGACTGTTATTTCATTGGGAGCCTGAGGTGATAACCCGGGTCTCAACATTATGGGCACTGAGATCTCACTGCTGAGGACCCCACTCTATGAACTGAGCTCAAGTTCAACAAAATTGCAGTTCTGATCAATCAACTTCTGAATGCAATTAAGAAATATAATAACTGAGAAGAGAATGGATTCTCTCCCTAAAGCTTTTGCATTGATACAAGAAACATTGTCAGATGACAAAAGCAGTCACAAAAATTAATTAAGGAAAGGTAACTGGAGCTCTCATTATACATTATAAATCAGCAAAAAGACTGGGAAAAAAAAAAGCAAACCAGCGTCACAACCAAACAACCGGTCAGAGCCACGCGGTGGAGGCAGGGCCTGAAGCTCTGCCAGGTTCAGCCAGGGTTCCACCTGCGAGGTAGGTCTGGGTCTCGCGAGATTTCATGCGCTGGGCCTCTAGTTATATATAAGATACTCAGAGAAAGAAAGAGGTCCTTTCCTCACCCAGGGTATTCAAGCTCCCAGGAAAGGATAAAGGAAATAAGGAACAGCATTGCTGTTCTGAGGGGTTATTTTTATGGCATTTGCAGATTTCCCAGAAAGGCCATGTTCCCTCCCTAGGATATCAACTCAGAGTTTTAAGGATGTGATGAAGGAAGGAGAAAAGGAAGGAGTGATGAACACACAAACAGATGAATCAACTAGTGAGTGGTGAGTATTTCCTAACAATTTTTTGTGGCTTCTCTCCCTCTTCTCTGATACGTATCACCAGGCAATAGTGACTCTGCTGAATCAGTCCTGTCAGGAAGAGCTATACACACAGGGGTATAGTGCGAAGGAGCCCGCGTGGTGGGAGAGAGTGCTGACACACAGATGCCAGCCCACGTAAAGCTTGCACACACCTGTCACAGAAATGCCTCTGTTAGGGGGCATTCAGCTCCCCTTGGTGAAGGAACTATACAGCTAGAAAGCAAGCCCAGGATTTGTAAACAACTTGTCATTCCATTCTTAGATATCACAACCCCAATGTGAACGATGTTTGCAGATTGGCTAGTCACTTCAAAACACCCCAGACGAACAAGATGTCATAGTGGCGTTTGATCCTACTCAGAAATAACTGAGTAGGATCCCGGCCAAGCTTCTTGGGCAGGGTGGGTGGGGTAAATCATAAAAAAAAAAAAGAATAGGTATAAATGAAGAAAAAATAGAAAACAACCAACGAACCAGCTATCGATCTTTGCCAGTTCTTAATTTGGCCCTTGCCACCTATGCCACCAACTCAAAGCCTTACTCTAGACTTTTTCTTACTTAAGGGTCCCTTCATTCTTGTCACCTTCTTCCTTTAACATCTTTCCATCAAGAACATCTTATTGACCATCACAATGAACCCACTTTCTTTCCTGCAGCTGTTCCGAGCATTTCCTCCCCAAATTGTTACCTGGGTGTGGAGGGAGCCCTGACTAGGATCCCGACAGGCCCAGGAGCCTCAGGTCCGCAATCCTGAGTCCAGCCCAGTGGACAGGGTGTTGGGAGCCCTGACTAGGGTTACTGGGAGCCCTGACTAGGATCCCGACAGGCCCAGGAGCCTCAGGTCCGCAATCCTGAGTCCAGCCCAGTGGACAGGGTGTTGCCTGGGCTGCTGCTAGGCCCCCAAAACAGCAGAACTCTTGATTTAACAGCTGCCAACAGGCGTTTACCTTGGGGACATTTAAGAGTGGAAAGACAGCAGGAGAAGAAGGGGAACTCTGCCTGTCACATTAAGAACAGGTTTCCCCTTTTCGTCCAGCAGGCGTGGCACAATGCCCTGTGGAATCCCTGACCTCTGGCACATGGCGAGGAGACTCCCACGCCGCCAAGAACTTACAACAAGTTCCCTTAGTCACACAGAGGAGGAGGAGAGTCCCTCAAAGGAGAGAACGTTTCCATACTAAGATAGACCCAAACACTCATGGTACTGAATCACAAACTTCGTAAAATCCTTATTTGTAATTCCGTGAGTCATAAGGGAGTTCTCACATTTTTAGGGGATTATCTGGTTGTCAAGGACACCCCTCTCCTCAAGGTCCCAAACCTAGCCAGCAACAGGGTCAGCCCTTGTGACTAGGTTCAGATCCCTTCCTGATACTCCATGATGCTAGTCTTGAATTCAAAACTTCGTGGGATGTTTTAAAGAAAGCATTACTTCAGGAAAGTTAAGGTGTTGGATAAAAATACCCACCACTCCAATACCTCAACAGTCCATGTAGAGCAGTATTTCATAGAAGACAGTTCTTGACCTGTTAGTTCTCAGATCACTTTAAAATCAGGTCCAAGTTTTCATCTTTTAGTATCTTCCCTAATTCTAAGGATTTGGCTATATTTTTCTAAAATATTTTTTAATATGTCTTATTGATTTTAGAGAGAGAGGAAGGGAGAGGAAGAGATAGAAACATCGATGAGAGAGAAAACATTAATCGGCTGCCCCTTGCACCCCTACATTAATTAGCTGCCTCCTGCACCCCTCTAGTGAGGATGGAGCCCGAAACCCGGGCATGTGCCCTGACCAGGAGTCAAACCAGCAACTTCTTGGTGCATGAGATGATGCTCAACCAACTGAGCCACACCGGCCGGGCTCCAAAAATATTAAGAATAGAAACACTATTTTATTTATATATCTTTATTCCCTCGCCTACTTATAAACAACCTTGAGGGATCATACCACTAAATGCTGTCACTTTTGAACCTATTAATCCTTTTCTAGATCTTTAAGGTATACTCATGTTCTAAAAAGTGACACGGACAGAGGAAACAGCTTTTCGTTGTTGTTATTGTTGGTGGTGGTGTTTTTAAAGAAGTAAATGGAAACATCAGTACATTTCCTTAGCATAACCACAAAAGAGTGTTTGTTATATATGAGCCTCTCCTGAAAACCTGGCCATGCACGGCTAGTGGCATATGAATAGTATGCCCATTGCTTTCTTTGTAAAGAAATCTGACTGCATGCACTAGAGGTCTTAGCCAGTTCATAACTAGCCGTTAGCCCAGTACATTGATTTTTAGAGATCTGGTTTAAAACAGTAAGCAGGAAGAGGGTTATCTCAGTTATTTTTACATATAAAGATGCCTACACAAACATAATGCCACACAAATAAGAAAATGATTATATAAATTATTGCATATCCATATGCCACATGCATTGCTATACCCCCGAAGACCTACCTCAGTATCTGATACATGCTAAGGTCTCAGTAAATATTTGATGAATTTATTACAAAGAAATATAATGCAGTTATAAAAGTATTTCTGAAGAGTAATTAATGGCATGAGGAAATAGATTCATAATGTTCTATTAAGTGGAATAAACACAATATAAAACAGTTATGTACAGCATGATTCTATTTTTTAAAAGATTGAAGAAAAATATGCTAATGTTGACAGATCAATTCTATTTTATTTATGAGTAATTTTTCTTACTAACTTTTTAATATTTTTCAAACAATTTTAAAACAATAATCATATATTATTATACTTAGAAAAAAATAATCAAACATGTTTTTTAAAGGCCACTCTGAAAAACTATATTCTGATTTTTTGAATGCATGCACAGTGATCTGCATTTCAAAGTCAGTTAATGTGTGATTTGTTTAAAATAATTGCAATTGTATTGCTTGTATAAAACCATTTATACATAGTACCTTCAGGTAAAGTGTATTATAGAAACTAATTCTCTCAGCATCTTTTATAACCTAGACATCTAAGTTAAGCATATGTTAGTACCACCTTCTAAAGATAGTGAAAGATATCCATTAACCTCCAAGATCCCTTGCATAATTGGGAAATGAAAACATTTTCTGGTTTTTCATATTCACAAAATAAACATTTACTTACTCATATTGATCTAAGTTGTTTGATTTCTTTCCTGTTACATAATTACTTGGGATATATCCTTCATTCCTAGAAAGAAGAAAAATACTTTAGGTAAACTGATATTATCTTACTAAGAGGTTACTAAAAGAAAAATTATTGCCTTCTTAAAATAATTAAAGTATAATATTGCCTAAAGCTTATAAGAAAGACCAGCTGACCCCTGATAAGTCAATACAGTGATAGCATTTCATGCTTTACAAAGTACTTCCTCATTTGATCCTCACAATAAGTCTGAAGTAGGCAGGCATTTTGTACCTACTTTCTGGTGGGGAAACCAAGGCTTAGAAAGATTAAGGGACTTTCTCAAGGTCCCAAACCAGGAAGAGGGTTATCTTGGTTATATTTACATATAAAGATACCTACACAAAGCCAGCAACACGGCCAGCAATTGATCTTGTCTCTGAACTGGTGACTAGGTTCAGGGCCCTTCCTAATATTCCATGATGCTAGTCTTGAATTCAAAACTTCTTGGGATGTTTTAAAGAAACCATTACTTCAGAAAAGTTAAAGTGTTGGATAAAAATACCCACCACTCCAATACCTCCATGTAGAATATTATTTCATAGAAGGTAGTCCTTGACCTTTCACATCAATATTATCTGGAGTGCTGTTTACAAGGCAAATTCTTGGGTCATATCCCAAGATATCTGAATTGAGAAGGTCTATGTGAGGCCAAGAAATCTTTGATTTTTACCCCATATGACTCTTATACACATTACAGTTTAAGAAGAATTCATAATAGGTGGAATCTTGGTAGAAGCTAAGATTCTCCACATAAGAGATACATGTATAAAATTTAAAAATTGAGTGAAAACCTTGCAATCTTCACTCTGAATTTGAACTATTAGTAATAACCCATAATACATTCACACCGAGTGTGTATGTGTAGCTCTGTTCCACTGAGCAAGACCTAGAAGCAATGACAATCCAGTAGCAGTTAGAATCCTAGCACCCCAACTGTTGTCTCCAGATATTATTTCTTGCTAAGAGGAGCTAGCACATGCCTGGCTGTGCAAGTATTTTATACATACAGTCACACACATATAGATTCTCTCTCTCTCTCTCTCTCTCTCTTTTATCTCAGGGGGTAAAAATATAAAAATGCAGTTTTTTTCAAGATCAAAATAATCCAATTAAACATATAATGGATGAGAAAGAGACCAGTGTAATGCATTCTAATTTCTGGAAAGAAGTGGTCGATCCATTCACATTTATTGCATCACTGATAAGAATACACTGCGTTACTGCAAAGTAATAATGTGTACTTTCACTTATGGCCGGCCAGCAGAACCAGTCTCCTTCCATGGGAGTTATAGGTTATCCTCTGAACCAGTCTCCTTCCATGGGAGTTATACATTATCCTCTTCTCATCAGCACTTAACCCCCACCACCCACCCTGTGTCATACACAGAGAGGGAACACTTACCCATATTTATCTCTTGCTCTCCACCAATGAACATCATTCTTTTCTAATATGATATACTCTTGGCCTCTCTCTAACCTGAGATCATGTGCTTCTGTCGCTTGGAAATCATACATAGCTACAACTATTTCTTCGCTATTATCTTCCTCTTCAGGTGGAATTGGTGGGGGGGGCCTTCGCTAAGAAAAAGAGAGAACGTGTGAAAGTTTAGTCTTCCGTCTGTGTGCAGTAAAACACTGAGTGATTCACACACATCACCACAGAACAGAGCAGAACCCCCCAGTCTACCTCATATCACCTGGTGAACCCTCCCATAAATCTGATGCTACGGGTCCTCTCATGGGTTTCAGAATATAGGACAGGAGTAAAAACTATCTTGAAACTTCAAGAGGCTTCTGCTCAGGGGCAGGGACAGCGTTCCAGGAAGAAGGAAGGGTGATCTGTGAGTAGAAACCAGAAAAGGGAGACCCGCCGCTCAAACAGCCTGCAATGGGGAAACACACGTGGAGTGGAGACTTGTATCTGGTCTCCTCCCACTCAAAGGAATTTACATGTGTCTTCCTGTGTGCAAGACACACACTTAGTACATGATTCCCCATTTACAACTGAGGAAGCAAGGGTTTAAGTAACCCACTCAAGGTCACTCCTATCAGAGTCACGTTGGATCAGGCCCTGTCTGGGTCCAGCGTCCCTGTGCTTCCCACCATATCCCACTCTTCAAAGGCGTGTCACTAAATCTGTGCCATAAGACTGCGGTTTTAAGACTAAAATGTTTCTGTGAAGTCCCACACCTCTTACACAATTCTCTTTTTAAAAATATATTTTTTTTATTGATTTCAAAGAGGGAGAGGGAGAGAGAGAGAAACATCAATGATGCGAGAGAATCATTGATTGGCTTCCTCCTGCACACCCCCCCCACTGGGTGGGAATCAAACACTGACCTCCTGGTTCATAGGTTGACGATCAACCCCTGAGCCACACCGGCTGGGCCTCTTATACAGTTCTTGAAGCCAAAATACAGGCAAAATGCCAGATGATAGTAGGGGCCCCGATGATAATATCTGATACAATTAATACTATTTGATACCCCCAAAATCAAATACGCGATAGCATATCTGTTTCTGATATGATGGGGGTAGGGATGGGGGCAAACAGCATCACCTGAAGGAATATAAACATACTCAATAAACTGCAAGTGCTTCCAAAAGTTAAAGGCCACCTACCTTCTTTGTTTCTGGTGCTGGAGGTAGTGCTTTTCTTATACCTGAAAATGACAACAACAAAAGTAGGTCAAAATGCCATCTACCAATGATTGATCATTTTAAGGAAAAATGAAAATGAACACATTGGCAAGAAGTCCACTCTGACTCTCTCACTATGGTGGTTGCTCATATTAATATTTGCAACAGAATTTTAAAATGCTGTTCAAGTTGGTTTGTATTTCTGTCTTTCTGAGCAGGTTGTAAAGGCCATAGGGATTGGGGCCTTGTTTAGTCTTTGTAAGCAAGTGGGGTTTTATCAAACTAAAAAATCTTCTATTAAGCGAAGGAAACAGTCAACAAAATGAAAAGGCAGCCTACGGAAGGGGAGAAAATATTTGCAAACCATATATCTGATAAGGGACAAACATATAAAATATACAAGGAACTCATACAACTCGATAGCAATAATAACAACAATCAAAAATGGGCGAAGGAGCTGAAGACAATAAAGTTGAAAAAAGGTGATGACAGTGCCATACTAGGCTCACATTTTTAATAGTCACTTTTAGCAGGCTTCCACATTGTGATAAAAGGCCCCACAAACTGATTAGACATTCGGATTGCATGAAATGGTCCCACTGCTAACTAAATATAATTATTCTTACAAGTACACCTGCCCAATATTTACACTGTGCTAGAAAGTGCGAAGGCCATACTTAACCAACCTCAAAATCAAAATCATGTCACTTTCTCACTACACCAATAATATGTACATCCTGAGCACAATATAATCATAGAACAAAACGAATACTTACTACTCTCAAAAAGATTATATTTTTCACATCCAGGCGCTAGCTTTTCAGTTTGTCTGCAACACTGATAACTCCCATCTGCCCAAAATTTAGGATGATATTTAATCATAATATTATTGTTGTTCTTTATTTCTGCAATTCATAAACATATTAAATGATTAGTGAAGTAAGGCAGAGATGATAACGTCTCCTTAGTAACAGTCAATCCTTCTTTATTTCTCAGATTCCATATCTATTATGAGAATTCCCTCATAACATCATCCAGCCCAGCATTCAGAAAAATCCATGTGGCTCTCTTTTGCCTCCTTTTTTTGGTGAAGCACCCTTGTTAGCAGAAGTAATCTGGGCTACACCGTAATGGATAAACAAAGAAGTCAGCCCACCACCATTCTGTTTTACAGAAGAAGCAAGGAGGGTTGTCTGGGACAAATCACTCATTTAAATACTTTAAGCAAAGTCAGTTCATCCACAATGCATGGTTGACTACCTTGTCAATGTCTTAAAAAATATCACATCCCGTTATCATAGAAGCCCAGTGTTTTATCGCTTTAAATATATCATGCACTAAATAAAAGCATACTTTTCTTAGAAACTATGTATATGCCACTAGAAGAAATCAGATTATAAAAAAAGAAGTTATCTTCAACATGTATCATTAGGTAACAGAATGTCCTTGGAGAAATACTTATTGTATAGTAAAAGATTATAAATGCAAGATACATTAGCTGTGTTCCTATTTTAGTGATAATAAATGGCCTGTCCTAAAATTATATACAGATTAATATTTCATTATAGGAGTTTTACCTTCTTTCAACTTCTTCACCCACTGGTCCCTGCTTTGTGCACTAGGTGCAAAAATGTAAAGTGTGTTAGCATCATGAACAACCTAAAATAAAAGATAAGACGGAGTCGGTGAGAAATACTCAGACACAGCACTTTGTCTAGCACAGAGACCCTGGTACCACAGACACGGATAAATGATTCTGAAATAAGTGAATAAAAGTCAGTTACTTGGGATCCAAAGAACCTAGGTTCCTGCCTCACAAAACGCATCTGCTTCTTCATGTCTGCATCGAGTAGGATGCACGTTTTGCAAAGGGCCGTGCTTTATAGAAGAAAAGGTTATAGAGGCCCGGATGCTTCAGCAATCTGGTTACTTCCTGTGACCTAATTCACTAAAGCTCCTTAGGTAAACCTGGTGTAACAGGGATGATTCTCATCCAGTATTTTTCTGAATACTATTTAGGTAAATGGACCACTCCTGCGGCATCACTCCTGTACTTTCTTTTTGCCACTATAAATAATTGCAGTAGCTAACTATTAAGCACTGACTATGCTAACTCTATGCTAAGTGCTTGACACACCTTAACTCAAGGATTCCTACCATCAAGCCATCAGTATTTTATAGATGAAGAGACTAAGGCCTATCCATGGACTCTTCACTCCTGGGTAACACCAGGAGGCACCATTCACATAGAATGCACTGCGAGCGGTACCCATAATGTTGTGCTCCTTAACTTCCTTGTCATTATTTGGCAGGTATTCCAGAAAGCCACAATCCCGATTCCAAAGCCCAAACTTCCTGCCAGTGTCTCTTTTAGAGGTAACTTCTGTCGAACAACTGAATAGTCTTATTACTCATGCTTTTAGTATCCTATATAATAAAGAGCTAATATGCTAACTAGACCAAACAGCAGAACGACTGTCTGGACAACCTTCTGGATGAAGCCGAGGCTGCGAGGGCTGAGCCCTTTGCACGAATTTCGTGCATTGGTCCTCTAGTTAGTAATAAAATTAAACCTGGGAAAGTAACCCAAGAATTTTATCTTTGGTCTTAATGTCTGTCACAAGGCAGAAACACCTTGATTGTGTAAAAAATATATATGCACAATGGAAAAAGAAGAAGACATATGTAATACTTTTAACATGAAGATTTAAAAACCTAAATAATAAAAGCCTAATATGCAAATTGTCCCCTCGACGGGGAGTTTGACCAGGGAGTGGGACTGGCCAATCAACCGTGAGAAGGGTGGCTCCAGCCAGTGGCAGGCAGCCACTAGGGACCCTACCTGTGTACAAATTTCATGCACTGGGCCTCTAGTATCTATAATAATAAAAGCAAATATGATAATTAGACCAGACATCCTTCCAAATGACCTTCTGGACGAAGCCAGGGCTGCGAGGGAAGCCTGGGTCCCGGGTGCCAGAGAAAAGCCGGTGCTGGCAGCTGGGGGAAGGAAGGCCTACTCTTGCATGAATTTCGTGCATTGGGCCTCTAGTATCTATAATAATAAAAGCATAATATGCTAATTAGACTGGACAACCTTCCAGACAAAGCTGGGCTGCAAGGGCCAAGGCAGCTGCCACGGTTGCCTCGGGCCGCAGCTGCGAGGCCCGAGCCCCTTGCACGAATTTCATGCATCGGGCCTCTAGTATATACGTGTGTGTGTGTGTGTGTGTGTGTGTGTGTGTGTGTGTGTGTATGGCTAGCAACCTCTCTTCACCACATCCACAGCCACTGGATTGAACACAAATAGCTCCTTCATTGGTAAATGGCTGTTCCTGGCCATCTTCAATAGGTAATTCCCATTCATTTCAATCAAATAAACTTAGTCTAAGAGCAATGTGAGCACCATAGAACAACAGTGTTATATTTCATTCAGTGATGAATTCACCCAACTAGCATTTTGATGGGGCTACAGAGATACAAAAGCATATCAAACAAGAACCTTATTTTCAAGACACGGATAGAAATACTTTATAACAAGAGAGAAAATGAGACATGATAGAGAGGTAAAGATAAAGCACTGAGAGAGATGTGGGGATCTGTGTTGCCTCGTTTGGTCCATGATTGTCACACCTGTGATATTGTGATTTATAATAATAAATATCTATTTGATATTCATCATGGTTCCTGGCACAGAAATCCTAAAACCCTTGGAATATCCAGTGCCTACAGTGACAAAGATGTCTTTTGTTGTGCTAATGAGGTAACTTACTGGAAAGTACCTAAGCATGAGGGCTGGTTGTCAATAGAGCCAACCTTGTGATTAAAGGGTTGGCACTTCCCGTCCCCCTACCCCACCACACCCCAACTCCAGGGAAGGGAGAGGGACTAGAGACTGAGTTCAATCAGCAACGGCCAATGATGTCATCAATCATGCTTACACAAGGAAGCCTCCATAAAAACCCTAAAAGGAGCAGGTTCAGGGAATTTCTGTGCTCATGAATACGTGGAGATTTGGGGAGAGTGGAGGGCATGACACCTCCATGCCCTTTCCCCATGCCCTGTCCTATGCATCTCTTCCATCTGCATGCTCCTGAGTTACATTCTTTTGTAATAAACTTGTGATCTAGTAAGTAGAATATTTCTCTGAGTTCTCTGAGCTACTCTATAATAAATTACTCACACCCAAGGAGGAGACTGAGGAAACCTCTGATATAGCCAGTAGATCAGCAAGGTGATAACTTGGGGTTGCGACTGGCATCTATAGTGGGACCAGTCTTGAGGGACTGAGGCCTTAACCTATGGAATTGATGCTATCTTTGGTCAGATAGTGTTAGAATTGAAATGAATTGTAGGACACCTAGCAGGTGTCAGGGAATTACTTGGTGGTGTGTTAGAAAACACACAATAGGGTGGTGAAGGCCTGGGGTGGGGCGGGAACTGGTTGGTGTGGGTTAAGGGGGAAAAGTGGGGAACATCTGTAATACTCTCAACAATAAAGATAAAAGAAATTAAAAAAATAATACACACACACACACACACACACATATATATATACACATATATAGAAAACACACATACACACATTGGAATTGGTTGTCAGACTCTTACCCAGGTTCATCAATGCAAACAACTCTGTACCTAAGAATTAGGTAAAAATGTACCATGTAACAGTCATTCTGAATTGAACAGGGGTATCTGGAAAGAACTGCTAGGGCTTTGAACCTTCCAGAAGCCTGGGTGTGTGGTAATACTTCATTACAATAATCCACTTTACTGAGTCTTTACATCAGGCTAAGCACCTACATACACTGGCCCATTAATCCCTGTGGCAGCCCGTGTCTCTATTAGCAATAGGACCCTCATTTTCCAGATGAGAAAACCAAGGTAGGGGAGCTTACGTCATCTGAGTAGGATGTGTCTGACCTCTAAAGGCTCTTCCTGTTCTTGTTTCCCCCAAACACCTTCATGGGGCCCCGTGACCAGGTCCCTGCTAGAATCTGTCTTTTCAGGTCCAGTCTAACTTCTCAAAACTCACCTCTTGACAGTATGGTGAGCCTGTAACTTTGTTCAAGTTTGTTCAAGGCTAGCCAATCAGAGGAAAGCCAATCCAAACACAGAGTTCGGATAACCAAGACTAGATACATCACCTAGCTAACGCGGGGCATTTGTATTCCTATAGAGAAATATCTACAGATAGCACCCTCAACCCAAATGATAGCCATGAATTTGGCATCTCAGGCAAGCCGGTAGGTGAGCTATCTGGGTCCAGTATCCTTCTCTCAGCAAACCCCGGAGCACACCTGGAAGCCACCTCTGTGTCACCCACGGGGACAGCTGACTGGGGCAGAGGGCATGTTCAGTATGTGCCTCATCTTCCGGTGAGTCATCCTGCCATAGCAGACAGTGTCAGGGAGGGAAGAGCTTTGCAGACCTTGAGGCACAGAAGCCAGTTCAATGAGGAAGAAATACACCACCACCACCACCACCACCAC